>NC_063165.1:16045483-17300483 GCF_023159225.1 Perognathus longimembris pacificus
CATAGTCTTATTTTAGTTAAATCTATGTTCTACATGAGTCCTGAATCATACTTCTCTCATTTATCCTTCTTACAGAGTAAGATACTATATAGAGATTTATAGAGGGGAACGAGGCAATTAAACTTGAACACTGCAGTTTCCAAGCAGTAATTTATTATGAATATGCCTTTCAGGGATGTTAAGTTTATACTCTTTTTTTATATGCCTGCAAGATAGAGTTTGAGAAAAATCAACAAATGCATGCATCATATACCTGGCATCAGTACTATTATAAATTCTGCCAAAGAGTATTTTTATGTGATAACGGGTACAAAATCCATGAGGACTGTGTTCTGTTGTTCAGCTGCCTTTGTTGCCAATTACTGTAAAGTTTTACTAACCCACTTGGAACGCTAGAGGAGAGAGGTAGAAGCTGAGGCCGCATTATACAGATTGATTTCTTGGCTGCTGCTGCTGTGCGGGTGGGGAGTTGAGGGAGGAACATTTGGGGGCAATTGCTCATATACTTGAAGGGTTTCTAGACTATAGCTTGTTCTAGCCCTTTGTTGTTGACTGCACAAGCAATGATTGCAGAAAACACAGAAGTTTCACTGTCATAAGCTTTCTCCATTTCATACAAAATTCAATCTTGTTGCTACAATTCCACTATGTGCCTGAGTTTGGGGCTGGAAGGAAGAGTAATTGGCTGTTTTTGAAGAACATACTATTAGACCAAAAGAACCTAAGGAAGAATTATGACCTTTAGTTTCATTGTACTAGCACTGACAAAGAGGGACTTTATCTACTAACAAATGTATTGTGACTGGGAATTTGAGGAAACAATGTTTATATATAGCTAAGCATTCTCTTCTAATTTAAGACACTCGTACTAACATGCTGTCAGGACTGCTGAAGAAGCTTGCCATTGTAATTTCGTGTGGACTGAAATGTAATAGTCTTGCTAATAAGACTTCATTTGTTCTATCAAAGTAAATGAGAATTTCTAGAAGGTGCTATCAATTTTCCAGTACAGTGTATTGAAATGAAATTGGTCTCTAAGGCAGACATTCATGAATTCAGGATCAACTCCCAATAAAATGAGGCTTCTAGAATCTTGAAGATATTTTTTCCCAAATAGCTTCAATCACTAAGTGCTATTATCCCCACTTCCAGGAGAGGGAACACAAATATCTAAGATTTCCAAATTACCATTTTTAATTTTTTCTCTTATGTATAACATTGTTTGTCAGTGAGGGGATAGAAAACACTGGATTTTAGGCTTCTTATTGTCTGTAAAGCCTGGCACAGTTTTGGCACAAAACATTTCCAGAAAGTTCCTTATCCCACATCACTAGAAATTTGTTTGACTTGGCATCACTCTGCAGTAATCACATTTCAGTTTACTGATAAACTGATAAAATATAAATGGATTGTTAAATCACTTTATCCAGTTAATACTCATTTACTGGTGTGCTTTCATAATAGCAAAAGAAATCAATTAGCTTGAAGAACAATGCCAACTAGATATTAAAAAAACATGTAAAAGTCTTGTTCATGCACTGAAATTAAGTGTCTAATAGTCACACAAATTGAAAATAAACCAAATATTACTCTCTTTTTGTACATTTATTGGGCTAAAATTCATTATTTCTTAAAACTTTTTCTTTTTAAGAAATATGGTTTTGATGCTGGACATTGTGATACATTCATGTTATTCCAGCTATTCAGGATGAGATTAGAATGTCAATGATTGAGATTACTTCACCCTCTCTTCAGCCTACAGCCACCATTGTTACCAAGTTCACTCTCATTTTTCTAGCTTCTCTGGGCTTGGGCAGGACTGCATTGGAACACTGAAGCCCCTTGCTTTTCTATAATGATTGTTGACTCATCAGTGAGGAAATCAGCCTGCATTCACTTCCATCTGACATAGCAACTCACTTTCTTAATTAATCTGCTCTGAATTGGTCATATGATTCTCCACAAGAGCCCAGACATTGCATTTATGAGACATAAGCTGTCATACCACATAAATACAGGAAAATTTTCAATGCCACTGCCTATAGAAAAATTATTTCTAACAGTAACAAAGATAGAGGGCAAAAAAAATGGGCACCAAACTCCTTTTTCTGATGACTCCCCAAATCATTTTGCCATGCAGCTGTATTAGACTTGAAAGTTCCATATATGGAAGTGTTCTGGTCACCCCATCACAAACACTTCATATACTTTCCTTCCTGTGGCACTTACTTATGGGTGCCTATCAAAATCTGGTTGAAAGAAGACCTATTTTAGGAGTATTATTTAAATCCCTACCTCAGAAGGAAATGAATTGTCTAACCTATGGTGCTCCCATGACACCTTTTTCACTTCTTAAAAAGTAGTTAACTCCATAAGCTTCATGACTTACACATATTTATCTCTATCTCTTAAAATTGCACAACATAGTAAGTAGTCCATAAATATTTGTAAAGAGAATAAATTACTACTCGTGGGACCAAAGGACCCATAATTTTACCCCTTAAAGTGGCTTTAACTTTATTAGACAAGAGAGAAAAGGCTGAAACATGAGGAGGCACAGCTCTCACGAGAAGCATTTGGACACTGAAAATTATGCATCTTCCCTCTTAACTCCCTAAACCTAGTATTTCAAGTGCTGAGTACATAGAATTTGATTAGCTACTGTTAAACTGAGACAGAGAACCAAGTAGAATGCTGTTACTCATCTATTTATTAAGTATTGATGAAATACTATCAAATACCATACATTTTCTGGATTAGAGCTGAAAGGTTAGCAAATAGATAGTACATATCAATATTTATATGTACATTTGGATTTATTAAGTAGCATACTCTTCATTAATTTTTATTCAGCTGAATAAGAATATGCTGCCATTTGAGACTAACTCTGATTCTTATGCCTTACTTTAGGTGTTCAGTGTTCCATGAATATTCCTATGATCATTCATTTGAAGGCAACCCAGTTATGTGCATCTTATTTAGTTGTCCAAATATGGAGCAATATTGCCTATAAATATTTTTAATCAGCTGTATTCTTGGTAGATTTATTGATGGAAATACTTATTCAAACTAGTTTTGTGAAGCATAAATTTCAGAATATTTTAATCTTTTAAAAAACCCAGCAGGTGGCAGTACAGTTCTGGCTTTAGATTAAGAAAAAGGTTGCTATTGAGTTAAAAATGTCAAAAACTTTAATCCACTATTATTATTCTAGACACAGAAGAAAATACTCAAATAGCTCTACAAAACAGAAATGGTGTCTTATCTGGTAGACACATAAGAGCATGTCTTATTTTTAAATGCTCTTGAACTTTCTGAGTTAGAGAAGATGAATTTGTTCAAAGTACACTGTGAGTAGGGAAATTTTACAATGGAACCCTCTTGAGCTACAAATATATGCTAATTCCAACATAAAATTAAAACATGCAAAAAGACTTGCAGAAATAAAATGTGCTTCTTGGTGCTTTGCTATATCTACATAGGTACAATTGAACAAGTGAAGGATAAGTCAGTTGAAAACTTATCAGATGTTGGCCAAAGTATGACAGAAAACCCTGCAGGGAGTGTTTGCCTGGAATCTTCTGAGAACCTGGAAGTCAGGAATCAAAGGGCAAACCAATGCAACCGCAACTCACAAGATGATATGTTGGAAATGAACTTTACAACTGGGGGGGGAGGGGTTGGGGGAGGAGAGAAAGTGGGAGAAAAATGAAGGAGGGGTAACATTGTTTGACAAGAAATGTACTCACTACACTAATGTAACTATAACCTGCTGTATATCACCTTGACAGTAAAATTACATTTTAAGAAAAGAGTTGAAGGGCAGAAATAGCCATAGTATTTCTCCACTGCTCAGTGTAAGAAAACACTTAACTGCACATAGAATTTTAAGTGCTTTATCTTACTTTAAAATGACACAAAAGTTGTCTCTACTGAAGTTACTTTATTTTCACACAATAAACTATAACTAAATAAGTGGCTACTGGATGATATAGAAAATACGATACAATTGCTAATAAAGTGTCCCATATACCACAAGAAACCTACGAGCGACAAATACTAGGAACTATGGTATTAATTTATCAAAGTTAAGATAAAATAAACAAACACAATTAACATCTATGAAAAGTTAGTTTTTTTTCAAAATTTAAAATCCTAGGTAGACTTAAAAATGAATGATCCAATTGAAGTAAATATTTGTATTGGAAATTAAAGTATATTCTTGTAAGGACACAAACAACACAAAACAAATACTTAAACCTTACCAGTATTGAAATTAAGTCTACTAGGCCAAGAAGCTTACAATTTAAATCTTTTTTGTTGTTATTTTTAAGGAAATGTCTCCATGGAATGCCCAGCTGGTTCACAGCCTTGTGGTGCTGATGTTCTGAAGTGTATAGCCACCAGTTTCTTTTGTGATGGAGAAATAAACTGTCCAGATGGTTCTGATGAAGATAACAAACTCTGTGGTAAGGTCACCCCCAAGCTTGCTCCCTCCTCTCAAGGTTCAACACGTGCATAAGTGCACCAAAATCTCAGCTAGTGGAAACCACTGAAGCTTTCCTCACAACCAGATGGATCATTTAATACAAACTCTCAGAAGTACTTATATTACTTACCTAAATGTTATTACACAATAATGGACACACTAATTAATGTAGAATTTCCTTTGATGACAATGTATTCTCTAATTAGCAGTAATGCAATTCCTTTGAAGGGTGTAACTCACATTTTTCATCTCAGGTCTCTTTTGTACTACTCTGAATTCTTATGAAAATGAGTTCTTACTGATATATTATCACTTTTTATCAATGATGTTTCATGTTTTTTGCACAGTGTTTCATAATAATCAATCAGTATGAGTGTCACTCAGTTTTGATTGTTGCCATTACTTGTCTGTTGTTGTTCTGTGACTCATACAATTGATTTTGGTTGATAACTAATATCCCAGGAGCACACCACATTTCATTTTTATATTTTGGTATTCGTTTTAAGTGCTGTTTTTTGGGGGTGGGGTGGGGTATTGTTTGGTTTGGGTGCTGTTTTTTTGGGGGGAGGAGTGTTGTTTTATGGGTTTTTTTGTTCTTGCCTATCTTCCTGGGGCTTTAAGTCAGGACCTGGGCCATGTCCCAGAGCTCCCTTTTGCTCAAGGCAAGAGCTCTATTGTAGCCACAGCACCAATTCTTGCTTTTTCTGTGATTAAATGGAGAAAGAGTCTCACTGGTTTTCCTGCCCAGGCTGGCTTTAACCTGCAATTATATTTTTTAGTTAAACACCTAAATAGTGAATTCTAAACACAAGCATGATTATATGATTTAAATTTGTTTTCTCTTTGGTTATTTAGAACTGGAATCCATTTAGAAATATTTACTAGAAATCAGTAGCTGTATAATTTATTTTCATGTGTAATCTAGCTATGATGATTACCACAAAACTATAACTATAGATTAGGAAGCAATGGAGAGAACCATTTTGGTAAGTGTAGCCTATGGTTCATTTTGGAAAAAAAAAAAAAACTTAACAGAAAGCATGAGTTGCACACTGTGGAGGTATGATTTATAATCTGTTTAAAACTTGACTATGCCTGAAACATGGTGAGTACTAGAGTTATTGTTTGCTGCATTTCCCCTTCTATTATTTGCTATCATTTTCTGTGTGAGGTTCAATGGAAACAGAAGTTCCAATAAGGACCAACATTTAAAGCCCTCTCTTTCCTTTCGGTACAAATTTTGTACGATGAGTAGTTGGTCTGCTTCCCAGTAGTAACTCAACAGAAGCCTTCTATCCTAAAGAGACCTCCACTCAGCACTCCCGATTCAAATGTTCTTGGATATAATTCAAGCCTACAAAGTTTAACTACGTACTTTGAAGTGCACTCAGAATATATTGGAGGAAAGTGCAGACTACGGAATATTTTTAATCTATTTTATATAACGAAGTTACTCACAGTGGAACAAAGTGATCCTTTATGTTATGGTTTTCAGGCATTTTCTTAACTCCTGGAAGAGAATATGATACAAGTGTGCCATCGCGCGGTAACAAGAACGATGCTGATTTCAGTTTCAAAAAACTATATGTAGCCAAGTAAAGAAACATAGTACTGAGGCTATAAGGTCATAGGAAATGCAGGGGGGAAAAAACTCACTAGAAGAATCAGAAAATTTGACACAGCTATTATTTGGTCTCCATCCCGATGAATTTCTAAAATTTCATAAGGAAATATCAATGCAAATAAAATTAGTCATAAATGTTATGTAAGATTGATAGTTTTATCCCAAAATAAGTTTTAAAATGAAGAATTGGTTGGGCTCTGGTGCCTCATTCCTGTAATCCTAGCTACTCAGCAGGCTGGGATCAGAGGACTGCAGTGTAAAACAAGCCTAAACAAGAAAATTTTAGAGAATCTTATTTCCAATTCACCATCAAAGAGCTAGAAGTGCAAGTTGTGACCTATGTGATAGAGAACTAGCCTTGAGCAATGAGGCTCAGGGACACTACCCAGAATCTGAGTTCAAGCTGTAGGACTAGCGTAAAAAAATAGGAAGGAAGGAAGGAAGGAAGGGAGGGAGGGAGGGAGGGAGGGAGGGAGGGAGGGAGGGAGGAAAAAAGAAAGAATTATTTTTCTGAGCATTATAAACTCATGAGATAAGCTTTAGTATTATAGATTAATTAATTACTAAATTTGTTTTAAATGCATATATCACATTATATGATGACTTATCCGTGTTAGAATGCATTTATGCTTTAAACGTCAGTAGCATCAAGCAGTCTGTCACCTGCTTTCTTCAGCTTTTTTCTTCATTTTCAATTTTCTTTATTCTTTTCTTTTTTCCATTTTCTTCATTATTTGCTTTATTCTTTTGTTTTTCATTACTTTATTTTAAAATTAGTATTTTATATGTTGTTGGAAAATACATTTATATCCTTTGTGAGAAAAAAATGAAAAAGTCAATTACATTATTTTTTCCAGTGAAAGAATACAAGTTTTTAAAAGTAAATTCATGTTAATAATTGGTTGTCAACTTAAAAGCCTAAAATATAAACTTTTTGTAAGAAAATTTCTACCTCAAAGACTTTTCCTATCAATCTATATTCACAGAATGATCCACACCGCACATTTAAGAGAATTTTTTCTATATAGAATTGACCTTTGATCTCTCCTATTTATTTACTTTGCTCCAGCTGTGAGCTCTAATTCTGGTTGTGTTATTAATAGAGTACATTAATGTTGAGTTCCTCTCACAGTTTCCTATTTTTCAGTGTTTGGATTCTTAGATTTGCATATTGTATTGCTGACTATAGCTAAAACAAGATTTCTTTAAATTGTTTCTTTCTTCTGATTAGAATTGCATCAGAAAAAAAATTCACTTTGTAGCTGATCTATGCGAATAAAAGATGCTGATTCGCAGCCTTTAGGCCAAAGTGCAGGGCTGCTGTTAAGTTGGCATTGTCCTCTCATTTGCATGTCTCAAATGTATGTGCCTAACAGACTTGCTGGTGGGAAGTCTCCCTTTGTCTATCTAGAGAGAACCGGCAGAGGGAGCTATCAGGGAATCCTGGTTAGCATTCAGGCCCTTAGGATATTGGAAACATTTCACATCTTGTGATGGAATGGTTGGTATCAACAAGTTCCTTTATCTCCTAATCAGAATATTTTTAATGATATCCTAGAAAATACTGAAAAGTCTACAGAGCAATAATCCCCAGCACCCACAAATGCTCATTCCTGTGTTACATATCTTTAAGCCTGAAAACCTGAATTATTTCTTATTTCATTACCATGTGTAAATTCAGTTTCTCTAGAAATATCTTGAAGTTAAATAATATATATGTACATGCATATATATGTATAAATGAAAGATATTTAGGGGCTGGAAATACGGCTTAGTGGTAGAATGCTTGCCTAGCATGCATGAATCCTTGTGTTCAATTCCTCAGTACTACAAAAACAGAAAAGGCTGGAAGTAGTGCTGTGCTGTGACTCAAATGGTAGAGTGCTAGCCTTGAGCAAAAGGTTCTTGGGGGAAGAAGGAAAGAAAGAAAAAGAGAGAGCGAGAGAAGAAAGAAAGAGAGAAAGGGAGGGAGGGAGGAAGGAAGGAAGAAAGGAAGGAAAGAAAGAAAGGAAAGAAAGAAAGAAAGAAAGAAAGAAAGAAAGAAAGAAAGAAAGAAAGAAAGAAAGAAAGAAAGAAAGAGAGAGAGAGAGAAAAGGGAAGGAGAGAGGGAGGGAGGGAGGAAGGAAGGAAGGGAGGAAGGGAGGGAGGAAGGGAGGGAGGGAGGGAGGGAAAGGAAGGAAGGGACATTTAATACTGATACAATTTTATTTTTAAATTCCTAAGGTAATATTCTATCTTGGTTTTCTTGAAGGAATGACCAGAGCACAATTAGAACAGACTTTTATTACAAATTCATAAATAAAATGTTGCAACTTCATAGAGAACTGGGCAGACAAATGGATCATATTCTTTATAGAAGGCTGACATGATAATCTTAGCCATGTCTCACTTACATTTATCACACATTTCATTTAGCACCTAGATTGTAGTCCAGGAGACATGACTGGGTATTGGGCTATAACTTTACATTTAGGAAGCCAGTTCCTTTTCTGCCAGGGTTTCTATTCCTCAATTCCTTCACAGGATCTCCAAATTGCTCACAGACAAGTAAAGAATATTCCAGAATGACTTTTTAGAGACTACATTTTGGAGTATTATAAACGTTGTTGTTGTTGTACTGCAAAGCTTTTGAGACCTTTCCAAGTCATATGTAGTAAATGGGTTTGAAGAATTGTTTTAAAAATTCATCAGCTTTGTTAAATTATTTTGCAAATTCTTCTCTAACTTATATTTAAATTGTATATTTAAGTATGCATTAAGCAATGTAGCTAAATAGTTGCACATGAGTTACCACTCAACAAAACAGGTTAAAAAGTACAATGCATCTTGATTGATGTCACCCATTTCACCATTCTCCCTCATCCCTCCCAACCAATAGCCTCTCCTCCTTTTTATAAAAAGTGAGGATATTCATGAAATACTATGACTATACTCGCTCCACAACTTTTAAGTGCCAGTTTTCTGCTGTTTATTGTTTATACTAGCCATCTCCTTTTTAAATACTATACTTAAGTTAGGATTTTTCTTAGCATTGTCTTGTTTGTTTTAACTTATGCATATATATTATGTAATACATATATAATTTTAGCTTCCTGTTTATTGTAATGGAGGGCTGTATGTCTTGTACCCTAACCTTATTTTTAAGATCATTGGAATGGGTGGGGTATTTTAAAGTTCCCTGCTCATTTGTTCATGTACACCTTCTCCCACTCTCTGTTTGCCGGCTCATAGAGTGAGAGACGTTATCTCTTGTTAACTCCTCTACTGCGTTATTAGGAAATACAGTACAGCATGGTAAGGTCTGAAAGAATGCCTAGCTTTACACACTGAGAGAGTTTATGGAAATTACTTACCCTCTCCAAGTCACAAGATTACTTCTGTCTCTGACTCTAACTGGACTTTTTCTGCAGCCACTGCTTGTGATGGCAGATTTTTGCTGACTGGTTCTTCCGGGTCATTCCAGGCTGACCATTATCCAACCCTGGGTACCTCGTCAGGTATTGTTTGCCAGTGGATCATACGGTAAGATGTCCACCTAAATGTCCTAGTCTTCAGGCTTAAAGTCTATCCCGATGTAAAGTTGTACCACTTTGAATAGTACATTTTTCAAAATAATTATTGTTTTCATTAGCGCTAAAGTAACAAATGGACAAACTTTTCAAAGCATTCGTCCCATTTTAAATCTTTTTTGAAATTTATTTCATTTTGATGATTATGTAGTTGTATAAAAAGATTATAATTCTCTAAGTCTGGTTTTGAGTACAATGCTTCTTGATAATGCCACTCCCTCCTTCATTATTTCCCATTTTCTACTTCCTATCCATACCACAAGCTACATAGTTCATTTATATGTAATGTACAATAGTTTGTCTAATAAATAAGGCCATCTTAGTAGATGAGAAGCCAGTTTCTGCCTTTTTTTCTTTTTCTTTTTCTTTTTTTTTTTAATCAAAGTCCTATGGATTTCCAGCACCTGTGATATAGTCCATGAAAACAGAAACCCCCAGACCTATTTGCATAATTAGATGATCTCAAATTTATAAGCCCCTTAAAATTACAGCTAAATTCACATCTTCTGATAAACCTGCCCTACAGTCTTTCTACACACATACTGGCAGCTTCATAGATGATTGTTTTTAAATAATTATTGTGTAATATTCTCTATAAACATTGAGGAATAAAAACATGAGTTAATTTAATCCTTGTGTTTGAGTCAGACAAACTCTGATAGGCAAGACAATAAAATAGTAACTCAGATGTGCAGAGCATGATCAGGCTCAGAAAAATGTACATATATTTAAAAATTAATGCTGTTTAGATGTCCATACCACCCAACATGATGTGTAATTCAAGGCATACTGGCATCTTTTTTTTTTTTTTTTTTTTTTTTGCCAGTCCTGGGCCTTGGACTCAGGGCCTGAGTACTGTCCCTGGCTTCCTCTTTTTGCTCAAGGCTAGCACTCTGTTACTTGAGCCACAGCCACTTCTGGCTGTTTCCTATATATGTGGTGCTGGGGAATCGAACACAGGGCTTCATGTATATGAGGCAAGCACTCTTGTCACTAGGCCATATTCCCAGCCCCGGCATTTTTTAAAATAAAAGAAATTCTAAAATTCATGTGCAGTCACAATGAAATGTCACTATCCATAATGATCTTGATAATGAGGAACAAAGTGGGAACTTTCACATTTCCTACATCTTAAAATATATTATGAAGCTACAATAGCCAAAACAGTACTAGCAGAATAGTGAGCTCAGAAAAAACTCCTGCAAATGCATTCAAATGTTCTTCAATTACACTACCAGGACAACATGAAAGGAAAAGGATAATTTCTTCAACAAATGATGTTGAGAAAACCTGAAGTGAATGGCAAAAAATGAAAGTGAAAGCAAAGAATAAAGAGTGAAAAAGAATACAATCAGAATCTTATCTTAAAATTTACAAAAAAAAATTACCCATAGTGAATTAAAAACTTAACCTCAAAACCTAAATACACAATGGAATTTTATGCCTCTATTAGAAAGAATGATATTTCCCCATTCGTAAGGAAATGGAAGGACTTGGAAAATTTTATACTAAGTGAAGTGAGCCAGACCAAAAGAAACATGGACTCTGTGATCTCCCTCACAGGGAATAATTAGGCTAGTCACAGCACAGGATCACAAGAGCCCAATATCTATGCCCTTATGAACACATATGATGATGTTAAGTGAAATGAACTCCATGTTATAGAAACAAGTGTTATATCACTGTTGTAATTATTTTTAACATGGCATGTGAAACCGTAGCTTTTTTTTGTTGATAATCCTCTTTTATGCTCTTTCAGTGGTTGTCCCCACACTATCACTGTATTTCATCTGAATACCCTGGATACTGTATATACTGGTATTAGAACTAAGGAAATGAAAAGGAATATCAAAATTGAGAGACAAAGGATAAAAAGACTAATGACTCCAAAAGCAATACTTGCAAAACCATTTGGTGTAAACCAACTGAACGACTCATGGAGGGATATGGGGGGAAATGAGGGAGGAGATAACAAATTATACAAGAAATATACCCACTGCCTTATGTATGAAACTGTAACCCCTGTACATGACTTTGACAATAACTAAGTAGTTATTCAGAAAAAGAAGAAGAAAAAAACCTAAAGTAAAAAGAAAACTAATAAAAAATGAAAGAAAGCTTTCTTAATACTGCTCTTAGCAATGATTTCTTGGATCCAATACAAATAGGATAAAGAGCACAAGCAAATACATATGAGTAGAACTATGTCAAACTTACAATGTTCTACACAGCAAAAGATACATCAATAGAGTGAAAAGGCAGCCTGAATAATAAGAGAAAATATTTGCTAATCAAATATCTACTATGGATGGATAAATAGATAAAATATGTAAGCCATTTCTACAACAGAATAGAAAACAACAGAGACTTAAAACCAGAGAAAATTTTAACAAGTCTGGCGCTGAAGCCACATTTGTATTCTCAGCTATTCAGGAGAATGAGATCTGAGGAGCACATGTCAAAAAGCTAGCCCAGGGAGAAAAATTCACGAGGCTCTAATCTCCAGTTAACCTGGCCCAAGTGGTAGAGTGCCAGCGTTGAGTGAAAAAAGCCAAGCAAAAGCTCAAGGCCCTGAGATCAATCCCCAGTAATGGCTTATATAAAAGACTTCAATAGGGCTGGGAATATGGCCTAGTGGCAAGAGTGCTTGTCTCGTATACATGAAGCCCTGGGTTTGACTCCCCAGCACCACATATATAGAAAATGGCCAGAAGCGCTGCCACAGACTGCTAGCCTTGAGCAAAAAGAAGCCAGGGACAGTACTCAGGCCCTGAGTCCAAGGCCCAGGACTTGCAAAAAAAACAAAAAAGTTTATAAAAGAAGACTTTAATAAACTTTTTTTTCCAAAGGCATAGAAATAAAAAGAAAAAAATCTTCATAAAAAAGAAATGCTCACTTTCCAAAATAATTAAGAAAATATAAATCAAACATAAAACATTACCTCAGACTTGCTTATGGCCATTGCAACCAATCAAAGTAACAGATGTTGCTAGAAATGCAGAGAAATTGGAACTCAGCACTGTTGGTAGGAAAGTAACATGACGTTATTGCTATGCAAACACCATGAAATTTCTTGAAAGTATATAACCCACCAGTCCTATTTTTGAGTAGTTATCCAAAAATAGAGATTAGGATATCAATATGATGTGTATAATCCACAGTTCATATCAGAATTATTCACAATATGCAAGAGTTGTAAAAAATTGAATATTCATCAAGACAAGAGATTAAGAAATTCTTATATACATTCTAATATATACATGCAGTGGAGCATTCTTTCCTCTCATTAAGAAGGAAATTCGTATCAATGATAGAACACTGAACTCAAAAACGCTATGTTTAATGAAACTAGCAAGTGATGCATGGTAGATTTTACATGGTTTTATTTATGGAATGTGATTCAACTAGTCAGACTCACAAAAGTGAGGTGGATGGTGGATCCAGGGGGTAAAGGGATAAGGAAGTGGGGAGTTTTTGTTTAATGAGTATTGAGTTTCACTTGAGCCAGGTGCATAAATTCTGGAGATATGCCATACAACACTGTTAATAGTTAACATATTGAGTTGAATACTTACAATGTTTTAGTAAAGTAGATCTTGTATTTATGCCTTTTTCCACAGGCAACATGCATCAAATTCTAGAATATATTAACAATTATGGCAAGTGTTACATGTTTTATTCTTTATATCCTTTCAATTTAGTGTAAACCAGGGACTTTCCATTCAATTGAGCTTTGACTCTTTCAATACATATTATTCAGATGTGTTAAATATTTATGAAGGAGTTGGACCAAGCAAAATTCTAAGAGGTAAGTTTGAGTAAATATTTAGTCCATATATTAAAGTATAAAATATATGAGGGAGATATTTGGAGTGAGCCAGGTTCCCTTTTATATTTGAACTGAAAATTTTTTAAGTCATCTAATTTTTTAAGTCACTCATTTTAAGTCACTGAATGGAAAAAGTAAAACAACTGTGTAAATCAGGAAATGAGTATTCTATGTAGACTTCTTTCTGTGTGAAATAAATATTCTTCTAAATCCTATTTTCCATTATAAGTACCAAAAACAACAATTTTACTACCTTTTCTCTGTTGTTCCCCATATCATTTTATTTCATGTATTTTGCAATTACATGTATATTTGGGCCTCATGTATTACAAAGTAAGACTTTTGCCTCTAACAACTAATTTTATCCTTCTTAGATCAATAGAGCCTCTTTGAGAATGTTAATTTTGTAAAAGTAAATGTCATAGAACAATTATATTTATTGGATGTAGTATAAAACATTTTACATCCCAGTCAATCCTTGAGTATCAAAAATAAAAAGTTATCCATTATATAACTTAGAGTTAAGTTAGAGTTAAGTGATAAAACCAATATAAAATATATAGATACGGTCATTATCACCTAGTATTATTTGAGGTCCTGCAGATATATAAATAAACAGCCAAAGATGTCCACATTTCTTTTTACAATTGTAACCCTGTTAGACCCCTGGTAGTGTGGGAAAGGACATAGATGATAGAGTAAAGGTAACTTTTAGTTTTATAACTGATTAATTTTTGTTCTTAGAAAAAGTTTTTTGGGTAAAACAATGCATCTTTTCTTTTTCCTCTATGTATAGTGCATGCATCTAGCAGTTAAAAGAAAATACACACTGAAAAATCATAAACATATATAGTAATTTGAGGCTTTCTCGTACTTAGAAGAGGAGCTATTTTAATGAAAATAAATTAATCAAACAGTAATGAATTTTAACTGAGTAGTGTCAGACAAATTAACAGATTGTTCAATAAATTGAAATCAGTAGATGGATGATGAATCAATATTGACCTTTAAGTGGCATTCATTTTATAGCTTCACTTTGGGAAACTGATCCTGGCATAGTTAGAATATTTTCCAACCAACTTACTGCTACCTTTCTTATACAATCTGATGAAAATGACTATATTGGCTTTAGTGCAACATATACTACATTCAACAGCAGTGAACTTAATAGTAAGTATTTTTTATTTATTCTTTCAGATGCCTTAATATCTTAATATAAATTTAATAGCATAGCATAAAATTTTTAGTTTTCCAATTCTTTACAAAGTATTGCTTATGTGTATCTTTCTAACCCATACTAAAAAGAAACAATAAATTACAAAAAAGTTCACATTATTAATTGGAATCAAATAACCAATTTAAAAATAGATGTCAATGAAAAATAAGTTAAATTTTCGTATAAATATTACAGTAAATATTTTGAGCATAAAACTGAAGAGTTTCCTCATATGCTTAATGATCGCCAAATAACTTTAGTGACAACGGAAGACAGAAAATACATGACAAGATTTGTGAACAAACCAATGGAGATACAATAGAAAAATTACATAATGAAAGCTTGTATTTGCTAAAATAAGAACCATTAATTTAAGAAAGTTGAAAACCAAAATTTAATTTTAACTATTTGAAATGATAGTTTTGATTAACAGAAAAAAATGCTTTAATGTATGCTATTCAGTTATAAGTGTATAAAGTGAGATTGTTTTCAATATAATAAAACTTTTGCATGGTATATGAACTTAATGTTTTTTTATATTTGTATTTCACAGATTATGAGAAGATTACCTGTAATTTTGAGAATGGCTTTTGTTTCTGGATCCAGGACCTACATGATGATAGTGAATGGGAAAGGATTCAGGGAGGCACTTTTCCTCCTTTTACTGGTCCAAATTTCGACCACACTTTTGGCAATAATTCAGGTAAAATTGATATTTAATTTAGGATTCAAAAAGACACTGGTTGCCACTGTTATGTAGTTGAGAGTCCTGCTAAATGAAAACAATATATACTTTCAGATTGTCCTTTTGGTTATGAACAAATGAATACATTTACATAAAATAATTTCAAATAGGCCAGTTAACACATATTCAAGAGAAATATATATACATATTTTTATTCTATATATTCATTCATGAGATATTGAAAGTGTGCTATGACCAGTATAAAGAAGAAGGCTAAGCTGTTTCTATGGATTTACCATTTATTACCATGTGGACTTACTTGAGGCAATGAACATTCCTGAGTATTGTTTTGCTTTGCCTTAATCCCACTTTTTGATTTTTCATCGCTAGTGCATAGAAACGTGTGTTTCTGAATATTGATATGGTACCTGGAAATGCTGAGAAACTTTTTAGTTCAGATAGCTACTTTAAAAAGAATTCCTCAGAATTCTCAATATATGATAGAGTATTATCTTGAAATGGGACAGGATTACTTCTGAAAATCTATATGACAAATGATAAACTATTCTTAGAACCTCCTAAAGGAAGAACTATGATATGTAAGTACATCTTTTCTTGGAATGGGATATTAGAATTGGGTTCCAGGTAGAAACACCCAATGAAGACAATTTTAAAAAATGACTCTTCTCATTTGCAAATTTCTAGATATAGAGGACACAAATCACATATACTTCTACAAGGTCTGTCAGAACCTGCGATATGAAATCTCCCATTCCTCTCTGGTTTTCCTTTTTAAAATATATCTGAGAACATTATATTTACCTACGTACTGATTTATTCTTATCTGAGTATTCCTTTCAGAAAGAAGAAACTAGTCTTTTTTATATTACAATTCCAATGGCATTGACAATATCTAGAGCTAATTTTGAATATGACTGCATGTCTACAGCTCTGACTCTATAAATAATATATAAATAACTTGTTGACTAAATGACACAGTATGTAACAGAAAAACTCTAAACAATATGTGTTTTGTAAATTATTCTTAATGAGTATTTCCATTACAAAGATCAGTATTTTCATTTTTCTAATCTGAAAAAGTAAATGGTTGATTAAATGTTAACTTTGACAAAAATCTAGTTAAGAAACATTAACAAGTTATCTTCAAGACAGAACTGTGTCTAGCCCAGGAATTTTAGAGAATACCACTCAAAGAATAATAAAGCATGGTCCATCTTATTATTTCCACTTGTCCAAAATGTCTTTACTAAAAAATGAATATTCTAATAAATTTGTGTTGTCATCACTAAAGTCCTTTTTAATTTATTCTTTTATTTATTTATTTAAGGAGGTGATTTTCCTTCTTTTGGTTTGTTTACAATATTTGTTGTGAACCAGAACCTATCTAAATTACTGAGAGAACACGGTGGTCAAATGAAGCAAACCTTTTTTTGGCTTTTATAAATTGCATATTCTATCCAAGTTAAAAGCAAATAAGTAATATACATGAAAAGTAATATGTAAGTTGCCCAGGAAGATAGTCAGGACATCAGGAAGATGTGTGCTAATTTAAAATAATCAGTTTTGATGTCTTTGGGAAAAGTGAATTATGTATCTTTTTTTTTTTGGAATTGAAGTAATTATTCATACAGATAGTTTCAGACAGAGGAAAGAAAATGCAAAGAGTCTAAAGGGAGAATATTTAACTTGACTGAAGACAAGCCAAGAGAGCAGAGTGCCCAGAGTAAAATGAGGAAGGCAGTGAGATCTAGACAACAATGACTGATTTTCTCTGAGTGAAAAAAGGGGCTAGTTTCTTTGGGTCTGGTTTACTTCACTTAGTATAAGTTTTTCCAAGTCCTTCCATTTCCTTACAAATGGGGCAATGTCATTCTTTCTGATAGAGGCATAAAACTGGTCTCCCTTATAGGGAATAATTAGCACAGGTTTAGGCAAGTCACAGCAGAGGATCACAAGAGCCAAATAGCCATATCCTTATGAACACATAAGATGATGCTAAGTGAAATGAGCTCCATGTTATGGAAACGATTGTTATATCACAGTTGAAACTACTTTCAACGTGCCATGTGTAACTGTAGCTTCAATTACTGATGATCTTCTTGTATCACCCTTCTGTGATTGTACCTACACTATCTCTGTATCTTATCTGAGTATATTGGAAACCGTGTATACTGGTATTAGAACTAGGAAATTGAAAGGGAATGCCAAATTCGAGAGACACGGTTAAAAAAAAAAAGGCAAACAACTACAAAAGCAATACTTGCAAAACTGTTTAGTGTAAATGAACTGAATAACTCATGGGGGGGAGGGAAAGGGGAGGGGGAAGGGGACTGAGGGACGAGGTAACAAACAGTACAAGAAATGTATCCAATGCCTAATGTATGAAACTGTAACCTCCCTGTAATTCAGTTTGATAATAAAAAAAAAGAGGGGCTAGTTGAGATTTTTGAGTGCAGAAGTGGTAAGATTCCTCTTGACTCAGAGGCAGAGAAGAGCTGGTGGAAGACAAAGGGTTTTTGATGCTTTAGAAGGTAGCAAGCCCATTGCAAGGCTTTCTGCAGAAGAAAAAGATCATGAGGGGGAAAAAAAAACAGCAAATGTGATGAAAAGACATCAGACCATGGATATGTGATGAAGGAAAGACAACAGTTAGTTATTATTAGTTATTCAAAGTCAACAGCCATTCTTTGTTAGTGCAAAAATTAGTGTATAGACCTATGCATAAAAATGTGCCCTAGGTAGAGTCTGATTGAATAAGATCAAAAGTAATTAATAGTGAAAATAATGACATGCATATTCTCCTACATAATTAATCTTCTTTTGGTAAGCTATTTCCCAGAGCTTGACCCCACACAAATTACTATCCTCAATTCCTTAAACGATCGTCACCCTAGCCCTCGAAAGAGGACCTGAAGCCATCAAGAAATCTCATCATGATTTTTCCTACAGTGTCCAAAGGAAGTCTCTTCCAGACTTTGTAGAGAAGTTAGATGAAAGTACAGGAAGCGATTATATCTACTGACTGTGGCAGATAGCTTTTCTGTAGTTGACATCTTTGACATTCAAACGATCATTTCTTGGCTTTTATGTCATCATACTAAAAGAAAAAATATTTTCACTGCTATTTGAAGAGTATAAGTACATTACAGGAGGGAAAAAAATCTTTCCGTTTGACAACAGCTTAATAGCTAAGCAAATGCAATGAAAATGACCAGAGTGAAACGGATTGAATGTCAGGGGGAGATTTGAAATAGTTGGGTGGGATGGGGACACCTCAGGAGAAAGTCATGTCGCAGAAGTGATTTAAAATTAAAGAGGCAGAGTAGGTCAGAGCTCACCAGAGGCAGCAAAGTAATAAGGTCCATGGATGGCTTAATAAGGCTTCTGCAGCTCTCATACCCGTGATTCATAATCACCAGCCATTCACCCCAAAGGACATTTGTTCTTCCAACTGCCTTTTTAATGCATCAGAACATCCTACTTCCAGAATGGAAGAGAATTAAATCTCTCCTGCTGTTCTTAATCATGTCAGCTTTCCTTGTTCCTTTGCATTCACCTTCAATGACAGGAAGCCTAAATTCAACATACTGAATTAGCATCGTTTTAAGGGAGAACATCCGAGCCACTTCTTTTCCAGACCTTCTAAAGAACACTCTTCTTGATGGAGCCATGGCCCCTAAACCTTTGCATTGTTGATCTTCAATGTTTCTCTCTTCCTGTTGCAAGCAAAGAGAACAGGAGGGGAAAGAAGAGTTAGCCTCTTGGGGTGCCTTGAAAGGGTCAGTTTTTTCAGGGAAATTGACGTGAACTGTCCACACACTTTAGAATTGAAGGATCACAGTAGGTCAAGTCAGGGCAAAGATTAGGCCATACCCCTTTCAAGATGTTTTTTGATGCTTTAGAAGGTAGCATAGTGTAGAACAAAAGATCTTAAAATGTAGTTCACATTTAAACTTTCATAAGACCTTCAATTTATGCAGGCTATTACCTACCTTGGTTCCCTTATCTAGAAATTGAAATTAAAGCCAGAAGGAACTTATTTTGAAAGCATGTTCAAAATATCAAACTGATAACCATTGTTAAAGAAAATTAAGAAAATGCTTGACTCATGAAAACTAGTAATACATACCTGTTATGTTTAGTAACTATTTTCTTTTCATGCTACAAAAGAGATACAAAATATTGTCTGTACTAAGTAGTATCTGAAGGAATGAAATGGTTATTTGACTCAACTTCTTAAGCTTTATAACTTCTTACGCTAGTCATGTAGATATAAAGATTTCAATTAAACATATAAACTTTGTACTAGTATAGTTATAGTCTTTATCTATCATCTTAAATTTATCTTTCTTGAAGTATTGATTTGAGAAAAATAATACACTGTGTAATATTGATAGGCTCCAACTGACCTTTGACCATTGTCCAGTATATTACTGTCAATAACATTTATGTACTAAGTCCACTTCATTTTACATACCAACCATTCATAACATCATATATTATGAGCCTATTTTCTTTTCCTTTCTTCTGGGATTGAAACCAGAACCTTCTTCTTGTTCTGCAGATGCTTTACCCTTTGAGCCATTTAGTATTTTTGACAACAAGTCTCTCATTTATGACCTGAGCAGTCTGAGTCATGATCCTTACTTACAGTTCTTACATGGCTGAGATAACAAGTTTTTACCACCATGCCCAGCTTTTTTATTGGTTGAGATGAGGTCTCCCAAATGTTTAACTTGATCTGATTTCACTCCATAATCCTCTTGGTCTCTGTCTCCTGAGTCTCTAGGATTACAGACATAAGCCACTAGGCCATGTTGGTATTTTCTTCTTAAGAAAGGTCTCCAGATTTGTAGAAAGCACAGTATTTCTCCAGTTTCAGTTATTTGCATCAACATAAGTGCATGCCTGGCATTGTCCTCTGTTTGTTTGAGATGATTGTTGGGGAGAGATTGAGTTCAGGTCATGAAGAACTTCAAAAGTGGCAGAAGAGAGTTGTAAGAACCACTACCCTCCCAAAAGGAGGTTTACTGCTTAAATCAATGAAATATATTCAATTTTTCTAAGTTTTAAATTTACTCTAAGGTAAATCTCAATCGTTCTAGATGATATTTCAAGAAAATTGAAGGATTTTTTTTTTTTTTTTCAGTCATGAGGCTTGAATTCTGGGCCAGGGCATTGTCCCTGAGCTCTGTAGCTAAAGGCTAGCTCAAGGCTAGCCACAGGCCACTTCCAATTTGCTGGTGGTTAATTGGAGACAAGAGTCTCATGGACTTTCCTGCCCAGGCCAGCTTTGAACTGTGATCCTAAGATCTCAGTCTCCTGAGTAGATAAGATTACAGGGGTGAGCCATGAGCACCTGGTGTTGAAGGCTTCTTAAAAGGCCTTATTATTATATATATATATATATATATATTTTTTTTTTTTTTTGGCCAGTCCTGGGCCTTGGACTCAGGGCCTGAGCACTGTCCCTGGCTTCCTTTTTGCTCAAGGCTAGCACTCTGCCACTTGAGCCACAGCGCCACTTCTGTCCGTTTTCTGTATATGTGGTGCTGGGGAATCGAACCCAGGGCATCATGTATACGAGGCAGGCACTCTTGCCACTAGGCCATATCCCCAGCCCCTTCAAACGCCTTATTATATGACCATATAAATTCCATAGTTTATAGAAAATATGTAATGATTCCAGTGGTGTAGAATTCTAATAAATATGAAAGCAATATGATAATATGCCAAGAAAATCTTTAGATAATATTTATAGAAAATACAAGCAGGGAAAACAACTTTATTTTCAAAAATTCTAGCTATCTCATCTATGTTAAATAAAATGTACAACTTAATATGCAGTGCAACATCAGAGAAGTATCATTTTTATCAGTGAAAAATTAAAAGGAATCTACTAGATAAATATAACTGGAAAACTTCCTAAAGAAGCAGATAATTTGGTGACTTTTTTCCCCACAAAGATTAGTAAGATTTTAACAAGACACAACCGGAAGAATTAGAAAATAAATAAACTATAAAAGATTCCACAGATCATAACATTTCAGAACTTTCTCTAAATCTGCCACGTGGTGTGCATAAATAGATGAATTTTAAGAACTAAGGGTGAAAGATATTCTCATTAGAAATGCTAGATGCAAATATTACTTTGATTTTCTATGTCTTGAATAGGAAAAGCAAAGAGATAAAGATCATGAATTAGGGACTCATTTATGGCACTTACAATTATTATCAAGAAATGTAAATATGAAGAATAGTTTTTGAAGTAGGGAACTTGGAGTATCATAAGTTAGAAATACATAATGACAACAGTGTTCTGACCTAAATATTCTCTTCCACTGATGAGATGTTCCACAAAAATATAGTTTGGACTTTTAGATTTGCTAGTCTAAATGCAACTAATTGGATATACAATAATTCAGAGCTTATCAGAACACGTTACTAACTGGAATTGTGTTAAATTAAAATTATTGAAGACAAAAAAAGATGCCAAATCTTGAGAAGACTTAGGAGGGTACATAATAGCAACTTTAAACATCAGTAGAGCTAGCAGACTTATCTTAACTATAAGGACCCTAGAGATTAAAATTATTAACAATGTGTGAATAATAGTTCATTTCCAAAGAGAAAGAAATAAATTACAGTCATGATAAAATGAAATGAGTTTTGTTGGAATACAGTGATTCCTGTTTCATCTATCAGGTGTTGTGTTAGTCAGATCACCTGTACAGGTAAAAATGTCTAGATAAAATTAGAATTGGATGGCCAGAATTTCTCATGCCATCCAATTACAGGTGCACTGTAAGTTTTATTGTTAGAATTTATAATTTCATCAAGAATTTTCTTCATATTTTAATTTATCAAATAGAGAATTAAGTGAATATCACAGATAATAATTTGATATATCATTCAGTACAATATGTCATTTTCCCATGTTCAATAATGTGAAATTGTACCTGATATTAATTATACTTTTTATATATTTTATTATTTTTACAAAATTTGTAAGGTACTATAACCCATTTAATTACTTTTGTTTTTTTAACTTTTTTTTTTTTTTTTTTTTTTTTTTTTGGCCAGTCCTGGGGCTTGGACTCAGGGCCTGAGCACTGTCCCTGGCTTCTTTTTGCTCAAGGATAGCACTCTGTCACTTGAGCCACAGCGCCACTTCTGGCCATTTTCTGTATATGTGGTGCTGGGGAATTGAACCCAGGGCCTCATGAATACGAGGCAGGCACTCTAGCCACTAGGCCATATCCCCAGCCCACTACTTTTGTTTTTGTGGACATAAATCCATATGTTGATTTTTACTAAAAATAATACCAAATACATTACCATGTGATGAGTCAATAACAGAATCAATAGATTTCAGAATGTAATTAATTGACTATGAACATGGTCAAACATAAAAGGAAGTATGTTGTGAGTGTGTTAGAATTGCTGCTACATTCAAATGTGTTTGAGTAGCTCAATAATTTTACTACTTTTCCGTGGTGTTCATGGTATTTTAGTTATTTCCTCCATATCGATGTAACAACTGATTAAATTAATTGGAATTCAATATGGATTTAAAGTTGGACTTTTATTGTGTGGATTCAGAAACCTCACCCCTGTATCTATACTTTTATATATTTGGTTGTGATACTGAACTATAAATCAAAGCTAAAATTAGCATTTATTAAATGTTATAGCATGTGTAAAATATGAGCAATAAATAAAACTAAATGCTAGCACACATATTTTTATGCTTAGTCTAAATCTTATAAATGTTCAAATATTACATTTATGAAGGCATTTGGCCATTACTTCACCTTGATTAAATATTTATTCTGAATAATTTTCCTCACTGGTCTAAATATACATTGATGTATCTATAGGCAGGTCTCATAGTTTCTATTCATGCCTTGTACTCTAAATATTACAAATTAATGGTTTTGAATTTTATATGCCACATTGCCTATATTTTTTGTTAGATGTCACAGGAGAGATTCCAAGCAAACACTAAATTCCAGCACTTTATAAAAGCATGCATTGCAATTGAATTAAATTCATCCAATATCTCATTTGTTTTATATCAATTTTATTATATTATTTCTGCTTCCTAACATAAATACATGAGTAACAAACTAAGATTAAAATTAATTTCTCCACGAAAATATTCGACATGCTTTTGCACAGTACTCTGCATCAAATGACTCAAACCATTGGCTGGAATAATGAGTTCTAGACCAGAAAGTACTTTACTCATTCACTTGTTCCATTATGAAAACTTTTATAGCGATTTGTATGCTTCTTGCTTCTCTGTGAACTGATTAGTTATCATTCAAAGGAACATAGGAAGATGAAACTTTTATCAAATCAAGTAACTTCTTATTTTATTTTAAAATGTGCAGTGTAGTCAATGGATTATTAAACTGAGGATCTTTGAAACTTCATACCTTGCCTTCACATGTGTATTTAAAATATTGTGGCCTATAAAGTCATGGATTCATCGAAGTTAATAACAAACTGGAATTTAATTGGGAGGGACAGGATTGTGACATGACATTTCCAAATAAAAGAAGAGTGAGGGAGGAGGCAAGTATGGGAGGGATGTGTGAGAATGTTAAAAGGGGTGACATTGATCAAGAAATATTGTATTCATAAATTACTTTGTTAAATGGCAATTCTTTTTACAATGACTTAAAAGTATTTTTAAAAATAACAAATTAACCACACTTGCTGCTTTCTGGATTCAGTTCTCCTATCTTCTACACTGTATAAAAATGTTTGCTAAAACTGTTTGGTGTAAATGAACTGAACAACTGAACAACTCATGAGGGCTGGGGAAAGAGAAAGGGGGAAGGGGAGAATGAGGGACGCGGTAACAAACAGAACAAGAAATGTAGCCAATGCCTAATGTATGAAACTGTAACCTCTCTGTAATTCAGTTTGATAATAAAAAAAAAACGTTTGCTAATCTTTCTACCCTACACATTATTTTTCCTGTCAAATAATATTACTCACACAATAAAACTTTTAATAATACTTAAGCCCTAAAAATTTTCATTTTTTAAAATAGGATTTTATATCTCTACACCAACTTTTCAAGGAGCGGGAAGAGAAAGAATTGGGCTTTTAAGTCTTCCATTGGAGCCTACTGTAGAGCCGGTCTGTCTTAGTTTCTGGTGAGTGTCTGTTTGTTTGTTTGTTTTTCTGGTGTAACACATGGTAAGTGTGACCTTATTTAATGAGAGTATTGTCTTTCTCAATGCTTCAGGCTCATATTTCATTAAGATGTTTTACAATGTTTTTGTTCATGCAACATGACTTTTTTAATTATTAGAGAAGTAAAGTTCTTGTATCTTCTTGTCCCTGTTCCAACAACTAACTACCCAAGGGAGAAGTTTTAAAGACAGTAAGAGATTTAGAAGACATTAAAATGCATTAGCTATAACCTAATAGGACTCCAAACATTTCTGCTTGTTTCCAAACTAGGTATTTTATGTATGGTGAAAATGTGTATAAATTAAGTGTTAATATCAGCAGTGGTAACAGCATGGAGAAGACCATTTTCCAAAAAGAGGGGAATTATGGAGCAAACTGGAATTACGGACAAGTAACACTAAATGAAACAGTACAATTTAAGGTTTGTAAAATACTTTGCGATCTATTGTTTCTTCTGGATATTTTAAAAATATAATTTGCAGAGCTATGGTGGAAAAGAATATATTTCTGCGAAAAGGCAAGCCACTTTCTTAATTGTTCTAATCTATTTACATTTTATGGTTAGCCCTTTTATTTTTATTTACTCATTCACTTGTCCAGCATCTTTCTTGCACTGGCCAACCACATCTTTTCATCTTCACGTCAAAGTTGGAGCTCATACTTTTTCTGTGAATCATCCTTCTCTGCAAAGATACCCAAAGTCATCTCTACACACCCAACCTACGGCATGCTGGCTTCATCTCCACACATTTCCTTGAAAAACAAGTTCTATTAGCTGTATTATTGGGAAGTCTTCAATCATCTATTTCACATTAATTTTTCACATTGATTTTTCAGCTAACAGCTTAATATATTCACTTCCTGGGAGTTTTTGCAATTAAAATACAGGATCCTATAGGTTACCAGCTTAACCAAATTAATAGTGTTCTAATTGCATAATTTCAAACAAGATCTGTGCTTGGACAGATGCTGTTAATATCAAAGGCTTCTGTTTTCTTTCTGCAAGTTGTAAGTCAGTAATATTGTAATATTCAAAAGGACTCCATGTATTCCTCCTGTTTGTGTATTTCCTTCCCTTGATTCTCCTTTTTTTAAAAAAAATGTTCTTCCTTCTGAATTTATATTTTTACATAAATTTTATCCTCCAATTTTATTTACTTGTTGATAGTTTGGGTGAGAGTGTGGAAACTGCATGAAAGCAGAAGTAAGGAAACAAGTACTTAAGTAGCCAGATTTGGTTCCGTTCACAGAGCATCTTTTGTAAAATACTTGAACTTACTTGATTCATTTGTTTCATGGTTAGCTCATCAAGCAGAGCAAAAACCAAGTTCTACAAACACTGTGGTAGTTCCAGCTTATCCATGATTTCATTTTCCATGTTTCAATTTCATGTGTTCAACAGCAGTCATACAGTATTCATGGAAAATTCCAGAAATCATAATTTGTTAAGCTTTAAATAATTTTATTACACTGCAGTCTTGCAATTTTTCAACTTTGTTTGGTTATTACTGTTAATAAGTTACTATGCCAAATGTAATAAACTTCCTCACAGGTTAACATAAACAATATCAGAATACTAAAGTATACATTGTCTCCATATTGTCTTCAACTTCAGGTATCCTTTAGAATGTTAGAATGTGTTATTTAATGGTTAGGGGTCACTATGTTATTTGCATTTACATTTGGAACTATGTTGTGAAATCCTCAATAATTATTATGCTCATTTTGAAATTTTATTTGCTCTTCTATGATTACAAAGGAAATAGAACTTATTTGGGAAAATGTCCATGAGATTGATAGAATAAATGAATGAAGAAGTTGATGTATGATGCACAATAGAACTGAAAAATCAGGTATGATAATGATACCATGTTGGTAGTATAGCAGGTAGTGCTTTTTAGCAGCCGTTCTGTTCTTGTGTCTCCTCTACAAAAGGGAGATTGCAGAAAAGGGTAGCCCAAACTACACATTGTTCCTTTGAGCCTACTATGTAACCTCTCACAGAGATCCTTTCCCTGGAGTCTGGGTTCTGTGTCCTAGGGTCAACATTTCATATCGATCCCCATGGCTCGGACCAGCTCATCTTGCAATCACCTTATGACAAAAGTTAGCTCTTGTCCTCTTATTCTCTCTTTTATAATAATCGCACCAGTGTTTCTTAACTTCTTAGCTGGTATAATTTAGAAACAAAAAAAAAAGCTACCTGAATCTTTAATATGTTTAAGGGAAGAAATCAGTGAGAATCCTATCTACTGCCAGGTAATATGACAGACATGACAGAATAACAACAGTAAGAGATGGAAAGGAAGAGAGGGACAGAAACCAGAACAATATTGTGTAATTCAGAAAGTAGGTATGAATTAAATGTATACAGTCTATATACACTATAAGAAAGTTGGATTCCCCATAGGAATTTTAAAACACATGATTCATAAATATTTCACAGTACAGTTATTGGTCATCACCTATTTGCAGATTGTAGTATTGACATGTGAGAGGCTATTAGAACACAAAGGACCAAAGTAGACTTATTTTACAGATGTTTATGAATTTCAGGTTGCTTTTAATGCTATTAAAAATCCATTCCTGGGTGATATAGCTTTGGATGATATTAACCTAACATATGGGATATGCAATGAGAGTCTTTATCCAGAACCAACTTTGGTCCCAACTTCTCCACCAGAACGTCCTAGTAAGTACCTTCAATGTGTTCTTTCCCTAAAACATCAATATTATAAAAATAGATTATGCTTTCGGTTATTTTGTTATCCAAACACCATTATTTTTTCAATGAACATAAAAGATTAAAAATTTGAAAAGTAAAATGGAGGCTAAAAATATTACAAACACATAAATTCAGAAAAAAAAACTTATATGCTGTCTATTGTGGATAATATTTATTATTATGATCGACCAAATATCCTTCTCAAATTTAAATATTGAAGTAGCTAAGTTCCATTTTGTTTTTGCTGAAATATGAAATAATATTCTACCAGCCATGGTGAATGGTCAGTGGTCATAAAAGAACAGCCTTGTGGTTCTCAGTTTCCCTTTTTGTTTCTTTGTTTCTGGTACTGGCCTTGGAAGTTAGGGTCTTGTGTCCTCACGTGGCCTTTGCACTCAAGTGTGGTGTTCCACCATGGCTCCACTCCCAGCTTTAAGCTACTTAGCTGGAGATAAAAGTGGGACAAAATTTTCTTCCCGTGTTAGTTTCAAAGATGATCCTCAGATATAACCTATTGAGTTAGCTAGGATTCCAGCCAGCAGCCACTGTGGCCTGGCCTCATGTCTTTCCCAAGGGGTGATTTTAACATCTCAAGGTTCTGTTAAGCCCACTGAGCTTGCTTTGAGAAAAATTTAATCTCAATGGGATGGAGTCTCAAATGTTACCATACACACGTACTTCACACACACAGCATATACATACATATGTTTGTGTACATATGTAGCAAGTACACATATATACATATATACTATATGCATAAATACATATGTACATATACATACTATATGTTTATATATGCATATATCTATATACATCTGCATATATGTCTGTGTTCTGATGTCATTTTAAGGTTTTACAATATGTTTTCTTTATACAGGCACTAATATTTTGCAGATGAGTAGTAATTAGGATTTTCAGCCTTAAGAAGTATTTTTACCTCCAAAGTACAAAGCACAGCCTAAGTCTAGTTGTGCTCTCAAGTCTAATTGGAAATCTGGCATTTCAAAGAAAACTCATTACCGTTCATCTTATTCGTGTCAAGGGAGACAACCACTTCATGTTACTTTCAGACTAATGGGAGGTGACAGAGGAAAAAGAAGAAAATACCAACAATGATAAAAATATATTAAATTCCCACTGTCTCTATTAGGATAGTATCACTACATCATCGTTAGGCAACAATAGCTTATAAATATCTACTATGTGAAAAACACTGCAAAACAAAAATGAAATGTAGCAATAATCTTTCATATACAAAATAGTAATATAATAGATAAACACCTAATAAAATAGAAAGGTTATCTGTGACTAATATGTAAGAAAAGTCATAAACAGCAAAACAAATGTGAGCTGGAGAAAATGTTTAGGAAGCTTGAAGATAGAAGACAATGACATTTGGAAAAAATAGCAGACTGGAACAACAAATTACTGTATAAGACTGGCTACATAATTCTAACAAGATGTGATAGTTTTTTTAAAATAGTTTTTTCTTGTGCTGGACAGTCTACTTCACATTTGTTCCACTAGAGTTTGTCTGGTTCCTAAAATCACATAAATTTAGTAGTTACTATTTTCTATGGAGTAAATATTCTCTCATATTATTTTGGCCTTGTTTTGCTGACACAGCTATCTTTGGCAAATACAATTTTGGCACCAGAAAACTTGAAAATAGTAATGAGTATAAGTAGAAAAAGTATTAGTATGAGTTGAATAGTTTGTGCTTTGTCATGTTTAGAAACAATTGGCTTACTCCATTCTGCATAGTTGCATTATCTGTTTATTAAACACAATATTGTTTATGAAAAAATATATATACAAATTAAAAAAAATCAATGGTAGTTGAATAAGTACTCTCAACAGACCAAGCAGTAGCAACATTTTTCCAGTTCAATATTATGGTCATTCTGAGAAATAGGTTCTCTCAATGTTTTGTTTGTCCCTTTGTCAAATAGTCTAAATAGTCTAAATTTTTCAATGTTTATATAATGTAGCTATGTGCTCTATGTTTAAAACATAGCAAATTTAATCATCTAAAATAAAATATTTGAGATGAATTTTGAATATAGTATCATACACAAAACTAAATGTTAAATATGGTTTCCATATTAAATATTTATCTGCATGACCTATATTAACAGTAAATCAATTCTAACCTGGAGGAAAAAAAGGTAATTAATTCCCTGATGTCATGGAAGCTTAATATCTCTGCATATTTTAAGCATTAGAAAGATTATAATGGTATAACTTATAATGGTATAACTTATCTGATTTTAAGATACAAATATAGAATCTACCCAGAGTAAATTTGTTCCACTTGCCAAATGATTCACTTTAAGGCAATATTTAGCACAGTAGAAAATGTTAATTACCATCAAACGCATCCTGAACAATTTCATTCTGACGCTGTTTGCAATTGGTTCAGTGAAAGTCTTATTTGAACAGAGTTGGGTTTTTTTTTTGTTGTTGTTTAATTTTTGGTTCCAAATCACTAATTCATTTAAGAAAAAATAAAGGTAAACCATTGGTTGGCTGGGTAACAGACTTATAACCCACACAAGTAAGCTCTACCATCATTTTTAGGGATAAACACTGTAACTTGTGAGGAGGAATGTAAGTTCAGTTTCATAACTACAGAAATTCTGTTTTGTGACAATAGTCACTTGCTGCTTCTATTGACTTATGCCTGTGATGCTGGCATATATTTATTTAAATATGAAGGTCAAACTAAAAACACTTTACAAAAGCAAACAGTCTGTTACACACACCTCATCTTAATTTACAAAACTTTCTAACAGTGAGATAACTACTAAATGGTATAGGCATGTACAAAAAGAAACCCACATTTTGGGGCTTTGAACGTATTTCTGAGGCTGTTAATGGAAATATCAAAATCGAGAGACAAAGGATAAAAAGATAAACTATTCCAAAAGCACTACTTACAAAACCATTTGGTGTAAATCAGCTGCACAACTCTTGGCAAGAGAGAGGAAGGGGGAGGGAGAAGGGGGGGAAAAGAGGGAGGAGGTAACAAGTTGAACAAGAAATGTACTCACTGCCTTACATATGAATCTGTAACCCCTCTGTTCCACACTTTGACAATAAGGAAAAAAGTTTAATCTGAAAAAAAGACCAAAAAAAGAGAGAAATAGGTTAGTTAAAGGCATACTTTTTTGAAAAATATTTTTTATAATCTTTAAGTAGTAGTACAAAGGAGTTGCCATTCAGCAAAACTTTTTATGAATACGATGTATTTTGATTAAAGTCACTTCTTTCAACATTCTCACGATGCCGCCCAACCCACTTACCCCTTCTCTCATTTTTCTTAATTTTTCAGAATATGCATTGAAATTTTGACTACTTTCTCCCTGCTTCTATTTCTTTTCTTCATTGTCTACCCAGTCTCCTTTTGGCCCTACCATATCCCTTTCAAGTATATATTTCCTTGTGTTTATGATATACTTTTAGCCAATTCCATCTTCTCTAAATACATATCTGTTATTTCTCAATCTGGTTATGATTTAAGCCATTTTCTATTTCCAAATACAAAATAAAGTTAGATTAAAAAGTTTAATATACATGTACTATACTGAGAGCTAAGTAACAAATTCTTCACACAGAAATATCTTGCAGTCTCCTATAAGAAATGTCCATTTCAGTATATCATCATCCTGAAACAGTTATTTAATAGTCAAACATAATTTCCATATTAACTATTCCCTTAAATTCTTTAATCAACAAGTTTTTAACTATTTAATTTTCCTTACTTTATCTTTACATCAAATAGCCTAATATTTCAGTTATCATTGGTTAGATTTCTGCAAATAATAATAAAATTGAGACCACTAAGAAGAAAAAGTATAAGCCTTGGTATCATAATTGTTACACAAAATGTTTACATCATGAGTGGTTATAATAACTTAGTAGTTGAAATAAAAATTTTCATAAACTAATCACAGTACTTTCATGGGAGATTTCACCTTAAATTATACTTTAAAATGTAATCTCTAATATGAGATGGTATGTTATTTATTCCTTGGATACTAAAAGTTAATTGCGTATTTTGAAGCTAACCACTTTAACATCCTCAGTTATTTCTCAAATTCCATTCACCTAAGAGCACCAATATCAAACGGATTTTTGTTTGGACCTATATGCTTATTTTTTGTGCTTTGCCCTGGGTATCTTTAATTCAAGCCCTCTTTCTGTGAGTGAAAGTGAGGTACTTCTTTATTCCACCCCCACAGTAAAGGTGATCTCACTGACATGTCTCCTGGTCTTCAGCAGCTTAATCATGAATTTAAAATGACATGCTTGAAGGAAATTATCCGTCCTTGACAACTATTTTGCAAACTGCTGCATATTATTTACATAGTGTATAATGTGAAAATCCCTATTGGCATAGTCAGAAATTAATTAGAGCACAAGCTTTTGGGAGAATTGCTCCCAGAAAATGTAAAACATAAGCATTTAACAGTCTGAATGGGTAGAATTCTTTTTACTAGACAAGCTACTTACTCTCTTTTCCTGAGTGTTCCTGTCTTACCTGATGACCCATCAGGACTAATTTCTGCCATCCCTTTTCATGAATCTTTGGGTTCTCTGCTAAGAAGCATATGCTAAATCTCTACAAGAGCAATGCCATCATTAAAATAAATAGTGTCATCATGTTTAGAATGGCTTAAAGTGTTTCTAATTTCACTCCTTATGGTCATTTACATCCAGAGAGTAAATGAAATATTTCATCTTACTGGGCAGTTATTTGGTATGAAATGATCATTCAAATGCACTTTACAACGCACTTCTTAGGCATTTTAAAGACATGAATTTCCCACAATCTCTGCTTAGAGAAGAAGTATTTAGTAAACTGCCTTCCAAAACATACTTAACAATTCCACTTAGCAATCTTTTAGTTTGCTTGTGAGTTTTATTGAAGTCTTATCCCTGATCTTTCTTTATACATTATGTGCTCAGAAAGGTGAAAATTTAATGCATCCTCAAAACAACATTTTCAGTTTCACAGTGTAAAATTTTTATATTTTCCTATTCTTGGAATATAAAATGAGAATCATTCTCACACATACACACATATGCTCACATGCATACACACACACACACACACACACACAAAAAAAAAAAAACACCACTGAGTTTCTCATGCCTAACTTCGTGCAAGAGTTAATATGGCTTTGCCCAGTCCGTAGACCTCCTTTTGTCCTTGCAATCAAACTTTACCTTCCTCAATGTTCCGAGGAAATGCTTAATGACATCTTGGAATTATTCAAATTAAATCAGTTATATGCACATAAAGTTAGAGTATGGTAGCAGATCCATCTTCAGATTTTATACTGCATTTCTTCGTATAATGAACCAATAAACCGGATGCTCAATCTTCAGTAGAGAAGTTTCTGGTGTTCCTAATTACTGCTCCATCTTTATTTTATTTTTTTTTTCAAATTTTTATTATCAAACTGATGTACAGAAAGGTTACAGTTTCATACGTTAGGCACTGGATACATTTCTTGTACAGTTTGTTACCTTGTCCCTCATAACCCCCTCCCTCCTCCCCCTTTCCCTCCCCCCCCCCCCCCACGGAGGTGTTCAGTGCTCCATCTTTAATTCAAAGACTTTCTTCAGCTCTCCGTTTACATTAACTTCTTCCTTTCAGATTGATCTCTCGTTTATCATACTTGTCATTATTTTCACCCATGAGTCTTCCTGCCTTCCTTGTTTTTGTCACACTTCTATTAAGCATTACTTACTAAGACTCAATCCAAACCTTCCATGAGCCTTGGTCCCAGAAGAGAAAATGCGTTAGTTTAACCAGGTCAGTGTGAGAAAATACAGTTGTTAGGAGAGCTTGGGATTAAACTGGGTGAGGCCATTGCCCTTGGTGCTAGGGAAAAATATCTCTGGCATTATCATAAATAACTGAATATCTCCAAATTTCTGATTACCCATCTAAATTCAAAATAATAATTATACCGGTATGATCATCCACAAGGATTTTTAGAGAACCAGTACTGACAATTCTGGGTAATTCATAGGGACTTTTCAGAAATTATATCTAGTTTTTAGAACTCAGAAAACTTCTTAATGTCTATGGTATGTATAGGACACAGAAATATTAAGTACTCAACCAGCCCTTAGTACAACTTGAGTCCCTTTCTCTCCAGATAAAAATGATTCACATGGAAACCCTCTGCAAATTATGGTATTTCTTAAGTGTTTTCATAAGTTCTTTTGTGTCTGGACCAGTTTGGTTGAGGAAGGAGTGTAAGAGCATGCTTTACCACCTTACAGAACAGGCCAGTTCATTAAGAGATTACTAGTGAGTCAGAAGAATGGTCTCCCAGTGTCCAATTATAAATATAATAGAATTCAACCCTGTAAGTCCTATATGACAAAGTTAGCATCATAGCACGAATTTTAAATGATCAAAATGAACAAAGCAGATGAAACTTTAAGTAACAAGATAGAAGGCATTCCCATGAATATAGATACATAATTACTCTTCCCATAATTTCACTGCTACTCTACTACATTGATTTTTCAATATCATCTGCTTTTACTAACAGGAAAAAACATGCATGCATTCTTCAGATTAGGTTATTTTACTGTGATATTATTTTTAATATAGTAATGGTAAATAATTAGAATAGGGATATTTAAAGTAGTTGATAGATTCTATGTTATTTTAAAATTTGTAATAAGGGAGAAAAATCGAATATATTAAAATACAATTAAGTTAATCTTCCTACTGTGTAATAGTCTTTATTAGAAGGTTATGCTTATTTTGCAAATACATTTGCATTAAGCTCTGCCAGTTCAAAATGGATTCTTGGGAAATTCTGGGTCCCAATCAGTCCAGGGGAATGGGTAAGTAAGTGGAGGGAGACTCAATTAGTCTCTTTTTCCTGACTATCAAATACTTCAATACGCAGACCATTTCCCCTAATACTTCAAAAAGAGAAGGCAAGGAAAGAGAACAATACTGGATTAGTGTCTTGCCCTTCTGAAAGAAAAATGCTTGGTATATATTTCTTCTGTAAATAAGTTTATCTGCAGCAGAGACTCAATACCTTACTTCATGAAGCATAATTATAAAAGATATTTACCCAAATAATTTCCAGTAGTGCTATACACTATTATATGTCCTTGGAGACTCACAGAAGCAATAAAAAATAGAAAGATTTTGAAAAGCTCTTCAGTAACGTGATTCATGAACTCTTATTTGTTCCTATCTCTAGTTGTGAAAGTTTCTCTCATACAAAGCCTAACATTAATCTATCAAAACCAGTATTCTAACCAGGAGTCAGTAGCTCTTACCTGTAGACCTAGCTACTCAGGATGCAGAAATCAGAAGGATTGTGATTCCAACCTGCGCAAGAAGTCAGTGAGATTTCATCATAATAGAAAAACTTGGATGAGGTGACATGCATCTATAATCCTATGGACTAAAGCATAAATAGGATGATTGTGGTCCATAATGGTGCTAGGCATAAAATGAGACCTTATGCAAGGAAGCAAGAAAGGATGGAAGGGAAGGAGGGAGGAGGGAGGGAGGGAGGAAAAGGGGGAGGGAGGAAGATGGGAGGGATGGAGGACTCTATAGATATCTAAATTATTTTGAAAATGAAACCAAAAAAGTATACAATAGAAATTATCAAGCAACACTTTAGAAACAACCAAGCCTACAAACATATGTGTGTTTCTGTATGGAAATATAATAGATGATACAATGTTACCAGTGGGCAATGGGATACTAATGGAGAATAATTGTTTTTAAATAGATTACTGGGAAACTACACTATTATATGGGAAAAACTGTTAGCACAACCAGGTTTTTACATGAATTAAATATCTAAATATGAAAAATAAAACTCTAAATCTAAAAAAAAAATGAGACCTATGTCAGAAATAACCAGAGACAAAGGGGCTGGGAGCATAGCTCAAATGGTAGTAAACATGCATAGTAAGCATGTGTCCCTGAGTTCAAACCTCAGTAATGTGGTCATACAAACCCCAAATACACACACATACTTAAAGCACATTTACAATGAAATCCTACCATTCTAACCACTATAATTACAAATCACAAATGTACTGCCATATTTATGTGTCTCAAATAAACATTAGGTCCCTAAACTATTATTTTCTTTCCTTTCCAGCGGACTGTGGAGGACCTTTTGAACTGTGGGAACCAAACACAACATTCAGTTCTCCAAATTTTCCAAACAACTACCCTAACCAAGCTTTCTGTAAGTCATTCATTTTCCAGATCACACCCCCTGAATGTATATATCAAAGTTAAGTTCCTCCATAAAATATCAAAATGGAGGAAACATTTTTCAAACATGAACATATTTACTATGCATACCTGTCTTTTTTTTTTTCCAGTCCTGGGCCTTGGACTCCACTTTACCACTAGGCCATATCCCCAGCCCTGTCATATTTTTAACATAACAAAAATCAAAATCATTGCTAACTCATTAGTAATAAAATACAAAATAAAAATCTCAGGCTAGGCAAAGTAATTTCCCAAAACATTACTTTTGTCAAATCTCACAATTTAATAGCCCTTTAAAATCGTTATTATTGATTCCAAATGAAATAATTGAATATAGTCAATAAGAGAGCATATGGACGTAATGTTCATGGTGTTTTATAAATTTTGCAATTTACAAAACAAAGTCCATGGAATGCTTAAAAAGTAAAAAGATAGGGCTGGGAATATGGCCTAGTGGCAAGAGTGCTGGCCTCATATACATGAAGCCCTGGGTTTGATTCCTAGCACCACATATATAGAAAATGGCCAGAAGTGGCACTGTGGCTCAAGTAGCAGAGTGCTAGCCTTGAGCAAAAAGAAGGCAGGGACAGTGCTCAGGCCCTGAGTCCAAAGCCCAGGACAGGCAAAAAAAAAAAAAAAAAAAGGTAAAAAGACAGTCGGCCTTCCTTTTAAACTATAGTATCAATAAAGCAAACACCACAGTGATGTGACTAGAGGGCAAGTATGAAGGAGAAAATAATAAAAGGGAATGTTATAATACCTAAATTGAGAGAGATTAGTTATCAAATGCTGTATCTCCATCAAGCTGACTAACTGGAAAAATTCACTATAGAGGTTGTATTAAAGGTGCAGAGTGAGTGTCCATTCCATCCTAGAAAGCTTCTATGTCAGTAGGCTTGGATAGAAACAAGTCCTTCCCATGAGCATGCCTAGTTAACGCTAGTAACCTATAAGCAAGTACCACTTTCAAAGCCAAATATGTCACCAATATAGAGATTTGCCTAATCTAAAAGTGGATAAGCAATCATTCATCAAATTCCACTTTTATGGAGAAAGATATTGTTATCTTCTTGGAATGTTTTGAAAAAGTATATTATTTGAACCAAGTAGGAATTCACAAAGCAGTATGATATCAAAACATAAATTCAGAGAAATTTGTTAAAGTTATTTATTTAGTTGCTCAATTCTTCCTAAACTTTTTTCTTAGGCACTGAAATAAATTTAAAAGCAGTTGACCATAATTTTATTAGGGACTTAGATAAATTGTCAGGAATTGCAAATGATTAAAACAATAAAAGAAAGGCAAAAGAAGGCATTTGTGTAGGAGTTCATGGAGGGTCCTTGGTATACAAGTAAGGAGCCCAGGACTACGTCTTGACTCTCTAATTAACTGAAGTGAAATAGATTATTAGTTTCTTTTCTTATTCATAAGTTTTATGCTGTTGTATTCAATTGCGAGTTTTGATATTTTAGCCTAGCATTATATTTTATATAGAAATTCACAGTAAATTATTTCAAATTTGAACTTTTACTATCTAAACATATTCTGGGCCAAAAAAAATAAGTTTCCTCATAGAGTAAAGAAAAAACACCTGTTTGAAATCTTGATTTTCATGAAATAGAAAAAGTTACTTAAAAGTAAAGTTCTTCAGACAGTGAAGACTTCAATGAGATCCAAAGAAGTATATTGCTATTAAATATAATTATTGATCATCTCTAAGGTGTCTGGAATTTAAATGCACACAAAGGAAAGAACATAGAACTTCATTTTCAAGAGTTTGACTTAGAAAATATTGAGGATGTAGTTGAAATCAGAGATGGTGGAGAAGATGAGTCCTCGCTCCTAGGTAAGTCTGCAGTCTGACTACTGTGGAGATTTTGCTAGCTCAAGACATGGGGGGATCAAATGTATAACCAGTGGTTGAGCACTTCTACAAGTAGCAAAATGGATATACACTACAGCAGGATATTAACCTCCAACAGGCAGCTGTTGGCATTGGTGGCAAAGTACTATTGTCCTTGAGCTTCAACAGGTAGGAACCCTTTTAAAATTGAGTTGTTTTAATTGCTTGTAATATGCAAAGCAACTAAAAACATGACAATATATTTTAATTAGCTGAATTATTATCTAGTAAAGAGTGTCTATGCGATCCCCACAATCCAAGAAAAAAAAATGCCTATGCAGCCCACAATCAAAGAAATATATATATATATATATATATATTATATGTAGCTTAAAAGTTACTATTAATGGGGCTGGGAATGTGGCTTAGCAATATAGTGCTTGCTTATCATGCACGAAGTCATGGGTTCTATTCCTCAGTATCACATAAATAGAAAAAGCCAGAAGTGGCACTGTGGCTCAAGTGGTAGACTGCTAGCCTTGAGTAAAGAGAAGCTCAGGGGCAGTGCCCAGGCCTGAGTTCAAGCCCCAGGACTGGCAAAAATTAAAAAAGGTACTATTAAGGTTTGTATCATCTGTCTCTATCCATTCCTCAAATCAGTTTGGTGATTTCAAAGCAACATTAATACATTTGGAAAAAAAAAAAAAACAGGATAAAGGAAATTCTAATCAGCATTATTTCTTAGGTCTTTCAAAGGAAGCAGCACTTCCCTGAGATAACATGAACCTTGTACAATAAAGGTGCTAATCCAGATGATATTATGATTAACTCTTTATTAAGCTATGGAGCTGCAGAACCTTAACTAATATTACAGAGATCAGTCACAACATTGGCTCCTTAGAAGTAGCATCTAAAATCCAAGAGACTAGGAACACTTCTATATAGGCCACTTCATGATGAACATGCTTTCCCTAGGAAATGGATATGACCTAAAGGCCATGTCGTCTTCTAGATTGAAAGGTCTTACTGAGAATTCATTTTCCTTTGGAGCAGCCGTGTATACAGGCCCGGGTCCAGTGAGGGATGTATTTTCCACCACTAATAGGATGGCTGTTTTATTCATCAGTGACAAGAGTTTGGCCAAAAAAGGATTTAAAGCAAACTTTACTACAGGGTACCATTTGGGGATGCCAGGTAAGAAAATTATAGATCACATCATAAACTTAAAGCAAAACAGAAAAATAAATGTGTGCCAGGCTTCTATTATATGTATTCTTCCACAACTTAAAGACTTTTCTCCTTTATATCTATGTAATGGTGTCAAAGTAATTGTCAGAGTGTGTGTTGATTTAACACACTTCTTCTTAGATCTACTTGCCCCTCTCTGGTGTTCAAATTATGAATTTTGCTCACTTTAAAGATGGATTTTAAGTTCCATGGAATCCAAAGCAAGTCTGTGCATTCGAAGAAAATGTTGAAGCAGCTTATTTACATCTCTTCTTAGATCTTATCATTTCTATTCAGCAATAAGTGAGCATTTTTGTCTCATCCAGCATTATTTTCTCCAATTCATCAATCTTCAGAAACAGGTTATATTTTCTGGATTTATTAGGATGATATATTAGAGTATAATCATAGTACTTTTGGCTAAAGCACAACAGTGCTTTATAATTTTTAGATTGTGATACATGTTTTTACTCAACTTTTTATTCAGATACTTAAACTTATCCTATGTAATTAATATGTGGTTTCCTTCCTTTTTAACATTTGAGTTAGCCTATATTAATTGTACAAGGTTTGGGTGTGTTTTTTTTGGCCAGTCTTGGGGTTTGGACTCAGGGCCTGAGCACTGTCCCTGGCTTCTTTTTGCTCAAGGCTAGCACTCTGCCACTTGAGCCACAGCGCCACTTCTGGCCATTTTCTGTATATGTGGTGCTGGGGAATCGAACCCAGGGCCTCATGTATATGAGGCAAGCACTCTTGCCACTAGGCCATATCCCCAGCCCTTGTACAAGGTTTCATTGTGAGTTTCCAAATATATTCAATCAAAGCCTCCCCCATAAATCTCCCTCCTCCCTCCTATTCCTTTCTTAAAATGATTTCAACAGACTTCATTGTTCACCATACATGTATGTGAAGTACTTTGCCCATATTCTAATTCCCTTCTCTTACTCTCTCTGATTACTCTTCCTCCTTTCAAGGGTACTCACTTCTAAGCAGGATCTAATTTCATTTGTCTTATTTCTTTGTAAAGTTCATGATAATTATTCAGAGATGGTATGTGCTTTATCTCATGTGCATACATTGTAACTAAATAATATTAACCTCCCTTTACTAATTCCCCCCATCGCTTTTATCTGTCTATTGTGTAACTTATTTTAGAAGCAATCCATTTTACTTAGAAGGAATACATTTTTACCAGCCACTTTCTATCACTATCTTTTCCTCTCCCCACAAATACAGTATATATATATATATATATATATATATATATATATATATATATGCAAATACATGTAATGTTTATCCTTCTGAACATGGCTTCACTTAACATGATAATTTCCAATTTCATCAACTTTCCTGAAACTGTCCTATTTGGGAAGGAAAGGCATTCCTGAGTCTTGAATTTGGAGCTTGGACACTGTATCTGAACTATTTCTTTATGACTTAGAAATAGTCACACACACACACACACACACACAAACACACATACACAACATTTCAGTCATCAGAAGAAGGGTGGCTAGCTGCCTTGTATAGCTTAGCTTTTGTGAATTCTACTGTATCATGGCTTACATTTCTTCGGGTGTATGTCTGAGTGGAATTGGTGGATTATAATTCTATTTTTATATTTTCAGGAAACATACAGCTTTTCATAGTGGTTGCATTCATTCATATTCCCACCAACTGAGTATAAGGGTACTGCCCCACCCCTGACACACATACTTTTTCCACAATTTGCCATTCTAACCAGAATGGAACAGAATCTCCATGCCATTTGGCATTCATTACCCTTCCAGCCAGAAGGATACTTCAAATATTTATTAGCTATTAGAATTCCTTTTGGAATTTTTTTTTTGTGTTTACATGCCTGTTGGTGAAAATTTGTTGTTAGGATTTGAGGAGATGATTTTTTTTCAGCTCACTCTTTATTGTTATTATTAATCCCTTGTCAGATATATGACTGGTAAAGGTTTTTTTCCCATACTGAAGGCTATATATTCAGTCCAGTAACTATTTCCTTTACGTTTTAGTTGGATGTAATACATTTGTCAAGCCCTTCTTTGCTATTACTTGCTGAACTACTCAATTATTTTTAGGAAGTTGTTCCCTATGTCTATATGGTTCAGTGTTTTCCTGTAGCAATTTCCAATTTTCAGGTCTTATAGTCAGGCCTCTAATCTATGAAACTGATATAAATATGGAGAGACAATAATCTAGTTTCGGCATATATGGATATCTGTATTTTCTAATTAAACAAACCCTGGCTACATTAACAAGAATAAGATTATCAAATTTATCTATGATTAAATTATTGTCTAGACCTTATGATTTTAATAACTATGGAAAAATGTCATGGATATCTTCAAACTATGATGACTAATATTCTATGATAATATTAAAATATATGATTATGGGCATGGAATTAGTGCTGTGAGGTTTTAAAATAAATGTAATCTGTGTTAAAATACAGATTTATGATAGAATGTGTAAAAAGATTTTTTGCTGTGGCTTGTGTTCTTTTTTATTAATTTATTTATTGTCAAAGTGAAGTACAAAGGGGTTACAGTTTCATATGTAAGGCAGTGAGTACATTTCTTATCAAACTTGTAAAAAGATTTTTACGTGTTGCTATTTTTAAATCTTCCTATTCACTACTGGAAAATAAAAGGAAAGATTCTAAAAACAAAATAATCCTTTCAGTTAAAATATCAATGCTTGCTTGAAAAACATAAAATATAATTATCTCTGCCCACTTATCACAGTAATCTGATTCAAAATGTGTTCATGAAACAAATAATTACATTTATAAGTACTTCCCTAACAATATTATCGAGATATATAACCTGTTTGTCTTATAGAATTATAAAAGCTTACAGAACAAAAACCATGATCATGATACACTTAAGATGAAAAGGACATACTTATTTTCTTTTATTTATTTATTTATTTATTTTTGGCCAGTCTTGGACCATGAACTCTGGGCCTGAGAACTGTTTCTGGCTTCTTTTTGCTCAAGGCTAGCACTCTGCCACTTGAGCCACAGCGCCACTTGTGGCTGTTTTCTATATATGTAGTGCTGAGGACTTGAACCTAGGGCTTCATGTATGAGACAAGCTCTCTTGCCACTAGGCTATATTCAGCCCCCAAAAAGTCATACTCATTTTCATTTAACAGTTAAAGGCACTGTGTATTTAAACTCAGACCAATTTATTTGTACAAAGATTAAAAAAAAAAAGAAAATGGCTCAGAGGAAAGGAAAATAGTCCTAGAGCATAAAACAATTATTCAAATTTAAATAAGTAAAACTTACTTTACAATTCATAAAACTAAAGTATGATTTCAAGTAAAATAAATTCAAAAAAGTTATTTTATAATCATTAAAATTCCCATTAACTAATAAATTTACATTTTTAAATATTTTTGAAATCATGCTTTTCATAAAAGTGCTTTTTATTCTATTAAATCTGTAATTAAGGTTTATGCCTATTTTTGAGGCATGTCAATTATGTAATGTGCATTCGTATTTAATGTTTAACGAATAACTACAGTCTCATGTTCTAACAGTACTTTACTTACTCAGAGCTCCATCCTTGGCTGCCTTTCACAGTCCTTCTACTGTAGTTTCCATTACTTTGTGATTACTCAGTATTGCCTGACTATGCTTCAGTTGAATGCACTATTTCCTACATGGCCTGACTTTGCTTTCACTATAAGGCAGCATCCACATTGTTATCTATTAAACATCTGGAGGCAACAACTGCATGATGATGCTTGAGTAGCATTCTAGTGGCTGTGACTTGGCTGTTCATTTGAAATGGGGTAATTTGCTGAAGAGATGGTAACAAAAGATTTGAGGATACGTGTACCCAAAGACTCAAAGCCATTTCTTGGAATCTTTCTCCAAAAGATTGACTGAGGTTCTATCTATGATTCTTTAAAGCTATAAATCTGACTTTGATTCTGTTTCTGAAGCATTTTGAGTAACTAATGGCACAATGTTCAATACCAAACCATTTCTCTCATGTGCCTTGTAAAGGGCTAATATTTAAATGGGATAAAATGGAATGGGCACTCCCAAATCATTATTTCTTTATCCTATGAGATAAACTTCCTTTCCCCTAGAGCCTTGCAAAGATGACAGTTTTCAGTGTGAAAATGGAGAGTGTGTTCCACGTGTGAATCTCTGTGATGGTCAGCTACACTGTAAAGATGGCTCAGATGAAGCACATTGTGGTAAATCTTACTTTATACTTATATTACTTTAACCACTATTTCTTTGATTCTACAAACATTATGACTATATTTATTACAATGTATTTGAGGTTTTGGAGTGTGAACAAATCCCAGTGATCTCAACACTTCTGTACTACTTTGTTAGAAGAAAATTTAACATGGAGGCCTTCACATTTCTGCTCATTTCTTTGTTTGCTTAAATTGAGATACACTTAATAACAAGAAGTCTAGGACACCAAATAGATTAAATAAATGTCACATGGCATAAGAGCCCAAAGTAGCCAATTTTGTACAACTCAGATTGACCATTGATTGTATTGTGCTTATTGCAGAATACAAGTAGACCTCAGGTGCTTATTTATAACTGACTTCCCCAGATTTGGCCCTTGTCTTTCTTGGCTCTTTACTATATTTTATTCCTTCTGTATTGCTTGTTTTTAGACTAGCCTCCCTTTCAGGTCTCCATAACAACTTGAGAAAGCATTCTTTACTATATCTCATTTTTACTTCTAGGAAATATTTAATGCATTTGTATGTACAAGTATTTATAATAGAAATTATGTAATATTGAGTGTTATTTATTCTATTAGTAAATATATAATATAATAAACACAGAAAAGTATAATCAGTCTCTACACTCTAAATATTAAGAACATTGATGCCATTCTAAGGCCTTCATTTACTTTTCCCAACTTGTATCAAAATGACCCCATGTGAAATCTGATGATTTTAACAAATGTCCAAATGTAGATGAATTATTTTTAAATTTGTATTGTAAATAAGCATAATTGTAAATATTTAAGGAATATACAGATTTCATGATATATGTATATATGTGTAATAATTAAATCAAACTAATTGTCCTATCCATTACTCAAACTTTTATGATTTCTTTGAATCAATTTCTTTGAAATTTACTCCCTTAGCATTTTTGAAATATACAACACACAATTATTGAATATACTATTAAGTGTAGTCATCATATTCTGCAATAAATCTCAAAAAACACATTCTTATGAACTAAAGAAAATCATGTACCTTCTGATTGACCACACACATTTACTTTCCAGTCTTTAGTGACTACTATTCTTTAAATCTACAGTGATTCTTTTCAATGGCACAATGAGCAACAATGGGTTGGTACAATTTAGAATCCAGGGCATATGGCATGTAGCTTGTGCTGAAAACTGGACCACAGAAATTTCAAATGATGTTTGTCAGCTGCTGGGACTAGGGTAAGTAATTACTTTTTTAAAAATACATTTTTTAACAAGATTGCATTTATTAAAAAATTATAAATGTGTGAATTTAGAAAGTAGATATAAACTTAGAGAATATATGAGCATAAAAGAAGAAAATAAAATTTTGATTAACTCCTTTCTCAAATAGTAATTTTGACTAAAATTATTTTTGAAATATATTTCTAAGCAAATATTATATAAAATATGTTGTACATGTGAGCATTTTTTATGGTTGTACATATACCTTTTAAAGAAAATAAATAATTAGGTGTCTGTGGAGAATTTGTTCCAAGACCACGATGAGTAACAAAATCCATACATGTTCAAGTCCCTTACAAAAACTGGCACACGTAGGTACTGTTGACTCATGCCTGTAATCCTAGTAACTCAGGAGGCTGAGATCTAAGAATTGTGGTTCATTGCCAAGCAGGGCAGGAAAGGCTTTCAGACTCTAAGTGACGCTGTGGTTCACACGGTAGAGTGCTAGCCTTGAGCAAAATAGCTCAGAGACAGCCCCAAGGCCCTTGTTCAAGCCCTAGGACTAGCATGCACACGCACACACACACACACACACACACACACAGCACAGTATTTGAAAATAATCTGCATTTCTGCCTATATATTTATTCTACATCATTTTGAGATTTCTTATAAGAGATAATAAATATAAATAGCATATAAGTAGTTGTTATACTACTGTCTAAGGAATCACAATGAGAAAAAAATCTGTAAATAGCCAGTACAGGTGGTATATATACAAACATTTATGTACATACACACACATACATATACATATAAGGCTTAGCTGTAAAGACATGAGAATTACAGAAACAACACTAATTATATTCCATTTACATAAAAAGCATAACAAACTTCCATAATAAGCATAACATACTTCAGAGAAATTTATTTAACTAAATCTTTTCAAAACATTCACAATAGTCACTTGACAAAAATTGTTAAAGTACAAGTGTTGACCATATATGAAAAGTTTTAAGACTTACCGAAGAAAGATAATACAAGTAAAATTTCTATGTAATGAAACACCCAAAATTAATTATACTTCCCAGGCTAATGTTACAATATTTGACATTAAACATCTAAGTTCACATTATTCATTCCTTACTACCTCATGTGTTTAGAGAAGAATAAGCAGAAACTAGAAAATAATGAGTAGTCATAACTTGGTTCCTCTACAATTTGAAATTTCTCAATTCTGACACAGTCTTCTGATGGCTAGAGATTCACAATCATATTTCATCATATGTAGTTATTTTGATCATTGGCATGATTATGCTTCTCATCTATGTGTCATACTAAACTATGAGGACTCTAAATGTAAGAGATGCATATTGGCTCTCCATCACTCTAGTATGTATCTGTAGTAACCAACTTATAAATAGGTAAGGATCATTTTATTTAACAGTCTTGGGGATTCCAGTCAATTATCAATAGGTCCTAGCACTTTGGATATGTGAGAAAGCAATCCATGACAAGAGTAGATTATATAGTTCCTCTAAGTTTCACTACCTTTCAATAGCACCTTTCTATATATCAAGGCTCAAATTTTGTGGACATTAAGGAGGCATTTAAAGTGCAACCTATAGCAGGTCTTTATTGTATGTGTTATTGCTCACATCTAAACTAATCCTTGTCTGAAAAGAATATGCAAACAAAATAAATATTCATGGAGACAATAAATTATTCATTCATTGTTTTCATGCATATGTGCATATAAATATGGATATATCTAGCTATCTAAAAGCATGCCAAAGTCATTTAACTAGAAAGCATTATCATTTTCTCTGTGTTCCGAGCTGGTACCTGATTTTCCAATATACTCTAAAACTTACAAGGTCAAACAGGAAAAATAATCCATGTAACCTCATATGCATACATCAACATTTTAGCTAATGCCAACGATTCCTAATTCATCAAAATCAAATGCAGGTGATTGCCTTTTCCATATAAGGCTCTTCCAACTGTCTAGTAGTTCATGTAAGAGAATCTTAATATGCACATTTTCAAAATGGCTTTGTTTATTTTCATTTGGACCCCAAAATGTATTTTTCACTAGAAATAACCTTGTGTGCAGTATTTGGGTACTTAGTCTACAGCGACTGTTAACTTTTGACAGACTGAGAGAGCTATATTGTATACTAAAGCCAAAATAATACTTTACCACAACACAGAGATATTCTGACTGTAGGGAAATGTGCTGACGTCTCACAGCAGTGATAGCAATTCTCCATAAGTTACTACAATTGGACTGAAACTTTCCAGTTTTCCTTGTTTTTCAAAATTCTGTGGATTCATTATTGGAAGTCCCCAACAACAGACCCTATGTCAGACTCAAGGAGATCATTCTTACCAAGAAGAAGGAAGTGAGTCCTAACACACATTATGTAAATAACCATCAACTGGGCTATGTGTATTAGTCAGAAACTTCTTTCAGATATGTACATGTTTGATAATATGTATGCATTTGCATAATCATTTTAAATAATGCATAATAGGTTTTAATTTGAAGCATTTTTCACAGTTGGAAACATTTCAGACGAAAGTGTCTTGGAAAGGTGTGTGTAGGACGAATAAGGATTTGAGTAAACAGCAAAACAAGGAAACTGTCAGATGTTCATTTGTCACATCAAATAAACCTCTGGTGAACTCATATTGACTCCATTTCCTACTTCCATAATAATAGTAGTTGAAGAGTGCCTTCAGAGGAATGGATTTCTAGGAAAGCCTTTGGTTCTAATGTCAAAGTTGCTGTTAAATCTCAGGAGCTGTTTTATAGGTTCAGTTGAAAGATGAAGCTGAACAGATTGATCTGTGGACTGTATTTCTAAATTGGTACACCCAAGTATCCAGGAAATTTGCCCAGGAAATTTGTTTTCCAGTTTACCACAAAACTAAGTGGAAGAGTTTTGGTTTTTTTTCCATTGAGATTTGTGAATCCTTACTCAATTGCTTTCTGGAGGATGTATGGTAGTCCATTATTCACAAAAGCAAAAATTGATCCACACTTTTCTTTGAAAATAGTTTTTTTTAACAAATGTGAGGGGCTGGGAATATGGCCTAGTGGCAAGAGTGCTTGCCTCGTATACATGAGGCCCTGGGTTCGATTCCTCAGCACCACATATACAGAAAATGGCCAGAAGGGGCGCTGTGGCTCAAGTGGCAGAGTGTTAACATTGAGCAAAAAAAGAAGCCAGGGACAGTGCTCAGGCCCTGAGTTAAAGGCCCAGGACTGGCCAAATAAATAAATAAATAAATAAATAAATGTGAAAGACACATAATGGCTGATGTTATAATGCTGATTCCTAGAGCTACGTGCCAGAATTTACTAGAAAGTATAAATCTTTGTTATCTTTTAACAGTACATAATATAAATATATTATTTTCATTACAACAGAGCCTGAAATACAAAGATTACCCATGGTATTGTGTCTCATCTGTGAATGAAAAAGAAAACCCCCCACAAATTTTGGCTTAGATACATGTGCATATAGATAATAGGAAATTAAACTATATTGAGATAAGTGCAATACTGTCGAATTTAATATGATTTGGGACTATCAAGGAATTTTTTTTCTAGAAAAATGGTCTAAACTGAGTAGATGAAAATCGACTCTCCACAACTGTGTACTATTTATTGACATGTTTTCCTGTGTTCCAGCTAGCGAGTTTCACTGACCTCATTTCCCATGGATAGCTGTCAGAGCTGGAGACAGGGATGAGAGCTAGGTTTTTTAGTGTGCATAAAACAAGTAGTGTCACTCACTACCTTAGATACAGTGGTTTTGATGAAGGCCAGGTATTTGCTTTCTTCTCAAATGAGTTAGGGTAATTTATGGCAAGACCTTCAATCTTTGTCCTGATTAAAGTCCCCTTAGTGCTCTAATAATGGAAATAAAGTTACAACCTTAATGAGAATTTCTCTAGACTGGTGTATGCTAACTGAAATAAAACTTAGTGAATTTAAATATATGTGTTTACCATAGTGGAAAGTAATTTAGGAGTTAACTCATTAAAAAGGCACTGTAGTCTTTCACAATTTATGCAGATGAAGTACAAACTGCAATTCCCTGTAGATTCTCATAAATCATATGAGGCAGATTTCATCAGTCTTTACTTTTGTATATTAAGCATTTAATCCCATCCCATTTATAACATGCATAAGTAAAAAGTATTTTGAATAACATTTTATGTCCTTTATCAAAGAACGAAAAAATAACCTGATTGAAAAATAAATGCACGGAAATTTAGGGTGAATTTTTATATCTTTTTTTTATGCCAGTCCTGGGGCTTGGACTCAGGGCCTGAGCACTGTCCCTGGCTTCTTTTTGTTCAAGGCTAGCACTCTACTTCTTGAGCCACAGCACCACTTCTGGATTTTTCTGTGTATGTGGTATTGAGGAATTGAACCCAGGGCTTCATGCATGCTAGGCAAGCACTCTACTGATAAGCTATATTTCCAGTCCTAGAGTTGTGATTTTTGCATGATACTTTCTAGGAAAGAACACTACATTGTTCCTAAGTCAGTATAAGAATAATGCACTTGATTTTCCATTAAAAACTAGGAGGTCACCAACTGTTTAAAAACCTTACAGAATTTCAAAAATACTAAAGTGTTAAGATAAGTAATTATTTGAATCCTGGTAATTCTATAAAAAACTGGTGTTAATTTTTAAATTTCAATATAGTTCTGCATAATGTCACTTTATATATAAAGATATTAATTTGATCTTCTTGTTCGCAAAACCACATAAAGAAATGGAATTACTTCAATGCTTGTCCATTGCAGGGTGTTTTGAAAATACTAGGAGAGAGTAAAGTATTGTTTTAAATTTTTCAAATAAATAAAGAGAAACAGTGTATCTGTTATAATAGGCTACTGGAGAATGCATTGAACCCAGGCTAAGAGGATAAGGTCTTTGGCTACAATGAGAAGCTCAAGTTTTAGTCTCCAGGAGAGCTAGGTAATCCTCACAGGGAATTCTTTCACATTTAAGGAACTCATAATCCTCGTGATACTTCATGTTTGTTTTGCTACAAGCATAGGTTTGGTGGTTAGAATTCACTTGATATTAGAAACAAAGAGAAGAAACATGAAACAAGCCACATGGAAGCATTTTTATTCTACTGCCATAGGTCTAAATAACCTACCAAAATAAATTCAAACTTGATCTGTGGGATTCCTTAGCTTGTCATACTGACAAGAAATTCAGTATGAAATAATAGATCAAAAGATCAGATGATTTCTGTCTTGCCCTTAGTAAAATAGCTTCCACAAAGGAAGAAGTTGATTCAGTTAGGATAAATAATCTTTGGACATTTCTTTACATATACATAACGATCCCAAACTCTTGAGGTCTAAGGTCAGAAAAATCTAAATTTAATAATGCTTAAGAGATATCTTAGGGGTGAGTAAGTGCTAGCTGTTTACCCAAAAATGTGTTAAATTAATAAGCAGGTGCTAATGAGATGTGGTTCAGTTCAATAATGATGTTTCTACAAGTGCCCCATACAGTGAATCTCCTAGTGGGATGATTTGCTATGGATTCCGTCAATCTACCCTTCCTTGTCAATAAAAAAGTTTCCTCCTTGCATTCTCTCCCACCAAGTCAATCCTCTTTTTTCTGTCCAATCTGAAAAGAAAGGTACATCCCTCTCCAAAAGCCTTTTAGGCTAATCCCACCTGGCACTATTCATTACTTAAACCTTTTGAGGTGTGAAATGAGCCTATCGTGCCTGGCTGCAGTATTCACATTATTATTCCTTTTAGCGTTAGTGTATCCAATGGCTTAAAACATTTCTACCTGAGCTTTTGCTTCGGGGACAAATTCTTATCAAGCAAATGCAGTCTGAGTGACTAGACAAAAGGAGAGAAAAACCTGAGAAAGACCTCAGAAGAGAAGCAGAGATTTAATATCATGCAACTAGCCTTAGGTTATCCTTTCTACTCTCTCTAGAATTCATTTATATTTTTATATTCCATCTATGGCCTAAAAATAATAATGTCTGTATATATATAAAATCCTTTTTCATATAGAATAAAGTTTTCTGAAGTCAGGAGAGCCCTTTGAAGGTATCTATCTTATAAGCATGGTAATCAGGGTTTGGGATAATTTCCAGAGGGATTACCATGTCAACAAGATAATACTATACATTCTTTCTATGTTATACTCATATTTTACTGATTTAGATAGTTAGGTAACTGGACAATAGCATTAGATAAATCTTCAGATCTTGCCATTTTCAAAATTTAGAAAATGGGCATTATAGCTGTAACCTTCACAGAATGCTTCTCAAAAATCTAATAACAATTCCCTTTTAAGGAATTAAAAATTGAAGCCAAAAGAACCTCAGTTGAATAATTACAGAATTTTACATATATATCTTCCCTTACATTTACTGGATGTCTATTAGTCTTTGATAATTTATTTCATCTAGAATAATCATAAAAAATCACTAATCACCATCCCTTCATGGTATATGTCAGTACTAGATGTGTGATGTCTTAAATCAACATGACGACATTTTAACAAAGGAACATCTTGAAGATATTACCCCATTTAGTCTCAAGTGCTGGAAAACAGATGTAAAACTAGAAATCACCACAAGACCAAAATCTCCTTAGACAAAAGTACAAGAAAATCTTGTATTTCACTAGGACAGGAGTTTTCTGACAATAGCACACACAAGAATCACCCAGGGCACTTGCTGAAACACAGGTTCCTAGACTCTGTCCCAGAGTTTCTGATTCTCGTGGCCTGACGCATTTAGGGAATGTTGAGTCAAATCATTGGTAAAGCTAATTCTGTAGCTTTATAAAAAGGCTTTATAGAAAATGAGCTTTATAGAAAACTACGTAGAAGAAGATTGAGCTTTTGACAAAAGTTCAATAGAATATGAATACTTAGAATGTGAGCAAACACATAAAAAAAGAGCATTGTCTAAAATAGAGATTGGAAATTGACTATAACCCACCAGGTTGCCCCCACAGTAACAAAGGATACTACTCAGTTTCAATTACAGGATACACACAGACACACAGACACACACACACACACACACACACACACACACACACACACACACACCATATATAGATGAGATATTAATAGATCTGAATTAAAATCTCCCAGTTGTTAAACAAATGGTCTTCCTATTGACCTATACTCCAGCCCTTTCTGTTTTAATTTTTCATATAAGGTCTCACACATTTGGCCAGTGCTGGCCTCAGATTGTAATCCTCTTATCTCTGCCTCTGCCTGTATTACAAATGTGTACCCAACATTGCCGAGTTTGATTTTTGAGATACCGTCTAACTAACTTTTTGGCCAACGATGGCCTCAAACCAGGAACCTCACATCATTATCTCCAAACTATCTGCGATTATTTCTAGTCTCAGACTTTCTGAATTCTTCTAAAGCCAAGATTTGTGTGATAACCACAAGCTGTACTATTGGTAAAGATCCAATGCCTTAAAACCTGTTTGAGGTACATTCTGTCTTCTATAAATGTGTGAGTCCTTAAGTATAGCAGGCTTGCTTTGGTAAATTCCTTCAAGATCTCAGTGAAAGGCTCCTGAAATTCTAGATCTCCTTCTGCCCATTTTCTCAGTTCTCTCTTTGGTGGATGAAGAGTACCAGACAAAACTCTTTGTTGAAGTGAAAGAAAGGAAAGTTGAGCACTGGTGGCTCACACCTGTAATCCAAGCTACTTAGGAGGCTGAGATCTGAAGATCATGGTTTGAAGTCAGTTCAGACAGGAAAGTCTGTGGGGCTTTTACCTCCAATTAATCACAGAAAAAGTCAATAGAGTTGTGGTTCAAGTGGTAAGCCTTGAGCTAAAGAAGCTAAAGGACAGTGCCCAGGCCCTGGCTTTGAGTTCAAGCCCCAGGATGGGCAAAAACAAAGAAGAAAAAAAAAGAAAGAGAAAGAAAGAAAGAGAAAGGAAAAAATGCAGGAAGGAAGGAAGGCAGGCAAGAAGGAAGGACAGAAAGAAGAAAAGAGGGAAGGAAGGAAGGAAGGAATGAGGAAGGAAAAGGAAGGAAGGAAGGAAGGAAGGAAGGAAGGAAGGAAGGAGTTGAAAATGCTCCTCCTTGTTCTTTTCTTCTTATTGATCATAGATCATTGAGTTTTCCATAGAACGTGTCTATACATAACAAAGTATCTGTGTTGGCACTAACATTGCCCATACTTTACTAATAGGTGTAATCATTGGGTCTTCTTTTGGAAAGGCAATGCGTGGGTGCTGCAAAAGATAAGAACTTCGTAATTGTCCCCATCTGAGTTTAAGGAAGATGGAGTAATTACGAGAAACCTACAATCAGGAGTCAGATTTGAGAATGTGGATATAGCAGGGGTTTTTGCATAGGGAATTTCATATTTTAATCAGTAGGAAATGCCTTCTTCATCCCATTATTCTCATTGATTGACACTTTCAGCTATAGAGGGTATATTCCTCTCTAAGGAAATACAGTTTCTGCCTTATAAAATTAGAGTTTGGTGGCTGGGAATATGGCCTAGTGGCCAAGAGTGCTTGCCTCGTATACATGAAGCCCTGGGTTCAATTCCTCAGCACCACACATATAGAAAAGGCCAGAAGTGGCACTGTGGCTCAAGTTGGCAGAGTGTTAACCTTGAGCAAAAAGAAGCCAGGGACAGTGCTCAGGCCCTGAGTCCAAGCCCCAGGACTAGCAAAAAAAAATTAGAGTTTGGAATTAAACTGAAATTGAATGAAATATCAAGAAATAAGCAACTTTTTGAAAGATAAGCCAAAATATATAGTTCTTAGGGGACATATACTTTTGAAATATAAATCTACTCAATAGGAGTTATCTATTATACTACTGGAAACTATTGAACATCATAAAAAAAGTCAAATGTTAAAACCTTCAAATATACAATGATAAATAAGTATATATATATGTAATCTGTACTGTTTTCTCAGTGGCAAAACATTTGAAAATTGGTACTAAATTGGCTATCTGCTTGTATGGAATTTCATATTTTCTTTCTGTGTCCACAGCATGACAAAACTAAAACAACACAGCTTGTGAGTTTTTAACTGTGTTTTTATTTAAAAAACTTATATATCTCCCTCCACCGCAGGAGTGGAAACTCATCAATGCCTATATTCTCTACCAGAAGTGGACCATTCGTAAAATTAAGCAAAGCACCTAATAGCAGTTTAATACTTATACCCAGGTGAGTCATAAAACTCTGTTCTTAGACTAGGTGTGGATATGTAGAATTTAAAGATTTTCCTTTGTTCATATTTTATAGGACTATAAGAATTACAAAAACAAAAGAGAAAATATAGAACTATTCAACTGAATTCTATGACAGTTCAATTAAATTACTCCATACAACTCAACAACAACAAAAAAAGACCAACTAATACTGATGTCACTATTATAATTAAGGCAGAGATAATTTGTAGGTTCTAATTTCTGTGAAAATTGTGTTTTTTAAATACCCTTGCATTCTTGGTTTTAATAAAAATAAGTAAAAGAAAAAGATGTCAGCAAAAAATAAATCTTTAATCTATGAAAATTTAATGACTCACAATTCCTATTTTTAATACTATTGTGAGGCTTTTAAAAGGCTGAATTCTCTACTTGCCACCCAAATAATCGGTCTGACCTCAAATATTTAGAAATGTTACACAATAGCTATCAGTACTAAAGTTTCTTTTTTACACCTTTGGACGTCTTCAGTAGGAGTCTAGAAATCACTCGAAATCCAATTTAGTATTATATTATCAATATTGTGTTTTAAACATTGTACTAGATAAGGAAAATGAAGTACTATTGAATATTTTGTTGAATTTCTATCATGCGACAGACACTGTGTAAGAATATTCTAGTATTACTTTGAAGTCCATGGAAAGTTCCATGATTTAGATAATACTGCTTCACCACATATATGAGGAAAGGAAAGCCTGAGTCTCATCAATCGTTTGTACAACTTCCCAAAGCTTAGGGCAAAGTAAAGATTTTAACCCAAGTCTAACTCTACCCAAAGCATTCTATTTCTCTACTATAACATGCTCCCCTTTATTTCCTCAATGGAGTAGTTCACTCTAAATGGTAATTCTTTAAAGAAAATAAAGTTGTATGACTTTTCCAACAACACTAAATGCCAGAGTAACCAATCCATTTATATCGCACTTTTCCTTCCTTGACCAAGAAAAAGACACAAAACCATGCTGTTTCCATTCTTGTGTACAGGGATAGTTAAGAGAAACTGGATTCAGATTTGTGAATGTGGATATACTAGGACATACTCTGACTACAAAATCAATTGTAAGGACAGTAATTTCATTTCTTATTTTATTTCTCCCCAACTCCCATAAATAAACCTTAGCAAAATAAGATTCAATCCTCAGTCAGCCTAGAGAGCAAATGTCATACTTCTCTGTATTCCTGAGTCACTGAATGTATGGCATTGTGTATGATACACTGTGAAAGTGTTATCTTGTGTTGAACTTTCTAGTTACTAATAGTTATCTATTTTCGAGCTTCATACAAAAGTAAATATTGTTTAGTCCTTCTGAGAATATTAAAACATTTTAAAGATGAACCATTTTGAATATAGATTTTCATTGATGAATATTGTAAATGCAGAGTTTCTATAAAACTTGAAAAAGGCTGGGAAGCATCAAGAAATGGCTTTTTACTCAATCACAAGTGAATATCAGAAGTGAAATTAATTTACACTCCGATGAGATACTATCGATACATATGATATATGTATGCTTATGTCTATATATATATATACATGTGTGCTTGTGGGCAACAAAATGCAAATGCATGTTTTTATATGCCTGTTGAAATCACTCTCTAGCCTAAAGAGAATACCAGGTAAAATGGATGCATGTGATTTCAAATACTTTGTCATTCATGTTCATTCTGTAATTTCTTATGTTACACTGATCTCTAGTGGTTAGATTGTATAACACATTATGAAATTTTTTTTCCTCTTTTTTTCCTTCAAAATAGAATGGGTAGTTTTGAAAATAAATAGTTTTCACATTTTTAATAAATAACGAGTCCTTCAGTCATTTATTTTATAATTGCTATTTTCATGTCTGCTTCCATTGACAGTGAGACTTGGGATTTATTCATCATTCATCATTCCCAGAATGAAGCACATAGCCTCATACCTAGTGTTCCTTAGAAAATATTTTGCCAGTGGGAATATCAAGGTGTTTTCTGGACAGTGTATTTTCCTGTTACACTTTCCACTGTTTCAGATACAGGGAGACAGTCTAAAAGTATTCAATGGAAATTCCAGAAATAGGCAATTCATAACTATTAAATGAGGTCCCAATCAGAACAGACACCCAGACCCCATTTTATCCCTTTCAAGAGTGAGTTGCTGCTTTGTGCCCCATATTCACACTGAATGCATTACCTCCTCGTCTTTCATTTGGTGCTATTTACTACAATATTCCAATGATTGTTATCATGCCTTATTTCACTTAATAAATGCAGTTTTTCAGTGCTTCTGTTTGTGAAGAGCAAGAAAGTCACAGTAAGCAAAGATAAAAATGCTGTTAGGTGCTAAGAGCTGTTAATGAAGTTTTCTATTTATAAAATTATTAAGACAAAAACAATGTCTTATTTTTCACTGGTACAATCCAACCTGAAAAAAAATGGCCACAATGTGCAATAGGTATTTTATTGCAACAAAAATAGCACTAAATGTAGGGTCGATATGGTGTGTAGTTTTCAGGCATAAACTAAGAAACTCAAAACCTATTTCCCATTAAGCAGAACCTACGAGATCAGAGAATAAGGAAATGCAAGCAAAATAGTAAATATACCAACATATCTGTCACTGACCAAATGTTAATTATGTATAAGGCAAAATAATAATTTCATTATAAGTACTAGTTTTAATCCTCATAAAATTCTAATACATTATGTACTAGTACCTCTATCTTGTGGATTAGGAAACTGAGTTTTAAGGATATTGTGGAGCTTATCCTAAACTAAAGGAAAAGTAAGTGGTAGGAAGAATGTAAAATCATTGATACTTGTTATGAAAATCTGGCGTTTTCTTCTGCTTTGTATTTCATGTGTTGTCATATATCAGATAGATATTTTGATATATAGCATTAAAGTACATTTAAGTAAAGAAAAATAATATAACCCACACTATACATTACATTAAATATCAAGTGCACAAATTTTAACTTGTAATTGTTCTTCTTTTATAGTCAACAGTGTTTCCAACATTCTTTGATTCACTTGCAATGTAACTATAAATGTAAGTAAAACTTTTGATCACCTTCCCTTTAATCCTCCAATATAAAATTCTATATAGAGATTTTTGCCACCTGAACTTTTTTTAACCATCATTCAACTCTCATGACCCAAAGAAATACCCTCTGAGTAAAACAGATACTCTTTCTTCAATTATATTAATAGCATGTGGTAAAAAGATGGTGGCTCCAGAAGTCAGCCCAAAAGTGGTTGGAGGAAGCGATGCGGAAGCCGGGGCCTGGCCCTGGCTCGCTGCCCTGTATTACAGAGGCCAGATGCTGTGTGGGGCATCTCTTGTAAGCAGAGAATGGCTGGTGTCTGCTGCACACTGTGTGTATGGGTAAGCATGGGGTCGTGGGTCTTTTCTCAATCACGATTACCAGTGAAGACACTGCTTTTGCCTTTCTCACTTCTCAGCCGCATACCTGATCAGGAAAATAGTTCCACATTCTCCATTGTAAAATTTCAATAATTCCCCCCTAAAGTCACAGATAAAAATTAATTCCATAAAAAAGTATTCTTTGTTTATCACATATATCAAGTCATGTATCAAGTGTCACATATATCAAGTCATGTATCAATTATCCTATATTCCAAGTCTTCTACCTCACAACATTTGAAATTTCTACCAAATCACAAAGTACATACTGTTGTTGTTTTGGTTTTTCTGCTTTTGGGGGGAAGTGATCTAACTGTAAGACCCTGAGTTGGCCTAAGACTTTTGATGTAGCCTAGACTGGCTTGGTACTCACGATCTTCGTACATAGGTTTCCCCTAAGGCTGAAATTTCAGAGCATTTTTAAGGTCGTGAGTTTAATATTTATCACATGAATTATGCTTGTTATCATTTTTTATTGATGACAAAATTTCAATACCAAAATGTGTGCACAAGAAGCCTCCATGTTAGCAATTGTATGCATTCTAGAACCTTAAGAACATTTTTTGTGAATCAAAATACTTGACATCTCAGGTTAGACCCGTTAAATAAAATTTAAAGTGTAGAACTAATTACCATATCATTGTTTGTTTGAATAACAAAATAGAGCCAAATGTATACAGAAGTCTAAGACTTATTTCTCCAGTCTTCACCTAGCACTATAGGAAGGAATAGGAAAAATGAAGAAGAGCAAAGTAAATGGAAAAAGAAAGTATTCTGGGCTCAGAAATATGATCAGTCTCTCCTTTCATATGACATACAAATACTCCAATATTTCTCAGTCATTCCAAGAAATAGAAGCTTCCTCATTAGGTGTTAATGAGTCTAAGGAGGACTTATTTCCTGCCTCTAACTTAGTAGGTGAGGTCCTAGAGAAATTTGCGTGTGAAGTTTAGCTTTGCTTCTAAGCATAAAGCCAGAAGCCAATGTCTAAGGACCTGTGTGTACTCCGACATAGGGAGACAGCTGTAGTTAACAAGTGAAAAGATCTGAACTTTTCCAACTAACATAGACAATGAAAGTTACTGTACATGTAAAGACAAATAATTGCTAAACCAAGAAGAGAAGATAGGTAAATACGAGAATGAGCATCAAAGGGTTGAATTCACACCTAAATACTTGTGAAAACAGAATGAGAATTAATCCAAAACCCAAAACCTAGGAATCTGGAGAGACAGCATGCATGGTCAGATGTCAAGTTGGTCAATAGATTGCTCAATGAACTATGCAAGGTTTCATTCCAGGATAACATTCTCTGATATTAGGTTGCTCGGTGACTGAATTACAGTCTCTCATAATGGGCATCCTCTTGACTTTGCTGCCTCCTGAAAAGTATCTGATATCTGTGTAAGGAATACCTACATAAGGCCATCTTCTCCTTTCCTGCTTAACTATGACTCTATTTCTTATCAACACGTATCCTCAGCATTGAGCAAGTCACTGATGGGTAACAATGGTATCATTTCTGTTTTATAAATAAAATATATTCCTAGCTACAGCGTTAGTCTTTTCTATTGTACATATGTAGGCATTAGTAAATTAGATTAATCTCAAACTTGGTAAATTCTTTGATGTTTGATGTTCTTCCAGAACATCTGCTTTCTAAATGCCAGCCATGCTTGTAGCAATAGTCATGACATCCTTTAATTATCTGCCTACAGATGTACTTTTTATAAGTCAGTGATATTAATATCAGATCTTTCTAAACCACAAATGTATGAAGTAAATAGAAGGCAGTGTCATCTAATAAAAACAAATGTCCAATCATATAACACATAAAATGTCTTCAAATAGCTTCAGTTCAAACACAAGTGAACAAAGGTAAGATGTACTAAAATTATGATGATTTCAAAATTATCCTTACATTGCACTTGATGATCCTTAACTACTCAATGGAGTTATTATTTTTCTCTATTTACCAAGTGTTTTTGTGCATTGACTTCATGTCTGAAGCAAAGCAAAATAATTCTGATAAAATTTTTACACACTTTGATTTTAAAATGTTTTAACTAGTATTCTAGTACTGTTATTTTTCACATGAAAGCTTCATTTGCTGTTTAGTAACAACTTTAATTTCCTGATAAAAAGATCAGTCAATCCTTTTATGACATGCACAATACATGTGGTTTCTCTTCATGACAAACATATTCTAGAGTTTTAACTAGCAGATGATGAACTTGTCCCTCTCCTATCTCAGATCTTGGTGTCTGAAATCACCATTGCTCCTTAAGAGCTGTGATTCTAGATGATATAAAATATTTCTATTATTTTCTAGGGGCTGGGAATATGGCCTAGTGGCAAGAGTGCTTGCCTTGTATACATTGAGGCCCTGGGTTCGATTCCTCAGCACCACATATACAGAAAATGGCCAGAAGTGGTGCTGTGGCCCAAGTGGCAGAGTGCTAGCCTTGAGCAAAAAAGAAGCCCAGGGACAGTGCTCAGGCCCTGAGTTCACCACCTAGGACTGGCCAAAAAATAAATAAATAAATAAATAAATAAATATTTCTATTATTTTCTTTAATCCCCGGCTTGCCCCTTTAAAAATTTAAAAGGAGAATTTGGGAAATTATTGGGCAAATTTCCTGTGACTTCAAGTGCAAAAGTGATGTTGAGCCAAAGGGAAAGATTTTGATTCCATAAACATAACTGAGTTCACATGTGATTACAGACTAGGCAATTTAGTATCTGAGTTTAGAGCTCTGTAGAGGGGCCACAGGGATCTATTCTCTATAGGATGATTATCCAAACAAAACTAAAATGCTGCTAATATACCTTTGGATTATGAATGATACAATATTATGAATATGGTATAATATGAATAAGTATGAAATAAAATGTTGTTCCCATTCCCCAAGTATTGTTCAATAAATATACGGCAGATTTATTTTCTGAACTTTTTGTATTGATGCACAACCACTGATATAAAAATGGTAAGATGAGTAGAATGCAGATTAAATATATAGTCTTACAGGTGGTATATCTGAGGTACAGTGAGAAATTCATACTGCTAATTCATAGTACTAAAATAAGCACTAAAATAAGCTAATGCATCTAATAACATTCTAGAAAATAACTTTTTAAGCAGTTCAACACAAATTATAAAATAGGCTTACATAACTGATACTACACTAACAGTTATAATTTGGGATTCTTCTGAATGCCTCACACATTGGAAGATAAGTAAAACATTTGCTTATTATTTAAAGCTTCTCTGAAATATAAACATCCTGAGTGCAATGTCATTTCTCTGTTTGCTATCGATCTAGTCTTATAGCTTTAAGGAATTTTGATAAAGAAGATAATCTCCTTCTGCTTATAGTAATACTATAATACTATTCTCAGATGATAGTACATTTTTTTCAGATAAAAAGATGAGCAGCTGAGGATAGAACTCAGTAGTAGAGCCTTTGGCTCTACTGTAGTATTAGAGCCCTTTGCTCTTGGGTTTGATCCTTAGCACTGTCCTCCAAAGTATCCTTGTAAATGATAGACTTTTATAATCTATGTCTTTCTGATAGGTTTTTAATCAATGTACAACATTGGTTCTCTCCTGTGGGTTTTCTTTATTTACTATAATGTATATTCTTTCAGACAAAATGTAAATTTACTGAGTGTCTTTTCTTCATCAAAAAATGATATCCTTGAAGGAATTTTTTTCCAGTTCCTGTTTTTGGTAATTGATAAAACTGAGATTTTCCTGTGTCCAGTAACCCCATGGTGATTAAATAATACCAATTCTGAAGATGGAAATAAAGATCGTGAATTTAAATATTTTTTTCTTCAGTGGCTCATAAATCTGAGAAACATTGTCTATAACTTTTGTGTTCTCCACTTATGTCTGCTCAGAAAAGACTAAAGAATGACAAACGGCAATAATACAATAATGTGAGAGTGTGAAGGGTACAGTGGAGGTCCACGGAACACAGAAAGCTATGCTCAATACTTGGAGGAGAAATGTGGACTGTGCACGTTGAAGTGATTTTTTCCTAACAATGTACTGCTTAAACAGATATTGAAGCACTAAACACATAAAAGAGATGTGATTTTCTAAGCAACATCATAACAATTTTTAAAAATCATTAAGAATGTGTCAAATTAACCTTGTAAATCATACGTAATTAGGCCAGTAGCTTGAAACATTTGTACTTCAACTTCACAGTTCATGATTTGTGTATTGTATTCTACTCAAGACTTTAAAATAATGTGAAGCATTGTGATTTCTTCACTCTATGTTACCTGCAGGCTTTCTTGTAACAGTAATTATAATGATTAAATCTCAGATTAAATAGAGTACTGACAAATTACTTAAGAATTTATTTATTCCTTATTTATTCCTATTTTGAATTGTCATAGTTCAACAATGTTTTAAATCTTTAGCAAATACACCACCCATGCCCATCTAAACTATATTATAGATTTTCAAGTGTACAAAAACCTTTAACCAGAAATTTCATTTTTCTTAATAATATGTATTATATAATAATATGTGTATATGTAGACATATATACACTCTCTTAACTCAAAGCACAACCTATATAAAGTTTTTATACCCCTTGAACCAATGTTGGCTAATATTATTGAGAGAAAAAATTTATTTACATAAATAATTTCTGTGCAGACAATACAAATATATATCAACGTGATACATGAGTTATATCATTATAAATTAATAAAATGAAGGGCAAAGTAAGGAACACATGAGGTAGTCATTTTAAGATTAGTTTACTGAAAAATCCAAGCAAATTTTGAATTAAATGTTGAATTAAAACACGCGTCTTTTGAAATGGTGTAAGTATACATTATCAGTCTTCACAGTCAGGTAAACAAGTGAAATGAGGAAGGTTGAGTTTTAGAAAATAAAATGAGTATGTGATAGGCAGAGAAGGAAATTCAGAGATAGGACAAGGAAAAGATTTCCCTTTATCCAAGGAAAGACCAGGAGGGCGTCGAGTGCCCCGGAACAGGAAGGGCAGAGTTTAATCAAGCTATCTACAATTAGCAGTGTGCCAAGTGTGCCTGAAATACTGAGATCCTTTCTCCTAGAAGTGGGTATAGAAAGAAGAAGCAAACAGGCCTTCTGCTGTACTCATAGCATCTGGCGCACCTCCGAGGCTGCCAGCAACCATTGGGAGCAGAGTTGCCATGCCCTACCTGAGCCCAGATAGCCAAGACCCGAAGTGGTGCTCCCTTCTTTTTATCACTTCCTCAATTTCCTCTTTTCAGTTCTCAGTTCCTCCCAGGGAACCCTGCCTAGAACTTTGCTGAGAACCCCTAGGATCCCACTCACCCTCTCAGTCTTTTCACTTCTTCCCACTGAACCCTGCCCCAAGCTGCATGGGCCCCAGATCTGGCCCAAGTGCAGTCTCAGAAGTCAGTCTTTTGCTCCTGTCTACCCACGTATTAAGGCAATCAGTCCCTATGCAGTATGCAGCTAGTGGGTGTTCACTGAGTTTATTCATTCATGGGTTTAACAGATAACGGTTGTGTGACCAAATATCCAATAAAGGGAAATAAAACAAGGCAATGCATTACTAGATAAAGAGATGGAAAGTAACTTCATATATTTGTAGGTGACAAAAAATTAAGCATTCTAAATACCACATTAAACTAGACATCTACAACTGCTACAGTACTTCTCCCTATACTTGCAGACACTGGATATTTATTTCATTGTGGATATGATTTAATTTGCTTAATTCCAGCTTTTCACTGGCAATTCCTTGGCATGAAGCTATTGCAGGTCAATAGCACATTTGGGAGTCCTTGCTCACATTCAAATTATAATTTACTGCCCAATTAATCTGTCTACAACACCTGTATTATCCTTTCCCAGTACATTTTCTATAGGCCAACACTCCATAAGGAAATTATTCAAGTAAGTACCATGATAGGGTTAACTACTTACTTTAGCTCTTATGTAAATTCAGTGACCCTCTATATGGAAAAATGCCCCAGACCTTACTTTCAGTATCATTTCAACTGCTTTAAATAGAGATTTTCAAACCACATTGTATATTACTATAAATTTAGTGTCTTAACTAGAAAATATTTTCACAATTGTTTGGTGTTCCAGTCAAGAGACATTAAATCACAGGGGAAGAAGAAGAGAAAGCAGGTATCTGTACTATTTGAAATTATTCCAGGTGGTTCTGAGATAAAGCCAGAGTAGAGAATCACATATTAAAACTATAGATCAAGAGCTAGATGACTTAGTAGATATTTTAGTGATTATCATTAATTAAGGCTTTTTCTACATTATGATGGGAAAGGTTAAATTTTGACCATATGTAAATCCAGAGAAATTGATCTCAACATTCTGAGTATAATATCCTATAAATTTCAAAAAGTCAGAATATCTTGCCACAAGATATCATTGAGGAGGTAAGTACGTTTACCATGATTTGAACTTTACACAATGTAAATGTGTGTTAAAACAGAACTTGGTATTCCATCAGTTTGTCCAATGCTGTCAGTTAAAAATAATCCATGAGGAATTCTTTGTAGATATATAAGAATATTATAGAATGGGCAAGCAGAGTTTTAAATTTTTTTATATAAAATGACCAGATAACTAGCTGTTTTGACTGTAGAGTTCCTCATCCTTCCTTATTTACCATCTGCAGGAGAAATGTAGACCCATCTAAGTGGACAGCAGTACTAGGCCTGCATATGAAATCAAATCTGACTTCTCCACATATAGTAACCCGGTTAATAGATCAAATTGTTATAAACCCTAATTACAATAAACGGACAAAGAACAACGATATTGCCATGATGCATCTTGAATTTAAAGTGAATTACACAGGTAAAATAAAATGATTTTTATCATCTTATCTGAATAAATGGCTCCAAAAGAAGATTGTAAAATTATCAGTATGAGCTCATTAGCACTTCATAAAACTGGATGATTTGTTATAGAAATCTTTGTCACTACTTATATGGAATTGATGTATATAGAACATTAAATTCCTTTTATGGAAGTATTGAAATCCCAAATTCTGGAGAGGACTTGTAGGAAAAAAGTCTTAGAGCTCTCTGTATGAGGACAAAGAAAGATGTGATAATATTACACATGTCCTCTCTACAGCACAAAATAGAAATGTGAGTCTGCCTACCCAGAAGGACATGGTAAGACATAAGCTGAGAGAAGACTTGAAAGAAAAAGCAAGCATTAAGTGAACCCTGAGGGAGAGTTTATAACACCAACAGAACTGTCAAAGTATGACTTCCTTGAAATTCTTGGAAAATGTGCAAGAATTCACTTGAGAAAGTCAACTTTGTCCTGAAAGGTTCTGCTCAATTCTAGTCTTTACTCTGAAATGTTTTCCAGTGCTCAGTTTGAAGAAAGTGCTGCCATCTTTGTGTTTGCCTGGGGTTGCTGTGTACATATATTGCAGAATTTTTCAAAGCAGACTATTGCTTTGATCACTAGTATAGCATAGTCTTTGAGGATACACACTGTAACCTAATTTTTGTGGCTTCTGTAGGTTTTATGGAGCTTACTGAATTGGAAGCCACTCATAAATTCATTGATATACAGGGCCTTTGAGGTCAATAGGCAATGTCAATGCCACTGTACATGACCTTATGTAAGATAGGTGTTTTTTTTTTTAAATAATTGAAGACAAATTTTAAGAATTCCCACATTTAACACTGAAGAGTTCACAAAATTGACTCTACTTCCAATTGAGTATCACAATTTAAAACTCTAATGTAAGTGACTAGCTCTTGACTCAAGACCCTTTACATCACAAAAGGGTGATTAGAGGACATAATGTATAGGATTAATAAAGGATACCACTGGCACCCAAAAATTGTCAAGGAATGATTTCTCTAAAATATCATTCTTTCTTGATATCTATAAGGTGTTTGTACAAGGATAAAACCAAAGTCTACCTTTGTAGAGTAAATATTGAAGTGATTGAATTTTTAAGTATGTTAAAATGCATATGTGTGTATAATTGTTTTTGTTCATTTGTCTTGATTGTTTTTCAGATTATATACAACCTATTTGCTTACCAGAAGAAAATCAAGTTTTTCATCCAGAAAGGAATTGTTCTATTGCTGGCTGGGGAAGGATTGTTCATCAAGGTAAATGATCAGATTTGAAATAAGGAAAAATGCATGCCGGTAGAACATATGATATTGTATATCCTGGGAATCTATTTTTTAAAACATTTTGGCAACTTTTATACTCTAACAATTTTGCCACATTTCCTAAAACCTTTTCCAGGAGTAGATGAATATATTTATTTTATAAATATATCTAGATAACACAGGCAATATTATATACTTTTTTTTTTTTTTTTTTGCCAGTCCTGGGGCTTGGACTCAGGGCCTGAGCACTGTCCCTGGCTTCCTTTTGCTCAAGGCTAGCGCTCTGCCACTTGAGCCACAGCGCCACTTCTGGCCATTTTCTGTATATGTGGTGCTGGGGAATTGAACCCAGGGCTTCATGTATATGAGGCAAGCTCTCTTGCCACTAGGCCATATCCCCAGCCCCAGGCAATATTATATAAAACTATAATTTTGGGGAAAAACTCACGTACCCCCAAACTCAATATTTAATTGTAGGTACATGTGAGCATTCTTATAAATAGAAAAGATGTATCTATTGAAAAGAACCTAGTTGAAAATGATAAAATTAATTTTATAATGTACATGATTAAGTCTTATCGAAAGAAGAAAATTGTATCACTGCAGTAGTAATGAATGATCAAAAAGACAACAAATAAAAATTTCTGGTGAAGTTAAAGAGAAAAGAACATGCTTCCATATTTTTTGTTGGAGTGTAAATTAATACAGCCATTGTAGGTTTCACCATGGAAGATAGCTCCAAATAAATTTAAAAAATAGAACTATCATGCACTTTAGCAATCACACTACAATTTCTATGTCCAAAGGAAATGGAATCAGTATTTCCAAGAGACTTCTGTCACAAGTGTCAGGAAACAGAAACAAAGTTGGTTGTCTATCATTGATTAATAGACAAGAAAAAATGTGATATATGTTCACAATGGATCACTATTCAGCTGAGAACACACCACCATTTTGTCTTTTGAGACAACACAGTTTCAACTGGAAAGCCCTTGTTAAGGGTAACTTATCAGACATAGAAAAACAAGAAAACAGAAAAATGATCCCACTTTCATGTGGACTCTGGAGAAGTTGAACTTGTAAAGACTGGGAAAAGAGGGTGATGACTAGATGCAAGGGAGAGTAGCAAGTGTGGGAAGCTCTATCAATACATTTTAAGCTATCACTCCATCAAAACAAGATGCTCTGGTGTGTGTTAGTGCCTAGTAGGGTACTTATGGACAATTATTTTCTGTGCATTATATTTTCAAAAGCTATGCAAAATCATTTTACAAGCTTTTATCATAAAGTAAGCTTTGCTTAAACCGATTTAACATTACACAGCTCACCAAAAGATGACACGGTGACATGGTTTTCCAATAATATATAACTATCGATATTCATGGTCTTATTTAATGAATTTTTAATGTATTCCAGTACTTCGTAGGCTTTAAATAAAATCTCGATGCTCATTGGCTAATAATGAGCATCTAAATAGAATTGTTAACAAGAATTTCCATCTAGGAAAGATGCCAAGCAAAGAGGAATGCTACCCTGTTTGGTATAAACCCTACTTCTGTCCCCAAAACAAAAGATGACCATAATACTTAAGAGTCTGGAGATGTAGGGTCTGAGAATAAAAGGACTATTGAAAAACACCCTAATTTCATAAGAGAGAGCAGGAAGTTCTGAGTCAGATGCTTGCTTGATGATCCCAACAAAGATTCTGCTCAGAAATCACATTAGATTGCTCAAAATACTTTCATGTCAGTTCTCCCTAAAATATATTAAAGTCAAACACTGTATATTTGAAACATGTCATGATTTATTAAATTGGAAATCTCGAGTACAAAGTGACTTCTAAGTAGATATATTTTCTTCCAGGCTTCAAACTAAAAGACAGTTTATAGGCACAACGTAGATTCCACAAAAACAAATTATGCACTAACAAGATTTGAATCTCTATTCCATAGGGGAAAAATTGAGATGAGTAAACTTAGCTCGCATTCACTTATTGTTAGTCAGAAACATGTTTAATTGACTTAAGAAAGTCTCCAATAAAGGATTGGAGCCAGAAACAAAAGTTATTTCTGAGACCAAATTGATTTAGAAGTAAGTGGCTACATTATACTTCTTGGATAATTGTAATTTTCATAAACATTCTGAACTTTGCCTTATAATTTCCACATACCTAATTTGACCATTTAGCTAAGAAATCCAGGGCAATCTATTCTATAAAGAGACATGAGGTGATATTTGTTGTTTAAATTAAGGCTATCCATACATACAAGATAACTTCAAGAAATTTTTTATGAATTTTTTAATTTTTATATATGCATCCTGTGTACATCTGTTGTTCATTTTCTCAGTTATCCTCAGGACAACTCATCTTAACAAATGAATACTAAAACTAAGAGTGTTGCTTATATTTTCTGATAGCAAGACATCTTAATATCTATTCAAAACACTCGTTGACAAGGAACAAAAAACTGCTTTGCTTTTTACAATAAAACTCATGTCCAACAACCTATCATCATAGAACAGATGACAGGACAGTGAGGTTCAAAGTTTTCTCTTCCATTTCAATCTGCCCAATTCATTTTCTTAATGTCTCTTATCAAACTTTGAATGTTATCTGTGGTGTTCTGCTCAAATCACAGGCAGTAGTCATTTGTGCAATGCTCTTCACAACCCAATTGCACTCTCATGATCCTAACTTTAAACCAGTCGTGATAGACTGTTTACAACAGGTGCTTTTGGTTGTTGGGTTTCTCTTTTGTCTGAGAAACAGTTGCTACACATTTATCTACACACCAAGTCATATATATGCTGCAGTCATTCCACCTAAATCACACACACACATACACACACACACACACACACTTCTTCTCTCTCTCTTTGTGTGCATGCACATTTTTAGTGTATCAGTGAGCCATAAATTAAAGACATGATCTTGTACATTTCTGTGGCACTACATCTTAACTTTCTACTTCTCTTGAGGAAGCAAGTCTAATAGGCTGATTATTAAAAAGTGCTTATGCTTTACCTGGCACCTGTTTGTTTCATATCCTTCTTGGGATTAATAGTTTTGTAAACAGATTCATACTTCCTTAGATGAGTCACTTGAAAAGGAGAATGTAAATACACTGTGATAATAAAGACTTCTTTTCTCTTCACCTGCATGTGAATGCACACTGATTACCCCTGGACCAGAGCACAGTTCATAGGAGCTTGTTCCTCCATGTAGTGCGCACCTGCTCACTCACATAGCACCACAATGAAGTTGAATGACTTACACTAGAGGGAGAAAGGGGAGGGGGAGGAGGGAAAGAGAGGAAGGAGGGGAGGGGAGGGGCTCCTCAGGTGCCAAATGAAAGCCCTTCTGGATTTCTGAGTCAGGGTTAATTTCCATGAGTGAAACTCTTTGTGGAGGTGGGCTTTATTTCCATGAGCGATACTGTAACTGTTTAAAATTCTTGAAAATACCTAAAGACTACCCTAGTCCCATCAACCATTCTGACTAGCCCTTGGGAAAGAAAGACATGCATGACAGCCCTTCATTTGGTGAAATCCACAGATGGGTTTGATTGATTATGTGCTTGAGAGTTTAAGGTTAGTAGTTAGTTCCATTTTTCTATCCACACAGTGCTCAATCATGAGAGGAAAATGTTGGAATAAATAAGACTGATGGTGCTTCATTCAAGACAGCACACTGATCACTTTTCACTGGCTGTCTGCCTCATCCATTTTGAGCAGGTCCAACTCCAGACATATTGCAAGAAGCTAACGTTCCTCTTCTATCAAATGAGAAATGCCAGCAACAGATGCCAGAATATAACATTACGGAAAATATGATATGCGCAGGCTACGAAGAAGGAGGAGTAGATTCGTGTCAGGTGAATATGTAAAAAATAGCTCCCTTGCATTTTCAGACAGCATTACAATTTAATTGTTTCACTTGAGTAATGGAATCATCCGTGAACTCCAACTCTTCTTTAAAAAATTTTTTGACCTATTTTCATAGTACTCCTCAGTGGAAAAAACCAAGTTTTACAATGAAGAAGTAGAAATATGATATTTCAAGAGGAAGTATGATAACTAAGTGTGTGAATGGTAAGGTAAAATGAAGAGTGATGGATCTGGTTTGAGCCTGATTTTGCAACTTAGTTGAGAGATTTTGTTTTCACATTTGTATTTTCCTTTAAGTGTTGTTGTTTTTGTTTTTGTGCTGATCCTGAGGCTTGAACTTAGGTCCTGGGTACTGTCCCTGAGCTTTTGTGCCCAAGGCTAGTGCTCTACCACTTTAAGCCACAATGGCCACTTCCTTGATTTCAAATTTCTAATATTTTTTGACCCTATATCAATTTAAAACAAACCAAACAAGTCTGAGAGCTAATTTGATCTGCAAGCCCCCAAACTGTCAATCCTAAATTGAAAGTATGATCCACATGTCAAATGACTTGAAATCATTTCTAGATAAAAACCAATCTGAATAGCGTGATGAGAGCCAGTTTTTTTAATGATCAAGTGAGTATAGCTTAGTATAACTCTGAGAAAGTATAAAATTTCTTTACTGGAATATTCTTATTAATTTTTATATTTTATTTTAGAGCTATAACGAAAGGGGCTCACTACAGTAGGAATGCCCACATCACACCACATTGAAGTGCCAGTGTTCTTTGACCTGAGTAATCATCACCCCAAACAGCATTTTACCTCCCAGAAATAATGGAGCCAACTGTGAGCTCCATGAAAGAAACATATTCTGTGTTGAGACTTTTTTTTGGCATGTTTTAAGAACAAAATTACATATGTGAGATTCATTTTTTTCATCTGGATCATTTTACTTAACATGATGGCTCTCTAATTCTGTCCACAATCCTGTGAATGATTTACCTTTCTTTTTACATTGCCCTTTTGTTGATGGTTACCTTGACTGATTTCTTATAAAAAGTCTTGCTGTAGACATGAGTGGTCAGATCTCTTGATATTCTGACAATTTATATTCCCGCAGTGCCAGTTTCTTGGCTTTCCTGATAAGAAAGTCTTTCAGTGGGAATAACTAAGTTTGGGCAAGTAATTTCGAGTTTATGGAGAGGCATACATGAGGTAACACATGTAAGGCAACAAGTAAATACACTCCAATATTAATTTTTATCATGATGCTCAGTAAAAAGATTTTCTGTAATGCCTTCTGTGTTTGAAAATTAATAAAAATTAATGCACCAACATCTCCTTCATTAGATTAACTTGAAAGCATTACAGATCAAATGAATCAGTCATACATGGGAAAACAGAAATATGTATCTTGAGAAAATGGTCTCACTGTGTTTAAGGGTAACAACTTGTTTCATATATAGTTAGATATTGAAATGTATAGACAAATATATATATACATGTATATATTTAAGACTTCGTAGCAAATACTTCTATAAATAAATCTCTGTATTTGCCTTTAGTTAACTCAATATTTTAAATTTTGTTAAAATTTCAGATTACTGGGCTGGGGATATAGCCTAGTGGCAAGAGTGCCTGCCTCGGATACACGAGGCCCTAGGTTCGATTCCCCAGCACCACATATACAGAAAACGGCCAGAAGCGGCACTGTGGCTCAAGTGGCAGAGTGCTAGCCTTGAGCGGGAAGAAGCCAGGGACAGTGCTCAGGCCCTGAGTCCAGGGCCCAGGACTGGCAAAAAAAAAAAATCAGATTACTTTTATTCTACTTAGTAAAAACTGGCAAATTCAAGACAAATCAAATGCCTTTCTGCATGCTTAGAATTTACCACTTTAATTTTTTTTTTTTTTTTTTTTTTTTTTTTTTTGGCCAGTCCTGGGCCTTGGACTCAGGGCCTGAACTGTCCCTGGCTTCTTCCCGCTCAAGGCTAGCACTCTGCCACTTGAGCCATAGCGCCGCTTCTGGCCGTTTTCTGTATATGTGGTGCTGGGGAATCGAACCTAGGGCCTCGTGTATCCGAGGCAGGCACTCTTGCCACTAGGCTATATCCCCAGCCCCACCACTTTAATTTTTGTTAATGGGTATTATGTAGAATATACCTCACACACTAAGCACAAAATGTGTTGGCTAATGTCACTGATATCAGTGTTACATTCAGCCAATAACTCATTCCACATCTCCAGAATCTCAGCTGGCTCTACTTTCTATAGAAACTAAATAGGTTATTCACTAGTAAAAATGTCTCACACAACAAAATATGTTGTATAAAACAATATATTATAATTGAGAAATCAATACTCTATCCTGTCATGTGATTTCTTGGTTCAAGAAATAGTAACTAGGGCTGGGGATATAGCCTAGTGGCAAGAGTGCCTGCCTTGGTATACCCGAGGCCCTAGGTTCGATTCCCCAGCACCACATATACAGAAAACGGCCAGAAGCGGCGCTGTGGCTCAAGTGGCAGAGTGCTAGCCTTGAGCGGGAAGAAGCCAGGGACAGTGCTCAGGCCCTGAGTCCAAGGCCCAGGACTGGCAAAAAAAAAAAAAAAAAAAAAAAAAAATAGTAACTAATTTAATTATAACTCATTTAACAAGATTAATGGGAAATGATTAAGCAATAATTCATTATTTAAAGCTGTGAAGCTGTTTTACTGGTGCTCTTGTTGAAAGTGTTGTTAGAGGCATTGTATTATTATTCTTAGATGCATTATAACTATTATTTTAGTTTAGTTTTTATCAGTCATGGGTCTTGAACTAAGGGTGTTGTCCCTCAGCCTTGTTTTGTTTTCCAGTTTTCTTGTCGTTAATTGAATATAAGAGTCTCACAGACATTCCTGCCTAGTCTGGCTTTGAACCATGATCCTCAAAACTCAGTCTCATGAGTAGCTAAGATTATAGGTGTCAGTCACCAGTACCCAGCCAGGCATTATTTGTTACTATAGTTTTGTTCTTATTATTAAGGTGTTTTAGAGCGGTCATAATTTCACAAATCAGATAATGAGTATATTTCTTTTTTGGACACGGTCAACTTTATTGTCAACATTTGGACTGCTGGGTCTTCATAATTAAATAAATAAAGGCCAGCTGCCTTACCTAAGGTTCACAGTGTTGAGGCAATTGTGTGAACCTCTTCTCTTTATATGACTAAGTGACGGATATTCTTCTAATGATTCAAAATTGGTTCTTTACCAAAGGATGGCTTTATCAAAGGATGGTTTCCAGGCTAGCAGATGGATTAGCATCACTTGAGAACTTGTTGGAAATACAGACCCCTATCTCCCCCCTGCTAAGTCCTAATCTCTGCGAAGTATGCTTTATTATACCATTCTGGAGATTGTGATACACAGAGAACATTAGTCACTGGCCTTTACATTTTTACTCTAACAAGACAGAGATTTCTTTATCAATATAGCATATATTTTAGTTGATGTTCCATGTATGGGGCATTCATTCATATTTTTAAGTAGATGCTCATCTCTGAAATAGTAGGAGTATTTTCATTGAAAAAAACTAGAAAGTAAGTAAAGGTAATTACGTAATTACAATGGAATCTTGTGGCAAGATTTAAAGAGCTGATGTAGAAAAACAGAGTTAGGTCTCTCAGCAGAGAAGCAATCATTTTTTTTTTTGCTCACGGTCCTTGAGTGACTGTAACTGCTCCAGTATGTACTGAGTAAATTAAAATCCTTGTACATATAATCAAAATGTCTGGATCAATATAACAATGGGTCTTATCTATTAATTAAAAGTAAATTAGCTTTGAAAACAAGAGCCCAGAGCCATAAAAGTTTACTTTAAATAATTTCTAAATAATATACACTGTATGTGTAGACATATATGTGTATATATATATATATATTTCCATAAACATAAACACCCGTGTGCAAACTACTAAGGACTTAGGATACAAAAATATAAGTCACAATCCCTCCCTTTGAACAGCTTGTGTGCATTTTTTGCCCCTAGAATATAGGAAGGTTGTAGTTACCGATGAGATTTATGTTCCTCTATAAACCACATTTTTCCTTTAAAAATATGACTGAGATATGATAAAGAATGAGGCAAGGGGCTGGGGATATGGCCTAGTGACAAGAGTGTCTGCCTCATATACATGAGGCCCTGGGTTCGATTCCCTAGCACCACATATACAGAAAATGGCCAGAAGTGGCGCTGTGGCTCAAGTGGCAGAGTGATACCAGCCTTGAGCAAAAAGAAGCCAGGGACAGTGCTCAGGCCCTGAATCCAAGCCCCAGGACTGGCCAAAAAAAAACAAAACAAAACAAAACAAAAAAGAATGAGGCAAAATGTCTCTCAGGATATTTCCTAAGCTAAAGTTGAAATATTCTCTAACATCCGTGATTCCAAACACAGTGTATATTATTTCCTAATATATGAAAAATTTATATTGCCTATTCAGGAGGGTGATCATAATTCAAGGTCAGTAGAGAAAAAAATTAGAGATCTCAACTCAACAAATAAACTGGGAATAGTGATCTGTAGTTATAATCCCAGCTAGTAAGGAGATACACATAGGAGAATTGTGGTCTAAGATTAGCTCTAGATGAAAGTATGAGAGTCTACTGAAAAATACCTAAAAATTTGGCCACATGGCTCAAGTGGTACAGTGCTTGCTTTGCAGGTGCAAGGTCATACAGGTTAAACTGCAATGATGCAAATAACTATAAAAAGTATTTGCTTGATTAATATGGAAGAAATATTTGCCAATTTTACATGATTAAATAATGACACTATTTACATGAACTTATTACATTATCACTATGTGCAAATACAATCTATTTAACTCTACTATGATAAGCTATAACTAACCTTTATGCAAAGTAAAACCATTTATCCATCAGAAGAAGTCTTAGACCACATAGTTTCATCACTAAAATTCAGGCCAATGATTTGCTTAGTTTCATTGAAATGTTAAGGTTTTCAAATCTAATTGTTGCCAAAAATTCAGTGCTACAATGACTCAAGTCAACCTCATCCATGGGTTCTTAAATAAAACCATCATGCTGATAATTTTGCCTTTTCTTTGAAGTCCTTCGTAATACTTCCAGCATATCTTCTTTAACAGAATGGTTATCTTATATTTTATGTATGATGTGTTTCATTTTGTGCTTGAGAAAACTTCTTACTACCCAAATACTATCATGAAGATGAAGTGCAACAAAAATTACAAATTGTATCTGTCACTGATTTGCTCTGTGTCCTACTTATGAGTTACCAATTATGGTGTAGAGAAATGGTGAGAATATAATATAATATATACACAGATGTATATAATGATGTTCATATCTCTGTTTAAACATTGACCCATTAACTTAGAGCCATCCTTCTTATTTATATCTTTGACTAGCCATTCAAAACATTCTTTTTATAACTCTTAGGGAGATTCAGGAGGACCTTTAATGTGCCAAGATGACAACAGCTGGGTCCTTGTTGGTGTGACATCATTTGGGTACCAGTGTGCCAGGCCTCATCGCCCAGGGGTTTACGTCCGGGTCCCAAGGTTCACCGAATGGATACGGGACTTTCTACACTAAGCACATCCTAAACCAAATGTGAGGTTGGACAGGTTTTGCTATTTCTCTCTAAGGAGCATGGAAACTGAGAGTTTTCTAGGATATAAAGTAATAAAAACATTTATTCTTACCAAAGTCACTGAAATATTGGAATAGAGGGTGTAGGGAGATAAAACAGAAGTATAAATTTGGTCTTTTAAAAGTAACTTTACACTTTGATTTCATTCTGAACTGTCTTTCACAGATATCATTGTTTCCTTTGTTGGAAATCATTATGTTTTTCCTTTTTTTTTTTTTTTTACTATTTTCTGTTGTTTAGAGAGATACTGCGTTAAGACATACACCAAATAATTAAGAAATGTAGAATCAAAGTAGAAAAAGTTGTGAAATTAACTGTCACTTAAAGTATGCAATTGTTTGAAATAAAGTGCTATTAGTTGTGTGGATTCTGTTTAGCTTTCGGTTTTACAAATCTCAATTGTTTTCTTACCTTTGTAGCACAGTGCATTGCCATTTCAGTGTAAGAAAAACTTAATATTTTTATTGCTCAAAAACATATTTATTATAAGGTCATATCACAGATCATTGTAAGCAAATCAGTTTGTCCATTCCTCTTTAATAAAGCTAAGCAACACACACACACACACACACACACACACAGGTTTGTATTTCATATTAACATCTAAATAAAGAATAATTTAAAGGTATGGCCTTTCTGTAAAGATCCCGACTACCTCCCTGATTCACATTTCCCACTTACTCCAAGTTAGTATTTTTTAGTCTCAAAATACACACAGATATTTCAAAAGAAAAGTTCAGTCATTAAGCATGTTTTTATTTGCTCTTTTATATATTAGACTGGTTATTTCTAAAATGTGAAATACTTATTTAGCCCCAGACAGATTTCCACTAGAGCCCAAACATGTGTAACAAATGAATTTGCTTCACTCCTTTAATCTCTTGGACTATTTCCAGAATAACTGCCAACTTCAATTCTGCTTGTGAATCCCTATCTGTTGATTTGTTTGTGGAAACAAAAATTCATATAAACTAAATACAACACACATGCATGTGTGTGTTCTGTCTCTCTCTATCTCTGTCTCTCTGTCTGCCTGTCTGTTTCTCTCTCTCTCTCTCTCTCTCTCTCTCTCTCTCTCTCTCTCTCTCACACACACACACACACACACACACACACACACACAGGAGCTAATACGGCAGTAGAGTAAGGTTTAGTGTAGTTGAAAGAAGGTACAACCAGTATGAGTTGCCTATGGGAGAAAGGAGGCCTGAGCTAGTCCTCAAAGTAATGATCACTGTTTGTGCACAGAAGTGGGGCATTAAAGACAACCACTCATGTGGCAGATATTCTGAAAGTTCAAGGGCAAGGGTTACTACAGAATCCTGTATTGTGATATGAAAAGATTCCCATTGGAAACAGTCAGAGAAAGGAGAAAACCTCATGTAAAGAAGGGATCATTTGTACCAGAAAAGATATTCATACTTGTGTAATAATAGATAAGTAAATAAATACATAAATAAAAGGCCTTCCACCATCCTTTGGCTGCTCCTGCCTTGCAGCTGTTATAGTCCTGGGTGGTACAGAGAAAATAAACAACTTAGTCTTCCTTCCATCTGGCCCTGACAAAAAGAAGAAATGCAAGGCAAAAGCTGGTGGGCAAGGAGATATCCAGCAGCTGATCTCTTCTGCTGGAAAGCTGAGCAACCATGGAAAGAAGGAGGTGGCGTCTAAGGCAAAGTTAAGATTATAATATCGCTGCCCATTTTCTGGGTCTTAAGCTCTCATGCCCAACAATGACTGTCTCTTTTGCCTCTTAATTTTGACAACCCATTTCAGTTAATTGCCTCTACGGAAGCACTTCATTTCATGACTGAGGATTGACAGACAAGAGATTAAATTGCCATGTTTACTCAATAACCACAACATCAGTGCTCACCACAGTTAAACAGTGATATTTCCATCACCATGTCATACTGCAGCCTATCAATGTGCTGTTTTTGTACGAGACTTAGACAACATCAGGAACCATTCTTCAGAAACAAGAACTCTTTATTTGGTTAAAAGGAGCACAGAGACATTTGAAGACCAAATAGTTACAACTCTCTCTTGTGAAGGACAAATCTGAAGCATCAAAGAATCTAGATTTGGCAGACAGGAGCCACAGTTTACTCCCACAAACAAACCCTCATCCATCGATGAATATTCCATAATTGATGACCTCCAACCATGTTATATCTATTCATGTAGGTTATAGTTCTTTTCTCATGTTAAAATGTCATTGTGCTGTGCTTAGATCCACACTGATGGAAACCATTCACCTGGTCTCTCCTGTAAGAAGTTGGCTAAATTCAGGTAGGGAAACCCTGGAAAAAATCCAAGTATCCATATTCATTGACAATCCCAAACAGCCATCTTTGTTTGGTTGGAGTGGGAAGGACCACAATAAGTCTACAACCCTCAGAGAATGACCTGTAGTTAGCTATATAGGCAACATGTGAAGACGGAACAATTTATACTGCATATGCCACACTTTGTTCAAGATTGAACGACTGTCTATTACAGCTAGTAATAAAGTTCTTTTATTAAAAAATTGATTTGATTTTTAAACTAAAAATCATAGTAAGGCACATGTCTTGCACAATTGAAATTAGACAGTTCTTGCCTCTAAGTAAAACATTTCAGGAGATTTACACCACAGTAGATGAAATAGCTTCCTATTTCTGAACAAATTTCCTAAACATTGTCCTACCAAAAGCAGAAAAAGTGAGAGAAGTTGAACCATTTGTAGAAAAGAAAAAAGTTTCTTATGGTAATATATCTGTGTGCATATGAATTCAGTTGACAGTAGTGATTGTATTTCTTTAATCAAAACAGCATGTATTGAAAAATGAAATGTCATAAAAATAAATATTAGAAGAGTCCATTTTTATGAAACACTTATGCAAAGGTAAAATACTTCTGCACACTGTAAATTTCAATATAATTCACATTACATTAATGACATAATTTATTAAAAGTGAAAGCAATTAAAACAACTGCTTCCAACACACATACTTCGGATGTGTTGACAGCAATTTTGTCTGCATGGTCCATTCCATTCACTTGACATTTGGGTGCAACCTCTAGCAAAATAAGCATGTTTCACTCCATTAATAGCACAGCATAGTTTGTAAATGAAATAATAAACATACAAAAGTTATTTTAATATTTGCCTCAAGGGGGAGCTTACAGTTCATCTTGCAAATCCTTTGAGATTTCAAGCCATTCCAAGCTAATGTTCTGATGCCATTACTTATACTGATCCAGAATTACAAAACTATTTTTACTTCTGGTACAAAGTCAATAAATTACTATACTTCCATGCCACTTTCCTTTCTGGTGCTCTTGGAAATCCACAGTGTAGACTGGTTTGGGCTGGTTTTGGTTCTCCCTTTACTGAAAGACAGAAAAAGAAAGTTCAGTGCTGAATCTTCTCACACTGTTCATTTCTTGGTATAAATGGAGGTCATTGAGACATTTGTTTATAAAAGAGTCCTTCTTTTTTGACAGATTATTTTTCCATTCCTACAAAAGGAAATTACAAATTATTTCAGTATGTGGAGATGGCAAAAAAAACTTGTCATGAATGAAATGGAAATTTTACTATGATATATGTGTACTTGAACTCTATAAACTATGAAGAAACAAAGATATATCTTTTGCTATTTGATTCTTCATAGTTTAGAGTTCAAATATATATCATACTAAAATTTTCCATTTATTTTCTAGCCAACCTTTATTTTCTCTGACTGATAATTTTTGGAATTGTTCTTTTAAAGTACCCTGTTGCAATGCATGTTGAATTTAAGTTCAAATCATCAAAACAAATGCTGTAGTACTAAAAATGTACACTGTTTTCTTGCCCTTTATGTAAGTTACTTGAACCAAGTGACTAAATTGTGCCACAGGAACCAATGTAGATTAACTGCTGACTCAATCTTTGGTAATTTAGGAATATCAGAATGTCTTCCTCATGTCTGAGATACAACTTTAGTTTTGTCAGAGCTGGAATTCCTGCCCTCAATTCCAGCCTGTTCCTGGGATTCTGCTTCTGTGTTGAGGGAGCTGTGGAAGCATCTATCTGGAAATTTACCCAGGTCATTTTGTACCAGGTTACATGCTGAGGTCTTGTTGTACTTGTTCTAGTGTTCTAAGGATGACCTATCACCTCGATGACTTGTCTGTGCCTGTCCTCATTCACTGAGTGCTGCATTTACTTCTGTCCAGAGCATCTACTGCATCTCCATCAGTGTCCCAGTCCCAGGGGACAGGCCTCCACTTCCCATCCTCACTTTCTTCAGACCTTCAGGATGCCTTCAAAGCAGAAGAGCTATTTCTAAACACATCTGGTGATTACATTTCCCAAGTTATCTTATGTACTCTGATTGAACTGTCTGGAATAATAAAATCCAATTTCTATGCTTCGTAGATTTTCCTCCAAATAAATAGGTCAACATAACTTTATGCGATGAAGTTATATAGGAAGTAAGTCAAGAAAAGTTAATTAAAAGCCCCAATGTTATTTTATTAAACTTGAAAAAATGGGTTACATGATTAATGTGACTTTTGAATACTATTAATGTTGCATTTAAGAATGACTACTAGTTAAGAGCATAAAAGTCACTTTGAACATGACACAGAATGATAGAAACCATCACGTGTACCAGATTGGTATCTAAACTTTCTGCAAGGCATTCAGATGATAATGGAGTTGAATCTTTGGTGATGTTTCTCCTTGCTTTCCTGGAAGAAAGGAAAGGGGAGGAGCTAAGAATGATGGATGAAGTACTGTAGCTAGATCCGGTACCTGGAAGTACTCAAGGATGATTGATTTTTCTCACTCTGAAAATTTCAAACAGAATCTCATGGTATAAGCACCTATGAGACTTAAAACAAATACAAATCACTGGGAAAAATGCATGGCTTTGGAAAAACCAAAGAAACTAGAGAAAATACAGTTGTTGAGTAATTTAGCATATTTTACTTGGCAAATGGAATATTTTGTTGGGTGGGGGTGAAATGTGGCTGAACACAATCCAGGCTCTTTTTGCTTTAGTTATTTTTCAGATAGGGTATCAAATCTTGCCCATAGCTAGCCCCCAAAAGGATGTTCTGCCTACATCTCCTGTGTAGCTGAGATTACACAAAGACATGCCCGTGTTTGGATTTTTTTGTTTTGATCTTTGGAGTCTGACACTTTCTCTGGGCTAACCTTGAACTTTCTTCCTGATCTCTTTTTTCTAAGTGACTGCCATAATAGGCACTAGCCACAATACCTGGTTTAAATTATATTTTCAAATCATTATTATCAAGCTGATTAGTTACCTACAGGGCTTATATACTGGGAAATACCATCCAATTTCTTTTCTATATTACTGATCTCACAGTGAGAAATCATCTTACCATGCAGGGATAAGAAAGAAGATCTGCAGTGCAAAGTGATAGAGCCCTAGCTTTGAGTGAAAAAACTCAGAGACATTGTTCAAGCTCTACGACTGACAAATACTTATATTTTTTTAAAAAGAGAAAAGAATAAGAAATTATTCACTGTTGTGTTTATTCTGTATAAAATACTGAAGAACTTTAAAAAATATTGCACATATATACACACATACACACATATTAGAAACATAAGAGGTCAGTAACTGTATCAATTTGTTAGTCAATATTTGTGTCCTGAACCATATATAATTAACATCTACTTAATTATTTCTGGGGTTTTTGTTAGCTTGGAAATTATTTCCAAAAAGAAGCTAAAGTTAAAAAAGAGAAATCGTTTATTTTGTGGATCCTTCCATGATGTAGTAATTCTTATTTAAAACATAAAAAGATGTAAAATTTATTCTTACAAATATCCTCTTATTTTAATCTAATATTTCCTGTTTTTGCCTTTGACATACATTTATTTATTGCTTTTAAAATTAAATTGACAGACACATGAAAAACTTACATTTCTCTGACTGACAAGTATGTGTATGCAACATAAAAGCTGACAATATTCCCCAGAAATCTTGCTATTAAGATATATCATTTTATTTCAAAATTTCCACTAAACAGTGACTGACTTTTACCACTGTACCTGTTTACTGTTCTTCAGAGATCTTCATGAAATAAAACAGAAGCCAACAACTTCATTTTGAAAAGGAACTACACAGTGCATTTATAAAAAATGAAGTACTGCATACAACTTAATTTTCAGATTTAAAAAATGTGGTAGCAGTATTGGGTCAGTATTGTACAGAACCTCTGTAGTAAGTTTATGAGCATCTGGATCCAATTCTATCACTTATGTTAGCTATGACTATACAGATGAAGTAAGGCATCTAAGCCACTATTTTCTCAGTTGAGAAACAGGACACCTACTTCCTATGTCTTATGATGAATGAGTAAATGGGGTACTATACAACTCCTTTAATGAAGGGATATCTTCATGAGATTGTATATGTTGGATTTTTACTGGCAGACATAAAGTTTTTAGAGACAAACTTAAAAATAGGTATTTGCACAGTAAGATGTTTCAAGTTCCTGAAATCCTGTTTGAAATGTTTCAAGTTAATGTGACATAAATAAATCATTTACCTTTTATGTAGCATCTGGAAGCAGCAGGTCCCAAAAGCAACTAGTATCAGTAGAAGCAGTGGGATCGTTGGTATAATAACATAAATTAGGTTGGGAATGATTCCTATAAATTAGAACAGTCATAATGTAGAAAGATAGCTGAAGGCGAACTCTAGCAATAAAGTTACATAAGAACTTGGCTAAATATAAAGTAAGACAGAATTATTAGTAATTATTAGATGTCAAAGGTTTGTCACAAAATAATCAACTAATGAAATAGTATATCTATGATTCAATAAGAAATTAAAACCAACTTTTACTTCACTGTCTATCATGCTTAATTCAATATACACACTTTTAATGGTACTAATAAACTTGCGTATTAGAAAAGGGCTAATTTTCATACTATGTTAATCATATTAGCAATCTCATTTCATTAATCCTTCTCAATTATGATTTTGAAAACTGAGTACCTAATATTAAATAATAATGATTATTAAAGTCATTATTGACTTATTGGATAAATACTTATCCTAGTCAGTAATCTAAGTGTCCTGATGATATTCAAGTCTTTGGGATTAAGCTATGATTTGTAAATATTAACTGATGGTACAGTCATAACCCAAAGGCCTAAGACTCCAGAGACACAAAGACATGATCTTAATTAAATTCTAAAATGAATCATGTTTTAATCCTCATTCATCATACTGGATAATGATAGATATTTTTAGTAATTTAAAAAAAATCACTGCAACATTTAAATCCCACACAGTATGAGATGACTTCATTAAACATTTTTCAATGTGAGGGAAGGAAAAATATTCTTAATAAAATTATTTGTGGATATCTTTAATTAGGTATAGATATTATGAGTGATGTTCAAATCAGCTACCCAATCTTGGAAAGTCTTAATGTTATGTCTATATAAGTGTGGAAACCAAGTGAATGGTGTAGGGGAACCCCTTTTTGTGAGTCCCTAGAAACAGCAAGCTTAGACAAAGTAGTGGGCCTGGGAAGGGGCAAACCTAAGCTGAATAACAGGAGCCCAAATCAGCTTGACCTAGGCAATAGAAAGGAATGAGGAAGACCACTCAGTTTAAGGGAAATTCTAGAAAGAGAAAGATTTAAGGATATGACCAGTCATGCCTAAAACCAAGAATTGTATTGCTTTAATTGCTTTGTTTCCCAGAGTTTACTGGAATTGTAATCACTAACAGCAATTCTGCTTCTGTATGTCTGCTTGCTTGCTTGGCCTAACCTGCCAGACCACCTGCGTGTGGTAAATGTGATTCTTACCCCATGACCACCTGGTGTGGTACATGTGATACTTGCCCTTAAAAGCTCAGCCCTATTTGGTCTCTGTGCTGTTTGTCACCATCCCAGTGGTGGCAAGCAGATGCTGTGCACAGCTAAATAAAGACTCCTAGCCCAATTGACTGAGTGCTGCTGATTATTTTTGTGGGTCCGAGGCCCACCTGAGTATACGGTACATAACAATAAGAAAGGGATATTGAAGACGTATGCACAAAGTTTGCTAAATGAAAGTTGTGATTATATCTGATCCAATTATTTGTGGTCAAAGTGGGCCAGATACAGGTCAACAATTCACTTAACTGAGTATCCTTGCCTTGGTTAACAGAGGATGCATTAATAGGGTTTGGTAATTGTGGTAATTCGTGGATGCTTTCTATTTCCATCTATTCTTTTGAGCTTTGTTGAAGCATTTTAGAATGTATGCAATACTTCCTTCTAAATTTCTGTTCCCCTTCCTAATATCAATGATGAAGAAAAACAAAATCTTCCCTATGCTTCTGTAGATGTTTTTAATCACTTGCTGATTCTGAAACAGCAAGTCTTTCAGCCCAGTCTTTACAAAGCAACTAGAATAAATACACATCTCTAACTGGTGTAGGATCATGCTATAAATAATCCTTAACTGAAACAGGTGACCGTGGGTGACATTTTGTAACTATTATCTGACTTACACTGGGGATTGTATTCTGTTTCCCTTTGTAGGCAGTATTATGCTGGGAACAGCTTAGCCAAAAGCTTATTGTATACACCTTTTCCTAAATTGTTCTGCATTGATGTCACTTAGGTAGCCTGAAATTAGCTAGAAAGGAGTGTTTACACTATAGAAATCAATCAAAGCTACTAAACAGGCTTTTTTGTTGTTGTTGTTTTGTTTTGTTTTACTATACAATGAGTTTATTTATCCACAAATGGTGAACATTTCCTTCCTGTAAGTAGAAGTTAGGTTGTTATGCTTCATATATGAACTTAAAAGAAATGGGAAGGGATACAGTAAATAATGTAATTCTTTCCAGTACTAAATTTTTGTAGTATTTTGCAATCATTGTAATTCTTACAAACAAGTAAAGAAATTTTTATTCAATATGATCAAATACTTATGAAGCAACATTTCCTAAAAAGCCTGACCAAAAACTAAAGCATTGGAACATTATTATAAGTTTTACTGTTTATGCTTGGGCTACAAAGAGACAATATCTTTGAAATTCCATTGTTGTTTAATTTAGGGAGTCTTATTGTATTACAATAAATATTAACTACAAAAACATAATAATAGGCACTAGAACCACAGATTGTAACCAGTCTATTCCAAGTCCAAAATTGTGACTACCATCTCTAAACAGGCTTTTTATGCTGTCTCTTTTGCAGCCATTTTTCAGGACACTAGTGTTTGCAAAACAGTAATAACTATGCCAATTAACATGATGACATCTAAATGTTGTTGAGGAAACTCTTTAAAAGAGTTTTAATGTGAGTTGGTTAGTTTAGTACCACATACACCAATTTGAAATTTAAAAAATCTAACGAAACAAAACAGATTCTTATACTTAAAAATAGCACAGCTCTAACCTGGTTCAGTAGTAAATTTCTTTTGGCTTGTTTTTAGAATGCCACCTCCACATGCCACAAGAAATATTTCACTGGGTTTGGCATGAATAGATGTTTCAAAGTAGAGTTCTACATTCAACAGAGCTAAGAAAAGTAGAAGAATTACCTGCTTCTGTAACAACCACATTTTCAGGGGAGTCTCCTGGCTGATTTGTAAGGTACGGCTTTTCTACAGGATCTGTTGGACTAATCTCTGTAAATAATTAGCATGGGGATCATAAATACTGATTAAATATGAAAAATGCTAGCAGAGATAAGAATAATAATGTATTATAAAACAATAAAAGCATCTTAATTGTGATTTCTGAAAAATGAACAGAAAAAATCTGAATTAACTTTACACAAACTACCTAATTATAAAGTCAACATTTAATTATTCTTAAATAAAAAAATTAATTTCTTCTGCATTTAACAATCCACGGTACAACTCTAGTTGCTTACTCTAGTTGCTCTTGCAGCAGCTTAGTATCAGTGTTAATGACAAAAACAGATCCCAATTTAAAGATAACAATTTGTGAACAAAGAATTTGAGATGTTAAATGCAATTCACAGATGAGAAAGTTGATGGAGGTAATTTTCTCCTTGTGATATTGATCAGCAAGTGTCATAACAATATCATAAAATACATTTCTGTCCTACTTAAACAACAATGTCATTTTTATACTTATTTTTCAGTACTGGATATCTCCTTAAATAATTAAAATAAAGTTTACAACTCCTTTCTTTTTGGGTTTTATGAGATTAGACCACTTCAACTGTAAAGTGCTTAAAAGATAGATAAATTTATTACCATAAACTGTTAGTACCATATCTCATATTTTCCCCTCTGGAACTGTTTGTTATGTTAATAATTGTGTTATTGAGAAAAAAAGTAGGCCACCTATGTTGATTAATGCCCATAATCTCATGTACTTGAGAGTGGGTGACTGGGAGGATCTGGGTTCAAGTCAGGCAAAACATTACTGACATAACAATTAGTTGAAGATCAAAAACTAACAAGTAAAATAAAGACCAAAAATTCAGGGCTGGGAATATGGCCTGGTGGCAAGAGCGCTTGCCTCCTACACATGAAGCTCTCGGTTCGATTCCCCAGCACCACATATATGGAAAACGGCCAGAAGGAGCGCTGTGGCTCAGGTGGCAGAGTGCTAGCCTTGAGCAGGAAGAAGCCAAGGACAGTGCTCAGGCCCTGAGTCCAAGGCCCAGGACTGGCAAAAAAAAAAAAAAAAATTCAGAGTTATTTTAAGATGAGCAAATGTAAGCCTACGCAAGCAACATAACAAAGCATGTTTGCCTGTAATCCTTGCTACTCAGGAGGCTGAGATTAGAGAATTATGGCTCAAAGGCAGCCCTTGAAGAAAAGTCTGTAAGACTGTTATCACCAAATGAACATCAAAAAGCTGAAAGTGGAGCTTTGGCTCAAGAGATAGAGCACTGGCCTTAAGCATAAAAGCTCAGGAATAACACCCAGGCCCTACACACAAGCCCCAGAACTGGCACTACAAACACACACACACATACACACACACACACACACACACACACACACACACAGAACCTGTGCATAAAAAATCATTTAAAAAATACAAATTATCTTGGGGACTTGGGTAGAATGTAGAAAATAAAGCAAAAGCTCAAACATGAGTAATAGAAGCCTAGATAATGGTACAAAACAAGTATAGAATTTCTAATGATGACCATGTGTTCAACAATGTGTAAACTTGGGTATAAATAAAATAATAAATTGAAAGATCAAATAGCTATCTGAAAATTACAAAGGAGAATGAAATATTATATTAAGCCTATAGCACATTCTTAGCTTTAGTCAATAGTTTTAACCCCAAGGAATGCTGAAAATTTAAAATATCAGAGGATCTCAGCTTTGTATTCTTCTAAGAGAAAAATAAGAAGAAAGAACACAAGTGTGTAACAGTCATTGCTTTGCTGGGATTTTCAGGAGGATAATGATGGATTTACCAACCAAGGAGGTTAAAGAACAAACTCACCAGGCATATAAAAAGTTGGCTAATATACTCAAGAGCAAGATAAACATAAGACAAGGGCAAATCTAATCCAAGTAATCCTTGTGAGGTACAGTCTTATGAGAAAAGGAATCGTGTAATTTTGAGAGAATAATGGAAGCAGTGGTACTTATTTATAACTGCCTTCCACGAACACAGATTATGAGGTCAAGCAGACAGTCCTTCAGAAGCATGATCATGGCAATTTCTAACACTGTGAAGTAAAAAAATACACCCCCACACCCCCTAAGTCTAAGTCTCTGACTTTCTCACAGGACAAAAATATAAGTTTACATAGTTTTCATTAGCCCTTCTTTTAGTCAAATACCAGCAGTGTTGAAGTGCCCTAAAGTTTGCTTATTTTCAACAGGGAGCCACCCTATTACAGCTCAGGTCAATGAAATTTTCCCATTTCCTGCATTAAGCCAATATTTAGAGATTTCAGAGGAGTGACTAAGATAGCAGTTTTCAACAAATGGAAACCAGAAGGGAAATGTGTCACCTGCTCCCAAGTATCCCCACTAGGGCAAAGAGCTATAATGAATGGACATTTGTCTATGAACACGTCTTTTATTATGTTGTCATGTGAAGTTAACATGCCGAAAGAAGATCACTTAGTTGCTTTGAATTCACCAGAAATGATCTACGGAACTCTTGCACACAGGGGCTGGGAATATGGCCTAGTGGCAAGAGTGCTTGCCTCCTACACATGAAGCACTCGGTTCGATTCCCCAGCACCACATATATGGAAAACGGCCAGAAGGGGCGCTGTGGCTCAGGTGGCAGAGTGGTAGCCTTGAGCGGGAAGAAGCCAGGGACAGTGCTCAAGCCCTGAGTCCAAGGCCCAGGACTGGCCAAAAAAAAAAGAACTCTTGCACACAGGTGCAAGTCTTCAAGTTTCTTTGGCAAGAAATACCTACTTCCCACAGATTAAACTAGCTTTTAAGATATTTTAATGCATATATTTATTTTCACAAACTCTTATTACCAAACAATACCTGCCAGCCCACACAAGATGGAGGCATGGGGAGTCAGAGGGACAGGAAAAAAGGAAAGAGAGAGAAAGCAAGCAAGAGAGGAAAGGAAAGAGAGCAGGGACTCTTGTTGAGCCAGATTATATAGGAAAGGTGGGAGATATGGTCAGGTGGATTGGATGTGACCTCAGAGAAGAAGGAGGTAACTGCCTCCAGGTGTGCCAGTTATCTAGGTAACTCAGGTACTGGGTGCAGACTTAAACAGGTGGGGGGCATCTTCATGGAGCTCTCCTGGGGGTAGATCTTGCACTGTTAAGTAATTCCTCTTTTGTAGCAAGAAAGAAGTAAAAAAAAAAAAAAAGCCAAAGATACTGAAGCTTAAATCAATAAAACCTTAGTATGAACAAATATACACAAAGTCCACTAAACGTACTGATAGTATTTCTTACCTGGCTCATACTTGCAGATATAGTTGTGTTTCATATTGCACCTGTCATCATTCCACTGATAAAGGTAGGGCCCCCCAAGGCCAGGATTGGCAGTCGGTTGATGATACATCACAACACACTTTTCACTTCCACAAGAAGGTTCATCAGTGTACCAGTTTCTTCAAGTAAAGAGCAAGAGGATAGTTAACACCCTGCTCTATACTGATACCCTCAAAGGTAACAGAACTCTCTCTGTATCTCCTTAAGTCCCAGGACCAACCACTGGACTCTTCTAGATCTAAACTTACCGGTACTGGGAGCTGCTTCCATCTGACCACTGGTAGAGATCAGGGCAGGCACCAGATGTCTGGCCATCACCATTTCTCCAAAGACCAATCCAGAAATCACCATCAGAAATCCCTGTTCCGGGTTTTGTCAGGTTTTGCAACATGCTCTCTATTAATTTCTGTTCTGCTTCATTGTCGAGACTGAGGAGGACCCCTCCCTCGCTCTCACAAGCCAGCCGTGCCTCCTGGAAGCTCACTCGACTAGACAGCTCATGGAAGTAGGCCATTTTGTAGCAAGGATGCTTTGAATCCGCAAAACACACCTTTTGGCCTGGAATAAAGTAGGAAAGGAAGATATTCATATATGATTATCAGAACTATATTCCTAAGTCCAGTATTCATCAAAATGAAAAGATCCAGTCAAAACAGAAAACATATTGTCAATAAAATGGTTTTCTTATGGAATCATTGTGTATTGTTTTTTCTTCTCCATCACTGTTAAAGTGTGAAAGTAAATCCATCATTTTGTAAATCGGGAAGATGAATTTTGAAACACAGTAGTTGAAGGGGATGTTGAAATTGTTAAGGGAAGTTGAAATTCTTCTGGCTTAGGCTCAATAAGTCAATTATCCTGGCAAGAAAAACAGCCAAAGGAATTTCAGATGTGTGTAGCAAAATGAGCTTGAAGAGCAAAGCTAGTGAGGAATAATGCCTTATGAAAGAACTAATGATGGAAAGCAAATAAAGTAAAACAAAGTAAGTTTGCTTAAAGTATTCTGAAGAAGATTCAAAGTGGAAATTTAACAGAGCAAATATTTACTTTATGTCTGAGTGCAAAGCTATCAAAATTGAAAGGTAACTGAGGCCAGAATAAATGTAAGTACAGTAATGAAAAATCAACATTGTATCCGAAGTGTGAGGATGAACATCTAGCATACTGTCTTTGAAAATAATCTCATTTTCTGAATATTTTCTGTTTTTATTAACCATACTAGGTGTCAAAGTTAGTACTAAGGTTAACATCTCTTCATTTGCAAAAACATCTCTAGTAAGTCATAAATTTCTGATTAAAATTTCTCAATTTATACTTAGAGAATCAAGTTTTTTGTTTGTTTTTTGTTTTGTTTTTCCCAGTCCTGGGCCTTGAACTCAGGGCATGAGCACTGTCCCTGGCTTCCTTTTGCTCAAGGCTAGCACTCTGCCCCTTGAGCCACAGCACCACTTCTGGCCATTTTCTATATATGTGGTGCTGAGGAATCAATCCCAAGGCTTCATATATACGAGGCCAGCACTCTTGCCACTAGGCCATATTCCCAGTCTTGAGAATCACATTCTTAAAAAGGGAAGGAATTGTAAATGTGACGAAAAATTATCTAATGGCCTAGAATGAATTTGGAGTGAATACATCATGAAATAAAGATCTAGCAATGGCTGAGGGTTGCTGCTCTGATTATTTATATGGAAAGAAAGATAAGCTGAAATTTGGCCTCCGAGTCAAAAGGTAAACAATACAGATAAGGTAATAGGTATATATTAGACTTGAGGAAAAAAATGTTAGCTTTAGAAAATTTATTTGTTTATTGTACATACTAAATAAGAATCACTTTTTCAAAGTTCATGTAAAATAGACTCTATTAAGCTAAAGATAGAATAAAAGTAATAATATTTTAAACAGAATGAGTTCTCCTAATGATTCGGTGACATAATTACAAACATGAGTGACCTGACTAGGTCATACTACAGCTGTGTTTATAACAGGATTTGCCTAACTCTAACAGCAACTGAATCCTAATTAATCTATTTCAATCCTTCCATGTCCACCTCTGTGAACACTAAAGTTTTCAGTTCTTTCTTGTCTTGCTTTTCCTCAGCCTTTTCCTTTGTTAAACTCTAAGCTCTATGGTAAACTTTAAAAACTGCCAAATAGATGAATGCATCAGGACTGACCTTGGAAAGCAGCTATCCTGTATCCTCTGTAAAAGTTAAGCAGACTCTATAATGTTAAGACATTAAGATGATGTGTTACTGTTTTGCTTCAGTTCATTTGCATCAACATTATCTTTATTGGGCTTGAAGGTCTTTGGACTACATATTTAAATTTGGTATCTATCAATAAAATTGTCAGTGGTAGGGGGTTGGGAGGATGTGCTAAATACTGACAAAAAGTAAAGGTTCAAACTTTATTTTTAATGACAGAATGTCACACTGAGCTAGAGTAATATATCCCTTCTGACCTCCAGAAATTAGCAGAAGGCTGTTAATCACACACCAGCATATATATATATATGTATGTATATGTATATATGTGTGTGTATATATATGAACAAATTAGTAGACTGGCTGAACTGGAGGTTGACATCACATGTTCATATAAATGACCTTGAAAAATGAGTTCCAGATCTGAGAATTATTGTCATTTTCTCACAGAGGTTCCACTAGTTGACTCTAATATATATAAAGCATATAATATATACGTAGAGCATATAATACATGCTTTTTAAAATTTTTCTTCTTATGTATTATTGTTATGATATAGTTTCATTATTTAAAATGGCTGTCCCTAGTGATATTGGGACAATACAGAAAGCCTATATTTTACCATTTGCATCTACTACATCCTTCGCATATTTCTCGGTTTCCAAATATATCTTAACTACATTCCCCTGAGTTTTCCACTTGTGCAGATTTTCACTTTAAGAACCTTCAGCCTTGTGTTGGATTCCAGCCCTTTTGAAAGGTTAATTTTTTTCAACAAGATTGTTTTACAAGATGTAAAGAAGATGTCAGTTAAAAAATAGGCAGATGGGGCTGGGGATCTGGCCTAGTGGCAAGAGTGCTTGCCTCATATACATGAGGCCCTGGGTTCAATTCCCCAGCACCACATATACAGAAAACGGCCAGAAGTGGCGCTGTGGCTCAAGTGGCAGAGTGCTAGCCTTGAGCAAAAGAAGCCAGGGACAGTGCTCAGGCCCTGAGCCCAAGCCCCAGGACTGGCCAAAAAAAAAAAAAAAAAAAAAAATAGGCAGATGATTTAATGGGTAAAATGTATTTATTTATATCAAAACCAAGATGCAGTCAGAGGAGGCCTATAAGGTTATGTACTAAAAGCCATTACTATTATAATTAATATTATCTTTAACATATCAAATGATAAGTGCATCTCTGGTTTGTGCATAGTGAGGACACAAAAATGGCGATGGAACTAACTTATAACATTAAGATAGGAATAAAGGAAAAGTATAGGATAGCTTTAAATATTCTGTGGAAATTCTGTTTGTTTTTTTCTTTATTGCCAGTCCTGGGGCTTGAACTCAGGTCCTGAGCACTGTCCCTGGCTTCTTTTTGCTCAAGGCTAGCACTCTACCCCTTGAGCCACAGTGCCACTTCGGGCTTTTTCTATATATGTGTTGCTGAGGAATGGAACCCAGGCTTCATGTATGGGAGGCAAGCACTACCAAGAGCCACATTCCCAGCTGGAAATTCTTAACTATTGTACTTTTTAGAGTAATAATATTATCTATAATGGGCAGACAGAGATCATATTTAAAATACGTATCAATTATTATGTACTTGTCCTAGACAAGGGCTGACCTAGACACTGCCATGCCCATCTGGTTGTAAGATTGTGATGGCTATAGGGAAAGCGGGTGGGGATTCCAACAAATGAGGACAACAATCAATTAGTAACTGGAAGAGGGATATTAATTGCAAAGGGTATTCAGTGACTAACAGCCTTCAGATCATGAATTGAAAAGTCACTAGCAGTTCAGAACTAGCAAGGCAGTTTCCAGGAAATTATAGATACATGGTACAGAATTTATGACTATGTATAATGAGTTAAAACTGATGATACTTTGAATTCCATTACATCTAATTCTATTTTACTATTACCATCTCCCTTATTGTGCAAATCTGGTCTGAGCTGCAGCAAAATCAGCAGAAGCTGAAGTTATTGAACCTCTGGCTGCATTTCAGCTTGTCCCATTTGGCTTCCGTCACAGTGGAGCTCCAACAGCTGGGAAACAAATGTTGCTCTAATTCCAAGAAAAGTTCTGTTAATGTAGATCTTCTGGAAGCAACTTTCCCATTTCTGTAAAGACTAATCTTTCTAGAGAGCCATTTTGATTACCCCTTTCGTTGTCCTGTGTGATCACATGAAGATTTTGCTTGTGTCTTACTTTAAAATGCCATATACAAATAGGATCTTCCACAGGTAAGAATTCTGAGAGCAATATATTGTTTTATATTATACTAGGGCTACATTTTTACTCTCTAGCTATCCATAACTCACCATACAGTTGAAAATGCCCTTCAATTTCTGACATATCTATAAGAGCTCAGCTCAAAATTCTCAAAACATTGAGGAACATGAAATCCAAGATATCTTCACACCTATTTTGCATGATTCCTTCATTTTAAATATAAAATGTATTTAAATGTTTAAGCTTTCTTCTCTAAAATATTCACAATATTTTTCTTTTGTATACATGTGTATATGTATACATATACCTGGCTACAGACACATATACTCCTATTGAGAAATAATTCATAGTAACTAATACTACAATATTTTAATTGCTGTCATTATTGTGATAATATTCCCAGGGATTCTTTTCTCTTGTCTATTTGTTGTGAAAAATTCATGTAGCATAAACATTTGCAGGGTTTTAATCACTTTTCCAAACTCATGCCGTAGTGGCAGTTTGCTTTCTTTTTCTGAGTTATGTATATATGTATATGTATATTACATAAATTCTGAACATTCATGTTATTTAGGTGGCAAAGATTTTTGTTTGCCTCATACTCTAACATATCATTATTGCATGAATACTGGCATTAAATATCTTTTGATAAATTATACAGTTTTACAGTTAAATTTTGATCTACCTTTAGTTGCCAAAACTAAGTTCTGTCAAAAATTATTACATGGTAAATCTTCCCTAAACCAGACGAGGTAAACTTGGGACATTTTACTATGATCCTACTAAAAAAATTGCCTCATAATTTCCTTTTCTCTCTTTTAAAAATCACAGTAAATTTTATGTTGAGACAAGATGAATGGTAATGTGACCTCTTAGAACAATGTCAGTAGTTTTGAATTGAAAACAAAATGTCTGCTTTTATGCTTACTTTTCCACTTTCAATGCCCATCAGTATATCAATGTGTTAAAATAATTTTTAAATGATTTACTCTTTTGTTATTATCAAGTTGATGTACAGAGGGATTGCATGAATCAGGTAATGAGTACATTTCCTTTTGTACAGTATTTTTGGTTCCCTCACTCTCTCCCAGTATTCCCTCTCATCTCCATCCATGAGTTGTATAGTTTATTTCATCCGCATCCAGTGAGCTTCACTGTTGCAATTTTTTATGTTTTTACCCTCGAAAGAAATTTTGTTTTAAATAAGAAATATTTGTCATAAAATTCTTTTTGTGAGTGAAATCTTACAATGAATTACAGAGTGCTTTATAGCTAGAACACATTCTCTTGTACTTGGAAATAAAATCAAATTTGTAGTCTTGGGACATCTTATGGATGCTGATGGCTGAAACCCTGCTTTGCACACTGGGAATGGCATATGTTTCAGAGAAGGAAGTGACACTCAATGTTTTAAGTTCCTATACTTAAGAGATCAGAATAAGGGACAGCAAACCAAATAATAGCGTGACTTAAAGGTTTGAGCATTTAACTAATGTCAATTCAATAGTTGAACTGCAGAAACATGGAGCAACTTCAATTTTCCTTTCATTTCCCTTACCAAAAAAGAGAGAGGTTAAGAATATCATAGGAGGGGCTGGGGATATAGCCTAGTGGCAAGAGTGCCTGCCTCGGATACACGAGGCCCTAGATTCGATTCCCCAGCACCACATATACAGAAAACGGCCAGAAGCGGCGCTGTGGCTCAAGTGGCAGAGTGCTAGCCTTGAGAGGGAAGAAGCCAGGGACAGTGCTCAGGCCCTGAGTCCAAGGCCCAGGACTGGCCAAAAAAAAAAAAAGAATATCATAGGAATGATGACAGTGATTGCAGCTTGACATTTATCAAGAAAGTGAAGAGTTTTGTTTATAATAAAATCTATTCCTTTAAGTAAACTAGAACAAAACAGTAGACCTGCTAATAGGTGGTTAGGAGAATCCTTTCCAAATTATTGAACTGAAGAAGGTTCCTTTTGGCTCTAGGAAGCCTCAGCTATAGGCTTAGGGCTTGCCAAACTAAGCCCCTCTCATCCTCTTGACAAATACTTCTGTGCAGGTCAAGACTTTGACTCCATACAATGGCAGTAATCTCATCTCCAATTTGTGCACATCTGTCTACCTATGTGTGAGTTCCTGACACAGAAGACAGCTGTGAATCATCAATGATATTTCCCTTTTGAGATAGATAGATAGATAGATATGTATATATGCATAGAGAGACTTGTAAATAGGAAATACCTAGCTAGCTAGATAAATCTATCTATATAGGTCAATCTCTGTATTATCTATATGGATAGATATGACACATCTATAGATATAGATAGAAAATATATAGATAGATATAGATAGATAGATAATACTATAGATAGTGTCTATAGATCCATCTATCTATCTGTCTATATACACAAATAGATATGAATATATAGAGAAGTAAAAATCTTTATAAATAGGAAAAGATATTAGTGAATTACCAATTATTTTCCACTTTGGATCCAGATAGATAGATTGATTGATAGGTAGGTAGGTCTTCCCTAACATCAATGTATAGGTATTACCATCTTCACATAGATGTCATAAAAGCAACCCTATAAACTGTTGGCAAACAGTAAAGATATGAAAAATATAGTTTATTTATGCCTACAATTAAGATTAATTTGTTCCCTTCTTTCCTAAGGGATGCTTAAAGTAATTGCATCTTTGGAATCTGTGCTGTCATAATTTCTGCCTTTGATGATGTCATGGAATTGTTCCATAGGCTTGGATAATCTCAACAGATTTTCCTTGTGGCTCCCTTATTCTGTTGTGTTAATCTATAGGCTACTGGTTATTGCCCAAAAGTTTGCAATATTCTATGTCATCTACATGATAAAAGGAGTGGCCTCTAAATTGGTATTTATTATAAAATGTATGGCAGTTGTACTAAGGACAAACTAATACATGTTAAAATATTTAGTATTGGGCTGGGGATATGGCCTAGTGGCAAGAGTGCTTGCTTCATATACATGAGGCCCCAGGTTCAATTCCCCAGAACCACATATAAAGAAAATGGCCAGAAGTGGCACTGTGGCTCAAGTGGCAGAGTGCTAGCCTTGAGCAAAAAGAAGCCAGGGACAGTGCTCAGACCCTGAGTCCAAGCCCCAGGACTGGCAAAAAAAAAAAATAAAATAAAATAAAATATTTAGTATTTGCAAGTGTTATGTAATATACTAATGTAATTTCCAGTATAGGCAGAGGACCACCATTGTACACACTAGGAAAATAAAACAGGAGAGGGAAAAATGCAAAGAAATTACATTAATATGCTTCAAATATTTAAAATGTCAATGCATTTTCAAACATCTCCCCCCAGCTAAAAGATCTGAATATTGAATTCTTCTGTTTCAGATTACTCACATACTACATGTAAAAAAAATTCTTATCTTTACCTTAAAAATGTTGCTACCTATCAGTTACTTCTATAAGTAAATTATCACAGGCCCCATGAAGGGGCTTACATTTCTTACTACATAGAGAGATGTAGTAAGATCATGATAGATCTAAATTCCTCAGAGAAGTTTCCCACTTAGAATTATATATTCTTACACATTTAATTAAAATTTTGAATTAAACATTACCACATTTTTATCAACATGTAGGTGGACAAAGATAGAGATACAACTGGTATATAAAGATAGATTATTGTTTATTCATGCACCAAATGATGCCTGGGTCAAGTAATGTTGGAATGCTGCCTTTTGCTAAAATATTTTTACGTTATTTGAAATCATGTTGTGAATGTTAAAACAATGCATTTAAAATTAGTGGTAATAGTATTCCTGAATATTTAAGTATTAATAAAAAAGAACTCTTATGCAGTATTATTTAGTAAGTGCCTATCTCTCCTAGGATGAAGGGGAGCACATGTAATTATAATTACATAAAAGCCACAAATTGTTGTAGATGTAATACATAGAAATTTTATTTCATTTGTAGCATATTTCAGTGGATCCTAGATGCTATTTCAGTTCAGCTCAGCCATTTGAGAAGATATTTGGTAAATGGCCCCTAGTGGCAAAAAAAGTTTGATGCACTACTTAGAACTTACCACCAACCAGGTTGACATTGGACCTGTTAAGAAGTATTTCTTCAAAAGTGTCAGGCTTTGGGCTATTCTCTATACAGCCCAAGATAGATAGCATTTATCTTTAAAAAAAAAATAGTCTTCAAAGTATTAAAGTCACAAATCAATTTAGAGACAGTAAATGCAGTGTGAATTCTATGCTGAAAGACAATCAAATTATTCATAGGAAAAACGTAAGTAATTATTTTAATATCAAGTAAATACATTATTTCTGCTAAATCAAATAAATCAGGTTTAGTTAATTAGAAATTTTCCAGATGCCACCTTCAAGATGCCAGAAAATTAGTAAAGGGAAAGCATAGCAAAAGGTTTGGAACAACTGTGCAAACAGAAAAAGGTAAACTTTTCATCAACAATATTCTTAAGTTCTGTTTTAATTTTAGATTTCTTTTCTTCCTTGAATTTTAAGGCATGTAAATACAAATTACCCTCAGTGTTTCTATTTGTTTAGAAAACACCTTACCCTCAAACCATGCTCTCTGCTCTTTATTTGTATGACTAATTCTGATCTAGGCAGACTGGTATGTAACTCATTTCATTAATGCTATTATAAAATAGTTTTTTCTTTGTTAAAGTAGCAAAGCATCTTATGCTACAGCTTGTAAAATCTTAAGAATAGTTACTGGACAGTGATTGGTAACTGCATGTTTAAGAATGACATTCTGATGATGTGGAGCCCCACCAATTGCCGAAGGGAACATCAGCAGTGATTAGGTTTAGTATACCAGCTTCTAAAGGTCTGGCTTCACAATTGATTAAGTTGCTGTCATCTGCCATCCATCTCTACCACAAGACACACCTGTTGTGCAGATGTGCAAAATGTGACAAGCAGAATGTGCACTCTTTATATTTAAAGAAAACCATTTTACCCTTAAACTACATTTCCACCTCCATCCCCCACCTCTCTCTCTCACACACACACATACACGCACACGCACACACACACACACTTTAGTGAACATAAGGGTAGCTCTGTGGAACGTTCCTGTGAGGCATATTCACATTAATCCTGGGGGTTGGCAGTCTATATCCTTAAGAAACTTCTAAAAGGGAGGAAAAGCAGAGACAACATAAGAAAGGAGACACCATAAATTCCTCTCCACCATATGACAATGGCCATAAAAAAAAAAAAAAATCGGAGACAAAGCTGGGAAACATGCCAATTTCCATCCCTTTCCTTGGCATTGATTCTAATTGTGAACTATTTGTATACACGCGTGTACCAACTACACCTCTGCTAGGCTGACTGGCTTCGTTTCCTGCGAGGTCCCTAGAGCAGAACAAAGTATGCCAACGAGAGACCTCGGCCCACAAGGACCTGTCCCTGTCGTCCTTCCCTGTCCTGCCGAGAACAAAGCCATGCATTCGCGCACAGCCACCCACTGGGAACTGGTCTGGTCCTAGAAACCATCCCTACAAAGAGGGTGCCAGGACTGACACCAAGACACCCCCTCGAGGCGAGGGTGACATTTCTGGCATTTCTGCAGTGGCTCTTCCATGTCTGGGACCCTCGGCCTCCACCTCCTCTAGTGTTTTGTTGCTTTTTTTTTTTTTTTTTTAAGGTGCCCAACCCTCCCTAATGGCCAAACCGTCTTCCAAAGTGCAATGAGTCCTGGCAAAGCCTAATCGGCGGTGGATGTGGCCAGAGCTCCACAGCCAACCAGGCACGTGAAGAAAAAACAAAATTAAACTTTTCTCTGAGTGTTTGGTAGGACAAGAGGAAAGAGTAACACAGACAGACCAGTTTCCTGCCTTCTCTGGATTCATATAGGGTTCCAAATCACCACAGAAAGTGGCCACCATAGGTCGGGCTGCCCCTCAGCACCCCACGATCTCGCTGATCTCGTCGGAGCGCCCCGGTTCCCCCGGACTCACCGCTGACCACGCGGCGAGAGAAGGCTCCGTGGCCGCAGAGCAGCGCCGCGCCCAGCAGCAGGGAGACGGCAGGGATCATGGTAGTGGAGAGGAGTCAGCAGCAGGTGTCTCCTGGTGGAAGGCGGCCGGGCCTCCTCCCGCGCAGCGCGGTCCCCGAGGCCCTAATCCCGAAGCCTCCTCGTCTCCCCCACGGACCCCCTACTGCCTCGGCCCCAGTCCTGCTGCTCCGCCCTCAGGGCGCATCGCCTTCAGCCAGGACCCCGCTGCCAAGTGCGCTGCTCCCGCGCGGGGGTGTGCCTGGCTACAGCGCCCCGGGGAAACAGGGCACAAGTTAGGGGATCCCGATGTGCAACCAAGCTGAAGCGGGAGCTCCAGTTTGGACGTGGACCCCAGTGTCCCCCTTGGCGTCTCTCCCTAGCCCTGGCGCGCGGGTGGAGGCTCTAGCGGCGGCAGCAGCCTCGGTACGCAGGAGGTGCAGTCTTATATACCCTAGGTTCCGGCTTCTCGCTAGTAATAATTTTTAACTACTTCGTTTCTCCTGCCAAGCCGGGCATGCGGCCCCTCCCTTCAGAATAGAAAACCGTCCAGTCAGCAGTCCCCCTCCTCCCAGCCCTCCTCCCCACCCCCTTCCCAGCGCCAATGCACTTCAATACTTATTTGTGTAAAATGTGACAGCTTTGCTATTAAACTCTGGCAAAAGTTGGCTCCATTTGGTTTTCTCCAAGATAAATGTCCTCGGGGATGCCAAGTGGTGGGGCTTTTCTCTCTCTCTCTCTCTCTCTCTCTCTCTCTTTTTGTGCAAAATTGCTTGATCATATGTATTGCTAGATGCAGAGCTGTAGCCACTATGTAAGATGGATTGGCAGAATGGGAGCCAAAGCCTGGGCAGGGAATTATATAATGTGGCAGTTTTTCCCCCCACCTAGGTTCTGAAAATAAATTATTTCCAAGCAGGTAGTTTGACTAAATTGCCATAGAAGCAAATTGAAGACAATATTGGAAGCTTGGTTTTCCCAACTGATTTCAGTCTGTTTTTTGCAATTCCACAGAAAATCATTAAGGCAAAATAAATATCTTGAATTCTTGATAATTTCCTGGATGTGAAATGTATGTATTTCTATGCAATCGACTATCTATGGCACACATGGGGAGCAAAACTCATTTTAAAACCGACAAGGGCACTTTCTCATAACTTGATCTGCTCTTTAATCTCACAATCTACCCGAACATTGCTGCACCAGTTTCCTGGAGGATTGGAGAAAGTCTTTGTCTAGCTAAACTATGACATGACTTTTTTTTTTTTTTCTCGGAGACCGCCTCTAGGACGTCTGTTTATTCAAATGAGGAGCCCACAGATATACTCCCAAGGGCGGGCACAAGAGAGGGATTACAGGTTAGCCACGAGGGCTATGACATGACTTTTGAAAATGTTTTCCTAATCAGTTTCGGTAGAATTAGTATTTTTCCACTATGTTGCTTAAATGCACCTGGACTGCTTAACAAAATCCATTTGTCTAACTAGCCAGCAGACTTTCTTGTAACATGGCTTTGTTTTTCATAAGCCATAAGGATACTTGAAATATTCATTGTTTCCTTGGAATAAAAGGCAATTAATATTGCCACAGGAAGAATGTGTTGAAGAATTAAAAATGTTAATATTTGTAAGGATCTTAACTAACACAAAAGTGACCCTACTCGTGGAAGTAATATTGGAAATGATTTTCAGTTACCAGTATCTTCCCATTGTGTTTGTTTCCTTGCATTTTCTAGGGTTTTCCTTGCAGTGTTGTAGGGGCATGAACAATTAATCAATATGGATTTAGTGAAAGATTTGTGGGTTATACCACTAACCAAATGTCTACAAGACACGGACACTGGAGGGATTTTAAGTGGAAGATGGAAAATGAATAATGTCTCAAGACAATGGAAGGTGTTGTTCTGTCCAGGAAACCGAGTCCCTGAGCATCAGAGTGTGTCTGTGGTCCAGAGTTTTCTAAGACACAGAGAACAGTACAGAGAAAGAAACATAATCAATCCATTCTGAGGTATAACATTCTGCAGTGGAAGAAAAAGTGGAATATTCTTCCACTCCCATTAGGACTTCATCTGAAGGGGTATTTGTGGGATTTCTCCAGCAATTGTCATCTCCTTTGGCTCATGGCCTGAGCGCTTTTTTCATATGTTTATAGAGATAGAATTCTGGGTGATACTTCCCTCCTTTTTTCATGTCACCCTATCCAGAGTGATTGTGTAGAGGTCCATATCAGGAATGAAAATAACTCAAATAACAAACTCTGGATTTAATTTCCTACATATCAGTGGTCCCCATGTTGGCATGTGTCTAATGCTTAGTGAAAGGTCAGCAAGTGCTTGAAACCATTGTTAGCAGAGAAGCATTTCAGAAGTTTAGACTTCAGAAAATGCAAATGATAATAAGTACTGTATCCTTAAAATGACTTTGCTGACTTTCTGAAATAGCAGTTTCTTTTTTCTTTAGGACAGAATTTAAGGTGACCACACTCTTATTAATTAAGACTTGTCAATAGTAATTCCTGTAGCTCACAGATTTAGAAAAATAGTCCCCTTTTCAACATGATGATCTTCAAAGGATTGGGTGTTAATAAGACCAAGTGTTTTGTGTCTACATCCCTCAAAAATGTAAATGAAGTCCATATTTGTACAATTTAAAAAATCATCTATATAGATTGTCACTAAATTTAGGTAGCATAATCTGGGTAGCCTTCAATATAGAACTTAAAGATACCATGCACTGTCTCTGGAGAGTACCAAGGATGATTATCACAAACAGATTAAAATATATGCATAGTGTATACATATATAAATATGTGTATATATACATGCATACATGTGTCTATAAATACAGACATATGATGTCTGTATATGCATATTCAGACAGTCATAGCTATATATACATATGTGAATATAAATATGTAAAGTCTCAGAGTAAGGGGTATAACTTTAAAATCTTTAACAAAGCTGCATTCCTGTATTTTACACAGCTTCTGGAGTTAACAAAAGATATTTATTAATTTTGTTAACAAGTGATTTTCATTTCTCCCCCATCTACAGTGGATATAAATAAGGAGCTCATGGGATGCAAATGGTTTTCTGATGGACAGCACAATTTATTTCCAAATTATACAAACAAAATAAGAAGTTTCAGCACTATTTATGGATCATAAGGAGGTCAAAGGCTTCCTGAAGGGCCAGCATGAGACTTAGACCTGTGGCGAATTGTCTGTATGAAGCTGGACACAGATAATCTGGAAATAGGGTGTGGCAGGTAATCATTTGACTATTCATAGGTTAATATTTTTGGAAGTAAAATAATAAACATTTTAAATGAGAATTTCAGTGTGAGTGGGTTACAAAGTATGCCAGTGAACCAACACTTAAAATGTGTTTTGATCACCAAGCTTAAATGGACAGTGTGGTCTCAGAAAGAGTAACCCCCTCCCCCATCCAATTCCAGTGACTATCAGGGAAGTCCCAGAAGCTCTGAAACATCAATACAGTATAGTACATGAAAATCCAAGTTTTGAAACGTGGTATCAGAGCTCTTAATAGTATATTATGGAATCTGTACATCCCAAATATATAACATATCCTTCATTCTCCCTAATCATTTTTAAATGTCTGCAATTCACAGTATGCATTTGCTTCCTCTACCCACTAATATATCTCAAGACAGCCTGAATTCCAGGAGTTGATTTGCAGTTGCTGGCTTCTGAGTTGGATAAGTTTATGGCCATGGCTTCAGCCTTAATAACAAAGGGGCTTAATCATGCATGTTCCAGATCAGAAAGTGGTGAATATGGGCAATAGCAAAGATTTGCTACAATGTATCAAATTATTGAAATTTTACATTAATATGCCTGAGGTGCTATCAGAATCCAGTATTAGCTCATTTGTTCATTTTCTCACAGTTCAAAGAGCTAATGATTCTCCTCACCAGAACCTAACAAAGTAAACACTTGAAAGATTTAAAATACAAAATAAACCAATTTCAGGAAACGGATAAAATTTTCTCTTCCCAAAGTTTATTGCCTGCTGTAGGAAAAATAGCATTGATTACACAGTTTAGGCTCCCAGTTCTTTAGAGAAAAGACCTGGGTATCTATGCAAGCATTAACTGTCACAATGGCAAAATCCCCTGAAATCCACACATTTCATTTCAAATTGTGTGCGCTATAGAATTTGTTACCTTACCCCACGCCAGAGCCATCTCTACTCTTCCAATCCCACGAGATGGCTTGGTTTTTGTAGGGCTAGCTTGAGTACCTCCATTATTCATAGTAATGGTTGAAAGTAATGAAGAATCTCACACTACAAATGCATATTCTCTCATGACTTGAAGTCATGAGAGTCATTAAGTGTAGCAAGATCTGACTATTCCAGTAGTATGTTAGACATATTTATGGACCTCTATTAATGGAAACATAACTCATCATATCTGAAGAAATATGAGTATATATAAATATATACATATCAACTCAAATAACTTATCACTTTAGTATTTCTTTATGAATCTAAAACAATGTGGACTGGATATTTGGATCCAGTGATAGAGTGATGACTTAGAAAGTACAGAGCTTTGAATTCAAACACCAGTACTGCCAAAAAAATTAAAACTACACAATTGATGCTATTGTCACCAATCTAGCTTGATTCACCATTTTATTCTAAGCTTGGCTTATTGATTACTAACTCTAGACCTTTTTTTGCCAGTCCTGAGGCTTGCTTGAACTCAAGGTCTGGGCACTGTGCCTGAGCTTCTGTTGCTCAAGGCTAGCACTCTACCACTTGAGCCACAGCGCCACTTCTGGCTTTTTCTGTGTATGTGGTACTGAGACATCAAACCTAGGGCTTCATGCATGCTAGGCAAGCACTCTACCACTAAGCCACACTCTGACCCCCTCAGTCCAGACTCTTAGTTTTCACTTCGAAAGCAAAAAAGGAGCTTGGTGCTGGTGGCTCCCTCACACCTATAATCCTAGATACAGGTGAGATACTCAGGAGGCTGAGGCCCCTGGATCACAGTTGAAAGCCACCCAGGTAGAAGTTTGTGAGACTCTTATCTTCACTAAACTACTCAGAAAAACCTGGAAATGGCACTATGGCTCAAGGGGTAGAGCACTAAGCAAAAAAAGAACTAAGTACTTAAGCGAAAAAAGAAGCTCAGCGACCAAGCCCAGACCCTGAGTTCAAGTTCCAGAATTCACACACACACACACACACACACACACACACACACACACACACACACGATAAACATATTACTGTGTCTCATAAAATTTTAAAATATACTTTTAGTATAATACTTTTTTGTTATTTGATTAACAGAATAGTAGGTCTCATTATTACATATTCATACTTGAACATTATGGATTTCTACCACTTTCACCTTACACAAAATCATAAATTTTATTGATGCCAGAATGTCTTATCTATTTATCCATCTATGCACTAATTTTTCAGTGGTATACGCACAGTGATTCTAATAAAAATGTAAATTTGATTTTGCCCACCCCTGTAATCCTAGCTACTCAGGAAGCTGAGATTTGAGTATTGAAGTTCAAAGCCAGCCTGGGAAGAAATGTCTGTAAGACTCTTACCTCCAATTATCCACCAAAAAACTAGCAGGGACCCTGTGGCTCAAGTGGTAGAGTTCTAGCCTTGAGTGGAAGAGATCGAGGACAACAACCAGGCTGAGAGTTCAAGCCAAGCCCCATGACCAGACTGCCAAAAAATAATTGACTTTGAAATGTCACTAAGTTCAAAACTGTTTGTCTATGTACTCCGGTCAATTTTTATTGAACAACGGTTGCTGCTAATTGGAGTCCTAAAAAATGTATTTTTGTTAGACATAAGGTATACTCAAAGAAACTGCAAAATATCAACCTTAATTATTTCTGAGCTACTTTTCAGTTTTTCAATTCTATTTCTCTAAAAAATTTCATTCTCTCTCCCTTTCCTTCACTCCTTTTTCCTTTCTACTTACTTCTCCTTGCCCCTCCCCATCCTTCTCCTCTTCCTCCTGCTGCTTCTTTTTCTTTCCTCCTCTTCTCTTCTCTCTTCCTCAACTCTTCCTTCTCCACCCCTTCTCTTCCTTCCTTCATCCTCCTCCTGCCTCTCTCTCTCTCTCTTTCTCCTTATCCATCTTTCTCTTTCCTTCCAATGCCAATATTTAATGAATAGGCATTCTATCTTACTTGATTTCCAAGATACTTAGAAAATAGAAATCCTGGAACTTTTTCTATGATCCTTTGCATAACACCATATCACAAGGGTGTCACATAAATCCAAACAAAGCATGAGAAAACTGAATAATCCAACTAAGTGACAATAAAACCATAAATAAATATTTAATGAGCCAAGCCTTTTAATAAGAATGTTCCACGTTGTTTAAAAGGGAAGTGTGCAAAGAAGAGTAATTGCTGAAGATCTAAAAAGCATGAAGTATGCTTGTATGGTATTCACATATAGTTGATATTTTTCTATATATATCAAGTGCCACAGAAACAATGCCAAAACTGAATAATAATCTGAATTATATGTTGTAAATATCAACTTAAAGGGATTTGGGGAAAATCTATTTGAATATCTTTCTGGATGTGCATCCAGATTTTAATCACCTCTAAAACTCTGTAAGACTTTTTCTAAATAAGGGTCACTAATACCTTGGTGTAACCTAGACTCTACATTGTTTTCTTACACCAAGTTCAACACTCAATATGCTGCGTAGTTTTAGATGATCATAAAGATAGCAAATTTACAGTCATTCTCCATTATTTAGCCCTGTACCACAGAAAGCAATACCAACTCCACTTCTCACAGATTCTTCCCATGATGGCTTCTATTCAACAAATAATGCTGAGTCCATGTTTCATTTCCATGGTTGAAATTGTGGGTATTAAGTTGTTTACACTTAATTGTTTAATGCTTATCATTTCTAAGCTTTTTAAGTTACTACCCTAGGTATTTTTGTCTCTGCCTATTACCTGTTTGGCAAATGTTCAGTCAATTTGAAATTCTTGATACATTCTAACAAATAATGGTCTACTTTTTAATTTCTACTCCAGATTTGCATTGCAACAAAATGATACTTTCAATAAGTTTTGTTAGAAAACTGTTTGGAACACATAAGTTCTCATAAGTGGAGGACATTCAGCTGGTTGCTTATTTGGCAGAATTTTCATTGCTAGCCTTGAGCAAAAAGAAGCCAGGGACAGTGCCCAGGCCCTGAGTCCAAGCCCCAGGACTGGCCAAAAAAACCCAAAAAATTTAATCACATTATTTCCCATGACATGTTAATCTCTTGTACCATAAAAAGACTTCTATCACTCATAGACAATAAGAGAATTAATTTTAATAAACAGGTAGATAAATGATACTGACTGTATAAATCTTAACCATGTGGGTAATCTTAAAGGAAATATTTTGTAATAATTAAGTAAGTATTCATGACAACTACTAAATATGTGTAGAATAATCATCTGAAAAAAATTCAGCTTTTCTCTTCTTTGCTCTCAAGAGTTGTGTTGTGGTGGGGAACATCCTTATGTAATCAAAGTTGAAAGATAAATAATAATAAAAGATTCAGAAAAATAGAGAGCTGATTCGTTCATTTAATAAGCAATGCATAGTGCAAACATAACTGGACATTCAAAATCAATTCACTTGTAAAACTAAAAGCTACACATTTTTATGCCTAAAATGAGTTTGAAATCCCCCCAGATATAAAAATAAGAAATTAATAGATTCCAGCTACATAGAAAGTGCTTGTTCTTATCTTACCTTTAATCCTCTACTTTTCAATTTCTACCCCAGGTTGTCATAGTAACAACATGCTATTTTCAATAAGTTTTGTTAGAAAACCTGTTTGGAACACATAATTTCTCATAAGTGGAAAATGTTCAATTGGTTGCATATCTGGCAGAAGGTTATTAAAATGCATTTGATGATATTATTCTTCATGAGTCTTTAACCCTTTTATCACAATAAGACACCTAATGCTCCTAGACAATAAGAGAAGTCAACCCAATGAGTTGACCAGGATTCACTTCATAGCTTTTTCAGTCCCAGTTTAGCTATCCATCATCCTCCAACAAAACATAGTTTCCTTCAAAATGAATATTTCGTATTATTAGTCTTTTAACTTCTTAATTTTCTGCCAATATTAATTTAAGCATATTTGCAGAAAATACAATACTAGAAAGAAAATTTATAAATAAGAAAACACAAGCTTTTATGTATTATTCATCCATAATTTTTCCATGAACACTCTGGCCAATAGAATAAAGATTGGATTTACTATGTCTTTCAATCAGGTCCTCTGAAACCTAACGTCTTTATCACTTCTTTTTCTTTTCTTTTTGTGCCAGTCCTGTCTTGATCTCAGGGCCTAGGTGCTATCGCTGGGCTTTTGTATTTGGGGATAGCACTTTGCCACTTGAGCCACAGTTCCACTGCCAGCTTTTTGGTGTTTAATTGGATATAAAAGTATCATGAACTTCCCTTCCGGGATTCGCTTTTAATTGTGATCCTCAGATCTCAGCCTCCTGCGCAGCTAAGATTACATGTGTAAGCCATCCAGAAGCTTTATGGTCTGGTAAGGACAAGAAAAATTCTACAATCTTTCTTTTTTTCCTGAACACCGAGAAAAGTCACCTACTATCCTCCCAGAATCTGCCTAACCATGATGGAAAATAGTTTACATTAATCTGGTAAATTGTTTCTAATTATAGTTGGCACTCTGACAAGACAGCATTCAAATGAGGGCATATACTTATGTATACAGTGAAGTTATTCTTTTTGTGTTAAAATTAAAGCATAATTTGCTTTTTGTTTTTATATAAATATGCACAATTAATCAAAGACCTTCAGCATGTTAAGCTTCTTTATTCCAGTATCTTTAAAAGTGAATGCACTATACATTCATTGTGTAAACAATTGAATTTGGAAAAAACATTCTTTAATGTATCACCAAAGAATTGAAATAGGATACATTTTGTATTTTCAGTTTTGAAAAGTTGTGGAGTAGGCCACAACTTATTGACTGACATTTTTAAACCTTGATTGATTTACTGTTTAAAGTCAAAAGTGTAAAATAACAAATCATAGAATTTTGAATATTAAATCTTTTCACTGACACCTTAGATTAGAAGAAAAGATAATGCATAAAGTTACCAGAAGCAATGTAACCATTGTGAAATCAAGAAAATTCACATTAGTAAAAATGTTTTAAATGACACAAACTTTTCATGCTTTTGTATAATATTTTCTGAATTGTTGGTACTGAAATTGGGTCTTTATAATGGATGATTGTATTGGGGACTGGACACTGATTTTTTTCATCTATCTGTTTGAAGAATAATTAGATCAGTAACAGTAATTCATAGTTACTATGTTCCCTGCACTGTTGTGAAAAACTCTGGTATAATAACTCATTTCATCCATCTACATGTCTTAGGACCTTGCTGAATAGAAGTCTCAGAAACACTGGGGCAGAATTAGGAGAGCAGCAAATCCATCATACCATTCAATCATCCAAATTACAATCTCTTGTCTATCACAATGACTCCAGAGTGCAAAGGTAGTTGTACCCTTTATTCAAAGATGGCCTTTGCATGCTCTGTCTCTGTTGTTGTCAGAACTACCTAACCCACCTGGCACATTGGTAAAGCCCCATGGGGAGCAAACAGATGGAAAGATAAAGGACAGATGGAAAGAAAGAGAATTGGGATATCTGGGAGAACAAAAGGGAAAACACTTAGTCCACATTAAGCAAAGGCTAGAGCATTCTGCCCCACAGACATTAACTACTTTATTTTTCTAAACAATGCCGAGACAATGGCATGGTTGTTTCTCTGTGATAGAGAGGAGAACTTAATCCACCTATCAAGCACTGAGTGGAGCCAGGCTTCCGTGATTCTGAAGGAATTGCAGGGCAGATTGAACCAGGAGAGTAATTCACAGAGCACGAAGTAGAGCTGAAAGAAGCCTTGAGTAGCTATATTTCAAATACTCTTTTAAATAGATTTTTTAAAAATAACATAAAAAGCATCATATAGCTATGAAACCAGATGGACCATCTGATTATTTGAGGGGCTGGCACAAGGCTATTTTTAGCCTGGTTTTTGGACAGGCTAGGACTGCTCACTGGAAGGTCTAGCTGGACAAGAGACATATTTAAATTAAGTAAAATGGAAGCATTGCTACGCCAAGTCATGGAGTTCGCTTAAGCGCCATGGCCAGCAGCCATGGAAACAATTTCTGCTGAGTAGGTAATAAAATAAAATAGGCTATGGCAGGGTACACTCCAAGCAGGGTCATTTCATGATGCTAGATCCAAAACACTGAACACTTTAGTGAGTTGGCAGGGAAAGGAGAAGTCATTTACTTTGTCAAAATCTTTATTAGAAATATGGTTACTTTATGATAGCACTGATTATTACCTTTTTAAAAAGCTGAGTAAGATTGTTTCTTCAAATGCAAGCTACAACAGACATCTTCTCCCAAGTGGAAAAAAATGACTAAGTTAAAGGCCATATTTCCTGACTTAGGAAACAGTAACCCTTCTATACATCACAGTTATAATAGCAATACAAATATTTAATAATTTAAAAGAAAAAAATCTAAAAATAAATAAATAACAAATAAAGTCTACTTTTATCTCCATTGTGTCTTTTTCCCTTGACTGGGGCTCCATGAACATTGTATCAAATAAATTCATTACAAAGGTTAAAACACTTGCACAGCAAATAAAGATCATCTAAGTATGAATGAAATATAAGTCATAGAATGGGGAAAATGTATATTTCTAGCAATTAGTGACTCACAGTCATATATTTTACCTTTTTGGTTGGTATTTGAGTACATAAAAACATTAAAGGCCCAAATCTTAAACAAGCTTTTATTTATAAAATGCTAATTTGAATAAACACTTTTCCGTGTTCTTTGCTTTTATATTTTACCACTTTATTTTCCTTTAAATATTTCGTAAGTAGTAACACATTGATATTATATGGTACAACAGCAATCAAAATATAGTAACACTGTACTCATAAGTCTCAGTGTTTGAAATTCTACTTGTTTTTATATTTGCCAGTCCTGGGGCTTGAACTGGGGACCTGAGCACTGTCCCTGGCTTCTTTTTGCTCAAAGCTAGCACTATGCAAACTTTAGCCACAGTGCCACTTCTGGCCTTTTCTACATATGTGGTGCCAAAGAATCGAACCCAGGGTTTCATGTATATGGGGCAAGCACTCTTGCCACTAGGCCATATTCCCAGTCCTGAAATTCTACTTTTGATAGCCTTTCCTGCTAATTAGAATGTGAATGTACGACACTTAAAACTAAATTTCGTAAGGAGCTAATAAGGCTACTTTTGTAATTCTGAGTCCCATATTATTATTTCACTGAAAATCATTCTCTTCTATGTCTTCCATGTGATAAAAGCATAACTATGTACAGCCGATAATTTGGTTGGTTCATACTGACTGGTTCCATGTCTTCCCAGCTTTGTTCTGCCAAAGAACTCTTTGCATCTAGAATTAAGACTACACTGAAAAGCACTGAGAAAACTAAGTGTCTACTACATTTTTCTAGTAGAGTGCATTTTAAATAGTTTGCCCCATGAGTTCTCTAACTACAGCCCACTTGGTCATCTCAGGAAGATCATATTGCTGTTTAAAAATATTTACTACCACCTCACACCTTCCTTGGAAGGAATATAAGGTCCCACTTCACTGATTCCACAGGCAGGGGGGCTTTCAAGAAAAACTTGAAATTTATGTTATTTGCTTATGGCCAGGAAATGACATGTTGGTGAAGAATTTCCTGCCTGGTCTGGCACTGAATGTTGGAGAAAGTGGAAGATATGATGTGAAGATTATAGATCCCAATTCTGATGCTGAAAAAGTAAGTCACTTTGAGGGGAGGAGAAAGTTCTTACCGAAACTGGGGTGAATATATTTTTAAAAAGATAAAAGAAAAGTAATCATTGTTATCAAGAAAACAAATTGTCTACAAATGTTTTTATTATCTGGGGGTATCCATTCTCTACAAACCATGTTTATCTGAAGAGCTAAAGCAAAAAGTGAAATAAAATTTAAAAAATCATGTAAGTGGATTTACTTGTGACCTCATCATGTAACTATTGCTCTATGCATTTTATCTCATAATTAACACTTTAGATTAAATGAAGCCTTAACTGTCACTAATCAAGTTTAAAGAGAAAATCTTTGACAAATCAACCACTTTAAATGGAAGAAGGAAGTCAGCCAAATAATAGGGTTGTAGGACTGAATGGTGATCTTCTAGCTACTCACAAAATTGACAAGAGGAATGGCTGGCCCACAAGTGCCATTGCATGCCAGAGGAGACACTAGGGAACTGCAAACACAGCTGAAATGTTTGAATTGCATGTGCGACAAATCCCTGTAGAACTGGGATGCAGATGCCCACAAAAAAAGCTGGCATTCCTATGTAGCCCAGGCCTGGAGCTAAGGATCTGTGAGTTTATTATCTGCTATGTTTTTACATGTAGGTATTCATTAATGAAAAGAAATATATGGCTCCATATATTTCTGTGTGGTTTTATATGAATCTTGAGGAGAAATACATTCTTAAATGGCTAGTATTTGAGGAAAGTCATTGTACTTTTGTGTTATTTTTTAATTTTGTTTTAAAAGATTTAGTATTTTTAATAACTGAGGACCATAATATTCATATCAAGTGCTTTATCCTATCCTTGTTTCCAGTTTTTCCATTCATTTCAAGGATATTGTTTTTATTTTATCCTTTTTCCTTCAAATATATTTTAAAATATGTAATAAAATAATTATGTATCATCTCCCCTTTCCAATTATTATTATTGAAATAATAGACTACCATATATATTTTATGCTACCTTTGTTTAAATTTACAGTATACTTTAGGGACTTTGCATTCAGCTACACAAGACATTTTTCTCTTAATTTTCAGAAAATTTAGGTTAACAAAGGGTGTGTATATTTCCAAATTTAAATATTAAATAAAATAACAATACAAATTTAGATTAGTAAATTTTCTTCTGTTGTTGTTGTTTTTTCTAGTCCTGTGGCTTGAACTCAGGGCCAGGCTTGGGTACTGTCCTTGAGCTTCTTTTGCTCAAGGCTTGCATTCTACCACTTGAGCCATAGCACCACTTCCGGCCTTTTCTGTTTGGGTGGTATTGAGGAATCAAACCCAGGGCTTCATGCATGCTAGAGAAGCACTCTACCCCTAAGCCACATTCCCAGCCCAAGACTAGTAAATTTTTATCAGATTTCTTTCTAGTTGTCCATAAATTAGAATCTATAAGCAACAAACTTTTAGTGAAAAGCAATGACACTTATATGTAAGAACAAATACTATAATCTTTCAGAGGTAAACAAAAGATATAGCTATTTTTGTCTAGGATGCTTGTAATTTTAATTAACATGATATAAGTTTACCTCTTAATAATTAAATATTGTTCAAAGTAACAGCTATCTTATATGATATCACAGTTTTTAAAGGAGAATTGAGTATAAGTGTGTGAAATTTCTATTCTAGCAAAAATCCACACTTTATCATTCAGAATGCACTTCTGTCCAATCCTTCTCCTGAGATATAGCATGAACCTCCCAAAACCTAACTAATCATCAGTGGCAGTCTGTACATTCACTTTCATAAAATGAACACACCTATATAATCAATAAAGAAATTAATATTACTGGCCTTCCTGAAGGCATCTCATATGAAGGATTGCTATATTGCCTGATAACTTCCTATGAGCAGTTGAAGGAAACTACTAAACTTCTGAAAAATATTACCCTAATATCTCATGCTCTGACTGTACCTTCCTTCCTTCTTAGCTTCCATAGTAAAAACTATAAAGGCAGTTCACATATGAAGTCAAAAGATACTGCAGCTTCGAAAAATGAAATAGAAGAACACTTAACTCTATGTTCCCAATACTAAAAAACATCAAATAGATTTGAAACTAATGTGCTCCCAGAATTAAATTTCAGAGATGAGATCTGAAATAGAGAGTCAAGATGATCAGTATCAGGGATCCTTGTTGGTACCAACTCTCAGATTCTGTTGCACACTCTAGTGACAATGACAATGGCAAAGAGGAGAGCTAGCCAGTAGTGCTTTGCTATGATGTGAACTGTTGTAAGAATTTTTACATGAGATTACCTTAATTCTTCATATGAACCCTGAGGTAAGAATCACCACACTATCTTCATCTTAAAGAGGTGCCAAGTGAGGTATAGAGGGCTACTGTGATTAAAAAAAAAAAAAAGAAAGAAAGAAACACTGCAGATGGATTAGCCAGACATGAAGTGGTATTACCTATTGCTGAAGAAGTAGTACAATATCCAATTTAATTAGGCAACTGCTTATGATAAAGTTGTGGATAAAAGAGTTTAGGAGCCTAGAATTCCAACACCTTTAGGGTACCAAGTATTTTTCATACGATCAGTTGGACTTCTCATCAGTGACTCTTATGATTTTCCTCAGAAATAATATTACTGATAGTGTAGAGTCTCCAAAACTGGGCCTATTTGCTTCCACCAATTCATGTTCTCAGACTTCTTACACTGACCTCAAGCTCCATTGAGCTTCAAGATTCTTGTGACTAAGGTTTAAAAAAAAATAAAATATACTCCTTCAATCTAAGAAGAAAGTTCCTTGACTGCCTCTATCAGACAAGAATGATTGGAACAACAATCCCCTAAATTTCAGTGGCTCAGAATGAAAGTTGCATATGATGTCTGATGTGGATTAAATAGCCTTTGTCTATCATTTTAGTTAGGCTGCCTCATATTGAGGAGCTGCTGGGGTCACCAGAGAAGAAGAGAAGTGGAAGATATACTCATACTCTGGATCATAACTGAAGGGAGCTAAGAGAGATAAAATCACCTATTTGGTGAACTTCACATGACATAGAGATTTGCACCTCAGGAGTCAGGATAACATTTCTGTCAATCTCCCTTTTCCTGAAGTATTGACCTCAGTATTCTTGTTGTTCAATTTGAGCCTCCAATTTCATCAGTCATTTCTCTAAAAGGACCTCTAATCCCTTGTAGCATTTCTATTTTTGTTGGGGAATGCTATGGGCAGAATTACATTTTAATAGAATTTGAACCAGTTTAATTTTGTAAAGCAGAATGATAAACAAAAAAACAACCTTCTACTTTCCTATCATTTTTCTTTGGGCCAAGGATAGATGAAATATTATAGCTATTGAAGAAAGAGTAGGTGTGGGATATACCAATAATAGTCTTCTAACAAAGAATTCAGCTCTAAATTTCTATAACTTCTAATATCTATTCTGCAATATTGGATCCAGTTTTCCCATTTCCATGCCTGCATATTTCCCATTTATTGACTTTTAATTTTTTTTTTTTTTTTTTTTTTTTTTTTTTTTTTTTGGCCAGTCGTGGGCCTTGGACTCAGGGCCTGAGCACTGTCCCTGGCTTCTTCCCGCTCAAGGCTAGCACTCTGCCACTTGAACCACAGCGCCACTTCTGGCCATTTTCTGTATATGTGGTGCTGGGGAATCGAATCTAGGGCCTCGTGTATCCGAGGCAGGCACTCTTGCCACTAGGCTATATCCCCAACCCAAATTTTTTAATATTTTATGTAATTTCTCCTCAAACGAAATACAATAGTTATGTTTCTCTCTAACTACAACCCCTAATATAGAATTTTACTGGGAATAAGTCTCTTTAACTCTCCATACTTACAGCCTTAGAATTTTTATCTTGCTGGAATGTGCTCAAAACTCATTGTTTCACCACATTTTGAATACTGAAAAAGTTTTTTTTTTAATCTTCTAATACCTTAAGTGGAGTTTCACAGTAATTTCACTCAGATGAAATAACACTTCATCTTCCTCATCCATGCAGAAAAATTTATTTAAGATCTTAAGAAACAGATAAACACCTTGGATCATCTCAAGTCTGCTTCTTTGGGATATGTCCATTGAACAATCTCTAGGGTGTCCTACTGAACAATGTCTTAGTCTTGATCCAGAAAATTACTCATAAACCCATGTGTGATATTGGTGGAAGAACGGAATATAAAAGTTGATGATATCAGGGTGATGTCACTCTTGTCAAAGGTGATGAAATCAAGATGATGTCACCTTTCTAGGTACAGTTGGAAGGTCATAAAGAAAGAAGAAAGGATGGCTCATTTTCATATATCTGAGGGGAAAAATGATGGTACAGACTTTCTAAATTCCATGGGAAATTCTTTGTATCTCAGGCTATATTTGCCTTACATTTCCTATTTATTCTGAACCTCCACATATATTTCTATAACTTGGTTTATCAAAGAAATTCTTCAAGGCTACAGAGGTTCAGACAAGGCACTTTCCTAGCCAGAGCTATCTTCAATAACACACTAACACCGGGCTGGGGATATAGCCTAGTGGCAAGAGTGCCTGCCTCAGATACACGAGGCCCTAGGTTCGATTCCCCAGCACCACATATACAGAAAACGGCCAGAAGCTGCGCTGTGGCTCAAGTGGCAGAGTGCTAGCCTTGAGCGGGAAGAAGCCAGGGACAGTGCTCAGGCCCTGAGTCCAAGGCCCAGGACTGGCCAAAAAATAAAAAATAAAAAAAAAAAATAACACACTAACACCAACTCCTGTAGTGAATTTCTTGAGACCAGTGAACCTTGTTTCAAAGAAGTATATGCCAGCAGAGTATGAGCTTCATTTTGTCTTTGAAAGCTTACTCTTACCTCAATCTCCCTGAAGGTAATTGATTTGCTATTAACTGTGCATCCACAAGTGCAACCCCTAGTACCCATTCCCAAATACATCCAATATTTTCTGAGAGCCAACCAGCCTTTTCTTAATTTAGTCTGACAACAAGAAGGGCTTCAATATCCCCAAACCAAACAAATTGTATGGCATCACTTTCAGAAGAAATTCTAGATAGCAAATTAAAGAATGAAACTTGCCTTTGAATCATGACTTGATAATATGCAAGCAAAATAGCCTAAATATCTAAATATTAGATAATGTTGGACTAATATTAGAAGATTCCTGAGCTATAAATGAAGTAAGTATGCATTATCATATTTAACATATACATTATATATAATAATACATTATATATATTTATACATAGATACACATGTGTATGTATACATACATACATACGCAGTCACTGTCTCAAGTAGCTAAAAATCAAATGCTTTCTCTCCTGAGTTGATCATGTTGAGGCTCGTATTATAATAAACCAATAAATAGTTTCTTCTAATAATATTTGTGTTTATATTATATGAAATACCTATATATCTCTATGTAATAAAAGAATTGAAGTAAATTTAAATATTGCTGGATGAATGGGTATTTCAAAATATGTTATCAAGATCCTTTGTGTCTCTATATCTTTTTGCTCTGCTTTCCTCATTCTTAGACGATTTTCTTCACATGCAACAAATGCTGACACTTCCACGAGTTTTCCCTGGAGTATTTCTGGGGAAGAACAATTGCAATACGTTCTGTTTGGGAGAATGGCAGTAGGAGTCATTCCTACCCAAATTTAGCAAGATTATTATGCAAAGAAGAGCTTCTAGGAGGAGATGATTTTGAGAAAGCATGATTTCCCTTCTTGGTGACATCAAGAGATAGAAATCTAAGGAGGTTTCTCTTCCCTTATTCAGACAGCATAAAGTAACTCCAAGCTTGAACGCAATCGTGAAGCAAGATGGCTGTCGGACATGTAGAGTGACACCAGAGAAAATATGTTCTTTGTTGAAATTATTACTTTTCTTTTTTTTTTTTTTTGCCAGTCTTGGGCCTTGAACTCAGGACCTGAGCACTGTCCCTGGCTTCTTTTTTCTCCAAGGCCAGCACTCTGCCACTTGAGCCACAGCACCACTTCTGGCCGTTTTCTATATATATGGTACTGGGGAATCGAACCCAGGGCTTCATGTATACGAGGCAAGCACTCTTGCCACTAGGCCATATTCCCAGCCCTGAAATTGTTACTTAAGCTTACTGAAGTTCAACTTGTCGGGACTATATCGGCCTATATGTTCATATTTAGATGATTTAAACTCCATATATTTTTCTTTTAAATTTGATTTTCCTAAACCTATGTTTCCATTTTTACATTATTTTTAATTGCTTCCTATTTTTTTAAGTATGATTCTACCATTGTGAGGTTACAAAGTCAGTCTAAGTTGTAAAGTGTGGATACTGAGTGGCTTTCCCTTGTGTGATGCTGGCTAAAGGTCTCTGCCCTGAGTTGGCAATGCAAATATTCTTCTAGCAACTAAAAATTTCCAGAAGAGTGCTTAGCAAATGTTAGATATTAGAGAAATATACATTTATTCTACAATAGTTTTTTTCAGTTTTTTATATGAATTCCTTGACTCCAAAATTAACCTATAAACTCAGAGTAAATTGTTTGCCCTATTTACAAATGAAGAGTTGATGGTAAGCTAGGCAAAGATAGACTAAGGATTTGTAAAAGTATCATTTCATTTTATCATTTCATTTATATAAATTTGTTGGTGCTTAGTATGCAAAAAACCACTTTGGTAGGAGCTAAGGGACTAGGGAGATAATTAAGACACTAATCTCGTAGACATGCACTCTAATATGAAAAATATGAAGCTGATAGCGGATCCTATGTATTACATAGATGCAAATTAAAAGCTCAATGTTGTGATTCATTAAGATCGGTAGACAAGTAAGGTTTTAACAGTAAGGCAAATTTCAGTATATCCTTAGTGGATAAATAGAACAGAGGCTAATGTAGAGAAGGCCAGGTTGATGTTACAATGCAAGTCAAAATTAAAACTCGTAAAAATTTGAGTAAATTGCATATGGGGATAAAAAACATGTGGATAATGAAGCTGGCATGGAAAGTTTATTAGATTCCATGTGCAGGAAGTGAAGTTAATTTCAGTGATCATAAATTCATTGAAATTTAAAGAGAGACTTGTCATTTCTCAACACACATTTTAGAATTTGTACATTGCATTGTTTCCAGGGTAGGGTAAATGCTAGCTCACTCAGTTACTGGGCCTTTCTCTTCCTTCATCTTTGTCAAACTAGTTCACTGGAGTAAGTTATGAGAATATTATCCCATCAGAACACTAGCAAAGCTAATTTTTACCTACTCCATTTTCTACTAGGTAAGAGTATTTTCTATTCTCAGTGACTCTGTTATAATAATAAAAAATCCCAATTTCAGACCATTTTGGTTTCTGCACTTCTAAGTACAACCTACCAAATAATTATACAATGCTATGATAACTGAACCCTGTTGGTTTCATCAACAAAGAAATGCTGTGTCAAAAACACAGAAAAAAAGAGTTAGTCAATAACAGAATTCAACTGAATGGCTGAAATTGAATAACTAAGACAAAATGAACAGTGACTTTTGGACATTTCGTTTGTATTGTAGGACAGAGAAGATTTTTGTTGGGGTCCTTTTCCTCCTAAGGAATTATTGAAATTTTGACTTTGCTAATAACTACTTTGTAGTCTGTACTGTCACAACTGTTACAGACATTAAAGGTTGCAGATGTCCAAAAAGCAATCTAACATAGTTAGGCTTGCTAAATTGTAAGAGGTTCTGAAAAGATGAATCTTCGATCAGAACATTAAAATTCCAATAACACTTGCCAAAAGAAGAAATGTTCATGTATCAGAGATTAGATCTAGATAATTTGTTTGACATTACCTAACTGCTTAGAAATCAAACTTACATTCTTATTAGAGTTTCTGGAATGCTGAATGGAATTAATGTAAGTGACAGCAGCAGCATTTTTTCCACACAGCAAGATGTTTCTTAGAGTTTTCTGCTTCTATCTTCATTTGTTTCCTCAGCTACGATAAGCAACACATTCATACAGTTCACACACACACACACAAAATACTTCTTTGAGTGAAATGTCAAATGTGTTATTTTCATTAAAGTATCCCAACACATAACATGTATAAATGAAGAAAGAACTAAATAGAAAAAATCAAAACTGTTCTTGATTGGAGGGAACACTTTCTGTAATTTTTTTGTTTTCTGTTCTTAAATTCAAATAGTTTCTCAGTATGTTTTGAAAACTTGCTCTTTTAACTGGAATATATGGCAATTTTAAGCATTCTTGTTTAGCTGTGACTTTTATAAGTTGTTTTTAATTTAGTACATTTGTATTTCCAAAGAAAACATGTAGAGCCTCATTAAATGTGCATTAGTATAGAAAAAACTCTGTAAATCTATGTTTGCAGTTCTTTTGGTCTACTTTTGCAGCTTTAAAGGTATTCATTTTAAGTAACTCGTTTCTGTTTAGTTGTCAAATTCATTTTAAATTTGTCTAGGTTGTCATAATCAAAAGTAACCTTTTCAAAATGTGATGTATTGTTTAATATGTGTATCCAAAAAGGTCTTTTATTGACTTATTGATTTCTGAAAGCAATTATGGTGGTTTCAGACATTAAAATTGCTATTAACTATGATAACATTTGGGCAGTTGCAAAACCATGCTATTAGTTAAGGGTCAGACTGATATTGATTGCTTTTTGCCTCACAATAAATATAAACATACTAAACAAAAAAGTTCAGCACTTTATTCCTGACAGATGTAACCCTAGCAAAAGAGATTCAAAATATATTGCATAATGAATCCCACACATGATATAAAATCAATTATTGACTTATTTTTGCTCATATCATGTACATCCATCTAATGAAACATTTGTAACAAAAATACTTTGGTTTCATTTTCTTTGTGTATTCTACATTTTTTTCAATTCAATTTCTACTCATAAAAAAGATATTTCATCATGGAAAATGAATGTATTCAAACTTATGACATACAATAAATTTTAAAAGAAATATTAATTTCAATCAGTAAAAAGAAGCCTAAAGACAAGTAAAATTTTGTGCAATAATAGAAATGTTAGAATACTTGAATAATAGAAACGTTGGAGATCACTGTTGGCCAAGATAGGAACAACCTACCAGTTGTAGTTATTGTTCATTTAGTTTGATTGTATTTTAAATAACAGAAATTTAAATATAAAGAATGAGTTGGTCAGAGACTACTATATTGGAAAGCATATTTCCCAGAATTTGTTGAAAAACAAATTTTTATAGACTTTTAAAAGCACATTTGCTTTTCTTTTCTAAAGATTGCTTGTGAATCTGAAATCTGAAATAGAAATTCAACCAGATTCTTCTAAAGGAATGACATGTATCAGAATTGAATTTTCACTGCTAACAATCACAAAATACCAGATTGCTAAATAAGTCCGAGAGTGAGGTCTTCAGCTTAGTCCACATAAGAAAATGCTTGAAAGTGAGCAATCTGTAAAGAATATAAACTTATTTCTTACAGTTTAAACAACTTAACAGTCTAAAATTAAAGAGGTGGCCTCAAATGTAATGTTGGATAGAGGCCAGTCTCTGTTTTAAGATGGCACTTGTTCCTGCAATATTGAATGAGATGAATGCAGCCATGTTGTACAACTGAGAGTTAAGCCAGTCCTTAAACTATTTATCTGTTTGTCTGATGTCTGTCTATTTATTTTGCAGTGTTAAGGAATAAATCCAGGGCCTCAAGCATTCTAGGCAAGAACTTTGCTATGGATCTGAATGCCTTAAGGCATTTTATTCGATCTCTATGAAGGCTCCATCCTTGTGAGATAATCATTGGCTTGCCAATTTTTATATTTTTGATTCTATATCCTGGAATTCGAATTAAAATACTATAGAACTTGTATTTATACAGTCAGCAAACAGTGACAATCTTATTTCTTCCTTTCTATTAAGAGTGATTCCTTTTTCAATTTTGACTAATTTCTATAGTTAAGACTGAATAGAAATGGTGAAAGTGAGCATTGTTTTCTTGGGTAAAAGACAATAAATAATAAACCAATTAATTATCTGCATAAGTGATAATATATAAATATTAACTCAAAATGCATCTTCATCTTCCAGTTGCTGGTGTTTCATACTTATAATCCTAGCTATTCAAGAGAATGAGATCTGATTATTACAATTCAAAGGCAGCCAGATAAATCTGAGAGACTCTTATCTCCTATTAACCACAGAAATCCAGAAACTTAGATCAAGTGGTAGAGTGCCAACCTTCAGTAAAAAAAAAAGAAAGAAAGAAAAAGAAAAGCAATGCTTTTCCAACAATGAATGGATAAACAAATGGTTCTATCCATATATTTTGAGTATGATTCAACAATAAACACAATAAGTTGGTATGCTTCAAAAGGCATGGAAGAATGTTAAATTGAGATAGCTAAGATCAAGAAGTCAGTCTGAAAAGCCTAAATTATTTTAAATATGAATGTATTGTGAAGTATCTTAAATTACCTACGTAAAATACTATTAATGAAAAATGCAAATGAACTGTATTTATTTTTCTCCATCAAATTTAGTGGAAACAAAATCATGAGAGTTATCTACAATGATCCTCTAAACTAATGATGTGATTTATGAGCAATCATTCCATTTTTCTCTTTTCCTTACTTTCTGGAATTCTATTCCAATTGTATCTAAAAGCCAGAACATAAATCAGGCTATTTAAGAACTAAATTCTGAATGTAAACTTATGAGCATTCTCAGATTGTTTTACCTAGTAGGAAATTACTTAATCAAGGTCTTAGAACTCCAGGGCCTGTAAACTCTGTCTCGGTATCTTTTAAATGGTATTAGGCAGGGATTGAAAAGTCATTTTTTAATCCAAAATGGCATTTCTTATTGAATTTGTTACACTTGTATTTAAGGATAATTGTATGTGGGTTCAATGACAGTATCAAAAGTCTGGTATGCACTTCAGTATTCTTATATCTCCATACTTCTTTTTCTAAGGAAAGTGTGGGCTGGGAGGGATGTGTGACAACGTTGAAAGGGGTGACATTGATCAAAGAGGCATCATATTCATAAGCTTCTCTGCTGCATGGCAAATCCTTTGTACACATACCTAAATATAATAAAAATTTAAAAACTGTAGTGTAATCTTAATTTCCCACTATGCTCCTCACTTTCTGTAATGAATGGCGAGGGCTGCCCAGTGCCAGAGAAGGTTGCTTTCCTCACTGATGATTTCACTACTGCCTTTATTTGACTATTTCCATGGTTGGGTGGCAATTTATAACATACTAGTATAATAAACATATTCTATACTCTTTCAATTACCTGTGCTGTTTGCTTACCTATAGATAATTTTCAGCTTGCTATTTAAAATAAATGCATATAAATTTATTACTTTAAACAAAAGTAATACATTTCTATCCTCAAGATCATTTTTACCATTCTATTATATTAAAACAAACACAACCAATTTTTTTTTAAGAAAATGCCAACCAGAACATAGTAATCCTACCTACTCAGATTACTGAAACCTGCAGGACCAAGATTTGAAGCCAGCCCAGAGAGAAAAGTCTGTGAGACTCCATCTCCAGTTAAGAAGCAAAATGCTTGGCTGTAGGTGTTGCTGAAGTGGGAGAGGACCAGCAGTGTGAGGGTGCAAACCCTGGTACTAACACACACATGCACACATACACACAAAATACAAGTTGAAGAACTTTAACATCATCTGCTTTTTGAGAGATTTCATTTTTGTTTTGAACATTAATAAAGCAAATAAAAATCAAATAACAAAAACAAATCATATGGATTAAATTTATTATCATTCTATGACATTATTTTGTTGCTTATTGTAAATAACTACAAGGTTATTTTTCTTCCTTTGTTTAGTTTAATTAAACATAATGATTCATAATAAAACTTTATAAATCACATGCTGCCATTTGACATATAATAATGAAAAACCTGCAAATAGCTACTTGAAGTAGTGTTTGTTTTAATATTGTTAAAATATTTACATGATCAGTTATGGAACAAAGCCTATTACAATATTCCTGTTGATCTCAATTATGCAAAGATTAATAGAATGTAAAGTTTCCACAAATGATTATACCTACCTAGGGAATATTGAAGTCTTTTTATATTGTAGTGTCTAATGTCTAACTGAAAAATCTAATTAAGTGTAACTATAGATGCTAAAGGACTCTTTATGCTTTCAATTGTCTGTGCTATTTGCTGACCTATAGATAACTTTCAGCATGATATTTTCAAATAAATAATAAAAATCTACTAATAACAGTGGCTTTTCATTAAGTAAATGTCCTGTGATCACCATCTCAATTGCATGGCTCTCCCCTTAATGGTAACTCAAAATGCTTAGATAAGTTTAAACTATCATGAAATATTTATTTGGTTGCATTTGCAAATTATATTCTCATGTAAATAACTGTGAAGTCAACCAGATTCCTTTATTAAAAAGTTCACTATTTTTACCCTCTAGCTGACTCTTTTCAAACCTCAGTTGTCCTATATCACATTGTTTCATAACTTCTTTATAATACAAATTGATTTTAAAGCTACTTTGTACTAAAATGGGAATAATATTTTTATATATTATCTATCGTATTATAGCTATTGGACACTAGTCACATATTTTCAGCATATATATAATATCGTATTATGTATCTCAGTACATTACTTAAATTTATTCAATAAACTCATAATTTTAAACTTTGAACAGAGAGTATTCTACAAAAAATATACTAAAAATATCCTTCCCCAAGTGAAGAGGTAGTATACATAGCTAACTTATTATCAAGTAATTGTAAATCCACAACACCAAAATTAACTTGTCTAGATAAAGGGGTTTGGGTCCTTTCCCAGCTATAAATGATAACATTAGTTGACAGTACTTGGCATCCTAGTGGAAATAATCCTGATGACAATGCTGCTATGACCTGAGGATTCATAGTGAAACTTTTGAAAACCTCAGGCTTCAGGTTACTGCTTCAAAGGTTAGAAATTAGTTTGCTTCCTAAACTTGATGTGAATAAAAAAAGGGCTATGATAATCCTGTATGACTTATTTTTTTTTTTGGTCTCTGCATATGAAAAGATAGTTTGGTGAAATAATGTCTGTGTGAGTAAACCCACTCCAGAGAGATGTGGCTGCACCACCATTGCGGGGCGGCGGGGTGGCGGGGAGGAGAGGGGAAGAGAGGGAATCTATCATGAGGCTTGAACTCAAGGCCTAGGTGCTGGTCTTCAGCTTTTTTTTTTGCCAGTCCTGGGGTTTCAATTCAGAGCCTGGGCACTCCCCTGCTCAAGGCTAGCACTCTACCACTTGAGTCACAGAAACATTTCTGGCTTTCTCTGTGTATGTGGAACTGAAGAATCAAACCCAGAGCTTCATGCATGTTAGGCAAGCATTCTACCACTAAGCCACATTCCCAGGATGAGATAAGGTCTCATCCTACCTAGGCTGGCTGCGTATGGCTATCCTCAGATCTCAGCCTCCTAAATAGCTAGGATTACAGGTGTCAGCTAGCAGCGCCTGGCTTGCACTACCAGTTTTAACCAAGCCCAGCTCTGTGTCTATGCTATCAAGGTCTCTACATGAGCATGGATAGAGGAAGACAATGGAAGATACCTTAGGGTTTTTTATTCACAAACTAAAATTTTAATTTAGACTTCAATCTTTTAGCTCCTGGACTTGTTAATTGAAAGGGAAATAAATTAGGATATTATGCTTTTCTATTTGTTTATGAATTGATTTATAGTCAAATTTAGAATAATCTTGTGTTGATGGAACTTTATTGCTGTATTATAAGTATTTTCTTTTTTTCTTGAGCATACTCTTGCTTTTTTTTGTTGTTTTGTTTTGTTTTGTTTTTTGGCCAGTCCTGGGGCTTGGACTCAGGGCCTGAGCACTGTCCCTGGCTTCTTTTTGCTCAAGGCTAGCACTTTGCCACTTGAGCCACAGTGCCACTTCTGGCCATTTTCTGTATATGTGGTGCTGGGGAATTGAACCCAGGGCCTCATGTATATGAGGCAAGCATTCTTGCCACTAGGCCATATCGCCAGCCCCTGCTTTTTTTTTTTATTAGGTAAATAATTACAAAAACAACTGCAGGGATATCTTATAGTGATGAATTTTATAGTCTTGCATAAAAATCAATGTGTCATTTGGCTTTCTGTTGTTAATATTATGGTACTAAATGACATATTCCATTTGTTTGCTTTACACACTAGTTTTATAAAGCAACTGCTAGACATTTTTATTCATTAGGAAATATTAGGAAAAGCAAATACTGACTTAAAGGTACAAATATACCTAGATATCTTTCTGATTTAATATAAAAGTTAATACTTATTCTCCCCTAAAATGAATAACTTATATTACATACTTAACATGCAAAAATAGTAGGTTTTAAATTCCTAGAAAATTTATTGGATTTCTTTTAAGGAATTCTTGCTACCTCTGATGTAAAGTAAGTCACAAGGGAATGAGTGAAATATTGAATATAAGTTAGATATTTGTGATAATAGCAATAAAATCATTTTAAATGGCACAATATGTAATGGGCAGATTTTAGAAAGCACTGTCTTTTCCATTTTAGTTTCTCATTGCATTTTTAGTAAATGGACAAAACTGAATAAAGATATTTTTCTAAACAACTCCACTTTTGCAAATGGATTCATATTGATTTTGTGAATGCATCCTACATCCCAACTAATGTGTTTCTGTCACTTACACTTGCAACTCACCACTTACTGTTAATTTTAACAGCAATTCTGTATGAAAAGGAAAGAAACAGTTCAAAAAGAAAGTAGAAAAATGCATTTTAAAGTGTCCCTACATCAATACAGGAGGGAAAAATTATCCCGAGCATTAGAAATGCTGCTGGGTTTTCATCTTATTAAGTTTCATATCAACATTTGTATATCAATAGTTGATGCAGGTATACTTTCTAATAAACTGTGTATAAAAGAATGTAACTCAATGGATCAAAACACTATCACAGCAAAACTTTGTTATTAATTACTTGTCTATATTCTTGTGGTTATAGTTCAAAATAGAGCTTAGTATAAAATTATAATCACTAAAGTCATTGCTGGGCTGGGAATATGGCCTAGTGGCAAGAGGGCCTGCCTCATATACATGAAGCCCTGGGTTCAATTCCCCAGTACCACATATATGGAAAACGGCCAGAAGTGGTGCTGTGGCTCAAGTGGTAGAGTGCTGGCCTTGAGCAAAAGGAAGCCAGCGACAGCGCTCAGGCCCTGAGTCCAAGGCCCAGGACTGACAAAAAAAAAAAAACAAAACTAAAGTCATTGCTAACCTATAATATGATTTATTATAATTCGTGATAATAATGTGCAAATATATGCCCATCTGGCAACTGTCTGGCACATTATTTTGTTTCAACATGACGTATGCAAGAAGTAAGGTGAAAGGATGCAGCTAAAGCCATGCATGTCCTATGATGTTTACCATGATTAGATTGGGTACCATACACTTTGACTTCATATGCTGGCTACTGTCAACCTGTATGTGTAAAATACAGCTTTAAAATGGTTTGTTTATTCTTAAAGTACTCCCCTGTGCTAAGTGCTATTATGGATTGAGAACACAGCGCTGAGCAACACATTGTAGATAAGATCACCACTTTCATTAAATTTGCCCTCTCTTGAGAAAAGCAAATAAATCCAATGGAAATTAGAAACTGTCAAAAACACCATGGGTCCTTCCAGAGAACTGAAATAGAGGAATGTAAAAAGGAATTGATTGCTGGTGGCTCATGCCTGTAATCCTAGCTACTCAGGAGGCTGAGATCTGAGGATCACATTTTGAAGGCAGCCCAGGTAGGAAAGTCCATGAGACTCTTCAATAAATTACTTCAATAAACTACTCATATAAGCCAGAAATGGTGTGACGGTTCAGGCCAAAGAATGCTTGCTTTGAGCAAAAGAAGCTCAGAGGCAATATCCAGGCTCAGAGTTCAAGCCCCAGGACCAGCAGAAAAAAAAAGAAAAATGGAATTTCATCATCTGTGATAATGAATGAACTTAGATGAAATTACATTCAAGAAAACAAACCTGACAGCAGAAATACAAATACCACAGGATCGTGTGTATATGTGGATCTAAAAAATCAAACCCATAGAAGCAGAGAGTGTAATGGTGATTTTCAAGGAGAAAGTTGAAAGAAATAGGAGTGAAAGAGGACAAATTAAAACAGTATATTTAATGTATAGTGTGGGGACAGCATTGAAATAGTTTATAACAATGCCTTGTATTAATAAGAATGTATGACAAAAATTTTAATTGCTAAGAGAATATGGTGGTACAGAGGTTGAGCTCAGGGCTTTTTAATGTCAGAAGTTAGAAATTACTGTCCATGGAATAGTCTTCTTTGCAGAAATTCTGAACTTGTCTAGAATGAGGTTGAAAAATTTTGTACTTGAGGGTATTATTATGTCTATTTCTTCCCTCAAAGTTCCCAAGATAAAAGGGAGAATATGAAGAATGACTCTCCTGTCTTAGGTATTCGTGTTTAAAAGGGTAGACAACAGTGTTCAGTGCACTGCAGTTCAAAGACTGAGTCAAGGTGATTTCAAGGGCATCTGACAAGAAGTACATGGCTTCCTTCAAAATTTGACTTCTCTCTCAAAATGGAAAAACACCTCAAAATTCACATTTGAAACATTATTTCCAAAAGGTTTTGTTTCTTTTTAACTCTTAACAAAAATTTAAGAGTAAATACAATATTCATAACTGTATGAACAGTACTCTAGAACTTACCCATCCAAAACAACTCAAATTTTATACCCATTAAACAAAACTTTCTCATCTTTTCCCTCTCATAGCCCCTGAAAACACTGCTTTACTTCGATTCTGAGTGTGATTATTTTAGTTAACACATATGATGGAGTCATGCAACTTTTGTGTTTTATGAATGTTTTACTTCATGTAGGGTTGCCACAAACACATTGCAAAAAAATCTAGAAATTCAATTAAAAAGTGGATTAATTTCTTAAGTAGTTATGATTCTAAGAAAATTTACAAATAGCAAATAATTTCTATGTAAAGATGATCATAACCATTCACTTATCAGAAGAAGGAAATTAAAACCATAGCAAGACATTACGCTCACATCTTTAGGGGTGGCTGTTGTCACTTTTCTTTGTAGGGAAAGAATTTTCCCACCTGTGAGAAACAAAAATCTCCCCAATCTTGTAGCACCCTGACACACTGATTCACGTGATGCAAAGTGCATTTATTAAAGTAGAATGCTCTCTGTGGCTCCTTTTCCGTTTCAAAGAACCAAACAAAACCAAACAAAAATTCTTCTCTGGATTAATCTACATATCTCTGATCAAGGTTCAAAGCCAGCCAAGGCAGGCAGGCAGGCAGACTCTTGTCTCCATTTAACCACCAGAAAACCGGAAGTGGAGCTCAAGAGTTCAGGAATAGTGCCCAGATCCAGCGTTCAAGCCTCATGACTGACAAAAATCAAACAAACAAATAAATAATAACCATTTATACAATATTTGCTTTAAGTTTTCTGCAAACATTAACTCAATCTGTTCTTTAAGCTTCTTAGAAAACAAATACTATTATATGAATTTTACAAAAATGAACAGGTGATAGCTCATGTCTAGCTAAAACTTACAGAGTTAAAAGTGGAAAATTCAGGATTTATAGACAGAAGTAGTCAAACTGTTCATCATGAAAATCATAACATTTTACTCTAAATTTTGTCAAATTGCCTCTCTATCTAGGCCTCACTCAGGGCTACAACTATTTTCAGGTCCTTGCCTGACAAGCAAGCTCTGTCAGGTTGGAACATAAATATGTATTTCTTTCATTAATTGAAGTAGAACTTCCCATCCCAGCCCCAGTCTCTTCATTTTTCTAAACAAGAAACACACAAACATATTCATATTAAATTGTTTTCACTAGTAATGTATGTATCCATCCTTAGTTACCCCCCTAAACTGTGACAGCAAAAAGGTATCTTTAAAAAATGAAAAAAATAGGGCTGGGTATATGGCCTAGTGGCAAGAGTGCTTGCCTCGTATACATGAGGACCTGGGTTCGATTCCTCAGCACCACATATACAGAAAATGGCCAGAAGGGGCACTGTGGCTCAAGTGGCAGAGTGCTAGCCTTGAGCAAAAAAGAAGCCAGGGACAGTGCTCAGGCCCTGAGTTCACAGCCTAGGACTGGCCAAAAAAAAAAGAAAAAAATATTAGAAAAGCTTATAAACGTGGCCTTAAATATGAAAGTAAATGTCTAAGAGAGTCTGTGTTTTGTAATTCAACATAGTCTTTAAGAAATGTTTGAATTATTGATGTAATAAAAATTTTATTTAATTAGAGATTTGGCAACAAGAATAGAAAATTAGTAGATATTGAATTCAATTCTTGAAATTGTATTTTAGCATAAAAATTATAAGAAATAATTCTTTTGTTATATCTATACACACATATTTGTACAATCTCAGAATTAAGTGCTGAATTATTTTGTCTTTAAAAAGAAAAAAATAATTGGGTTTCAGTGGCTCACATATGTTATCCTAACTACTGAGTAGAGGGCTGGGAATATGGCCTAGTGGCAAGAGTGCTTGCCTTGTATACATGAAACCCTAGGTTCAGTTCCTCAGCACCACATATATAGAAAAGACCAGAAGTGGCGCTGTGGCTCAAGTTGGCAGAGCACTAGCCTTGAGCAAAAAGAAGCCAGGGACAGTGCTCAGGCCCTGAGTTCAAGCCTCAGGACTGGCAAAAAAAATTCCAATCTAACTACTGAGGAGGCTTATATCTGAGGATTGCAGTTATAAGCCAGCCCAAGCAGGAAAGCCCATGTGCCTTGTCTCTAAATACCAAAAAACCAGTAGCAGAGCTATGGCTCAAGTGATAGAGCACCAGCCTTGAGCAAAGCACAAACAAACAAAAAGCAGCTCAAGGACAATGGGAAAGTCCTAATTTCAAGATCCAGGACCAGCACATACACAAAAAGATTCTTGTTGCATCCCAGTGATTCTCACCTGGAATCAGAGCTACTCAGAAAGTTGAGGTTTGAAGATGGATGATAAAAACCAGACTGAAAATTCCTTGGGACTCCATCTCCTTTTAACTAGAAAAAGCCAGATTGGAAGTGTGGTCAAAGTGGTAGAGTGCCAGAATGCTCAAATAAGGCAAGTTAGAGTGTGAGACGAGTTCAAGTTCTCTTGCCTCACTGTGAATGAAAATAAACTACCACTATTCTGAAAGGTTTAGTATACAGTCATACATTTTTGCTCTTGGTTTTCCCCCAAATCTACTTAGAAGCTTTACTGGAAAGCTATTTAGACTTTCTTGTATGAAGATACATAGGCATTTTAATTTTTCTGGGGAAGGTAGTATCTCCCTCATAATTTTTCCCACAAACTTACTTTCCATCTTAATTTATTTTTTCAGGATTTTACATTTATTTAATCAAGTGTCTTAGAATAAAAACTAATGCCATACTCCATACATAACAATATACTCAAGAGTTCTAAGATAACAAACACAAAAGCTAAATTTGTATTCAGGTACATGTAGATTTGTCTTCACATATCTACAAAGAGAATATAAAGTATTTACAACTCTAGACTTTGTACTTGAATTCTCAAATAATAGTATCTAAATAATCCATTCTAGTAAGTATTAGAAAAATACAATAATATTTGAACTCAATCTACATATATATTTATATTTACTGTTTCACATGGCATTTTGAAAGTAATTACAACAGAGGAAATGAGAATGGCCAAGAGACATATGAAAAAGTGCTCTACATCACTGGCCATAAAAGAAATTCAAATCAAAACAACATTGAGATCCTATCTCATCCCAGAAAGAATATCCATTATCAAGAAAACTAACAATAACAAATGTTGGAGGGGATGTGGCCAAAAGGGAACCCTACTTCATTATTGGTGGGAATATAAACTGGTTCAGCCACTCTGGCAAGCAGTATGAAGATTCCTCAGAAGGCTAAACATAGACCTCCCCTATGACCCAGCAGCCCCACTTTTGGGCATCTACCCAAAAGACCACAAACAAGAACACACTAAAGCCACCAGCACAACAATGTTCATTGAAGTGCAATTGTCATAGCTAAAATATGGAACCAACCCAGATTTCCTTCTTAATTTAGAAGGCAGTTGCTTACTATTGCCTGCCTACAGGAATAAATAGCAGTGTTAGAGTATCTTAAAAACAAATCCCAGTCCGCATGTACATTATGAACTGCAACCCTTCCAGAGTGACTGGACTCCAATACATACAACCCTGTTCCACTCAGTGTCCAGACTTCTAGTCATCACTGCTGCCATGCATGGAGTGGAAATGGAGATAGTCTGTTCTTACCAACTTGATTGGACTAGGTTGAACAAACTGCAGGTTTGCTGATAAAAATGAACACTGTTTTGGGGTTTTTTTTTTCAAATTTTTATTATCAAACTGATGTACAGAGAGGTTACAGTTTCATATGTTAGGCATTGGATACATTTCTTGTACTGTTTGTTACCTTGTCCCTCATATCCCCCTCCCTCCTCCCCCTTTCCCTTTCCCCCCACGGAGGTGTTCAGTTCACTTACACCAAACAGTTTTGCAAGTATTGCTTATGTAGTTGTTTGTCTTTTTTTACCCTGTGTCTATCAATTTTGGTACCCATTTAAAATGAACACTGTTGTAAACAATTAAGTGAATTTTATATGCAATAACACCAGAACCAATGATACAATGAAGAAGAAACATATTAAAGACTTAAAGGAAACACACTTCTATTTATTGAAATGTGAGTTATAAGACTATGTAACAAATAAACTTTATAAAGCAGATTAAAGCACGGTATCATGGCTCAAGTGGTGGAACACCTAGAATATTAAATATGAATCACTCATCTCATGCCCCAGTATGACGAACAGCAGCGCAAAGGAACAAAACTGAATCAGCAAAGGAACAAAACTGAATCAGTGGGGCTGGGGATATGGCCTAGTGGCAAGAGTTCATGGCTCACATACATGAAGCCCTGGGTTTGAGTCCCCAGTACCACATACATAGAAAACAGCCAGAAGTGGTGCTGAGGCTCAAGTGGCAGAATGCTAGCCTCGAGCAAAAAGAAGCCAGGGACAGTGCTCAGGCCCTGAGTTCAAGGCCCAGGACTGGCAAAAAAAAAAAAAAAAAAAAAAGAAAGAAAAGAAAAAGAAATGTACTCATTACCTGACTTATGAAATGTGAACTCCTCTGTACAAAAGAAATAAAAAATTTTTTCAAAAAGAAAAAAACTGGGGCTGGGGATAGGGCCTAGTGGCAAGAGTGCTTGCCTCATATACATGAGGCCCTGGGTTCAATTCCCCAGCACCACGTATACAGAAAATGGCCAGAGGTGGCGCTGTGGCTCAAGTGGCAGAGTGCTAGCCTTGAGCAAAAAGAAGCCAGGGACAGTGCTCAGGCCCTGAGTCCAAGGCCCAGGACTGGCCAAAAAAAAAAAAAAAAAAAAAGAAAAAGAAAAGAAAAGAAAAGAAAAAAAAAAACTGAATCAGCTTAAAGAACTGAAATATTCCAGGTGAACTTTATGACAATTACTGTTTTGTATGAGCATGATGGTCCTCAACTGGGGTTCACTTTTTCTTCCAGGTGACAACTGTCAATGTCTTTAGATATTTTTAGCTCACAAGTAGTGCAGAGATGCTGGCATTTGGTGGATGGAATACAAGGATGCTGATGTAACACCTTATCCTGCACAGAAAAGTCACTCACAATAAAGAACCATCTTTTCAAAAATACCAATAGTACCTATTTGAGAAGTACTGGACCAGGATAATGGCAATGGAAATCAAAAGAAGTGGATGAATACAAGTACATGTCAGTGTTAAGAGTCAACAGAACTCTGTGGGTAGTTTATGAAAGACAAAAACAATGAGCATCTATAGGGGTATTGTAATCATTACCAAAAAAAAAGAAAAATGAGGGCAAGAAGAATTCTGTTTGGATTTAATCCATAGTTCTGTATTGGGCAATTTATATTTGAGATGGAAACATACAAATCCTAGTAATGAGGACAATTAAGCAGTTGGATTAACAAATACGTATGTCGAAAGAGCATACACACTTTTTTTTGTAGGTTGTGAGGCTTGAATTCTGGTCCTGGGCACTGTTCCTGAGCTCTTCAGCTCAAAGCTAGTGCTCTAGCACTTCAGTCAAAGCACAACTTCCAGTTTTCTGGTGGTAACTTGGAGGCAAGAGTTTCAAGGACTTTCCTGCCTGGGCAAGCTTTGAACTGTGATCCTAAGATCTCAGCCTCCTAAGTAGATAGGATGACAGGCATGAGCCACTTTATAATTATTAGGACATTTCTCATTTAGTCCAATCTTATAATAGAAGTGAAGAAACAGAAGCATTAAAGGCTGTAGGAATAGACTTGTTTTTTAGATTAAATTTTTATGTTTCCAGAGCATTTGTGGGGGTTGGGGGGAACCAGAAAGAACAGACTAAAATCTAAAATGATTATTCTAGGCCAAAGCACCAGACTTTTAAGTTATATGAAGAGCTAATAGTACAAAACAAAGAGCCAAAAACTGGGTATGAGATTCTTGACTCTATTTATGGTCTAGGTCCTACTTATATTGGAAAGATTTTTAAGTGCCATTGCATTTTTTTTTTGTCTGTGCTAGCTTGAGGTTGCATTCCTGGCTTCATCCTTATAATCAACATATCTTAATTAAATCCCCTCCTGTATATCTGAATTTACTTGCCATCTGGAATGCAAAAGCAGTTCAGAGACTTTTAACTTAATTGGGGTGCAAGCCCTTTTGTTTGGCCCTACTGCTGTTTGGCAGGCTGGTCCTGTGGCCGCTGTCTGGGGCAAGCTTCCCTTCAGACTGTAGTCAGCAAAAGGAGACATCAGGGAAAGTGCTGATGCCTGAACCACTGCAACCCAAAACCACTTAATTAATATACAGGTTTAATGCATTCAGTAATTAAAATTTAATTCTTTCAAGATATACAATAGAAACAACTCCCCTTGCAAGCATTTAATCCACTGTACTCCTTAGAAGGAAATGGAAAAAGGAACTGAAATGGAGTTGGTACTCCTTTTTAAGCATTCATCGCATAGGAATCAAATGATAGCTTGGCTTACCCCTGCTTGATGGATCACTATTCCTCCTAAGGTTTGAGGCGCCTTGTTAAGACAACTTTATTGCGAACACAGAACATTTTTGTGTTCAGAGATGCCCTCTAGAAATATAGATCATAGTTGAACTACAAATAATAATAATAAAACTTTAAATTAGCCCTCAAACAAAATCCTGAAGGATCAGATGCACAATGGTCCAATCCAAGTTTTTTGTCTTTCGGAGACACCTATGTTTAAGTAATTTACTGCACAGCTTATAATATGTCATTTGACCAAAAGAAAAATCAAATACCTATTTGGTAATAAACATATGTGGAACCCTAATGGAATTTTTCTTCCTGTGTACATCTTGCACAAAACATAATGAGCTTTCTCATTAACTTTGTGAAATGTCTTTCAGACTAACTCTCTAGAAGAAACACAATTCACTTTAGCAGTTGGAAAAAAATTGTACAATATAATAAAGTGAATAAAATGCTTCACTTAGTTCAATCTAGTATTTCCAAATATTTTAAACTAAAAATTATTTTTACTGAGTAACGCACATAACACCAAGGTCCAATAGATCAATATCCTAAGAAACACTCTTGGAAAAAAATTTTGATTCCCTACCCCCACTCCACCCAAATATTTAGTTCATTTAATAAAACAACCAAAGAATAAATATAATACTTGCATGGTCTTACAATGCATTCACTCAATAAGCATTTCTTTACATTATATGAATCAAAACTCATGTTAAAAACCTTTGTATCAGTACTATATGTAATAGCTCTTAATGACAATCCAATATCCTTCAACAGTAGAAGGATAAATGTATGTGGTATAAGCAGTCAGTGAAACAGTACAGCAATCAAAATGAATAAATGATAAATTACAAAACAACATGGACAGAAAGCATGGGTACAATATTGACCAGTGAAGATAACACTAAATAATACATAGTCAATGGTGTGTTTATTCAAAGTTCAAAAGTGAGAGTTGTAAATTAGATTGCATTTTCTAGTCAACCCTCATATGTGATAGACCAAAACTCCAAAACTTCAAAATATTACCTTATTTGGAAATAAGATTACTGAAGGTACAACTAAGCAAAATGAAGTCATAGAACAGTATGCTTCCTGATACAGAAACACTAGAATCCTTATGTGGTGTGTGTGTGTGGGGGGGGGGTAATTTGGACACAGATGCATTTGCACACAACACAACATGAGCAGTGCAGACAGCAGTGCAGTTGATATTTCTTGAAGCCAAAGAACCAAAGACTGCCAATCTACCGCCATGATCTGGGGAAAAGGCGTGGAACAGAGGCTTCCTCGCAGTTCTCAGAGAACGTTCAGGGTATGGACAGAGACTGAAAGACAAATGACCAACTAGAAAATCAGGGCATTGGAAGAAGTCAGGGTAGAAATCAAGTAGTGAAAAAAAAAACAGGTATAAACTTAGGAAAATATGTTCTTTCCTTTGCAAAATAGAATTTCCCTCTGCAGATTACAAAAAAAGATTGTTTGTTCAATCTAGCAAAGAGCCCATTTTAGAGTTCTAGCCTCTAAAGAATTGTAAGAAAATATATTCCTGTCATTTAAGTAACATCATTTACTGTACTTTGTTATGGCAACCTTATAAAAAGTAAATCATAGCATTAGAGCCAGGATAGAGATGATGTTTGGGCAGAATGGGAGGAGGAAGAAAGGACAAGGAGTTGTAAGAACAAAAGTTTCAGGGGACAGAGTGATGATTCTAAAAAGGTGACATTCTCTTGATCTAATTATAGTTATGTGGACAATTAATTTTATGAAACCAGCTGCATAATTAGCATTGTGCACTCCAGTTTGTAAACTGTTTTGCATATTCACTTATTTTTAATGAAGAAATATTTATTAATATCTTACCTTTGAGGGACTTGTACTTTCAGTCTAGAGGAAGGCACTGGGCAAGGAAAAAATTACAATAGTGAAATGAATTCTAAAGTGAGGTCAGCTATAAATAAAATGCAGTCTTGAGGTGATGGGGTGGTAAAAAGAATAAACTTTCCAGACCAGATCAACAGTAGGGCACTAGAATCTAAAAAGTGAGCACAAACAGAAAACAAAGGAATGTGCAGTGTGCTCTAGGCAAAATAAGAAAAAACTGGTAAAAGGTAAAAATAAATAAGAAAGAAGATGAGCCATTTAAGAAAGTAAAAGTTGCTCCACTTGGCTCACATCTAGGAGAAGGAGTGGAGTGTGGAAAGAAGAGGTAGGAGAATTGAACAGCAACTAGCAAAGGGAGGAAGAGCTGCACTGAAAGATGCCTCAAAACATTGTAGACATGACTGTAACATAGCAGCAAATACTTTCCCTCAAATACCAAACAAGTATACCTTCCCTTGGCAAAATGGAATTGTTCTCTGCAAATTTTAGAAAAGAATTATTCATTCAATCTAACTGCAAAGTTTATATGTTATGAAAAGAGCCAAACAGGACTAAGGATGAGGTGCTTATGAGGAATATATTATGCTTTTGGAAAAGAATACATTTATCTAAGCCCAAGTTCTTACTGAGTGTTAGACCACTTGCCTAGCATGTGCAAAACCATAGGCTTATTGTCCAACACTGAAGGGGGAAAAAGAAAAATTTTCACATAGAAATAATTTAATGGGTCAGTTAGTTTAAAAGAATTCATAGCATTGGCTTTAAAATCAAGTATAGCCTCCCTCAATATCATTTCTTCACAATTATTAAATGTGTGACAGAGTAGAACACTTTATATCTCCATGTCATTTCCCTTTATTGTTCAATTTTTTGAAAACTGACACATTTCTTCTTGTATTGTTTAAAGGTTCAAGTGAAGTATGCAAATGAAATGTTTATATTACATTCCTCTCTGCACCAAATATAATGGCTCTGTACAAATTTAATGGATTAAAAATGAATTTTTTAATTTATTTTTATTTTTTATTTTTTGGCCAGTCCTGGGCCTTGGACTCAGGGCCTGAGCACTGTCCCTGGCTTCTTTTTGCTCAAGGCTAGCACTCTGCCACTTGAGCCACAGCGCCACTTCTGGCCATTTTCTGTATATATGGTGCTGGGGAATTGAACCCAGGGCCTCATGTATACGAGGCAAGCACTCTTGCCACTAGGCCATATCCCCAGCCCCCTAAAAATGAATTTTTTAACGTTATAATTTCTGAAGTCTGACGAGGGTCTCATTGGTCTGAGGATAGATGTGTTGCTTTCTGGATTCTAGGAAAGAATTTCTGGGTCTGTATTCAGGAGACCGCTCTAGCCCTGGCTCATGATCTGTATCTTCTAAGCCAGCAGTACCAGGAAGGCAAGTGGACTCTGGTTCTTCTTAGGTTGCCATTCTTCTTATCCTGGAGCCTCAGCTGGAAACGGTATTCCACTTTGAATGATTCCCCTGGTTATGTTGGGCTCACCTAGATGATCACCATCTCTAGACAAAAAACATCCCTTTGGCCAGTCAAAGTGACACATTCAGAGATTCTAAGGCTTAGGGCATAAAGGATAGAGGATGTACTCTGTTCACTACAACTCTAAACAAGAGTGCCCACATGAACAACTTATTTAATTCCCTTTAATTTTTGGCCATCAAGTGATGGCTTGGTAAGGGAAATCATCTGGAATAATATTATTTATTAGACTATAAAACCAATGCTTTCTAGAAGTTTTCTTGCCCTACATAGTGCTACTCAACCTTGGTGTCATTGGCACTTTCTAATGGATAGTTTTGTGTTAGGGGAGTGGGCTCTTTTCAGTATTGCAGGTTCTGCAGCTGCCTCGCTGGCCACTCTTCCAAATGCCAGCAGCACTCCCCCTGGTTTTCAATTATGACAAACAAAAGTATCTTGAGGTATTGCCAAATGGTCCCTGGGGGCCAAACTTGCCTAGAATGGAGAATCACTGCTCGGAAGTAAAATGTATTAACAATCTGGTTAATGGAGTCCCATTTTAGGACTAGCACTAAAATATGAGAACTGGAACAACTGCCAAAATGTTTGTGAAAAAGGAATCTACTTTTGATATATGTCACCTTCTACTTTCCTACATGCATAATAGACTAATAAATTGAATAGTAAGTACATATTCTGATGCCTGATTTTCTTAAAATGTAAATTTTTTCCCTCAGCAACATTGCCTAAGTGTGTAGGTGAAGTGAATAGAATAAACAGAAGATGCAGGTGCACAGAAACACAAGAGTCTGTCTTCTAATTAAGTCTTTTTGAGTAATCTGTACTTCTGTCTTATCCCTGGCAAAGCAACACTAATAAGCACCTTTTATATGAAGTGCCTTCTGTTACCACTTTCAAAGCTTCAGGCAAGTGTTGAAATGGGTCATCTTCTTAAAAATGGGGGTTGAATAAAGAAACTACGCATGATTGAATAGTATTCAGGATTGAAAGAAAGAAAATTATCCACCCTCAACCTATTTTATAGTAGGCTCTGAATGTTTTCATTTTTTATGTAGCAGAGAGATGTGTTTTTTATTTCACAACTCTCAAAGCAGCTTACATGTAGTAGCTCTGGAACACCTGAATTGGGGTGGGAGGCATTCATGGTATCTCATAGGGTCAAAATGATTTTCAAATAAAGCACATTATAAAACCATCTTAATATTTCTAGTCACTCTATTATTGAATTTTCCTTCTTTGACCTCTTTTCTATACTATATTTAGTTTGAGTTTTCTATTATACTAAATGAGGTGATAAGCATTTTCATTTGCTTTAAGATATATTTTTAAATGGTAAAAAAAAAGTTAGAATTAATAAAATAATTGTATTTGCTGCACAAAACTTTATATAATCAACATCTAGTAAATTTGCAAAATCCCAATTCAAACTTACCAAAATAGTATTACTACTAACCCAGCTTCCAGTACCAGACCGGGTGAATATAATTCAGCTATAAAAGACCTGTGTACACATTGGACTTTATCCAGTAATTACCGCAGATGATGAGATCGTTTGGAATGTGGCATTTATTTATTCACATGTTATGGCCCAAATGAGAACATCTGCCCAAAGGCATTATGGGGAGTCCATCTGCTATTTGGCCAATACAACCTTTCTGTATGAAGAGAAATGAAATTCTCATGAAGAAATAGGATTTTTCACAGAATATATTTGTAATATTACTAGTGAAGGTGAATAATAAGTATAGATTTCAATTTAATCTTTGTTCTCAACACCATTATTAGAAGATGCCATTTCTTTGTAGACCACAAATAGAGATTTCTTTCTGAACAGTTCCCAAGTGCATAATGACTGACAGGCAAGACAAACTACAGCTAGGAGGATACTTTCAACTATTTAATAAATAATAAATATAAACAGCACCATTAATATCATGACAAATTGCATCTTAACAGTAGCCCTATATTGTGTATATGTTTGTTTCAATCAAGGAATGGAAGGGGAACATCAAAATAGTGAGAAAAGGGGTAAAGGGCAAACCAGTGCAACCCCTCTGTACATAACCTTGACAATAAAAAAAACCAATAGCCTGAATGTGTCTTCTACTTCACACACTCTTGCTTCTACAACACGACTTTATGCCATCTAATTTAGAAATGATGTGCATGTAACACTTCCTTTGAATATGAGCAGGTGTGTGACTCATGACCGATAAAAGAATGACAGTGCAAGAAATGGAACCAAATCATTTCTTTTTTTTATTATTTTGTGTCTTTTCTTTATTGTCGAAGTAAAGTACAGAGAGGTTACAGTTTCATATGTAAGGCAGTAGGTACATGTCTTAATCAACTTGTTACCTCATCCCTCTCCCCCCTCCCCTTTTCCCTTTCCTTCTCATGAGTTGTACAGTTGTACAGTTGTTTTGTAAGTATTGCTTTTGGAATGGTTTGTCTTTTCATCCTTTGTCTCTCCAATTTGGTATTCCCTTACCCATTCCTAGTTCTAATATACATATATGCAGTATCCAGGGTACTAAGATCAGATGCAGTGATAGCAGGAGTAAAACCACGGGAAGGGAATAGGAGAGAAAGAAGAAAAGTGGGGGATGGGGTACTGTTTCACATGATATGTTGAAAATCATTACAACAATGATATACCACTTGTTTCTATAATGTGGAGTTCATTTTACTTAGCATCATCTTATGTGTTCATACGGGCATAGCTATTGGGCTATTGTGATCTTCTGCTATGACTAACCTAAAATTATAGTAATTATTCCCTATGAGGGAAACACTGGCATCCATGTTTCTTTGGGTCTGGCTCACTTCACTTAGTATGATTTTTTCCAAGTCCTTCCATTTCCTTATGAATGGGGCAGTGTCATTCTTTCTGATGGAAGCATAGAACCACATTTTCTTGATCCACTCATCTAAAGCAGTTTCTGCAATATTAACCCTTGGAAACTTCCAAGCCACCATGCTTTGTGGAAATGAAGCCTTTTGAACAGACCATGAGTATGCCGACCTGCTGAGAGTGCTAGACTTTGGGTCTTCTGAGCCCAAAGACAATAATATTCCAGTGAACATGCATCAGAAAATGCTAGATTTCATACAATATCCAGCTGTTAAGTTTTTCCTCCTAAGTCCTAGACATTTTAGAGCAAACATCTTTTCCACTATACCCTTTTGGAATTCCTTATCCATGAAGCCATGAGGGTATCTCTACCATCAAACTTGGACTGGTTTGTTTCATTTAAATAATAAGTGGAATGATGATAATAGTAAGCAAGCATTTTAATATGAATGTTGACACGATCTATTTAATAAGAACAACAACAAATCCATGGCTAGTGCTGACTTTCATTGCGAGTATATCAACCTAGAAAACAGACTTTAAAATCGGGTCTCTATAGATCTTTCCTATATGCAAATAGGTGATTGTTTCTATTTATATTAAAATGATTTTAATGATAGCAATTTGATTCCCTAAATTTTAAGAAAATGCAACTTTGTAATTGGAGCAATTTCTATTTCTTTCAAAGATACATGAATCTGAAACAAATTGTCTTTTACAATGTTCTTTTATCAATACAATGTAGTTCATATGCGCTTTTCAGGATATAGTGAATCAGAGTGCTTTCCTTCCCAGAGTCTGAGTCAGATGTGAATCAGGACACACACTTAAAAAGAAAATCTCCCAGTTAGGACTACATCACGGAAAGTGAATAGCATGAGTACTTGGCCTCTGATTTGACTGTGAAAGTACTCCAAGTAAGTAGAGCCATTACAATACTTGATTCCACGATTTTCTTTCAGTATATGCATGACCCTGAGACTTTTAAGCTGTCTAGTATAAGTGGCCTTCCATAGTATGAGTTTGACATTACATAGACACGACTAGAATTAAAGCAGTAGCTTTCTCACAAAACCAAAGGCTCAAAGGCTCAAAAACAAAGTATCAAAGGCTAAAGGCTGTATTTGAAAGAAAGAATCCAGGGAAGATGGGTATTTCCATGGCTGTCTTCCTATGTTAACAATCTGAGTGAGAAGACTAGCTTTCTGACAGAAATGTTATGTAAGTAACATAATTTGGCTGAATGTAATGTCCTGCAAGTTTTCTTGAAGACTCTGAAAGCCCTCCTCTTTTACCATTTTTAAAATATATTTTTTTAAAATTTTATTGTAAATATGATGTACAGAGGAGTTAAAGTTACATAAGTAAGGTAATGAATACATTTCTTTTTGAAAAGTCTTACCCCCTCCCTCCTTTTCTCCCATTATGCCCCTGCCCAAACTCCTCTACCCTGCAAGTTGTGAAGTTCATTTCCAAAATAGTGTCTAGTGAGTATCACTGCTACAATGGTTTCTTCCACTGTTTCTGTGATTCTCTTTCTATTCCCCAAATCAGATTAACATAAAGAAAACAAAGGGTACTAAAATTAAAGGGAGGTGGCAACAAGTAGAACAAAAAATGTACTCACTACCTTTCAACAGTGATTATAAGGAATAAACAAAAGGGATGGAGAAACAAAAGAAAGAAACAAAAAGAAATAGCTGCAAACAGTACATTAGAAAAAACTCCATTTCTTGGAGTTTATTTTGATAAGCATCATTTCATATGGTGATATGCACATAGCTATTGAGCTATTATGATCCACTGCTAAGAATATCCAAGGAATATTCTAGTTATTATAAATGAGGCAGATCATGCAGCCTATGTAACACAAGGGCTCCATGGCACAGATCAAAACCTCATAAGTGAAGATCCAGAAACACAACAAATCAAAGAAAGGCTGGATAAAGAGGATTTCATCAAACTGCAGAGTTTGTGCATGACAAAGAACATAGCTAGCAAGATAAATAGAAGCCCACATACTGGGAGAAGACCTTCACTACACTAGCTATACATCAAATAAGGGCCACATACAGAAAATATACTTAAATTAAATCATACACATAAACAAATCCTCAAAGAAACAATTATTCCATTAGTAAGTGTGCTAAAGACCTGAAACTAAAGAAGAAATGTGAATGGCCAATAGACACAAGAAGAAATGTCCAACATCTCTGGTCATAAAAGCAATGCAAATCAAAACAACACTGAGATTCCACCTTAGTACACCTAGAATGGACATTATCAAGAAAACTAATAATAACATATGTTGGCAGGGAAGTAGGCAAAAGGGAACACTATTACTATTACACTGTTGGTGGGAGTGTAAATTTGTTTAACCCCTCTAGAAAGCAGGATGGAAGTTCCTCAAAAGACTAAATATAGAACTCTCCTATGACCCACCAATCCCAATCTTGGGCATTTGTCCAAATTACCACAAACAATACCACACTAAATCTACCATCACAACCATGTTCACTGTAGCATTATTTATTAGAGCTAAGATACGGAATCAACTCAGATGACCATGGGTAGATGAATGGATCAAGAAAAAGTGGTATATATTCACAATGGAATTCTATGCTTCAACCAGAAAGAATGGCATTGCTCCATTCATAATAAAATGGAAAGACTTGGAAAATTTATATTAAGACAAGTAAAATATTCTTGAAGGAGATATTAAGACTAGATACTATTATCTTTAGTCAAGGTCACTGACCTACAGAAATGATAGAAAAATCACTTCTGTGCTGGTTCATTTTTCACAGTAGAAGAAAGTCAACATGAATAACTTCTCTAATGTCTTCCCCTACTCATTCAATCTTTTCTGTCCAGAGGGCACTTTGTTAGAAACTTATAAAATCATTGAATTGACAAGAGCATAAGTTCTCTATTTCTCCATTACACTGGATGGAAAGGACAAGTTCTCTCAAAGGAGCATGGAAATCTTATCAATCTCAGGTACTATGACTGAGTAAGGCTGTCTTAAATCTGGAATTAGATTGATCAGTAAAGTTGGTATTATTTTGAGAATTTGACTTTTACCGTATCTCTCATTTAGTTTCAAATTCCAGTGGGAAAGAAGTATTACCTATAATCACCTCTAGTGCCAACAGAATGAATAAGTATGCTGGTATAATCTCTGTAGTGCAGGATGGTTTTCAGTACAGATTTAATAGAAGTCTTTTCCAATTTTTAATTCCCCAGTTTCCCTATGTAGTGATGATTATATATCTGAACATTATTAACATGCCATTCAGCTTCCATATTGACTCCAAATGTAATTTATGCATATCTCCATTTTAGAATCTCTATCATGGACTTATCTCTTTTTTTTCACCATTCTTAAATGCAGTTTTGTTTTGTGTGTTCCATATTTGACAAGAAATATTAAGCATAGAAGGCATACCACAAATACCTAATGATTTTAGGACACAGTAAACAGTTTTTTAGATATCTCTCCTAAGATTTCTATTTCTTAGTTATTCAATTCGGTGCTGGTTTGGGTAATTCTTTGAAGGGTCTTGGTAATTGGAGTTAAACTTTTTGTATCAGCTAAACTTTTTTTTTTCTCACAATCTCAGTTTATTCAGGGAGGAGTCACTCTTCAAAGGGTCAGAGAGCGGCAGGAAGGGGAGGGGTGTTTGTGAATAGAAAAAAAATAATTCCTTTACCTCTTTAATGAATTCAACTAGCAGTTAACAGAACAGATTAGCATTAATATTGTAACAAATTAAAAGGAGAAAAATAGGCAACATATTTATGTTTACATGAATGATAAACTAAGGGGAAGTGAGTAGAAAATGTAGCAGTACCTAATGGCAGATGAAGTCTATTCATGTAGTATCATCTTGGTGTCAGCTCCTCATCTTTGTTGGTAAGAATTTCCCTTTCTTCCTTGTACAGGCGATAGGAGGAGTTATTTTCCTTCACAGGTAATGGATACTCTGCCTTTATACAAATAAGAGGAAAACTCTACCAATATTTGTAGATTTTCAGCTGTCTTCAGGTCAAAGTATTCCATAAGCCAATACAGGTGGCATCTTATGATCTCCTTCACCTTCAAATAGGGAAACTGTATCAGCTTTATCATTAAAAAGCTGAAGAATGAGAAAGAACAGTCTTCCAGAAAGATATGGAAGGTGAAGATAAACGCAGAAAAGGAAGTGGGGTTAAAAAGATTTTAATCATGAAAATGACTCAACATACCACTATGAGTTTTGAAGATAAAAAAAAGAAATCAAAGAATTTGACAGTTTCTAAAAGCAAAGGAGAGCACTTGTTGTACATCAAACATGGAAATGGGGGGATCCTCAGTTTTTTATTTATGAATAAAAATATTCTGTCAACATTCTAAATCAGCTTAAAAGTAGATTTATGCCCAGAACTTCCAGAAAAAAAAAGCAGCACTGCTGACATCTTTGTTTTGACTTTACTGAATGTGAGAAATAATTATTGACACTTCCAAATAATTATTGACACTTCCAAAGATAGATATCAGGCCCCAAGGTGGAAAACTATTAAGAACTTTCTAAACAACTTGCTTAAGTGTCAAACCAATGTCAATGCACCTGGAAAGTTCTCCTCAGTTTAGTAGGATGTTGGAGAGGGACCAACTGATAAAGGGGAACAAAGTATCATTGTGATGAAATATAAGTTTGAACTGGAAATAAACAGGATAACAAAACATTGAAGTTGAGGAGACATTCTGGATATATTGTGCATTCCAAAGCACTCCACCAATGTGGAACTGGGAGATGGAGTTATGCATTGGGGAATATTTTTCTTACTGCAAATTTGGGGGCAGGAGGGATGCATGCCTACCAGAGGCCATATATTCCAAGTCTGCATTACATTCTTGTTCTTGTTGTATTTCTTCTCTCTGAGTCCATTCTTTTTTAAATTTAATTTAATTGTCAAGGTGATGTACAAAGGTGTTACAGTTACATACGTAAGGTAGATGAGTACATTTCTTGCCATACTTGTTACCCCCTCCCTCATTTTTCTCCCACTTGTCCTCCTCCCCAATCCTGCTCCCCCAGGGTTATACAGTTAATTTCCACCATATCATCTTGTGAGTATTGCTGTTGCATTGTTTCACCCTTTATCTTTTGCCTCACCATTTTGATGTTCCCCTTCTTTTCCCTCAATGGATAAACATATATACAGTGCCCAGAGTACTAAAATCAGGGGATAAACCATAGAAAGAAACATGAAAGAACAAAGAAATAATTTCACATAGTATAATAAAAATAACAACATTGAGAAACATCTTGTTTCTATGTCTTTGAGTTCATTTCACTTAGCATCACCTTATATGACCCTATGTGCATAGCTATTGAGCTATTGTGATCCTCTGCTAGGATTATCGTAGACATATAAAAAAATCATACTAAGTGAAATGACTCAGACCCAAAGAAACATAGATTCCATGGTTTGTCTCATTGGTAATAATTAGTATATGTCTGGGATGGTCCTAGAAGTGGATCACAATAGCTGAGTTCGTTCTTTAAGCTTGGATGGGTGAGTCTGTTTCTCACAATGCACACAGAACAGAAAGACAGCTGAGCTAGACTATGCTTGAAATTCTGTCCTACTGAAGTAATAGATAATTGGTGTTTTATTTTAGTTGCAATTTTTTTTCTTTTCTTTTTTAATAATAATTACTTATTATTGTCCAAGTGATGTACAGAGGGGTTACAGTTTCATATGTTAGGCCATGGGTACATTTCTTGTACTATTTGTTACCTCCTCCCTCATTCCCCCCTTCCCCTCCCCCTTTCCCTCTTTCCCCTTGAGTTGTGCAGTTGGTTTACACCAAATGGTTTTGTAGGTATTGCTTTTGGAGTCGTTTGTCTTTTTATCCTGTGTCTCTCGGTTTTGATATTCCTTTTCACTTCCCTAGTTCTAATACCAGTATGTACAGTATCCAGGGTACTCAGATGAGACACAGTGATAGTGCAGGGACAACCACAGGAAGGGGATACAAAAGAAGCTACAGTTTCACATGGAATGTTGAAAGTAATTCCAACAGTGATATAACAGTTGTTTCCATAACATGGAGTTCATTTCACTTAGCATCATCTTCTGTGTTTATAAGGGCATAGCTATTGGGCTCTTGTGATCCTCTGCTGTGACTAGCCTAAACCTGTGCTAATTATTCCCTATGAGGGAAACAGTAGAGTCCATGTTTCTTTGGGTCTGACTCACTTCACTTAGTATAATTTTTTCCAAGTTCTTCCATTTCCTTATGAATGGGGTGATGTCATTCTTTCTGATAGAGGCATAAAATTCCATTGTGTATATGTGCCACATTTTCCTGATCCATTCGTCTACTGAGGGGCATCTGGGTTGGTTCCATATTTTAGCAATGACAAATTGTTTAGCTGCAATCTTTAGTAATTTGTAATGGCAGAAATAGAATATTCATAAAGAATAATGGTCAATTATAAATAAGCTACTGTAGTCTAAGGAATGGTTAACAAAACAAATATCAAAATCTCTCTAAGAAATGTCAAGAGTAACAGCCCCAAATATTGGCTTTTCATATTTACTAATAATAGTGGCAATTCTTCCTCCTTCTAAAATGTTAGAAAATTTATTAGGAGTCTTGAAACTATTAGATAAACTTGGTATGAATATAACCACTGGCAGCAGAATTCTAAAAATTATACCTCTCTTCTCTATGAAGCATATACTGAACAATCTCTCCTCTTAAACAAATAGCAAATGTGATATAATAGTTGCTCTCTGGTGTTGCAGCATAGAAAACAAATCATAGCAGACTAAAGTAGATGTTCCTGTTGGTAGATGTAATTAAGCTTACTATGAAAAGCAAGCTGCCATGTTTTGAGAGTATCACATGACCAGAATCAGCAAGAGGTCTCTAAGAGCTGGAATAATGCCTGGCATATAGCCAGAAAAAGCTTAGGGAGTTAAGTTCTACCGCTGTAACAAATATAAATACTCCAACAAGCTTAATAACTACACAGAGACTTCAGAAGAACTTAAACCCTGTCTTTGATTTGAGTCTGTTGAGATGCTGAAAACAGAGCTCATCTGTCCAGTGCTCAAATTTCTTAACTCAACACTCTGTGAAAACAAATAGATGTTTAAACCATGGTATGTGATGGTAAATACAAAATTAATATAGATTTGATGAATTAAACCTAGTCTGTCATTCTATACATGGTGCTATCAATAACAATCCCCCACAGACACAAATGCATAACCACAAATGAGTTGTAAAGGTCCAATTAAAAGTCATGTTTTAATTTTGTAAGGGATTTTTTTTGAGTCTTATATATGTTATGTTTTTAATGGAGTGCTAATTAGTTGAAACTATTCTACAATTTAATTTTCAAAGCAATTTCTACATTATGATACTAAGAGATCATATCCTCAAATTCACACATACATATGTACATTCATACTATATGTAAATATATATTGCAAATTGAATGCTTCCACCAAAACATTACACGTTAAAGCTTTAGTACTCAGTTCAATGTTATTAAGAGATTGGATACTTGGGAAGCAATAAGATCAGGAAGATAGATGCCTTTTGAATGATGTTAACGTTCTCATAAAAGGTGCTTCAGAGAACTTTGTAACTACTTTTCTACTATTAGTTATCCTGCTGGAACTCTGAAGAGAGGCTTCATCAGAACATGATAATACCCTGATCTTGGATTTCTTTTCTCCATAATGGAAGAAATAAACTTCAGTGATTTGTAAATTATCCAGTCTATGACAGTTCAATATAGTATACTGAGTACTGCAATTCCATTAGCAAGCCTCCTATCAAAGGCAAGTACATTTCTCCTCAAGGAACTTTAAGTTATTGAATAAGTGTAACTACTTGGATAGCCTTACTGAGTTATAGCTTATCACATAGAAATTTAAAACTCATGGTTAAACAGTGTATGGTCAAAGCAATTCTAGTGAAAAGACTAGACTTTATTTGTTTTCTATGAACAAGATGTTTATGTGGAAAGACACATGAGATTCTTTTCCTTAAAAAAAAAAGAATTAAAAAAAAATATGTACCAGGAAATGGATACTTACAAAAAGGGTGGAATAGTCCCAAGGGGAGAGGGGTAGAAGAATGAAGGGAGAAGGAGGTTAAATGGCAGGCAAGAATTCACTGTATATGTCACATTGAGAAATATAAGAAAAAGAGTGGTCAAAAAGGGGTGAAGATGTTGAAGTGATGATATAGATCAAGATGTACTGTACACATAAACTGCTTTGTTAAATGCCAAAAAGATTCAATACATAACCTAAAATTAAGATAAGGGAAGGGTAGGTTGGGAGGGATGGTGAGAATTTTGAAAGGGCAACATTGAACAAGATACTCTGTATTCATGAACTGCTTCCTTGAATGAGAACTAGCCAGAGACAATAAAAAATATTTTTAAATAATATCTTGAGAGTAGTCTCCCTCTTTATCAAGGAGGTAGAATATTATTAATTTCCCTGATTTTTCTCCAGTTAGTAACTAAGATAGATTAATATCTTTTCCACAATAAACTGTGAGCCATTTAAAAAAAGGGGGGGGGGGTGAACCTTTGAATTTCTTATAAATATTTGATAGACATGGTTCTTCTATAATATTTACTTTACTGAATAAGTCTCACAAGAGCAGCTGCACGTAATTCTCATGTATAATATTCTCTCATCTGGTGAAGAAATAGCATCACAGATACATGTATGCAGATGAGCTATTCAGTATGATCCCCCTTTTCCTCAGATTAACCAGGCCTGCCAATTATTTCCAGATGGAGTAGCAATAAAAGAAGGCAAGAGAATAATTCATCTGACAATTTTCCTTTTCTTATTTTTCCCTTTAAATGTAATTAAAGTCGAATCAAAAACATAACTCTCCTGGTCATGTTTTACTTTTATAAACCAAAAAGAAATTTAATAAGACAGGGAAACAAATTCAGACAGAATGTTCAGCAAGGAAAAAAAATAAACTCACTAATTACAAAGCAGGAAGGTCCCTTGTTGAGGCAAAATCAGCCCAGGCAAAAAAAGTTCACCTTAGAATACATTAGTATCTTTTCCACAAATAACAAATTGGAAAGGAGTTTCTAACGTAATTTTTTTCATTGACTGCCATGACTTTTAATTAAGGTTTAAATCTGTGGTGTGTTTGAAATATAATTTCTATTTGCTGATGACAATAAGTTGAAATACAAAGGTATTTCTGGGTTATTGGGAAGTTTTCCAGTGTCAGAAACTAATCTGCTTAGATCTGTTGAGTTTTTAGACATAATGAAATGTGTACAGTGTAAATGAATAGTAATACTAGATGTTCAAGAGAGCAATCATGAATAAAAAAACTTGCATAAATATGGATTATATGGCTTCATTCTTCATAAGTAACTGAATGAAATGCATTATATCCATTTCCAATTAAAGAATATTGCATGCATGAACATAGTATAATACACATCCTTAAAAACCTATAAATTCTCTCCAAATATTTGACTTTAAAATTCAATATTATTCCATATAATCTTTTAACTCTTAGAATTCATTCTTATACACATTAAATTTTGGATTCAACAACAGTACTTCACTCTCTGAGAGAGTTTGAAAAAGTGTTTGGTGTATGACAATATCCTTTAAAAACAGTTTTTATAAATATTTATGATCATAAGATTTTAATTCGATTTCCAGAGCTCAAAGGTTTACCTTCACTGTAAGTTGTGATTGCTTATGGCATAAATGAAAAGTGTGTCTGTGTGTGTGAGGGGCAGTGACTAGAGATGGAACCCAGGATCGCAGGCTTGCTTGTTGAATTCTCTATCTACAGTAAGCTACACTTCTAGCCCCAAAGTAGGATCAATTATACTGTATAAAAATTTCTCCCCAAATTAGTACTAATGTATGTTGCAGACTTAGAGATATAAGTTTCTTGAAGTGACCATAAGTCATTAATAAATGTAATGCCATCATATACTCCAACATAGCTGCATAAAGAGCTTGTTTTCTCAATGATTTCCTCTCACAAAATGTGGGGCACGCCTTGCAGCATTAAGACATAATCAGCTGGCAGCTGGCCCCACCTGTTTTCCCAGCCCTGGGACCACGTGGCTGTTGGCCCTGCCTGCCTTCCAGGATCCTGAAACCAGAAAGGCGGTTCTAGCTGGCCCGGCCAACCAGCCTTGGGGCCATGTGTAGCAAAGATGGCGGCTGGTAGTGAACCCAGTGGCGGTCCTGTGGGCTGTGACGTAGATTTAGGCCACCCTTAGGGAGGTCCCTCGGCCCTCCACCCTGGACAGACAGCACAGGCTGCCAATCACAGCCTCTACGTAGGTGCACGTACCCCTCCCCTTCCGCCACTCTCTGACCCATTTAAAAAGCAGCTCATTTCTGCCATTAAAGTGAGTCTTAGCATTGACTTGGCTCCCGGACTGTCTCTCTGTCCTCTGTCAAAAGGGGGACTAGGGTGGCAGTCTGTCTACCCTCTTTTCCTCTTCTTGGCTAGTCCGGGTGGGGCATGTTTTCCCATCTCTCCTGCAGGACAGGAGGGCTAAAAACCCCAACATCTGGTGCCCAAACGTGGGGCAAGAAGGACATATGAAGTGAAACTGTCCGGCAGGCCAGGCCAATCGGATTCCGAGGTGAGGGTACCCCAAAAAAGATTGGGCAGGCTCAAACTCAGCATGATGATTGAGCGCTCAGAGTGTTGACCTTCATGCTCCAAAACGTAGGTTTGGAGGTCTCAGACTCCCAGGCCAGGAGAGTCTGGGAAGCGTTTAAGCAGGCTGCTCCCTGGGTGGTGTCCACCAGCCTTTTCAGCCTGGCTACTTGGGAGGGAGACAGCCCTCCCACTGCTCAGGAGGAGAGGGGCTCAACGCCTCACTCCAAGGAGCCCATAGAGGAGCCTTGGCCTAATCCCCTGGATCCTGGGCCAAGTGCCTCGGCCCCAGGACGAGCAAGGTGGGGGGTGGGGGGACGGCCTCCACTGCCTCATCACTCCTCCTCCATCAGAGGCGGAGGCTTCAACCTGGAGACAGTAAAGGCCCTTTTAAGACTCTCACTCCTCCCGCTTCTGAGGCCTGGGAAGCATTTGCTAAGGAATGTCTTGGATGGAGGGGAGACATCCCCCTGGCTGCCCAGGAGGAAAAGGGCTTATTTACTTAACATCTGCTTCAAAAGAGACTAAAAAAAAGGCTTTCGATTCTTGTTGTTGATGTTTGCTAAGTTGGAGATTTGGTTAAATTATGATTGTTGTTGGCTAAATCGTGTTTTCTCTAGCATTGAGCACATGGTGGTCAGTAGAATTGGTTGGAGGTGGAGCCCACCCATCCCCCAGGTGATGGGCATGCCAAATTCCTCAAGGCTGGGCAGGGACTTGGAGACTCCTGATAACCCTGCCCCCCACCCTGATCTCTGTAACTGTGGCCTTGCAATGAAGGTGTCTTGCTGTGAGCCTGCTAAGGCTCTGACCAGCTCCGCCGCCATTAAGCCGTGCCACGTGTCTTTTCTGTTCGCATCTTTTCTCCCATGTCCTGGACCTTCTCTGGTCATAGCATCCCACTTCAGCTCCACATTGGAGCTGAACTGGTTTTTCAAAATGTGGCTTCTTCATTTCCTTGCCAGATAATCTGTGAAAAATTTTGTTTCCTAGGAAATGTTTTTGTTCTCTAACTGACCACGTGGTTCTAAAATATGGGCAAAATAATATCAGTTTGCCACTGGAATTCCAGGAGACTTACATGGCCAATTCAGAAAAAGAAAATTTTTTCTAAGCACGCCCAAAGCTTGTGCACAACTGTCTGTCTGTCTGTCTGTCTGTTGGTAAAACATGTAAAAACTAGCATCATGGTTTAAAAATTACTTGCCTTTTTAACTACTATTTTAACTTGCTTTTAAGTTTTATGTTAAACACCTATAGGTGTTCCTTGCAGCCTATAGGTGGAGTCACAGTAAACAGCCTGGAAGAAATCCTGACAACACCAGACTCCAAGCCGAAGGGGGGAAAAAAAACAAAAACAGGTTTTAAACCCAAACTGATCCTTTTGGGTACAAGCAAATGTGTCTAAGAAAAACTCCAAAAGGTTCCAATCTGCAGCATGTGGTATAAGTATAATGATGTAAAATCAGTGTGTTATTTTTTTATGTCTATCTATGTTAAAAGTCAAGTGTACATCTGATCCTGACAATTCTTGGTATAGACTAAGATTTTGCTTCTCCATTTTTCTCTCCTGTGCTCTCATAAACTCTTTATAGGATCAAGGGACCAGAGTCACTTTGGAACAAGTATATTTTGCTTTATAGGATGCAGGTCAACATGTGTGCTAGCTGTGTGGATGATTCCTTATTCTCTCTCTTTCTTTCATGGAAAACTGCTCAGGAAATCTAGGAGTCCTGTAAAGATTTTGACAGGCCCAGAGTGCTTCTGACCTGGTTCTGCCCCACCCCCTTTCAGTTGCAACCGAGACTTACTCCAAGGTTAAAAGCATCAGAGTTGTGTTGGTGGCCACAGGGTTGCCTTGGGGTAGCATTGGTCTTCCCTCTCCATGTCTCAGAAACTGTCGTGGCTGCTGCAGAGAGCCGACTTGGTTGGCCTTTGGTCTATGTGGATGTTGTGACTAGGAAGATGGTCAAAGGCCCAAGCCTTCTAAAATCTGTTTAAAGTTGTCACCCTACTTAAACCAGTAGGGCACCAGCCTACAAAAGCCAGAGTACTCAGAGTAAGCAACCAGGAAATACTGGGAGATTTCAAATGTCTTTAACCAGTCTGTGTAGAATTTTGCAGGCAACCCAGCAGGAGGTGTTACAATCTATCCAGGGGACTCTGAGAGATGCCACTACAGCCTTGCCCAGATCCAACCCATCTCTCCTGCCTGCCTCCATCACACATGACTAATGAAACCTGCTGATTCAGGATGGAAGACACAGCCACTTCAGATCTGCTGAAGGTGAGACTTTTACATTATCCCAACCCTTTGCCCTCTTGATTGTAATTCATTTGTGCTCTCTTCCACCTGCCAGTAAGGTTAAATGATATAATTTGATTTAACCAGCGAAATGCTGAAAGCGGCACCGTGGCTCAAGTGGTAGAGCACCAGCCTCAAGCAGAAGTGCTCAGGGACAGTGCCCAGGCCTTGAGTTCAAACCCTGTGAATGCCAACTGGGACCAGCTATCAAGCCATGAGCACCTAGACCTTCAGGATGAGGTCAATCCTGACAACGAAGAACCATGGAGAGGAGTAAGAGGAGATGAAGTCTCATCTTAACTGGAGTCAATTTAAACTTGCCCTTCCAAAATTAATCAGAGATGGGAGATCAAGAGAAATAGTTGTTTACCCACCTAATACTCATACCTGTCCATTTTCCATCTGGACAGAAACTTGCATTCTTGCCTTTGTTACTTGATATATATATATATATATATATATATATATATATATATATATATATATATATATATATATATCTCCTCTAACTGGTTACTCCCAACTAGTCCACTATCCCTAAACACTTCCTTCTTGCCCCCAGTCCAGTTATTCCTCCTTCCTTGTAATGGGCCACAATTGGGTTTATGTTCCAAATGGAACTTTTCTGGCTTATGCACAGGGTGTGTTCTCCCATGTTGTTCATGTTAACTGGTCCTGTGAACTTGTCAGCCTTTTGCCTGACCTTTTCAAAAGTCTCTTAACAGGCTAATATCCCTCACCAAGGTCGCCACCTGGAAACTTGCAGTTCAAGGCCATCCTTTTACTACACTGCTGTGCCCAGCACAGACCTGGACCCTGAAGACCCAGCCCCAGGGACTCCTTGATGTGCCCAAGCTACAGAAGGTAGCCAGAGGAGACCATGACACCCATTGGCCCTGATAACCATTCTCGTGGAAATGATGAGGACTTTTACCAAACAAACTGGACACTACCAGGCCAAATGACAAATCAGGAACCCCTGACTACTTTGCCCCTTTTAAGCAGGAAGTAATTCCAGAAGAAACAACCTCCGCCCATATTCCCAGCCTGGAATCCCTCCTCTGTTATTAATAAAAAACAAAAGGGGGAGATGTGGGGCACACCTTGCAGCATTAAGAGATAATCAGCTGGCAGCTGGCCCCACCTGTTTTCCCAGCCCTGGGGCCACGTGACTGTTGGCCCCGCCTGCCTTCCAGGATCCTGGAACCGGAAAGGCGGTTCTAGCTGGCCCCGCCTCCCAGCCTTGGGGCCATGTGTAGCCAAGTTGGCGGCTGGTGGTGAACCCAGAGGCGGTCCTGTGGGCTGTGATGTAGATTTAGGCCACCCTTAGGGAGGTCCCTCGGCCCTCCACCCTGGACAGACAACCCAGGCCGCCAATCACAGCCTCTACGTAGGTGCATGTACCCCTCCCCTTCCGCCACTCTCTGACCCATTTAAAAAGCAGCTCATTTCTGCCATTAAAGTGAGTCTTAGCATTGACTTGGCTCCCGGATTGTCTGTCCTCTGTCAAAAAGGAGGCTAGGGTGGCAGTCTGTCTACCCTCTTTTCCTCTTCTTGGCTTATCCAGGTGGGGCATGTTTTCCCATCTCTCCCACAGGACAGGAGAGCATGGGAGGCTAAAAACCCCAACAACAAAATAGATACCAGAAGGCTCCAAGACACTTCTTTCACATTACAATAGTCATAAATTGATTAAATATTCATATTCATATTCATAAAAGATATTCATAAAAGATAACTGGTCCAAAGTGAGGCTGTGGCTCAAGTAGTAGAATGCTAGCCTTAAGCCAACAGTGCTCAGGGAAAGCAACACCCAGAGCCTGAGTTCAAGTCCCAGGATTGGCACCAAAGAAAATAACTAAATAAGAAGTTAAAATAATTGTTTAAGTAACTGGTATAAGTAAGTCAAAATTCATTCCTGGAGTCAAAAGAAAAGCCTACTTCCTGGTACATGTGTTCACAAACTCAATAGCTAAACAAAACTAGATTTTAAAATGAAATGAAAGGAGACCATATAACATAAGCCAAGTGTTATCAGGCTTCAGGCACATTCATTTGCCCACATATTGTCAACTAATATGTGTTTGAATATATATGTATATATGTATACATGTGTATGTATATGTGTATGTGTGTGGATATATACATATATATGCATATATATGGAGAGAGAGCTTTCATTTTTAGCCTACATTTAGAGGACTTACTGCATTAGAGTCTTGTATTTGTCCTTAGAATATTTAGCCAAAGAGCTGTTAAAGAATTGTTCAACAATTGATAGGGGTGAAGCTTAGAATTCAATTGAAATAGAGAACAAAGAAACAGGAAAAAACATAAATACAATCAGAATTTGGACAGAAAGGGTGCTACCTCAGTGGTGTGAAAGTCTCTAGCTATTCCCACGGGGACAGGAGTCTTCCAGAAAATAGTCTTCTGAGGCCATGAAATACACCATTCTCTGTTCACATATAATCAAATGATAGTTTGATAAACAAGTTTTCTCTTCCAAGTGACCTCCCAGTACAATCACAGGAGTAAAATAATGTAAAACCTGTCTTGAACAATAGCCCCAAAGAACTCCTTTCCAATGGTGAGAACATGAGGCTCTTTTCTCCTTGTCAAGCAGAAAATATAAGGACAAGACAGCAAAGCTAAAAGGAAAAGATAGGTTAAAAAAATATGACTCATTTCTGTCCTCTTCCAATATTCTCAAACACAAACAATGGGATAAGAAAAAGGAAGACATTTCAGGCTCAAAATAGCATCCATCAGAAATGCTAGAAAAGCCAACAAGCTAGAAATAATTTTGGTCAGACTAAAAAATAGGATGGATTCAAAAGCATTCTTCTCTTTTATATTTTTTTTATTGTCACATTGATATATGGAAGGGTTACTGTTTCACACATAAAGCTGTGAATATATTTCTTATCAAACTTGTTATGCTTTATAGTGAATAACAAAGAAAAGATTGTAATGACCTTCTTTTAAAATAAAAGTTATCAGAGATATCAGCCAACAACTTAGAGGTACAGAGCAATAAAAGAAACACTTTTCACTGATGTACAAAGAATACCTTCTTGTTGTATAGTCCTGTAGATTCACAAGACAAAATTCTAAGTACAGTGTTGGAGGCATGAAAAAGTGCTTACGTACTTATGTATATGTAGCTGTAAACAAAAGATTCAACTCTTCCTTAATCATCAATAAAACGACCAAAGTAAATGAAAAACTAAACAAACACTTCCTGGAATATCTAATCTCTAAAATGCTAAAGTCAGATTCTCAAGGTCCAAACTGGAAGTTTCTTAGCTGCTTTATAAAGTTTTAGAGGCAAATCATATTTGCTATAACATAGGCTTTATTTCTTGGACACCTCAATTCTAAATGAAGTAGTTTATTGCCTCATTTTATAGCACATTTTTCAATTCTGTGAAAAGAACTTAAGGAACACCAACACTTAACTTCTTGTCACTCCATTTTCTACAATACAGGTTGACGATGAATTCAGATCTGAAACTTTGAAACTACTACATGGATTAATAGAGAAAACACTGGAACTTATTGGTATGGACATTAACCTCCTGGAAAGAGCTCCAACTGCTTGGCAAGAGCAGATTGACAAATGGATTGCACCAAACTAAAATGCTTCTGCACAGCAAAACATATAGTACCAGTGGAAGACACAGCTACAGAATGGGAGAAACTTTTTACCAGCCATTCATCTGGCAAAGAATAAATCACAAAAAATATAGGGGAGTTTAAAAAACCTTGGAGAAATATTATTAAGCCATACAGAAAAGTGAAATTATGTCAGTTTCAGGGAGCTGGATGAAACTGGTGATCATCATGTTAAGAAATGTAAGCCAGGTTGAGGATGAAAGTTGCACACTTTTCATATGTGAATGCTTAAACTAAAAGATAAACATATACATAAACACATACAGAATTATGCATATCCAGAGAGAGAGAGAGAAAGCACAGAGCATATTTTTAATTGTGGGACCATGTGAGGTCGTTAGAGCAAGCATATTTAAGAAAGGAAAATATTAGAGAATGAATGAACAGTGCTAAAATAGCTTACATCTGTGAATGAAGGTAGCAGAATCAAAGTCATTGAAAGCTGTTGAGTAATATGTGGTAACAAGAATGGGGAAAGTGAACATTGTTTATGATCATTTGAGTAAATGCCCAGAAGAGGGATGACAGGGTCATAGGGAAGCTCTATGTTTTGTCATTTGAAGAAGTTCCACACTGCTTTCCAGATTGGTTGAACAAGTTTGTATTACCACCAACAGTCTAATAGCATTCCCTTTGGCCATATCCCTGCTAGCATGTGTTATTACAAACAAGGCTATTCTAAAGCCACCAGTACACCCGTGTGAATTGCAGCATTATTTACCATAGCTAAGATATGGAACCAACCAAATGCCCCCAGTAGATGAATGGATCAAGAAAATGTGGTATATGTACACAATGGAATTATATGATTCCATCACAGAGAATGGCATCACCCCGTTTGGAAGGAAATGGAAAGACTTGGAGAAAAAACATGTTAAGTGAATTGAGCCAGACCCAAAGAAACATAGATTCCATTGTTTACCTTATTGGTAATAATTAATATATGTCTAGGATAGTCCTAGCAGAGGATTGCAATAGTACAATAGCTATGTACATATGATTGTATAAGATGATGCTAAGCGAAATGAACTCCAAGATATGGAAACAAGAGGTTTTTCATTGCTGTTGGTATTTTAATGTATTATGCAAAATTATTTCTTTTTGTGCATATTTTATTTCCTGTAGTTTATTCCCTGTTGTCATTATATTTGATTTAGGTACCCTGAGCATTGTACATATGTTTATCTGGATTAGGGAAGGGGAACATCAAAATGGGGAGACAAAGGACAAAGGCAAACAGTGATACTCACAGACAGTATGTGGGGAATTAACTGTACAACAGGGGGGAGGGAGATTGAGGATGAGGGAAGGTAAGAGAGAAATGAAGGAGAAGGTAACAACTTTGACAAGAAATGTACTCACTACTTTACATAAGTACCTGTACTCCCTCTATGTATCACCTTGAAAATGAAATTAAATTAAAGAAAAGAAGAATGGGGAAAGTGAGGGTAAGCCCTAGGGACAGTGTGATAATTACTTTATATGCATATGTGAAATACAGTGGTGAACCCCCTTCAACCACTGAACAGACAATTAATAAATGACTGACACAAACAGATCCTGTCTGAGATATGGATACTAACTAGTGGGGGGTGGGGTATAAACAGACAGCATGAAAGAAGGTGAAATAGTCAAAATCCTTTATATACAAATGAATAAAGGGAAAAGAAATTTGTTGAGATTGTTTGAGAAGGAATAGCGATGAAAGAATGATGGAGGGATTGGATGTGATCAACATATATTGTATACATATATGGATGGGTCAAGGGAAATACTTTTATTCAAATGATGGGAAAAGTTAAACTCAACAGAGCATTAAATGCTCCTTCCTCATGAAGAACTTTATTGATACATTCCACTTCACTGAGGTAAACATTTTTCTTCACACACATAGTAAAATTTGGACTTTTTTCTTTTGGATTAGAGGGCTTTGTTTGGGGACATGCAAGATTTTCTTCAGGGCCTTGCATAATGCTAGGCAAGTATTCTATCACTCAGCAATGCCCCCACCTCTCTTAATCCTTTAAAAGTGGAATTTTAGTAAAAGAAAAATCATTCTTACATGTTTTGTTACTGAAAAGAAAATAGAACATTCATTAAACTAATTTTAAAAGTCACACTTTTTTTAAAAAGTCAAAATTATAGTACTTTACTTTAAAAATCACATTCTGAATCTTTACTTCATGAATATGTTTATGAATATAGCATGCTTTCTTTATGGACTTTTTGTTTGTTCTCCCAAAGAATCCATCTTTACTTATACTTCCTAAACTCACTTGTGCTACTAAACTCAACTGTATTTGTAGAAAAAAAGAAAAGTATCTTGATAAATGGAAGGAGTTACATTGTCTCCCTAAACAGCAAGAAAATAAAAAGAGATATATTCAGTATTTATGCAATATAACCCAAAGTGAATATCCAAAATGTGCTTTCTAGAGAAAAAGTTTCAGGAGCTTGTTGCAAGATGGAATCCATAAGTGAGATCCACGTGCTTTGTTGTGAATGTAAGTTACTTTACATTAGCACTTACTGAAATTGTTTTGTATGATATAGGCTAGAAATCATTGAAAGTGACAGGGATACAGGTTGAAGAAAACCAACTTCCATGTAAACGTGGCCTTAGGTTAGTTGTGTATGTAAAATGAAGAGTGATAACTGGAACAAGCTGCACCGATTCTCCTAATGGTAAAATGAAATTTCCCTATTGTTGTACTCTAACATAATATTCTATGTCACCTTGCAGTCCTTTAACATACAAGATTAATGGGTAGAAGGAGGCTGCTAGTAGCACTATGCAATGTAATAATTGTGAAATATGAAGAATTATTTTCTGAAATGTCAAGTAAGTCCAGTGTGATTCCCTTTGCAATAAATGATCCTAAAAATGAGAAGTAACACAATCTTCACAAAAATCCAGGTACTGTTTTTACAGTTAGAGATAATACCATTGATCAAGTCAAGTATTCCAAGTAATCAAGTATAGAAATCTTTAAGATGAATAAATTTATCTACCAATTAATAGACCAATTCTTGTTATTGTTTCAATTACTTGAGTTTTCTTAGAAAAGTTAATTGAATTATAGTGCCCCATATAGGAGAGGATAATAAATATTCAGTTACATTGAATAAATGTAAAATATGTAATTTTGTAAATGGAGGTCCATCTAAGGAAGTAATTTTTCATAATTTATGATGCTATTATCCTGAAAATTCTACAGTTGTTCAGAATATCAAAACAGATGAATACTTAATTGTAATTATGACCAAGAATTGTATAGCACTTAATATATTCTGGAGACTACACTAATTTATTTACACATTTGATATTTTTATGCTTAAAGAAACACTAAGTCGTAAGAGCTATTTATTTTTTCTTTTGCTGCTGGGAATGAATCCCAGGGCTTCCTATAAGCTAGGTAATGCTACACCACTGGAACACAGGCCAGGGAAGAGAAGAATCATGTAGATGAGGAAACTGAGGCACACTGAAAGTATGTAAACTGTCCATACTCGCATAGCTATAATTTGAAGAAAAAAACTACGACTCAAACTAAATACATCTTTCTCTAGAATTAATGTTTGTAGTTATAATTCTTAAATTATTTTCGAATAACATTCTTTGAGAGAAATAGAAATGGACATTCATGGCTCTATATAAACAGCTCTAGTGACACAAACACTTAAAATCATGAGCCTTTTATAGTATTTATAGTGTTAAAGGTATTACATATATAGATATTACAGAATCTGGGATATTTGAGGGAAAAGAAAATGGACTGATTAAAACATATCTTTCGGGGCTGGGGATATAGCCTAGTGGCAAGAGTGCCTGCCTCGTATACACGAGGCCCTAGGTTCGATTCCCCAGCACCACATATACGGGAAACGGCCAGAAGTGGCACTGTGGCTCAAGTGGCGGAGTGCTAGCCTTGAGCGGGAAGAAGCCAGGGACAGTGCTCAGGCCCTGAGTCCAAGGCCCAGGACTGGCCAAAAAAAAAAAAAAAAAAACATATCTTTCAAAAAAAAAAAAACAGATCTTTCACCAGAATGCATACAGGGCTATTGTTTTTTTCCTCTTGTTTATGGAGTAACTCAGGGGGCACTTAACCTGAAAATTTTCCTCCCAGCACTTAGTGTCTTGACAAATACTAGATTTATATAACTACCAATTATTTATAAAGTGTTTCCCCTAGGGCTTACTAGAAGTCAATCAATTCTAGTCACTGCAGTAAATACAAGTATGAAGAGGAAGGTAGATAATTTAATTGAGCTATCAGAAATGCTGATTCCTTTGGTTTTCATGGAATCATAATTACAGTTTAGTTCTCATGCATCCCCTCTGAATTGTATTTATAGTGGATTTCTAAAACTTTAAGACTTTCTACATCTGAACAACTTGAACACAGAAATGCAAGAAGCACTTGAGCATTCTGCAAACAGCAAATACAAAGTAGACACCCATCAGTCAGCAGTGTTTTCTACACACTGATCTAGGCTTCCAGCCAGCTACTCTCTGCATTTGTTAGAAAAAATTACCTAGGGGTTGGGAATATGGCCTAGTGGCAAGAGTGCTTGCCTCCCATACATGAAGCCCTGGGTTCAATTCCTCAGTACCTCATATATAGAAAAGGCCAGAAGTGACACTGTGGCTCAAGTGGCAGTATGCTAGCCTTGAGCAAAAAGAAGCCAGGGACAGTGCTCAGGCCCTGAGTCCAAGGCCCAGGACTGGAGAAAGGAAGGAAGGAAGGAAGGAAGGAAGGAAGGAAGGAAGGAAGGAAGGAAGGAAGGAAGGGAGGGAGGGAGGGAGGGAGGGAGGGAGGGAGGGAGGGAGGGAGGGAGGGAGGGAGGGAGGAAGGAAGGAAGGGAGGAAGGAAGGGAGGAAGGAAGGGAGGCAGAAAGGAAAAATTACCTAATATATGAGGAGTCACCTAACATGTCTGACCGTGTATGTAATGACCAAAAGCTATTTGAACATTAAGGGGACTCCAGATAAAAGAATCATTTGTGTGAAATACGAGTGGCATAAAGTTGAGGAACATGAAAATTCCAAAACAGAGTGAAGTGACTTGAAGAGATTTACCTGACCTATAGTTCTTTTTCCTTCAAGCTCTCGAAGGTAAACATTTATTTCTATGTGTGGAGAGAAATAAGTGATAACTAGACCAACTAAGGTCTCACAATCTATTATGGAAAATATCACTTTTAATGCTCACATATCTACCAGAACATATAGCTAGAATTGGATCAGTAAGTTAGTTGGCCACACAGAATTAAACAAAGCCAGGTTAAATTAAACGAAGTGCAGGTTAGTTCACAGCAAATCAATAGTATCTGGGTAAGGATTGAACTCTTGTCACCTAGTCAGAGTCAATGTAGTTTCTTGAAATGCTACTTAATTCACACCCACGGGTTCTTTGTGTCCCTGGCTCATCTTTCTCCTGCTGATGTGTAAGTGTACGCATTTTATCCAGTATTACATCACCACTTTCTTTTTTCATTCTACTATTACCCAAAGGGAAGCCTTGCTTCATGACCACTATCCACCTATCAAGGTTGCACACAAACCTTTATCCAAAACCCTAATTTCTTGCAACATTTCCAAGTATATGAAGGGAAACCTCATTTAAGTAGCATTCTGTCATTTGCAACTCAATTTCCAGCATACTCTTTTCTGAATAATTATTTATTTATTGCCAAAGTGATGTACAGAGGGGTTACAGTTTCATACGTAAGGCAGTGGGTACATTTCTTGTTCAACTTGTTTCCTCCTCCCTCATTTCCCACCCCCTTCCTTTTCGCGCTCCCCTCATGAGTTGTTCAGTTGGTTTACACCAAATGCTTTTGTAAGTATTGAGTTTGAAGTCATTTGTCTTTTTATCCTTTGTCTCTCAATTTTGATATTCCCTTTCCCTTCCCTGGTTCTAATCCAAGTATATACAGTATCCAGGGTACTCATTCAAAACCTAATCTAATCCTACCACCTGCTTTATTGCCAATTTTCTAATTATAACAAGACTTTTCAAACACTGAATACCTAGACATTGAAAATGTTTTGCCTCTACTGCTTCCATTCTACTCCTGTATGTGAGGTGGGTATTTCCTTTCTGAGATGTTTAAATGGACTACAGAAATAACTTTCTAATTTTCATTTCCATTTGGACTATCTCTGTATTTTAGTTTATGCACTTCTACTAAATTATTCTTAAAGAACCTAAATAATTAAGCATCCTTCCTGCACATAAAACTTCAATATCCTTTTTCTTTACTAACAAAATAAAGCTCAAGATTCCCTGATTGCTGAAAAACCTGTATTTCTGGATTTATCTCTTTACTTTACTTTCCTCTTTTTATGTTTAATGCATTTGTCCACATAATGCTTTTGTCAATCCTTAACTAACTTTCAGTTTAAAAAAATATTGTATGTTGAAAATGCATTTAGACCCTTTGTCTTGTATATAAGCTTATCTGATTTGGAGCTGGGAAGGGGACTCACAGAAATGATGAGGCAAAGGACAGAGTGAACCAATGCCACCATGATATTCACAAGACACTACATTGGAAATGAACTTTACAACTTGTGGGGGAGAGGAGTTGGGGGGAGGGAAAGCAAGGGGAAAAAATGTGGGATAGGGTAATGTTTGACAAAAAATATACTAATTTCCTTACTTAGGTAGCTGTAACCCCTCTGTACATCACCTTTACTCAAAAAGATAACCCATTTAGTATTCATAGCCAACTAAATTTTATAACTTCAGTATATTTACATTAGTCTACAGTTCATCTGTTTTATAGTACAATGTTGAACTTGCCATGTGATTTTTTGAATACTACAGTAAAAGAGAAAAAAATGAATGTGTAAGTACACATTTACCCTAACAAGCACTTAATCATCAGAGCAACCCATCATAACTTAGGAACTATCAATACCTTCACTCCAAGTTGAACTTATTTAATGTCTACCCAATAAAGAAGTCTAAAATGTGTGTGAGAAAACACACAGGTCTGTAATCTCAGGATTTGAAAAGTTGAAGCAGGAAGGTCACAAATTCAAAGCTAATTTAAGCTATATGCAAAGACCCTGTCATAAAAAGGAAAAAATAAATAAAAAACCTGTGTTAACAATATCTAGTTAGTTAATAATATCTTGAATGTGACTGTTAACAAAAATACAAAATATCATTCTAGATCTTAGTGAAGAAAAGCAACAAATGTATAAACATGATTATCTAAACTCCTATCTTTAAATGTGATACAGTACAGAAAACTGTTAGAATACTATTAATCATATAGTCACGAATACACCCAAAGACATACACACAATCTCTATCAACACCACCATTACCCTCACTTATTTCCCACATTATTAAAAATAATCTGAATGTGAACTGTGTTTCCTATTCAAGTAGAATCTGCCTAAATGCTATTTGCTCCATATTTATTTCCAATTTTGGCAAGATTGTCTTGCACCTGAGAATTTTCAATCCTGGTACAAGCAGTATCCATTGTGAAAAGAACTGCAAACTAATATTCAGCATTCATGCTTCCCAGGTTCCTCATCTCCAGAGGTGGAATGGGTCTTCAAGCATTCTTCATACAATTTTACCAGATATAGGGAAGCCAAATAGTGAACAGTTGTATATTAGAAAGCTTATATATTTGTCCTACAGTACAAATTTCAGATTACCAAATTTACCATCTGTGACGGTTAAACTTTTTTGGAGTGAGAGACAGCTAGGAGATTTTATAAAGCCAACTTGTACTTGTGTCCTTTAGGGTGTTTCTAGAGGGTATGGTCTAGTCAAAAGTTTAACCAGTCCATAGATTTCATTCAAAACTCAGTATATTGTTAGGGGTGGTGGGACTTTGATGGCGCCAGACTGAAGGATGTATATGGGTCCCAGGAAGAGAGAGGCTGTCCTATTTTTTTTCTTTTCCCTGTCTTGTGGTTTGAACCCTGGGCCTGGGCACTGCCCTTAAGGTTTTTGTGCTGAAAGCTAGCATTCTACCACTTTGAGCCATAGTTCAACTTCTGGCTTTTTTGGTAGTTAATTGGATATCAGAGTCTCATGGATTTTTCTGCTTTGGTTGGTTGCACACCATGTTCCTCAATGGATCTCAGCCTCCTGACTAGCTAGAACTATGGTGTGTGCCCCAGGTGTGGGGGGACGGGGGCTGTCTTTGAAGGGCATATCTTTCTGTGGGCCTTTCCTACCTTTCTCTTCTTCTCTAAACTTCACTACTCTACCACACCTTGCCTGCCATAATGGATTGAAACCATGAACTAAAATTGTTTCCCTTTAAATTATTTGTCAGGCATTTTTCACAGTATGGAGAAGACTGAATAGCAAAAGCATCCACCCATTTTGTAAGAGATAAAAATTCAATGAGGCTAAATAAAGTGAATAAAGCTCAGAGAATTATCATTTCTCCAAGTTCTTCAACCCCTTTTCAATCTTTCCATTTACCATCAGATCCTAGAACATTGCTCTACGATTAGACTCCTAAAATATGCTCTCTTCCTAGAAATGTAACCATTTTCACCACATTAATCTGGAAATGGTAGAAGCTTTTTGTTTCTGTGAAACTAAATGGCAAACATTGGAACAGAGGATGGATCAATGAGATAAGGATCAGGGAAGAGATTGGGAAAAATAACTCAATAGATAACAAAATTATTTTCAGCACTGTAATCTGTGTGAAATCATTCAAGTGTTCCCATGTGCTTATAGTCATTAAATATTGTACAGTTTCCCAGATCCTTTTCCATCTTTTTTCCACCACATATGGGTATTCAAATACAGTCTTTAAAAAATTAATTAAGGGGGCTGGGGATATGGCCTAGTGGCAAGAGAGCTTGCCTCGTATACATGAGGCCCTGGGTTCAATTCCCCATATATACAGAAAACGGCCAGAAGTGGCGCTGTGGCTCAAGTGGCAGAGTGCTAGCCTTGAGCAAAAGGAAGCCAGGGACAGTGCCTAGGCCCTGAGTCCAAGGCCCAGGACTGGCCAAAAAAAAAAATTTAATTAATTAAGAATTAATTAACAGAAAATAATACAAAGTATCTAACATGAATACTCAATTTATACCCTGGAATATACATTACCATGTCTTAGGAGACTCAGTTACAAAACTCCTTGCCAAATGCTACCATTGATGATTTATATAATTTTCTGAATGGGACTATAAAAATTCAATTATAAGAATGTTAATGTCTCCAAAATTTCACCAGAATCCACTGGGCAAAGGAAACATTGCATGTATTCAAGGACCAAAGGTCAGTGATGCCTGGACTTAACTGGTAGCTCTTGCATCACCTTTGCTTAAGCCATAGTTCTGCTACCATGTTACCTGGGTTTTGAATTTTCATCCTTAAAGTTCCAATTACAAATTTTATACCAAAAATTGCTAACATCATTCCAATGGAAGATTGCTATTGCTTTCTCAAAATCTAATAATTTTTCTCTTTCTGGTCACAAAGCCAAAATCAATTTTGTCTTCAATGGATTTGTGTGTGTGTGTGTGTGTGTGTGTATGTATGTATGTATGTGTGCATGTGTGTGTGCATGTATGTGTTGGTACTAAGCTTGAACTTAGGGCCTCAACGTCTCGCTTGGCTTTTTCTCTCAAGACTGGTACTGTATCATTTGAGCCACACCTCTACTTCTGTTTTTTTGCTAGCTAATTGGAAATAAAAGTCTCACAAAATGTTAAGCTCCAGTGGCTTCAAACCTTGTCTTAGTCTCCTGACTAGCTAGGATTTCATGTATGAACCCAGATTCAAAGGACTCTTTGATGGTCCTTCACTCTACTCAGTTTCCTGCTCCTACACTGTTATATAGCATATCCTTAACTTGTAATTTCTAGAGAATAAAAATTCCTTCCTACATTGTTAATGATCAAAAGCAATTCTATTTGTATAAGAATAACTGATGCAACAAATGTAAGTTATATTTTGTGTATAAATACATACACATGTGCACAGATTCACATATTTTCTCTTCAGTTTTTTACACACACACACACACACACACACACACACACATACACATATGCCTGACCGGTTATAGCATTATTATCTTCCATAGAATGACAAGAAATAAAATAAAATATTACCAAAACCATTTGTTAGCCTTTTCATTTCTAGTGCAACTGCACTTAAGTTCATCCATGCCCATATCTGCAATGGAGTGCCTTGATCAAAGAAATGAGGCATCAGCTCCTATTTGATATATTCCTAGGTCTTGGCTGAGAGCATTTCATCAGAGATGAACTGCATCTAATGCAATCATCAGAATTAAAGCAGTTAAGAGAAGGCAATTCCTTGCCAAGAATCTCCTCTGCATAGTGCACTTATTCACTTGCTATTCCAGAAAGTATGGAACTGGTACTAATAAGTTGCTGGCTGCAGTTCCAGAAAGAGCAGCAGGAACAAAAATGCTGACCTCAGTAAATGTGTCCTCACTTTCCAATCCATGAAATTCTCACTGATTGATGTACAAGGCAACGTGTCCATCCATTCCATTACCGTTCTTTCCAAGTGCCTTTTAGGAACTTGCAAAATCAATATAGTTCTGTAAATAAAATGAATCTCCATCAATATGACTATAAATATGATAACAAAAAGTAGTCATATTTTAATTGACAGTTATTTAAATCAAAACAACGTTGGTGGTGGGGTAATACATTTTGCTCCAGGAAAATGTTGTAAATGCTACAAAAATAACAAGCTAGGCTATTGTCTTTATTAAAATACATTTAAAGATTTTCCCATGTTCCTTAGTCTAAGTTAAAGATGCATCAAAACAATTCCTAAAACAATAGAATTATTATTGCAGTTTGTGATTCTTTTTTTCTGTATTTTTTTTCTTTTTGTTGCTGCTTGTGATTTCTGTCCCTTTTCTAATATGTAAATTAATCTGATTTGGGGAGGGGAGGGGGAGCACAGAAATGCTGGGACAAAGGGTGGACTAATTCAGCAGTGATACTCACCTGACATTATGTTGAAAATGAACTATACAATTTGGGGGAGAGGAGGGAGGGAAAAAAACTGGGTGAAATGAGGGAGTGAGTGATACTGTTCAAAAAGAAATGTATTGATTACCTGACTTATGTAACTGTAACCCCTCTGTACATCACCTTCACAATTCAAAAAACACCCCCTTCCCAAAACACTTACCTAATTTTACCATAAATACAATCAAATTCAAAATGTATGAAGATAGAATAAATGTCCATACAGAAACAGGAATTGGCAAGAGACAGGAAAGAGAGAATGATAGACTGTATTTGTTAAGAGTGTAATGGTGTCAGTGTTTGGTTTAAGATATGATATCTGAATAGGATGTTTACCTTTCTTCCAGAAGAGGAACTCTGTTTTATTTTTGAGTTTCATGTAAGATTTTATTTGAATTAAGTTTCATGAAAATCAAAAGGGACAGGAATTTATAGCAGGGAGCTATAAGGAATTTGAAATAGCTGTAACTGAGAAGGCCTGTGTGAGAATGGTACACAATTAAATTAACAGGATTGGCAAAGGGCAAATTGTAAACTTGATTAAGTGTAAGCATAACAGGATGAAATGAAACTTTCCTCTCCTATAAAAGCAAAAGACTCTAATCAGACCTGGCATTGTCATACCTCAGGAAAAAAAGAAACACAGGAGACATTTACTTATACTAATTATGGTTTTCCACACAATCCAAACGTGAATGGCCTGGCTGAAAAAAAAAATCTTATTTATCATACTAGTAAAACTTAATGTTCCAAAATGTACAAACCAGCCTACTAGAAATAAAACACTTTTTTTCTTAAGCTAATTCTTCACATATGAACTTTAACCTGAATGCAATGCAATTATACCATATGAACCACAAGAAATGGCCTCCTCTTTGAGGCCCCTCTCAGACTGAAGAATCTCTTGACTTTCCTTGACACTTGCCTTTCACTTCCAAATACACTTGCTGTTTATCACAAACACTTTCCTGCCCTTTAACTTTATTGTGTTCCTTAAAGGGCTTTCCTTTCACTTTACAATAAACATATTCTGTTTATATTTTTAATGAGAAAAAAAAGAAAAACAAACGAAAGGAAAAGAACTCAACATAGATTAAGGTGGTGGATAGGACTTAAATTAACATATCTTCCAATCTCAGTGTGTTTATAGTTTGATCAGATCAACATTTGGCTGAATCTTAAACTATCTTCCAAATTTCCAGGATTTAAGGTTGAATCTCCTCTTTTAAGAGAGGAGAAGTACCTTGAAAGAAGATTCTCTAGAAGGATAGCTATGGAAACATGCAGTTAGTGTTATCTGAGTCCCCTCCATCATTCACTGTGAAGATTAGAAAAGGAGGTACCATTGTTTATCAGCAGCAGAGATGACCACAAGCTGACATGGACAGAAGGGATCCTCCAAATATAATGCAGCAAAATCAAAGAAAAACATACATGTACCATTACATTACAAAAGAATGACAGACTACCCATGAAGGTGTGGAACAAACACTGAAACATTTAAGTAGAAAAATAACACAATTATACTTATGTGAAAAAAGGACAGGAGTTGGTGGTAATGTTCTTTTCCCCTTGCAAACTATGCTACTTTACCACAATTTCTTAGATATTAACAGAAGCCATGAAATTCCTCGATTTGAGACAAAGGAATTTGTATTCACTATACAAATTCCTATGTCTCTGTCACAAAGGCTTCTCTCATTCCCGAATTCCATGGCAAGAAGCCTAGGTGACTGCTATACATAACATAGGCTTATTTTACAGTTAAGGAACCCTCAGTTTAGAAACCTCAATCTCACAAAGGGTGCTGGAAGAAAACCTACCTAATCTCTCTGCAGTTTTGTTTGTTTGTTTGTTTGTTTGTTGTTTTTTTGTCTTATTGTCAAAGTGGAGTAGAGGGGTTACCATTTCATATGTAAGGCAGTGAGTACATTTCTTATTCAATTGTTACCTCCTCCCTCATTTTCCCCCGACTCCCCACTCCCCCTTTCCCTGTCCACACCATGAGTTGTACAGTTGGTTTATACCAAATAGTTTTGTAAGTATTGCTTTTGGAGACATTTGCCTTTTTATCCTTTGTCTCTTCATTTTTTGTATTCCCTTTCCCTTCCCTAGTATATATATATATATATATATATATATATATATATATATATATATATATATATCCAGAGTACTCAGATGAGATACAATGATAGTGGGGGTAAAACCACGGGAAGGGAATACAAGAGAAACAAAAAGAAGAAAAAAGGTACAGTTTCACATGGCATGTTGAAAATAATTACAACAATGATATACCACTTGTTTCCATAATGTGGAATTCAGTTCACTTAGCATCATCTTATGTGTTCATACAAGCATAGCTATTGGGCTTTTGTGATCTTCTGCTATGACTAATCTAAACATGTACTAATTATTCCTTATGAGGGAAACCCTATATACAGTCCATGTTTCTTTGCTTCTGGCTCACTACACTTAGTATGAATTTTTCCAAGTCCTTCCATTTCCAAATAGAACAGTCTCATTCTTTCTAATAGAGGCAAATAATTCCATTGTGTATATGTACCACATTTTCGTGTTCCACTGATCTACTCAGGAGCATCTGGGTTGCTTCTATATTTTGGCTATGACAAATTGTGCTGTGATGAACATAGTTGTGATGTTGGCTTTAGTGTGGTCTTGCTTGTAATATTTTGGGTAGATGCCCAGAAGTGGGGCTGCTGGGTGGTAGGGAAGCTCTATGTTTAGCCTTGTGAGAAACCTCCATACTGCTTTCTACAGAGTGGTTGAACAAGTTTACATTCTCACCAACAATGTAGTAGGGTTCCCTTTTGGCAACATCCCCTCCATCATTTGTTATTATTAGTTTCCCTAATACTGGACATTCTTACTGGGGTGGAGTGGAATTTCAGTGTTGTCTTGATTTGCATTTCTAAACCTGAAAAAGGAAATTAAGGTAGAACTAAGGAAATGGAAAAACCTCCCATGCTCCTGAATTGGGAGTATCAGCACTTTCAAAATGGCAATACTGCCAAAAGCTATCTACAAATTCAATGCAATACCCATCAATATCCCAACACCATTCTTTAATGAATAGAGGAAGCAATCCATAAATTCATATGGAACAATAAAAGATCCCGAATAGCAAAAACAATCCTAAGAGGAAAGAACAGTGCTGGAGGAACTTCAATACCAAACTTCAACTGTATTACAAAGCTATAGTAATAAAAAACAGCTTGTTATTGGCACAAGAACTAGTCTGAGCACCAATGGGAATGGATCTGAAGACCCAGAAGTGAACCTGCAGAATTATAGGTACTAAACCTTTGATAAAGGAGCTAAACAACATAGGATGGAAGAAAGCTTCTTTAACAAATACTGCTGGCGAAATTGGTTCAACACCTGTAACAAATTAAAAATAGATCTTGGGCTGGGGATATAGCCTAGTGGCAAGAGTACCTGCCTCGGATACACGAGGCCCTAGGTTCGATTCCCCAGCACCACATATACAGAAAATGGCCAGAAGCGGCGCTGTGGCTCAAGTGGCAGAGTGCTAGCCTTGAGCGGGAAGAAGCCAGGGACAGTGCTCAGGCCCTGAGTCCAAGGCCCAGGACTGGCCAAAAAAAAAAAAAAAAAAATAGATCTTTATATATCACCCTGCATCAAAATCAATTCCAAATAGATCAAAGGCCTCAAAGTAAAATCAGATACCCTGAAAACACTACAAGAAGGAATAGGAGAAACACTTGGGCTCCTTGGTACAGGATGAAACTTCCTTAAAAGTCCCAGAAATGCAAGAAATCAAAGAAAGGCTGAGCAAATGCGATTGCATCAAACTGTTGAACTTCTGCACAACAAAGGACATAGCTTGCAAGATAAACAGAAAGCCCAACGATTAGAGAATATGTTTACCGGCCATACAATGGACAAAGACCTCATATCAAAAATATATGTAGAATTCAAAAAATTAAATTCCCCAAACTAATCCTCAAAAAACCAATGGCTCCTCAACAAATTGGCTAAAGACCTAAAAAGATACTTCTGTAAAGAGGAAACGAGAACGGCCAAGAGACACGTGAAGAAGTTTTGGTTCTTGTTGTCCTAGAGTTTTAACTAGTACCCTATGCTTGCCAGACAACTACTCTACCTCTTCAATCACACCACCAGCCATTTGGAGGTATTGTTTTGTTTTGTTTTGTTTTGTTTTGTTTAATAACATCTTGCTTGTATGCTTGAGATAGCCTGTGCTCTTCCTATCTATACTTCTTATACTAGGCATGCATTGCAACGCCGTTTTTCTTGATTGAAACTGGTGTCTCTTTTTGCCCGAGATGGCCTCATAACACAATCCTTTTGTATCTATTTCCCAAGTGGCAAGGATGGCAGGTGTGAGTCACTGCATCCATGCTAATTAGGAGAAAATTGTCTTTATATTGGACATCATACCTTTATCTTGTCCACTCCAATGAAACATTGTTGTTGAGGGATAATTACTACTGTAAATTTTAAAATATTAGTAATTTGAGATTGTCAGTCACTTCAACAGAGCCTTGAAAAAATTAACACATATTGGTGAATTTATTTTACTTGCATAAGAAGCAAAAAATACAGACAATCTAAACAAAATATGAAAGCCCTTAGCCTGAAGTAACTTTAGATTCCACTCTATACATAACCAGTACCAACTGCGTGATGTCTCTTATTTGTGATCTCTCCAGATTTGTGTGCACACACAGACACAGAGTTATGTAACTTGAATATAATTTAATATATATATTTATATATATATATGAGGAAACATCTGAGGGTTTACATAAAAATAAAGTCCATGTAGATTTTTTTCTATTTTGTTTGTTTTTTTATTGTCAAACTGATATACAGAGCAGATACAGTTTCATACTTTAGGCATTGGATACATTTCTTGTACTGTTTGTTACCTCCTCCTTCATTCCCCCCTCCCCCTCCCCCATCACTTTGCCCCCATGAGTTGTTCAGTAGATTTGCACTAAACAGTTTTGCAAGTATTGCTTTTAAAATCGTTTGTCTTTTTTACCCTGTGTCTCTCAATTTTGGTATTCCCTTACAGTTTCCTAGTTCTAATACCTGTATACACGGTTTCCAATGTACTCAGCTAAGATACAGAGATAGTGAAGGTACAACCACAGGAAGGGGATACAAGAGGATCATCAATAATAGAAGCTACGGTTTCACACTGCATGATGAAAGTAATTACAACAGTGATATAACAGTTGTTTCCATAACATGGAGTTCATTTCACTTAGCAGCATCTTTTGTGTTCATAAGAGTATAGCTATTGGGCTCTTGTGATCCTCTACTGGGACTTGCCTAAACCTGTGTGAATTATTCCCTATGAGGGAGACCATAGAGTCCATGTTTCTTTGGGTCTGGTTCACTGCACTTAGTATAATTTTTTCCAAGACCTTCCATTTCCTTACAAATGGGGCAATATCATTCTTTCTGATAGAGACATAAAATTCCATTGTGTATATGTACCATTTTCCTGATCCATTCGTCCACTGAGGGGCATCTGGGTTGGTTCCAACTTCTAGCTATAACAAATTGTGCTGCGATGAATATTGTTGTGCTGGTGGCTTTAGTGTGTTCTTGTTTGTGGTCTTTTGGGTAGATGCCCAAAAGTGGGGTTGCTGGGTCATAGGGGAGCTCTATGTTTAGCCTTCTGAGGAATCTCCATACCGCTTGCCAGAGTGGCAGAGCCAGTTTACATTCCCACCAACAATGAAGTAGGGTTTCCTTTTGGCCACATCCCCTCCAACATTTGTCATTGTTAGTTTCCTTGATAGAGGACATTTTTACTGGCAATGTTGTTTTGATTTGCATTTCTTTTATGGCCAGTGATGTAGAGCACTTTTTCATATGTCCCTTGGTCATTCTGATTTCCTCATCAGAGAAGTCTCTTTGTAAGTCTTTAGCCCACTTTCTGATGGGGCTATTGGTTCTTTGCGGTTTTGTTTTGGAGGAATGTAATTTTTTTAGTTGTGTATATATTTTAGATATGAGGCCTTTGTCCATTGTATGGCTGGTAAAGATCTTTTCCCAATCTGTGGGATTTCTGTTTATCTTGCAATCTATCTCCTTTGCTCTGCAGAAGCTCTGCATTTTGATGCAGTCCCATTTGTCCATCCTTTCTTTGATTTATAGCATTTCCGGGTCTTTGTTAAGGACGTTCTGTCCTGTGCCAAGGAACCCAAGTGCCCGGCCTACTCCTTCCTTTAGTGTATTCAGGGTGTCTGTTTTAATTTTGAGGTCTTTGATCCATTTGGAATTGATTTTGGTGCACCGTGATATATAAGGATCTAGTTTTAGTTTGTTGCATGTGTTGAACCAGTTTTGCCAGCACCATTTGTTAAAGGGGCTATCTTTCTTCCATCCCATTGTTTAGCTCCTTTATCAAAGATTAAGTAGGCATAGTTCTGTGGGTTCATTTCTGGGTCTTCAATTCTATTTCATTGGTCTTCAGGCCTGTTCCGGTGCCAATACAAAGCTGTTTGTATTACTATAGCTTTATAATACAGCTTGAAGTTGGGTATGTAATTCCTCCAGCACTGTTCTTTCTGCTTAGCATTTTTTTTTGCTATTCTGTGTCTTTTATTGTTCCATATAAATTTCTGGATTGCTTTCTCTATTTCATTAAAAAATGGTGTTGGGGGCTGGGGATATAGCCTAGTGGCAAGAGTGCCTGCCTCGGATACACGAGGCCCTAGGTTCGATTCCCCAGCACCACATATACAGAAAATGGCCAGAAGCAGCACTGTGGCTCAAGTGGCAGAATGCTAGCCTTGAGCGGGAAGAAGCCAGGGACAGTGCTCAGGCCCTGAGTCCAAGGCCCAGGACTGGCCCCCCCAAAAAAATGGTGTTGGGATATTAATGGGTATTGCATTGAATTTGTAGATAGCCTTTGGCAATATTGCCATTTTGATTATATTAATCCTCCCAATCCAGGAGCATGGGAGGTTTTTCCATTTCCTTAGTTCTGCCTTAATTTCATTTTTCATGGTTTTAAATTTCTCATCATAGAGGTCTTTCACTTCATTCGTTAAGTTTATTCCAAGGTATTTTATGTTTTTTGAGGCTATTGCAAAAGGAGTTCCTTTCCTAATTTCAGCCTCGGTCTTCGGGTCATTAACATAGAGAAAGGCCGTTGATTTTTGAGGGTTTATTTTATATCCTGCAACGTTGCCAAAGTTTTGGATCAGCTCTAGTAGCTTGGGAGTAGAGTCAACGGGGTTCTTTAGGTATAGGATCATGTCATCTGCGAAGAGAGAAAGTTTAACTTCATCTTTTCCTATTTGGATCCCCTTTATATTTTCTTCTTGCCTAATTGCTCTGGCTAGGAATTCTAGCACTATGTTGAAGAGAAGGGGAGAGAGTGGATATCCCTGTCTTGCTCCTGATTTTAAAGGGAATGGCTTTAGTTTTTCACCATTTAGAATTATACTTGCTGGTGGTTTGTCATAGACTGCCTTAATTATATTCAGGAATGTTCCCTGGAATCCCAGTTTTTCCAGGGCTTTTAGCATAATTGGGTGCTGGATTTTATCGAATGCCATTTCCGCATCCAGAGATATAACCATATGTTTCTTTATCTTGCTCTTGTTGATGTGGTGGCTTACATTAATTGACTTTCGTATATTAAACCAACTTTGTATCCCTGGGATGAATCCAGTTTGATCGTGGTGTATGATGTTTTCTGATGACCTGTTGAAGTCAATTGGCCAGAATTTTGTTGAGAATTTTTGCATCTATGTTCATCAGGGAAATCGGTCTATAATCTTCTTTCCATGATGAGTACCTGCCTGATTTTGGGATGAGTGTTATACTGGCTTCATAGAATGTGTCTGGTAGTGAACTTTCTCCTTCAATTTCATTGAAGAGTTTGAGAAATATTGGTGTGAGTTCTGTATTGAAGGCCTTGTAGAATTCTGCTATGAATATGTCTGGACCTGGGCTTTTCTTGGATGGGAAATCACTTATTGCTGTTTCTATTTCAATGCTGGATATGGTTCAGAAGGTTTAAATCTTCATGGTTGAGTTTGGGGATTTGAATTTTTTCTAGGAAATCATCCATTTCTTCCAGGTTCTCAAATTTGTTGGCATAAAGGTTTGCAAAATAGTTCCTTATTGTGTTCTGAATTTTGGTTGTTTTTGTGGTGATGTTACCTGTTTCATCTCTGATCTTGTTTATCTGGGTTTGGTGTTTTCGTTTTTTGGTCAGTTTTGCTAGGGGTCTGTCTATCCTGTTAATTTTTTCAAAGAACCATGTCTTTGTTTTGTTGATTCTTTGGATGATTTTTTTGTCTCTAATTCATTTAATTCTGATTTGATTTTAATCATTTGCTTCTGTCTGTTGACTTGGGGTTTGTCTTGTTGTTCTCTTTCAAGGAGATTAAGGTGCCTCCTTAAATTATTGAGTTGCTGTTTCTCCAGTTTGTTGGTGTATATACTCAGAGATATAAATTTTCCTCTGAGTACTGCCTTTTCTGTGTCCCAAAGGAGCTGATACTCTGTGTCCTCATCTTGGTTGAATTCTATAAACATTTGAATTTCTGTTTTAATTTCTTCAATGACCCACTGATGGTTCAGCAGTGTGTGGTTTAGTCTCCATGTATTGTAGGATTTTCTGCTGTGGCTGTTTGAGTTGAGCTCTAAATTTATTCCACTGTGGCTTGAGAGAATGCAGGGAATGGTTTTGATACTTCTGAAATTGTACAGATTTTCTTAGGGCCCTATAATGTGATCTATTTTGGAAAATGTTCCATGTGCTGCCAAAAAGAATGTGTATTCAGTTGTTGCTGGATGGAATATTCTGTAGATGTCAGTTAACTCTAGTTGATCTATGCAGTTGTTTAATTCTGTAGTTTCTTATTCAGTTTTTGGCATGTTGCTCTGTCCAGAGATGATAGTGGAGTGTTAAAGTCCCCAACTACCAATGTGTTCGGTTCTATTAGTGTTTTTAGAGTCAGTAGTGTTTGTTTGATGAAGTTGGGTGCTCCTGTATTTGGTGTGTAGATATTTAGAATGGTTATATCCTCCTGAAGGAGAGATCCCTTTACTAGTATGTAGTAACCTTCTTTGTCTCTTCTAACCATTTTTAATTTGAAGTCAATTTTATCTGATACTGGGATTGCAACGCCAGCCTGCTTATGGGGGCCATTTGCTTGATAGATTTTATTCCAACCTTTCACTTTTAGATGTTTACTTTTGCTGGATAGATGTGTCTCTTGGAGGCAGCAGAAAGATGGATCTTGATTTTTGATCCAACTTATGAGCCTATGTCATTTGATTGGAGAATTAAGTCCATTAATGTTGAGAGTTAGGATTGAGAGATGATTGTTTGTTCCTTTCATTATTACTATATTGTTAAAAGCTATGTCTTCCCATTTCTTGATCTGATGTTTACTATTTAGGGTTCATTTCTCTGTCTGTATTGCGATCTTGATTATTTTCCCTGTATAGTACATCTTTGAGGATTTTGTGTAAAGCTGGTTTGGTGGAGATATATTGTTTCAGTTTTTCCTTACTGTGGAAGACTTTTGTTTGACCTTCGGCTATGAATGAGAGTTTGGCTGGGTACAGTAATCCAGGTTGGTAGTTATTTTTATTTAGTGTTTAGTATACCTCATTCCAGGCTCTCCTTGCTTTCATGGACTCTGCTGAGAAATCCGGGTAATTCTAATTGCTTTTCCTTTATATGTGATTGTTTTCTTCTCCCTAACAGCTTTAAGGATTCTTTCCTGGTACTCTACTGATCCTGTTTTGATCACAATGTGTTGGTGGGATGTCCTATTCTGGTCTGGTCGGTTTGGGGTTCTAAATGCTTCTTGTATCTGTATAGGCCTATCCTTCTGGATATTTGGGAAGTTCTCAGCTAATATTCTGTTAAATAGGTTGCCTATCCCATTAACTTCTTCAAGTTTTCCTTAATACCTATTATCCTTAAATTGGGCTTCCTGATCGTGTCTTGAATATCCTGTAGGGATCTGTTTTGTTGATTGGAATGGATTTGTATTGACTTCTGATCTTTCTCCATAGATTCTAGGGAATCTTCAGCTACTGAGATTCGATCCTCTGCTTCAGTTAGTCGGGACTGTAGGCTAGCTACTTGATTTCGAATCTCTTTTCCATCTGACTGGTCTTTCCTGATGATTTCCATGTCATCTCTTAGGTCTTGCATTGACTTCTTTACTTCATTAATTTGGTTTTGAGTGCTGTCTCTCAAATCTTTTACCTGGGTAGCTATCTTTTCATTTGACTCTTGAATTTCATTTATCTTTCTATTTGTTGAGGCCATGAAATCATCTATTACTTTATGGAAGGATTGCTGTATTGATTCAGACTTTTCATTTAACATGTTTATCAGTAGACTTTGTGGAGCATTTTTTGAGGGTTCTCTTCTATGTCTTTGATTGACTGCTCTGTTTCCTGCTTGTTTTGAGTGGGAGAAAAGGCTCCATTGTTTGCCATCTTTCTTGTGTTTCTTCTGCCCATTTGGATTGGGAATGCCAATCTACAAGCACCTGTGAACACCATTTAAGACCCAAAGCAGCCCTTACCAAGCACTGTTGTGTAAATCTTATAAGTTCACAATTATATACAGATACCTTGTATACCTGTCTATAAAATTAGATTTGGTGTTCCTAAAGAATACAATTTCAATATAACAACCGATCCTGGGCCCTGTATTCAGTAGTTACTTATTTACTGTTACAACCCTATGAGCAATTCTTGTACTTATATTAAGTTCTTTTAGGACTGGCTTTCTCTATGAACCCCTTTGATTCACTCGGATTTAGCAGGGATACCCTCTATCCAATAACCAGGAGTCAATGGAACCTGGAGGTACTAGCAGTAAGTCAGGAGGGAAAGTTAGAGGTAGTAAAGAGAATAGAGTAAAATGTATTGGGGGGGTGATGATTTTGGTTTAATTTCAGTGACGTGGAAATGTGGAGAATAGTAGAATCAGTAGAAAGAAGAGGGTTAAAATGATAGACAATGGAGAGTTAGCAGAAAAGAGTGGAGGTGTTATTCATAGGAAAGTAATTTTCAAAGAAAGAGAACGCAAAGAGAGAAACAAAGAAAAAATACTGGAAAACAGATGCACAAAATAGAGAAAAATTATTATTTTTTTAAAGTTTTTATTATAAAACTGATGTACAGAGAGGTTACAGTTTCATACGTTAGGCATTGGATACATTTCTTGTACTGTTTGTTACCTTGTCCCTCATACCCCCTCCCCCCTCCCCCTTTCCCCCCCTGAGGTGTTCAGTTCGCTTACACCATACAGTTTTGCAAGTATTGCTTTTGTTGTTGTTTCTCTTAATTTACCCTTTGTCTCTCAATTTTGGTATTCCCTCTCAATTTCCTAATTCTAATACCAGTATACACGGTTTCCAATATACTCAGATAAGATTACAGAGATAGTGTAGATACAATCCAAGAAGGTGATACAAGAACATCATCAACAGTATAAACTACAGATACACATGGGATGTTGAAAGTAGTTCCAACTGTGATATAACAATCATTTTCATAAAATGGAGTTCATTTCACTTAGCATCATCTTATGTGATCATAAGGGTATAGCTATTGGGCTCTTGTGATCCTCTGCTGTGGCTTGCCTAATCCTGTGCTAATTATTCCCAATAAGGGAGACCATAAAGTCCATGTTTCTTTGGGTCTGGCTCACTTCACTTAGTATAATTTTTTCCAAGTCCTTCCATTTCCTTACAAAAGGGGCAATGTCATTCTTTCTGATAGAGGCATAAAATTCCATTGTGTATATGTACCACATTTGCCTGATCCATTCGTGTATGGAGGGGCATCTGGGTTGGTTCCAGATTCTCGCTATGACAAATTGCGCTGCAATGAACATTGTTGTGCTGGTGGCTTTACTGTGATTTTGTTTGTGGTTTTTTGGATAAATACCCAAAAGTGGGGTTGCTGGGTCATAGGGGAGTTCTATATTTAGCCTTCTGAGGAATCTCCATACTGCTTGCCGGAGTGGCTGAACCAGTTTACATTCCCACCAACAATGAAGTAGGGTTCCCTTTTGGCAACATCCCCTCCATCATTTGTTATTATTATTAAATATGGAAAACAAGAAAACCAATGACATTTTACAAGTGAAAAAATTTTAAATTTTTTTTTTTAAAAAGTTTAAAAAATGTTTGAAAAGAAAATAAAAATGGGCTCCTCCTTGTCTGGGTGGTCTTTCCCCAGTCTCTGGTTTCCTTGCGATGGTCTGCAATCTATTTTCCTGATTGGCTGGTTTGACTTGTTATGAGATTGCAGGGGGTGGATCTGTTCTGACCCTTCCCCCTGTTGGTGCAATCCTGGGTCTCTGTGGTTTGTACAGCTTGCAGGTAGGCCTTGGGCGTCCTCTGTAGATGGGGATGTGAGCAGTCTCAGGAACGGTGGCTCTTCTGTCTGCTGTAGGGCCACGGCTTTTAATGCCTGGCTTTGAATAGGCTGTATACTCATCAGGGCGGGGTGCCTCTGGCCTGGTTTACCTGGATGAGATTTGCTTGCCTGGGGGAAGTTCCTCCCTCTTGGGTGGGGCGGCCGCCTGGCAGAGCTGGCTATGGAATTCAGCTCTGTTTTGGGCTTGGAATTGGGCTTCCTCTGTGACCATTTATCTGTCCCAGGAACTGTTTGTTCCCCTGTCTGGTGTTTCAGTGCCTCTGGTAGCTGCTCGCTGCTTTCGCTTTAAATTTAGAAATTCCGGCGAGCAGGGCAGGGCACCTCTGGCTAAGTCATGTCCCAGGACAAGCCTCCCGCCTGGGCAAGGGGGTGTTCTCCTGGGCGGAGCTGGCTCTCACTGGTCGGTCCCTCTTGCCCTTTTCAAAGATGGCTCCTTTTATCCTCGCTTTCCCCAGGCCTACTTTAGTTCCAATCTGGTCTGACCCTATGCCAGTGGCAAAGATGGCGCTTTTCTCTGGTGGTGGGGGAAGGGCTACCTTCCAGAAGCTGCTCTGTGAGCGAGAGTGAGAATGTCTTTCGTGGGGTACTCACGCTTTCTCTGTGATTTCAGGTCGTCGGTGCTCAGCCGCCATCTGGAGGATTTCTCCCTGGTCTACGCTGTGTGCTTTAGCTGTGCGGAGTGCGGGTCACTGTGCCGGGCGCTGTGCCGGCGCCGGCACTGGCGCAGTGGCGGGACACTGCCTGGAGCTCAAATCTGGGTTTTCAGATGAGCAAAGTCGATTTTTCCTTCCTGGCCAGAATCCCTGCCCTATTAGAACTTACTCTGCCTGTCTTTCTAGGAGTAAAAGTTTCTATGGGGGTGAGAAAACTGCGATGTTGGAGTGAGCTCATCTAGGGCTCTGCTGCTCCTCCGCCATCTTCCCTTTTATAAGCAACACCTATCTTGGCTATACACACCATGTATAACACCATAAAAATGTAATTGTAAGCATCTTTAATGCCAGACACCAGTGGCTCATGCCATTATAATCCTGCTTCTCAAGAGACTGAGATATGAGGATCACAGTTTGAAGCCAGACTGGATAGAAAATTCCAAGAGATTATTCAAGTGGTAACATGCTAGCCTTCAGCAAAATAATTTAGTGGTAATGCCCAGAACCTGAGTTGAAGCCCCAGGTCTACAGGCACACACGCATGTGCATGCACACACACACACACACACACACACACACTCCTCTGTAAAGTTTGGATGAGACATAGGAAGCTAGTACTTCATTAGACTAAACTAATTAGACAACTTGAAAAGACAGAGGCAAATTACTTGAACATTCCTTGGCCCCTTGTCTATCTTTCAGCCCAACTCTGAACATCAATTGGCTGAAGATCAGGGAAGAAAAGGGAAAAGGAAGAAAGGATTGTAAAGGTGCAGGTAAATCTTGATGAAGTATTAAGATTAAATATCTTGAGTGCTAATGCTGTCACTTGTGTATTGTAATACACAAGTTATGTACTATTTATCATGTTAATTATACAAAAAATTGTTTTTAAAAAACATAAAATTAACTGGACATCTGTGGTGTATGCCTGCAATCTAAAACTCTTCAAGAGGCTAAAAAATGGACCATCTAGGTTTTAAGTCAAACCAACAGAAAAGCAATTGAGACAAACGTATATAAACTACCCAAATCAAATATTGACAATAGGGACTAAACAATGGGTAAGATAAACAAAAGAAAAAAGAAATAATTTCACATAGTACATTCAAAACAACAACAACAATGTTAAAACACTTGTGTCCATATCTTCAATTTCATTTCACTTAGCATCATCTTCTATGATCATATGTACATAGTTTTTGAGCTATTGTGATCATCTGTTAGGATTATCCTAGACATATACTAATTATTAACAATGAAAGAAACCATAAAGTATATGTTTCTTTGGGTCTGGCTAATTTGTATTGTATATACATTTATCTAAATTAAGGAGGGAAGGGGAACATCAAAATGGTAAGACAAAGGATAAAAGGCGAACCAATGCAACAGTGATACAAGACAATATGTTGGAAATTAACTGTACAACTTGGGGAGGGGGAGTAATTGGCAAGGAGAGAAGATGGGATAAAAATGAGGGAGGAGGTAACAAGTTTGGCAAGAAATGTACTCACTACCCTGCATATGTAACTGTAACCCCTCTGTACATCACCTTGACAATAAAAATTAAATTAAAAATAAAAACTAATGCAAAAAAAAAGAAAATAAAAGAAAGAAAGTAAAAGAAAAGCAATTGGGAATCTGTCTCCAATTAACCAGCAAAAAAAGATGGGTTGGCAACACAACAGAAATGAAGTGGTAGAACCCCAAACATGAACAAGAAAGTTAAGTGAGATGAGAGCATGAGAATCTAAAGTCAAGCTCAAAACCTGGTAGAGGCACACACCCACAAAGTTTGAAAGGGAAGTGAGCAAAAGAGACTCAGAAGTTAATAAGTGTTGAAGTGGAGCCCACTAGACTACTTCCTTCTTGCTTGCAGAGTTTAGGGTAGAAGAGAGACAGAAGTTTAAAGTGAAAGATAATGAAATTTGTTCTGAAAACTATAAAAAGAAAAGGATGGGTAGTAGTGAAAGTCTTTATTTTGCTACATTCTGAATAGACAACTGTGCAAAGTATAGTAACTGTACTTTTGTGTGTTTGGATGAGCTGTGAAAGGAATCACACAATCAATGGCAGGAAGTGGCAAACAAGTGCACAGAGAATTCAAACTTATTCTGTGAAGTGGTGTTTGAAGCCTGCTCCATTCCTTCCTGAGCTAATTGCTTAGAAAAGAAGTGTTATTCATATACAGACATAGTGTCAAGTTAATTGTGTGAAATATGAATGAAGCCTATTGAAGTTGTACTTATTAACATCTTAGAAATGTTCCACAATATGCTATTGCCTTGTACTTTTTATGGTAAAAGTGATCTATAACTAGATGATAGTGGTGGTTAAAAGCAATTCAGACAATACTGAAAGTTTATAACTTCTTAGATAAAATTAGTTATTATTAGGAAGGACCAGTAACTAGAGGCACTGTCTTGACGACCAGTAAATAGAGGCACTGTCTTGACACCCACTAACTTTGAATTATTTGCATTTTCTCAGTTACTTGCTCATGGAGAAAGAAATGTTTGCCTCATTTCTACGTCTTCCATAATATTCTAGAGTTGATGCAGGATAAGCATTTATTGAATAAATTAAGACAGAAGCACTCTTACCAAAAGTAATTTATGTAGTTTTTCAGTTAACAAAAAAATCTAGTTAATGCTTAAAATTATTGAAATCTTCATGTACTTCAGATATTGAGTTTTAATTGAAAACATGTCCATACACATTAATTTAGCAGTTCAACTCAAGACCTACTTGATAAGAGGTATGCTAAGTAATTTTTCAGTGTTTTTATGAATAAAATACAGAAATACATACAGTATATGATTTCAGGGTTCAATTTCTTTAAAGTGGGGCAAAAATATAAAGACTCCTGTGTGACATGACAAATGTAGCATTAGAAACAGAATTTTTCTTTCTTGATTTGTTTTGTTTATCTTAATACTAGATGCTACAACCACTATCTCCATTATACCAGGCAAGTGCTCCAGAATCAAACAATCACCCCAGTTCATTTCTTCTTTTATTTTGCTGAAACAAAGTTTGCTACCTTTTAGCCTAGGCTGACCTCCAATTCACAAGACTCCAGGCTCAACTTTCTAAGCACCTGGGACGCTGTTATAGCTCCATACCCAGTACTTCAAATGAATTTAAGCAATTCATATGTATCAAATTTTCCGAATTCAATTTCATATTGTAAAAGAACCATTTAAAAATTCCTATTTGGGGAATGGGAGTATGGTTTAGCAGTGGAGTGCTTGCCTAACGTGTATGAAGCCCTGGGTTTGATTCCTTAGCACATCAACCGAAAAAGCCAGCTGTGGCACTATAGCTCAGGTGGTAGAGTGTTAGCCTTGAGGAAAAAGAAGCCAGAGACAGTGCTCAGGCCCTGAGTCCAACCACCAGCAATGGTTAAAAAACAATTCTATTTTATTTCTTGATGGAATCATTGAAGTCAAAATTATAACTCATTTACTATTCCCTCCCCTGAAATAGAAGCTACATGAAAGATGCAAAAATTCATCATTCTTTGGTGTCAATTTATATCCAGTGAGAGAGGAGTTATTTTGTATAAATGAGTATAACATTGGCACAAGCAAAAATAGAAATGACTCAATCTACTATGTGGTATACATTAAGCAGTAACTGAAGAGGCAGGGCCATCCCCGGAGCAGGGAGCTTTCTGTTTTCATCAGGCATCACTCCATATGTAACATAAGGAGAATGGAACTGTCACTTCATCTAACAGATGGTTAGAAGTTCCTTAAATCACTACACTTTCCAATATTTACCTCATTATAGAACTGTGGAAAATGAGACTGCTTGGAATGTTAGAATAAATGATCCAACACCACAGTCCTGTGGGCTCCAGCTGTCAGAGTCTCTGCCCAGCCATCCTTGGGGCTGAGGGGATCAATAACCCATCAGTAAATACTTGCCCCAGGCTGGGAAGCTCAGAGTGAGAGCAACTACTGTTGTGATGGCTCATAGAGTGACCCAAATGCATCACCTACTCTATTACTGCTTTCCTTTTGATAGAGGAGCACCATGGGAGAGCCTGACTGCATTTCTGTGCCTTCTGGCTCGCTGGCTTCTATGACCCCTTTATTGTGATGTCTCCTCTTCCTGAGGCTCAGTAGAACTGCCTGCCCTGCTTCCCTGAGGAGTCTTCTGATGGCATCATTGCTCATCCAGGCTGGAGTGGTCAACTATGTGTAATATTGATCTCATTACTAAGATAAAGGAGAGAAAAAGAAACCAAAAACAAGTTTAAAGAAAATGTTGACTTTACTTAAGATTGAAATAGCCACATAGAGGTACCATATTGGTCAGATGTCAGATGCTTTAAGATAGAGTAGTCAATAAATTTAGGAGATTGGATCACTCAGGAAATGTTTTGAATTAGGTAAAAATAAAGATGACCTTGCATGCACTCCTAAATAATAGCAAAACAGAGAAAAGTTAATAGCTACACTACTTCGTGGAAAAAAAATGGTATAAACAAAAAAAAGTATAGTGTTAAAGAACCCAAAGGAAAAGAACACTTTAGACACAATGGTCAGACATATTTAATGGCACTGATCGAGAATGTTTGTTATTTAGAATGTCTTTATATTTTTGTTTTGTTTTGCCAATCCTGGGACTTGGGACTCAGGACCTGAGCACTGTCCCTGGCTTCTTTTTACTCAAGGCTAGCAGTCTACCACTTGAGCCACAGTGCCACTTTCGTGTTTTTCTGTTTATGTAGTGCTGATAAATCGAACCCAGGGCTTCATGCATGTTAGGCAAGCACTCTACCATTAAGCTACATGCCCAGCCCTTAGAATTATCTTTTTAGAATAGGATGCTTTGATAAGAAAGGAACTACTTTTACCTCCCAACCCAAAAGTTTAATAAGGTATAGAAGATAAATTGCTGGGAATATGGCCTAGTGGCAAGAGCACTTGCCTTGTATACATGAAGCCCTGGGTTCAATTCCCCAGCACCACATATATAGAAAATGGCCAGAAGTGGCGCTGTGACTCAAGTGGCAGAGTGCTAGCCTTGAGCAAAAGGAAGCCAGGGACAGTGCTCAGGCCTTGAATCCAAGCCCCAGGAAAGGCCAAAAAAAAAAAAAAAGATAAATTTTCTGTATTTGAGAGACCTGTGTCTTCACAATACAATCAGCTCTATGTTTGGGACAGTAGAAGAAAGATTCAATAAATCATTAGAGGACTTACCTCCAACATGGATCAGGGGTAAAAGCATAGTGGAAAAGTTTGGGCAAAAAAAATGGAAGTTGTGTAATAGGGAAAAAACACAAAGTCAGAAGGACAGCATTGAGAGTTAAAGTGGATCTGAATTAAGATTTTTGAACAAATCCAGTGTACGCTTGTAATCCTAGCTACTCAAAAGACTGAGGTCTGAGGATTTCAGTTAAAAGCTAGACAGAGCAGGAAAGTCTGTGAAACCAATAAAGCCAGAAGTGAAGCAGTAGCTCAAGTGGTAAAATGCTATCCTTGAACAAAAACAGAAGCTCAGGTCTAGCACCCAAGTCTTGTCTTCAATCCCCAGAATTGGAAAATAAAAATAATTGAACAATAAAAAAGACATATAAGAAAGAGAAAGACCAACAAAAAGGATAAAAAGACATATAAGAAAGATGGAAAATAAAAGGACATATAAGAAATATATGCTTGTCTATGCATTTTCTCAATATTAATTCACAGGAAAATTAAATTGGGTGGAGATGTGAAGTATGGAAGAAGAACAGAGGTGTTGCCTATAGTTGCAGAATTTGTCTGTGATTCTTCTGCTGGAATTTTACTAAGATGATGATAGTACTGGTATGCAAACCAGCAGCAGAATTACTTTACACATGATTCACATTCCTACTGGAAAAATCAGTTAACAAGATACTGTGTTCTGTAAGTAGTCAGTCAAGATCCTGATTCTTTGCACAAGATCTCAGGAAGAGGCTCTGAGTTCCAGGTTTCTGGCACCAAAAGCTCCTGAATAAAAGCAGTTCATCTTTCATAAAACACTGGAATCATTTGTTAGGTTTCCTGCTTATTTCTTATTTCTATAAAACACCCTCCAAGACACTAATCTTTCTAAAATGCCAGCAAGATTGTATCAGTTATCCCTTGCTGTGTAACAAACCATGCTAAAGCACAGCATCTACAACAAGAACAAATATTTAGAGTATTAATACACTGGAGGCAATTTAGGCTGCATTAGTGCTGGCAGTTTTTGCTGGTCTCAGCTGGACTCATTCAAGCATTTACTGCCTGCTGCCCTGTGATGGCTTTGATGGCTTCCCTCTGACATCCAGCACTGGGCAGTTATCATCCAAAGCTGGCTGTTTTATGTGGATCTTACCTGGAATAACTAACAAATAGGACTCTTTTTTCGAGTCCATTGCTTTACTTTCAAGAACAAAATTAGGCTTCACTTTATAAAACCTTAACTGATTCTGCATAATAGGTAATTACACTGACCCTCAGAACTCTACCAGCCATTATTCATACCTCTGATAGCAATCTACCATTACATATTCGCTCATATCATAGCACATGTGCACCCCCATACCAGTGTGACGAAGTCAGAAACTTCATTTCCACCTTGGTTTTGCCTAGAGTATTGAGTGTCCACATCACAGACCCAATTAATATGTTCTGAGTAAAGAAAGGCACGATTATGTATTTGGCTTTCATATCCTTCAAGATTCAGGATTGATAAGAGAGACCTTCACTGAGTCAGTTTTAGTCCCAAAATGGGTTTCCTGAGCTCCACAGTATTGAACTGACTATTCCTCTTGGTTATATCCAAAAACCTGTATACTTTATAATAGGACAATCTAAAATACACTGAGCATGAATCACCTGAGTTATCTGAGTCAACCTAAACCATAGTATATAAAAGTATTTGATGAATACTTTTATCACTGGACCAAAAGTACTTATGAACATTCACATACTTCTTGAGAGCAAAAGTGAAATCAAATTGTGATGAAAATATCTATGCCAGAATTTAGGACCAAAGTGAATTCTGACCAACTTATGTTAACCATGTCATTATGTAAACTTCAAAAAAACTGAGGTAACAATTGGACTGACTCAGGAGTCAGAAAATAATAGAAAATTACTTCTTCATTAAAGAAAAAAACCTGTGGCATTAAATACTAGTAGAATTCTCATCGACTGGCCTAGCCCATAATATCACAAGGATTTGACAAATAAATAACAAATGGTAACTCCCAAATAATATGTGTAAATTCTTGACTGATTTATAAAGCCAGTTGAAGATGCTAAATTTAAAAAGAAATGTGAATTACTTCCATCTCTGAGTATTTTGATTTTAGCATAGAAATGGCTACTGTCTGACATGTGTTAGTCTCTTTCCACAAGCAAGAATATTTTATCAACTACTATAAATTATCATCAGGAATGCAGTTTAACACTGTTTCACCAGTTCAATTTCTTGAAACATCTCTTACTCATGAAGGGTGTGAATAAAAGCTTAATAGTGGTCTGGTGATTGCAATTTTAGTGCATTATGCTTGAATCTGCCCCTCTCAGAACAGCTGTTCCAGCTTAGATGCAGAACATGGTTAGTTATATCTAGAAAACTTTAAGGGAAAATAAGAGGACTATTTGTAGCGTAACTATGAAGGCTCTTCTGAAAAAAACAAATCCCAGCCCCCCCCCCCTAAAAAAAAAAAACAAAAGAAAAGCCAAATGCTATGAATTAATTCCAATGAGGAAAATGTATTTTTTTTTAATCCTTGGTCCTTAGAAGAGAGGACTGTTTCTTAGATTTGACCTGTGAGTCAAGGCAATATGACTCATAAGTGTTATTTACAATATAGGGAATTTAAAATGTTCTAAAGAGTAATGAGTCCACAATGGTGCCTTCCTTATCCCCATGGTATGGTATGTTCCAGAAACACAATATGTGTTTTGACTTTTGGGTTATGAAGACTCTTATCTTCTGGGATGATCCTTGGCAAAACTCAGGGCTAGATGTTATCTGGGATGGGCAGAGTAGTTGGGATTTTCTCTCTCCAAATGGCTTCCTCAAATTTGGCCACTAGATAACTAAAAGAACCATTCCAAGAGAGAAATGCTGCAATTTCAATTATAGATTATGGCTGAGCTTCATGTATTATCCATTACCACTTGTGCAGCATTCTGCAAGTAAAACAAACAACAAGGCCACTCACAGGTGAGTGAGGAGAAATAGAACCACCTTTCAATGTGAATTGTGGCAAACAATTCACACTCACTTATTTATACCACAGTATGAGACAACCCCAAGGTATTCATGAAAATATTTGAAAAGCATCTTATATGAGGCCAATATTACAAAGAGAAAGCATACATTAGTAGAACTGACTACAGTTGTAACTCTAAACCTATCTGCACAAACCTAGAGGAAAATTCCCGTCTTGACAAGGCAACTTCTAATGTATTTTTACACACTCACTTGTTTATCACCACTTTTACAAAGATTACACATTGCATCCCCATGCCCATCATGAATATATCCCAGGGATTCATCACATAGCTCAGCACCACACTCTCAGAGTAGCATTTTTCAACAAAATACTCTATATTATTTCCTTGCTAACACTGCGCCTCTGATCTTTCCCTCCCTGTTTTCAAGGTATATGTTGAAGGTGACACCTTAACTCCTGTCTTCTTGATCACTTAGGAAAACTACCTTGACATATTAAATGTGCTCTATTCTGCAAACTTTCTGTCCTTGAGTTTGAGTGCTCTGTATTTAATTTGCCTTGCTGCCTTTCACCCTTTCTCAGTCAGTTAGAGTTTTGAGATATGCAACGGAAATAAGCTCTAGCTGATTTAAACAGAATAGTAATAACTTATGTAAAGCATAAACAATCCTGGCCATTTAGAAAAATTTGCTAAAGCACTAGAAAGACAAGGAGGAAAAAAGGTGGATGTTAAAGAGGGGAATAAAAGGGTTAAAAAAAAAAAGCAAGAAAAACCATATAAGTCTTTCCAAAAATGAAGTCTTACTGAAAATGATGTCTGCTAACCCATACTCACTTCAGAAACTTAATGCCATTCAGTGAAATGCTGTAGCTGCTCTAGAAAACTGTTTTACTGCTGTCCTATATAATCATAACCAAACTGAAGTCATCTTTCCCTCTGCTGGCTTGGATCATTTATTATTCATGAAATCTCACGGTGAATACCACCAGAAGTTCAAACACCTATCACATGTTCTTAATTGAGCTAAAAGAAAAGACAAGACACAAAATACATGATTTTCAAATTGTGTAAAGAAAGAGAGATTAACCTTTTTTTAAAACCAGAATCTATGAGCATTCCAATTCTTAAATACTAGAGGGGGAGTGAAGATAATCTGTAGGGGAAAAGTATTTAATATATTTCATTGCTTTTGACTGTATAATACCTACATAAGCTTTCTGTATATCTTTTAACCTTTAATCATTGCTCTTATGTACATAATTCACACAAAAATATTATTTGTATGCTAAAAATACTGTTAGCTATCACATAGGAAAAGGATCCAAATCTTAATCAAGAGTATGATGCAAGTTCTGCATCTTTTACAGCCACAGGTCCCTCCATCATCCTGTTTTAGTATTCAGTGATATATGAACTAAGTTATAACATAAATCACCATGAAACTGTGTGACAAAAATAGTAAGAGAAAGAAAGAGGAAAGAAGGGATAAACACATATAGGCATGGCATACATATAAGGCATACATATAAAGAAAATCTTAAAAATTTATAACTGTGTTTGTGTAGCAATTTTTTTGTGATTTTTATTTCTTCTTATTTTTGCACTCACTGCTTAGTAGGGATTTCTCAGTGAAGTGATCTAATTTTAACCCATTAAGGGTCCTGCTTGTATAAGTTGCATTCAAATCTCATGACAAGGGAATAGCAAAATTATCATGCTTTTATCTGTACTCCTTATTGTGGAGATCAGTCACTACAGCCAACATAGCAACCATCTTTTTTTGGAAGATAATTTAGTGGCTTGAATAGTTAAAAAATTGCTAAGCATAAATCTTCTATTCAAATTCAATGTAGAATTTGATATGTCACTTGACAAAGTACTTCTAGTAAAACAAGCACTTTGGAGCGGATAATCTAATATTTCTAACACAGAATCAGTTGTCATTGAAGACAGAGCAGCCCCATTTCCATATACTACTAGCCTTTCTATTTATAGTTACGATTATATAATGCAGCCTAGGTGGCAATATCCTAACCATACAACTGTGACCTGCCACCAAAGATACTCCTTTTTTAGTTATTATACCATTCTCAAGGACCAACTCCCAGTATATCCTAGAATATATAGTAAATTAGTGGATCTAATTGGCAACTTTCTAGTAAAATCAGTTGCTTTGTCAAGAGCAAGATTGTGTACAATACTATGATGTATAAAAGGAAAGCGGAAAATTCATAGATTGGTAAATTCATGAAAGGCAGGTATAAGCAAATTCCAGTATGGAATAGTTATTCTACACAGAAGAATGCTGCAATTTAATCCATCTATAATCATATTTCTAGGCAAAGGTCCTCTTTTCCACATGCTTATTGAAAGTGTTCTCTATCACAGAACTTTCCTTATTGAAAATGTTCTCTATCACAGAACTTTCAATTATCTGTTCAGACCCTATAGAGAAAGGGATGTAAAGCTCAATACTCTAGTCAGGACTTCCATTTTCTTTCAGAAAAAGCTTAGTGTCAGTGACAGTGTGCTACAATTTATTTATAATCATACTATAATCCCTTTAAAAAAAAACTCTTTATGAAGCTAAAGGTGTAAAGAGAGAGGAGAATGGCACTGTGGCAACACAGACACATTAAAGCCCCTGTTCAGTTTGTGCATTCAGGACATTCTATGGACTAATATTGATTTACTACTATCCAGTATTTGGGAGAGACTGAATTTACCCTCTATCATGCACGTGTCCTTTCAAAGAATAATTGATCTGATGTATTTGCTTTAGGTGGACATAAAAACAAGGTTTACAGGCTGCTAGCTACTTGTCTGTTTCCTCCCATTAAAGGATACCTGTGGAGCCAGGAGTAGTAGTGTTTGCTTGTTGAGCCAGCACCCAAGAGGAGAAGCTTGCGTTTGAGGCCAGCCTAGGCTACATAGCAATACTCTGTCCTCAACCATCACCAAAAAAAGACTGGAAAGCTGGGGTACCTGCTTTCAGTTCCAGCTATGAAGGATATGGTGGTGGAAGATCCCGATGAAGGCCTACTCAAGGAAAGGAGAGAACCAATCTGAAAAGTAAACTAAAGCAAAACCAACTGGGACTTGGCTAATATGGCTGAGTGCTTGCCTAGCAAATATAATTTTCAGACTACAAAATAGGATACTTCAAGAGAGAAAGAAAGAGACAGAGAGAGTTAAAGAAAGAAGAGAGACAAGCTTATCTGTAAACCATATTGTTACCATAGAAACAATCATTTGATTAAGTCTGTCAATAAACTGTCAATAAAAAGTCTCTGTCAATTAAAAAATTTAAACTTCTTATTCAACTTCTAGGAGCAACAGACAGCCAGCTAGATTTTGAGTATAATATAGCATTGGCATCTGGATTTCCCGCAACATAGTATTTATTAAGGTGAGGTAGCTACTCGTAGGCATCTATCCTGAACAACAGGAACCAGGATATGACAAGGACACTTGCACCCCTATGTTCATTGCTGCACTATTCACAATAGCCATGATATGGAAACAACCCAGATGCCCCACTACAGATGAATGGATTTAAAAATGTGATACCTATATACAACGGAACTTTACACTGCCATTAGACAAGATAAAATAATGAGATTCGCTGGAAAAATGGATGGAACTAGAACAAATCATGTTGAATTGAACCAAGAACAGAAGGACAAACTGGTGTATGGTCTCCCTGATATGTGGGTGTTAGAATTAAAATTCAAAGAGATAGAACAAAGTAAACAAGTCTCAAGAAACAAAAATACAATAAAAAGAAAAGACACAGATGAGTGGGAAGTATATGAAAATAGAATTAACAACAATAATAATAATATAGCAGAGGGGACCACCAGCTACATTAGACATGGATAAAAATGAACTAATTGGAAGTAGGAAATTGAAAGGGAATACCAAATTTGAGAGACACAGGGTAAAAAAAGATAATCAACTACAAAAGCAATACTTGCAAAACTGTTCGGTGTAAGTGAACTGAACACCTGGGGGGGGGAGGGAAAGGGGGAGGAGGGCAGGTGGTATGAGGGACAAGGTAACAAACAGTACAAGAAATGTATCCAATGCCTAACGTATGAAACTGTAACCTCTCTGTACATCAGTTTGATAATAAAAATTTGAAACAATAAATAAAATAAATAAATGAACTAAGTAACTCATAGGTGGGAATGAGAAGGAAGGAATAAGTGAAAGAGGGAACAGATGTTACTAGACAAAAAGATATGAAGGGCTGGGAATATGGCCTAGTGGCAAGAGTGCTTGCCTCGTATACATGAGGCCCTGGGTTCGATTCCTCAGTACCACATATACGGAAAATGGCCAGAAGTGGCGCTGTGGCTCAAGTGGCAGAGTGCTAGCCTTGAGCAAAAAGAAGCCAGGGACAGTGCTCAGGTCCTGAGTTCAAGGCCCAGGACTGGCCAAAAAAAAGGATATGAAAGTACCTGTCATCCAAAATGGAGGAAATGCTTTTATTGTTAAAGTTCATACACTTCATAAGCTATGTAGAGTAGAATAATAATTTTCATCACAGTGAAAGTTAAAACGTGTACTGTGAGATATATGTATTAACTTAAGCCCAATTTTAAAACAAGGTAAGGTAGCTCAGGGTACTCTACTGGACCACTCACTGGATATTTTCTGGGATTAAAGTGCATCAACTCATTTGACTGCAGTTTTGTGAAAGCTCAAGTCTTCTCACTTCACGGCTGCTCAGCCATCCTGGTGACATAAGATCTCTTATGCATAAAAAAAAAGAGAATATTTTCTCTTGCAGACTACAAAGAGCCCCTTTACAGACATTATCTCATTGAACCTTCATGGAGACTTTTTGGGAATTTATTCTACAGAGTTGTAAAACCCCAGTGAAGCTCAGTAGGTACTGTGATAGATTAAGGGGTAGAATCTAATCCCTTTTGTCATCCCTTTATATGACAACAAGGATCTTCAAGAATTTCTAAGGATAAGTGAGCAAAGCCTAATGACTATGCTTGAGTCCACTATGGTGCACATTCAGAAAAGCTGGCCTCATGGGAGTTCCCTAGTAATAGTAATGCCGATTCATCAGGCACACAGCTCAGCCATCTCCATGGTGGTGCCAGATCTGAAAGGGAAATTATCCCAGACTTTCTGGGCAGCTCATCCACCGCTGAATACACTGAGAGATGGTGCCCTATAGAGTTGCGGAATCTCCAGCTATGCTCAAAGGAAAGCCTGACTTACAAAATCATGGGATACAACAAAACTACAGTTTTAATCAGGAAAGACATGCAGTACATTCAGTGGTTCCTTTAGCTAGTTTGTACACCACACTAATGCCAAATTCTTATTGTTTTAATATGTAGAAGGTCCATAAACTCCTTATGGTATAAGACTTTCAGTGAAAGACCGGAACTTTTATACTTTAAATCCATTTATTTTCTAAATAGATGAAGTATCAAATCCTTTTGTTATTTTAAATGATTTTGTATAAGAACTAGTAGTTTAAAAAGAATAGTTTATTAAATAACATGGGGACAAAAGAGGATGAGAAAGATTTTCAGAGAACACGGAGGGACACACATTTGGGGATACATTTGCTTTGTGTGTTGGTACAAGTTCTGCAGCTTAATTCGGAGAGCCTAGGCACTGTTCTTAAAAGCATTTTTGCCCAAGGCTTAATGCTGTACCACTTGAGCCACAGTTCTACTTCCGGTTTCATTGGTGGGTAGTAAATAAAGATGAGTCCCAAGCATGTTTTGGGTTTGATGCATAACCCCCAAATGACTTCAGTGCTTAACTTTATATTTAATTACTGGTGATGAGACAAGTGTATTTGATTCAGTCTTAGCCCATTCTGTTGTTCTGTTGAGTAAGTTATAATAAAACACCAGTGTGCATGATGTGAAAAAAAAAGTATAGTTCTCATTTTACATCCTTTTCATTCTCGCAAGTATTTCAAAAACTGAAATCTTATGATTTCTATTAGAGGGCAGACTACAATTGAAACTGTGCTTCAAATACAGGCAATCTAACTGAAAGATGGACCATCTTACCATTAAATTAAAATGCATTTCATCTGCTCCATAAGTTAGTCTTTTATAATGAAATTTTTAAGATAAAATCATTTATCTTTGGTTTGGATTCCAGGGGAGGGCTTAGTGTGATTGCTGTCACCATGCCAAAATAAAACTTCAGGATGAAAAAGCAAAAATTTATGCCAAGGTAATTAATGTTGTTACTTTCTGTTCCAATTCCTGCTGTAAATTTTATAGCAACTCTTTTTGTAGAGTTTTCCCTCCCTGTACTTAAGAGTGCTATCTTTCTACTCAGTAGAGACATTCTGAAATTATTCTTATCAGCAAGATACTCACTATTGTCCTCAAAAGTTCATGGCTGGGACTGGAGTTCTACTTTCCTTAGAACTATAAAATCAGTAAATTAGTTAGGTAACTATGAGGAATATTTCTTCAGAGCCTGGCCACTTCTCAGTAATTTTTTTATTTTTTTTTTTTTTGCCAGTCCTGGGCCTTGGACTCAGGGCCTGAGCACTGTCCCTGGCTTCCTTTTGCTCAAGGCTAGCACTCTGCCACTTGAGCCACAGCGCCACTTCTGGCCATTTTCTATATATGTGGTGCTGTGGAGTCAAACCCAGGGCTTCATGTATACGAGGCAAGCACTCTTGCCACTAGGCCATATCCCCAGCCCCTCTCAGTAAATTTTAAAGGCACTCTTTGAAAGTATGAGTCACTACTTCACAATTTTTAAATATAACTAAAAGAACAAATTCTAATCAACAATAGTATACCTTGATTTACATTTTCCATAGATGATAGAATAAGCATTTCCTTCTACCATCTCAAATCCCAGATCAAAACATTTATGTAGCCAACAAATACATTCAGTGTCAATTAAATGCCCAGATTTTCTAGCATTCACTGTGCAGAATATTATCATAACTTATTTTGAAAAACAGATCTAGAAAATATTCAAGTAAGGAAAAATAAAGAAGCCTAGAACAGTAAAAATAGTCTTGCTCATTTCCTACATAATTGATAAACATGATAAAATGAAAGTTATATGGAGGGCTGGGAATGTGGCATAATGGTAAAGTGCTTGCCTAGCATGCATGAAGCCCTGGGTTTGATTTTTCAGTACCACATAACCAAAAAAGGCCAGAAGTGGTGCTGTGGCTCAAGTGGTAGAGTGCTAGCCTTGAACACAGAGAGGCTCTTGAGCCAGGCCCTGAGTTCAAGCCCAGGACTGACAAAAAAAGGAAGAAAGAAAGAAACAGAAAGAAAGAAAGAAAGGAAGGAAGGAAGGAAGGAAGGAAGGAAGGAAGGAAGGAAGGAAGGAAGGAAGGAAGGAAGGAAGGAAGGAAGGAAGGAAGGAAGGGAAAGAAAGAGAGAAAGAAAGAGAGAAAGAAAGAGAGAGAGAAAGAAAGAGAGAGAAAGAAAGAAAGAAAGAAAGAAGTAAGAAATGTATCCAATGCCTAACATATGAAACTGTAACTTCTCTGTACATCAGTTTGATAATAAAAATTTTAAAAAAAAGAAAGAAAGAAAGAGAAAGGAAGGAAGGAAGGAAGGAAGGAAGGAAGGAAGGAAGGAAGGAAGGAAGGAAGGAAGGAAGGGAGGGAGGGAGGAAAAGAAAAAAAGCAAGTTTCACCTAAAATGGTAAAATTATTTGGATTGAAATACAATTCTCTCTTAAGAGGGTAGTCTAGAAAAATTGTGACAAATGCAAGTAATAAAGCAACTCTTGCTTACTAATATCTCTGAGATACATATGTTTCTTTATCCTGGCAAGACCTACTGAATTATGTAAGATTAATCAGCATTAATTCTTGGACCTGAACAATCAACAGTTACTCATCTTTAATTAGGCATTTCCTCCTTAAATTTTCTTTCTTTTTAATCTTTTAAAATTTTTGTACTACTTCATCTGACTCAGTTAAATATATAACTTTTCAAAATCAATTGGAATATGACCAAGCAAAAATAGATTTCATTATGGAAACTACATATGAATTTCTTTCATTTTTCAAAAAGTGACACAGTAATTTCAATAATGCTCTATACACTGGATAGAAACTTTTTCTGTATACTTGTAAGTACAGGCATCAGCCAAAAAAGATTGTGATAAATGGAAATACACTATGGCATTGAAGATGTACCTACTGGCCTTGCTTCTTTTCTTTCTGGTTTCTCAGAACTGTCATAGTCTCAATTGTGTTATGAGAACACATATTTCAAACAAGAAATCTTTACTTGAATATGTCAAAAAAAACATTCAAATACCTACTTTCTAGGCAATTAGGGGTAATTTATCCCTAAAAAAATCTCTAAAAGTGAATAAAAGAAAAGAAAAATACCACATATCTCATTTTAGTCTACATATTAGATATTATATATCATAAATATTAAAATAAGGCACCATAAAATTACAATTTAAAAGAAAACGAGCTGGTTGTGTATCTCAGTGATAGACTAACTGGCTAGTATTTGTGAAGCTTGGGGTTTAATCCCCAGCACTGCAAAAGGGAAAGGAGAAGGAAGAAAGAGAAGAGGAAGACAAGGAGGAGCAAGAAGAGGAAAGGGACAGGAAGAGGAAACTGGGAGTAGGTAGTATTCAGGCAGGAAGTGGTGATGAAGAGAAGAAGGAGTAAAAGGAGAGGAAATAGGAAGAGGAAGGAGAGGAGGACAAAAGCTTGTAAACTGAAAAGAATAATGACTATGCCACTGTAAACATTAAAAAAATAGTCATCCATCTTCAAGTCTATACTCTATACTCTTGGTTTATTGCTGACTAAGGTTATGAAACACTCATGGATTTTCCTGGAGTTACAAAATTGGAGTCAAAATCTTAAAGACCATTCCATAAATAAAAGTGATTTATAGTAACAGATCATTTTAATGGAGTATAAGAAAACAGATTTTATTATCTAACAAAACTAGGAAAAAAATCTTTAATGCTGTTTAACCTTTTTAAAATTTTTTCTACCTCACTTTTTGTGTTTTATCAAATCAATATGTCTGTGTATGTGATTGAATATTAAATAATTTCTACACAGGATTACCCAAATTAACTGCATTTTCTCACAGGTCCCAAATCCATCATGTTCTCTCTCTCTCTCTCTCTCTCTCTCTCTCTCTCTCTCTCTCTCTCTCTTTCTCATAGATATACCATTACATTTATAGAATTAAAATTAGTCAAATTGCATTGGTAGGATTATTATTCAATATTTATCTTCAGTGTTAATTATGACTGTTCAAAATCAGTTTGAGTTAATTTTTTTTTTGGGGGGGGGGTAGTCCTGGGCCTTGGACTCAGGGCCTGAGCACCAACCCTGGCTTCTTCCCGCTCAAGGCTAGCACTCTGCCACCTGAGCCACAGCGCCCCTTCTGGCCGTTTTCCATATATGTGGTGCTGGGGAATCGAACCGAGAGCTTCATGTGTAGGAGGCAAGCACTCTTGCCACTAGGCCATATTCCCAGCCCCCAAGTTTGAGTTAATTTTTAAGAGACAATGCATTCCACTAATTTAGGATTCACTGTTTATTTTAGTTTTCATTTATCTTACATATCACTTCATCTAAAATTTTTCATAGGTATTTGGAAACTTACTTTACTTTGACCAATCAAGAAAAATCATAAATCTAATTTTTGTTTACAATATATGTATTGAATCTCTTTCAGGTAACTACTTTCCTAGATTGTTCTTTGCTATAAGTCTAAGTCATTTTATTTCCATATTGTCATTTTAATGATGTCTCAGAGTCAAAAGATATGTACAATAGAAAAATCTGTAGCCTTGAAGTACAATTCAATATTATTTCCTACTCTACTTTAGAAATAAGACATTATTAAGTAATAATATATTTTTGTGTTACTTATAAAATAAAATAAACTAGAATTCTCAATCCCATATAGTGTTTTCGTATTTCAGTGGTTCTAACAAATGAAATGGTTTACAGTGCTTTTCATTCAACTTGTTCCATGACTAACATGATTTAAAGCAATATAGAATGTGAGAAAACTACTCTCCACTCATCTTCCAAGTACATGAACCGAAGAGAAAGTGAACTTTTATCAAAGTTCTTTTGACATTTATAAGAACTACAATATTATGAAGATACATTACAGTGTTGGTATATTTGAATATGCTAGAAGAAATGGAAAAGGAAACTAAGGAGATGAGAGAAGAGCTAAGACAAAGACATTGCTACCAGTAAGAACAAATGAACAAAATAATCACAAATGGGTGGATCAAATCATGTACCAGCTGGAGAAGTGATGGAGATCAACAGGCTGCTAGAATTATCAGGCAGTGCTGTGAAAGGCTGTGCTATTCAAGCTGGGGTTGGCATGAAGCCAAAAGTCTAGATAGAAACTTGTCAGAAGTTCACATACGCCTTGGAAAAGTGTTCTTGAAACATCATTGTAAGTAATGTAATCGTGAAAAATTAAAGTACTGGATCCTACTGGTATTTTAAGTAAACATGAATGTTAACATCTGAATATCAAAGATATGTTAAAAGTAGTGCTGGTCACACTTGAGTAGTTATCTTCACTGTCTCCAGAAGTTAGCAATACAGGGATAGAAAAGTTTACTGGATAAAAGTCTTATTAAAATAAGGCTAAAATTAAAATGAGTACACAATATTGATTCTGTGAACACTGTTTCCGTATGTCTGATATGGAATAATAAAAATGTTACATTGAAAATAAAATAGGGTTGAGGTTTGGGAATTATATTAAGTCTGCATTTATCCAGTTAAAAATTAGCAAGCTCTCTGTAGAGCAGCATGTGGATGGACACATATGCAAAGACAAATTCATGGTAGATAATGACCATATTAAACATGGCATATGACTGTTTTTGAGAACTATGTGAAATAATAAGATAATGCCTAAGACACGGTGATATGACTAACAAATGTCAGGAAAAAGGCTCCAAAAGCAGCATTTTCACTGAAGAATCAACGCTGAAGATAAATTTACTCTTATAGTCTCTGTATTAGTAGCATTTGTAACATAGAAAATAAATAAATTTAGTATCCTTACAAAGATGCTTGATCTTAGCAGAAAGGAATGAACTACTTATTTGAAAGTAGGATAGTTCTATAGTTTTTTTTTAATCAATTAATCTTTGTAGGCAAGGTAGATGAACACTTATACAATTGACATAGCTTACAGATGCTCACAGTGAAGGGTAATGGAAAGAGTACATAATGATACAAGCCCTCCATAGAGCTGTAGCACAAAGTAGGTTGGAGAGGAGTGGAGAGGAGTAAACAATCAGAGAACTAAGTGCAAGGAGCTAGTCTGAAAGTAAAATAGACAATGTATAGTGAGACATCAGTATTGCCTTTTTAAATAAGTAAGGTATTCAACAATTTATTCTTTTCTTGTATCTTGGATTGTGTGTGTATGAGTACACAGGTGCACACACATATACACACATATATATACATATATACATATTTGGATGATTAAATTGAATTCTTTCATTCATTCCTTTAGTAAATAATTAGCTCAATTTGGCTACTATATTCTACGTACTGTTCTAAGAGCTTTGGATTATATAAATAGAAATAAACATTCATGTTCCTACACTATTTATATTCTAACTGGGTAGTGCACAAATGAAATGTGGACATAATAAATAAGAATGTTAGTTCATTAGAACATGATAGGTATATGGAAAGATTAAAACAAGTGTAAAGTAACAAAAATAATGAGTGTGAGAATTAGAAAAGGGGAGGTTGGAAGGAATGAGGGAGAATGACGACAGGGGTGACTGATCAATACGCACTGTGCTCATAAACTGCCTTGTTGAATGGCAACGCCTTTATACACCTTCTTAATAAAAATAAATAAAAATCAGTCCACATACCAAAAAAAAACAGGAGGAATGGATGTTGAGTTGGGATAAAAACTGGTCTCACTGCAAAAGATGATGCCTAAGTTAAAATTACATAAACTGGTAAGATAGGACACAATTATAGTTTCATATTATCCATAGGATCTAGCCTTGCTTAACCAATACAATCAAGTTCCTATACATTATTGTTTACAATAATTATGCACAGAATTGTCTATCCACACCTTAGTTTGTCAATAAAATCCTAGAGGCAGACTAAATTCAGAGGTAACTAAGTAATGATGGAAATGATGGTGGTTAAGAGGTGGTGATATTTTTAAGAATATCTTCAGGTATCTATGACACATGCATGCAATCTTACCTACTCTGGAGGATAAAATCTAGAGGATCACAATTTGAGGCCAACCTAGGTATAAAAGTTTGCTAGATTCCATCTCCAAAATAGCCTGCAAAAAAAAAAAAAAAAGGCAAGGCCAGAGACATGCATCAAGTGTTCAACTGTTCGAGAGTCAAGCTTGCAAGCTAGAGGCCTTGCTTGCCACAGGAAGGACACAAAACCAAGCAAACAATAAAATCCCTGATGCAAGAAATGTTTCAGTATATTCATAAAGGGAGAAAAGGCCCCTTTCACTAGTACAGGAAGAATACGCAGGACTACTATGTAAAATAGAGATAGAAATAAGGTATTAAGTCAATTGTGTTCCAATACTGGCTGATTGTGAAATCAAATGATTAAGTTGGAACTTGAATTTTTTATGAAATCAGTATATTGGCATAAATATAGGTACATAGATCAGTGGAATATATGGGCAGGGGGATAGAAATATTTAGACCACAGCAAAGTCAAGCACAGTTTCAGGTGCAGATGTACAAAACACAAGTCAGGTAAAAGATAGTATTAATTAGTATGTAATGATCATTGTGAAAGCAATCACCATCACCATCATCATCATGAAAGCAAGTTTATATGGGCTAAATATTACACACCAATTTGCCATGTAATCATATCACTACCTGAAAGATACAAATAGTGATACTTATTTAAAAAAATAATAAAATGGAGGCTGATAAAATTAAATGATTTGTCCAAGTTCCCACAGTCAATGAGGAATAAGGGGGAGAGGTCAGTATGAGTAATTGTGATTTTATGGTTTGGGTTATGATTATGGAGAGCAGTATAGTAAACATTAGAAACGAGATTTTTTGGAATTTTGGCATTTATAGAGAAAGCCTTCTAATTTATTCTCTTTCTAGAGCTACAATACTGAGATGGTTTAACCAGAACCATAGACTTGGATGGCCTCTAACTCATAGCCCATTTCTCAGAAGCTGTACCAGCTCTTGAAAAGGGACTTCTCTGAGTACATTGTAAAAGCTTTCATTTCTAATTGCAAATGACTCTAAATATCAGTTCACAAATTCAAAGGCGTAAGAAAGACATCTAAGTTTATTACTGCCTCCTTTTCTTTGGGGTGATGTCTAAATTCAAGGAATGAGTTTGAGACTCTGATTCACGTATACCCTCCATAGACATCCTCCATCACATCACCTCAGCCTCTCTCCAGTCCTCATCATGTACTAACTTTCTACTTGTTATGAGTTTCATCAAATATCTTCCTTCTTCCTCTCATTCACCATAAAAATAGTACTTTTTCCTTCCTAAAAATGTTTTAACAGTATATATTGTCAACAGTATTTTTTATCTCCATTTTGGAAAGTTCTCTAAGACATGACTTTCATACCCTTTAGTTTCCAAGAATCGCTAGATTTTTTTTTCATGTACTTCCTAATTCTTTCTTTCTTAGACAACAGACAGAAAATCCTAGCAAACAAATATGGAAGAAAAAAGAACGAGTGTAAAGAGAAGAAATTTCAGGGGGAATTTTGAATATTTCCAAGTGTGAAACCCATAGCTAGTTAAGAATCTTCTCCACTTACTCCTCAATTACTTGAATAAATTCATCAAGTGAATTTTTAAAGCATAAAGGAAAATACAATTACCAAGCTCTCTCTCTTTGTAGCACTCAATATGTGCATAATTTCATATATATTCTTCCCTGCCTTGTCATGAAAAGAAATTCACATAAGGCTACTGTAATGTTCCTTAGAATAACAACATCAGAAAATGTGACAGCCCAACTTAGAAATTCTTGAGAGCTAAAACAATGAAAAGTTCATTGCTTAAATTGTATTATTAAATTTTGCTTACAGGGCAAAGAATGTGTCTGAGGCAGGAGTTATTTAGCAATTACTTCTCACTGACCTAATAGGCATGCACACAAGTTCGTTACTCTTCTGTTCCATGAAGATCACATAAAGGCTCACTGCCAAAGTGAAGTTTTACTCTGTCATTAGGAAAATAGTGGCTATTTTTTTTCTATGTAATCAATTCCATTGGCCATTATGATGGTCAATATCTCATCAATGTATTCAGTTTGAATCAGTCTCAGAAAAGTTATTTGTCTCAGCAACTGAAATAATCAAAATATTCTTCTCCATATTTCAATTCATATGTTACTGTAATTCATCTATAAGTCATACAAAATAAAAATCATGTCATAATAAAAATGAGTTTATGTTCTAGGGTAAATATAAAATTTACTGTCAACCCTTCATTTCTTGAAAACAAAGGTTATTTTAATAAATTGCACTAAGATTACATATGATGATAAGCTGAAAGCAATCCAACATATGATATGTTAGGTGATTTAAACCAACTAAAGAAATAATCACTAGCAAATACATTATTTCAAAATGTCTGTGTTTTGACTATAAATTAAATAAAATATACCCTTCAGTAAAACCAAAGACAAAAATATCCATATACATGTCTCTGTCCTGAAAGTTGGATTTAGAAAGGAATTAATTGGAGTCTTAATAAAATACTGTAATTTTTATTTAAATAATTGATGCTGATTGAATATTAATTATAATTCATGAAGTGAACAAAATAAAGGTTTAAGGTGAATAGTTTAAAGGAGAAAATTCATAGAATCTTATCAAATGATTAAGTCAATTTAATATAATCACTAGCAATATAAAAAGTCTTCGTGCCATTCCCTACATTATCTATGCAAATGACAGATGATGATTAAACATAATCATTTAGGAAGACTGCGGCTGATGCATTTATTAAAGTAAGCCAATAATCTGAAGCCAATTCAAAATGCAACAAATTTCACTTGCTCTTAACTTTTTTATTCATTTTATAGATGTCGTCTTTTAACTGGTTGTTTAACATTCTGATTCACACCTTAATTTTACTTTAAATATCTATAAGCGCTTCTAACTTTGTATTCCGAATCAAAATCACTATTTAGTCTCTATCAAAATGTGTCTCAATATAGCAGTATTCATAAAATATTTCATTATCAACACAGACTGAAGTCACTATAAACGAGATAAATGAAACAAGACTATCCTAAAATGATTTGTAATATTTTTTGCCCCCAAAATATTCCTTATCTAAGTGCTGTTGGTACTTAAGAGGTTTTACATGGATTAAAAGCCTTCTAAAGCCTTTATATATCAAAATAAAAAAGTTAATAATAAATTTGACATCAAAACACTTGCAGATATTAATATTTTTCAAACGTCACTGTAATAAAACTCAAATATAGCATAGCTTGGAATTGAAAGTACATTAGATACTGAAAGAAAAATAAAACTTTTAATTCATGGATTTAATGTAAGAGCTTTTCCATTTTAGGGGAGTTAACAGGCTGTACCCTGCCTTGAAGCAATTGGAAGTTCATCTGCCAAAGTTATATTCTTGTGGGAAGGTTATGTCTCAATGGTCTGTAAAGATGAATTCACCTTATGCATGTATGTTTATTCCTCCCTGACTTTCCAATATAAATACCATTTCCTTTTCTCTAGAAAATACCTACAACGTTGCCACTAGGCATACATAATATTGGGACAGCACATTATAGTTTAATCCAATTGTCACTGAAATAATTTACAACTAGAATGCTATCTTATAAATGCCTGAATTCAGCACAACTTGGAACACTCTTCAACTCATTTTGCTATAGCATCTTTCAGTTCCTACCTCCTTTATGAAATTTTGACCATATCTGTGAAGATTATTTACAAATAAGGACACAAGTTGAAAAGTTATATGTTAGCATTTATCTTTCTCCAGTGGTACAACATGTTTCTGGGTGAATTGTGAGGAGCAGTTCATATCATCTGGCATGAAACCCAGTTCACTAGAAATCTTCTGTGACCCAGTAATTAGTTTGCTAAGGTTACCATCACAACCACAACAATAAACCCCATAAACTTGGTGACTGAAACAACAGAAGTTTGCTTATTTTTTTTCTCATAGCTAGGGATCTAAGATAATGGTGCTACCAGGTTGTTTTCCCATGAGGCTTTTCTTTGGCTTTCAGATGGCCACCATATTGCTTTCTGTGTTCAAATTTCCTCTTTCTATAAGGACAAGTCAGATTGGATTAGGGCTGACCTACCCTCATTTTAACATAATTACCTCCAAGACATTATATCTAAATAAAGCATTGTGTAATAGTGCTGCAATGTAAGTTAAAAGGGTAGTACAATTCAGATCATTACAGCCTCCTAAGTTATACTTCCCAGAAAATGTGGTAGACAGAAGCCAAGTATACATCTGTATAAGTAGTTGCAATGATTTATTTCCAGGTTTTTTTAACCTATAGATTTTCTTTATTACTTTTCTAAAGTTTAATCCACTCATAGACCAGTAGTAGGCTTTCACCAGAGCCCAGAGAGGGTCATTCAAATCTGTAGTATCACATGAGAAGAAACAATACTGGAAAACAATATTCAAATGGGAATACAATAATTATAAGGCATATCCATGTTGTAACTTAAAAATCAAATGTTTTAGTATGTAACTAAGAGATAAAACACTGTTGGCCTTTTGAATGGAGCAAATCTTAGAACATCTTAGCTTACAAGAAATGTTGTATACTTATGAAATAAAATCAGAAGTCAATGATACTATTTCACATCTTTCTAGTAATAAGAAGTAAAATACATAACAATATTTCATGGAAAATAAGAATAAAAATTATAAATTTTAATTGTGGGTCATGAAAACAAATCCAAGTTTCTAAGTCAATTCAACTTTAAGCCTAGTCTTAAAATCAGCAGTCAATATAAAAATTCTCCATAAACACTATAGCACAATTTGGCTTAACTTTGTAGCTCAAGTGGCCATGAAGCAGCTGAATTGGATTAGTTTGCTTATGCTAAATAGCAATGTATCACCATCAGCTATGGGCATCCCCTCAAATATGCTATCGCCACACTGCTGTTAAAAGACTGTGTTCTCTTTAATGCATTTCTTAATACTCTGACACAATTAACCAAAACTTCACTTATGCTTTCCCTGCCAATTTTTTTTTAAATCCTGAAAGTGCCATAATCTCTTATATCCTATCAAATTTGTCTCCAGTACTACATTTAGCATGTTCCTCTGAATGATAAATGATCCCTTGCTCTGCTGAAATACTGATGGTCTCTCTCAAGCTTCTTAAAAATTTTAATGTAATGATAATCCATGTTTCTTCTCTCAAGCTTCATCAGCATCTTGATTGCAATCTCCTCAAGTGCAATGCCTTAGTTAAAATGTTTCACTTATCAAATAGCACTCTACTCATCATCTTATTAGGAAAGCAATTATACCAGTGGCACAAATTGCAAGCATCTAAACACATACTGCATTTTCAATTCTCACATATCCTTCAGTGAACCATATGCATTACATATTAAACAGTGTAGGTCATGTCTCTTATCAGTCTGTTTGTTCATCACATTTATCCATTTATCATACAAAATTTTCTGGTATGTGGCAGGCCAACTATCCAACTAGAATTACGAGTTAAAACATGAAACTGGTGGGCTATGTCCACAGGAGAAGTATAATGCCTATCCCAATGTAAGACTACTGCTTCTTACTTAAATCAGAAACCAAGCACGATTGACTACAACAAAAAGAGTCTCTGGGGGGTGGTGCATTTGTGTACATATACTAATTCTGTGTTCATAAACCAAATGTTAGGGAGACATCAATAGTTATTAGTAAGTACAATCATAAATTCTGTCCATGGAGTTTACCTATGAATGCTGGCCTTCAGATAGTCATGGTAGCTACCATTTTCAGGAGGAAGAACTGTCTTTGATTCATAGGTAGGATTCATATAAAAACACACAAGGATAGGACAGTTACCAGTACCATGAAACCATGACACTATTTATACTAATAGATGTTTTTTAAAAAAATAATATTCTTTTCACAATTCTATGGTCACGTAAGAATAACTTGAATGCTTAAAACTATAAATCTCAATTTCTTTTCGTTACTATGAAAATCATCATAAAAGTCAATTTATCTGAAAATAATATTTGCAGCTATTTTTCTTTTTAATCAAGAGGTATGAGGCTAAATGAGTTTCTTCTTGCAAACACACATATGTTTACCCTAAGAACACATGACTGATTCTCTCTTAAATCAATTTTCCTAGAGGAAAAGTAAATCTGTATACAAATAGAGTGGACACTCTACTTTAAATTAATTAATGCCACGCTCTTTATCTTCAATATATCTGCAGTAACAAATTAAAGAGGTCAGGTAAGTTTGGCAGTATGTTTACTGAATCTTAATTGCAAATTCATTCTCTGATTGACACATTCTTCCATCATTTTTGTTCAATTTCTGTATATCTTTTTATCTAAACTTAGAGACAATCAACAGCTCTATGCAAGATCTTCAACTTTGCTTTTCAGGATTCAGTACTAAGAAATACATTAGTAGACTAATGTCTAGACTGGAAATCAGCGTGCTTATTTTTGTAAACTTTTTGGAAGCAGGTTTATTCTTATTCTTATCTTCGGTTTGATGAAATGGCATTTTAGTTCCAGATTTAATCTTATTCTTACCTTCAGCTTTATGAAATGATATTTCAGTTGAGCCATTACTGCCTGAACACTCATCATAAGCCACATTCAATTTTTGGAAGTTGTAATTCATTAGAATTTCTTATACTATATAATAGTATTTTAATTATACTTATGGCTTTATATAAGGGCTCTTTTTTCCTTCAGTGTCTCTTAGATGTTATCACTTAACTTATTATCTCAGGTGTTACCTCTTAACCTATTCCTACTTTTTTTTCACTCAGGTTCATTATCATCATCATCATCATCATCATCATCACCTCCCTATGGTTATAGATCTTTCTTTGCTTCTCTCTCAGTTGTCATCACCTCTATGTTTACAGCTACCACTTATTAAGCTGAAGATCTTACTGTACATAGTCTCAAGATCCAAATGGAAGGGCTCTAACATAGTATTATTCTCAGTTCAACTGCATTCATCAAACTAGTCTACCATACTAAACTTAAGGGTGGAAATCTCTTCAAGAAATACTTTCATTTCTCTTCTCTGATGCATTAGCCACTGAGCATCTTCATCCCCACACCCATTGTCACTTCCCTGGCGTGTGTAATATTGAAGTATTTCCCTCTTACATTAAGATTCCCATTGGTTTGTTCTCATGATATATCCTACGAATTTCCACATAAGGAACCATCATGAAAGCCATCACAAGAATCATTATTATAGAAAGGCAGCTTAGTTTGTTATTGGATAAGGATCCTCAATTTCTTAAATGGATACTTGTGAGATTTTATATATATATATGTACATATATATATATATGTATATATATATATATTACTTCTTGTCATAGTTTTACTCTCTGGCCTCTTAATCCATTCCTACAGTTTCCTCTATAAATGTAAGCCTTTCCCTGGTTGTGATTCCCAAAAATTAACAAATGATTGAGCATTTTGAATTAGTAATAGGAATGTTCACTTTATCTCATCTTGACTCTGAGAGAAATTCCATTTCACTTCTGGTTATTACAATTCATATTGTTATAAATTTAAGGATGGAACACTAATGTAGTGATTTGTCTTCAGAGACTTTTCTTCTGGTGAAACTCACCTACACAAAGTGTTTTACTACTTTGTCATATCACTTCACACTGGGTCAAATAAGCTATGGTCTCTCCTTGCCTGCTTGCTCCCATAAGAGCCCTTGAAGCCCACCCAGACATAAGAAGAATTAGACCCAGTTTCACAAGGTTCTCTATCTGCATATATAGATGCTCCTCAATTTACAATGAAGTTAGATCTTCATAAAGTCATCGTCCACTGAATATATTGTGGATCAAGTGTAGACTTAATCCATATTAACCTTCACTTAACATCATAGCTTGGTAAAACAGTAGTGTAGGGAAGTGTTTCCCTCTTATGATGTCATGGCTGCCTGGGCATCGTGCCCTTCTGCTACCACCCAGCATCATAGGAAGATATCACACTGGGAAAAGACCAAAATTCAAAGTTTCATTTCTTCTGAATACACATTATTTTCTACCATCATCAAGTGAAAAATTCACAGGTCAAAAATACTACTGAATTTTGAAAATTATGACCCCCATCATATACTGTTACTATGTAACAGTGAAAGATATGTGTTACCCAATGCTGGTACTTACTTGCCTTAGCCCTCAGAGCTGAAGATGACCTTTATGAGTTCAAAAGCAGACAGTGCAATCGACCCCTCCCCTCTGGCAATAGTTTTTCTATGTATATAAGACAGTCTGCCCCTGACTGTGGTGAGTCCTCTATTTCTTCTTTCTTTTCTTTTAAAGTCATGACCTTGCCCATTAAGTTCTTTCTCAAGAAAAGCTTCTTAGCATTCTTCAAGGAAACTAAAGCCTAGAGACATAGAGACACTGTTCATAGTCTCTTCTAATAATGGAAGATTTCCCATCATTTATATAGGTTTATAGTTGCTATTCCATTTTCTGAACTAAAAGGCAAAGAAATAATTATTCACAGTTGGGATACTGATCATTCCACAGGAAAGACATAGTAGAGATGCAATTAGGAAGAGAATTTGGCCTGTTTAAAAATTCAGTGGTGAGACCTAAGGCCCTGAACTGTTAGGATTTTACTGTTAGTGTTTGTTACTCTTTAAACTATATAAACTCTTCAGCCTTCTCACAGCAGCAAATTTTCCTCACAGATATAGATGTGTTATACGATAATGAATGATTTTATATGTGATAGATAAGTAGCATATGTGTGAGACTTATGTGCTCTATCACATATGTATATGTGAATGTATCGATGCAGATAGATGAAGATAGGGATGATATAATCCATTATGAAAATGTGTAACTGTGAATACAGTTAATCTTGTACAGGCTGATACATGACTTACTTCTCTATGCTTTTTTTTTTTTTTTTTTTTTTTTTTTTGGCCAGTCCTGGGCCTTGGACTCAGGGCCTGAGCACTATCCCTGGCTTCTTCCCGCTCAAGGCTAGCACTCTGCCACTTGAGCCACAGCGCCGCTTCTGGCCGTTTTCTGTATATGTGGTGCTGGGGAATCGAACCTAGGGCCTCGTGTATCTGAGGCAGGCACTCTTGCCACTAGGCTATATCCCCAGCCCACTCTCTATGCTTTTTTGATGCTCATGATTACAATAATCCTGAAAACAATCTACCTCCTCTTGCATGATTTTTTTCCAGAACTTTATGTGTCCCTATGCTTCAAATGAGCAAAAGAAAATCTCCCAGCATAAATATCAGCAAATAGATATTGACAGTGATTCTTTAGTTTTCTCTTACAACAGGCTGCTTTTGCTTTACCTTTGTGAGACTACTTGAGAAGATGAAGAAGTGAATGATGAAATCAGATTCTGGTTCTAAATTATTAATGTCATTTGCAGTGAAGTCACAGTAATATTTGGGTTCTTGCAATCATCACAAGTAAATGGTGTCAGACAAGGTCAAGATTCTAATGGAAACCAAACACGTTTTCTCTATGGACACCAGCAACTCTGGCTCACAGATGTCCTCTGAGGTCACTAGAAGCTGCGAAAGCAGCATTGCAATTAAATAATACTTCCTTCAAGTTAGGAACATTAGAAGCAATGATGTAAAAACCCAATGGTTCTCTTTGGCAAGAGAAACAATATTTCCTTTTTCATTTTTGGCAAATTTTTCATTACATTAATATATTATTCCTCTTCCAGCTTGTTTAGCAGTCCCCGAGAGACTTCATTCCCTGTCCTAAACTTTTGAGGCAGAATTTCTGTAATGCCATGAGCACATTTAACATCTTCAGAATGGGCCTCTATTTTTGTTTACTCATGATATGTTCTGTGTCTTCCCCATGGTATATACAACCCATGAAGGGCTTCGGCTCAAAATTTGCATTGTCAGCCATGATAATGAACATTAAATTTATTGAGAAGCATACAGCATGCCTAATTATGAATTTAATATACTCTGTAGAGTTTCTATTTCTTTCAATGTTTAAAACATAGCTAGACATGGATTAAAGAAAAAGAAATATATTTACACGTATCAAAAACTTTATTCAGGGCTGGGAATATGGCCTAGTGGCAAGAGTACTTGCCTTGTATACATGAAGCCCTGGGTTCAATTCCCCAGCACCACATATATGGAAAACGGCCAGAAGGGGCGCTGTGGCTCAGGTAGCAGAGTGTTAGCCTTGAGCAAGAAGAAGCCAGGGACAGTGCTCAGGCCCTGAGTCCAAGGCCCAGGACTGGCCAAAAAAAAAAAAAAAAAAAAATTTATTCAGCCAACAAATCAAAGAAAGGTTGGACAAATGGGACTGCATCAAACTGCAGAGCTTCTGCATGGCAAAGGACATAGCTTGCAAGGTAAACAGAAATCCCACAGACTGGGAAAAGATCTTTACCGGGCTTTCAACGGACAAAGGCCTCATATCTAAAATATATGCAGAACTAAAAAAAATTACCTTCCTCCAAAACAAAACCGCAAAGAACTAATAGCCCGCTCATCAAGTGGGCTAAAGACCTACAAAGAGACTTCTCTGATGAGGAAATGAGAATGGCCAAGAGACATATGAAAAAGTGCTCTACATCACTGGCCATAAAAGAAATGCAAATCAAAACAACATTGAGATTCCATCTCACCCCAGTAAGAATATCATATATCAAGAAAACTAACAATAACAGTTGTTGGAGGGGATGTGGCCAAAAGGGAACCCTACTTCATTGTTGGTGGGAATGTAAACTGGTTCAGCCACTCTGGCAAACAGTATGGAGATTCCTCAGAAGGCTAAATATAGAACTCCCCTATGACCCAGCAACCCCACTTTTGGGTATTTATCCAGAAAACCACAAACAAAATCACAGTAAAGCCACCAGCACAACAATGTTCATTGCAGCGCAATTTGTCATAGTGAGAATCTGGAACCAACCCAGATGCCCCTCCATAGACAAATGGATCAGGGAAATGTGGTAGATATACACAATGGAATTTTATGCCTCTATTAGATAGAATGACATTGCCCCATTTGTAAGGAAATGGAAGGACTTGGAAAAAATTATACTAAGTGAAGTGAGCCAGACCCAAAGAAACATGGACTTTATGGTCTCCCTTATTGGGAATAATTAGCACAGGATTAGGCAAGCCACAGCAGAGGATCACAAGAGCCCAATAGCTATACCCTTATGATCACATAAGATGATGCTAAGTGAAATGAACTCCATTTTATGGAAATGATTGTTATATCACAGTTGTAACTACTTTCAACATCCCATGTGTATCTGTAGTTTATACTGTTGATGACGTTCTTGTATCACCTTCTTGGATTGTACCTACACTATCTCTGTAATCTTATCTGAGTATATTGGAAACCCTGTATACTGGTATTAGAATTAGGAAATTGAGAGGGAATACCAAAATTGAGAGACAAAGGGTAAATTAAGAGAAACAACAACACAAGCAATACTTGCAAAACTGTATGGTGTAAGCGAACTGAACACCTCAGGGGGGGAAAAGGGGAGGGGGGAGGGGGGTATGAGGGACAAGGTAACAAACAGTACAAGAAATGTATCCAATGCCTAACGTATGAAACTGTAACCTCTCTGCACATCAGTTTTATAATAAAAAATTTTAAAAAAATTTATTCAGCCAGAGAAGTCAGTTGGAAATTCATGTTAAAATTAAAAGTGGCAAATGATGAACTATACCTTTGATTCATGTATTTTATGGAATGTATCTTAAAATAATGGCTAAGGGTGTTTTCTTTATTCTGGAAATTCGTAACAAGATATGACAGGAGGAGCAACTAGGGTTGTTCAACAGAATAAATGGATCTGTGCCAATCAGTACAGTGAAACCCACTTGTATGAACTAAGAGATTTCTCATCTAGTTAGTATAAGCTTGGTACTTTAAGATAGGAACTACGTGTTTTGTTATTTCCCAAAGGAAAACATCACAATAAAACATAGCCTTGTGGAGCAGAAAGCCAATAGCAAGGACACCAGAATCACTGGGTTCTAGTTCCAGATTCTGATATTTACCTGTGGGCTGATTGCATTTCACCTATTTGACCTAAGTTTCATCATTCATACAGTGAAGAAATAGGAAGAAATAAAGGAAGCCTAAAGTATTATGATAGAATATTATAAAAGTACACACAGCAGTTTTGAAAAATGTAAATGTACACCCTATATGGCCACTATTCTGGCATAAGTAAGATCGAATTATCTGTCAGTATATAGAACTACCAAAATTTCTATTCCTCAGTTTCTCTCCTACTAGCATTTACATGCTGAAAGTGTTAACATTCTGTCATGTAACCTTCTATAAAAGCTGATAATGATACAAGATCCTATTTAATTAGTTTATATATAAAATGTGCAGTAATGCTTTCTGATTCTCTTGTCCACAAGTTCTGCATGATAGACTCATTTTCTTTCCCAATTATTTCATTAAAATTAGTTCCAAAATTATGAAAGATTTAAAAATATTAGAAAGGTCATTCTTAACATCAAAATTTGGATTCTTTTTAAAGACAATTCAAGCCACATGATTTATTTTCTTTATCAACTGCAAACTTTGTTATCATCCTATCATTCGGCCTAGAGCATTAAATATTTAAGGAACTCTTAACAGACTCTCTACTAAATTACTAAGTTCACTAAATCACTAACGCCAAAAGCCAAATATTTCTAAATCTCTGCCAGATTTATAATTTGCAAAGGCACAATAAAAACAGTTTTGTTTGGCACTTTCGTTTAGGTCCTAAAATACTAACCTATTATCTAAAATCTTGCATGACAAGCTTCAGTGGCAAATAACTTCACATTTCTCCTCCCAGGTATCATTAATAACTGCATAATCAAATTAGATAAGCAACACAAATATGAAAATCTTTGACCCTAGCTTCTATGCCTTATATAAATGCTCAACATCCATTATACAGAGAAGAGTATTACCTACTAATAAAACCTTAATGTAAAATCAAATTATTTAACAATATAAATGCCATTCAAATTGGGGTCCATTAGTGTTTTTTAATGAGTAGAAATACTTTTACTCAAATCTCAAATATCTCTTCATATATTTAATTATTCTTGCTTTCTTAGTATTTCATATTGTAGAACTGTACAACTCTCCTAGGATAGCTTAATGGACTTCTCAAAGACAACATCTTGTATCTCAACATGCCTCAGTTTTCCCTACGTAAATTGCGTCTCCCTATTCTTCCCTTTCATACTAAATGATATTAACATACTCAGCTGTTTAAATCTGTGAATCATTCTTACTTTTCATATCCAAAGTTTGGGTACATCTTGTCATTTTCCCAGCATTTTCCTAAGTAGGATTATTTGATCTTATATTAACAGTACAATATATAATGAATTCCACATTTGTTTATTATATAGATACTATATAATTAATCCAGTTAATAAAAATTAGATGCATTCTGAAACTTTCCACATAGATCTGGAAAATGACTAAAAACAGTCAAATTGGTTTCTCAAATTCACTTATTTAAGTACATTAATGATATTAACTAATAATAGACTTCAGTGACATAATTATATTAACCTCAGACATTCTCAGCATCTATTGCTAAGAACAAAGCTCACAGATTGTGCTCTATTTACTTTACATAAAATATATAAGAACAATGCAGGGCAGAGAATTTCTTTCAGTTAGAAAATGAAAATTTTATATAGTTCTATAAGTATGTATGTATCAATTTTAAAACTGAAAGTGATTAAACAATACATATATACAATGTTTGCATGTTCCTAAGTGTCATCTGCTCATTTTCAAACTTTTTGAAGTTTTCCACGTAACAACACACCTGGAGTCAAAATTCTATAAGTGTAACACTAGCTGGGTATTGTGGCTTGCAATCTGTCTTCCTACTCTCATGACCTATGGACATGTGTTAGAAGCAGTTCATATGGTTGCTGTTTCAGTAACTACAGACAGTATCTAATTCTCAATGGCTAGACATATGGTTCTTGAATTTTATAATGGTATGAAAGAGATACTAATTCAGCTAAAGATCATATTTTTCAATTTTAATATTTTCTGAAGCTAGATCATGATATTCTGAAGCTAGAAGCATGATATTCTGTCATAAGGTTGGGTAGTGACAGTAAGTCACAACTTTCCATCACCCACATAATGATGAGAATAAGGATCTCACAGTCTATCACGAACTTTGTTGTAATTCTATGATGATTGTCAGATTAAGTGATTAAATATGGTTTCAACTTATAATATTTACAACTTATTTTATTAAAACATAACATTACCAAAAGTGGAATCACATTTCTCTATTTTACTGTGAATCCAAAATGGATCCCAAAAAATGATTTTTTCCTTTAGCTTTATCAATATGTTTGTGACATTTTGATGTTATTAATTGTTCATCATGCAAATCCTTATCCAATCTCCTTAGCATGATGTTCATGCTGAAATTCAGAGATTATAAATACATTTTTCTCATAGATTTAATATAGATATATGAAATTCTTGCTAATGTTAAAAGGTCTCAGAATGCTTGAATCTCTTTATTTCTTTTGCTTCTGCACTTTTAGCACAGCATTTTTGGTATATTGAACACTACTAGTTACTTTTCTAAATTTATGAATACATAAAAACAGAACACGTGGGATTTCTATATCACATCAGTATGAAACCTTTGGCTTATCTTTTTAAGAAATCACCTTGTGTTCTGACCACTTGAGTTGTATGAGTCTTCACAAAGGTTTGTCATAGTCATATGCCACCAGGGTTCTTTTGCTCAGACCTGGCAACATCACATCTCATATGATAGTTTGTTTGTTTTGGTTTTGGTTTTTTTTGCCAGTCCTGGGGCTTGGACTCAGGGCCTGAGCACTGTCCCTAGCTTCTTTTTGCTCAAGGCTAGCACTCTGCCACTTGAGCCACAGCGCCACTTCTGGCCATTTTCTGTATATGTGGTGCTGGGGAATTGAACCCAGGGCCTCATGTATACGAGGCAAGCACTCTTGCCACTAGGCCATATCCCCAGCCCTCTCTAAAATACGGAAAACCTATTTAGAGAGATGACTGTAAACCAATATCCCCTGAAAATTAGTCAGTTATTCAGATTTTTAGAGCATATGTGATTAAGTGTGAATCCAATCAAAATGAAACTAAAAGGATGACTCTGTATGGTACCCTGGTTTTCTCCAGTTGTATATGGTTTGGGTCGTGCAATGGCTACAATAGTGATAACTGTAGGAACAGTCAAGGGACTCCTCATTCTGAAGAAAGGATCTAAAATGTGATCTCCTGCCAAATCAGAAATAATTATGGCAGTCGAAAGTATTTAAACTTAAAGCAAGCAAAGTTAGAAGCCTTAAAAGGAATCAAACATAGTTTAAAAGATTCAATTTTGCTGGGTGCCGATGACTCACGACTATAAACCTAGCTACTCAGGAGGCTGATATCTAAGGATCACGATTCCAAGTCACCCCAGGCAGACAAGTCCCCATGAGACTTTTATCTCCAGATAACCACTCAAAAACTGGAAGTACGTATATCTGTAGCTCAAAGTGGTAGAATGCTAGCCTTAAGCACAAAGACCTTAGGGACAGTGCCTAGGCCCTAAGTTCAAGCCCCATGGTGAATAACAACAACAAAAAGATTCCATTTTTAATATAAAAATATACACTCAAACTTCAAGAAAGGAAAGAGATACTGTATATAACATTGTGGCCTCTGTGAACCATGTATCAAATCTGTTACATTAAATAATTTCTTACACAATTGCCTCCTATATATCATCTACTGCTAAAGCATCAGAGTAGTGCCATTAATCAAATTAGGCCATATTCAATTATCAATGTTAGGAAAAAAATGATATACATTCTCTTTCTTCCAGAGTCATTATTGATTAAATGTAAAAGGTTTAGAAAGAGCATCGCTGAGCCCAGATTTTTAGGCTTCTTGAGCCAAGATTAAAGTAGAGTTTAGAAAAAAGTTGATTCTTGCATTTCTTGTAGCTAGGAGACTGGGGACCCAAGTAAATCAAGATCATTTGAGAATTGCTTTCTTTCAGGGTATTACTTGCTGACTTGTAATACAGAGTTATCCCAAACTTGCGATTAAATTCTAGCAATTCTTGTAGAAATATCAAATAAAGGGATATGAAAATTAGCCTAGATTGTGGATGCTTTCCTTCAAAGAACATTAATCTACTCCAATAATATGTGAAGGTAAAAACTAATTTTATTGCAGTGATTACAGGCTTAGAGTGAGTCAGTAACAGTATCTTGTGAATGATGAAATCTAAAAATAAATCTAGTCATCACTGAATGTTTGGACATATTAATTTTTGAGGAATATGTATGTGAAATTAATCACTTCTGAGCTATAAATATAATCTCTTAACTAATGTTATCTAAATAACATTTTAATTTGCATTTATGTAGTGAAGGAACTCATAATTCCCTTTCAACAGTGGGAGCCTTTTTCTTATTGGTCACTGTCATACTAGTAAATGACATTATCATTAACCTTTTACTCTAAAAATCTCAGAAGTCTTCTCTGATTCCTCTCATATCTACTATATTACTAAATCCTATCATTTCAATCATTCTGTCATTTACACAACTGGTCTATTTCACCTTCAAACTTTCAGTCAACTCTTAGACTCTGTTTTATTCTCTACCTGGCTTAAGTGCACACAAAATGACATTCCCGCTTAACATCAATCCAGGTCCTTCCGTGGTCAGCTTCCTTCAGAATCTGCTTTCTGCTGCTTCTTACCTCTATTCTTTTATCTCACCTACTTTTTCTTCAAGTAATGCAAAGTGTGTTGATTTTCTGAGTTTGTAACAAATGATCACAAACTGGGAGCCTTAAAATAATACAAAACTCAAAACACCAAAAACCTTCAGAAGCCAAAAACTTCAAAATCAACATGTTAGTAGGAAACTAGTTCTCTAAATGATGTACAGGCAAATCCTCAGTTGCTTCTTCCTAACTTCTGGTGGCTCCAGTTTTTCCATTCTGTGACCACCAAGCTCATCTGCTTCTGCTGTCAAATGCCCTCGCTATGTCTCTGACTCTGTTATGATGACATCTTCCATTGGATTTAGGAATTCCCTATTAACCCACTATGATCTCATCTTGGATTTTAATTTATATCTCCAGTGGTTTCTTTTTATTAAATTTATTTCTATTATCTTTAAATAATTGTCCAAAGTGCCTTCAATTCAATATGTCAATTTAGGAGCGTAATGCATTTTGATCAAGGTTACCTCTGCCATCATTTTCTCCATCCATTTATGACAGCCCACCATCCCCTCATGTTAACTAGTTCTCTTTTCACATGTTTACATTAAGTATTATGACAGTATTGGCCCAGAACTCCTAGGCTTCTTGTGTAAGCAAAGGAATATCCATAGGGGCTAAGGAATGAGTGCATCTTTTAAAAACCACCCTTCAACTCACTACACCAAGGAGCTTTGTCTTCCATCTTTTGTGTTAGGTAAAGACCATTTAGATTGACCCTAGAAATTTCTCCTTTCATTTCTTTGATTCACCATTCATGTCCCCAGCTCAGATATTTATGCAGTGTCCTGAGTCTTTCTTGATAATCCTATTCAAAATGCCTCTTCACCTTACATTTCTTCTTTCATCACACTGTTTTTTCTCATCACAGCTTCACCCATATCTGTGGGGTTTCCTTTTCATCCCCACTGACTTGTTTACATCACACTGTAGAATTCTGTCTCACTACTCAGCTCCTAGCCCTTCACATCAGATCTTAGCATTAAATATTTATTTGCTTATTTATTTCAATAATACTCACAAAAATTCATTACATACATAAATATTTATCTCCTATTCCACAATAATTCTGTGGAATAGGGTAAATTTAGCCATGAGAAGATTGACTAGCCTAAAAAATAAACAAAAATATTATCAATACCAGGATCCAATTTCAAGAAGACATGATTGTATCCTCATTAATAAAATAAAAGGTTATCTGATCAATTATAGTAAAACCTAACTAAAGGAAATAAGGTTATTTTTTCTTTCTAGTAACACAAATAAAACAATCTACTTGTAACCTAAATAAAAGTTCTAAAACAAGAAAATGGTAGTACAACTGAGAAAGCTACAGACTCTTAAAATCTACAATGTGTCACAACTGTGTTTACAGCTTGTGAAGTTCAGTATAAAAGAACACTTGTTCGGGGCTGGGAGTATGGCATAGTGGCAAGAGTGCTTGCCTCCTACACATGAAGCTCTCGGTTCGAGTCCCCAGCACCACATATATGGAAAATGGCCAGAAGGGGCGCTGTGGCTCAGGTGGCAGAGTGCTAGCCTTGAGCGGGAAGAAGCCAGGGACAGTGCTCAGGCCCTGAGTCCAAGGCCCAGGACTGGCCAAAAAAAAAAAAAGAACACTTGTTCAAAGAAGAAGAAAATGTGATGCCCAAAATGTTAGAAAGTAAAACTTTTCTTTTGTCTTGACATTGTGATATTTTTATTCATTCTTTAATGGTTTCCTAACATAAGAAACATACTTTTAAAAATCAACATGAATCTTATTGCTTAGTAATGTTAGTTTAAAGCACAAACCTAAAAGAATCATTTTTTATATAATAAATTATTGAAATCACAGAACTCATTTTTCATGGTCCATACATGAATGCATATATCATTCTTACTAGAAAAATTGTAACACTGTACAAAACTAACTCAAAACCTTCTGATTTCATTTCTTCACACTTGGATATTTTACCAATATTTTATTTGACCTTACTGATAAGGAGAAAAATACTTTAAAAAAAAAAAAGTATAAGATCCTCTAACTTGGGGCTGGGAGTATGGCCTAGTGGCAAGAGTGCTTGCCTCCTACACATGAAACTCTCGGTTCGATTCCCCAGCACCACATATTTGGAAAATGGCCAGAGGGGGCGCTGTGGCTCAAGTGGCCCAGTGCTAGCCTTGAGCAAGAAGAGTCCAGGGACAGTGCTCGGGCCCTGAGTCCAAGGCCCAGGACTGGCAAAAAAAAAAAAAAAAAAAAAAAAAAAGATCCTCTAACTTCCTTTTTTCTTTGATATCATCACTTTCAGCAAACGCTGTGAGGTACCAAGGAAATGTCATATGAATAAGAATATAAGAAGAATACTTGGTTGATTTGGTTTCTCAGAGCATCACTGTCATCTTTCCATGTTATAAACAAGTTGTGGTTACCATGGCTGCTAATCTGTATATTTGGTACCAGTAACAAACTCTGAGTCTCTGAACTCCCTTACATTATGAACTCATTGTAATTCTGTGTCCATGAAACATCTTGAAAAATACATGCGACTGAAACAGCATACACATATATTCAATGTATATCTTCTGTTCATAAATATGTTCCATTGCATCTATCATCAGACATTACCTACAAAACCCAAATTCAGTTTTAAGAATTACAAGACATCAGCAGCAGAGCATTAAAGCAAGAGTTGATCCTTTCTGTGATTGATCCTATGAGACTATATAGATTATATACCCTTAAGCCAGACCTCTAATAAATATTCTAATACTTTCAGGCCAACGTTTCTACAATGGAGATAGATTCATCTAGCAATTGTATCATTGATCTGAACTGTTAGACCATGCAATTAATTTCTCTCACACTTTATGTATATATAATGTATGAAGAATCTCAAAATAAGTCTTCATAATATAAACTTTCCTTGTCAGTCATCCCTAAGGATGCTTTTCTAATTTTTAATTTTTTTCCCCCACCAGGTACTGTGGTTCAAGTGGTAGAGTGCTAGCCTTGAGCTGAAGAGCTCAAGGACAGGCCCAAGGCTCAGAGTTCAAGCCTCACTACCAAAAACCAAATACACAAAAAACAATAACAAAAACAAAAGAACCCTTTAGTCACTGAAAAGCAAAAGTCTAGCATTCCCTTGCTGGGATGTATGAGGTCAGATACTCAATCATCTTGAGTCCCAGCATGATTTCTACGCAATAAGTACTCCCAGAGATTTTTTCAGCAGAAATATTTGTCTATTTTTTTCAATATTTTCTTCAGCCATGGGGCTTGAACTTTCAGCCTCCTGAGTAGCTAGGATTACAGGTGTGAGCCACCAACATCTGGCTTTTTTCTAACTTTTATGTGGGATTTTTTTTTTTTTTTTTTTTTTTTTTTGGCCAGTCCTGGGCCTTGGACTCAGGGCCTGAGCACTGTCCCTGGCTTCTTCCCGCTCAAGGCTAGCACTCTGCCACTTGAGCCACAGCGCCGCTTCGGGCCGTTTTCTGTATATGTGGTGCTGGGGAATCGAACCTAGGGCCTCGTGTATCCGAGGCAGGCACTCTTGCCACTAGGCTATATCCCCAGCCCTTTATGTGGGATTTTAAAACACATGTTTTTCCAAACTCAGGTGGCACACTGTTTATTGATTCATGGGATAATCCTTCTAATGCTTTAGGAAAAATATACAATAAACAATATTTTCCAGTCTCTCCAAGTTCCCCCCCCCACCATTATATAATCCCAAATCTGGACCACAGAAAGTAGCATTCCTTTATATTTTTATTGATAGTCTCTACTAGATGAATTTGATATTTCCTCCCTATAAGACACAAAATAATAAAATTTCCCACTATGGTAACATGAGTAAACTTGTCCTATAATACTTGTAATACATTACTCAAGTCATTTAAATTCTGTAGGCCTTTCCTTACTCATTTTATAAAGAAAGAGAACTATGCTAAATGCTGCATTTTTTTTCAATAGACCCTAGTCAATTGAGTCCATCCTAAAATTCTAAGACTCTATAGTTTTTAGTTTATATTTCTTCTATTTGGGGGTTTTAATGATTTAATCAAATATTTTACTTATACATTTATGAATACACAAATATATATGCATGCTATGCACTATAATACATGTCTATGCACCCAAATACAGGTCTGTTCCATAATAACAAACTTGATTGTGTCCAAAATAAAAAATGGCAGGTTTTTATTGATGCTTTCCATTAACACTATGTATATATTTTTATACCAAGAATATGCTGTGAAACAGGTCTAGGTCTTTCCATTATATGATTGAGGAAAGCACAAAGAAGCTCAAGTCATCTGACAAGTATAGATTGTGAAGCTTTGTTCTTTTTTATTTCCTGTGTTCAATGTATATCAAGCATGTATCTAGGTACAGAAGGCAATTTATTACCAATATAATCAAGAGCAGAGGAAAAGTAAGGAAGTAAAGAGAAATCATTCACTAAATGTCCTCTAATTAAAGTATTTCATGTAGCTTTTTTACCACTTGTAACTAGACAAAAAGAAAGCTATATTTGAAATAAAAGGTTCTTTGGCTAAGATCCAAGATCCATTAAAATAAAATTGCCCCAATTTATAAAATGGTATGAAATTTGATTGCCTCTAACAGGCTTTTTATGGAAAAAATAATAATACTCCATGGCTTAGAAGCAATAGTATGAAATATACCTGTAAACCATTAAGAAACCTTTTGTTACACAATTCTGAAATGCTGAGGCAGCCCTGGTATCAGGAAGTACAAGATTTTACTGCAGATACTCAAGGCCCACAGCGATTCAACAGAAAATTAATTAGCATCAGCTCACCATAAATCTCAACAGTATTAGCTAAAATGCCAATTTTGTAATCACTTCTCATTAAAGCCAAAAATACTAATTAAAATTGATTTTTGCCTATGCTTTGGTAAGTGGCTGCCAGTTAAGGTTTTCAGTTGTCCTGCAGACCTTTACTTAAATTAATTTTGTAGGTTGTCTTCTTCCCTTTTGTAAAGATAATGAAGTGTGAAAGGATGAGCTATGTGAGTTTGGCAAAGTTCAGTCCATACACAGGAAGAATAATAAACATAAAGTGTTCTTGTTCTCTTACTAAAGCATAGGCATAATTACATTCATTTTTAATCTGATTTCAATTATTTTATTTCATACATAAGCAAAGGTTTTTAACAATGATTTGAATACAATGATTTGAATGGTTAAATAATCTATGTCTTTTCAAGAATCTAATAATTGAAGGCTTATTCTAATTTTAATTACCCACCTGTAAAAAGTAAAATAAAATAAATAGCACATGTATTTAGTACATTTTCATTGGCTCATTGTGAGCCAATAAGGATTAACTGAAGATACAACAGACATGAAACAGAAGCTGATGGTGTTAAGTCCCTTTCACAGGGTGCTAAATAGAAAAATCACAAACCATAAATACCTTAGAGGACTGCTCACGATGGCCTTACTTGCTCTTTCACATTTCTAGTTAACTGGGAAAAAAGACTTGTCAACAAAGCTAAATATTTTGGTGACATCAGGGTGTGGTGGTTGTGGTGTGTAACTTATAGTCCCAGGTATTTGCGGACAGAGGACAAGGACAAAGTTAAGTGCAGAGTTCCCTCCATTGAGATTAAGCATTTGAGAAATTGCGTAAAAGGATGAATATTGCATGTCAGATGCAATATTCTTAGACCTATTTTAGAGAGGTTTGAATAGACAGAGAGCAGAGTCCACAATGGCAACCAGACTTAGAGAACTTGAGGAACCTCCATCATCATTTATGGGACTCAGTAACCTGAAGTCTTTCATTGCCTTCCTCTCCACCAAGCCTTGACTATTAAAACTACAAACTTCAGCATTGGAGTCTATACAAAATCAAAATATGTTTCTTCTTAAAATACTGAAGGATAGCAATAGCCAAGTGTTCATAAATATTGGTTGTAGATCTCTCAAAATTATTTACAAAGTGGTCACACAAGGAGTTATTTTCAATACCATTAGCACTGAAAGAGCATAAGTCCTCACCCTAAGGAATCCCCCATCCATTGCATCAGTGAATGAAGATATAAAATAAAACTCACTGAAAGTTGTTAAATAATAGGTGGTAGCTGGGAAAGGAAATAATTAGGGAGTCAATCTGATTAAAATATTGTTATCTACATGTATGAAATACCACAGGATACACTTTAAATGCTGAGCACACATTGAAAAAGAAAATGCAAAGCAGGAGTATACAACAGGTCTTGTCTGGGATAGGAAAGGGCTAAGGAAAAGGGTGAAGGAGCATGAATATTGTCATGTGTGAAAATAGATAGGGATGCTCATTGGGATTGGTTTGGGAAGGGAAATGAGATGCAATGACTGAGGTGGTGAGTCTAACCAAAAGTAAAATGTATGCATTTATAGACATCAAAATGCCAGCCCTGAGCCAGGCACTGTGGGCTTATGCCCAAAGTCCTTGATACTCAAGAGACTGACATCTGAGGATTGCTGTTCTAAGCCAGCTCAGGCAGAAAAGTCCATGAGTCTCTTTTTTCCTCAATAAACTACTCAGGCAAAATTGGAAGTGACACTGTGGCTCAAATGTTAGTGAGCTAGCCTTGAGTAAAAAGGATCTCAGTGAAAGCATCTAAGCCCAGAGTTCAACCCCAGGACCAGCTCATGCACACACAAATAAGTTAATGAATAATGATAATAAAAATGTGAGGAAAAAATAATATTAAATAAAAAAACTCCCAATCACAATAATCACTCCACTAAATATTATGCATGCCAAAGTATTTTATAATGTAATTGGGACTGAAAATTTGAGTTTGTACCATGAGTTTATAAAAAGAAAGTTATTTGGAGTTCTGCATGAATTTAAATACTGCTTTTATGCAGCACATTTGGTTTACATACCTAGAATTACACTTCAAATTTGATTTTTTAAGTATCTGTAATAAAAGTTTTCAAAAGTTTAATATATATACACATAAATATGATATTAAGACATGTTTTAAATGATATTTGCTGGTAGATCAGTTAAAACTACCAAAAATGTATAATATTAAGACATTCTTATATGAATTTCACGTTTCAAAGAACCTTACCCAGGTTCCTGGTCAATATTAAAAGCCAAGTACTTTTAGCAGAAGTACAGAATGAGAGAAACCAGCTTTACATCCAATAATGGCCAAATATCCAGAATATATGGAGAACCTAAAAAATTAAACTCTTGGCCTGGGAAAGTGCCTTTGTGGTGGAGTGCTTGCCTTGCATGCATGAAGCCCTGGGTTTGATTTTTCAGCACCACATAAACAGAAAGGCAGGAAGTAGCTCTTTGGCTCAAGTGGTAGAGTGTAAGCCTTGAGCAAAAAGAAGCCAGGAACAGAGCTCCGGCCTGAGTTCAAGCCCCAGGACTGGCACACGGGCACACACACACACACACACACATACACACACACACACACACACACACACACACACACACAAACTTAAACCCTCAAAAAACCCACAACACAATTATTAAATGGATGAATGGGCTAAACAGAGATCTCAGAAGAAGTAAAGATGGCCAATGGACATGTGAGGAAATGATCAATACCTCTGCCTTAAAGGAAATGCAAGTCAAAACAAGAATGAAATTTCATCTCATCCCAGTTAGAATGGGCAATATCAAGAAAACTAACAAAAGAGATACTGATGAGTATATGAATAAAAAGGAATCGTAGTACACTGTTGATGGGAATGTGAACTTGTTCAACTCTGGAAAGCAGTATGAAGGTTCCTTCGAATATTAAATAAATACAGAACTATCCTATGATCCAGCAATTCCACTCCTGGGTATTTTCCAAACCAAACAAAAAAAAACAGGATACAGTAAAGTCAACAGAAGTGCCATGTTTATTATATCACTAGTCACTATAGGCAATGTATGGAATCAGCTCAAATGTCTTTCAAATGGAAAATATGGTATATATACACAATGGAATTTTACTCATCCATTAGAAAGAATGATATTATACCATTTGTGAAGAAAGACTTGAAAAAACTTAGGTTGAATGAAGTCAGGCCCAGAAAGACAAAGTATCCATGTTTTCTCTACATGTAGAAACCAAACTTAGCTTACAAACTCGTAAGTAAGGATGTTGGGTGGTAATTAAATTTATACAAATGCATTAACTGAAATATGGTATATTCAGGGAGTTTTTCAAGTAGTATAATTCATCAGAAAGTCAAAACTCAAAATTTAGCAAAATAAAACATCCGGAACCAGGTAAAAGGAGTGGGTTGGGGGTCAAGGGCAAATGTGTAGACAAATGAAGAGGAGAGTGGAAATGCAGACAAGACTTCTATGCTATAGTATGTCCTATAAAATTAAGAAGAGTGAAGGAAGGGTAGGTATGGGAAGAATGGGTGAAAATTTTGAAAAGGGTGACTTTGATCAATATATATTGTATTCACCAACTGAATTGTCAAATGTCACCTCTATTGTACAATAAGCTAAATAAAGATAATAATAAATGTAAGTAAATACATGAAAATAAATAAGAAGTAAAGCAGTAAACCTATGTAAAGGATAATCTGAAACAAAGATGACTTTTCAGTTCTCTGCTAGTAAGATTTCTCTTCCTTAAGTGTTGAAATGTGTCAGATCTAAGTTAGGGTTGCCTCCAGTGTGTTTTACTAGGCGTAGGCAAAGAGGCCTCCCTGAATCCAACACTCTATGCCTACTTTCTCTCCTGAGATGTCTACAGTGATTCATTAATTAGATCAGTCTTAACTGCCTAAACAATGAGCCAAATCAGTTTTTTTTTTCTGTTAAAAACACTATCCCCAAACTCAAATTCTCATGTAACCAATGACTTTTTCCTCCCGGGAGAAATAGCCATCACCCTCCTATGGAAGCCATAAAGTTCCCCCATTACTAAGCTAATTTCCAGTGTAGATTTCTCAGGAAATGTATGCAAATAACCCAGTAGCTGATGTATACTCATTGGACTTGCTTTTACTCTATAGAAGGCAGACAGGAGAATGAATGCACACTGTCCACACTGATGGGGCCTGTTCCATTTCTATTAGTCCCACTACTATGTCATTATCTCCATAGGATGAAGAGAATGCAGACACCAAAAGTTTCCCCCTTCTTAAGTGACCCCAACAAATCTTAGCCCATATGTTTTGCATTGTAGGAGTCTTCCCAAGGCCTTGCACATGACAAATATTGGACCACTAAAGGGCCAACTAACACCACCCAAACTATATCATGAAGAATTAATGTGATTTACAGTGACACCACCAATCACCACTCATTTTCTCTTAACGAATGCAGAGGAAGGAGAGACTCCCTCATTTCTAACAAAGAATTTCCAGAGTATTAAAGCTTTAAAAAAGTTGGTATAAAATGTATTCTGTGCTTTCCTAACATTTCTATCATTATACTTTACAGGAATAACAAGACTAGAAAGTACATAGTCTGACTATACTGTGCTTTCTGAATAAGGGGTCTAAAAGATATCTACTCCCAATAGGAAGCCCAGTCACACGGCAGTAGGAACATCATGGGTGAATTTCCCAGTCACTGGATAACCAGTCACTGGATGGGTCACTAACAATGATTCTCCATGTAATTTCACAGATCTTAAAGTCAATAGAAATTCCTCTCAGATTCTGAAATTCAGTTTATTATCAAACTTTTTTTTTTTTTTTTTTTTTTTTTTGCCAGTCCTGGGCCTTGGACTCAGGGCCTGAGCACTGTCCCTGGCTTCTTTTTTGCTCAAGGATAGCACTCTGCTACTTGGGCCACAGCGCCACTTCTGGCCGGTTTCTGTATATGTGGTGCTGGGAAATCGAATCCAGGGCTTCATGTATAAGAGGCAAGCACTCTTGCCACTAGGCCATATCCCCAGCCCCTATCAAACTTATTTTAAGATACTAGGAGTTTTTTTCTTTGTTTCCATTTGTATAATAAATGTGATGAGGACATTAGTGGTTATGTCAGTAGACCTTAAGACGTTATTTTAAATGAAAGATCATTGAACCAATGTTCTATATGTACATCTTGGTTAACTTCTTTTATCTTGAGTTTTTCCCTGGATGTTGTGGTTCATCTGGTTCATTGACTATCACATAAATATTTTTGAGATGGCACAATTTCACCATTTCTTAAGGAATAGATACAATCTTGGCAGGTAGCATATGAAGATAGTTTTTTCCCTTCTCATATTTCCATGTCTGGAGTAAACTACTATAATCTAATCATTTCTCACACTAATTTGGCCCTTATTGTCGAAAGGGTATCTTATTATAAATAAATCTTGTGCTATCTTTTTATAAATAAGTCTAAACACTGACATTAATTAAAATTGCAGTGTGATTCTAGAGTGGTATAATATAGGAAGCAATAGAACAAGTTAATTCTTAATATTAATTAAATAAAATAGAAAAAGACCCAGAAATAATGGGTAAATGAGTTGTACTCATAAGAAATCACTATTCAAATGATCAATATCAATAAGTTTGTGAGTTATGATATCAATAAGCTAGTTTTGGTCAACATTAAAAAATAAAAATGGAGCCTAATGGAAAGAATAGTATTGAATACAACAGGATAGGATAGACTAGGATAATAGAATTAAAAATAGAATATCAACTTGCATTGCACCTAGTAAGTACAAACATAATTACTTTTGCATGGAGTGTAAGGACTAGTTCATTACAGAATCCAATTATATCCATGAGTGATAATCATCTTTCTCTCTTTCTCCCCTGTTGCTTCTAGTCCTTTAGCTTTTTAGATATAGTTTCAGCCTAGGCTGAAAGCCCAGTTACCTCATGAGTAGCTCAGATCACAGCCATAAGAAACCACACTTAGCTCAGTATTTGCTATTCAAAGTTTTACTGTCTTCTAATCAGTGGAATTAAAGAAATAAGAAAAATACATTTCTCTTGATAAACAATTGCATACCACATGTCAGCGTACATTGATTTGCTCCAGTAAGGAGATCTCATCTGAAGGAGCAGTTGGAATTTAAATAACCACCTGTCATTTTCTAGAGCTCATCTATCCTCAGTACTAGCCATATTGGAGAGATTAATAAAGAAAGAATAGGAATCAATCTTTAAAACAATTGTTTTTGACACTACTCTTTGCCACACCACCCCTCAATGTTTAGGACAAAATTCATTTTATTGGCTTACTTTCCATAAGCTCCAGTTTTGAATGGCAATCTGCAGTAACATTGTAAAACCCTAGAAACTAGTTTCAAGTACAGAAGTGCAAAGTTTCAAATAATCATGACACATTCTCAGTTTTGATGATAAACAGAATTAGGATAAGTTGAAAACTTTTTTAAATTATGATCCACAGAATTTGTTTTCCCAGTGTATGATTTTTTTTTAATTCCTAGATACTAGATTGTTGGGTTGAATTGTTTGATAATTAAGGTAAAGACTATTGATAATTAAGGTAAGACTATTGCCTTACTCCCCCGCCTCCCTAAAATGGGATGCATAGAAACTTTCTGACTGCTATGCTGGATCTGCTGCCCATTATATCAATGATGGTGAGGAATGACCCTTGGCCTTTGTCTAAGATGAAGTATCACCTCTAAAATCAAAGGATCAGTTTCACCTCTACTATCCGTCAGTATATCCAACTGTCTTAATCCATTTGTACTATGACAAATATCCAAAATACCTAATTTGTAATAAGCAGAAATTTATCTCTGACAACACTGAGGATTGCTGAGGGCTGTTCTCTTCTTCCAGGATGGTGCATGTGGCTAATTCTTTATAGGCAGGAAGATGCAAGGGCAACAAGGAACATTGTGGTTCGAAGCTTTTTTTTTTTTGGCCAGTCTTGGGGCTTGGACTCAGGGCCTGAGCACTGTCCCTGGCTTCTTCTTGCTCAAGGCTAGCACTTTGCCACAGCGCCACTTCTGGCCATTTTCTGTATATGTGGTGCTGGGGAATCGAACTCAGGGCCTCATGTATACGAGGCAAGCACTCTTGCCACTAGGCCATATCCCCAGCCCCCCGAAGCTTTTTTTAAGAAGAGTTTTAATCTCATCCATTCCTATGGCTGCTAAGAATTAATGAATCTTTGGATCAATCATAGAACACTAGGTATTTACACCATTCATTCTCATTCATCACTGGTATAGAAGCCACTCTACTCCATGGTGTTTAAATTGTTGACACTGGCCCCAGTAAAAATCTCAATAACTGTTTTATTCTTTCATTAGATTTCCAAATCCTTTCCTCAGAATAGGAAGAATATTTTTCACTTCCTTCTATCCCTGTTATATCTGATGCCCTCTATTTTAATGCCTAGAAATTTTCTGTATTCATGATTGCAACAAACAGAAACTCACTCTGGTTTGCTTAAGTAGAGTACACATCTCTGTATTTTATGAATTACTGAGTAATAGATTACCAACAGCAGCAACTGAAACTAATGAGCATGTAAGTCATCTCACAGTTTCTGTTAGGATTTGTTGGCCATCTCAGTTGGGTTATTCTGACTAATTTTATCTCATGAAACAAAAATCATGGTCTATACTAGAACTAAAATCACTTCAGAGATGGTCTAGTTGGGGATCTCTTACAAAGCTCAATCACGGAAGTGTTGAGCAACTCAAGTCCTTGCTGCCTGTGGCCCAGAAACAATCGTATCTTGCCCTGCAGGTATCTCTATAGGGTAGTCACAAAATGTCAGCCAGTTCTGTTGGGATACAAGTCATGCAGAAGTAGAGACGTACAGAAGACCATCTTAGAGGCTGAGGATGACTGATGTCCAGCATTGTATCATGTACAAGAAAGCAGAAGAGCCCTCACTGAGAGCCCTAGAAACCAAGAAGTCTAACTTCCCAGGAACAGTATGACTCTGCTACCCCAGGAAACTTGCTATGTATTATCTTCACTGATGCTTGTATAATCCTTGGAATTTACTGTTATCAAATTTAAAATCATTAATTAATTATGGTATGACATTGAGTGACCTGTAATAAAATACTATTTTTTGAGACTAAGTCACCTAGGGATTTAAAAGAGAAAAGAGAGAGCCAGAAATAAATATCCAGACATATAGAGAGTTGGCTGGATTTTAAAGGCAGATAAAGTGTTCTTATGCTTGGTTGATATACCAAGTCTCCTAAATTGTTTCTTTTTTTCTATTTATTGTCAAAGCGATGTACAGAGAGGTTATAGTTTCATACGTTAGGCCTTGGGTACATTTCTTGTACTATTTGTTACCTCCTTCCTCATTCCCCCAAATTGTTTCTTTTCTATAGGAAACAATGGATTATGTTTTGGAAAATTCTAAAACGTTTGTTTCCATTCACATATCTCTTCTTTCTTTGTAACTCATTTTAGCCTATAGTTTCTAAGGAAACATTTAAACTACACACAAGATAGCTAAATCTAAATTGCTAACAGTTTCAGCAAGGTCAGACATGGGACCAAATGTCTGGCTGCAAGAAAAGCGTGAGTCTAATGTTCTCATTTAAAGTAGGAAAATGTAAAATGTACAATGCTCAACACATGTGTGGAGTCTGACTTATTTATAAGCCATCACCACTCTTTTATTTAAAGCTGAGATACCCCGTGAATGCATCTGTATTTTTAGGAAAGATATTCTTGACTCATTTATATCCAGGCAATAAATAAATAAATTACTTCCCACCCTTTCTCTCTGCTCTCTCCCTTCTCTTTCCCTCCCACCTCTCTCTCTCTCTCTCTCTCTCTCTCTCTCTCTGTCTCTTTATGTGGGTCTCTCTTCCTCCCTCTCTCCCTCCCTCTCTTTGATTTAGAAAGAAATGTGAAAAGTCATAAAAATTCCAGAAAATTGGAAAACTACTATATTCTCTCCTAGCGGAGAACAAAACTAACATGGCCTGCTTTATATTTTCCATGTGAAATTTCAATCCAGATTAGGTCAAGGGAATATAAAAGTGGCAATGACTTGATAAGATTTCATTTTTATCACACAGAGATAGGTCAGCTATTTGCTTTAGATTGTAAACATATGTGACTATGAAAAGAGCTGAGATAAATAAGTGACTTTAAAATCATTTATTCATTTAACAATTTTCTATAAATATTTACTGTATGTGTGTAGCATGTCTAGGCACTAAGACTAAAACAGTTAAAAAGACAAACCTAGGTCCTTACCTTAGGGAAATTATTTGTAAAATAGATAATAACATTACATAAAGTATAGATGATAAATAGATTGATTAATAGGCTAAAATCACATAAGGCAGAACAATATAACAAAAAGAGTAACCAAAATATTTAAGTGTCCAAAACATTAAAAGAGATGGAACTTAAGTTCATAGTGAAATACAATATTTCTTCTACTTGTTCTAATTTTATTTATATTTATTAGAGGAACTATGTCCTACTCAGTTTGAACCACTATAATTCCACAGAATAGATGGTTAATCTTTAGATATTTATTTCACAGTTTGAGGGCTAAAGTCTAAGGTTATGATACTTGATATTTGATGGTGGCACACTTTCTAGTTTGCTGCTGTCCCTCTTCCCAATGTCTCCTCAGTAGAACACAGAGAGGGGAAGCTACCCTTGTATCTCTTCTCCTGAAGACACTAATGTCACTGATGAATATTCCTCTTCATGATCCAATTGCCTCAGCAAAGCATCACCACCTGGTACCACTTCATTATATAGTAGAGCATACAGAAATCATGTCACACTTCAGAAAATTAGTCTGCAATCCTTCTATGTAGCTATAGTGTGGAATACCTGTAGTTAATAATGACAATAATAATAATAACTGTTGTACTTTGCAAAGCTTCAGTGATTTCCAAATCTATAAGATAATTATTTTGATTTGTGTTTATTTTTGTAAGTCCATTAATGAAAGTAATGAAGGGTGTGCTGTTTCTAGATAGAAATTCTTTTATTCTCTATCTTCTTTCTATAGAAATATGTAGCTACATAGGCAGGTATGTAGATAGACAGACAGAAAGGGAGGCAGGAAGGCAGACAGGCAGAGAGGCAGAAAGGCAGGAAGGCAGACAGACAGACAGACAGGCAGACAGACATGCAGACATGCACATAGATAGATCCTTGTAAATCAAACCCAGGAACTTGTTTGCTTATACTAGGTAGTACGCTCCCATTGTGCTGTACACCAGTCCTTGATATAATTTTTAAAATTTTTCATTCCCTTTGCCCTTGAGTTCCTTTTTTCAAATCAGAAATAAAGGAGACAAATTTTGTAAGATTAAATTTTAAACTTCATGTATTTCAGAAATTATTATGTAAAAATATGTTTAAAAAAAGGGGGGGTGGAGGGAGTATGTTTAGCTTCTTGTCAATAAAAATTCTTGTAGACCCCAGGATGTCAGAAATGGGTGTTCTTCATGTCCTGGTATGTAGAGCACTCAGTAAATTCTGACTTAACACTGAGTTAAAGGAATCAAATGGATGCCATTTATATTAAACTGCCAATAATTTATTTTAGTCAGTTTCACAAAAAAATGAAACAACTTTAGTGTGTAAAGAAAGAAAAGAAATGCATTTTTGAAAGCTAATGCATCTAATAGAAGGAAAGCCACATTTGTTATAACCCTGCCATAAAGAGGAGTTGTAATCACACCATGCATCTACTCAATCTGCCATCAATTAGCTTGATGGAAACAGGCTAACAGTGCAGGAGTGATTAGCAGGAAAGATTAAATTCACTTCAGTTTTAATTATAAATCTTAGCCCTTAAAGTTTTATTGGCTTAAAAGAACCCCTACTGTTCCCTGTTCCTCCTCCACAGTTGATGTGCATTTCATTACTTTACTTTGAAATTGTTAATGTGTTTTATTTGGTGCTTATTTCTAATTTACATACTTCTCCCACAAATGTTACTGATATTCCCGTATGGCAGACTAAGTATAACTAAAGCTGTTCATATCTTAGTAATTGTACTACAAATGATCTTTTGTGGCAAATGTGGCATATGTTGTAGGCAGAGAGCTCTAAGGTTTACACATTTGTCACTGGACTTATTTGATTCAGTGTCATTGGAATTATTTGATTCATTGATTGATGACTTCATTTGTCCATTCAGCAAACATTGAGTGCCTATTATTTTCTGCACATAAATGCAGGTTCTTAATAGGTGAAACTGAACGAAAGGAATGGACTCTAACCTTGTAGGTCCCATATTAGAGTGGCTAGAAATAAATCAGTTTTTACAGATGGATTGATGTTCCCAAAAATTCTCATACTGAAGTCCTAATCCCAGTAAATCAGAACGGAACTGTATTTGGGTCTGAAGTCTTTAAAGTGGTATTAAGCTCAAATGAGACATTTATAAGTTGGGCTTAGACACACACCTGCCTTTATAGGAAGAGGACAGTTGAGCACAGATGTATACACACAGTGGGGAATAAGGGAGTGAAAATCAAGGGAGAAAGCACACATCTGCAAGCCAAGGGGAGGAATGAATGAAACTCATTAATGAGTTCATGAATGAAACTCAAAATGAAATCAGCCTTGTATACACCTCAATCTCAGACTTTTAGTATCCAGAACTATAGGAAAATAAATTTGTGTTATTAGAGCCATCCAGTATACAGTCTGTTGCCATCGTTCTAGAAAACTAATACACTAATAAAAAGTAAATTATATTATTAGCAGAGTATAAGTGTTTTAGCAATAGAATAATAACAGACAAATTCAAATGTGGGGGGGGGGGGAAGCATACATTTACTCTGTCCCTGAAAAAAATCATTTTAAAGGATGGATGCTTCTCAATTCTAGAAAAAAAAACACAGCAAGAGGAATTCTTGGTGAAAGAAAGACACATTTTTATAAACATTTTACCATACCCATCCTTTTTCTTTTATCCTTCTTTGTTAGTAACCACAGAGCAAAATACAACTATGTACAGATGCATTATACATTATTAAATATGGATTTAAACTGGGAAAGAGGCCAGGCTATGATATTTTAGCATCACATCTGTTCAATTTTTAGAAAAGATTAAGTATCTTTTTCATCCTTCTTTTTCACTGTGTATGTAGGTACTTCACATCTAAAACTCTGAGCTTCTGAACCTGAAATGGTAGACAATTAGGACAACACAAAGAAATTAGAAATTGAGAAAGGTTTTCTTTTATCTCTATCAGTCGAAGAAACTCTTTACACTTTTCATATTAGAAGACATTTGGCACATTTGGTCCAGCAAGTATAAGCCTCGTGAGATGCTCACACTTCTTGAGACTATGCCACCACTTAAATAGCACCATTGCAAACAATTCTGCCTTTTCATCAGCCTTGTAAAGTATTCTATTTATTAATACACAATTCTCTGAGCTAGTGAGTGATGCACAATGCATAAAAGATATTTTTTGTTAAATTATGCAACTTCATGTAGGAGTGGGAATCTTTTCACTGCCATGGGCCATTTGGATATTTAGAACATTCTTAAAGGGCAGATAAATGTATCAGTACAGGAAGATGTGCCATTGTTAGGCAAGGAGAAGTATTACATATCTGTCCTGACATGTAACAAATTATTTCATAGGTCATATATGTATTAGCCTAGAAGTATAAAGGTGTGGCATCAAGCTTTTATAGACTTTTCAACAAGATGATAGCCAACAAAATGGGAAGTACAAAAACTTGCAAAGTATTTCATGATATCTTTGAAGAATAAAGTAAAAAGAAATTCAGAGGGTTTGGTCACTGCTGGTCGCTCTCTCCTAATGCAGAGGTACACAGCACCAGCTCCAGGAAAATGCCATTCACAGACTTGCTATCTTCAGAATTGCCTCTTTTAGATCAGGCATACAAGTAAAATTAGCAAAATATCCTTTAAGGACATCCTTGGATCTATACACAAATTTGTCAGGAATTTCTTTATTCTCAGTATTTATTCTCAATATTTGTTCTTCTACATCTTTGTTCCTAAGCAAACCAGTTTGGAAACTTTATTTCCTCTGAACTTCTAAATCTCACAGATCAAAACACATAGATTGTCATTGGTCCACTACCACCATTATTTTCAGTTTCACCTATCAAAATATAATAATTAAAAGCCAAGCAAGAAAAGGATACATGTAGCAGCCCATGTACAAAAGGAATTCTACTGCATGGTTGGTGGGAATGTAAACTAGTACAACCACTCTGGACAGCCATGTGGAGGTTCCTCAAAAAACCTTCCCTATGACCCAGCCATAGCACTCCTGGGCATTGACCCTGAACATTGTTAGCCAGGATATAAGGACCTACATGTCCATGATAATTGTCACACTATTCACAATAGCCAACATATGAAAAGCTCACATACCACAATAGATGAATGGATCCCCCAAAATATGGTACCTATGCACAAGGGAATTTTGCATAGGCATTAGAGAGAATAAAAGAATGCCATTTGCAAGAAAATGGATGGAACTAGAAAAAAATCATGTTTAAGTGAAGTAAGCCAATTTCAGACACAAAACACAGCATGTTCTCTCTGATATGCAGAAGGTACATTTAAAATGTACTGGAATATGACAAATTATACAGGATTCTAGATGCATACAGTGAGACCAAACAAATGATACTCTTAGGAGAGAAACACAAAAGTGTAATGCCTGTTCATGCCCCACTCTCTCTCCCCCCCTTTCTCTCTCTGCCTCTCTTTGTCTGTATATGTATACATATATATGAATACTATACATACTGAAATATGCAAACAAAATACTTTCCTTTTTTCAGTTTTTGATGAGTGCCTTCTTTACCTTATATACGGTATACTCATATGTATATCTACAAGAGAGTGGAAGGAGGGCACAGAAACTGAGAGGGAAAAGGTGGAAAAGGACAGCAGTGGAGCTCAATGGACATTGATGAAAGTCAACTACACAACTTGTGGGTAGAGATGGGAGGGTAGGACCGGAAGAGAATGAGGGAATGGAAGACATTGTATGAAAGTAAATGCACTTATTACCTGACTCATATCACGCAATCCCTCTGTATATCACCTGTATGACAATAAAATAATTGTTTTTAAAAAAAAATCCACAAGACTCCATCTCCACAAAGACCGGCTAGACAAGATGAAACTAGCAATGTCAGGAAATCTAAGAAAGGAAGATTACAGCTCAGGAAAGTATCCAGGCAGGAAGTGAGATCCGATTCTGGAAAATAAAAAAACAGGGATTGAGACATAACGAAGAGATAGATCACCAATCTAGCAATAATGAAGAATCCAAGTTCAAAAAGTACTGCCAAGAAAAAAGAAAACAAAAAAATTAAGAAATAAAGAAATAAAGAAACAGAGCAATAGATAAAGAGAGGGAGGGAGGGAGGGATGGAGAGAGGGAGGGAGGAAGGGAAGATCGTTAGTTAAAAGAAAGAGAGGATAGTGGTTACGCTCAGACAAATAAATTAGAGAGGCCAGTTCTGATTTATAGTGAGAAGTGTTTCAAAAAGACATTCTAGGCTTTTAGATTTTGAATCTCATCATTGGCAGCTGAATATTTTTTTTAAAAAACTAAAAATGTTGAGGAAATTATTTTAGTGGAAAATGCAGTAAAAATAGTCATGTCAGGTGACCAGTCATGTCTCTGACTAGTTTCAGCATAGTGAGCAAATACAAAATAAAGAGTGCAAGGCAGCCAAAATTATTCTTAGGGTGGTGGAGGTTGGGGGGGGGGGGCTGTATCTCCTGACTTCTCCTTTGCCATAACTAATCACTAGTTTTTCATGCTTTGAAAGTCTGATATTGGATGCCATTTCAATTCTTTTCCAAAGCATGTTAGTATTACATAGTAATTCTTTCCATGAAAGCCACTTTCATACTGTTTTTTCTTCACAGCCTCTCTATGAGAAAGGGAAAGGGCATGTGAAAATACATTATGGAAATCAAAAATATTAAGGGCATATAAATGTGTTGGAAACTACTGCTCTAAGGCTTCCTCCCCGACTCCTTTATGTAATGAGTTGAGGGAGAGAAGTTGGAGCATTTCTGCTAAAGCTCCAAGGAAAAAGAATAGCCTTGAGGACAATACTAGTTTCTTCTTATGACTAAGAATGGGCCCGGATGCACAGCCAAGAAATGTGCCCATTTTGACATTTGGTTACTCTTCATTTCAAATTCAGTTTGTGACATCTTTTGGCTGCTCAGACTGATCCCTAGTCTGCACTTTTTGCACCCCTGCCCGCTTCTGTCTCTGCAGGGTGGCCCCTGTCCTGTGTAACTACCAGCTGGCATTGACCTCTGTACATAACATCCCTCTGAGGGTACATACCACAACCAACTGGCCACCCAGTCGTTCACAGCAGCCTAGCCCCCACACGACCTCTCTTGGGAACAATTCCAGCTGGGGAATCTCTTTGTAGTGAGCCAACCCCACACCCTTATCCCCAGATGGTCCCAGCTTGCTGCTGAAACTAAGCAGCCAGAACCACCTGTATCCAGACATACTCAGCCAGCCACAAGAACACCAGAAAAAATAGGTGGGTTGCCTTTTCTTCTGCTGTTCCTTCATTGCAGGTTTAGTTACCATTCGTTCTGCTCTCAGGCAGCTTTGAAATCAATCCTATGAAACCATCAATTAAATGTTTTGGCCCCAGCTATCAGCATCTTCACACATGTTGGCCTTTTCAGGCTGATTTTGACAGAGAAGTGGAAAAATTATGAACTTGAACTTTGAGGAAACAAAAATGGTTCCAAGGGAATTTAAACACTTAACCTCCAAAAGCTTGTGTTTGGTGTGAAAAACTAAAGACAGTCTTGATTAAAGAATATAGAACAACATAGAACAGCTAAGAGTTTCTTCACACAAGTGAACTAAACTTTGGATTGAGTTATGAAAAGTATTCCCACTCCAAAAGAATGAAGCAGTAACCATAAAGTGGTAGGCAGTGAGGGTTGTTTGAAAAAGCTAACTCTAGCTATTCAAAATGAACCAGAACTTTGTGCTTTGAAAATGGAAAAAAAAAAACTACACTTCCAAACATTCATTTTTCTCCTTAATACCTTCTATTTAATTAGTTTCAAGTATTCTAAATCTCAAGTAATCCTCAAGATGGACAATACAAGGCCAGAAAATAGTTCCCTAAAGATAATCTATATCAAACTCCTGTGACCTCTAATATTGGCTTGGAAAATGGGGGTTTGGCTGATGTAATTAAATATTTTACTATGAAATCATACTGTATCATTCATTTGTTCCAATGACAAATGTTCTTCCATAAGGAAGGTAGGAGACACTTGAGGCAAAGAGGAGAAAATGCAATCATGGAGGAATGGCATAGACACAAGCCAAGAAAGGCGTAGAGCCACTCATAGCTGGAAGAGGCAAAGACAGAATCTTTCCAAGAGCCTTTGAAGGAGGCTGTGTTTTGTCAAAAGTGGGATTTCAGAAAATGGCCTCTACAAATATAAATAAAACATCATGAAATTCTTGGTGATCAAAGTTCTTAGTAACCACAGAAATTCGTGCATCAATCTGCTCATGCTGCTGGAGCAAATTAAGCCATAAACTAGATGGCCTACTGCATTCATCTCTCACGATTCTAGAAACTGGAAAGTCTAAGATCAAGATCAATAGATCCATTTCCTAGCAGTCTTTGGCTGAGAAAAGAAAAGAAAGCAAGCTCTTTAGTCTCCCTTCTTGTACTTGCATTATCTGCCTCATGGGACTCCATCCTCATAACTTTATCTGAGCCTAATTTCCTTCCATAGTTCCACAATGGGTTAGGGCCTCAACATCCTCAGTGTCTACCATTTCTAATACAGTTTCAATAATGCTTTAGGAGAATCTGTGCTCTTAAACAGGGGGCTGTTTTCCTCTTCTTTCCTATCATACCATATATTCTCATCCTCCTTACCACTTACAAAAATGTGTATTTGTATTCTCCACTATGAGGCAGTAGGGGAAAGACTTAGCATACAATTTATAAACATTTCTGATACTACATTAGTCTCTCTGAAATTCACATATTTTCTTACTCATCCAAGCTATTATATATTATATATTAATACATGCATATATTATGCTCATGATTCTTATATTAATTACAATATAATTAAATATATAATTTATTATGTGTAAAATATTTTATTAATATATATTGCTCAGGTCAAACCTTTTTTTGCTGATTACAGCTGTATTCTTAACATACAATCTAGAATCTGGAGTCCACTGGTCTATACTGACCTGTTCTACTTTCTACCAATAGAGAAAACAGAACAAGCATCATTCTATCTTTCCTCAGTCTAAAAGGAAAACATCCAGGAAAAAGATCTGTTCTGTAATTGAAATCAGAAAATATGCACTCACTACTGTAACGCAATACAGATCAATTTAATATGATGTGTCTGGGGCAATACTATCTTAATTGTCACATAGTTCCAAGGATAACACAGTTTTCTAATTGTCTGTTCAATACCCTCAGTCCTTCTTCTCACTCTTATTTCCTGTTTCTTATTTCTCCAGTTGACTTCTAAATATCAGCATGGGGTCAAGGTAAGCATTCTTGTCTTATAAGCTACATTCAGATTTAGCCAATTTCATCCATGGCCTTATTATCAAATATCACCTCTATACTAAAACCTTCCAAATATATACCTCCAAATCATTACTTGCCATTTATTTTTTTTCCAAATTTTTATTATCAAACTGATGTACAGAGAGGTTACAGTTTCATATGTTAGGCATTGGATACATTTCTTGTACTGTTTGTTACATCATTTGGTCTGTAAAACAGATCTGTAGTTCAATATAAAACACAAATAATCAGGGGCTGGGGATATAGCCTAGTGGCAAGAGTGCCTGCCTCGGATACACGAGGCCCTAGGTTCGATTCCCCAGCACCACATATACAGAAAACGGCCAGAAGCGGCGCTGTGGCTTAAGTGGCGGAGTGCTAGCCTTGAGCGGGAAGAAGCCAGGGACAGTGCTCAGGCCCTGAGTCCAAGGCCCAGGACTGGACAAAAAAAAAAAAAAAAAAAAAACACAAATAATCATCTATATTATCCATGCTTACATTTTATTTCTTTAGTCTTTATCATTTCATTAAAATGTATCTCCACTTGCCCAAAAGCTCTGCACTAAATCTCCAAGCCCTCCTTGCCTCTACTCTCTCCCTCCTGCCTCATAGCCAATCACATCAGCTGGCTTAATAAGTTCTGTTTGAAAAATAGTTTCCAAATATGACCAAATTCTACTACTTCCAGGATTCTTATCCTAATCTATGCTTTCATTTCTTCATTTCCTACCTGGATTGTTTCAAGAACATGTTAACTCATCAGCTCTGCGATTTCATTTTTGACCTCACAGACTAGTTTCTGCACAGAAAGCAGAATGAAACATTTATAAAGAAACATCAAACCAAATTTCTTCTCAAACCTCTTTAACGACCTACCTCTCTTCAAACTTAAATTTGACATACATGCAATATCTACAAGGCTATATATATTCTAAAGTCTATGACCCCTGGCCACTCTAAACTCTCTGTCTGAAACCAATATCAGAGCTCTTATTATTTCCCAATTCACTCAATAAAGAGACCCGGAGTTACTTTATTAAGGAAGGTTTCCTTGATTACTGTTTTAAAGCTTCCCTTCACAGTCAGTAGGCCTTTCTATTGTTTCTGTGTTGAATCATCTTACATATTCATTGACTAGCTGTTTGTGATGTCTCTCACACTAGAAAGTAAATTCTATAAGTCATGAACCTTGTCTGCTCATTCCAAGCATTTCTAATAGTGCCAAAGTTTTTTTTAATTGGTGGTTAAGTAAATGATACATTTTCTATTCCATCTGCCATAGCAATATACCATTAACTATAGAGTTTAAATAACAGAAATTTGTTTTCTTATCATTACAGAGGACAGAAGACCAAAACCTAGATCTTGGTCTATCAACCAAGACCTAGGTCTAGCCAATTTGGCTTGCGGTGATTTCTCTCTTCCTGGATTGCAGATGGCTACCTGTTGGCTGTCCTTTTCTCCATGGGCATGCAGACCAAGAGAGAAAGCAAGCTCCCTAATACCTTTTCTGAGAAGACTGCAAATCCTAGGACATCAGATTCCTATCTTTTTGACTAGATGTAACTTTAATCATTTCCTTAGATGCTCTGTTTCCACATACAGCTGCATTAGGGATAAAGATTTCAACACATGAACTTGAAAAAGACACATTCAGTCCAAAATAATTAAAGCAAAAAGAGGGAACAAAGTTTGGCTAAAACAATGATTAGATTTTATTAAACTTATATAGACTTGTTCCATGGATGACCAGAAAAATCATCATTTGAGCCATTGAAATAATGGCAAAATGAATTCTCAAAGGAAAGCCAAAGGAAAAATTAGGCTCAAAGAAAGCATACTTTGAAGCCTGCTTGTGTAATTGTCTGCATTTTCCCCAGTGAAAGAATTTCAAACTTGCATCCGTGTCTTCATACAAGTTGTCTGCAAAAATGGGAAAGGAAAAATCTTTCTACCATCACGAATTTTGGCTTGGCAATATGACATGTTCAGTCAATGGAATGTGAGTACATGTGACATAGACCATGTCTAAGTAGAAGCATTTATTTTTTTTCTCATGTAATTGTTCTTTCTTCTTTTTCAAAACTGGACAAGTCTTCTGGAAACAATCATTTCCCAATCTGTCCTGTGTGAGGTGACATTTGGAGAACAGATGTGGCTTCTCGAGAAATGTAATGCTCCTAGATGTAAACTCTATAGGTAAATCAGTGAATGTCAAGGCCTTTTAAATTACAAAAGAGCTGATTAGTACCTTACTGAAATTTGACAACAGAAAAGTCAGATTTTTGTCTTTATAATAATTGTTCACTTCCCTACAGGGCTGTTTCCATAGCTCTAATACTAATTTCAGTCCCTGTGTAAGAATATCTACATTTATTCTGGCTGGTCCGGATGGCTTGTATCCCAAATACTTGGGATTGGAAGTTGATTGAATTCTGTGTAAATTTTGGCAAGTTTGCTTAATGAATAAGCTTTGTAAATCATATACCCTTATTTCAATAAACCAATAGCACACAATCCTATCAAATATAATAAACTATGCATACTTCTGACACTGGTATTTGAAAAGAGGAAGAAGTGCACTTACTTATTAGTCCCTAGTAAGATAGTACATAATTCTGACTAATTTGATTAGTTTCTCTAACAAATAAATCAGACTATCACTAAAGTCAAGTTCTACAAGGATCAAGACTACCTCTCTTCTCAGAAGTAATCAACTTGTCTGCCATATCCATTTCCAAAGCCAACTATTTAGATCCATTACTGAAAATTTTCCTTCAAGATTTTACCAAACTGAAAAAAATCAATAATCACTAACATTTGGGTGTCATTTCACCTTGTGTAGGGTACTTAATAGGAAAAACATTGGCACTACTTTAACCTCTCTTCATAATGTTGTGCCTTAAAATTTTCATCAAGTTACCCAGGAGTCAACCCTCATTTTTTCAAGGCCCTATAGTGGAAGTACAGAGAAGTTCTAAAATCCTTAGTAAAATAATTGAAGCAGTGACAGGGGATTTCCAATGAAAACCAGCAACAGTTTGCAGCACAGAAATTCTTGGGAGCAGACTACTAGAACTGCTCTTGAATAACCAAGGAAAACAACTAGAAATAGAACTTTATCCTAAATAATTGTCTTATTTGGAATTCCAAGAAAAGAAACTAAAATACAGATGTGAGTGAAAGTAGTTTACTTAAAAGGTGATTTCAAGAAATACTGATAAAAAAGAATGAGAACATGATATAAAAGCGGAAATAAAGCCAATAAAGGGTCTGATATTGATGAGATTGTCTCATGGACAAGTAATTGAAAAAACTTAATAAAGACAAGGAATGTCAGAGACAGATTCCCATGGTTGTGATTCTTGGTATACTCCCTAATTCCTTGTCATAGTTCATTACAACTTTACACTGAAATTTTCTCCTAAATATCATAATCAGTAAATAATTTTCCTTGCTCCATCAACTTTTTGAATAAGTATCCCACTCAAACCATAATTTAAGGCATAATTGTGCCTGACAACAGGCAGAGCAACTCAAGCAGACAATTTTCACTTACACATCCTTTGGCAAGGGTTCACGAAAGTTCTCTCTCTTCTCCACATGCCTCTTCTAGTTGTTGGCTTTCCAGAGCACTTCTATGTAAGGCATGACACAATCACAGAGAAGAGATAGGCCCCAGATTCAAAAGATTTCTGTTTCCCTTCCAGCACTTCTTTCTAGTAACTAATGAAACTGGATCACTTCAATCCCTTATATCTCCATTTTTCTTTTCAAATGTCCAACTCTCTGCCCAATTAGAGTGCCCTAGTTAAGTATTTTATCCTACACAAATTAATACAACTGCTATGCATTAAGATTATTTGAAGAAATATTCTTTGGTGTTTTTCAGCAGATCAGGGGCAACTCATTGAAACATATTAGAAAGATTATTCAAAATACCATTTAGAGAGAAAGCTATGGGCCATTGCAATAACATGAAAGGGTGAAAGGAGGACCTGCCATTAAGATTGCAAGCAGGAGGGGATTATGTTTTAAAGAAAGAATGCTCATGAGGATAAATGGGATCAAGAGAGCAGAAGCCATGCTGTTATTTCGTTTTTCTGTCTGGGAAAACCAGAGTGTCTCTGAATGAATGCCCAAATAATCCCACAAATCAGTCTCCAAGTGCCCAGTCCCCAAGCCTTCTTGTTTGTTTCAATGCCTTTTAAGTCTTCATCATGTCAAAACAGAGGAGAAACAATATACATAGGCTTCAAATAACTCTGAAATACAGTTAAATGTACTTATCAGATTAAAATGTCGCTTTCCTTCAATTTAAAAATAAAATATGAAGGATGCATCAAGAACAATCTCTCAGGGGCTGGGGATATGGCCTAGTGGCAAGAGCGCTTGCCTCGTATACTTGAAGCCCTGGGTTCAATTCCCCAGCACCACATTTACAGAAAATGGCCAGAAGTGGCGTTGTGACTCAAGTGCCAGAGTGCTAGGCTTGAGCAAAAAGAAGCCAGGACAGTGCTCAGGCCCTGAGTCCAAGGCCCAGGACTGGCAAAAAAAAAAAAAAAGAACAATCTCTCAGAGTTAGTATGCACTCAATATTTGTTGAATGAACTCAGTCTACTTTTCTGTGGGTATCCTCTGAAAAATGAGCAGAAAAGCCATGAGAAACCCCATTGTAAATATTGGAGAGTAGGACATTCCTTTAGTGAACTTGCTTTGCCAGTGTTTATTGCCTTTGCAACTATGAATAGTTTAAGAGAAAGGAGAAAAATAGCAACCTCTTATTACCTAAGTTTTAAAACTCTCTGGCGTAAATTAAGAATAGATTATATAGGGCTGGGGATATAGCCTAGTGGCAAGAGTGCCTGCCTCGGATACACGAGGCCCTAGGTTCGATTCCCCAGCACCACATATACAGAAAACGGCCAGAAGCTGTGCTGTGGCTCAAGTGGCAGAGTGCTAGCCTTGAGCAAAAAGAAGCCAGGGACAGTGCTCAGGCCCTGAGTCCAAGGCCCAGGACTGGCCAAAAAAAAAAAAAAAAAAAAAAAAAGAATAGATTATATAGTCATGGCAAATCATAGGACTTAATGACTGAACTTCAGCTCAAGAGAATGAAAGTAAGACCTTTTCAAAATAAAAATACTGTTTCATTAAGAGCTAGGACAGACTTGTAACTATTTAAATGGAATACTCTTCTCTTTGTTAGAAGAGAAGAAATGTTCAGCCGGGGCCAATTTCTGCACCAAATCCCAACTTTTACCACCTTATTAATATTTAATCATCAGTAAATACTACATATAATGTCAAGATAATCCCTCTCTACTCACCTGAACTACAACACATTTGTACTGGTACAGAATAAATATGAATATCAGTAGCAATGAATCTGAAAACTTCTCCTTAAATATTTCCTATATTAAAAATCCTACTGACATCAAAAAGCTAAAATATTGAGGAAACATTGCTGAACTATTGCTGAAATATTAAGGAAAATGTTCTTTAGTATTTTTTGCTGTTGTTGTTCCCCTCCAAGGGCTGAAACTCAGAGGCTGGGAACTGTCTTTGAGCTTGGTTGCTCAAGGCTAGTACTCTACCATTTGAGCCACAGCTCCAATTTCAGCTTTTTTGGTATTAAATTGAAGGAGATAAGAGCATCACAGAATTTCCTTCCCTGGGCAGATTCCTAAGTACCTAGGATTACAGGCAAGAGCCACCAGCACCCAGCAGGTATCAGCATCGTATAAGGATATAAAAGTCATTCTTGTTGATTCTTATACTACCAAAGGACAACATTGCTTCCTGAAAGCTAACACTGAATTGTTACGATTTTCACTCATTCTGCTTAAACAAAGAGATATAAAAACTTAATTGATTTCTCACAATTGCAATGCCAAAAAGACTTTTAAAGCATTCAAAAGGTTCAGAATTTTCAGAGCTTTCTTTTAAAAGAGTAAACCTCAATAGCTTGGATTTCAGTGCCTCATTTTTCCAGTTTTATGCTCAATGAATAATTCACATTATTAAGAAACCTTATATAGAAGAGAAAGAGATAGCACGAGCAAACCAAGTTTGTAGAAACCTGGACTTCCAAGTGAATAAAGTTCTTTTATAAAAGATGGCTAAGGCTTTCAGAAAAGATCAATAACATAATTATGAAGTATTTAAGATGACACATAATAAGGAAGTAAATCAGTTGACACAATAATTTGTCAAGAGTTCCAGCTGTAGATATTCACTAGATAAAATATCTCCAGTCATTTGAACTTGTTTTCTCTTAGTAGTTATTAACTGTGGACAGTCCAATATAACCATATATCCAGTGTAACCATACTCAAACCAAATGAAGGCTAATTGCATCCCACTTGATTTGACTAGTATCCTTCAGCCTATTTGTGATCCGCATGCTATTCTTTTAAAAAGCAAGCCAGGGGCTGGGGATATAGCCTAGTGGCAAGAGTGCCTGCCTCGGATACACGAGGCCCTAGGTTCGATTCCCCAGCACCACATATACAGAAAACGGCCAGAAGCGGCGCTGGGGCTCAAGTGGCAGAGTGCTAGCCTTGAGCGGGAAGAAGCCAGGGACAGTGCTCAGGCCCTGAGTCCAAGGCCCAGGACTGGCCAAAAAAAAAAAAAAAAAAAGCAAGCCAGCTGACTATTTCAATATACTGTGAATTTCAATTATCTATTATGGGATTAAGAGTAAATTTGGCTGGACACCAGTGGCTCACACACTAGCTACTCTGGAGGCTGAGATCTGAGGATCGGTGTTCAAAGCCAGCCCTGGCAGGAAAGTCCAGGAGACTCTTATCTCCAGTTAATCACTAGAAAACTGGAAGTGGCACTGTGGCTCAAGTGGTACAGTGCTAGCCTTGAGCTGAAGACAGCATGCAGGCTCAGAGTTCAAGCCCCACAACTAACCAAAAAAAAATTTAAATTAAATTTTTAAAAATAGTAAATTTGTAGCCTCTAAGTTAGACAATCCTTAACATTCTCCTCATTTTATAATTTATTATATAACTGAGTTGCATATAGATATATTAAATTGTTATTCATATCATTTAAACCATAGACTCCAATTAATTCCAGACCTTTTCCAATAAGAGACTAGTGGAGAAATCATCACACATTAAATACAAATCTCTATGTTTTTAGCTCTATAGTCCAAAATTCATCATCAAATAAATTTATCACTAAACCTAAGCTACTCAAGTAAATGGAATTTTATTAACAAAAATCACTGTGACTAGAGTTTAGCCTCAATTGTCAATGATGGGATAAAAGTAAGAAGGCAATTATTTACTAAGTGTAACCTTTGGAAAACAATGTACTAAATAGTTGGCTGGTAATTTTCTAACAGTGTTTTGTGATAATATGCACAAAATCAGATATTTTAAGTTAAATTTATTCCAAATATCACTTATGAAAGTATATCTCTGGTTCATCTCATCAATCTTAATGAACCTTTCAAAGAGTAAACAGACCAAGATAATTTTGAATCACTGTTCTGGAACTAATATGTCAACAGTGTAATATAAAGTAAGGTATGATTTGGTCACTTCCATCATTATAAAAATTGGAAGAATTTTCACAAGGGAAATTACAAGATTTCAATAATAAATGTTTTCATCATATTCAGCCTTGAAAAATGAGTATATCCTGGATATACTCATATTTGAATAAACCTATAGGACAGTATGCTAAAATAAATAAAATAGTAGTAGACAGACAAATGTTACATGATGCTATGCCTATGAAGTACATAAAGTAATCAAGATAATAAAAACAGAGAATACAATATATCACTACATAGAGAAGTAAATATTGGGAATTTTTAATGTATGTCTAAAATTTATGTTATGCAAGCTGAGTAAGTTCCAGAGGTATGTCATAAAACATAACATCTATGGTTAGCAACAGACATATTAAGAGCGTAGAAATACATACCCAAGAGCATAACGAAATGTTAGGAAGTAGATGATAGATATCTTTAATACATTTGTTATGATGATAGCACTCCTTGGGTTTGTGTATGTCTGAATCCATTGAGATGCATGGATTAAAAGTACATGGTTTTTGTATGTTGATTAGGTCTCAATGAAGGAGGAAGAGAAATAAAAGGAAAAGAAGTGAAAGGAGAAGTAGCAAAAAGAAGAGTAAGAATAAGAAGAGGAGAAAGAAGAAAAAAGAAAAAAGAAAGAGAAAGAGCAGAAGTAGGATGAAGAAGAGATAAATCTAGTTCCCTAAAAAGTACTAAAGTTTTCCGGTGTTATAATACCTCTAGCAAAAGCATTTCTCACTGGGGCAATAATTTCCTGTGCTTATTTCCTTCTAAACAATGCACTTACTTCAAACTATATGTTGTAATGAAATAACTGTGCACAGATTTCCACCTTTACAACTAAGACAATATCCTGTTTTTCTTAGCTGTCACTTTTCAAGTATTCCAAACCTCATATTAGTATTTTTCCTGAATTAATATTGATCTAATGTATCATTTAATAGTACAGTCTCAAGATGGAAGGTTAATGAACGCTGAAAAGAACCTCTAGTTAATCCTGTGTTTGATGTTACCATATCTCTTCTACAAATTGTGAAACTTTCCAGGAAGTTTCTTTGCCAGTATACTTTTTGTTGCGTGTTCATTTATGGTTTGAATTTTAATCTGAAGAAAACAAACGGCAAGTTAATTTAATGAGTTCTCTGAGTTCTTTTAGGATCTACAGAAGACTTTAACTGACACAATAATAAATGCCTACATTTCTTCACACCAATATTTGTGAAACATTATTTACAATGCATGCACCTAATCAAACCTGAAGAAGCAATATTTGAAAGCGTTTATGTAGATCAGTGCATTTGCAAGGCCACCAATTTGATGAATGTATTACAGCCCAAGTGTCGATTCATAATTAAATATACAGTAAATACACATTATAATAAGAAAATAAAACATTGATTGAAAGTATATTTTACCTTAATAGATATGCAAATTGTAGTTGTCAGTTCTTAGAATATAATTACTCAAAAAGTGTATAATAAAGTGTGGGCACAGTTCTAGATTGCCATTTTTTTTAATTGAAGGATACTTGTTCATGCGTGCTTAGCTCCCGCCCCCCCCACAGACGATTCCATTAAATGCTTTCCTATTTTGATTCATTTGTGCTTTTAAACTCAATTTAGCAAGTATTCTTTGAAAACCTACTACATATACAATTGCTATAATCAACTCCTGTATGTTTAGAGTTTTCAGTTCTATTTCAACAGCACAAAATATTTCTGTTTAATGGTTCCACTGAACCCAAAATTAGAAAGACAATTTTTTGTTGTTCATTTATGGGCTCAGGGAGGCATCTGTAGCATCAAGCCAAGAGTTGCTAACTGATATGCACTTAATAAATACTAGACTCAGGACAGTAAGATGCCTAAGAGCTTCTTGAGGCTGCCAAATTGCAAAGCGGTGGCAAAAAGATCAGAGGCAACCTTTTAACTTTACCACAAGCTTCTTGGCAGTAAAGTTTTAAACACTCAGAAGTGTTACCAAGGAAGTGTATGAAATCCGCTTAAGATATTTTTCAAGGGAAAGATGAGACAGTCTAAGGGTAGTCTCACTTTAAATTGAAATATTGCTCATTTTAAGGTCAGAATGAAATGTTTTCTGCAACAATCATTTTATCACATGCCATCTTGAGCATGAAGAACTGCTACGAAACCAGGCTCAATGCTTCTCTATTCGCCTCTCAGAGGGGACCTCTGCTTCTCATGAATTGCACAAGTGTCTAGATTTGAACTCATATTCTCTACCGTAAAGTGAAAATACCATCCATTTAAGTTAGGTGGACTGACATACATAAAGCCCAATGCAGTACAGTACCGGCACTTAATGAGCACTTCACAACTGAACATTGCTGCACTTACCACGTTATTGCCAATAAGATACTATCATACCAATAGAAACAAGATTTCTACAGTTAAAACATATTTTGTAGAATTCCATTATCTCATTTAATCTTTCCAGGTATGCTGAAAAGAAAATGTGATTTTATTTTATATATTTACAAAGAAATGGCATCAGTGAACAGTATTTTTAAATGTCCTCATAGCAAAGGTAACAAAAATAAACCCAAGCTGGGGGTTGGTGCCTCACACAGGTACTCTTCTTAGCAGGCAGAAACCTCCAGGATTATAACTCAGAGTCAGACCAGGCAGAAAATCTTCCAGTCTCCATCTATTAACGAGCAAAATGCTGAACTGGAAGTGTGGCTTCACTGGTAGAATACCAGCCATGAACAAGAAAGCCAAGTGAGAACTCAAGGCCCTGAGTGCAAGCACCAGAACAGTAAATGACCACAGATAAGTGGTCTTATCGCACTGAGAAGCTCTTGTAAAGCAAATAATCAACAAACTTAAAAAAAGAAAAACTAAAGAACTGCAGACATTTGTAGTCTATGCACTTCATAAGGGACCAAAGAGTCAAACTACATATGGAGTTCAAATGATTCAAAAGCAAGAAAACAAGTGGCTAAAAAAATGAAGAAACCTTTCTCAAAAGAAAACATACAAGAATGGGGTGGGTTGTCAAAGCAAAAAATATAGAAGGTGTGGGCTGGGAATATGGCCTAGTGATAAAGTGCTCGCCTCATATATATGAAGCCCTGGGTTCGATTCCTCAGCACCACATATATAGAAAAAAGCCAGAAGTGGCACTGTAGCTTAAGTGGTAGAGTGCTAGCCTTGAGCAAAAAGAAGCTAGGGACAATGCTCAAGCTCTGAGTTCAAGCCCCAGGACTGGCAACAAAATATATATATATATATATACATAATACATATATATATATGGACTAAGGAAAGTCCAGACAAAAAGAGGTACAAAAACCTTATCTCAAAAACAAGCTGAGGGCTGGGAGTGTGGCTTAGCCGTAGAGAGCTTGCCTAGCAAGAATGAAGCCCTGGGTTCAATTCCTCAGTACCACATAAGCAGAAAAGGCCAGAAGCAGCACTGTGACTCGAGGAAGAAGAAGAGGAAGAGGAAGAGGAAGAGGAAGAGGAAGAGGAAGAGGAAGAAGAAGAAGAAGAAGAAGAAGAAGAAGAAGAAGAAGAAGAAGAAGAAGAAGAAGAAGAAGAAGAAGAAAAGAAGAAGAAGAAGAAGAAGAAGAAGAAGAAGAAGAAGAAGAAGAAGAAGAAGAAGAAGAAGAAGAAGAAGAAGAAGAAGAAGAAGAAGAAGAAGAAAGCCAGCCCCAAGTAAAAGCCCCAGGACTGGCAAAAAATAAAATAGAGGGCTGGGGATATGGCCTAGTGGCAAGAGTGCTTGCCTCCTATACATGAGGCCCTGGGTTCAATTCCCCAGCACCACATATACAGAAAACGGCCAGAAGTGGCGCTGTGGCTCAAGTGGCAAAGCGCTAGCCTTGAGCAAAAAGAAGCCAGGGACAGTGCTCAGGCCCTGAGTCCAAGCCCCAGAACTGGCCAAAAAAAGAAAAAAAAAGAAAAAATTTTTAAATCCTAGATTAAAAAAAGAAAAAAAAAAAACAAGCTGGGTACGGTGATACTCAGAAGACAGAGTCTAAGGCAGCTCGAGGTAAAAAAAGGAAGACTTAAAAATTGGCTGAAGTGATAGAGCCCTTGCCGAGAAAACACAAGACTCTGAGATCAAAGGCCAGAAGTACGAGAATGAAGAGAAGGAAAAGGAAGAGGAGAAAGAAGATGAGGAGAAAAGATACAGGTGACAAGTCTGTGCAAAAATGATCAACATCACTAATGATCAGAGAAATGAGAAAGGGAACTGCTGTGAAATAGTTACCTCATCTCAGCTAGAGAGGCCATAATAAAAAAATTAAGACAAAGGTAAAAAGTGTTATTAAGGATTTGGTAAAAATGGAATACTTGTGTATTGTTCCTAGCAATATAAATTAGTCCATGTACTGTAGAACACAGTAGGAAGGTTCCTTCAACTATTAAAAAAACTAGAACTACAATGTGCCTCAGAAGTCCCACTAGTAGCATGTACCTAAAAGAAATCAAATTTATATGCAGAATCAATATCGAAGCTCTGATATTTAAAAGGATTATTCAGCAGTAAATATGAAATCAACCCAAGGATTTATAAACAAATGAATAAACATGGAGTATGTGTATAATAGAATACTCTTCAGCGACAAATGGTATAAAATCCTATTATTTGCAAAACCACAGGTGAAGCTGAAGAAAATTTTGTTACTTAAAATGGGCCAGGCATTGAAAGACCATCTTAGACCATATGTTCTCCCCATAAAAGGAATTTAGAGCGGTTGATTTCACAAAATACAGTTGAACAGTGGTTACCTGAGATATTAATGGTTGAGAGGAGGGCGAGTAGGGATTGGTCAAAAGAGACATATTTATAGTTAAAGAGAAGGACTATTTTAAACATGGTCAGTATAGGTAAATATGGAGGTAGAAGGTACATATGTGATTGATTGGGCAGGGGGAAGGAGGAAAGGTAGAAAAGAAAGAAGAGAAACAAAGAATAATTACTAATGGGTATAACATTTCTTGTGTACGTGACAAAAAATGCTCTGAAATTGGCTCTGTGTTTGGTTGTATAATCTGTGTGCATACTAAGAGCCATTAGAACATACACTATAAGTTGAATGATGTATGAATTATAGCCCAATAAGGCTATTTTTACAATAAAGAGTAAAATATGTGTGACTTTAAAGTTGAACAATTAGCATGAGATCTCAAATCTGTAAAGTATAGAGTATTACCCAAGTTTACACACCATCTGAGAGAAATACATATATCAGGGCAGGGAGATGTCTGCATCTGTAGGTGAGAGTGAATGAGTCACAAGGCAAACAAATGAATAAATAGATGAATGGTAAAAATGTGACTGCCCCCACTTGATCTGATATATTTTTGCTTCATTCAGATGATTCAGATTTGCTTCATTCAGATGGCATATTTCCTGAAAGCTATTGGTATGTATCTTAAGTGCATCAACAAGCATAACATCCACATCCTTTTATTTTATCCCCCCAAGAGTATTTCTGTTCTTCCTGCAATGTATGTGTGTTTTTAATCCTTGAGAAAGATCTAATGGAGTGTAAGTACAGTATGCTAATACATATTGATTTAGACCTTTGAACTGCTCAAAGAAAAGCTAAAACCTTCTTTCCTTTTATAAACAATTTATGTGTCACTCGTGTTTGCAAAAGAGTGTTGTCAATTATAATATCCATTAGGTTCAATAAGTAATTAAAAGTAAAAGTGACCAAATATGTTTCCTCAGGCTTGCAAAAACATATGAATTATAGTGGAAGTTTTCCTAACTTGTGTTTTCTAAGGTCAATAAAGTTTTGATTAGATTTAGCTGTTAAATATTTCATTTGCTTCATTATTGTTCTAAGAAAAAGCAACAGATAAAATATCTTTCTGAACAGGCAAATCATTCCTTTGTAATACAAAACTAAATAAATTTTTCCTCTATCTTTTGAGAAATATTTTAAACAACTGACATTTCTTCAATGTACTATTAACAAGTGTACATTATTTAAATAAAACAATACAAATAAGCTGTGCATTTGTGTCTCATTTACAAAGCTAACCATAAACATCAGACTTTATTTTTTGAGTTGAGGGAGCAGATTCTCAGCTCCAGTTGTACATTTTTTTGAAGCTAATTATTTTGTCCTTTATTTTTATATTGTATTTCAGATTATTAATTTGAAACTCTTATGACCTGTGAGAAAAGACAATACCAAAAGCACCTAATTTGCTATAAGTCAGGTGGTAGAGTACAAGCCAGTGAACGAAATCATCAGATACTTCATTCCAGTCCATGTCTCAGACAAAAACAAAGTGTGTATTTTGAGTAAAAATGATCTGTACAAAGAGGTTAGTCATTCAATGTTGTCAAGAATTTGGGGAAAATGTGGAATGTGGTGAAAAGCAGAAATCCTGACAAGGTAAGGTAGTAAACAGCTGCAGAAGCAAGGTTGGCCTCAGACAGCTCTGTTTGCACTCAAGAATATCTTTAAAATGTCAGTATCATTGGTCACCAGAAAGTTTCTCTATCCATCAAGCTACTACAGCTCACCTTCCCTACCAGTAAATTTGAGTAGAAGAGAGTGTTCTTCCATACCATCCAGATATAGTTTTCTATGAGGCTTTGGGCTTATTAAACTCTTAATGCTAGGGTGGAGCTAGGGGAAAGGTCTCTTCTTTGGTAGCTAAAATACCCAAGATATGTTCATGAACAATCTGTTATAAATCCAAGCAAATATCCTACTCAAAAGTCAGAAATTTAGATGTGTCCATCATGTAACCCAGAGCAGCCATCTCATTTTAATCTAAATTTAGATGTGTCCATCATGTAACCCAGAGCAGCCATCTCATTTTAATCTATTCAAATCTAGAATATGACAAAAAGCATTAAAATTATGTCATTAAAAAGAAGATCAAAATACAACTATTCTAACAAAGAGAGGAGAAATAGGAGGAAATTAGGACCAAAATCTTGTTGACCTCTGTTAAAACTGAGATTCTATCTGGTAGGAGTAATTCCTAGACTTGTTTATGTAGTAGCTTTACAAATATAATCTTTAGAGAAAAATAAATGGCTAGGCTCAGTATATTAAATTTTAGTCATTTAATTTATTAAACTTTGCATTTCTAAAAAACAAGTATCATAAACTGATATGTTATTAAACTCATGCAAAATTGACTCTATCAAGATATTCTATTCCCAAGTGACCTTTGGAGGCTGGGGGTGGAGGGAGGAGGGGTGTCTCAAGTAGTACTGGAGTTGTTAGCAAGTGCAGGGCTATGAGTTCAAATCTTAGTGCCACCAAATACAAATAAAATTAAAGTGTCATGCTTTCTAATAACCAATCTTCCTTGTTTTTGTTTTGTTTTTTAGAGATGATTCTATTCTGGTAGATAAACAAATGAAGAGAGTCTGAGGTCAAAATGTGCAGTATGAATTCTCCCCCTTCCTTACCCATAACGCCTTCTTAACAACTTGGGAAGAAGTAGTGTCTCATAATCTAACGCTGTGTAACAAGAGGGCTAAGTGTTTCTGCTGGCAACAGAAACATGTATCTGCTCAGCGGTCCCTGAGTAACCCTTAGCATGATGGATCTGAATAAGCCATTATGCCTTCACTGGCAAATGGGGCATGTCATTACACTGTATTTATAACAAAAAGAAAGGCATCCTTACAGACCATTTGCCTAGGGCCTCATGGGCTCTTTAAATGCACCCACAGGAAAGATCCCTTCACAGGCAGCAAAAACAATAAAACAACCTGGCATGTTATCAAACTTGTTATCAGACTTCCCAGAAGTGAGAAACCCTCATTGTGGCACACGCCACATCCAGCTTCCATTAATTGAAAAGGTCATCTGGTTTTCAACTCAGTTGTAGTCTTTGAAAAAATGCATATTTTTTGCTTTTTTCTTTTAATTTCTATTTTATTTCATTACCGTGATGTGCCTCACTCTGCAGTTGGTTTTGTTTTCTGGTCTCTGAGTCTTAAGTCTGGCCCTTTCTCAATTACCTTCATGTTCGAGCATGACCCATGTCCAGTACTTGGAATAGACGCTTGATCCCTACCTAGCACAACCATGGCACTGACTGCATATTGCTCTAGAACAAGTTTATTATTATCATAGTTCATTCTCTCTCTCTCTCTCTCTCTCTCTCTCTCTCTCTCTCTCTCTCTCTCTCTCTCTCTCTCTCTCTCTCTCCTTCCCCTCTCTCAAAACCCAAGCAAGGAGTAGAGTATGTTAAACTAATCTGTAGGATCGGGTTGCAGTCTGTTCTGGTGGAGCAGTTCAACCTCTCTCAAAGGACAAAAGAGATGACTGTTCTGAGTGCTTAGGTAGATTCCGAACTTTCTCCCTTGTTGTTTTATATAACTATTATGAGTATTTATCCCAGTGCTCACAGTAGGTCCATTTTTTTCCTCTTTTGCAAAGAAGACCTCTTTAATAATTTATACTTGGCTTGGGGAATGTAAGGAAACCCTTTCTTCATGCAATGAAGAAAAACACTTCATGGAAAAATCAGGTGAACCTTTGGCTCATCTGCAGGGAAGATTTTAAAGTTTACAAGCAAGGAAGAACTAATGTGTTTCCCTTATTTGAACATTATAGCAAAACCAGAAATGAAAACAGTGAATTACTAGAAAAAGGCACACAAACAGGAGCAAAACTCACCAGCCAATTAAGTATCTGGCCTTACTAGGCAACATAAAATTATCAAAGCTCATCAACTTTAAAACTCTAGGAAGCTGACCAGCAAAACAGCACTCTCACTCCAAAATACCTTCACAAGACTATACTGTTAAGGATTCATTATACTCACATGTCTCCTACAAGTCAAGGAACAGTTCTGACATCCTGCCATGTGTTTGATAAATGTCAAGTGAATCTCACCTTTGTAGTTTGTTTATGATAATCCTGAAAAGAAGGCTGCTAACACAGGACTCAGTGTCAGTTATGATTGAGATCCTAAAAGAAACTATCAATTACTGTCTTGTTGTGAGATAATTCTCTAGATAATTAAAATCTAAAGGTATTTTAAAAGATTGAGAATGTAACATGTGTCTCCCAAAATGACTATATTGGAGGTTGACTGGGACAAGTGCAAGTTTAAGAAAGATTGACAATGAACCTACAATCTCCCTGCACGTAATACATCAGAAGCCATCAGCGAACTTCAGCCATGTCCAGCAAACACTGATGTCATAGCTCTAGCCAGTTTGGGATTGTTCTTGTTCCCTTCCTCCATGTGATCCTAGTGTAGACAGAAACATAAATACGAAATGGAAGACAGGTGTAAGCCAAGTGGAGAAGAGAGTATCAGAGTTTAGGCTCTAGCAGACATCACCTAGCAAGGATCAAGAAGTTTTGCTTTCTATATTGAGCCTTCTGAGGAATCTCCATACTGCTTGCCAGAGTGGCATGGGTATCTATCCAAAAGCCCACAAACAAAATCACAGTAATGCCACCAGCACAACAATGTTCATCGCAGCACAATTTGTCATAGTGAGAATCTGGAACCAACCCAGATGCCCCTCCATAGATGAATGGATCAGGAAAATGTGGTACATATACACAATGGAATTTTATGCCTCTATCAGAAAGAATGACATTGTTCCATTTGTAAGGAAATGGAAGGACTTGGAAAAAGTTATACTAAGTGAGCCAGACCCAAAGAAACATGGACTCTATGGCCTCCCTTATTGGGAATAATTAGTACAGGTTTAGGCAAGCCATAGCAAAGCATCACAAGGCCCAATAGCTATACCCTTATGAACACTTAAGATGATGCTAAGTGAAATGAACTCCATGTTATGGAAACAATTGTTATATCACAGTTGTAACTACTTTCATGGTCCTATGTGTATGTGTAGTTTCTATTATTGATGATGTTCTTGTATCACCTTCCTATGGTTGTACCTACACTATCTCTGTAATCTTATCTGAGTATATTGGAAACCGTGTTTACTGGTATTGGAAGTAGGAAATTCAAAGGGAATACCAAATTTGAGAGACACAGGGTAAAAAAAGAGAAATAACTACAAAAGCAATACTTGCAAAACTGTTTGTGAACTGTAAGTGAACTGAACACCTGGGGGGGGAGGGAAAGGGGGGAGGGAGGGGGCATGAGGGACAAGGTAACAAACAGTACAAGAAATGTATCCAATGCCTAACATATGAAACTGTAACCTCTCTGTACATCAGTTTGATAATAAAAATTTGAAAAAAAAAAGAAGTTTTGCTTTTAGCCCAGAATAGAGGTGCTGTTGCTCTAATTATTCAGACATACACATTACTATATGAGATTGTTTAAAAGATGTATGTTACCCAAGGTTTTCACCAAAAAAAATAATACCTTTTCAGGGCTTGAGAAAAAGAATTTCCAAATATAATAGCCAATAAACCAGTTAGCTGTGTTAAAACAGATGGGGTAAGGCCCAAGTGAACTGGATGCCTGAGCAGTCAGGAGGATTTGAAGGCTGCTCTATGTCCACAAGGCAAGCAAGATCCATGACTTCCTGGATGTGAGCTATTACTGAAAACACTGAATGTTCTGCTTTTCCCATGACTTCACACACCATGAGGATTTCAGGTAAGGAAAAACTTAATGATTTTTACAACTGCTGGAACTTTTCATCTTCTAAATTGTGCCAGTAATGCTGTTTTGTAATTACATTTTACATAATGTCTCAATAGCTGTTTTATCTCTTTTGCTAAAGCAGATAAATGACCTCCTTTGAGACCAAATACCTTGTATGCACATCAAAAGACTAGCCCCAGTGTACCCTGACTCAAGTTGTGTTGTTCTCAGAGCCATAAAGCAGGAGATGGGTTATAAGTATAATGTCAGATGGCTTACAATTTGTTTTAATAACCAGCAGTGGGATGCTTGTTATTGACATTAAACATATAATAGACATAGCAGGTGGTGTCGTTTTCATTCCTGATAGATCATAAGAGACTAAAATATAATGATGTTGTATTCTATGGTATGTTTCCCCTCAAGCTCTCTCCCAAAAATCAAAGAAAATTTTGTGTTACTGTGATTTAAAATACTGCATGGTAGCTCTTTGCTTTTCTATTAAGTCAGTGTTTGAAATAAACAGATTATGAATACATATTACTTTTTAAATGGTTCTCCCTTAGCCAGGGTCTGGATGGATGCTCTGGTTACCTAGGAGATGGGAACAAAATGAAAATTGATTGACTGATCAAGTTGCTTGTGAGCTGAGCTTCAAGTGGCAGCTGTGTGTACCGAACTTAAAATGTAGCTGCTTGAAAATCTTCTTTTTTAATTTATCATATCAGTAAGGATGGCACATAGATTACACAGCACATAAAGTGGCTATATTTTATTAGAAAATGCACTGTTGAATAATATCCTAATGATTACAGTGTGTGGAGAAAAGGTATCCTTTAAAAAGTAATTCTAGCCTGGTGTTTGTTTCAATGTGTCACCAAAAAATGAGCACATTGATGACAGTAGAATTCTGCCATGGAAAGAATCCAATTGCTGGATCACTTTGTAGTAATAATAACCCTGCCCTCTGTTGGCCGAGATTGGACTAATGGGAAAGAATCTTAATGGATCTTACTGTAAAGGCTGCTTTAACCTCCACCCCCTCTATTTCTCATGCAATTTTTTAGCCTACCAGGCAACTCAAAGTATAGTTTTGTTCTCTGAACTTTTCTAACTCCTTGTTAATATCCATTTTTCTCCCCCAAAGCACCACATCTATGTCTCTATCTTTTGCATTCTCCATTTTCCAGTCTCCATTTTGCAATCTCTCTGTACCACCCATGGCCCTTCTGCCATGGTCTACCCTTCCAGGAGCCTATTTATGGCATTTTCCTATTATTAGAACTTATTTACTTAATGTCTTATACTGCTTGTGTTTTGTTTCTTATATAGAAAGCGATGGAAATGCTCTGTTTAATTAAAGGGCTGCTGGTTATAGTAATTGATATGAACTGTTAGTTTATGCCTCCCTAAATTTATATGTTAAGATCCTAAGCCCCTAAATGATGGTGTTAGGAAATATAGCCTTCAAATGATGACTATATCATGGAAGCAGAGCCTTCAAAAATGCAATTGGTACCTTTGTACAAAGAGATACAGCATATTCTCCATCACACTAGGAAACAATGAGAAGATGGCACCCACAAACAGGAAGTGAACCCTGGTTAAACATTGAATATGCCAAGCATCTTGATCTTTAACTTCCCTGATACAGGAGAAAAATTATTTGTTGTTTAAGCATCTGAGTCTTTAGTGATTTGTTATGGTAGACAAAACAGACCAAGGCAATAATTTAAAAGATTATACTTCCAAGATTCATTTTCAATCTGTTGAAGAACAAAAGCAAAGCCCTGTAATACTAGAAGGCAACATCTTCTGAGATGGATGTTGACAGTACGTTGTAGGATACAGGATCCTTCTGACTTTTTAACTGACGCATTATAGTTACCATAAAAATGCAACATAAGATCCAGAACAATTATCTCAGAATCTAATATAAAGCTAGACACAAAAATGGGAATATAAGTGGAATTCTTCTTCTCTTGCTGGACTGCCATTATCCCATAAAATTGTGGCTGCTTGATAGCTTGTACGTATAGGAAATTTGGGGTAATTAATATATGGCAAGGTTTGCTACTAATTGAAATTTAAAAAAAGTAAATAGTAAATCCTAGAATGATGTATGGGAGAGACAGAGTTGAGAAACTTACATCTGAATATTCAGTATAAGAACTGTCCATCAGTAATTCTTCTGCAAAGAGAACAAAGATAAGTAATTGGCATTACAGTAAAGTCCTGATTTTATGGGAAGAAAAGTAAAAAGTACTGAAGAACATAAAAGAAAAGTTGAAAATGTAGCACTTGTAGTTCTGAGGAAGAAGCATCTCTATTATGAGGGTCAGTTTTCCCCCAAATTAAGCTATGAATTTAATGCAATCCCACTCCAAAATCTTAGTGAGTATTTTTGGTTTAAAATTAGATTTTATGATTCAGTTTGTCTGGAAATTTGTGGGGAAAAAAGACTAATAAAGACAAACTCCCCTTATTGATATTAAAATAAATTATTATTAGATGATCAACAGTGCAATGTTGCTGCAAGAATAATCTATTGGTGTAAAGGATCTAAAGTGCTAGTGATTACAGAAGTTATCTAATAGTCATGAGAAACAAGTAAGAAAACACTAAGGGAGAGTGATCTGTTCTGAATATAGACACCCAGGAATGTGGGTGGCACTATCCCTACCTGGGAGCTAAAGTGAAATAAAAGAGGAAAGGAGAAAACCCCACTAGTGCCAGCATTATTTCTCTGTCTCTGTCTCTGTCTCTGTCATTGTCCTCTATGTCTCTCTGTCTCTCTCTGTCTCTGTCTCTGTCTGTCTCTGCTCTCTCTCTCTCTCTCTCTCTCTCTCTCTCTCTCTCTCTCTCTCTCTCTCTGCTTCCTGACAATCATGCGAAAGGAGGATCTTACATACATTCCCTACCTTGGTAAACTTAAACCTCTGAAACAGAAAAAAATCTTACATTTCTTGTTTTGGTTCTCTCAGGTAGTTGTTGTCATAGCAACTAAAATCTGTGACTGAAAACCAGTTGTTATCCTCCCTGTGTAAAGAGAATAATACAGATACTATAGAAAACTATACTATAGTTTCTCAAGAAACTAACAATATGATCCAGCTATCTCGCAACTTGATATACAGAAAAAGGGTTTAAGATCAGCAACTCATAGTGTCAGTCGCACTCCCATGTTCATTGTGGCATTATTTCCAAAACCCAAGGTACAGAAGCAATCCAGTGTCGGTTGGCAGACAAACGGATGCAGAAAATGTACTGCATGTTTACCATGAAACGTAGCCTTAAAAAAAAGGCAATAAGTTAGTCATTTCCATACAGGTGGCTGATACTTATAATCATAGCTTCTTGGGAGACGAAGGCTTCAATGAGGACTGACATTAAAGATCAGCCTATGCGCCCAACGTATGATACTGTAACCTCTCTGTACATCAGTTTGATAATAAAAATTTGAGAAAAAAAAAAAAAGATCAGCCTATGCAAAAAGTTAGCAAGCCCACTTCAGTAAAGAAGATTATTGTGGTGGTGTGCTCCTGTAATCCCAGAAACACAGTAGGTATAAATATTCCTATCATGGTCTGAAGCCCACCCCAAGCAAAAACAGAAGACTATGTCCAAAAAAAAAAAATATATATATATATATATTGTTTTTATGCCAGTCCTGGCGCTTGGACTCAGTGCCTGTGCACTGTCCCTGGTTTCTTTTTGCTCAAGGCTAGCACTCTGCCACTTGAGCCACAGCGCCTCTTCCGGCCTTTTCTATATACGGGGTGCTGAGGAATCGAACCCAGGGCTTCATGTATACGAGGCAAGCACTCTTGCCACTAGGCAATATTCCCAGCCCCAAAAAATTATTAAAGAAAAAAAAGCAAAAGGTTATTGGTTCATGTGGCATGGCTCAGGTGGCTAGTAAGCACAAAGCCCTAGAATCAAAACCTAGAACTATCAAAAGGAGGAGGAGGAGCAGGAAATCCTGCCATTGGTGGAAATATGGATGTACTTGTAGAGCATTAAGCTCAATCAAGCCAGTCACAGAAAGACAAACACTACATGATTTCTCTTGTAAGATAGACCTAAGACAATCAAATGCAAATGAAACAATGGAGGTGAACTCATGAACTCCTGGAGTACTAAGGAAGAAATTACAAGTTGTTGTCACAGAGTCTGGAAGAAATGTCGTAATTTTTACCTAAAAGCTTTAAATATGTATGAACTCAATATATGACCAATTTTAGTAATGTTATATATGCATTTTAGCTCATAACTAAAAGATAGTGTTTTAGAAATGTATTCTAAGGAAATAACCAAATTCACAAGGGTTTAAAAAATATAAATAATGCAAAAGAAAAATATTTACTTCTTCCAAATAGGGCCTTAAATGAATAGGTTATCTCCACAAATGAATAAGCAAGGCCACTACTAAAGTTAGTATTCATATTATATTTCTCTTCATGGGATTGTTTTTAATGACATGTTTTAGATTAAAAAGAAAGCCAGTTAGAAAGTGCATTTGAGCCAATATCGAGAGACAAAGGATAAAAACACAAACGATTCCAAAACCATTTGCTGTAAACCAACTGTACAACTCATGGGGGAGAGTGAAAGAGGGAAGGGGGGTGTGGGAGAAAGATGAGGGAGGGGGTGACAAGTTAAATAAGAAATGTACTCACTGCCTTATATATGAAACTGTAACCCCTCTGTACTTCACTTTGACAATATAAGAAAGAAAACACACAAAAAAATAAAATTTAATTTAAAAAGAAAATGTATTTGATTAAATTTGTACTAATTGATCATGTCAGAGCTTGGACACAATGGTCACATAGTATAGAGGTCATGTATTACCCTTGTCTTCACAATGCCTTTAGTTCAAACCCAATACCACAAAAATACATTATGTAATTATGTAAGAGTATAGATATAAAAGGATATTATTGGATTTTTTAATGTACATAATATGTGCCAAACAATTTTATGTGTGATGTTAACTTGAGGTTGTAGATGATTTTTTAAAGTCTCTAAACATAGAGTTACCCTAAGACCCAGCAATCCCACTTCTGGACCACTTATCCAATCAAATACAAACAATGCCATTCTAAAGTGACCAGCACAACCATGTTCATTGCAGCATTGTTTACCATAGCCAACACATGGAATCAATCCAGATGCCCTTCGGTAGATGACTGGATCCAGGAAATGAATATATATATGGAATTCTATACTTCCATCAGAAAGAATGATATTGTACCTTTCTTAAGGAAATGGAAAGACTTGGAAAAACTTGTATTAAATCAAGTAAGCCATATCCAAAGAAATATACGCTTCATGGTTTGCCTCATTTGTGGTAGCTAGGATGTGCATATAATTCTACAAGAATACTCAATGAATGATTTTTAAATACACACACGCTGAAACAAGATAAATTATATAGGTCTCTAGACATTCACACATTAAGACCAATGGAGGATATGCACAGGAGCAGATCACAAAGGCTCAATAACTATGTGCATGTGGTCACATAAAATACTTTATGAAATGAACTCCAAGAAAAAGAAATGAGATTTTTCTTAGTTGCCATTGATGCTGTTTGTTTTCCTTTCCTTTTGTCTTGTTTGTGTGTGGGAGGGCAAGGAGGAGGCACAGAAAAGGTGGAACCAAGAATGAACAAATACAACAATGGCACTCCCTAGGCACTATGTGGAAAATAAACTGTACATCTTCTGGGTAGGGATGGGAAGGAAAAACTAAGAGGGAGCAAGGGAAGGGAAGACATGGGTCAGAAAGAAATGTACTCATTACTTGACTCATATAACTGTAACCCTCTGTATATTACCTCTACAATAACAATAAAATATAAAAATAAATAAATAAAAGCCTTCTGAATGAAGTATGTTATGTCCTGAAAAATAATGAAAATCTTCTACCACAAAATAATTTCTTAGTGATATGAAAATGAGGGTACTTTCTTATCTGAAAATTACTTTGCAATATTATACTTAAATGTTGAAAAAGAATGTATTATTTTAGCATAAATAAAGATATTTACCTCTTGGGCCTAATATAGCTTGTTCCATCCTTTTCCATTGCTTCAGTGCTCAGTGCAAAAAATAGAGATTGGTGCCAATGGCTCGTACCTCTAAACTAAGCTACTTGGAAGGCTAAGATCTCAGGACTGTGGTTCAAAAAACAGCCTGGGTAGGAAAGTGCATGCGACTCTTATCTCTAATGAAAGATATCGCCCCCCCCACACAAAAAAACAAAATAAAAACAGGAGCAAAGCTATAGTTCCAGTGGTGGAGCACTAGCCTTGAGCTGAAAAGCTTAGGGACAGCATTCAAGCCCAGAGTTTCAAGTCCCAGAACCAGCAAAAGAAAAAAGGGGGAAAAAATCAAGGAGGTGTGGGCTGGGGATATGGCCTAGTGGCAAGAGTGCTTGCCTCCTATACATGAGGCCCTGGGTTCAATTCCCCAGCACCACATATACAGAAAATGGCCAGAGGGGGCGCTGTGGCTCAAGTGGCAGAGTGCTAGCCTTGAGCAAGAAGAAGCCAGGGACAGTGCTCAGGCCCTGAGTCCTAGCCCCAGGACTGGCCAAAAAAAAAAAAAAAAAAATCAAGGAGGTTATGTGGCTATTCAGCAAAAGGTGTTTAATTGGAGGTCAGACCACATGGCTTTTTTTTTTCTTATTTATTGTCAAAGTGATGTACACAGGGGTTACTGTTTCATACATAAGGCAGTGAGTATTTTTATCAAACTTGTTACCCCCTCCCTCATTTTTCTCCCACCTCTCCTCTTTCCCAAATCTCTCCTACCCCCCAGTTATACAGTTGGTTTACAGCATATTGTCTTGTAAGTGTTGCTGTCGCATTAGTTCGCATTTTACCCTTTGTCTCACCATTTTGATGTTCACCTTTACTTCCCTGGTTCTGATGAATGTATATATAATACTTGGGAACCAAAATCTGATACAGAGACATCAGGGGTAAAACCATAGGGAAGAGAAACAAAAGAAAAAGGTATAATTTCACATACTACATTGAAATTAACAGCGATGATAAACCACTTATTTCCATAACTTGGAGTTCATTTGGCTTAGCTTTATCTTACAGACCACATAACTTTTAATGGCTAATATCCTCCATTATTCTCTCTGCCCATCCATCTTTCATGTTTTCCCAAACTCACAGCATTGTGCATATATGATTTTGCAAATGTTTAATATATTGTTCCTTTTCTCTGAAGTTTAACTGACTCTTATTTATTTCTGTTGGCTCCTGCAGATACCTTAAGACAACTGACATCTGCAAGACTTAATCTGAACCCAACAACCTACAAAAGCTTTGAGGCCTCAGCTATCCATCTGTTTCCATAGAAACTCAAATCACATTACCAAAGATGAGTTTAGTCACTTAGAAGTCACATTTAAAAAAAAAAAAAAAGAAGAAGAAAAGGAAGAAAGAGCAAGAAAGCAAAGAAACACTGCCCACTACCAACCAATTACTTGAAACAGTGCCTTGTTTAAAGTCATTTTCTTGTTTCTGAAGGATTAAGTACTTGTTTCCATGGCAGCAGATTCATAAGCTACTAAGACAGAGCTGAATTCACAAAGTTCCTTCTGGCAGCACCTACATGCTCAAAGCTGTACTGAAGCCACCTGTCATGTAGGGCTCCAAATATGATTTTAGGCATTGATGAAGATGAATGTCTTCACTTCTATCCCAACTTCTCATATAGATAAAACATACTAATAAAATATGGTGACATGGGGGTTTTATAATAGCTACATAAATAATACTTACTATTTCTTTGTTTTGTTTTGTTTGCCAGTCCTGGGCCTTGGACTCAGTGCCTGAGCTTCTTTTTGCTCAAGGCTAGCACTCTGCCACTTGAGCCACAGTGCCACCTCTGGCCATTTTCTATGTATGTGGTGCTGGGGAATGGAACCCAGGGCTTCATGTGTATGAAGCAAGCACTCTTTCCGCTAGGCCATATTCCTAGCCCTTACTTACAATTTCTTAACTATTTACAACAGGAAGGTACTGACAGGAATGGTGTCTTGTCACATCAAGATCTGGCCTACTGGGGAGCAAGTCTCTTCCCTAATTCTTTCTAATATGAAGAACAGAAAAAGAACAGCGTCACCCCCAACACAGTCATGTATACACATTACCTTGTGCATACACATCTCATGCATACACAATGTGATTCAGAGTCTCAGTCTGCTTAGAGGTAATGAGATAAAAGAGATTCAGATGACTCTGCAGAGCTTGAGGATTTATTTGTCTCCCACACAAGGTCATAAAAAGAATCATCCGATATTCAAAAGCCCAAGAATAGAAGTTCCTCTCCCAAGTCAGAAGTCTATCAATAAAATTCAGTACAAGATTGCTGTCCTTTTCCCAGAGCATCCTCTCAGTATCAACCTGCTATGTAAATTACAGCAATGCATTAGATTTGGGGCTTATAGATTACAGTGGTTTGTTGATTTAAAGAGACAAATAACTCCTTTTAAATTCTTGATCTACTGATAAAAATATTAGTGAAGTAAAGTGATCACAGCAGGAATTGAGTATATGTATTGCTTTAATCTGCAATGGTATTTTTTCAGTTTCCTTGAAAGTATACATTTCCACTACCTAATCAAAAGCATAGGTGGTCATACTTTCAGAAATTAGACAAGGACAATAGTATACATTCCGTATGCTAGATAAATTTTGTCACAGATAAAAAATAAACCCCCAAGAGCTGTGAGGCCAGACTTAGTAGAAATTGGATTCATTTCCACATGAAAACAGCTGTCTGCTACATTTTTTTCAAGCAAAATGTAGATAGAAAACTGATATAACAGATTTTGCCTCCAGGCAAAATGAAATGGATGATTCAGTACAGAAAAAAAGAGAAGGGACAATTCCCATAAGAGCAACCTACTTCTCACATTTAATTTATGTCAATATTTTCTTTCCAAAGTGGCAACAGAAGCAAAGGACAAACTTTTTTGGAGGAGTGAAACAGAGGCACTCCTGATATCACAATGAAACATGATTTAACTTTAGACCACTCAAGTTCTTTGGAGTAAGAATGCCTAACAAATGACACAAAGGTCTAAGTGACATTTAATTTGAACAAGCAATTACTGTGTTTCCTAAAATCTCAAAACCTCTCCAAAGACCAATCACTCCAAATAACAATACAGAGCAAAATTCCTCAAAAAAATAAATTTCCAAGGGAACCACAAGTCACCATTTGTAACCATTTACTTCCAACCTTCTGTTCCTTCCATTTTCAAATCTTTAGACATGAAATGTAGTATTTCCAACCCTCTGTGCTCAGCCACTATGTTAATCACCATAGCAATCCAAATAAAGCTATAATTGGCTGAAATTAGCAGTGATCAAGAAAAATGTATCCCAAATGGACAAGTAAAAAAACGAAAACATCTGTAATTATACTTCAAATGTTATAAATTAGAATCAAGAAATCAAAATTAAATCAGCCTACACAAGTGGGAAATAAAAACATCCTAAACTATGGTGCTGAATATTTACTCATAAATTTCAGCTAAGCAGGAAAACAATCATTAAATGTGAAATCCTGTACTTTTTAACAAAAAAAATTTATCTAACAAAAGTATAAGAATTCGGGCTGGGAATATGGCCTAGTGGCAAGAGTGCTTGCCTCGTATAAATGAAGCCCAGGGAGGGTAGGTTCGATTCTTCGGCACCACATATTTAGAAAAAGCCTGAAGTTGCGCTGTGGCTCAAGTGGTAGAGGGCTAGCCTTGAGAAAAAAAAAAAAAAGCCAGGACAGTGCTCAGGCCCTGAGTTCAAGCCCCAGAACTGGCAAAAGCAAAACAAAACAAAAGTATAAGAATTCCCAATTATATTTCCAAATAAAATGATGCTCTTCTTCTATTTGTCTTCTGTCTGTAGTAGGCAGATTGGTTTGTAAAGGTTCTTATATTCTAATTCCTGGAATTTATAAGCATTTTACATTATGTGACAAAATAATCTTTTCAGATACAATTAAAGTTATGGACCTTTGTTTACACATTTTATTGCATCAATTAGTTGTTCAAAGGGGGTTTCATGTATGTCCACATACACATACAATGTACCTTGATCAAATTCATCCCTCCATTACTCTACCTCATTCTCCCTCCCTGCTTCCCAAGCCAACCTCAGCAAGCTATTTTATTTTCACACAACAGTACTTAAGTATTTTTTAACATATTCACCTTTCATCTCTTTCTGTGCTCAATAGCTCCCTTCCACTAGGGAATATTCCTAATAAAACCTGTTAAATTTCTGTCATTCTTTTTTGAGCATAGGATAATGATTGAAAGGGGTGTCATTAACCAGAATTAATTCAAAATTTGATTATCCAGGAGGGCTCAACCACATCTCATGACAGAGCAGAATAGGCAGGGTACACCTGTAGTCCCAACTTACTCAGGAAACAGAGATCACGATTATAGTTTGAAGCCAGGCAAGGCAAAAAAAGGTAGTGAATCCTTATCACAATGAACCTGCTGGGTATAGGTGTATATATATGTGAAACAAGATACACAGGAGGCTGTGAGTAGGAGGGGTGAGGTCCAACACTAGCCCTGGGAAAAAAATGACACCTTATCAAAAAAGAAAGAAAAGAATTGGGCACATGGTTGAAGTAGTAGGGTACCTGCTGTCAAGTACAAGGCCCTTGTACTTTTCCTCTAGGAGAGGAAAAGCAACAGAGAGTCCAAGCATGAGAAGGATTCAACATAAAATGTTACTAGCTCTGAGGCCATTGTAGCTAAGAGCAGGCCGCAGTTGGCAGCCAAAAAGAAAATGCAATCCTTAATCAAAAAGAGAAAGGAACTAAACTTGGCTAACACCAAGGAGTAGAAATCAGTTCTTCCCAGAACCTCCCATTAAGAGGCCAGAGGTTGATTTCGGCCTGATGAGACCCAGAGCAGAAAGCCCAGACAAACCAATTAGAACTTCTAATATGTTAAATATGTAAGATAATAAATGACATTTTCTCAAGCCACGAGGTCATGGTTATTTGCTTTGTCAACAATAGAAAACAAATTCTCAAAGTAAAAAGCTTGTTTATCCTCCATTTCTATGCCTCCTATGTAGCTTCTCACAAATTTTTAAAAAGTGAACGATGCCTCGATGATAACCCTAAAGCATGATATTTCTGCTCAGTGTTCTTGCAAATCCTCTCCTGCTGTCTCTGGCAGAACCAAGCATGGGCACCAGAGTCAACATGGAAACATCCCAATGCCATTCAAGGTGAATGGAACAAGAAAACATGAGACACATATACACAATGGAATTTTAATCATCTATCAGGAAGAATAATACCATGTCACTTTGAGGGAGATGAATGGATAATATTATGTTAAGTAAAGTAGATAAGGATCAGAGAGAAAAAAATCATCCATGTTTTCTCCCATATGTTGAAGTTAGATCTAAACTACAAATGTATATGTAAACATACATGTTATGCATACAAACATGAACAATCATTAATACATATACACAAAAATATTACCTAAAATATGGCTTATGATAGGAAGAATTCTAATGATCTAACCCCTTTGAACAGTTTACAGTTTAATAAAAATGAATACCAGGAATCTGAAACATGTATTGTAGTGGGTGTGAGTTCAATGGGAGGGAGTAGAAAAATAGAGAGAGAAAAGGGATGAAGTCACAATATATTCAATGTACATTTCAAAATGGCACTAGAAAACGTGAGGGGGGTTAGAGTCTGGGTACATTGAAGGAGAATGATCAAAACACATTATATTCACCAACTGCCATGGTGAACTGAAATGAAATTACTTGTACAACTACGGAAGGAAGGGAAGGGAAGGGAAGGGAAGGGAAGGGAAGGGAAGGCAATGGAAGGGAAGGGAAGGGAAGGGAAGGGAAGGGAAGGGAAGGGAAGGGAAGGGAAGGGAAGGGAAGGGAAGGGAAGGGAAGGAAGGGAAGGGAAGGGAAGGGAAGGGAAGGGAAGGGAAGGGAAGGGAAGGGAAGGGAAGGGAAGGGAAGGGAAGGGAAGGGAAGGGAAGGGAAGGGAAGGGAAGGGAAGGGAAGGGAAGGGAAGGGAAGGGAAGGGAAGGGAAGGGAAGGGAAGGGAAGGGAAGGGAAGGGAAGGGAAGGGAAGGGAAGGGAAGGGAAGGGAAGGGAAGGGAAGGGAAGGGAAGGGAAGGGAAGGGAAGGGAAGGGAAGGGAAGGGAAGGGAAGGGAAGGGAAGGGAAGGGAAGGGAAGGGAAGGGGGGAAGGGAAGGGAAGGAGGGAAGGGAAGGCAGAGTATAAAGAGCTAAGGCAAGGGCTGGGGATATGGCCTAGTGGCAAGAGAACTTGCCTCCCATACATGAAGCCCTAGGTTCGATTCCCCAGCACCACATATACAGAAAACGGCCAGAAGGGGCGCTGTGGCTCAAGTAGCAGAGTGCTAGCCTTGAGCAAAAAGAAAGCCAGGGACAGTGCTCAGGCCCTGAGTCCAAGGCCCAGGACTGGCCAAAAAAAAAAAAAAAAAAGAACTAAGGCAGGTGGGCTGATGAGCAAGTTCAAGTTCACCGATTGAAAGAATGTGATGAACCTATCACAGTTGTCAGGAAGACCAAATGGTTTTAGAATGGTTGTAAAAGCACACTGCACATGCTGAAAGCATGTTAGAACCCCCTTCTCTGCCCTGTTGTGAAGCTTTCTATGGTACTCCTCTACTCCTGTACCACAATAAAGATAGGTGCTTGAACAAAGCAATAAAGAGCTTTATACAAAGAAGCTATTATCCGTAATTTAAATACACAAGAATTTTAAGGAAAAATTATCCCAAGAATAAGCACTGATGTCACATAGTACTGTGATTCTTAGTGACTCTGATGGGAAAACAACCTGGTTCTTATTATTTTCAGTTTATACTGACTTGCTTGAAACCTGAATGACAAAAATAAAACAGACTTTTAAAATTGTAATACATATTATTTTATCTGATCAGAGGTATGTAGGTATTATGCCTTTGTGTTCCACCCTTAAGAGTATTCTTTTGTCTCACTGTATGTGAATGCCTAGAGTCCTGTATAATTTATCAACACTCTTAATTAATGAGAAAAAAATATACCTTTGCCCCAACACTCAGGGTAAAAGAGTAAAAGGAATGATGATAGACAAGGATATAGTAGTAAAATATGAACAAATATAATCTTCCCAGTTCTAATGTAGAAAATTATAGTGCACAAGTTCTTAACTGAGGAGATATTAGGAAATGATTAGCAATATTTTTAACTTACTAGATTTATTAAAGGATTCAGAGTCAAAATATCTGTTGTTACTTTTTAGGACTGTATATTTTGAGTGACCTATATGCCACTTAGAATTACTGATATAATTCAGTGTAAGACTAAATATTATTGGATGATGGAATAAAGTGTGAGCGTGAGATGTGAGTGACAGAGAAAGCCTTCTATAGTCCGTTACATTTAAGGAGGCAGCAGCCCTTGGAGGACTGAAAAATCACTGGTTGTGATAGCACCTAAAATTTGCATATAAAAATTTCATATAACATTTTCATGTAAATGGCTCGTATTTCAAATGTCTTTCTTATTATAATTTTAGTATGTTGTCTATATCACATCATTCTCTTATTTTCCTTTCTGCTTTCTATTCACTCTATTTTCTCCTATGTCAAAACTGTAATTCATAAAATTCAATGTATTCATATATGTACATTTAATTTTAAAGTTCTTTGTAGCTACAATAGACTAACTTGTGCTTTCAACCCATAATTTGGGATAATTTAGGGGAGGAATAGCTTCACATAATCATGTTGACCAAAAAATCAAATTGATATTCTTTAAAGAAACAACTTTCTCAGATAGCCTAGGTTTCCACATTCATTCAATATATTATTTTCTCAAAAGTTAAAAGAAAACTGTTGATGGCTGCTAACATACCCTTAGCCTTAGAGCATAAAGAAACTCTCATTCCCAATGTCCCTTTGAGTTCTCAAGTTGGATGGTATGCAATCACACAACTACTGAGTTCTTAGCTCTCAGACTTCCAAGTGCATGGGAATCAACAATGAAATGAAAATAATGACTTCTTGTTCCAACTAAGAGAAGTTCCCTGAATCATGAGAAATTTCAAATGAACTCCACATTGACCCTCCGGCTTTCACTTAGTAACTGCTCATCAGTACTCCTTCTGAGTATCTCTGCATTAGTCACAAGGAAGAGCTGAAGAGGAATAAAGTTTAGTGAGACATATATTTTCTTCATCATCTATAAACCATTCTTAATAAGTAAGATGTGTTCAAATAACAACTCATGCAAATTGCACTTGAAGACTTCCACCAAATACTGTGCTAAGCAGGGTGGCATTCCATTTTAAACAAGGTATGAATGTATACTTTTATAAAATCTGATCTAAATATGAGACAATAAATATGGGACAATAAATATGAGACACCTGTTAAAGTGGGAAAGATTTGGGGGTTGGTCAAAATTAGGTAAAAGATGGATGACAGAAGAGTCCAGGAAAAATATAAGGCATAAATAAGGTGACTAAGAAAAGGAGATAATATTAATAGTTTAAGATATAGAATTATAAGAAATAATAAAAAAGGAAACAGAAAAAAAGAACAGTAAATGAAAACAGGCAAGCAACAGGGCACCAATGAATATCCATACTGATAACCCAGTACATGATATAGATTCAAAACACCAATCAGCTTCAAAGCAAGTGACAAGAAAGTCATTCCCAGTCAGTGAATGCCTACCTTGTTTGAATATTTAGTCTTCCTTTGAATTATACCAATAATTCTAAGTGTCCTGACTCTGAAGGCTAGATTCTTGGAAATGTCACTTAAAATTGGAGGTAGGACAATCAAACTATTGTACACTGTGCCTGCTGGGAGAAACTTTCCAGAGCAATAGGGGTCTCCAACCTGCATAGAGAAAGAATGAAGAAAAATATAACTAAAAGGAAGAAATTGACTCAAATAAGTTTCTGCTTCTCAAAGTTTAGAACTTAAATCAAGAAGTCCATCAATTCCAGCCACTGTCATAACAAAGATGAAGAAATCAGGTACCCGGAAATAGCATGTTGTATATCTGAGCTTTGTGCAAAGCTACTTACAGTAGTACAGAGGGAATAGCTCAGTAAAAACTTGAGAAAGACTATTAAAACCAAAACAGAAATGACCAGAAACAATAATAAGCCCTTAGCTTTTAGTATCAAAGGAAATCAAAAATTCCATGATGGTTAACAGAAGTGTGGAGAATAAGGCTCTATCTAGTCTCTCCAACCCATGAAATATTTACCAAAACTTGAAGAAACACAGGCTCCCAGATGTCCTGTGCAAAATGCAGAATGGCTCATAATGGAAGAATTGAGCTGTCAGTACCACATAGCATTGTCACTTGAAAACATTCAGCTAATTTCCTGCAATTATACAGGAAAATATTATTTCAGAATGGTCACTAATCTGGTGTTGGTTTAGAAAGTCTTTGATTAAGCTACAGTGTTATGTAACCATATATTATATGTCAAGCAACAAGAAAAGCAGTGGTCCTGCTAAGATTTTAGCCATTAAGGAAAATGATATTGTTGAGCAAATGATGAATACTTAACAAACATATTTTGAATCTGTGACTGACTGTTCATCCCAAGAAATTTGTCAAGGACTACATGTAAGATAAAACTTAAATTACAAAAGTACTTTTCTACTTCCTTTTCCTTCTCCTTTCCCCAAATCATATGCATATATCCTCTGTTAAAAAAGCAGTGCACTCACAAATAGAAAAAGGAAAGGAGAAGAGGGAGGAGGGGACAAGGAATGGAGAGGAAGAGAAGAGAAGAGAAAAGAAACAAAGAAAAACATTAATATTGAAATGTAAATATATGGCTGGTCTATACATTGAATAAATAGAATAGATAGTGGTGAAATCAGACTGATTCAAGTCTATTGAAAATCTTGGAATTGAAACCAATATTCTTTACCACATCAACATCAGACTTTTGAGATTTATAAAGAAAAATAATTTCATAAAGAAAATTCTCACAACTGGAGATGAAAAGTATACATACTGAGCATACAGAAAGGCAACATACAATTGTTACAAAATTAAGACAATAATGGGAAATTGTGACATTTTAGTGACATGACATTTCCAGACAAAATTAAAATGTAAATTTTCCTGTGAATACCCTTTTCTTAAATAACATAAAGTCTAAATGAAGCAGAAATTTCAGAGCTGTTACATACTGATTGTTTCCAGATGTTGTTGGCTTCTACATTACATGTCTATATACAGCAAAGAGAAATACCAAAAAGAATGAAGGAGAAATCAGCTGTTTCTCCCTTAACACACCTGTGGCACTGTGATATGTATTAAAAATGGTAATTATCAGCTATCTAGTTAAATTGATCAGAATAGTAGTAGGGCAAATCAAAAGCTATGCAAGTTAACCACACTGACAATCAACTTTGATTAGACAGATTGCAGAATGAAGTGAGAATTTGGCAGGACCTTCCAGCATTCACTGATAGTTAAACCAAACACTTTATGTCTGGAAAATAAACCTCAGCCTGTTGGAAACAAACAATTCAAAACTAAACCTTTGTAAAACAAACACGAAAATAGTCTGGAACCAATTGCTGCTCAAAGGCAATACTCCCCACCACAAAGGCATTGGCTCACTTATTCTACGGAAAGGAATTCCCCCTTTATAGCACAGACAAACTCACCTCCGCCAAAGATGTTGCTGAACTCAATAATTGGCTTAGTTTTATACATTGAAATAAATTTATTCTTGGTTTGAACATTTTCCTATATGGTATACATGTGTGTTCGTATGTGTGTCTTAATTTGGTCTAGAAGTGAATAACCACAACACACCTCACTTGATAAAAGGACAAATGAGGGAAATCTTTTGCATTATCCAAACTGTAGAGAAGAATTGGTTGACAACTTCTCTGTAAAGGAAGTGTTGCTTCTCAATAACAATTCACAATAGATTTATTAGCTGCTTTACTATATTTGTAAAAATGTAACTGATTTTCTCAAAACTTTTTGTAATTCATTTGGGGCTGGGGATATAGCCTAGTGGCAAGAGTGCCTGCCTCGGATACACGAGGCCCTAGGTTCGATTCCCCAGCACCACATACACAGAAAACGGCCAGAATCGGCGCTGTGGCTCAAGTGGCAGAGTGCTAGCCTTGAGCGGGAAGAAGCCAGGGACAGTGCTCAGGCCCTGAGTCCAAGGCCCAGGACTGGCCAAAAAAAAAAAAAAAAAAAAACTTTTTGTAATTCAAGGAAAAGGATATCATTTTATCAGGAAGCTGGCCTTCCATCTTGGTCACATCTGGTAATAAAATATCTCCAATCCTGGGTATGGATATTATGCATAATTACTCACAGATGGCAAGTGGGATACCCTGCCTCCGACAGCACAGCTACATCCTCGGGGTCAGCTTGCCCATATGCACCAAACTCCTCACTGAGAACTCAAGAAAATTCATGTTTCAGAATCACTGTCCAAATGTGTCTTTGGTGCATTCTAAGTCGGCCTTTCAGACCAAAAATGTGAATAAACTAAAACCCTTCCAATACAGTGAAATACAATCAGTTATAAAATTCTTCATATTGAAGAATGAAAGTTCAGTTTATTGGGGATGGGGGGACTGTTTAGCAATTTACGGAGTCCAAGATGAAAAAAAAAGCATAGGTTTTTCTAACACCAAATTTAATCTGTACCATCATAAATTCATGTCATATGAGAATGTTCTTGATTCCACATGTCCAAGAAAATGCAAGTAAGACTACTTTTCTGTGCCCTTAACTCACTGAACTTTGAGGGTAATCCAGCCCCAAAGTTGGAAGACTTGATTTTATGGCTTAATCTACCCAGGACTAGAAACATTCTTAGAAATGTTTATTCTTTGAAATTATCTTGCTTCTAATTCTTTTTTACAGCCTGAGCACTTTCAATGTGGTCACATTAAATACTGAAGACAGTGAAAAGTGTAGGCAAGCAAATCCTAGAGCCTTTCTTCTCTAAATAACTCTATCCACTTATCATCTATTCTTTTCTTGAGCTCTTACATACTGACCGTTTATCATCCAAAGCCTGTTTCAATTTGAGAACCACTTTGTTACCACCCACTGGTGCTTTCTTAACAAAAATCATATCTACAACCTGATCCTAACTCAGATACATTGTGAAGGTGAACAGATGTGTTGCAGCCTGTTCATTTGCGATGCCTCTTAGGAATAAACAATTATAATATCACAATTGAGGAACAAGTCCGCACAAAAAACCTTTGCTCAAAAGGAATCACAAGGATCCATGGGAGATAAGCAATTTAAATGCTGCCCTTCCTCTGGCCACTGTGTCACTTACTGGTTGTGTTTGAATGCTTGCCCACAACGTTTTCCCAGGACATCTCTGAAAGGATTTTAAATAAGGATGGGTTTTTTTTTTCTGTTGAGCCATCTGGCAGATTCCTGGAAAGCAGCAGTGCAAGATGTCCCTACTCACAGAGATTGATTAGAGTCCCAGTGGAACTTTTCAAAGCTGGCCATTTACAGCAAGATGCTCACTGTAGGCCAAACTTGTTTTTAAGTAGCATTTGCTAAACTGATACACATATGGCCCGTAGATGCTACAAAAATCACGAGCTTAATTCTCAAGCACAAAGAAGTGATACAAAGAAGAGGCTACACTATGACCTATGCAAAGGGCTAGGAGCAGAAGTATAACCCATAAAGAAAATTAACATTCAGAACAATGTGTAGTGTTCATTCAACAAGCATTTATAATGCATATACCACAGTAGACCCTTTCAGGCACTACAAATACAGGGCTGACAGATCCACAGACTTTATTTGTCACAAGCCCACAGTCTTCTCAAGGAGAAAAACAGAAAAGTAGATACATTGCTGTTTTATTTTGAGGATACTGAAGAAATGAAGGAAGTAAAATGAAGATGTAAACTTGAACCAATCCCAATAAGAATTATACCCTGCAGAAAAGAGCATACATTTGGGGAAAATAAAAGTAATCCTATTACTTTGAAGATGACTTGAATGTGAATAACATGAGGAGAATTGCAATCTTCAACTTTGGAAGCCTGAATAGGAAATGCAAGAAAATACAAAGGAGAAAAAAAAAATACAAAGGAGATGCCCACAGAGGAATGTAGACATGGCAGTGATCAGAGTAGCTTTCACAAGGGTCATAATCATGAAAAATGCATCTTCTCCTGTAAACAAAGAAAAGACCAAGACGAGATTCTGAAAGTGATAAGGCTTGAGGAAATAATTGAATGAGAGAATCTGATAAAGAAAGTGCTAAAGAATATCTGGTGATAAAGGAACCAAACAGAGTGACATCTAGGATAGCACAGAAAGTTTCCAAACAAGGAGCAATCAATTGCATCAAATGACTCTGAAAAGTGAAGAAAAGGATTAAGGAAATATTCTTGGGATTTGAAAATTATGTAAGTGTCACGGAACTTGGCCAGGGCAGTCTACAGATCCTTAAAGGCAGTTTTGCATGCTGAGTAAATTGGTATTGGAGGAACCATTTAATCTATTCTCCACATAGATTGGAACTGAAGAACTGAACAAACTATGTTGGCTGAGAAACTTATTCAGTAATTAGTCTCAGCTTTTATACAGAAATATTCAAGAAGAGTTATAAGAGACAGGTTTTGTCAACTTCCCTAAAATAATCAGAATCCAAGAAGTTTGACATGACAAGTACTATGATCCACAGAATCTTGGCAAGACTTTACCCTTTTCTTTCTGTAGGCATGGGGAAGTCTTTGGTATCTGTAAGAGGAAGGGCTTAGGGAGCTGTGTGGAAGGGCAATAGGAGATGGAATGGTTTATTGTCAACTATACAGAAATTTAACCATATTTCAACAAAATTGTTATAATGATGATTTCTCTTTTGTTTTACTTTCATTGTTGGCAGTTTATCAGGCATGGGCAATTCTATAACACTTAGCAAAAACTCTATACTCACACTGATAATTTTAATGTAAAATTAGTAGTTTTTATTTTATTTTATTGTCAAAGTGATGTACAGAGAGGTTACAGTTTCATACGTTAGGCCTTGGGTACATTTCTTGTACTGTTTGTTACCTCCTCCCTCATTCCCCCCTCCCCTTTTCCCTCTCCCCCCTGAGTTGTTCAGTTGGTTTACACCAAATGATTTTACAAGTATTGCTTTTGTAGTCACTTATCTTTTTATCTTTTGTCTCTCAATGTTGATATTCCCTTTCACTTCCCTAGTTCTAATACCAGTATATACCGTATCCAGTGTATTCAGATGAGATACAGTGATAGTGCAGGTACAACCACAGGAAGGGATACAAGAGGATCATCAACAAAAGCAGCTATGGTTTCACATGGCATGTTGAAAGTAAAAATTAGTAGTTTATACATCTTCAAGTGGTAAAACATTTTTTCATTTGACTAGTGTATCTTTTATATATACATACAGAGATATATGTAGATAGTATTTTGCAATGTTCCAGCAACTAATATTGTGTAGACAATGGGAAACCTAAAACAGGTAGAAGAGACTAATTTCTATTTAGGGAAATAAGTGGTGCATATCTGAATCACTGACAGGGCTGGGGATTTAGCTAAATGGTAAAGTGTTTACATATACAGTATGCACATGACCCCTAAGTTGGATCCCCAGAACCACTAAATAAATAAATGAAAGAATAAGTGTAACTGATAATAATTACTACCATTAAGCAATAGTGTCATCACATGGGAAAACAAAGAATAAATTTGAATAAATCCTGATGGAGCTGAGCTCAAGAGGGCCATTAGGATGACATAATGTTATTTAAAGAAGGCTTTCAGATGGGAGACAGTGGAAAAATCAATTTGTTAATGGAAACATTTTCTTTGAAAATATAATTGACACTTTTATCAATCCTCTATGTTCCTGTTTGTCACTAAATAAACAAAGTGAAACTCTCAAATCAGTGGGTGAAGGAAATAGGTGTCGATAATCCAGAATTGCATGTTTCTCTCTGTGTGGTTTCAAGGTTTCTGGAACAGAAATTCACCTCTTGTTATTGCTATCAACTATCCTTATATAGTTTACAAAAATGATTTGGGTTGAATGTATATTCTGGTTTCAAAGTTTGATCATCCAGTTCTGAAATTCTAAATCTTTTCTGGATAAAGGAGGAAGCTAACTTTACCACAAAGCAATTTTTTATGTCTGAGCCACAAATGAGTAGGTGAAGATGGACATTCTTCTCGAGAATTCCAGGAATAGCATCTTAGAGATAAAATACATACATTACAGGCACCTACCCTGCTACATGATCCAGCACAGGATGGACATCTTGTCAAGTCCACAGTGGAACCATCTGCTCTCCCCCTTTTTACTGTTCACCAGTGGCAACAACAGAGATAACACCAATGAAATTTGGGGCAGTACATTATAGCACAGCCACTAATGTCTTCCGAAGAGCAGTAACTATATTTAATTTCCTGAAAATTCTAAATATGATAAAACTGAAGGTATTTATCAGAAGAAATTGATTTTTGAATCAATTTTTTAATTTAAACTACAATTCTAAAACAATATCCCAATTGCCCTAAGAATTAATCTGTTTCATGATAAAAACTAATTTCTCTAAATAATAAATGCAAATGGCAATTGGTGCAATCTGCTAAGTTTTGGGAAGTATAAAAAGGAAATTGGGGTACTTTTCTAGGAGTAACGTAAACTTGTGTCACTTATGATAAGTGTGTCTTTCACAAGTGTAATAGTCTGTCTCTGATCCTTTGCATCATCTCTAATTGATAAATGGAATGTTTCTCAACTTGATACTCATGATTAAAACTCATGACTTTCCACAAAATTCAGATTATGGAACTTCTAGCTCTATCTTCTAGAAATTTCCAATGGCTTAAAAATTTATGAAAGAGAATTCTTTAAACTAGTGCTCACAATATCAAAAATCTACAGAAAATAAGGAATGGTGTGAAACTAAGATAAAAAACTTAGTAACTGAGTAAGATTGATTAGTATCTTGCAATAAAACAAACAAACAAAAATAACATTGAACCACTCTGGATGACGAACTCGCACTGAAAGATCTATGTGCATTTCCCATATATTGAGAAAATGGACTTACCATCAAAAGGCTTGAGGCAAAAAAAAAAAAAAAACCAAAACTTGTCTTTACTATATTGTCTTCTTTTTAAGTTTATTTCCAGCAAGTTAAGACAAAAACATCTCAGACTTCCAATTTCTCAGTAATTATTACACTGAGAAATCTGAACTTGGGGTTTCATAATCTTCCTTATTTGTATCCTCTGGTTTTCAACACAGTATGCCTATTCCTACCAAGGGTCTGATAAGAACCAATGAGCATTCCAATTTCTTTTGATATGCTTGCAAGCTGACTTTTCACATATACACTGAACAAACACTTCTGAAGATAATATTTTTGGCAGTGGGATGAATGAGAAGGACATCAAGATGTATTAACAGTAGGGCAATGTGCCAAGAGTCAGGAAGCAAGTTTCCACTTCTTTTTGGCAGTGACCAGATCCTAATAAAATAGTGTCTTTGTCTTTGGAGTTCAAAAGAATATGAAGAAACTTGAGAAAAGTTAGAAAGGGAAAAAACAGTTAAAAACATAGACAAAGATGGAAAACCCATTTAGAAATTAGATGGACCAATCTGTCATTGGAATCGTTTAGTCTGAAAAAGAAACACCTATGAAATAATTTAATGATAAGTATCATAGCAACTAAAAACAAATTCAAAACAATTGTTCATCTTAATCAAGGAAACACTGAGAGGAAATGTGCTTACATTGGAAAAGGAAAATAAAATTTACGTAGACATAGGGAATCAATTACTCGCTTTGCTGTTGAAATTTTGAAATATAATACCAAAAAAGAAAAAAGTTATTCATTTTCATGGAAGCATCAATAACCATTTGTACTCATTGATGAAGGCATCTCTCTTCACAGGAAAACATTTTAATAAGGTAAGTATTGAAAACCCAATTCTAGAGCATATTTATCACTTAGCTGACTAAAAGACAAGGCCACAACAGAAATTCCCAAGCCCCAAACATTTGATCCATAAGCAATATTTAGGTATTTTTTAGTTGACTAGATTTTAAATACAAAAAGTTTGCATTGACATTTTTAATGATTTTTATGATGTGGCTCTGTTTCTCCATTTGCTTTAACATCTCTTTTTCATTATCTTTTATTGTCAATATAAACATACGTAGGGGTTACTCTTTCATAACTCAGGTAATGAATGCATTCCTTTTTGAACAATGCCACCCTTTCCTTTGTTCTCTCCCAGTTATTCTCTAACATTGTCTTTTTTTTAATGGCTTGGACACTCCAGGATCTGAGATTGTTGAAAAGAATATAGTACATTCTGGTTTTTAGAATATGTGACGTCTTATTTCACTCTCTAAAGTAAGCCTGTATGAAAAAGGTTAACAATTTTAATAGAATAAACTTCTTCCCATTTCTACAAGTCATGGGCCTTTCACAGATTAATTTTCTTCTTCCTACCCTGCAATGACCTTCTCTATGTTGACCACTGAGTGAAGAATGGAAGAAGAGAAACAGTGGGGTGGGAGAAGCAAGAATGAACTCAGGAGGTATAAAACCAGGAGTTAAAAATGATCACATAAGATGATGCTAAGTGAAATGAACTCCATGTTAGGCAAACAACTGGTTTTTTCTTTCAAATTTTTATTATCAAACTGATGTACAGAGAGGTTACAGTTCCATATGTTAGGCATTGGATACATTTCTTGTACTGTTTGTTACCTCGTCCCTCATTCCCTCCTCCTCCTACCCCTTTCCCTTTCCCCCAATGAGGTGTTTAGTTCACTTACACCAAACAGTTTTGCAAGTATTGCTTTTGTAGTTGTTTGTCTTTTTTTACCCTGTGTCTCTCGATTTTGGTTTTCCCTTTCAATTTCCTAGTACTAATACCAGCATAGATGGTTTCCAATATACTCAGATAAGATTACAGAGGTAGTGTAGATTCAACCACAGGAAGGTGATAGAAGAACATCATCAATAGTAGAAGCTACAGATACACATGGGATGTTGAAAGTAGTTCCAACTGTGATATAACACTCGTTTCCATAACATGGAATTCATTTCACTTAGCATCATCTTATGTGTTCGTAAGGGTGTAGCTATTGGGCTCCTGTGATCCTCTGCTGTGACTTGCCTAAACCTGTGCTAATTATTCCCAATAAGGGAGACCATAGAGTCCATGTTTCTTTGGGTCTGGCTCACTTCACTTAGCATAATTTTTTCCAAGTCCTTCCATTTCCTTACAAATGGGGCAATGTCATTCTTTCTGATAGAGGCATAAAATTCCATTGTGTATATGTACCACATTTTCCTGATCCATTTGTCTACTGAGGGGCATCTGGGTTGGTTCCAGATTCTAGCTATGACAAATTGCGCTGCGATGAACATTGTTGTGCTGGTGGCTTTGCTGTGATTTTGTTTGTGGTTTCCTGGATAGATACACAAAAGTGGTGCTGCTGGGTCATAGGGGAGCTCTATGTTTAGCCTTCTGAGGAATCTCCATACTGCTTGCCAGAGTGGCTGAACCAGTTTACATTCCCACCAACAATGAAGTAGGGTTCCCTTTTGGCCACATCCCCTCCAACAATTGTTACTGTTAGTTTTCTTGATATAGGGCATTCTTACTGGCGTCAGATGGAATCTCAATGTTGTTTTGATTTGCATTTCTTTTATGGCCAGTGATGTAGAGCACTTTTTCATATGTCTCTTGGCCATTCTCATTTCCTCATCAGAGAAGTCTCTTTGTAAGTCTTTAGTCCACTTGATGAGAGGGCTATTGGTTCTTTGCGGTTTTGTTTTGGAGGAAGGTAATTTTTTTAGTTCTGCATATATTTTAGATATGAGGCCTTTGTCTGTTGAATGGCCGGTAAAAATCTTTTCCCAGTCTGTGGGCTTTCTGTTTATCTTGTGAGCTATGTCCTTTGCCCTGCAGAAGCTCTGGAGTTTGATGCAGTCCCATTTGTCCAACCTTTCTTTGATTTGTAGCCTTTCTGGGTCTTTGTTAAGGAAGTAGGGAAACGATTGTTATATCACAGTTGTAAATACTTTCAACGTCCCATGTGTATCTGTAGCTTCTACTATTGATGATGTTCTTGTATCACCTTCCTGTGGTTGTACCTACACTATCTCTGTAATCTTATCTGAGTATATTGGAAACCATCTATACTGGTATTGGAACTAGGAAATTGAAAGGGAATACCAAAATCGAGAGACACAGGGTAAAAAAAGGCAAACAACTACAAAAGCAATACTTGCAAAACTGTTCGGTGTAAGTGAACTGAACACCTCAAGGGGGGAAAGGGAAAGGGGGAGGAGGAGGGGGGAATGAGGGACGAGGTAACAAACAGTACAAGAAATGTATCCAATGCCTAACGTATGAAACTGTAACCTCTCTGTACATCAATTTGATCATAAAAAATTTGAATAAAAAAGAAATTTGAATCTTATTCTTTTGATACCAAAGAGCACCAGAAGATTTTAAGTAGAAAAGTTACATAATCCAATGTTTCATTTGCTAAAATCATCTAGAAAGTCTGAAGAAAATCACTGAAATGACATGAGAGATGATGACAGTTTAAGCAAGATGGAGTATATTGAGTGGATTCCAGAGATGAGAGACACAGGGTGTTGAGACCGAATGGCATAGGAACTAAAGTTCAAGCCAATACTCATTCTAATTACCAAAGACTATATATTTGTTTTCCTTAAGAAAGAAACTCATAAGCTGATCCCCAAGTTCCACTGTGATGCTTTCCAGTGTATTTAATGTATTCCCAAGTGTTTGAGGATAGGCTCTCTGAGAGTTGATTAGGGCATGAAGTCAGAGCCCTCATGATGCTAGTATTGCCTCATGAAAGAAACTAGAGATCTCTCTTAACTCGTTCCACCCTGTGAGGCCACAGTGAGAAGATGGCCATCTATAAAGCAGGAAGCAAGTCCTGACCAGACACAGCCTCTCCTGGAACTTTCATATTGTATTAGCAGTCTACAAAACTGTGTCTAGTAATTCCTGTCATTTACAAACCACACTGTCCATGGTGTTTTTGGTTTACCAGTCCAAAAAAGACAAGGAACTGACAAAGACTGGGGAGTTAAAGGTGCTTCTATTTTGACTTCTGTTACACAGAACTGTTAAATGGACTCTCAGCTAAATACACTACACAAAATCTTTCTCATCCTGGATCAAAGGCATTTAGCTAAATCGTTGGCTCACTTTCAACCTATTTCTGAAGCTCTTTTCTAAAATATCCCATTTAATCCTCAAAACAGCTCCACAAATTATTTGATAAATAAAGAACTGAAGTCACCTCACCATAAGTGTTAGGAAGCTGCGGGTCTTCCAAATACCCAAACTTGCTTAAGAGCACTAGAGGGTTTTGGGTTTTGTTGTTTGTTTGTTTGTTTTGTGTGTGTGTGTGTGTGTGTGTGTGTGTGTGTGTGTGTGTGTGTGTGTGTGTTTAAATCATATTCCAAAATCACAAGCAATTTTCCCCTAAAAAAAAAAAAAACCATTTCTGAAGGTCATTCAAAACTCCCACTGCTCTGAATCTTATATGTAATATCAAATCCACTCATTAGACATTTTCAGGCTTATTGGCAACTCTCAAGATGAGCCGCTCTGGTGGCTTCTGCTTTAGCTGTCCCCTAACGACTATCTAAAGAGTGGTCATGCAGAGTTTTAATTGAATCTGCCTAACACTTCCTGGAGATTAAAGGTAAGTGTTTCCAAGAGGAAAGAAAAGTAATAGAAGAAAAGGGCTTACATTTGGGTTGTAAGATTATATGAGAAAGGAGTCAAGCAACCATAAGACATTTTACCTCCATAACGATAATAGCATAACCCCCTATTCTAAAGAAATACTAATTTAAAGTTTATTCTCAAACAAAGGTTTTCAGAGATGGACAAAGGAGGTCGAGAGTAGCCATTTAATCATTCACTATATGCCACCTATAATCATGAAATAAACCTGCAGGATAGTATTGTTTAATCCACGACTTAAGGAAAATAAAATTGTGTTAGGGGAAATAAGAAACTTCTGATTATTTTTAAAGAGGATGAAAGTTGATTCAATTGGTCAACATAAATTTCTTGGAAGAAAATTACTTGTGAAAGATAGCATAAAGTAGGAAGAGACCAGATTATTTCTCAGAATTTTGGCATAGATCAAGTGGGGGAAATCATAAGAGCTTAAATAAAGAATGAAAGTAAATTCTTTAACATATTAATTTAATAAAAAATATTTTATTTTTCCTTGGCAGACAAGAGGACTGGGATTTAGTTATATCTTTAAAGATTTTTCCATTCCATTTTTCTAAAGAGTCTAAACCATCTGGTTTAGTTGCTTGTAAATATGGGCTTTATGATTGGGGAGATATCGTCTAAAGAAAATGAAATTTCCCAGTCTCTACAGTTTGGTATTTATCACTTATATTAGGACATGTAACCATTATACAAATTATGAAGATCTGCCACATCCTCAGTAAGCTTATGCCTAAATTTGTTTTCTTTCTTTTTTTTTTTGGGGGGGGGGGGCATCTGGGGTGTTGTTTTTTAGGCTACTAGCCATAATATAGTCCTCCTGATTTCCTTATCTAACTAACTGTTGTTGGTGTTTAGAAAAGTTCTTCATTTAGTCCATGTTTCTTTGGGTCTGGCTCACTTCACTTAGTATAACTTTTTCCAAGTCCTTCCATTTCCTTACAAATGGGGCAATGTCATTCTTTCTGATAGAGGCATAAAATTCCATTTTGTATATGTACCACGTTTTCCTGATCCATTCATCTAATGAGGGGCAGCTGGGTTGGTTCCATATTTTAGCTATGACAAAGTGTGCTGTGATGAACATTGTCATGCTGGTGGCTTTAGTGTGTTCTTGTTTGTGGTCTTTTGGTAGATACCCAAAAGTGGGGCTGCTGGGTCATAGGGGAGCTCTATGTTTAGCCTTCTGAGGAATCTCCATACTGCTTGCCAGAGTGGCTGAACCAGTTTACATTCCCACCAACAATGAAGTAGGGTTCCCTTTTGGCCACATCCCCTCCAACAATTGTTATTGTTAGTTTTCTTGATATAGGGCATTCTTACTGGCGTCAGATGGAATCTCAATGTTGTTTTGATTTGCATTTCTTTTATGGCCAGTGATGTAGAGCACTTTTTCATATGTCTCTTGGCCATTCTCATTTCCTCATCAAAGAAGTCTCTTTTTAAGTCTCTAGCCCACTTGATGAGAGGGCTATTGGTTCTTTGTGGTTTTGTTTTGGAGGAAGGTAATTTTTTTAGTTCTGCATATATTTTAGATATTAGGAATTTGTCCGTTGTATGGCCAGTAAAGATCTTTTTCCAATCTGTGGGCTTTCTGTTTATGTTGTGAGCTATGTCCTTTGCACTGCAGAAGCTCTGTAGTTTGATTTAGTCCCATTTCTCCAACCTTTCTTTGATTTGTAGCCTTTCTGAGTCTTTGTTGGGGAAGTTCTGTCCTGTGCCACGAAGCCCAAGTATTTCTCCTACTCCTTCCTTTAGTGTTTTCAGGGTGTCTGTTTTGATTTCGAGATCTTTGATCCATTTGGAATTGATTTTGGTGCAGGGTGATATATAAGGATCTAGTTTTAGTTTGTTGCATGTGTTGAACCAGTTTTGCCAGCACCATTTGTTAAATATACCTCTATCAGAAAGAATGACATTGCCCCTTTTGTAAGGAAATGGAAGGACTTGGAAAAAATTATACTAAGTGAAGTGAGCCAGACCCAAAGAAACATGGAATCTATGGTCTCCCTTATAGGGAATAATTAACACAGGTTTAGGCAAGTCACAGCAGAGGATCACAAGAGCCCAATAGCTATACCCTTATGATCACATAAGATGATGCTAAGTGAAATGAACTCCATGTTATGGAAACGAGTGTTATATCACAGTTGTAACTACTTTCAACGTGCCATATGTAACTGTAGACTCTATTATGAATGATATTCCTGTGTCACCTTCCTGTGGTTGTACCTACACTATCTCTGTATCTTATCTGAGTATATTGGAAACCAGGTATACTGGTATTAGAACCAGGAAATTGGAAGAGAATACCAAAATCGAGACACACAGAGTAAAAAAAAGGACAACAACCACAAAAGCAATACTTACGAACTGTTTGGTTAAAATAAACTGAGCAACTGAACAACTCATGGGGGTGGAGTGGGAAGGGAAAGGGGGAGGAGGGAATGAGGGACGAGGAAACAAACAGTACAAGGAATGTATCCAATGCCTAATGTATGAAACTGTAACCTCTCTGTAATTCAGTTTGATAATATATATATATATGAAAAGTTCTTCATTGTTGCATGCTGGTTTTATAACCTGTCGCTACCAAAAAGGTTATTCAGATCTAAGAGGTTTTAGTTAAACTTTTTAGTGTCTTTTAAGTACAGGATCACATCATCTGCAAATGAAAATAATTTGAATTGAATTTCCTATATGTATTGCTTTTACTTCATTGTCTTGCCTTACTGATCTGGGTAGGAATTGAAACACTATATTAAATAAGTAGGGAAACTGGACACTTATCTCATTCTTGATTTTAGAAAAAAATATTTCACACCAGCACAACAATGTCATAGCGAGAATCTGGAACCAACCCAGATGCCACTCAGTAGACGAATGGATCAGGAAAATGTGGTACATATACACAATGGAATTTTATGCCTCTATCAGAAAGAATGACATTGCCCCTTTTGTAAGGAAATGGAAGGACTTGGAAAAAGTTATACTAAGTGAAGTGAGCCAGACCCAAAGAAACATGGACTCTATGGTCTCCCTTATAGGGAATAATTAGCACAGGTTTAGGCAAGTCTCAGCAGAGGATCACAGGAGCCCAATAGCTATACCTTTATGAACACATAAGATGATGCTAAGTGAAATGAAGTCCATGTTATGGAAACAAGTGTTATATCACAGTTGTAACTACTTTCAACGTACCATGTGTAACTGTAGCCTCTATTATTGATGATCTTCTTGTATCACCTTCCTGTGGTTGTACCTACACTTTCTCTGTATCTTATCTGAGTATATTGGAAACCGGGTATACTGGTATTAGAACTAGGAAATTGGAAGCGAACACCAAAATCGAGAGACACAGGGTAAAAAAAAAAAAAAAAAAAAAAAAAAAAAACTACAAAACAATACTTGCAAAACTGTTTGGTGTAAATGAACTGAACAACTCATGGGGGGGAAGGGAAAGGGGGAGGGGGAGGGGGGAATGAGGGACAAGGTATCAAATAATGTATGAAACTGTAACCTCTCTGTAATTCAGCTTGATAATAAAAAATATATTTAAAAAATTTCAATTTTCTTCATTTAGTACAGTGTGAGCTACACCTTTATCATGCATATCCTTTATTATATTGAGTTCCTTTTATTGCTAGTTTCATCAGTGATTTTATTATGTATCAATTTTGGATTGTGTCAAATGATTTTCTTCATCTATTGAGATACTTATGTGATTTTTTGTCCTTTATCCTCTACATGTAATATATTATTGATTTATGCATATTGAACCATTCTTATTTACTTATAATGAATGTAACTTGATATGATCTTTCTAATGAATGTGGTTTAAAAGTATGTTAATGAGAAGTTTTTAATCTACATGCATTGTGAAATTGCGCTATAATTTTTTTCTTTGGTTGTACCCTTAACTGGTTTAGGAGTCAGAGTAATACTGGCTTTGTAGAATGCATGTGGAATAGTTCTTTTCTATTTTATGGAAGGGTTTCAGGAGCATTGTTATTAGCTTATCTGAAAGAATTTAGGAGAGAATCCATCTCATCTTGGGCTTTTGTTTTGTGAAAGATTATCACTGCTTTAATCTTATTTCTCATTTGTTTCAGTGGTTGATAACTTTTTAAGTCAATGTAAACAGCCATATAAGTCTAGAAATTTGTCTGTTGCACCTAGCTAGCTTTCCTAGTTTATTAGAATATAAGTTTTCAAGAATATAAGAACTCTGAATTTCATTTATATTTGTTGTCTCTAATATGATCAATTCAGGTCTTTTCCGTCCTTCTAGCCAGTGTAGCTAAGGATTTATCCTTTCAAAGAATCACCTTTTTGCTCACCTACTCTTTGGATTGCTTCTTTGAGGTTCACTTTCATTCATTGCTGCTGTAATTTGAGACGTCACATGTTCCTTTTTTTTTTTTTTTTTTTTTAGAATTTAAGTTGTACTATTAGGTAATTTATTTGTAATCCTGAATTCTTGATGTTGATACTCATAGTGATAAACTTTCCCTATAGTCCTGATTTTGCTGTGTCCCAAAATGCATTTTGGAATCATTATAAAATAATCTTGCTAAATCCATATCTGAGCCTTGCATGTTAATACATGCACATATACGTGTGTGTGTGTGTGTGTGTGTGTGTGTGTGTGTGTCTATGTGTGTGTGGTCTTAGTTTATAACCTTGAAAAAAAAATTTTTTAAAGGATCAGAAATAACTTTATGGGGGCTGGGGATATAGCCTAGTGGCAAGAGTGCCTGCCTCGGATACACGAGGCCCTAGGTTCGATTCCCCAGCACCACATATACAGAAAACAGCCAGAAGCGGCGCTGTGGCTCAAGTGGCAGAGTGCTAGCCTTGAGCGGGAAGAAGCCAGGGACAGTGCTCAGGCCCTGAGTCCAAGGCCCAGGACTGGCCAAAAAAAAAAAAAAAAGAAATAACTTTATGGAGAAACTAGAATAAATTCCTAAAACAAACAAAATCCAAGAAGATTCATTGTATTATTTTATCCCTCTATTATTTTGATTTTGTTTTGGAGTTAATACACAAACACACATGCACACACTTACATACATAAGAGATAAGTGTGAATAAAGTACGATACATAGTTATATTACATATAAATATAGATAGAGTCCCTAGTTCCCTATGTTGATAACAAAATGGTCTATATGTAATTCTGTATTTACACATACTAAGTTGTATGATATGAAAAAGTATCTTTTTTTAAGTTTTTATTGTAAAACTGATGTACAGAGAGGTTACAGTTTCATACGTTAGGCATTGGATACATTTCTTGTACTGTTTGTTTCCTTGTCCCTCATACCCCCCTCCCCCTCCCCCTTTCCCCCCCTGAGGTGTTCAGTTCACTTACACCAAACAGTTTTGCAAGTATTGCTTTTGTTGTTGTTTCTCTTATTTTATCCTTTGTCTCTCAATTTTGGTATTCCCTTTCAATTTCCTAATTCTAATACCAGTATACACGGTTTCCAATATACTCAGATAAGATTACAGAGATAGTGTAGATACAATCACAAGATGGTGATACAAGAACGTCATCAATAGTAGAAACTACAGATACACATGGGATGTTGAAAGTAGTTCCAACTGTGATATAACAATCATTTCCATAAAATGGAGTTCATTTCACTTAGCATCATCTTATGTGATCATAAGGGTATAGCTATTGGGCTCTTGTGATCCTCTGCTGTGACTTGCCTAAACCTGTGCTAACTATTCCCAATAAGGGAGACCATAGAGTCCATGTTTCTTTGGGTCTGGCTCACTTCACTTAGTATAATTTTTTCCAAGTCCTTCCATTTCCTTACAAATGGGGCAATGTCATTCTTTCTGATAGAGGCATAAATTTCCATTGTGTATATGTACCACATTTTCCTGATCCATTCGTCTACTGAGGGGCATCTGGGTTGGTTCCAGATTCTCGCTATGACAAATTGCGCTGCAATGAACATTGTTGTGCTGGTGGCTTTACTGTGATTTTGTTTGTGTTTTTTTTGGATAAATACCCAAAAGTGGGTTGCTGGGTCATAGGGGAGTTCTACATTTAGCCTTCTGAGGAATCTCCATACTGCTTGCCAGAGTGGCTGAACCAGTTTACATTCCCACCAACAACGAAGTAAGGTTCCCTTTTGGCCACATCGCCTCCAACAACTGTTATTGTTAGTTTTCTTGATATATGACATTCTTACTGGGGTGAGATGGAATCTCAATGTTGTTTTGATTTGCATTTCTTTTATGGCCATTGATGTAGAGCACTTTTTCATATGTCTCTTGGCCATTCTCATTTCCTCATCAGAGAAGTCTCTTTGTAAGTCTTTAGCCCACTTGATGAGGGGGCTATTGGTTCTTTGCGGTTTTGTTTTGGAGGAAGGTAATTTTTTTAGTTCTGCATATATTTTAGATATGAGGCCTTTGTCCGTTGAATGGCCGGTAAAGATCTTCTCCCAGTCTGTGGGCTTTCTGTTTATCTTGCAAGCTATGTCCTTTGCCATGCAGAAGCTCTGCAGTTTGATTTAGTCCCATTTGTCCAACCTTTCTTTGATTGTTAGCCTTTCTGGGTCTTTGTTAAGGAAGTTCTGTCCTGCGCCAAGGAGCCCAAGTGTTTCTCCTACTTCTTCCTTTAGTGTTTTCAGGGTGTCTGTTTTGATTTCGAGGTCTTTAATCCATTTGGAATTGATTTTGCTGAAGGATGATATATATGGATCTAGTTTTAGTTTGTTGCATGTGTTGAGCCAGTTTTTCCAGCATAATTTGTTAAAGAGGCTATCTTTCTTCCAAACTATTGTTTTAGCCCCTTTATCAAAGATTAAGTAGGCATAGTTCTGTGGGTTCATTCCCAGGTCTTCAATTCTGTTCCATTGGTCTTCCAGCCTGTTCCGGTGCCAATACCAAGCTGTTTTTATTACTATAGCTTTATAATACAGCTTGAAGTTGGGTATTGTAATTCCTCCAGCACTGTTCTTTCTGCTTAGGATTGTTTTTGCTATTCTAGGTCTTTTATTATTCCATATGAATTTCTGGATTGCTTCCTCTATTTCATCAAAAAATGGTGTTGGGATATTAATGGGTATTGCATTGAATTTGTAGATAGCCTTTGGCAATATTGCCATTTTGATTATATTAATCCTCCCAATCCAGGAGCATGGGAGGTTTTTCCATTTCCTTAGTTCTGACTTAATTTCATTTTTCAATAACCTTGAAATTTTTCTGTCTCACATTCTTAGACTTTTGTCAATATTGAGATATCACAGTCTCTTACTATTAAAGACAGTTTGAGCTTTGGTAGTCCTCCTTCTCTAAAAGGGAGATCTAGGCGTCATCTTCAAATTGCTTGAAGCCACAGTTGCAATCAGTCCAACTATAGCCTTTACTTGATTATCCCAATTCAGAGTTTAGTGGATCATAGCCATCAGCCCTATGACAGCACAGGAAATTGGAGCCTCAGCTAAAAGGAAATAGAAATTTCCTAAAGTTTCACTAGGTGGAATGGAGCTGTAATCATACCTTCAAACAGCTTAAAATCTGATTTCCCTCAATGATCCAACCCTCACAGGGTCCTTACTTATATATAATGAGTGTGAGAGTGTGTGTGTATGTCTATGGATGTGCAAGGCGAGGGGGGGGCAACGGGGAGAAAGGTGTTGTTTTAAGACTAGAAGAATTATAAAGTCTTTGAACTGTATAATAAAAAAAGTAATACTTTAAGATCTTAGATCACAGAAATTTGTGACTGTGAGGGTGCATGACCATGAAAATGCACGAGGAAAAGACTTGAAATTGTAATGTTTCAAGAATGCAAACCTGGCTGGGAATATGGCCAAGTGGTAGAGTGCTTGCCTCACATACATAAAGCCCTGGGTTCAATTCCCCAGCACCACATATATAGAAAAAGGCAGAAGTGGTGCTGTGGCTCAAGAGGGCTAGCCTTGAGCAAAAAGAAGCCAGGGACAGTCCTCAGGCCCTGAGTCTGAAACCCCAGGACTGGCCAAAAAAAAAAAAAAAAAAAGAATGCAAGCCTATTTTCTCTTTTTCATACTATTTCTACCCTGCACTAACTTCACAAAATTCTATGTAAGTGAAAGACTGGTTAGATAGGCCTGGCTGGCTGTGTTCAGAATTCTAGTTTCAAGTCTGGCATGTTATCACTGTGGCTCAATAAAACATGGGCTTCTTTCATCCCAACACATGAAAAACTTGCTCCTCTTCCTATTCTGCCCACATCACTGCTATTGCTTGAAGGTATGGAATCATCCTCCAGTTCTTCCTTACAGAGAAACATATGAAGGAGTCAACCTTTGTGTGTGTAGTATATCTTGGATTTCTTGCTGACAAAATCATAGACCTTTCACCTCTTTTTATGCCCTAACCAATAGCAATAACTTTACCTGAGCAATACTTTCTTCTGTTTCATTTAATATTCAAGCTCAATAGGCTAGCTGTTATCTCCATCAAACTTTTTACAACTTCTTCTTTTAAGTATACCTCTTCTTTAAGTCTGAGCAATAAAATTTGTTTATAATTTTCAATGTAGAAAAGTATTCTCTTTTATTTGTATGCTTTTCCTTAAGTTTGTCTTCTTATAATGCGTGTCTTTTATCTCTATTTTTGTTTGGGAGGGGGTTTTGCCTTTATGAAAGGCAAAATGTAACTCAAACTTTATATATAAACTTATCTTAAAATAAATTGATATTTTTATTTTAAAATATGATGGCAGTAGAGGGAAAAGAAATCGGAATTGTGATTAGGATCTTTTCATTTGTTTGGGTTTTGTTGTTTTGGTTTTGCTTTGCTTACTTGTTGCAAATAGGGTCTCTTTGGACTCAAATTCAAGGTCATCCTTTCTTAGTTTCCAAGAGCTGAGCTTACGGGCTTACTCTACAAAGTTCAATTAGGATATTCCCTGAGCAACTATTTTACAGATCTTTCTTCCTTTTAGGATGCATCTCTCCAGTTTTCTTCTCCTCCATTCAAAAACTTTCTGTTACTTAGAAAGAACTCACATTCACTTTGTTCCTACCACAAGCATTTTTTTCTTTTCTGGGAGCTAGGTCTCAGATAGAACAAACCTTTCACCATCATGTTTCCCCCCTTTGTTTAGATATTTTTCTCTGGTTGTTCATCCATGGCTCTGGCTCACATCACTTTAATCAAATAATAGTTAGATAACCCTTTTGAAATGATAACATTTACTTTTACAATTTCCTGCTGAAGATCAGAGGAGATAGGTCAGAAACACGCATAACCTGTCTCACTCAGTCCACACGCCATATATTTGGCAGGTTTGTGACAAACTCAGGATATGAGATGGTAACTATTTCTTTTTCCACTGAAAACACAGGAGAACTTCACCCCTTCTCCATGGCCCCAACCCCTCCACAAACAGCGTTTTTAAAAATTGCTTGGGTTTTTTTTTGGCAGTTTCTTAGTGAAGTAAGTAAGGACAGAATATCTCTCTATATACACTAACAAATTCATTCTCTAAATACACATTTAATGTATAAGCTGCCACTGAATAACCAAGATGTGACAGTCTGCACTTCCAAACTGTATTTGTTATTATTCCTCTCAAACGATTTAACTGGAGGGTTTATGTATTACTCTTCAGCTAAGAACTAGAAATTCATTTCCTCCTGGAAACTATTTCCAGGAGGAAATGAAGGCAAGATAGTCATTTCCACCATCAGCACTGTACTCCAAGATTTATCCAAACAGTAAAATTAATTCCAAATCAGTGTTACACTGAAAGTAATAAAATTATGACATAGCTGGGTATTCTTAGTCAATCTTCAAATTTAATTGAATATTCTGTACAGATATGGGTTTCCATTCAAATCATAAAATAATCATTAAATTAATCTAAGTGATTTTCATATTTCTGTCCACCAATACCTTTCCAATCTGAGAAATGCTTTTGAAAATATGTGGTAAATACATTACAAGCACCTCTACTTAAGGGGCAGGAGACAGAGGTGAAAGTAATATATCTCGATTCCATGTTTTCAATTAAGTACTAACTACATTTCACAATTATAGCCCTAATCTAGCAGGCAGTAGAGAATTATACAGGTTTCCAGTTGTCAGCATACAGGCTGTAACAAAGAACTTTGTTGTATTAAGGCTTACTGTTAGTAGATAAAAGTAAAAATTCTGAAAGAATCTAAAAATACTCTAACATCTACCTTCATCAGTAGAAGTTAACTAACTCTGAATTGGTCTACTTCATATGAAATACAGTTAATATTAAATTATTCTTATTCTAAGAAATTTGTCTGCATGCACACACTTTCACTCCACTGGTTGCTGCCAAGATACTGTTAGCAAAAACAAGCAAACAACAACAACAATAAAGCCAAGCATAGGAAGAAGTTTCCAGTAGTCTCTACAACAACTATATAAATGTTATCAAGAAGCTGACATGTCTATCCTATTGTATACCAAATTATTTCACAAGTCTTAGTCAATCAACATTTCCAATATTCCCAAAGCCCTGCTAGTCATCCTGTCAGTCTCCAGGGCAAGCTGTACTCTGTCCCTCTCCTGTGCCCCTGCCTCTTTACAAAGAAGTCATCCAAAGAGGAGAGAGCACAAGGAGAAGGACCTGACATGCATCTGACTATGCACGCTAAATCCTGCCTCAGAGCCTTTAGATTTTTACAGCTTGAATGTTCCCTGGAATCTTCCAAATAAAGAGATAATAAGAAACAATTGATTAATTTTTTAAGGTTTTAGGTTTCAGGGTTATTATACAGCAATAACCAAGCCTATGTTTTGTGTCCTTTTCTCTATTAAGCTAGCTTATTTTTTCTTCGGAGAATATTGTTTTTTTTTATTTTAAAGTACCATTCAGGTTTCATAGTTATATGCATTAACTTATACACCCACAAATGGTCTATAGGAATTTCTTTTCTAGAGGTGAGGCATCAGGCTTGCCCAGGCTGAGGCCCTCGGAGCTCGGGTGGTGGGCAGGCGGAGTAGCTTCCCTTCCTGGCAGGAGGGTCTGGACAGATGAACTGGGTCGGGGGCTCTCGGAGCAGGGTTCTGATCAAGAAGGACAGGAGAAAGCAAAAGGATTATTTTGAAAGGAACAGGTTAAAATCAAAAATGAAATTGCTAGGAGTTTCATCTCCTGCCAAAAATTCTGCTGTCAGTTTAGACCTTCTTAACCTCTACATGGTAAATCAGATATCTTGCAAGAAGAAGATACCTGAGACTGAAAAGACCAGTCTATGTGAATATGAATAGAGATATTAAAATCCCTTTAGGAAAGTATGATATAGAACTTACAATTTCACCTAATTGTACACCTTCTAAACTCTGCCTTGATGATACAAAAGACAATATACACTCTCAGAAACTGGGTAGCAAGGAAGAACATGATTCAGTTCAGTTGTCACAGCACATGGGCTCATACAGTGTGTTTGAACCTCAGTTTTACAGAAAAGAAAATCACAGTTACCCCTCACCATCATTTTCTGCAGAGGTGTCTTGTAACAGACACAGTCCAAGGCAAACATGCACTCCCCGAGCCGCACCAAGTCCTTGGAAAGCTGCATATGAAAGCACTCGGAATGAGCAGGTACCTGGGAATCATTAGTTCTTATCTGGCATTTTAGTACTGGGATATATTATCACATATCATTTTACAAGCTTGAAAATTGTAAGTTCCAAATTTCTACAGATAAAATCATATTAGAAGGTAGATCAAGGTTAATTATTTCTTTTCAGTCAAAATTTAATTATTTGTACAGCAGTAGATTGTGAATACAAAAAGTGAGATGTTTTTTAAAAGCTGTGAAAATGATCATTTGTTTAGAAAATAATTACTAGCCCAGTTGAAAAATCCTTGAGTTTGTTTTACTGTACATGTTTACAATCACTGAAATGGTTAGTTATGATGTCATGGTGAATCATTCTGTATAACATACTGTCCCAGCGGTGTCATAGTCTCCTAAAGGATAATTGTTTGTTCGTTTTGTTTTTGTTGCCAGTCCTGGGCCTTGGACTCAGGGTCTGAGCTCTGTCCCTGGATTCTTTTTACTCAAGGCTAGCTCTCTAGCTCTTGAGCCACAGCGCGACTTCCAGCTTTTTTCTATATATGTGGTGCTGAGGAATTGAACCCAGGGCTTTAGGTATACGAGGTGAGCACTTTACCACTAGGCCATATTCCCAGCCCTTCCTAAAGGACAATTGTGATGGCCTGATTTTCTTCAGGTTTTGAAAGATGGCAACTGAGTATATATCACTTCAATTAATAGTTTAAATAAAGACATGTATTGTCCAAACTTTCACTCACATATCCCAATTTAAAAAGTTTAAATCTATCAGTCTTAGAACATACATATGAACTACTTTTTATTCATTATGTAGTTTAAATATAAGATCATTAAAGGTTACTGCTGTAATATATAATGGCAATTAGGAAAATAGATGTACATATGTTTTGTTAGAAGGCGCTGTTCCTAATTCCTCTATTCTTAGCATGAAGAATTTAAGGACCAATAAATTTTGAACATTTCTGTAAAATAAACTAGTTATTAAGCTACTCATGTAGCTTATATGTACATATAATACATATGTATATATATATATATATATATATACATATTCTTTATATTTCAAGTAGTACTCTAGGGAATTTGAGCTCAGGAACTAGCATTTGCTACACAGGTACTCTACCACTTGAGTTGCCCCTGGCCTTTTCTTATTTTATTTACTTTGTAGATACAGTGCCACTTTTTTGCTCCATGTTAGCCTGAGAACAGAATCCTCCAGTCTATTTCTCTCATCAATCTGGGATTACAATCCTGAGCTACCTTGCCTGCTTTATTTATTAAGATGGACTCCATAACTTCGTGTACATTCTGGCCTTGAACTGCAAACCTCCCTATCTCTGCTTTCAAAGTATCTGGAGTTATAGTCATGAGCCACTGTGCCTGACCTTCATTTGTATATTAAAGACATTACATTTTATATATTTTATAATTTATCTTTGCTCTGTGAAATAGTATTAGGTAGAAAATAAAACACTGTGATATATATATATATATATATGTAAAGAATTTCTTTTCTATTTTCCTTCATCAGAAGTCATTGTTGCTTGTTTTCATGATGATAGGCATTTTTACTTAGGGAAAATGAAGTCTCACTATAGATTTGATTCAGCCCTGATGGCTAAAGATGTTGCACAGTTTTTAAGTATTTATTGGCCATTTCTACTTCTTTGCAAAACCATCTTTCAGTTTATTGTATTACATATTCTTTCAATGTTCGATTTTTAAGTTATTTATATATCATGGGTATTATACCCTGTTGCAGAATAGCTTTTTATCCTATACTATATGTCATCTCTTCACTTTGTGAACTGTTTTTTCTTTGTTGTGAAGCTTTATAATTTGAAGCTTTATAATTTATATTAGTTCTTGAGGAACTGAAGTTCTGTTCAGAAAGTTGTTGCCTATACCTTGAAGCATTTTTTTTCTATGCTTCCTGTATTCATTTCAAATTTTCAAGTATTACAGTCCTTTATTTTTTATTGATATTTATACAGGGTAAGAGATAGTAATCTAGCTTTCCTTTGAGTTATAAGTATTTTCTACCTTTCCAAGTTTCTAATCCATCACTATATTAGACAGCATCCATTAATAGAAATAGAGCCACTAGGAGTTGTATATTAACATAGCTATTGCAAGAATTTGAAATGCAGGTTGTCTAGGTGGGCAGGCTAGGGCTCTCAACCTAAACTGAAGCTTCACACCAGAGAGCAAACTTTTCTACTTTAGAGAAAGCTGTATTCTACTATTAAAGTCTTTCATCAGATTAAATTAGGCTCACTCATATTATCTAAAATAATCTTCACTTAAATCACTAAGGTTTCAACTATATTTTCAAAACACCTACAAAGTAACACCTAGATTCGTGTTTAATAATAGGGACCTGTAGCTTACACAAGTAGATATCTAAAGCTAATTCCCACATTATTGATGGTCCTTGATTTACAATGGGATTATATTCTGATAAACCCATATAAATTGAAAATACTATGTAAAGAATGCATTTCACTCAACTGCCCTAGCAAACATCATAGCTTAGCACCATAGTATACTACAGATTATCAGTTGTTTTAGCTTTACAGGCTCATGGATGACTGGGAACTACAGCTTTCTGCCTTTTTGCAACTACTAGCTCTACAAGTATCATACCTGGATTGATAGTGCAGGAAGAGATCAAAATTCAAAATAAGAACAATGAGTTCTGCTGAATACCTATTCATTCTGAAAAATTACGGACTTGACAAACTGTAAATCAAACCATTGGAGTCTGTGGTGTATTTAATTAGGTTTATAGTTCTAATTCTGATGCATTCATCTCAAGTTGTGTGTGTGTGTGTGTGTGTGCATGTGTGCTTGTACATGCAAGCCTCTGTGTGTGTATGTGTGTATGTTTATATGTACATGTTTATGTGTGCCAGTACTGAAGCTTGAACCCAGGGCTTGCATGCTGTCCTTAAGCTTTTATACTTAAGGCTACTTAAGACTACTCTTCTACCACTTGATCCACAGCTCCACTTCTAGCTTTTAGTGGTTAATTGGACCTAAGATTCTCATGGAATTTCCTGCCCAGACTGGCTTTGAACCCTGATTCTCAGATCTCAGCCTCCTGAGTAAGTAGAATGACAGGCATGTACTATCAGCACCTGGGACTTTATGCTTCTTGACAGTATGTTTAAGAATTAAATCTCTGCACATGTTCTGATAAATTTGTTTGTATTTTTTTATTTTGAGGATATCTTTACTTATTTATTTTTAAATACCTATTAATTCCTCTATCTACAATATTTAGTAATGACTGCTCTTGCTATGGTTTGAATGTTTATGTTACATCCCCAAAATTCATAAATTGAAATCATAACCTCTAATATGGCAGTATTAGAAGATGGCACCTTTGGGAGTCCTCTTGAAGAGGATTAATGATCTTCTTTTAAAGGGGTCACAGAAAGTAGCCACATCCCTTTAATTATGAACCATTAGACAGTCCATGTAAAGAGTCAAAATAGGAAATGGCAAGAGATTCAGGCTGACAATTTCTTTATCTTAGACCCTACCAAGGAATATAGATTTGTTCTGGATCTAGATAACCATGAAAAATATTTTAATTCTAAGTAATACCTTATTTCTTAGACAATGTATGTGTCTTGAATACATTTCTATAATCATAGATGCCCACTGAGACAAATGGCAGTTGGTTGGCTTATCAAATGATCACACACAAAGCAACTTGGAAATCAGAGAGATACTTGAGACCTCTTGGAGAGCCTTGGGAAACTGGCAGTATACTCATGGAGAAAATGAATAGAATCTGTTACTGCAATGAGCTATTTAATCAGGAATTGCTTACTAGCGTTTCTACACTGTTCACACCAGATACACTCTAATTTCCCTTGATAACAACACCATTCTAAGCACATATTTTTCATTGTTTTGTGTATCTAAGATACCTCTGAAAAGGCAGAAAACATACATGCAAAGATTAAAATTTTACTCATTCACAACCCTCTCCAGATAGCAACAAAATAATAGAATCCACAAAGCTCCTATTCTGTTCCCTCTCAGTTATTATAATCTCTGTCAGTCTTCAAAAATAATTAACTCTCTTTTGTTGTGCAAACTTAACAACTATCAAACTTCATGCATATGGCATGTAAAATTCTTCTTTTTGTTTTCTTTGCTCTAATATCCTGTTAGGTTTATGAGACATATTTACTAAAATTTATAACATTAGATTATTAATCACCTATCTTGAATAATACTTCTTTTTGCATATATAATTCAATTTATTCATTCATCAGTAAGGAAAATAGAACTCTTTCCAGCTGGAAGCTGTTATAATGATGCTGAGATATGTATTTCTATAATGTCTCTGCTTCAGGTTCTTACCCTTTGGTTCATGGAGACACAAAAGCCCCTGTCCAAAGGAACCATGAGGCTCGCAGCAATGGCAAATCAGTGTAGTTCTTAAAGTTTCATTAGGAAGGGTCAATAAACACTTTTTGTTACAGTCATAGTCTCTCTTTTCTTTTGTCATATTCTTTCTTTTCTTTGTTTTTCTCTCCATACCATCACATTATCCTAATCAGTACCTCCCGCTTTTCTAAAATCTATATACTAGTCAACATAGTCCAAATGTTAAATAGTTCCTTGTATATACCAAAATGTTCCTTTCCTAATTATTCTGTGTCTAACTCATTAATGATATAAAAGAATCAGTATAGTATGCTATCATAAATATTTCCACTTGTCTCCCTCATTGTGACTTTCATAGAAACAGGGAAGACAGAGAGACAGAAAAAAAAAATGAGGGGAGGGAGTGTTAACAACTTCAATTACGTGGTAAAATTCTAATTCTAGAAGTATAAAAAAGTTACTTTTCCAATTTCAACACTGTTGACATATTTTCTCTCTTGAGTTCTAATTTTACTTTTTCTTTGTGGCTTTTCTATGACAAAACTTTTCAAATATGTCACTTGAATAATCAGTTTTAAAATCTGAAGTGAAATCTAGAATTGATCATTTCTAGCAACAATATTCACATCATGACAACACAATAGCAGCCTGGAAAAGATATTAGTTTGATGTATGAAAAATATGGTTACTATTTCTATAATGTATGCTCACTTCAGAAACTTTTATTTTTTATATTTGTTTTGGTTTTTTTTTAAGTTTTTATTATAAAACTGATGTACAGAGAGGTTTCAGAAACTTTTAGAATAGTGCTTCTGTAGTCAGTTTCCATTTGTAACAGTAAAATAGTTTTAAATAAGTATTTTTGCTTCCTATTAAAAGACTCACTCCGAAAGCGGTATGGAGATTCCTCAGAAGGCTAAAAATAGAGCTCCCCTATGACCCAGCAGCCCCACTTTTGGGCATCTATCCAAAAGACCACAAACAAGAACACACTAAAGCCACCAGCACAACAATGTTCATCGCAGCACCATTTGTCATTGCTAAAATATGGAACCAACCCTGATGCTCCTCAGTGGACGAATAGATCAGGAAAATGTGGTACATAGACAAAATGGACTTTTATGCCTCTATCAGAAAGAATGACATTGCACCATTCATAAGGAACAAATTGTTAAATTTTCAGTTGTTTGATGTTAGAATCAATTCCTTAGTTAAAAATAAAAATATAACACCATTGAATCTCATCTTTCATTTTATGTGGATTCCTAGTGCCTGCGATACATAAATAAGTTCCAAACTGGAATTTTTATCCCTAATACCATCATAAAAGGGTAACAAATCTGGATTTATTAAATCCAAGACTATTTTGTTAAAATATACCATCATATATATTTGAAAATATAATTCAGCTCAGTAACTAAAATAATTTCAAAATAAAAAGATGACACTTTCATTTGCCTACACTAAACCTATCTCCTCTTGATATTATTCTATGGCCCCTTTATGGTTTCCACAGTGAAAGTAAAGTAAATTTTCTGGTTAAATACCTATCCTTACATCATCTTCCTACCCAAAGTGTTATTTAGTGCATCTTCTTGCAATTCTAGAAGTTTAATTTCTTTTCCCACTTTAACCCTATTACCAAACTTATTATTGTCTAGTCTGTTGTCTGAAATACCTCATGCTATCACTTATATGTATTTATGCAAACTATTCTTTTTTTCGATTTGAATTTTGGAGTATATTGATACAATTACAGTGACTTCTGTTTCAAAGCATTTTTGCATGGCAGAATGACCTCTTGTGTTGATTATTATAAGGAAAACAAGATGATTCTTTTTTTCTTCTTTATTGTCAAAGTGTGATACAGAGGGGCTACAGGTTCATATGAAAGGCAGTGAGTACATTTCTTGTTCTGCTTCTTAACTAGTCCCTCATTTCCCCCCTTCCTCCTCCCCTTTCCCCTCTCCCCCTAAGAGTTGTGCAGTTTGTTCACAGCAAATGGTTTCTAAGTGTTGCTTTTTGAATAGTTTGTCTTTTTCTTCTTTGTCACTTGACTTTAGTATTCCCTCTCCCTTCCCCATTTTTATTACTCATATAGACAATATCCAGGAGACTAGTTTTTTTAATAATTACTTATTTATTGTCAAAGTGAGGAACAGAGGGGTTACAGTTTCATACATAAGGCAGTGAGTACATTTGTTCTACATTTTGTTACCTCCTCCCTCATTTCCCCTCTCCCCTTTCCCCTCTTCCCCCATGACTTGTCCAGCTGTTTTACACCAAATGGTTTTGCAAGTATTGCTTTTGGTGTCATTTGTCTTTTTATCCTTTGTCTCTCGATTATGATATTCCCTTTCACTTCCCTAGTTCTAATGCCAGTATATACAGTATCCAGGGTACTCAGATGACACACAGTGATAGCCCAGGGACAACCACAGAAAGGGTATACAAGAGGATCATCAACAATAGAAGCTAGGGTTTCACATGGCATGTTGAAAGTAATTACAACAGTGATATAACACTCGTTTCCATAACATAGAGCTCATTTCACTTAGCATCATCTAATGTGTTCATAAGGGCATAGCTATTGGGCTCTTGTGATCCTCTTCTGTAACTAGCCTAAACCTGTGCTAATTATTCCCTATGAGGGAAACCATAGAGTCCATGTTTCTTTGGGTCTGGCTCACTTCACTTAGTATAACTTTTTCCAAGTTCTTTTATTTCCTTACGAATAGTGCAATGTCATTCTTTCTGATAGAGGCATAAAAGTCCATTTTGTCTATGTACCATATTTTCCTGATCCATTCATCTACTGAGGAACATCAGGGTTGGTTCCATATTTTAGCAATGACAAATTGTGCTGCGATGAACATTGTTGTGCTGGTGGCTTTAGTGTGTTCTTGTTTGTGGTCTTTTGGATAGATGCCCAAAAGTGGGGTTGCTGGGTCATAGGGGAGCTCTATGTTTAGCCTTCTGAGGAATCTCCATACAGCTGTCCAAAGTGGCTGAGCCAGTCTACATTCCCACCAACAATGAAGTAGGGTTCTCTTTTGGCCACACCCCCTCCAACATTTGTTTTTGTTACTTTTCCTGATAATGGACATTCTTACTGGGGTGAGGTGGAATCTCAATGTTGTTTTAATTTGCATTTCTTTTATGGCCAGTGATGTAGAGCAATTTTTCCTATGTCTCTTGGCCATTCTCATTTCCTCTTCAGAGAAGTCTCTTTTTAAGTCTTTAGTCCACTTGTTGAGAGGTCTGTTGGTTCTTTGAGGATTTGTTTTGGAGAAAGGTAATTTTTTTAGTTCTGCATATATTTTAGATATGAGGCCTTGGTCCATTTAATGGCTGATCAAGATCTTTTCCCAATCTGTGGGCTTTCTGTTTATCTCACAAGCTATGTCCTTTGCCCTGCAGAAGCTCTGCAGTTTGATGAAACTTTTCTTTGATTTGTTGCATCAGGGCTTTTGTTAAGGAAGTTTCATCGTGTGCCAAGAAGCCCAAGTGTTTCTTCTACTTCTTCTTGTAGTGTTTCCAGGGTATCTGTTTTTATTTCGAGGTCTTTGATCTATTTGGAATTGATTTTGGTGCAGGGTGATATATAAGGATCTAGTTTTAATTTGTTTATGCAAACTATTCTTCCAGAACACCTTTTCATTCTCTGTGTGTTTAGCTTTATGAGTCATTTCAAGGTCCCCTTTCCATCTATAGCTTTCCCTGGATCTCAAAATCTCACCAACTAATACTGGCAAAGAAATGTACCCTAAATGGAAAACCAGGTTATTATAGAAATATAGATATAGATATAGATATAGATATAGATATATAGAGACATATATGTGTCTATATATGATATATATTATATGTGCGTGTGCAGATACTAACACCTTGCAATCCTAACTCTCAATTTTAATGGATTTAACTCTCCGAATAAATGACATAGACTGAAAAGTCAGATCAAAAAGAAAGATCCACCTTTCTGATGTCTTCAAGAGACACATCTTGCCTACAAAAGCAAATATGTTCTGAAAGTGAAATGCTAGAATAAAATCTATCAAGCAATGGCCCCTATAAACAGGTTGGAATCTCAATCCTACTATCAGAAAAATTGACTACAAATTGAAATTAGTGAGAAGAGACAAAGGTTATTACTACTAACAAAGGAGAATATAACCATCCTCAATATTTATACACCAAATGCTTGAGCACCCAACTTCATCAAACAAACACTATTGACTCTAAAAACACACTTAAATCTAAACACATTGATTGTTGGAGAATTTAACACACCACTGTCACCTCTGGATAGATCAACACTGCAAAAACTCAACAGAGAAACCTTGGAACTAAACAACTGCATAGATCAATTAGATGTAACTGTCATCTACAGAATGTTCCACCCAGCAACACTAGAGTATACATTCTTCTTGGCAGCACAAAGATTATTCTTCAAAATAGACCAAATTTTAAAGCACAAAGTAAATCTGTACAAATTCAGAAAATTATTCCTTGCATTCTCTCAGACTACAGTGAAATAAAACTGGAACTCAACACTAAAAGCCACCATAGAAAATTCTGTAGTTCATTAAGACTGAAAATCACATTGTTGTTTTTTTTTTGGCCAGTCCTGGGCCTTGGACTCAGGGCCTGAGCACTGTCCCTGGCTTCTTCCTGCTCAAGGCTAGCACTCTGCCACCTGAGCCACAGCACCCCTTCTGGCCGTTTTCCATATATGTGGTGCTGGGGAATTGAACTGAGAGCTTCATGTGTAGGAGGCAAGCACTCTTGCCACTAGGCCATATTCCCAGCCCTGAAAATCACATTGTTGAACCACAAGTGGGTCACTGAAGAAATCAGAATACAGATTCAAATATTTATGGTATTTAACCAAAATGAGCACACAAATTACCTGCTCCTATGGGACACAGCAAAGGCAGTAATCAGAGGAAACTTTATAGCTCTGAGTGCCTAAATCAACAAATTGGATAAATTTTAATCCAACAATTTAATGACGCACCTTAAGTTCCTCGAAAAATGGCAATAAGCTGAATCCCAAGCCAGTAGATGGAAAAAATTGAAATTAATTCATAATTAAATAAATTATATTCAAAAAAACACAGAGTCAACAAAACAGAGTTGGTTCTTTGAAAAAAAATAATAAAATTGACAGACCCTTAGCAAATCTTAACTAAATAAATAAATGAGAGAGCATGCCCAAATAAACAAAATCAGTGATGAGAATGGCATCATGACAGAAATAACCTAGATTCAGAATATTTTAAGAGAATATTTCTCAATCTTTTATGCTAACAAATTTGAGAATCTGTAAAAAATGGATGAATTTCTAGCAAATATTGATATGCACAAACTAAACCAAGAAGATTTAAACCAACTAAATTGACCCAAATCATGTCATGAAAGAAAACAGCAATAAGACACCCCCCACCCAAGAAAAGCCCAAATCCAGATGGATTCGCAGCTGAATTCTATAAAGCTTTCAAAGTAGCATTCACATGAATACTCCTCAAACTCTTCAGTGAAATTGAAAGTGAAAGTTCACCACCACACTCATTCTATGAATCCAGCATAACCCTCATCCCCAAACCAGAGACTTACCAAAGAAAGAGTACTATAGGCCCATTTCTTTGATGAACATCAGTACAAAACTTCTCAACAAAATTCTGACCAATAGAATTCAACAACTCAAACAGGATTCATTACATGAATGCAAAACCAGTTTAATATATACAAGTCAATTAATGTAATTCATCACATCAATAGGAGCAAGGACAAGAACCACATGATCATTTCCAAAGAGGCAGAAAAACATTTGACAAGACCCAACACCCATTAATGATGAAATCCCTGGAGACACTAGGAATCCATGGAACATTCCCGAATATAATAAAGGCTCTGTATGACAAACCTACAGCTAGCATTATACTTAATGGTGAAAAGTTTTTTAATGCATTTTCTTTAAAATCAGGAGCTAGACAAGGATGTTGTTTTCTCCACTCCTCTTCAATATAGTACTAGAATTCCTAGTCAGAGCAGTAAGGGAAGATGCAAATATAAAGGGGAGCCAAATAGGGAAAGATGAAGTGAAACTCTCTCTCTTTGCAGATGACATGATCCTGTATTTAAGGAACTCTAGACTCTACTCTCAAGCTATCTGAGCTGATCCAAAACTTTGGCAATGTAGCTGGATATTAAAAAAAAAACCCTCAAAAATCAATGGTTTTTCTGTATGCCAACAATAAGAAGAGCAAGGCTGAAATCAGGAAAGCAACTCATTGATATTATTTTTAATGTACAATGTGAAATTATTTCTTTTTTCCTCTTTAATTTTCCCTATGCTTTAGCCCCTGTTGTCACTGTATTTGATTTTTGTGCCCTGAGTATTTTATATATGTTTGTCTGAATTAGGGAAGGGAAGGAAACCAGTAAAATGATAAGACAAAGGGTAAAAGGTGAGCCACTGAAATACTTAGAAAACAATATGTTGTAAAATAACTGTACAATTCAGGGAGAGAGGAACTGGGAGTAGGGAAGGTAGAAAGAAATGAGGGAGACAGTAACAGGAAATACACTCACTACCTAACATATGTAACTGTAACCCCTCTATACATCATCTTGACAAAAAAAAATTAAAACATATAAATAAAATAGACACATGAAGAAATGCTCTATATCACTATCCCTAAAAGAAATGCAAATCAAAACAACATAGAGATTGCACCTTAGCCCAGTAAGAATGTCCATTATCAGGAATACTAACAATAACAAATGCTGGAGGGAATGTGGCCAAAAGGGAACCCAACTTCATTGTTGGTGGGAATGTAAATTTGTTCAACCACTCTGGAAAGCAGTGTGGAGGTTCCTCAAAAGGCTACAACCCAGCATCCACACTCTTGGGCATCTACCCAAAAGATTACAAGCAAGAACTCACTAAAGCCACCAGCACAACAATGTTCATCACAGCAAAATTTGTCATTGCTAAAATATGGAACCAACCCAGATACCCCTCAGTAGACGATTGGATCAGGAAAATGTGGTACATATACACAATGAAATTCTATGCCTCTATCAGAAAGAATGGCATTGCCCCATTGGTAAGGAAATGGAAGGATGTGGAAAAAAATTTACTAAGTGACATTATCCATACGCAAAGAAACATGTACTCTATGGCTTGCCTCATAGGGAATAATTAGTACAGGTTTAGGCTAGTCATAGCAGAGGATCACAAGAGCCCAATAGCTATGCCCTTATGAACACACGAGATGATGCTAAGTGAAATGAACTCTATGTTATGGAAACAAGTTTTATATCACTGTTGTAATTATTTTCAACATGCCATGTGGAACTGTAGCTTTTTTTGTTCCTCTTGTGTCCCCTTCCTGTGGTTATGCCCCACACTATCACTGTATCTCATCTGAGTACCCTGGATACTGTATACATGTGTATTAGAACTAGGGAAGTGAAAGGGAATATCAAAGTCAAGAGACAAAGGAAAAAAAGACAAACGATTCCAAAGGCAATTGTTACAAAACCATTTGGTGTAAACCAACTGTACAGCTCATGGGGGGAGAAAAAAAGGGGGAGGGCAAAGACGGGGGAAAAATGAGGGAGGAGTAACAAGTTGAACAAGAAATACACTGACTGCCTTACATATGAAACTGTAACACCTCTGTACTTCACTTTGACAATAAAGGGGAAAAAAGTTAACCTCACAAAAAAAGATAATTTATATCAATTCTGTACTCTTGGCAAATAACAAGAAGCTATATTATTCATTTAACCTCTCGGGTCTTTATTTAATCTCTTAATGTTTATTGAAAGCCTACTATATACAAAGAACTAACAGTTGAAGACTGGAATGCTACTGCTCTAGGTTCCATTTCTTTATGACTTGAAAATTCTCCAGCCTTCACAAGTGCTGCTCTCTAAAGTGCAACGTGCCTTTCGAGCTGGAGAAGACGGCGGAGGAGCGGCTGTGCCCTGCAGAGCTCCCTCCGTTATCGTAGTTTTCTCACCTCATAGAAACTGTTTCTCCGAGAAAGACAGCCAAAGTAACTTCTAACAGTACAGGGATTCTCTACAGGAAGGAAAAATCAACTTTGCTGGTCTGAAAACACAGTTTTGAGCTCCAGGCGGCGTCCCGCCGCGGCGCCAGTGTCGGCTCCGGCACAGTGCCGGGCACAGCCCCCAGCACTCCGCGCAGCTAAAGCGAGAAAAACTCCAGACGGCAGCCGAGCACGGAGGACCTGACATCGCAGAGACCGCGTGAGTACCCCGCAAAAAAAAAAAAAAAAAAAAATTATTCTCGCTTGTGCCCACAGTCCAGCTTCTGGAAGGCATCCCTGTCCCCACCACCAGAGCAAAGCGCCATCTTTGCCACTGGCATAGGGTCAGACCAGACTGGAACTGAAGCGGGCCTGGGGAAAGCGAGGTCAAAAAAGCCATCTTTGAAAAGGGCAGGAGGGGCGGAATCAGTGAGAACCAGCTCCGCCCAGAAGAACGCCCCCTGCCCTGGTGGGAGGCGAGTCCGGGGCCTAGCCAGAGAAGCCCCGCCCTGCCCGCCGGAACTTCTAAACTTAAAGCAAAAGCTGCGAGCAGCTACCAGGGGCACGGAAACAACAGAAGGAGAAACAAACAGTTCCGGGGACAGCTAAACGGTCCCGTCACAGAGGAAACTAATTCCCAGCCCAAAACGGAGCTGCATTCCATAGCTACCTATGCCAAGGAGGCCGCCTCCCTCAGGCAAGCAACTCTTAGTGGAGCAACACAGGCTAGAGGCGCCACGCTCTGCTGAGTTCACAGTCTAGTCAAGACCAGGCATCAAAGGCAGCGGCCCCACAGCAGACAGAGGAGCCACAGTTCCTGTGACTGCCCACGTCCCCATCGACAGAGGACGCCCAAGGCCTGCCTGCAAGCTGTGCGAACCACAGAGACCCACGATTGCACCAACAGGGGAGAAAGTCAGAACAGAACCACCCCTTGCCAACTGAAATCAAGTCAAACCAGCCAATCAGGAAAATAGACTGCAGTCCATTGCAGGGAAACGAGAGACTGGTTTCTTTTTCTTTTCAAACATTTTTTTTTAACTTTTCTTTTAAATTTTCTTTTTAATTTTTTCACACCTGAAACATCATTGGCTGTTTTTTTCTTTTGTTTTTTTTTTTTGTTTGTTTGTTTGTTTTCCATTTTTACTGGTTTGTTTTATCAAGTTTTTTTGTGTGTTTGTTTATTTGCTAGGTTTGTTCCTTTTCGGTTATTTTCCTTTTTATTTACTTATACTTCCTTGTTAAATAATTTTTCTCTGTTTTGTGTATCTGTCTTCCAGTATTTTTACTTCATTTCTCTCATTGCGTCCTCTTCCTATAAAAATTACTTTCCTATAAATAACACCTACACCCTTTTCTGCTAACTCTCCAGTGTCTGTCATTTTATGAATGTTCTTTCTACTGATTCTACTCTTCTCCACATTTCCACGTCACTGAAACTAAACCAAAATCACCACCCCCCCCCCAAAACACTTTACTCTATTCTCTTTACTACCTCCAACTTACCCTCCAGACTTACTGCCTGGACCTCCAGGTTCCATTGACTTCTGGTTATTGGATAGAGGATATCCCAGCTTAATACGAGTGAATCAAAGGGGTTCATAGAGAAAGCCAGTCCTAAAAGAACTTAATATAAAAACAAGAATTCCGTATAAGGTTGTAACAGTAAATAAGTAACTACTGAATACAGGGCCCAGGATCAGATGTTATATTGAAATTGTATTCTTTAGGAACACCAAATCTAACTTTATAGACAGGTATACAAGTTATCTGTTTATAATTGTGAAATTGTAAGATTTACACAACAGTGCTTGGTAATGGCTGCTTTGGGTCTTAAACAGTGCTCACAGGTGCTGGTAGGTTGGCATTCCCAATTCAAATGGGCAGAAGAAACACAAGAAAGATGGCAAATAATGAAGTCTTATCCCCCACCCAAAACAAGCAGGAAGCAGAGCAGTCAATCAAAAACATAGAAGAAAACCCCCAAAATGTTCTACAAAGTTTACTGATAAACATGATAAATGAAAAGTTTGAATCTCTTCAGTCAATTATGTTAGAGCGTGAGGAGGCAAAGCAAAAATTAATGGAGAATTTCATGGCATCCACAAATAGAAAGATAAGTGAGCTTCAAGAGTCAAATGAAAAGATAGCTACCCAACTTAAAGATTTGAGAGACAACACTCAAAACCAAAGTAATGAAGTTAATGAAGTAAAGAAGTCCATACAAGACCTAAGAAATGACATGGAAAACATCAGGAAAGACCAGTCAGAAGGAAAAGAGATTCGAAATCAAGTAGTTAGCCTACAGTCCCGACTAACTGAAGCAGAGGATCGAATCTCAGGAGCTGAAGATTCCTTAGATTCTATGGAGAAAGATCAAAAATCAATACAAATCCAGTCCAAGCAACAAAACAGATCGCTACAGGAGATTCAAGACACAATCAGGAAGCCCAATTTAAGGATAATAGGTATTGAGGAAAACTTGGAGAAAGAGGTTAATGGGATAGGCAACCTATTTAACAGAATATTAGCTGAGAACTTCCCAAATATCCAGAAGGAAAGGCCTATACAGATACAAGAAGCATTTAGAACCCCAAATCGACCAGACCAGAATAGGACTTCCCACCGACACATTGTGATCAAAACAGCTTCTGCAGAGTGCAAGGAAAAAATACTCAAAGCTGTTAGGGCAAAGAAAACAATCACATATAAAGGAAAAGCAATCAGAATTACCCCAGACTTCTCAGCAGAGACCATGAAAGCAAGGAGAGCCTGGAATGAAGTATACCAAACTCTAAATAAAAATAACTACCAACCAAGAATTCTGTACCCCGCCAAACTCTCCTTCATAGCCGAAGATCAAATAAAAGTCTTCCACAATAAGGAAAAACTGAAACAATATATCTCCACCAAACCAGCTTTACACAAAATCCTTAAAGATGTACTATACAGGGAAAATAATCAGGATCCCAACACAGACAGAGAAATGAACCCTAATTAGTAAACACTAGATCAAGAAATGGGAAGACACAGCTTCAAACAAGACAGTGATAATAAAAGGAACAAACGATCACCTCTCAATCCTAACTGTCAACATTAATGGACTTAATTCTCCAATCAAACGACATAGGCTCATAAGTTGGATCAAAAATCAAGATCCATCTTTCTGCTGCCTCCAAGAGACACATCTATCCAGCAAAAGTAAACATCTTCTAAAAGTGAAAGGCTGGAAACAAATCTATCAAGCAAATGGCCCCCATAAGCAGGCTGGAGTTGCAATCCTAGTATCAGACAAAATTGACTTCAAATTAAAAAAGGTAGACAAAGAAGAGACAAAGAAGGTTACTACATACTAGTAAAAGGATCTCTCCAACAGGAAGAAATAACCATCCTAAATATCTACACGCCAAATGCAGGAGCACCCAACTTCATCAAACAAACACTACTGGCTCTAAAAACATTCATAGACCCAAACACAATGATAGTGGGGGACTTTAACACTCCACTATCACCTCTGGACAGATCAACACGCCAAAAACTGAACAAAGAAACCACAGAACTAAACAATTGCATAGACCAACTAGACTTAATCGACATCTACAGAATATTCCACCCAGCAAGGACAGAATACACATTCTTTTCGGCAGCACACGGAACATTCTCCAAAATAGATCACATCTTAGGGCACAAAGAAAATCTGTACAAATTCAGAAGTATCAAAATCATTCCCTGCATTCTTTCAGACCACAATGGAATAAAATTAGAGCTCAACTCATTCAGCCACCACAGAAAATCCCACAATTCATGGAGACTAAAGAACACACTGCTGAACCATCAGTGGATCATTGAAGAAATTAAAACAGAAATTCAAATGTTTATGGACTTCAACCAAGTTGAGGGCACAAAGTACCAGCTCCTTTGGGACACAGCAAAGGCAGTACTCAGAGGAAAATTTATATCTCTGAGTACATACATCAACAAACTGGAGAAACAGCAACTCAGTAATTTAAGGAAGCACCTTAATTTTCTGGAGAGAGAACAGCAAGCCAAACCCCAAGTCAATAGACGGAAGCAAATAATTAAAATCAAATCAGAATTAAATCAATTAGAGACGAAAAAAACCATCGAAAGAATCAACAAAACAAAGAGTTGGTTCTTTGAAAAAATCAACAAGATAGACAGACCCCTGGCAAACCTGACCAAAGAACGAAGGCAGCACACTCAAATAAACAAGATAAGAGATGAAACAGGTAGCATCACCACAGAAATAACCGAAATTCAGAAAATAATAAGGGACTATTTTGCAAACCTTTATGCCAACAAATTCGAGAACTTGGAAGAAATGGATGATTTCCTAGAAAAAATTGATACCCCCAAACTCAACTATGAAGACTTAAACCTTCTAAACAGACCCATATCCAGTATTGAAATAGAAACAGCAATAAATGATCTCCCATCCAAGAAAAGCCCAGGTCCAGATGGATTCACCGCAGAATTCTACAAGGCCTTCAAAACAGAACTCACTCCAATATTTCTCAAACTCTTCAATGAAATTGAAAGAGAACGTTCACTGCCAGACTCATTTTATGAAGCCAGTATAACCCTCATCCCAAAACCAGGCAGAGACTCATCACGGAAAGAGGACTACAGACCAATCTCCCTGATGAACATAGATGCAAAAATTCTCAACAAAATTCTGGCCAATCGACTTCAACAAGTCATCAAAAAAATCATACACCACGATCAAACTGGATTCATCCCAGGGATGCAAAGCTGGTTTAATATACGCAAGTCAATTAATGTAATCCACCACATCAACCGGAGCAAGGTAAAGAACCACATGGTTTTATCGCTGGATGCGGAAAAAGCGTTCGATAAAATCCAGCACCCATTTATGCTAAAAGCCCTGGAAAAACTGGGATTCCAGGGAACATTCCTGAATATAATCAAGGCAGTTTATGACAAACCAACAGCAAGCATAACTCTAAATGGTGAAAAACTAAAGCCATTCCCTTTAAAATCAGGAACAAGGCAGGGATGTCCACTCTCTCCCCTGCTCTTCAACATAGTACTAGAATTCCTAGCCAGAGCAATTAGGCAAGAAGAGAATATAAAGGGGATCCAAATAGGAAAAGATGAAGTTAAACTTTCTCTCTTCGCAGATGACATGATCCTATACCTAAAGAATCCCATAGACTCTACCCCCAAGCTACTAGAGCTGATACAAAACTTTGGCAAAGTTGCAGGATATAAAATAAACCTTCAAAAATCAACGGCCTTTCTCTATGCTAACAACCCGAAGACCGAGGCTGAAATCAGGAAAGCAACTCCTTTTGCAATAGCCCCCAAAAACATAAAATACCTAGGAATAACCTTAACCAAAGAAGTGAAAGACCTCTTTGAAGAGAACTTTAAAAGCTTGAAAAATGAAATTAAGTCAGAACTAAGAAAATGGAAAAACCTCCCATGCTCCTGGATTGGGAGGATTAATATAATCAAAATGGCAATATTGCCAAAGGCTATCTACAAATTCAATGCAATACCCATTAATATCCCAACGCCATTCTTTAATGAAATAGAGGAAGCAATCCAGAAATTCATATGGAACAATAAAAGACCTAGAATAGCAAAAACACTCCTAAGCAGAAAGAACAGTGCTGGAGGAATTACAATACCCAACTTCAAGCTGTATTATAAAGCTATAGTAATAAAAACAGCTTGGTATTGGCACCGGAACAGGCCTGAAGACCAATGGAACAGAATTGAAGACCCAGAATTAAACCCACAGAACTATGCCTACTTAATCTTTGATAAAGGAGCTAAAACAATAGTATGGAAGAAAGATAGCCTCTTTAACAAGTGGTGCTGGCAAAACTGGCTCAACACATGCAACAAACTAAAACTAGATCCTTATATATCACCCTGCACCCAAATCAATTCCAAATGGATTAAAGACCTTGAAATCAAAACAGGCACCCTGAAGACACTAAAGGAAGGAGTAGGAGAAACACTTGGGCTCCTTGGCACAGGACAGAACTTCCTTAACAAAGACCCTGAAAGGCTACAAATCAAAGAAAGGTTGGACAAATGGGATTGCATCAAACTCCAGAGCTTCTGCACGGCAAAGGACATAGCTCTCAAGATAAACAGAAAGCCCACAGACTGGGAGAAGATCTTTACCGGACATTCAACAGACAAAGGCCTCATCTCTAAAATATATGCAGAACTAAAAAAATTACCTTCTTCCAAAACAAAACTGCAAAGAACCAACAGCCCCCTCATCAAGTGGGCTAAAGACTTACAAAGAAACTTCTCTGATGAGGAAATAAGAATGGCCAATAGACATATGAAAAAATGCTCTACATCACTGGCCATAAAGGAAATGCAAATCAAAACAACATTGAGATTCCATCTCACCCCAGCAAGAATGTCATATATCAAGAAAACTAATAATAACAATTGTTGGAGGGGATGTGGCCAAAAGGGAACCCTACTTCATTGTTGGTGGGAATGTAAACTGGTTCAGCCACTCTGGCAAGCAGTATGGAGATTCCTCAGAAGGCTCAATATAGAACTCCCCTATGACCCAGCAGCCCCACTGTTGGGTATCTATCCAAAGGACCACAAACAAAATCACAGTAATGCCACCAGCACAACAATGTTCATCGCAGCACAATTTGTCATAGCGAGAAGCTGGAACCAACCCAGATGCCCCTCCATAGATGAATGGATCAGGAAAATGTGGTACATTTACACAATGGAATTTTATGCCTCTATCAGAAAGAATGACATTGTTCCATTTGTAAGGAAATGGAAGGACTTGGAAAAAGTTATACTAAGTGAAGTGAGCCAGACCCAAAGAAACATGGACTCTATGGCCTCCCTTATTGGGAATAATTAGTACAGGTTTAGGCAAGCCATAGCAGAGCATCACAAGGCCCAATAGCTATACCCTTAGGAACACACAAGATGATGCTAAGTGAAATGAACTCCATGATATGGAAACAAGTGATATATCACAGTTATAACTACTTTCAACGTCCTATGTGTATGTGTAGTTTCTATTATTGATGATGTTTTGTATCACCTTCCTATGTTTGTACCTACACTATCTCTGTAATCTTATCTGAGTATATTGGAAACCGTGTTTACTGGTATTGGAAGTAGGAAATTCAAAGGGAATACCAAATTCGAGAGACACAGGGTAAAAAAAGAGAAATAACTACAAAAGCAATACTTGCAAAACTGTTTGGTGTAAGTGAACTGAACAACTGGGCGGGGGGGAGGGAAAGGGGGGGAGGGAGGGGGGCATGAGGGACAAGGCAACAAACAGTACAAGAAATGTATCCAATGCCCAACGTATGATACTGTAACCTCTCTGTACGTCAGTTTGAAAATAAAAATTTGAGAAAAAAAAATAAAAAAATAAAGTGCAACGTATCTAAGAAAGACAGTATTTTGAACCACTATTACATAATACACTTACCAGGATCACTTGAATAATCTGAGTTCAAAACTGACATCTGTGGAGCCAAAAAAAAACAGAGAGATCTGAAAAGCCATTTGTTGGGTGCAGGAAGCAAACTTCACCTATAATCTGCCTAGGATATGCCGCAATTCTCTCCTACAGGCAAGGAGTGTGTGCTCAAAACTCGTTTATTTGTTTTCCTTGAGCTAGTCTTCCTGCTGTTCTTACATAGATGTTTTGAAAGTCTTTCTACATCCATAGAGGGATAAGCAATTTAAGAATATCCTATATCAGATTTAAGCAAAACAGGTCTTTCTGGTGATGCAGCTGGTAAATTTGTCAAAAAAAAATCCTTGCTTCTTTCTTATTCACAGTTGCTTATTTAAATATTTAGCCTTCTTGAAACAATGCATTTTGACATTGTAAGGTAGTATAAACATGTATAATTTTTTTGCCTGACCCAAGAGAAAAACATTTTCACTTAACAATGGAAATTCCAATGCAAGAATCAAGAAAGTGTATGTTACTTTTATGAACTAACTTGAATGATAGGGTTTGTGAACAGGTTTCATAAAATGTACATCCTGAGCTTCAGGGACTCAGTTGTGCGCTTTTGCTGCCCTCTGGAGGACAGTCACGGGTGATGACAGACATTAACGGCAATTTGTGATGCTCTACTAATAGTCATTTTAGGACTGGTTAAATTACTGACGATATTAATCAAGTCACAACAATTTTTAAAATTATTACAATAAAACTATGTTCTAAGTAATCCAAATAAACTATGTTCATTACTTTATGGAGCTCCAAACTAACTAATAAAATGCATTGGATCTACTATTAATGGATAGGTAACATTCAGTAATTTTTTTTACTCAAAGCCACTCAGAAGGCGTATGCACTTACAGTTCTGGATTCCTTGTGCAAAATATAATAAATAAAATAACTCAAAAAGAGAAATCAATCAACTCCATTATGAATAAAAGAATTGCTTTATTTCTAGATGAATTTAAAATTTGTGGATGGTAGGGAACTAATTTTTTTTTCATTCTTTATTGTCAGAGTACTGTGCAGAGGGATTACAGTTTCATACATAATACAGTGCAGTGCATATATTTCTTATCCAACCTGTTACCTCCTCCTTCATTTTCCCCCACCTTCCCCCCCATTCCGTTCCCCCGCCCCATGAGTTGTGCAGTTGGTTAACAGCATATAGTTTTGGAAGTATTGTGTGTTGCACTGGTTTGTCTTTTTATTCTTTATCTCTTAATTTTGATATCCCCCTTCCCTTCTCTAGTTCCAATACAAATATGTACAATATCCAGTGTACCAAAATCAGTTATAGTGACATCAGGGGTAAAACCATGGGAAAGAAAAACAAAAGAAAAAAGTCATAATTTCACATGGTATGTTGAAATTAACAGCAACAATGATAAACCACTTGTTTCCATAAGTTGGAGTTCATTTCACTTAGTATCATCTTATGTGTTCATATGGACATAGCTATTCGGCTATTGTAATCTTCTGCTAGGAGTATCTTAGACATGTACTAGTTATTCCCAATGAGAGAAACGATAGAGTTTATGCTTCTTTGGGTCTGGCTCACTTCACTTAGTATAATTTTTTCCAAGCCTTCCCATTTCCTTACAAATGGAGCAGTGTCATTCTTTCTGATAGAGGCATAGAATTCCATTGTGTATATGTACCACATTTTCTTGAACCACTCATCTACTGAGGGGCATCTGGGTTGGTTCCATATTTTAGGAATGACAAATTGTGCTGCAATGAACATAGTTGTGCTGGTGACTTTAGTGTAATCTTTTGGGTAGATGCTCAAAAGTGGGGCTGCTCGGTCACATGGGAGCTCTATGTTTAGCCTTTTGAGGAACTTCCATACTGCTTTCCAGAATTGTTGAGCAAGTATTCACTCCCACCAACAGTGTAGTCAGGTTCCCTTTTGGCCTCATCCTCTCCAGCATCTGTTATTGGTTTTCTTGGTAATGGACATTCTTAATGGAGTGAGGTGGAATCTCAATGTTGTGTTGATTTGCATTTCTTTTATGATCAGGGATGTTGAGCACTTCTTCATGTGTCTCTTGGCCATTCTCATTTCCTCTTCAGAGAAATATCTTTTAGGTCTTTAGCCCATTTGTTGAGAGGGCAGTTGGTTCTTTGAGGATTTGTTTTGGAGGAATTTAATTTTTTGAGCTCTACGTATATTTTAGATATGAGGCCTTTGTCCGTTGAATGGCTGGTAAAGATCTTCTCCAAGTCTGTGTGCTTTCTATTTATCTTGCAAGGTACGTCCTTTGCCATGCAGAAGCTCGGCCATTTGATGCAATCCCATTTGTCCAACCTTTCTTTGATATGTTGTGTTTCTGGGCCTTTATTAAGAAAGTTTCATCCTGTGCTAAGGATCCCAAGTGTTTCTCCTATTGTTGTAACATTTTCAGGATATTTGATTTTACCTCGAGGTCTTTGATCCATTTGAAATTGATCCTTGTGCAGGGTGATATCTAAGGATCTAGTTTTAGTTTGAGAAACTGATTTTTATAACAATAATTCTTCCAATTCATAACAGTTAAGGAAGCAACTCACATAAAGACTAATCCCAATTTACTTATTCCACAAGCATTTGTTCAGAAATCTCCATGTGCTCTTCCTGAATAATGTCAAATGCCAGTTCAAACCCTATGAGTTATTTGATGCTCACATTCAGCATAAAAATGTATCAGAAGACTAACCAAAGTGTGGTCATAGTCACTCAGTCTTTACCTGAGAAATCATACCGTTCATATGTATTAAGAACTAAAATGCCTTTAATAGTTTAAAAGTTACAAAATTTTAGAAGGCAACAAGAATCTGTTCCCAGATTGTGTTGCAATCATCCCTTTGGAAATATACATGAATTATAAGTGTTGAAGTACCCTGTAGATGTCACACCAAGTGGAGTTCACTGAGGCTGGCCATTTGGAGAATGGCTCAGCTGTCCTTTTCATCCTACACAAGTACCAGAGCTTTCTTCCCCAGTTTGCTTGCCTCAGCTGCCAGTAATCCACTCTATCCCAGTCTCTCCAGCAGCTCTACGCTAGTATTCATATTATTTTATACACATCTATTTCTAGAACATTCTAACCCTGTGTTTCAATTGTATTCACTAATTCATAACACAGACCTGCTGAGTGATCATTGGTGAATTTCTGTGTCTTCTCATGTGGCATTTTAGAAATTGATTGAAATAAGGGAAATCTGTGTGGCAATATAGTAGAATGGTTAAGAATTCACTCCACTGATTTTACAAGATGGATGTGATGGAATACAAAAAAAGAATTCAGACTCTTAGTTTGTTCTCTGGATTCTTAAATCATTATTCAGGCATTATTGCTTGGTTTTTGTTTTTGTTTGTCGTTTTGCTCATACTCAGCTAAAAAATTATCTAGCCTCTTTTAAATGGTTACAGGAATATATGAACATAGGATGCAGCTGACATCCTTTCTCTGCTTGCTCAGCTCTGCTTCCTCTCTTACTTCTTGGTCAAGCACAGGACAAAGGAGCTGGAGAGGCCATAGATGATGATAGTGCTGTGATCTTGCCTCACTACCCTCTATTTTGTAAGGCCAATTGTGCCCCAGAAGCACTGGAAGAATAGATCCTCAGAGACTCTCACTAGAGTGCCTCAACTATAGTGCATCATCTATAGTGGGACACTTACTGCTCCTCTCTCCCTAGACTCTGAACTTTTACTTTTTCTCTCCTCAAGTCCCTTCACCATTCCTTCATTCTCTATACTAAGTAGCAGGTCAGCTTTCCTTCTGTGTTCACAAAGCGTTCACAGGAAGCATCGTATGGTGATCTTGTTCCCAGCACAGCTCTCTACATACACTAACAAGCAAATAAACCTCCACACACAGCCTTTCCCCTCCAGCCTCTTCAGGAATGAGCTGAATGTGTGTCCGTACATCTCTAATGCCCATAAGACCCAAACACTCATCAACAGCTCTTTCCCTGCCTATAAAAGCACACTGGTTGCTCTGCAATAAATCTCTACTTCTCAGGTCCTACCTATTCTGAACCGTTAATAGTTGATTTGAGATTTGACTATCTTTCAAGTGCCATGTAGACTGTCTAGTCATTGTTAAAATAATTTAGAGATATTTGAGGCCCTATATTTTGTTCTTGACCTTTAGGACTCTTGATAAAATTGAAGAATTAGAGGAAATGACATATAAAATATGGTATGTGATATTAAGAAAGCTTTTTTGTTGCCTTTTGAAATGTTACTTTGCAAATGTTCAAAATTAGGCTCCATTAGCATCTACATCTCCACTAGCAACCACTAGCTGTTATGAAAATTAAGTATAATAATGTAAATGTTGACAAAAGAGTCAGAAACAAGGCAAAACTTTATATCATGGAAAGCCTTTAGCAACTATCTCACAGTGTCCAGTGAATGAATTAACTCAGGAAAAGAAGATACTACTCCTAATTCCTGATATCTAATACAAATGTTGGTCTTACTATTTAATTTCTAAAACGCAACATTATCATACCACACTTGCAATAAAAACACACCTATTTATAGCATCTCATAATTTACTTTGCTAACAATCTTCTCATCAGAGCTACTGCTAACGTGTTCTAAACAAAATGCATTGAAGCATCTTTAATGTCTCCTGTGATTCTTCAGCGTCACCTCTCCCCAGGGCCATGGGTTGCTTGCACTGAAGTCATTGTGTCTCGTCATGCAGTCCCTGGCTCCTCTACATGCATGCCCAGCACAGCATAGGACATTCCCTCTGGGATGATCTTTAACCTACAGGCTATATGAGACGTGAGTGAGCTGGCACATAATTTCCTCTTGAGCTCTCCATCTGATTCCCAAGTATTCACTTTCAATGAATTTTCTCATTAACTCATAATCACATTTTTCTTAAGCTTTCATAGATTAAGTACTTTTTATGACAAAGAAATGTAAGAAATCTGAAGTGAGCATCTTTCTTCTTATGTGAAAAATGCATCCATATTTCTCAATGTAAAAAGCAACTTTGAGGTCATACTCAAATACTAGACTGCTTAATAGAACTTCAGGTCTATTCATACGCTTTTAAACTTGTTGAACTTTGTCCACCAGAGGGCAGCAAGAAATTTTTTGAAAAAAAAAATGTATTAACTCAATACTGAATAGGAAATACACTAACTTAAACCTGGACCTGTTGTGCCTCTCCTTCTGGTCCAGATTTTAGTTAGTGTCTTCTTTATTCAGTCAACTTCAACATATGAAGGAATTTTCAACTCAAGATCTTTGTGATAATAAAAGGATTCACATAGACACAATGTACATGTCCTGCAAAATAAAAAACACATTTTACTCTATAGCCCACTTTTAATTATATACTAAATACAATCAATAAATGATCTATAGAGAAATTCAATATTAACTGTCAGTACTTTCCTCAAAAAACTCTTTGGTGGAAATCCTCACACATGGTAGGTAGGATATGATCTTATATATACAAGTGCCATAGTGGTATTAGAATTTTATCAAGGTCTGATTTCTTTCCACCTATACCCAATCCCTGTATCCCTTAATTAAAAGCCACACACTTTGCTTAATAGTCATGTACATAGGATCACTTCCTTCTAGTAGCTCTTAACTACCTGCTTGTAGTCTTGCCCATGTTCCATTTCATATCAACTGTGAACAGTAATACTGCAAAAATGATTGTCTTCACCATTCTCCAATATATGCAAAATTCATTTGTTCCCTATGATGTTCTAAGTCCTCAGTATTCCATGAGAAATATTCACTTTGTGTCTGATCTGTTATGTTTTGGCGATGGAGAGCCTTTATTTCCCTTATATGTGAATTTCCATGACTGAAAGGAACAGAGCTGAGAAGGCACCGTACCCTCCTGGGAAGTAACGAAGATGTACTTACTGGCCAGAAAGAGTGTCAACTTTTCATAGAATGTCAGATCAAGAATCTGACTCTATTTTGCTTAATAACAGATGGACAATAATAGGATGTTTTATTTTTCAATAATTCTAGAACAATTTAGCAAAGCATCAGAATGAAATTACCTTGTAAAAAATAACATAAAGCTATATCAGTGGCAAGTAAAGAATAACAGCTATTTCTAAAGACATTTTTCTTTTACATCTGATAGTGTTCCTACATTCCAAGATTTTGCAGCTCGCACATCTCAGATGGAATGAAATAGTTCACATTTTTCATGAATTTTGTTTATAATGTTCACAGAAAAATATCTGCTGTTTCTCAACAAATATGAGGCCTTGCAATAATCTTTTATCTACAGCTACTTATTTATTCTCAGATATGAGCCACACTATGTACACTCATGACAAAAGCAATACTTTATTTGCCTATCCAGTTTTATAGACTTGTAAATTTTCTGATTTTAATACATTACTTCAGCTATAACATACCACAGTGAGGCTGAGGCTATTTAATTTCATGTGTATCAGATTCAGCTTCACTCATTTGTAATTAACACATTAAAATTTATAACTTGATTAATCTTCCTACGTATTCATGTCAAGGGTCACAGGTGGAATGAGACAAGATATTCATCAACACCGCTTCAAAAACAACTCCAAATGCATGTTCAACTTGGGTCAGGAGCAGTAATTGCTATAGGAAAGATGACACACCTTAACCTGGTTTATGAATCTTACAGGCAGCAATGAAAATAGAGCTTTTCTTATGCCAATTAAATATCAGCAATTTTCAGAAGATATACATGGGTTTTGATTATGGTAAATGAGCTTAACTTGTCATTTAAGTAATCCTTTATTATAAAAATCATGCTGTATTATGCTCTGTAATTACAATTCACCATTTAAGTATAGCAATTTGGCTCATTTGATACCACCTAATCAAGATCAATACTGTATTTCTCTTCATTTCCACCTACGTCAACACTGACAAGAGCAATGGTCCATGCATTCAAGAACTTAGCAAACATCTAGCCAAGTTTTGCCTCAAAATAATGGCTCTAACTTTCATGAATCACTTTAATCAAAGAACACTCTGGGGGCTGGGGATATAGCCTAGTGGCAAGAGTGCCTGCCTCGGATACACGAGGCCCTAGGTTCGATTCCCCAGCACCACATATACAGAAAATGGCCAGAAGCGGCGCTGTGGCTCTAGTGGCAGAGTGCTAGCCTTGAGCGGGAAGAAGCCAGGGACAGTGCTCAGGCCCTGAGTCCAAGGCCCAGGACTGGCCAAAAAAAAAAAAAAAAAAAGAACACTCTGGTTCTGAGTCTTTAAATTTCTAACATAACCATGATATTCTATTTGCTATGGGTAATATGAAATGAGTATCAAAAACATGACCCATTATATTAGCTCTAGTTCAGTAGAGAAATAGAATGAAGAAGATGCAGATTTCTCTCGTCTTTCTTTGTGTCTCTCTCACACATACACACATATGCACATATTTTACATATACATATATACACACATTTATACATATACACACATGTATGTATATGTGTATATGTATGTGTATGTATGCATACATGTGTATATATGTATGTATAAATGTGTGTATATGTGTATATGTATTTATGAAAATTATGTCCCAAGATCTCAGTAAGCTGGAGACTGAGGAGAGCCAATAGTGTTATGTCAATATGAGTCCATTGCCCTCAGAAACAGGATCAATGGTTAAATTTCTGATCATAGGCCAGCAAGCTTAAGATACAGAAGAATCTTATGTTTCAGCTCATGTCTGTTATTGTTTGAGTGTTTATTCCCCAAACTCCAAAACTCACCTTGAAATTTAATTGCTATTGTTAAAACATTAAAAAAGTAGGGCTGAAGATAAGGCCTAGTGGCAAGAGAGCTTGCCTCGTATACATGAGGCCCTGGGTTCGAGTCCCCAGCACCACTTATACAGAAAACAGCCAGAAGTGGCGCTGTGGCTCAAGTGGCAGAGTGCTAGCCTTGAGCAAAAGGAAGCCAGGGACAGTGCTCAGGCCCTGAGTCCAAGGCCCAGGACTGGCCAAAAAAAAAAAAATTTAAAAAGTAGGCCTTTAAGAGATGTGTGAATTATGAAGGCTTCAACCCTTCTAAAAGACTTAATATCATTATCATACGAGTGAGGTGAGCTTACCGTGGGAGAAGGCTTATCACTCTTGCTCCCCCTGACCCTTACTTCTACTATGTCATGCTTCCCATCCCCCAAGTACTGACTCAGGAAGAAGACTTTCCACAGACACCAGTGCCCTGGTATTGAATTTCCTAGCTGGGAACTGTGAGAAAGAGATTGCTGATCATTGTAAATCACTCTCCCTGTGGAATTATGTCATAGCAACACAAAGTGGGCTAAGACAAACTCTAAAAGCCAGATCAAAGTAGCCAGACAGGAAGAATTCCTTCATACTCAGATATTGTTCAATTCTTGGCTCAATTCTTGACCATTCACTTTAAGATGTGCAATTTGCTTTATTTAGTTCCGTGATTAAATGGAAATCTCATCCAAAAATACCCTTAGAGGCATGCTAGAAAAACGTTTAACCAAATGTTTAACCATGACCCAGTGAAGTTAAGATATAGATTAATCATCACACTCATATACACAAAAGGCCATATTGTTTAGGTAAAAAAAAAAAATCAAATCAAATAAACAGTGATATTTGAGTCAAATCAAGATGATTAAGTGACAAATTAAATGATAATGCCTATTATTCTTCATAATGTCAGAAAGACAGTAAAATAAGATTCTAATTAACTGATTATTTAATAAATGCTTTTATTTGAGCACAAGTGGTTTGACTCAAGAGGTAAATAAGACTTGATTGCTTACCATCAGGAAGAAGCAAAAGACTAGAACTGTGGGAATGGGAAGGAAGGAATGAGTGAAAGAGGGAACAAATGTTACTAAACAAAAGGAAAGTAAAGTACATGTCATCCAAAATGGAGGAAATGGCCGGGCGCGGTGGCGTGCGTCTGTAATCCTAGCTACTCGGAAGGCTGAGCCCGGAGGATGGCTTGAGTCCAGGAGTTCTGGGCTGCAGGGCGCTATGACGATCGGGTGTCCGCACTATGTTCGGCATCAATATGGTGCCCTCCCGGGAGCGGGGGAACACCAGGTTGCCTAAGGAGGGGTGAACTGGCCCAGGTCAGAAACGAACCGAGCAGGTCAAAACTCCCGTGCTGATCAAAATGGAGGAAATGATTTTATTGTTAAAGTTCATAGACTTTGTAAGCTATGTAGAGTAAGAATGATAATTTTCATCATGGTGAAAATTAAAAGGTGTACTCTGAAATATATGTAGGAACTTGAACCCAATTAAAATACATAAATATATAAAAATATATGTATAAATTTTACATTTAAACAAAAAAAAAAAGATTCGATCTGCTTGTAGACACAGGAGAGTAAGATAGGATAATAATTTCAAGGCCTGCATGGTTTACACAATGACACTTGAACTACATAATAAAAGACTATCTACAACAAAATGAAAAAGAAGAAACAAAAGGGAAGATGTCTAAAATTACTACAAGTGTAAGACAACAATATAAGCACATGAAGAGGAAAAACAGATTGTTTCAGCATTTTTCCTGTCTGAATTTCCATACCATTTTATACTCTTTATAAACTGAGAGAAAATGTTTTTTGTTGACACATATCTCCAAGGTATCTGGAAGTCCTGCTTCAGCAAATCATTCATCCTACTCAGAGTTTTCAGGTTACAATTTTTATATTCACAGCTTCTCAAAAAATTTTAGATTTGCAACAGAGAGGAAGAAAAGCAAACAATGCTAAGGTAATGATTTCTGAGAGAAATCATATCATTCACTGGTCTAATTACCTAACTTCTACCCATCAAATTGTTTCTTCACACACAATGCTTACTAGAAGTACAAAGAATAATATCATGTATATTATTTCCCCCAAAGGTTGGATAGTAGTTTTAATTGAGATGTAATAATTTAAATTACTATGAAATTATTTGATAATGTCTTTTTTAATCTTTCTTGAACACATCATTACCAAAGAGTTTGTCCTCCCACGTATCTATAGCTGAAAACCCATTACCTTTGTTTAATTTATTCCTTTTCAGTAATTGCAGATTAACCTTCTGCTCTGACACCACCATTATTTCTAGTTCAACAACTCAGTAGAGGCTAACTAGCCCCTTCATGCCACAAACTGCAAAATTGACTATGTTTTCATTGCATCTCCCAGCTCCTCTGACTGATTTTGATTGGTCACACCTTGCTCTGGGTTCAGACACAATTAAGCTACTCTGTATATTGAAATTTGTCCAACATGTAGAACTTTTGTGAGACCCTGAGTTTAAACCTCACTACTTCCAAAAGGGGTGTGGGGTCTGTATGCTTAGGAAGCCTTAGGAAATGATTTTTTTTTAAAAGTTTCCATCCTCACTCTCTGACAAGAATTTAGACACCAAATCCCATCTGTCTGTCAAGGAGCTGGAAATGCATAAACACAGAGGGAAAAGAAACACAAAATTATTTTTTCTGTGGAAACTGAGTAAAATCAGTATGGGTAACTGGGCCAATATGACACAATTAAGTACATTCAATATAGAAAATCAAAAGTCTATAGATGATCAGAAAGGGAAGAACTGAAAGAGGAGAGAAACAAAAAAGAATATTCTGGTGGTAATGATAAATACATCCGTCTACCTCTTACCAGGTATGTGAACTCAACAAATAAATTAGGAACACATACACACACACACATGAGGATACATCTTGAATTCTGTTTCTGACTACCTAAAAAGAGCTCTTATATTCACAACAAAGTGTTCATTTTGTAAATCTAAATCATAGTAGATTCATTAAGAAGTTTTACTAAAATTCTAGGATAGAATAAGAAGTCAATACAGAGGGAATTCATCTAGCTCAGGAACAATATATATTCAAATAAATACATATAAAAGGAATTGTTTGGAAGACAGATCACTAAGAAAAGAATTAATGTGGGTCTCTAAGAAGAGACGTGGAATTCGTTTATAAAGTCAAGTCAGTAAAGAAAAAAAAACATAATATTTTATTTATTTGAGAGACAGCATAAGAAAATCTGCAGCTGCTCAGCTTATCCTCCTCCAATGCATCACTAAAAGGGAGTAGCAGATAAGATATGAATGGATGGCATCGGCCTCCCATTCCCATGAACAGCACTTGGCATGAAGGAGATCCTACCTGGCTTTAGGCAAGAAGCCTGGGTGACTTGATATTGACACATTGAAAGGATCTGGTACTGGAAGAGTGAGACTGCAGAACATAGGACCCAGGAAATTGTATACAAGAGGAAAACTTGAGAGGATGTCTCACTAGAAACCTGGGGTTACCTCTACCTTAGACATCAATCCATGAAAAGGAGGCACTGAACATCCCAATCACTCCTCAAAAGAAAAACAAAATGGGCAGCCCAACACCAGAAGCTGGTCCTACAAGGTATTAATTCTACATTCAACAATTCAGTCTTCTCTCAGGACCAAAGTGCCATCTTGCAAGAAAGGAAAGGGGGAAAGGAAAGGGTGTTATTCTAGGAAGGGAAAGAGTCTTTTTTTTTTGGCCAGTCCTGGGCCTTGGACTCAGGGCCTGAGCACCATCCCTGGCTTCTTCCCGCTCAAGGCTAGCACTCTGCCACCTGAGCCACAGCGCCCCTTCTGGCCGTCTTCCATATATGTGGTGCTGGGGAATCGAACCGAGTGCTTCATGTGTAGGAGGTAAGCACTCTTGCCACTAGGCCATATTCCCAGCCAGGAAAGAGTCTTGATGGGGACTTTGAGCTCTGAACTGAATACAGCCACCACCATCCCCAGACTAATTTATCACAAAGGCTAAATCAATCCCAAAGAGGGTTTGACTAGCTTAGCACCCAGTTCAGTGTTTACTTTCATGCTCATGTTCCCACTAGCCATGGAACTTGGGTAGAAAGAGCTAGATAAGATTACTTATAGAAAGTGAAAGAAGCTTCAGGTGGGTATTGATTCCTTGATCTCACACTCTATATGGGGAACCGTTCTCTAAAAGCATAGGGCTGGCAAGAGAGCTTGCCTCCTATACATGAGGCCCTGGGTTCGATTCCCCAGCACCACATATACAGAAAACGGCCAGAAGTGGCGCTGTGGCTTAAGTGGCAGAGTGCTAGCCTTGAGCCAAAAGGAAGCCAGGGACAGTGCTCAGGCCCTGAGTCCAAGGCCCAGGACTGGCCAAAAAATAAAATAAAATAAAATAAAATAAAAGCATAGCATAGTAAATATAAAAATAGAGGCAAATATAAACGCACCAAGGAGCACAAAGGAGAGATTTTGAAAGCATGTGTGAAATCTAGGAAGAGGTTAAGGAAGTTTTCTTGGAAAAGGAAATCATGCTAGTTTTTAGAGGATGGATAAGTGTTTATCTTGTACTGGCAAGAGTTTACTGAAGATAAACATAACACTAACCCAAAGTCAGAGAAGGGTAGAAGAGTTAAGAATTCAGTTCAGTCATAGTGAAGAATCAGAATCTGATCTGCCGACAGAATTCTCCAGTGACTAATGTTATCGCTAAGGCAATAGAAATTATTTTTGTTTTAGAATATTACAGTTCTACCTTTAAGGAAGAAATATTTCATAGTATATCCAAAGTAATGAGGGAAAATGTAGTATTATTCAGCCTCCAAGAGTTAGAAGTGGTATTTCAAAGGTAACTATGTACAATTAGTGCTTTTCTCCTCAATCAGGAAAATAGATTCCATATTGAACATATTATGTCCAATATGTAAAAAATAAAATCTATTCTCATTGTATCTACTCTCAAGGTGTTTAGTAATTTTCATCTTTAAATTTTTGTTAGAATGTGCTTGGTGTTACACGTTAGCTGTTTTATTTTTAAATACCTTCACTACTAAAGTATCCACATGATTCTCTGTTATATTGTATAATGTGCATTTTTAAAATCCACTGTTTTACATATACCCCATCATTTTCTTATGGGTTCCTAGGCTTGAACTCAGGGCTTCATGCTCTGGCTTAGCTTTCTCATGAAAGTCTGGCACTACCATTTGAGCCATGCCACTACTTCTGGCTATCTGCGGGTTTAATGGAAATAAGAGTCTCCCTGATTTATCTTCTCAGACTGGCTTCAAACCTCCATCTTCAGATCTCAGCCTCCTAAATAGCTGGGATGCTAGGTATGAATCACTCCTGCCTGGCTATGTAATTATTCTCTTTATGTAACATTTTGAAGATGTTGTTCCCTATTATCTCAACAGCTTCTTTATTGGCATGACTTGAAGATTACAATGAAAAATAAGTCTCAATTTTAAAGACAAAGAATCTGAGACCATAACCAAGCTTAGGATAGAGGGTCTGGACTTATCCGTACATTCTAAAAAGCACATCTATCCAAATATATTCCATCTGTTTGCCAGGGCACCAAAGATGCCCTTTTAGCAATTCATACTTTCAACTCAAAGATCTGTAAGCCATCATTAAATCCTGCTTTAAAGTGCCTGTAACCCTTTTAGTATGGACATTAAAAGACAGCCTCAAAGAACAACTTTAAGTAGCATTTTCCAACAGGTATTAAGTACATGGAGTAAGGGATTTCATGATCAAATAAGGTCAAGAAATATTGAACATTATTTTTATCTCTCAGAGTCACAGTGTTCATTAACATATGAAAGACTAAAAAGTCCAAGAATTTTCTAAGGAAAGGATTTTTAACTTTTTAAAACTTAGCTATTCAAAAATTTGGTTGATTATCATAATGTGGTGACTATATGTATTATAAGAGGAACTAGCGGAGAAAAAGACACCAAGAAATGAACAAAGTAGAGACAACCAGATTAGGCCAGAAATGAACCACTTGGATAGCACTAAAAAGTACTGATAATGCAAACTTACACAGTCTATTCAACTCTTTTCCTTGAACAGGTACAAAGGATGGGTGCAGAACTTAAGGAGGGTAAAGAAATTTTATATAGATTGCTTTTATTTTTATCAGAGGAGGGACCTTATATGATCCCATTCTTTGTGATATATTTTATAATGTAGTCACTGTTATATAAAGACAACACAGGATATACTCACATGAAATTCATTCCTAGATGTGTTTTATGGAGGAAATAAAGAACCATTTGGCTCATGTTATTCAATGCCCTTCTGTAAAGCACCACATTGAAAATATTTTTCAAAACTTAGTGCTAAAATCAATGTTGTGCCTTCCCTAAGGAACTGAGACACTTCTTCCTTCTAGAAAAAGAGCAATAGGTCTTCCTACTAGCTTTGATTGCCAGGAAACCAAGGCTGAATGTCAGAGCAAATATAACAACCACGTAGTCCTTTATGGCCTGGATTTTTTTTTCTTGACACCTGTCTTATTAATGCCTTCTCTGGTCATGACTTTAAATTTTTCATCCCCCATCAGTCTGTGGTGTGTGTTGGTTATGACCCTTCACAAATCCACCTGGGTCTGCAAGAGGGCCTAGGTGAGGAGATAGAAAGATAATGAAGATAAACAGAAATGACTGGCTCCTGTACATTCTATAAGCAACATATCACCAGCATCTTACAAGGGCAGGGGTTATATTGACATGCAATGCTCTTTTAAATATACTTCTAAGTGAAGAAGTAGTCCAAGATATTATTTTCTCCCTCCCTCATCTGAGTCTACAGAAGGAGAAGAATATGTAGGTTTCTCCTGCTGATACTAATTTGATCCGCTAACAGGGAAAGCTAGAATGAATCATGACTTCAGGAGAGTAGAAACATATGCATATAAACATATAGCCAATATATTTGTGTAAAAGCTGTGGAAAGTAAAATCTCACAATAGGTAGCCAATATTGAAATTATGGGCAATCATTTGTGATTTATCTAGCTCAAAAATATGTAAATGTAGAGTTTTTTAGTCCTCAACGAACCCGCCAATACAATTTCAGAATAGAATTGCCGACTTTATTGTCCAATAGTAAGCTAAAGCATAGGTAGTTTAACATGAGGATTTGGAGCTGAAAAGCCTCGTCTTTCACTCCTGCATATAAGACCCGTAGTCTACAGAGTGGGGGAGCTGTAATAGAAGTGTTGATTCTGATTGTGGTTTCCCCAAAGCACAATCATCTCCTAGTGTGAAGAATTTGAAAGGCTACACATCCAAAATTCATGTTGAAATTTAGTTGTCATCTTGGAATATTAACATGTGGGACTTTTAAGAAATGATTAAGGCATAAGCCAAAGCCCTCATGATGGAATTAATGCCCTTTCTGTGGGAGAGTGGGTCTCTTATCAAAGCAAGTCACCCTCTCATGTTTTCTCTGTTTTTGTCTCTCTGACTCTCTCTCTCTTCCACATATGATGGTTTCCACCATGTTATGATGCGCCAAGAGGGCCTTTACATGCTGATGCTCTTTTGTACTTCACAGCCTGTAGAATCAGGTTTGCCAATTACCTATTTTCTTTCTAAATAACCCACACTATAGCATTCCATTGTAGCACCAGTGTATTTAAACACATCTATCAACAAGATTATATTTTTCCACTGCATTACAGTGTGTCCCTTTTGGCATGTCATGTGACCTTATTCAAATAATGCTCTTGATGACCTATGTTGTTCATTGGTCTTGGTATCTGTGTATCCGTGTGCTAATATCAATCTGCTTTACTGTGACCTCTTACCCTTTATTTAAGAAAGTATTGGGGCTGGGGATATAGCCTAGTGGCAAGAGTGCCTGCCTCGGATACACGAGGCCCTAGGTTCGATTCCCCAGCACCACATATACAGAAAACGGCCAGAAGCGGCGCTGTGGCTCAAGTGGCAGAGTGCTAGCCTTGAGCGGGAAGAAGCCAGGGACAGTGCTCAGGCCCTGAGTCCAAGGCCCAGGACTGGCCAAAAAAAAAAAACAGAAAAAGAAAGTATGGTTAAAAGAGATGCATTTGGATGCCATACTCACAAGGGGGAGAAAACTTTGATGGTTAATCTTATATGACAACTTTGTCAGACTAAAGAATATCCAGATAGTGCCAGTAAGTTTGTTTCTAGAAGAGATTAAGACTTGAAATTTGTAACTTCACAAAGAATATCCACCCTCAGAAATATGTGTGCATCATACAATCTACACAGAGCCTCAGAAGAACAAAAAGAGCAGATTAAGCTTGGATTCCCAAACTCTGAGCTGAGATGTCTATTTTCTCCTACTTCTGAACATCAATGCATATGTTCTCAGACTGTGCTATGCGGGTTGAATTCCCCACTGACATCCTTTCATGCCTTCCTCGGGCCTTAGAAGCTGATAAGCACTTGCAGCAGAGACTCTCATGTTTAAGACCTTTGAACCTAGAAAAAATAAAAACATCAGCTATCCTATTTCTCCAGTTTGCAGATGGCAACTCATAGGACTCTTTGGTCTGTATGTTTGCTTGAGTCCATACCTCATTTTGAGAAGTTCTATTTCTCTAAAGAATCCTAACACATGCCTACATCACAAGCTGTACATGTTTATATTTCACTGTCTACCAATTAGTTCAAACTGAATATTACAGATACTTCAAATTCTTGTATGTTCTTGCTGAGAACATCTTTTTGTTACATCTTTATCCTTACTCCCACCTGCTCCTCTTAATACTACATTGACAATTCCATTAGTGGTGCCATTATTCACTGGTTTCCTGAAGCAGAATTCTTTAGTCATTCGAACTTATTTTCTAGCCTTCTACCCACATTTTTTCATTCACTAATTATTCTTCCTATATGGATCTATAGTCTTGTTCCTCATCCCTACTACTTTCATTGTTTTTCTATTTCTTATTTGACTATTGACATGTCCCTCTGATGGATCCCCTAGTCTTGATTTTTCACTCCTTTGAAATATTTTCCACATATTACTCATATCTAAACATCCTCACAGTGAGACTAAAGGAGGATATTCTCATGAGAGGATCACAAAGACTCTAGTTATGTGCATATAATCATATAAAATGATGTTTATTGAAATGAACCCCAAGAAATGGAAGCAAGAGGTTTTTTTGTTATTTTGCTTTTTTCTCCTTTGTCACTGTTTTTATTTCTGTACCTTTTGTCTTGTACATAAATTTATCACTTTTAGTGAGGGTAAGGAGGAACAAAGAAATGGTGGGACAAAGGGTGAACAAATGCAGCAATGATACTCACTAGACACTACATTGAAAATGAACTCAATAACTTGTGGGAGAGAGGATCAGGGGAGAAAACTAGGAGAAAATGAGGGAAGATGTGACACTATTCAAAAAGAAATGCACTCATTACCTACCTTATATAACTGTAACCACTCTGTACATCACCCTTGCAATAACAATAAAAAACTTCCCAGATAAAAATGGCATATCGGGGAGTATGAGGGACAAGGTAACAAACAGTACAAGAAATGTATCCAAAGCCTAACGTATGAAACTGTAACCTCTATGTACATCAGTTTTATAATAAAAACTTTAAAAAAATGGCATATCTGAAAATAAATCCAATTTAGATTTTCCATGGAATTTCCATGTCTAAACTCCTTCTAGAACTTTCTATAGACTTGTTATTCACTTAATACTCTAGGCTTTCTATAAAATGGCATTGACTTCTTTCTTCCTATCTTTAATTTTTCTTCATAATAATGACTAACTTGCTGCATTTTCTACTAAACATTGATGTCAACCTTCCATTATTTTCTTTGTTATGTTCCTTAAGTTTGGAGTGCCACACAGCTCATTTCTCCAGATTACATTCTGGGAACAGCTTCTTCAGGAAGCCCAGACCTCTGGGTCAAATTGAGTTCATCCCTACTCTCTCGTAACTCCTCAACAAAACTCTCATTACACATAAATTGAAGTGAACTGTTTATAGTCTGTCTCAGCTGCTCGAGAGCTGGCCCATGTCATATTTTTCTTTGTGTCCAAGATGTCAAAAATAGGGGATTGGCACATATGAGTTATCAAAAAAAAAAAAAATCTTGTACTGACAATGTTAAGGTCAACTTGAGTGCCAGTGTCTAAACCCAATGATGGTTTTAAGCCTTTCTTATCAAAAGTTAAATTTTAGGGCTGGGGATATGGCCTAGTGGCAAGAGCGCTTGCCTCGTATACGTGAAGCCCTGGGTTCGATTCCCCAGCACCACATATACAGAAAATGGCCAGAAGTGGCGCTGTGGCTCAAGTGGCAGAGTGCTAGCCTTGAGCAAAAAGAAGCCAGGGACAGTGCTCAGGCCCTGAGTCCAAGGCCCAGGACTGGCAAAAAAACAAACAAAAGTTAAATTTTAGTTCAGGTGACAATGTGTCTCGCTTGACACATTTCTCCCTCTCATTTTCCCTGAGAGAGCATTACTAAGATGTAAGAACTTATCAACTCTTTGGAAATCGCTTTAAGAGAGGCAGATGATCTTTTGCCATTTATTTCTTCTTCCTTTTGCATGAAATATAATCAAATGACTGGAGTTGTAGAAGAGACACCATACGACCTTGAAGATGCAAAGCCATGGTCTAAAGAAAGATAAAAGTCAGACTCTCTAATGAACATGGAACACTCATGACAACTAAGAACAGAAGTCGTTCAGCCTTTTCTTACATGAGAAAGCACGATCCCTGCTTAGCCTATGCTAGCCTGGTTAGCCTGTGCTGATCTTTGTTACCAATGGCTGGATTTCATATTACCTACTATCTCTAAATAAAATTTTCTTTTTAAATGATTCATTTGCAAATTAAAATTCATTATTAAGGAGTGTTCATTGAAAACACTGCTTCAGTGTGTTCATCTAGGATGGATTACTTTCTATTTCTAAATGTATTGCATTGGCTCTTCAGTTTCATTCAGAAACTAGAGATTGAATGGCTTTTAATATATGAAAAGAAAAACAGTGAGCGATATTGTTTACCTAACTTTTATTTAGCTCTTTAGATTTGTCACTTTAAGTAGAGTTGGAGTTTATGAAACAATTATTTGAGTAACTTTTATAGTAACACATCATAGTGTCTAATTAAGAAGAGGGAATAATGATTTACAACCCATAACACATTAGTAAACCATTCTATAATCTAAACTACATGTATCTACTTGAATGCACAGCTATAAATATTTTAAGGATACCAAGCACAGATACAAAGCTTCTTTTGCAGCTACCAAACACAAATTATTAGATTACTTTTCCTATTCCTAACATATTAAGTAGAATAATAAAAATTACACCATTAATACACAAATTTTAAGAACAGTATCATGCATGTCTATGATTACAATAGGGATGGATACATTCTAAGAAACATGTTATAGGTGACTTATCACTTTATCATTGCATGAATATATAGAGTAAATGTACCCAGACCTTAATGGTAGAGGTAAAAACACTCAATGTTTCTTCTTCTTTTTTTTATTATTACTGGGGATCGAACCCAGGACATTGCACTTGCTAGGCACCCTAAATGTTTCTTCTTAATATCATCAAAAGAGACAGCAAATATGCAACAAGTAAGGGTACAGCCAGAATAACATAACATATTTTAGAGTAAAACTTTCTTTGATAACTAGGAAGATCAAAACTTAAAGTATTGGTAATAACAGTAACCAGGAACACAGCTTTTGTTGTTGTTGTTGTTGTTGTTATCCATGACTATATACTGTATCTAACTGAATGTGCTGTATTAGCTCTGAATTGCTCAGAATCTGTGCAATTAACTGTTTTCCATCAGCTTCCCTGGGCTCTTCACTTTCAGTGAGTACTCACTCACTGAACACAATGATTTCCTTGCTTTCTCATTTCCTCCTGGACCATTTATGTATCTGTGCACAGATAGTCTTAATCCGGAGAGTGAAACACTTTATCTTGCTTTTTGTGAAAGGATAAATGGTAGAATATAAGTAAAAGTGTCATGTCCTTTACCCTGGTTGGTGGTACTTAATAATAAAAGTTTATTCTTATATAAACAACTAAACTAATATTTGTTTATGCATGGGGCTCAGTAAATACTGAGAGTCCAGAACTATGTCTAAATATGCATTAGGCCAATGGATCCTCCAGGGAGTAAAGCAAGTGTGGTATCCAATTATTCTACCTAGGAATACAGGTATCAGGAAAATAATATCAGAAATAAGTTTACCATGGCAACCTGAAACAAGGGCTATGAAGGAAAAGATGTGGTTCGGCATTTGTCCATTGCTGACAGACTGCTTCTCACTGGGAAATCTGGAAACATAAAATTCAAAAAAGAATCTGAAGTTTAGAATGGCATCACCTGGCTGTAATCCCAGTACTGATAAGACTAAAAATGAGTGTCACAGGGCTGGGGATATAGCCTAGTGGCAAGAGTGCCTGCCTCGGATACACGAGGCCCTAGGTTCGATTCCCCAGCACCACATATACAGAAAACGGCCAGAGGCGGCGCTGTGGCTCAAGTGGCAGAGTGCTACTAGCCTTGAGCGGGAAGAAGCCAGGGACAGTGCTCAGGCCCTGAGTCCAAGGCCCAGGACTGGCCAAAAAAAAAAAAAAAATGAGTGTCACAGGTTAGAGGCCAGTGTAGGCTACCTAATAAAACCCTGTCACCATCAAAAAAGATCTGACTATGTCATAAAGTTACCAAATCTATGAAAATCTTATGGGCCAAAATCCGTTAAGAATTTATCAAAGTGACTCTACTCAGGATGTTAACTATTCTCAGTGAAGGCACAGAAGATGACGTTTTCCTATGAGCTCTAGGGAGGTTTAGAACCCAAGAAGAAAGGGGAATCTTGATAAATACTGAAGTTTTCAGATGAGAAACGAAGTGCACTGATGACTGTGCTCCTCCAGGGTATAAAATATAGATGCCCTTTGACCTGAAATGAGCATTCTAGACAGCCATGGCTCTCCAGTCAGTGAATGGCTCAAAATTTCAATTCTTTTATGCTTGGCCTATTGATTATTCTACTTGTAAATGCTTCCTTTAGCTATGTATTAAGCTATACTACTGACCATAACAGATGTAGGAGGAAATCAGAATATTACTTTACTTCTATGCATGCTTCTCTGAACCAAATGTGCAGTAAACTCCTGGAAAGGATCAATGAATAATCAAGCATAACTTCTTTTTGTCAATTTTCTCTATAGCATGAAGAACTCTAAGTGGCCATGAGTTGTCCTAAATGTTAAATTTTATGCAATCTATACATTGTATCTTGGTGGAAATAGTCCACTCTTCAATACCAGTATGTTAAAAAAAAACTATGTGCAGAGAGTGCAGGTGAGTGGTCAAACATTCACAAATATGTTATGAGATGAAACACTCTCCCTTCCATTCTGTTGTCTCCAAATCTGTTCTTTCCATTATGAGAGATAGAATAATTTCTAGTGTCCCCAGGATAAAAAGATATTGTAAGATGGTCTTCTACACTCAAGGTATTAAATCTCAGTTGCACAGTTCATGAAATTGCACCACACCACAGCTATATCTGAGCCCTTAGTATCCTTAGACCTGTTAATCACCTTTTACCTCATTTCTTTGTACAATAAATCTCCTTGTTCAGAAGGAGTGTCGGAGACTATTGAAGTTGTATATATCATATTTGGTTAAGAATGATGATAGCAAAAAGAAGAAAATTTTTAAAAAAGAAAAATTAAAATCTAAAATATGAAAGAATCCTCCTGACACTGTACTGCAAGCTCAGGAATATTAGCTGTTGCTGAAGACTGTAGCAAGGTCCTATGTTTAAAGAAGCATGTTTGAAAGTGTCATATTCACTGTGATCAAGTACTAAGAAGGACTAACAAAGAAGCAGATTGACATAAATAGAAAAACTTCATTCACAGTGACCTTTGGTGGTCATTCACATAGGATATATTTAGTCACATTCCGAAACTCCATCCAAAGAGGTTCATCAATATGTGTCTTACCCAAAATACTTTGTGATCAATCTTACAATTCTGTTTCTCTTAGGTCTCTGACAATCTGGTTATACTATTAGCCTCTGACCATCAATCAGCACAGATACTTACCTCAGGCTCTCTACTAACAGACCAAGTGGACAGTAAGATAAATTGTTTGAGTTTTTGTCCACTGAGAGAATTTCCTTTCTCAGCAATCCATCAAGACCATTTTGAAAGAAAGAAGTGATGCCTTGACAATCTATTTTTGGCTGGTGCAAACAGGTACAGAACCACTAGCTATTTTTAATCAAATGATTTTGTGTGCAGTCAACTGCTGGAGAAATTCTCCCAGGGCAGTGGAGTTCAATGCAGCAGGAGGAAGCCAGGGGAAAGCTAATGAAATTACTTATGCACTTTATTTCTGCCTTCACGAAGGCTTAGACCCAATCCTGGATAACCTACTTCAGCTTGCTTATGGAGAACTTCCGACCCTACCTAATTTCAGTGTCATTTACTTGTCCTTCACTATTTCTGAAACAATTCTCTATCCTCCATCCTTTAGTGAGGAAATAATCTGATCTGGCCCTGCTCTATATCACTGACACCATCCCCTGCTTTTAAGGCCTATGGCACCACTACATGTGGTATGACTTGCACACTATTTTTTCCTCTGTTTCCCTAGCTAGAATACTCTTTTTTGGAGATGGAGTGGCCACATCAATTCTCGGTCAAGATTTTACTCAAATACAGCTCTACCTCTTGAGCCACAACTACACTTCTGGCTTTTTCTGAGTAGTTTATTGGATATAAGCTTCTCTCAGATTTCCCTGTTGTGGGCTGGCTTTGAACTGTGATTCTCAGACCTCAGACTCTTAAGTAGATAGGATGACAGACATAAGCCACTGGTACCCAAGTCTGACCTGTTATATATTTTAATTCATTTTGTTCATTCGCTGTTTTACTCTACTAGAATAAAAGCTACATGACAGAATTTTTATGTTTGTTTACTGTCATAATTCTAATACCTAAAAATACAAGGCTTGAAATTATTAGGCATTTGATAATAGACGATAAACTATTCTCTTCAAAGTTTTGCCAAATTTTAAATTCTGTTTGAGGTTATTCCAGCGGATCAAAGTTAAATAATGTCATTTCATGAATTAAATGCCTAATGTTGTTCAACTACATTTGTTAAGCATCCCCAACTTATTTTTTCCTCATGTCCTTTGAATGTATAGTCATATATAACATTTTATAGAACATATATATATATAACTTCTAATATACATGCATATCTTCAAATGAGGCATGATGTGTTCAAATTATTCTCCTTCACCAACATCTGTTGGGTTTTAGCATAATAATGTCACCAGTTGCTCTGGTTCAAACAAAGTGAAGCTTTGTTTCTTAGAAAAATCAACCACACAAACAATTAGAATCACTCCCAGCTTGAAAAGTCACATTGAATCAGAATCTCAGAGAGTTGTTCCTAGTCTAAAATTAGCCAGTTTCCCCCTTACAATATGTATATACATACTCACCCACTCATATACACATACAATTCTAAAATAAATTGACAAAGGTTTGTAGTAATTTTTGTGTTTGTGACTATTCTTCCAACACACAGATTTGCTTCTAAATTGATTTTCCAGATGTGGAATTTGAATATAATCAAAGTAAGTAGATTCTTATACTGATATGTCAAAATAAAACCCCTAGAAGGTAAATTGATGCAAAGAAGTAAGTAAATAAATTCCCAGAACATGTCAGTGTATGAAAATATCAGAAGCCCTGTAGACAAAGGGGAAGGAGGATATGTGACGGAGGAAAAAAAAAAAAAGTAGTTTCTTCTGTCCAGGTAAATTCCTTAGTCAGGGCTACTGAAGTGATTTTTAAGGAACTTCATGTAAAATGAAATGAGCAACTTTAGAAAGGGAAAGAGGGCTGTATCACTTGTCAATAAATTCATCACAGAATTTTCCATATAACATAATTTCCATTACTAAAATCTGATGTCTTTTGATAACTACTCAAATTGAAATTTTATTTGACATTTTAACTTTTGTTTAAAAAAATTCAATGTTTGGTGTGTGTGTGTTGATTCTCTGAACCTGCTAGCTACAAGAAATCTGGTTTGTTGGTTTTTTTTTTTTAAAGAAAACTTTGGCTGGTGTTCCATAACCTAAACAGAAAATTTTACAATATACAACTAGAAATTGATTTTTTGTGGTGCTTTATTTTATATACTGTTTAACTATGATAGACTCTACTAATGTACTTCTTCATTTGACCTTAACAATTCAATACTCTCTCAATGTTCTCACTTTTTATCTAAATCAAAGAGAATCGAATCCCACTGTTTGCAGCTAAGATCTATATTGACTTAGAAATTCAGACGAGAAGTTTTTGTAGACACATATTCATAAGGAGATCTAGCGTGAATTCAACTGTTTGTTTTTCTGAATACTCACACTTCTAAAACTGACAGACTAACAGGAAATAAAAGAATACACAATTGCACAAACATATCTCAGACCTTTGCTTTGTTCATATCCCTTCACCTCTGAGTTACCAAAGCAAAAAACATGGCCAAGCAAGCTCAAAGCAACAAGGTAACATTGTAAGGCAGTGTGTAGTACATACATATGGAAAGAGAAAGAAAGTAAATATATTCAGGTCAATAATCCAAACTATTATAATCCCTAAGTAGTCTAGAAAAGCAATCCTTGATCCTCTCGCTTCTTTGAATATCTACAAAAATTTCTCATTTAAATTTCTAAGTCAGTATAGATCTTAGATGCAAACAGTAGAATCAATTCTCTTTGATTTAGATAAAAGGTGAAAACATTGAGAGAATATTGAATGGTTGGTCAAATGAAGAAGTACAGAGTCTATGGTAATTAAACAGTATATCAAACTAAGCACAACCCAGATCTAGCCCCTCACCAAGACATGGCCACTCACTCCCTATGAAGTCAAGTGCACATTTTCCCATATGGTTAATTTGATTATCACTTTGACTGAATTAAAAGTTGTCTAGAAAATTAGTAAAATTCATAGACCTCTGGAATTATCTAGAGAGTGTTTCCAAATATGATTAGATCCTGAGGGCTCTGACCTAATCAATGGTTTGAAACGAACAAGTCATTAGGAACGCACTTTCTTCTTTTAAAAACCTGTATATACTAATTGTACAAAGATGTTTCATTTTGATACTCTCATGCATTCAAGCAATATGTGTCAATTTTACTTTAATGTACTTTAATGTACTCTGTTTTGTTGGAGAGTAGGTGTTATACTTATGAAAAAGATATATCTCGATCCTGACTCCCCCTACTGTCTGGCCACCATGAGTTGAGCAGCCTCTGTTCCATACCCCCAGTGACATGGCGGTAACTGCATCAAATCAGGCCCAGAGTATCAAATCCAGACTACTTTGGACCACTGCTTCTGAAACCAGGAGCCAAACAAATGTTTCCTCCCTTAAGATGTTTTTATTTTTCAGGTATTTGACCACAACATCAAAAATCTAATAAAAAAGGGTCACCTCCCATAGAGCTATTGCACAATGAAATGTGACTAATCTGAATTAAGATGTGCTCTAGTATAGAATGCACACTACATTTTTGAAGCACAGTGCAAATACTTGTAAAATGGTGCATTCCTCTTAAATTCATGACATGTTAAAAACATGCTACAGATACTTGCATTAATATGTAAATCCAAAAAACATTAAGACTTTAACAAGATAAACAAATATGAGTAATTAATGTATAGGATATATATAATATAATACCATAATATATAATATAATAAAATAAAATGTACTATAATAAAACATTAAGCAATAAAATATATAAATATATAACAAGTATATACTATACAATAAATTTATATGTAATATAAACATTTTATATTTTATAGAATATAATATAGTAATAAATATAAATAAAATATTAATAAATAATATAAATATTGAGGGGCTGGGAATATGGCCTAGTGGCAAAAATGCTTGACTCATATACATGAAGCCCTGGGTTCATTTCCCCAGCACCGCATATATAGAAAACGGCCAGAAGTGGCGCTGTGGCTTAAGTGGCAGAGTGCTAGCCTTGAGCAAAGAGAAGCCAGGGACAGTGCTCAGGCCCTGAGTCCAAGTCCCATGACTGGCAAAAAAAAAACCACAAACAAAAAAAAACATATATATATATATATATATAGCTATATATGTTTATATTTAAAAATATATATAGCTTAGTTTTCCCCTTTTTCTCAAATATACCTCCTCTGTTTCAGGTGGCTTTTCATAACTGTGATCTCTAAAAATCTCCTATTAAATGTCTTTACCACAAAGCACCATGTCCCTCACTGCACGTAAAAGAGTTTGACCAGGATTAAAATAATACTTAAGGGCAAATCTTACATTTTTAAGATAATATTGAGAAGCTGAAATGTATCCTTATGAGAAAAATGGACCTATTGGAAAGCATCTAGGGTATGAGGATGCCCTCCATTCTTCAGTGAATGTTTAATAAGTATTTGCTGAGGATTGTTAGAGTAAGAAGCTAAACCAGAAGCAACAGTAACAATGTAAAAGAGAAAAATAATTCTATTAACGCATTTTCTGTAAAAAATTATTTTAGTTGCATAAACTGTATATGATCTATGCTGTGTATTTAAAAAATAAAATAGCAACAGAAGCATATAGAGAAAATAAAAAAAGTTGTTTTAATATTGTCTCCATAAAAAAGGCTGGGCAATATTAGCTCATACCTATAATTTTAGCTACATAGGAGGCTGATATCTGAGGATTACCATTCAAAACCAGCCTCAGGCAAGCAAGTCCTTGGTATTCTTATCTCCGATTAGTGAAAGTCAGAAATGTAAATGATAGAGCTCCATAGCTGGACAAAACTAAGAGACAGTGCTCAGGCCTCAAGTTCAAACCCAATACCACACACACACACACACACACACACACACACACACACACACACACACAAGACACACAAATATTGCTTCCCTCAACTATCCGCAACTATCTCCAGTTCCCCAGCCCTCTGCAAAGGCAAGTAAAATTAACAGTGTGAACTGTACTCTTTCATCTCTTTTTCTAGGTTAGTTTTAATTTCTATTTCCTTCTTCAAGTTTTTTTTTTCCACTTTTACGCTTGCTCTTTTTCTTTATGTCCATAACGTCCTGTCAGTATTCTTGGTAAATTACATACTTTGATGGCCATGCATCCAGCACCTATAATGACATTTTTAATACAATATCAGTGATTTAATCTTAAGACTCTTATATTTCATCTGTTTTCTTTTAAAACAGACATTTTATGGACTAGAGAAGCAATCATTTAGAAAAATTCATCGCTGAACCACAATCATTTTATAATTTGATCTCCCTTGCAAACAACTGCAGGGAGTCTTCCAGGAAGACAATCCTTTAAACCAAATCTCTAATATTAAAGCCGCTTATGGCTATTTCAAATAATGGGAACTGTCTAGTCTATGATGTGTTCCTCCTTTCCATTTAGGGAGGCTCTGTTGTGCTAATAATTGACTTGAAAATGAGTTCTGAACTATAGATTCAGCAGTGAATGACAGAAATGTAAGTGAACTTACAAAATGTATTAGGAATCTTTTTCTGAATGTCTGTAAACATATAAAGCACAGTGACAAATGTTTTTTTTTAAATAGTGTGGAGCATTCTTATGAAACCTTATGGTAAAGTTTATGATGCTACACTTTCAAAAGAACTGGTTAAATGATATCTAACCAGCTGGGTACCAATAGCTCACACCTGCAATCCAAGGCTGAGATCCAAGGATGGGTGGCTCAAAACTAGGCCAGATGGGAAAGTCTATGAGATTCTTATCTCCAATTAACCACAGAAATGACCGAAGTGAAGCAATGACTCAAGTGGAAAAGTAGTAGCCTTGAGCCAAATAGCTCAATGACAGCACCCGGTCCTTGAGTTCAAACCCCAGGGCAGGCACAGAGGAGAAAAGTAAGGAAGGGAAGAGAAGGGGAGGTGAAGAGAAGGGAGGGCAGGGGAGGGCAAGGAAGATATCCAACCAGAAGAACATTGTGAATTTCTGAATACAAGGAAAATTTCTCTGTATATTCCTTCAAAGGGGAAAAAAGCTAAACTATGTTCTTCTGTATATACTTTCTGTCATATTTATGTAAAATATGCTCTATCACTTGAATTACATTGCCTTGAATAGATATTAAGAACTTTTTCCGATTCCCTGTGTCTAGTTGGCAAGTATAGTATGAATGGTGTATGATGAAATTGTATGTGGAAATTTAATCCTTAATATGATCTTATTAAGAAGTGAGCTTTTTAAAAGCAGCAGGTCATGAGGATGGAGCCCTCATAAATGAAATTAGTACCCTTTAAAGGAGCAGAAAAGATTAGAATTTTGTCATTCTATGGACCATCAGTACACAAGAGATCCACTGGTGCTTTGACCTTGGTCCTCTCTGTCTCTAGAATTATTTTTGAAGGAAAAATATGTTTCTTTTTACTATATGTGTAGCACATCATCAATTCCAAGTAGTGGCAGACAATTTCTGTACATAATAATAAAACCTCAAGTGTCTGCTTCATTGCTCAGTGTTTCTGCCTCCAGACTGACTCTGAGGATATGAGATTCTTCAGCTTGATGTAGGACAGTCCAGAAACCAAGCAGCCTTAACATCTATAGAGGCAACAGCCAGTCGGTGGCAAAAGGGATTCAATGGGCAAATGCTGCAATCTTCTGTTCTTGGGAAGAATAATGCTGAAGCCCATTTTATTGAAATTAAGTACCAGTTACCATAGAAATAATTGTCTCAATGATGCACTCAGTATTTACTTCCTGGAACTATCTATCCATAAATTATCTTCAAAGTTCACCTTTTAGGAAAAAAGATGTTATATAAAGCATTTTTAACAGAACCCACTTCAAAAATGAGTGGTTAATACATTATAATAGCCCTTCCCAACCCTCACTGAACAATTTGGTGATGTTTTATTGCTAATCTCTTTTCTGGTCCTGGAAATGACTTATTTTAGGCAATACAATAAGTTCTCTAAATATGTTTGGAAGCTTACAATCTTAGTGTTTAATTTTGATCAACACATTTCAAGTCTTAAGTTAGCTACATCTGCACACTATATCTAGAGCATTGTATTTTGCTAAGAGCTTTTACTATTTTGTGCCATAGCAATTTCTGAAATATCTGTTTGTTGTATGTTCTTGATCGCATTAGTTTTTGTCAGCCATTATTTTTAGTCATTCTAGTGTTTGTAAACATTCTAGGAGAAATGTGAAAACTATCTGTGAGCTTATTTCTGCAGAAGAGTGAGTCATCAGTCAAACCTCAGTGTTCAAGGCTGGCAATTTACCATTGGATAGACCAAGAGGGTGGTTCAAGTGGTAGAGCACCAAATTTTCTCTTTCATTTTTACTCTCTTCACACTCTCTTTCATCTTCTTCATGATGTCTAAGGTTACACAATACATTACAGACTGTGGTTTACATTGTTATTGACGAGGTAGCCTGCATTTATTGTAATGATAATGTCATACTAATTTGTCATTGAGTAATCCACTTAAATTTCATGCATTTTCCCACATGTTAATTATAGCTAAATATATAGCAAATCTCAGAGGTATAAGCCTGAATTTGTTCTAAATGTTACAACAGCTAAGAGACATGTACACTTTAAAAAGTTCAGTTATTAAAAATTGCAATGAATTCTGCCAGGAAAAAAGAAAAGTTAAACTAGGAGGAATTCTGTTGAGGGATTGTGTGCTTTTATTGCCTGTATGCCTAGAAAGATCTGCCCTCTGCTTTACCTTTCAGAATGGATATGCAGAGTGAAGATTGTACAGGAGAGACTATTTCTCTGGGGTTCACATTTTTTTTTGCCAGTCCTGGGGCTCGAATTCAGGGCCTGGACACTGTCCCTGAGCTTCTTTTGCTCAAGGCGAGCACTCTACCAGCTAGGCCATAATGCCACTTCCAGATTTTTCTGTTCATGTGGTACTGAGGAATCAAACCTAGCGCTTCATGCATGCTAGGCAAGCTCTCAATCACTAAGCAACATTCCCAGCCAGGGGTCCATAACTTTTTAACTCAGTGGAAAAATCTCTGCAGTAAGGCTGTGTTCTCCACTGTGTCTGATCTATTTTGTTGTATAAGGACCCAAAATTCAATTTTTCTCTACTATAATTGCAAATACAAAATAAGGTATAATAGAATTTTATGTATATGATGATAAGATTGGAAAATATTCTTGTTAGCTATAAAATTAGTCATCTACTCTATCATCTCAAGAATAAGAGAAAATGTGTTAATTGAGCAGTAGTAAGTATACCTAGATTTTAGACCTAGTCTTCCGAGTAAAGAAGCTGAACGTTGTTGGTAAAACATTATCAAAACCCTTTGTCCTTTATGAACAAACATGACCTTGAGTTAACTTTATAGCACTGTTTCCCTGGAAACCTGAAAAGGGTAGAATAGAAGCAGTGCTACTAGCTAATATTTCTTATGATAAAAATGATCAATTGCATCTGGCAGGAGAGAAACTACATATGATCTACACATACTAGGTGAGCCTTGGACTCTCTGTGATGCCTCTTATAGCAAGGATGGCTTCTTGCAGGGCCTTTCCCAAGGCCTCAAATAAAAGATGGGGCGGGGAGGGGGGTCCCACTGGAGACACGAGCCTAATAAGCAATAATGGACAGGTCTTTGCTGGTGTTAGGATTGCTGCAAGAAGCCTTACTGAAAAGGATTCTGTCCAGTGCTGCCTTATAGCCTTCTAAATGACCATAAGCCAAGTATACCCTATGAAAATGTTGTGAGTCAGACCACACTAACGTTACCAGTACAACTATATTCATCACAGCACAATTTACCATTGTTAAAATATGGAACCAACCCAGATGCTCCTCAATACATGAGTGGATCAAGAAAATGTGGTACATATACACAATGGAATTCTATGCTTCCATCAGAAAGAATGGCATTGCCCCTTCATAAGAAAATGGAAAAACTTAGAAAAAAAATCATATTAAGTAAAGCCACATTCAAGGCAACATAGACTCTATGGTTTCCCTCACTGGTAATAATTAGTCATGTCTAGGATAATCCTAGCAGAAGATCACAATAGCTCAATAGCTAGTACATATGAACACATAAGATGATGTTAAGCGAAATGAACTCCAAGTTATAGAAATAAGTGATTTATCTTTGTAGTTGTTATTTTCAATGTACCATGTGAAATCATGCCTTTTTTTTTTTTGTCTTTCTTCTCATAGTTTTACCCCTAATGTCACGTTAACTGATTATGGTAGCCTGGGTATTGTATATATGTCTTATCGGAACTAGGGAAGGGAAGGGGAACATAAAAAATGGAGAGACAAAGGGTAAAAAGTGAACCAATGCAACAGCAACGCTTGCAAAACTGTATGCTGTAAACCAACTGTACAACTTGGGGGGGATTGGTGAGGGGGGAAGGTGGAAGAAAAATGAGGAATAAGGTATCAAGTTTGATAAGAAATGTACTCACTGTCTTACTTATGAAACTATAACCTCTCTGTACATCACTTTGACAATAAATAAATTAATTAATTAAACATTTTTCAAAATAATATTTAGAAATCCTATAGTGGGCATTGCAATGACTCAATACACAATACAAAAGGTTTAATAGTGTAAGGTAGTAAATTGATATGCCTTTCACAATTGAGGGCACACTTACTGCTCCTGGATTACTGTTCCTCCCTGTCACCATGAAGAAGCTACTACAAGTCAATCTCCAACAATCACAGCAAAGAAAGGAGCTGGCATAAGCATAAAGAATACATGAAATATGTGCAGTTTACATTTGTAAAGATATCTAAGCACCACATTGACTTCTATTTTATATTTTACTTGCTTCAGCATTTTTCTAAATCTTACATGCGAAGAATGACAATAATTTGTGTGGTGTAGCTATAATTTCATCCTCAATACAAATCTTCTCACAAAATTATAATTTGGTAGGAATAAAAAGTTCTGGTATGTCACTGCACAGTACAGTGATTCCATTCCAAACCAGACATGGTGATACATGTGTATAATCCCAGACATGACCAGAGGATCTTGGTTCAAGATAAGCCCTATCTAAAAAATAACTAAAGCAAAAGCAAGTTGTGGTGTGGCTTAAGTGGTCTCCTAACTAGCAAACAAACTGCATTCCAGTTGCAATTCGTTAATAGTTATCTCTTACACAAAGTGATAAATTTCTCTAGAAGAGAGGCTTTGGTTTGCTGACTCTTGTATGAATAATTAGTAGAATACCTCACATCTACTATACATTTAAAAAGTATTATTGAATTAATAAATTAAAGTTTTCTTGAATGAAAATAATGAAAATTTTAATTTATTTCAACTTTTGGTGAAAATGTGAGGCCTTTATTGGGAGCTAAGGAAAAGCAATCAGTCTTTTTCATTAAGCTTTTTTTTTTTTTTTTTTTTTTTTTTGCCAGTCCTGGGGCTTGGACTCAGGGCCTGAGCACTGTCCCTGGCTTCTTTTTGCTCAAGGCTAGCACTCTGCCACTTGAGCCACAGCTCCACTTCTGGCCGTTTTCTGTATGTGTGGTGCTGGGGAATTGAACCTGGGGCCTCATGTATACAAAGCAAGCACTCTTGCCCCTAGGCCATATCCCCAGCCCTTCATTAAGCTTTAATGCTATCTTCTCTCACAAAGTTTTATGAATTACAATGAAATCTTAAATTTGATATCTATCTCAATGGGGATACCAATAGTTAATTCTGAAATATGTCTAGATGTCAGTTTGTAGCTTGAGTATTTCACACCTAGATACTTGATATTTATACAGTAAAATATAAAAATAAACCTCTGGCAAAACATTTATGAAGCTGAACCTGTTTTAGCTTTAGACATCAATCCTAATTTTTCCTTTTATTACCTTGAATTTAACAGTAGGAATTGTACACTAAAGACTAAAGACTAGATTTGGGCCACAAGGGGAAAAAATCAATAGCTTGATAGTTAACTCCCAATCTTCTCTCAGATATGCCAACACAGAATTTATTCACAGGCTGGAAATAGGATTGGTTTGTTCTGCCTATATAATAGAACAATGGATCAGCAGATAGCTTACTCACAGTGTCAGCATTACTAAACTATAGATGGCAAATCCCTTTAATGCAATTGCTGGTATCCCAGACTTTCCAAGGGGTATTTGTACAAGCTTAAGAAAAGTTATTATTTTAAGAGTGACATTTTCTTTAGCATTAAAGATTCCAATAGAGGAGTATTGGACTCCCTATGTAGAATTCTGAAAAGATTGGACTTTTTAAAAAATGGGTAAACAAGATTGGAATAAGCCTGACGCACTACTTAATTTGAGTAGAAATTAAAAAGAATTCTAAAACAGCTATTGCTTTCTTGCTCATTGAAAATAGAAAGACATTTAAATGGATATCTTCTAGTATATTCTTTCAGAGCTATTAAATATAAGATTAAAAATCAGTTCTTCTTCAGGGGCTGGGGATATGGCCTAGTGGCAAGAGTGCTTGCCTTGTACACATGAGGCCCTGGGTTCAATTCTCCAGCACCACATATACAGAGGGTGGCCGGAGGTGGCGCTGTGGCTCAGGTGGCGGAGTGCTGGCCTTGGGCAAAGGGAAGCCAGGGACAGTGCTCAGGCCCTGAGTCCAAGCCCCAAGACTGGTCAAAAAAAAATCAGTTCTTCAGCCTTTGTTAACCAAATTATTTATGTATTTGTTAATTGGCTGTATTTGGGCTTGAACTCAGGTCTTCACACTTGCTGGGCAGGTGCTTTACCTCTGAGCCATGCCTACAGCCCTATTTTGTTGCTGGTTACTTGTGGGATAGGGTCTCATTTGCTACTCCAGTGCATACATGGACAACTATTTATGCTTTCCAGCCATAGGTTAACAGGCTAGTACCATTAGATCCATTCCGTTAAGATGAAGTCATATGTATCTTTCTTCCTTGGGCTAGTCTGGAACCTCAAATGCTGCCAAGTAGCTAGGATTAATGGATGAGCCACCAGTGCCCAGTTCAACTTTAATATTTAATACGTGATTCATTCACTAACGTTCATTCAAAAGTATTTATTGAGTACCAGAGATTTCTTGTGGTCCCTTTCATTATCTGTGCTCTCCTTTCTTTAGAATCTATAATTTTAGGTGGATACATGGACACTTTGGATAAAGATATGATCTTCAGTCTCTCAGGTAGGACCATAAGATAACCAGCAAAGTTGTTTGGCAATAGTTAGTAATATCCTAAGTATCCTTTACCTTATCTTCCCAGACCCTTCCCCACCACATCTGAAATACAGTTCTAATGAAAGGACCTACATACTAAAGTGAGACTCATAGGAATGACAGAGTAGAAAACTTGAAGCAGCATATATATCTGAGGACTTTGTGGACCAAAACCACCATATCTGAACTGACTGCCCACATCTAGACTTAATGGAAGAGAAAAAGTGAAGGCCTGTCTAAATCATGGTGGTCTCGGGTTTCATATTATTCTCTGTGAGAGTCAATCTTCATGACAGCAGAACAAATAACAAAATACCAAATAAATATTAAGGTAAGTAAAAATGAATAATCTAGAGTCCTTACAACTGCCTTGAAATTTAGCACCAAACAATTGATACATAAAGAGCTCTGAAGGTGACAGTTTTTTCCTACTTACATTTCAAACCTGCTGCCTCCCTCCTTTTTTTTTGTTTTTTTTTTGGCCAGTGCTGGGATTTGAACTCAGGGCCTGAGCACTATCCCTGGCTTCTTTTTGCTTAAGGCTAGCACTCTGCCAAATTGAGGCACAGTGCCACTTCTGGCCTTTTATTTATATAGAGAGATGTATTTGTATGTTTGTGTGTATGTGTGTGTGTGTGTGTCTGTGTCTGTGTGTTGCTGAGGAATTGAACCTAGGGCTTCATGTATACAAGACAAGCACTCTTGCCTCTAGGCCATATTCCAAGCCTGTCCTGCTGCCTTTTGTAACAACAATCTCTTTCCTTTGAGGAAATTCCTCCTACATCTAAAATCAAATTTTATTCGCTATACCATTCCTGAAGTAAGGAGATCAGGTCTGGCCAGTGCCATCTTGGCCACATGGTAAACTGGAGTGTCTGGCATCATGTCTTCATGGGTATGCCTGTCTTCCTAGAGGAAGGGAAGTCCCACCCCCAGGTTATGGGTGTTCCTGAATCCATGGAAACGGGGTCAGGCACTTGGCCTATATGTCACTAAACCTGATGGTCCACTGCCTGAGACTGAGAGCTTCCTGTGACCCATCCCCCTGACCTGACCCCATTTAGGTGCAGACCAGCTCGGTATCAAAACAAAAATATGTCGTGGTTCTTTTTTGTATGTCATGGTTCTTTAGATCAGATGGCTCTCCTTAACTTTAAGTTCTAGGTTAGACCCTGGTCTATTTCACATGCATTTCTTAACATACAACAAGGCACAAAAATGCATAGCAAGCCTCATTTAAGGTTTCTTTCCATTATGTGCACATTAATGCCATTTCAGGAAGAAGGAAAATAACCTACCTGCTGTAAGGACACATAGCAGAGAGAGAGGATGAAGAAGTAGAAATAACAGTGCAAATGGTTTTGCCCAAGTTTTGAGTTTCTAGTACTTTTACAGTCATAGTGACAGAGACTCTAAGCCTAGGACTTTGTACACCATACCGATCTTCCTATCTGAACTATAGAAGTATATCTTCCTGCAAGGAGAAATTAGATAGCATATGAAGAAAAGCAAGGAAGTTATGGGTAGATATATTGTATATACTTAAACCCTTACTTGAAAAATGGAACAAGTATCAAATATACATAGTGGTAACATGATAAAACGTTGTGGGGAATCAGAACAGTGAATACTTTTTATAGCAGGAATTCCTTTTAATTGGACTTGAAATTCAAATGCAAGGATGTAAAGGCAAAATAAAACCTCTATGTCCAAGAAATAAATAAGATTTTATAACTTGCTAAAAGCTAAGTGAATTTATGTATTACTCTCTGGAGAAAGACACAAAGTTTGTTGAGAAAGGATATCATTTGAATTTGTTTCAGAATGACTGTGAAGAATAAAAAAAGAAACAGAGTGGAAAACCAGATAAAATGTCTACTGACAAAATAATAAGAAGCTCCAGTCAGGATGGAGTAAGAGGACCAGAAGAGTTCTTAAAAGTACTTCCCTGTTGTCACCTATTGTCCCTGTATTTTAGGTGGGCTTAGATAGTTTCTGAATATTTTAGAATAGTAAAAAGCACCCATCTTGCCAATCTAGAACCATTGTCTAAGGTATAAGAATCTGTAGACTGACCACATGCTGTCTTCCAGCTCAGAAAGAATGAAGTCTGCAGACAAAAACTACTACTTTTGAATCGTTAACTCCTATTCCTCCATCGGGTACAAGACATATTTCTCTCTTACCCATTTCTTTTCATTTTATCCTGCCATACTAAAATAAATCCTTAACAGAATTCAAAAAACACTGCCCAAAATATATGATATCTATTTTTAGACACTGAAACACAGGACATACAAACACGTGATTTGTAATAAAACAAACAAATAAAAAATGAATGAGATGAGTCCTGCAATTACTCAGGTTTCATGCCTGGACGTATATTCATACCAAGATCCAGATAAGGAAGCCCAAGCAAAAGAGAAAATAAATTCAGTTTAGAGAATATGCTATGGCTGGAGTTTACAATAAACCGTGCCAGAAAGGCCTATATATAGAAAGTCTTTCAGGATACTTGTTAAGTCTGTGGCTAAATACTAAGTGGCACATGTATAGCTAAAGACTCCAAGAGACTGGGGAAAAATTAACATCAGGGGAAGAACAATTACTGAGGAACCATAAGTGAACATCCACAGGAACTCATAGCAACATGAATCATAGGAGTTTCACTCAAATACAGTATAGAATCTTAATAGCACGTAAGTGGCATACAAGAGAGCCCAGAAATCCATTCCCTGAGGATAGGACTCAAATATCCTTATCACAAAGCAATAATCTATTTCTGTACATATTCAGTGTAAAAACAAATCCAAAGGGACCACATTTCTCACTACCAGACATAATAGCCTCCCCTAGCAAACTCCAACCTTCTTTACAAATTCATATATTTGGTATTAATTTTATAATGATGCCATACTAATTTAATGACTTAAGACACTTATTATTGCCACAGTTCTGTAGGTAAGAAGTCCAGTGTGGTTCTGGTGAATCTTCTGTGAGAATCTTGAAAGGCTAAAATTAAGGTATCTGTAGCTTGCTGAAATAAGTTTTCAAACTTATTCCTTTTATTGGCTGAATTTAGTGCCTTGTGGTTTGGGCTTAAGGTTCCTCTTTACTTGCCGGACGCTGTCCTGGGGGACCTAGAATAATGTCATAGAATAATGATAAATATTCTCTAATGTTTCCCATTGCTTTGACTTTCTCTGCCTCTCTCTGACTTTAGTTGGTCTAATGCTTTTAATACTTTACAGATTAAATTGGACTTTCCTTAAAAATCCAGGAAAATCTACCTATCTTCAAGCCCATATCATTAATTATGTCTGCCAAAGTCCCTTTTGCTATCAAAAATGTGTTTACATGGCTGTATATTCTTCACGGTAGAGAAATTGCTTAGCATGTACAGAGCCCTAGGTTCAAACCTGAGCACTGAGGGCCAAGAATGTGACTTGGTTAGTAGAGTGCTCACCTATCAAGCATGAGGCCCGGGGTTCAGCTTCTCAGTACCACATAAACAGAAAAAGCTGGAAGTTGTGCTGTGACTCAAGTGATAGAGTGCTAGCCTTGTGCAAAAATCAGCTTGCTCAGGGAAAATGCCAGGCCCTGAGTTCAAGCCCTAGGACTGGCATAAAAGAAAACAAAACAAACAAAAAAAAACTTAGCATTAAAAAAAGAAAGAGAGGGCTGGGGATATAGCCTAGTGGCAAGAGTGCCTGCCTTGGATACACGAGGCCCTAGGTTCGATTCCCCAGCACCACATATACAGAAAACGGCCAGAAGCGGCGCTGTGGCTCAAGTGGCAGAGTGCTAGCCTTGAGCGGGAAGAAGCCAGGGACAGTGCTCAGGCCCTGAGTCCAAGGCCCAGGACTGGCAAAAAAAAAAAAAAAGAAAAGAAAGAGAGAGAGAAAAAGAAGAAAAGAAAGAAACGAAATACTATCAGTATTCAAGGGTTGGGACAAAGAACATTTGAGGCAAGCTATTTGCTGACATACCCAACAATGTCACATCTACAATGCTGGCAACCATTCATGGCACATCAGCTAAGCAGCAGAAAGATATAACTGACACTCAAAAAAAAAAAAAAAAAAGAAAGAAAAGAAGAAGAACCAAGTCTGTTCATAGAAATAAATAGCAATGTCAAGGGTGAAAGAATCAATTTTAAAAAAGGATTTCACAGCCAGACCCAAAGAAACATGGACTCTATGGCCTCCCTTATTGGGAATAATTAGTACAGGTTTAGGCAAGCCATAGCAGAGGTTCACAAGGCCCAATAGCTATACACTTAGGAACACATAAGATGATGCAAAGTGAAATGAACTCCATGTTATGGAAACAATTGATATATCACAGTTGTAACTACTTTCAACGTCCTAGGTGTATGTGTAGTTTCTATTATTGATGATGTTCTTGTATCACCTTCCTATGGTTGTACCTACACGATCTCTGTAATCTTATCTGAGTATATTGGAAACCGTGTTTACTGGTATTGGAAGTAGGAAATTGAAAGGGAATACCAAATTTGAGAGACACAGGGTAAAAAAAGAGAAATAACGACAAAAGCAATACTTGCAAAACTGTCTGGTGTAAGTGAACTGAACACTGGGGGGGGGAGGGAAAGGGGGGAGGGAGGGGGGCATGAGGGACAAGGTAACAAACAGTACAAGAAATGTATCCAATGCCCAACGTATGATACTGTAACCTCTCTGTACATCAGTTTGACAATAAAAATTTGAGAAAAAAAAAATAAAAAAAAAAAAAAGGATTTCACAATAGCAGTTTTATAAATGCATTCCATTGTTTAATGATAAACATGAAAAAACTGAGGAAACAAATTAAAGCTAACAACAAAAACGAAATGGAATTTCTGTTGTAGAAAAATGCACTGCTTGAAATGAAATTTTCATTGGACAGGTTTAAGAGCAGATGAACGAAGAGGAAGAAGGGGAGGAGGAGGAGGAGGAGGAGGAAGAGGAGGAGGAGGAGGAGGAAGTGGAGGAGGAGGAGGAGGAAGGAGGAGGACTGGTGGAGGAGGAGGAGGACTGGTGGAGGAGAAGAAAGGCTGAAACAAAAATTACAAAGCCTTAGCAATCTCTGGATGGCCCCAATCAACTCCATACCTGGAACAGTGCTAAACAGAATTTCCAGGTTTGATGAAAAGCACTGACTCTATATCCAAGATGCTCAACAAACTTCCAGACAGAAAACAGAAACCCAACTAAGATAAATAATAATCAAATTAGCAATAACAGAAATAAAAAGAAAATCTAGGTAAACAGAGTAAGAAATATTCAAGGGGAAATGTATAAGAAATACTGACTTTTCAAACTGGAGATATGGCTTCAGTGACCGAGCACTTGCCTAGAGGCTCTGGGTTCAAATCCTAGTGGGTGGGTGGGGTGCAAAAAAAAAAACACCTGGGGGGGGAGGGAAAGGGGGGGAGGGAGGGGGGCATGAGGGACAAGGCAACAAACAGTACAAGAAATGTATCCAATGCCCAACGTATGATACTGTAACCTCTCTGTACGTCAGTTTGATAATAAAAATTTGAGAAAAAAAAAAAAAGAAAAGAAATACTGACTTTTCAAACTGGAGATATGGCTTCAGTGACCGAGCACTTGCCTAGAGGCTCTGGGTTCAAATCCTAGTGGGTGGGTGGGGTGCAAAAAAAAAAAGACTTTTGACTTCTCATCAAAAGAGTGTAAGCACCAAGAACAAGATAACATCGGCAAAAGGTCAAAACCAGCTTTGCTCCTAGAGGATTCTATATTTAGACAGAGTAGACTTCCTAACAGAAAAAGAACAAAGCATTTTCAGAAAAACAGAAACAAGAATTTTTACCAGCAGAACTGCATGACAAGAAATGATACAGAAAACTGCAATTGAAGGAAAATTTAAGAACAAATCAATTCAAATATACATGAAAGAATGAAGACCATCAAAGGCATAGATATGTGGGTAAGTACATTGGACATTCCATTATCTTTTTGAATTTATCAAAATGTATTTTGAGTCTGACATGTAAAGTACAGCACATGACAACAGTAAGAAAATAAGATGTTATTCTAAGTTTCCTAAATTTTATATAAAATCATATAATATTATTTTAGGTATATAATATAGGTATATTTTAGGTATTATTTTAGGTATATAATATTATTTTAGGTACTCACCTCATCTAATAAAGACATAGAAAGGAAAAGAAATAAGTATAGAATAATTTGAAAACAAACTGCTAGACTACAGACTTATTTTGACATAATAATAATTACATTAAATGTAAATGGGTTAAATATACCAATGAATAAATAGACTGTCCGACTGGATTTGAAAAGCCAGATACAACTCTGTTGTCAATAAAAAATATATAAATATCAATAAAAAAACACCTTGAGCATAAAACTTAAAAAGGTGATAGGCACACCTGCAAATATTAATCATAAGAAAACAGGACTGCCCATATTCTACCAACAAAATTAAAAGATGTAGTAATTAATAAAAGCATTTGGCAAAAATAACTCAATTTTTTATGAAGGTATCAACAATCCTCAATGTGTAAATTGCTGTAAGTACATTCAAAAGCAATTCAGAAATTTCTTTTGAAATTAAACATACTGGGCTGGGAAGATGGATCAGTAACAAAGTGTTTGTTTAGCTTGAATGAAGCCGGGGTTGGGTCTCTACCATCAAAAAATAATGTAGCGGGCTGGGGATATAGCCTAGTGGCAATAGTGCCTGCCTCGGATACACGAGGCCCTAGGTTCGATTCCCCAGCACCACATATACAGAAAACGGCCAGAAGCGGCGCTGTGGCTCAAGTGGCAGAGTGCTAGCCTTGAGCGGGAAGAAGCCAGGGACAGTGCTCAGGCCCTGAGTCCAAGGCCCAGGACTGGCCAAAAAAAAATAAATAAATAAAAAATAAAAAAAAATAATGTAGCCACATTCTTTCCATGTGACTTAACAATTCTACTCCTAGTTATTTAACTCCTCTTCCCCTCCCTGCCTCAAAAAAAAAAAAAAAGACACCAGAAGGCCAGAATGTGAATGTGTATTGTAGTTGTAATAAAAAATGATAGAACCTAGGACTCAGTAATGAGCACCCAATTGTTCATCAAAAAGTAGATTTCTTTTAATTGTAGAATAGTATTTGGCAATTAAAGGAACTAATGCTACAAAAACGATTATGATTCTCAAAAATATGCTGACTAGAAGTAATCACATTAAGAAAGCTTATTGTTTACTTTCATGTACATAGAATTTTAGAACTGGTTAAAAAAATAAACTCTCATTATATAAATCGAGTCTCACGATAGGGAAGACTGGGAGGTGCTGAAAGAAATTTTAGTCTTAGAAATGGTCTATATTTTGATTGGAGTGGTAGAAACAAACATATACTTTTGTCAAAACTCACCAAATAAACTTTCAAATGGGGAGATTTTATTTCTATAAAATATCTTTGATGTTAAAAGGAGTGTTTTAAGAAGAGCAAATAAACGATAAAATGAGACAAAATAAGGATAAGTGAAAGTTAAAATAACATATTTCAATACAAGAAAATCATCAGTGATTTTAGAAAATTTTTGTAAAACTTTTTTAAATCACTAGACTCATAAACTGACATGTTGAACTGCAACATTTTTGTACAACTACTAAAAGATAATTAAACTTTTTAAAGATGTTAATTTTAAAAAGCTATTGAAAAGATTACTGGAATCTAGGATGCAAGACAATTCAGTCATATTTGCCTACAATGAGAAATTCAAGTAAGCATAGACTTTTCCATTTCAATTAGTGCATCTCAAACTTTAATGTGCATAGAGGAGTTGAAGGCCTTCTTCAGGTGCAGGCTCTGATACAATAAATTTGGGGTAGGATCTAAGATTCTATGTTAGGTTACTGCTGATGACTCATCTGCTACACTTTCAATTGCAAGGACAGACTGCATTTCTGAGACACAGATCATATCAAGTGTCAGTTTGGTTCAAAAACATCCAAGACCCTAATGAAATCCATTCCTCCCACCGGTTCAAAACCACTTACCTGTAGAACCACACCCCTGTGCCCCTTCTATTGTAAATGTAAACAGAAAATAGAATTTGTGATACGATGGGAAATCAGTGACGGCCTATCAGTAGCTCTAAGTTCAAGTCCCAGCACTTCTTTCTAGCCAGCTGTGATAATCAGGTTAGCCATTGCCAACGTACAGTTCCGGTGTCTCCTCCTTAGGAGGAGAATACATGAAATAAAACATAAAAAGGAAAAAGAAAAAAAACTAAAAAGTCAAGCAGAGAGTTTCGGAAAGGGTTGGGACCTGAAAACAAGAGGTGGGGATTTGGGGGATTATTCCCTTGTGGGTATGGAAGGAACGTGCCATATTATGGAGGGAGGGGGCGTGCTTAATAAAGAAACAATTTGTCAGGTTGGGAGGCCGGAATTCTGTGTTTGTAATTCTATCAAAATCAAGACACCTAAAAGACGAACTTTTCGGCTCTTATGCCAGCTGACACCTAAGTGGACGTTCGGTGGCAGTGGCTTGTTTGATTCTTGTGATTTCAAACAGTCCCAGTCCCCCACGCGTCTGGGTGCCTTTCGGCTTCCCACCCGTCACTTCCCGGTCTCCACGCGTGCAGCCCCCGCCCCGGGGCAGTAGTTTCCACTACTTAGAAGGGGAGGTGATAAACGGACTGGTCTATTCTCGCGCCCGGAGGAGGGGGGCGATAAGAGGAGCGACTTTCCAGAGGTCAAGCCAGGGGACTAAGAGAGAGATAGGCCCTCGAGGTACAGCTTTAGTTGTGCGTGGTCGTTCGGCGCGGCAGGATCGAGGTCCACGCAGCATTGCAGGGCGAGCGCGGCGATCGGGACGCGCGGTTCCCCCCACACACACACCCCCGGCCGCCTTAGCGGGGTGGCACCGGCGAGAGGGGGCGGGGCCGGGCGCGTTGTTGCTGCCTTCGCCGCGGCCGCCTCCGCTGCGGGCCCGAAACAATAGTGCAGGAGCCCGAGCCGCGCTCGGATCCGCGGCGGCGGCGGTGACGGCGGCCCACGGAGCCGGACGGTAAAGACCCTTCCCATCCCCCGCCACCTGCCCGCGTCCGGCCCCCACGGTCGCGCCTCTTTCGAACCCTCCGCTCCTCCTGCGCTCCCGGTGCCCCGACGGAGGAGGGAGCCCCAAGTCCGAGGGGCGGGCGGGCGCCCCCATGCCGGAGGCCGGCGGGCTGGGGATCCCGGAGACGTCTGTTCCCCTAGCAGACAGGCGGGCGGCGGTCCACGGACGCCCCGAGTGGGAGGAGGCGAGCGCTGGCGCTTCGGTGGAGCGGACCTCGGGAACCTCCCCCCTCCCCCCCACCACACACACACCCTGGGCTGTCCAGGCCCAGCTTGGACCCCTCCGACCGTGCCGGCTCCGCATGGTGGATGCTCCCGCCCGCCGTGGCGGAGCACCGGTCCCGCACCCGACCCCGGCGCCTCCCCCGGGGCGGCTCTGGCTCCCACGTGCGTTTTCCTGCCAGGGACCTCGGCTGGGGAGCCCGGAACTCGGGACTTGGCGAAAACACAACCAGATTCCCCCAGCGAAGTTGCAGAGCTCTGTCCTGAACTGGTCCTGCTCTGCGCTCTGCCAACTTGGTTGGCAGAACCCGGGCAGCTGAGCAATCTGTGTGTGGTTAGTGAACACCCGGGGTGGGGGGGGGGAGGTGGAGGAGAGGGACTGGACGATGCCCCTTCAGTGATCGGGGTGGAGGAGAGGGACTGGACGATGCCCCTGCACCAGTGATGGGAGGAGGAGCCGGCCATGTGTCACCTATGGCTAAGGCGTTTTACGAGCTTTGCGTTTTTCCCACAATAAAATGTGACTGTGAGCTACAAGTTTGGCGACGGTCTGGGTGCTGAGGGCTGTCGTGAGCAGCAGCGTTTTTCTTTTCTCTTGCTCTTTTTCTTCCTAGAAGTTCTCATTATTATTACATGCGATCTTGTCGGGTTCTCGAAATTGTGTAACTTTCCTTCTCTTTTTCTTCATAGGGGCACTATGAACGAAGAGGAGCAGTTTGTAAACATTGATTTGAATGATGACAACATTTGCAGTGTTTGTAAACTGGGAACAGATAAAGAAACACTCTCCTTCTGCCACATTTGTTTTGAGCTAAATATTGAGGGTAAGGACACGGTGTATTTAATGTCATAGCATGAATTTTACACGGCTACTTTTACTAAACTGTCACTTAGATTTCTTGTATGACTGGAAATTGTATAAAATCTGAAGACATGTTAAAGATTAAGGTTTCTGGAAATGAAACAACACAATTAAGAGTTACAGAGTAATCTTGGTTTTTAGAAAACAAAATACTAACCCCATTCTTGCTTAAAGAAAAATGAGATATTGCCTGGTAAATGTGTATTCTAATTGATATCTTATTTGGCTTACCAGTTCTGACAGGCATGTCTGTTTCATATTAAGATCTAATTTAACACTTATAAGTCGATGGTCAAATATAACTTTATTCCTTTGGATCTACTATGCTAGTACTGAGTGAGGTGAACCTGAATTGTTCCTCCCTTTGCTTCCATTATTAACTTCTTTTTAGTGACTCCGGATACCTTCAGGTGTCTATTGGTATCAGCATGCTTCCAATAAAGATGGGGGGTACTACCTTATTCTTGATATATTGAAAACCTGATTATTTTAGTTATGTACAAAAATCTGTAACATTCCTGAAAAAATAAAAAATTGCCTGTAATTTGAATTTAAGGTTGTAACATCTCAGTAGAGAGACTTTCTGTTCTTAGACCTTTACATTTTGGACAGTTTCAAAACAGTATTTCAGTTCTTCCTAGCTATATTTGAAGATTTTTGTGATCTTTTCCTTTTTTTAAAAAGTGATATGAAATGCACACAATGATTATATACTTAGAAATTCTTGTGAAGACTTCCTATTTAGAAATGTAATCACCAAAATAAAAGACAGAACACCATGGATTTTCTGTGTGTTACATAGAATAGCTGTAACTTTGGCAGCTTTACTAAATGTAGTAATTATGACTAATTTCAAAACGATGACTTAAAATACGATTCTTCTGTAACATTTATGTTACTACACTGTTAAACTAGAGCAGACCCTAAATTTATTTCCTTTGGAAATCAAAATGACCTGTATTTTCTTGTGCCTGGTACAAGTGCACATTTGAATGTATAAAAGTATTCGACATTATCCAGTGTAACCCTGTATTCTTCATTTAAGAAAACTGAAGCCAAATAGGTAGAAGGCTCCAGATTGCTGTAGCAAGCTATTGTCACGTGCCAGATATTTGCTGTGAGCACTTCAGTGCCAGCGATTGTACTAAGCACCTTACTGGATTATCTTATTTAAACTCAAAATAGCTCTGGGATGTCTACTATTATTACTCATTTTAAATGTGATGGGACTGAACCTTAGAGACCTCAGTAATACACTTCAGTCTCATAGCTAATAATGACAGTCCTATGCTTTGAAGCTTGGCCACCTAGTTCTATGTGTGTGATCTTAGTTCCACTGATCTACTGTCAATGGTTGTTTTATTCTAAGGCTGGTGCTCAAAGCCTGTTCTCTTCGGTCCTAATTGGTTATCTTTGCTATTCACATTGTCAGCTTCTTTTAGCCAGTGCTTCCTGCTAAATCGTTACTGGGTAAATTTGTTTTTGCAGAAACCTAAATTTTCATAATTGCTTTTCTAGCCTTTTAAAAATATACTTTTTAACTGATTCTGAGTCATAATATAAAGATTATATAAACATTCCTGAGAGTTGCTATATTCCGGAATCCAGTTCTTGATATGTTACATAGTCCTTTGTTTTTATAGTTGTTTGTCAAAACAAAAGCAATTCTTAATTTGATAAAATATTTTATTTAGTATTCTATATATTCTAGGTTTTACCTGTTAAAATTGACAGTTTAACTTTTGTAAGAAAAATTTGAGCAAATATTTCTTCTAATCTAGCACAAGTTCTTAGCTGTGAAGAAAAATTTGTCTTTACTACCATGATAAGCTAGTTCATTATAACCATTTTGTTAAATTTAATATCATGAGATTATATGAAAAAAGAGAAGGAAATGAATACCCTGCTTTCCTTTGTGGACGGGTACTCATTTCTTTATTTCTTGGTTAGTATAAAGATTTTTAAAAATCAATGGAAAAAGGTATAATCACATAAAAATTGTAGTATATATTCTCCATCTTAAATGTTGCTACCAAATTTTGTCACAATGCCACTCAGTAGACTAGAATGTAAGAGGGACTTTAAAATGGACATCTAGAACTACTAATTTGGAATCATGTTCTTTTATAATATGGTAATGTTGCTGGTGCATGTTTTCTTAGCCTACTAAATATATTGCTACATTTGCTCTAAACATTTTTTTCCTTTTTTTACATCCTTAGTAAAAATAAATTATATTAAGGAACAACAGACAGACTGGCTTAGAGCTCATATATTTGAAGTAAATAAAAGTAATATTTTATACAGTTTGGATTGTTTACATCAAATCAGGCCTATCTCCTAATAAACTGGCCTGTTGATCAAAAGCTTTGTGCATACATGTATGTTTGTACAACAAAGACCATGGATAGGGAAATTTTAAGAGACAGTGGGGTCTTTGAGTGATTGATTTCATATTCTAAGCATAGCTCTAAGTTTTCTTATTTTTCCTGTGACTTCACAGTACTAATGAAAGGGGAACTTAGATGGCGGAGGAGGGAGGGCAAGATGGTAGATTAGAAAAAGTGTACAAACCAAGATGATGAACTTAAAGAACTTAAGAAATGAAATCTGAGGACTCAGTTCTTTAAATGTTCTCATGTTTTAAAAAGTCTTCACCTGGGGCTGGGAACATGGCCTAGTGGCAAGAGTGCTTGCCTCCTACACATGAAGCTCTTGGTTCAATTCCCCAGCACCACATATATGGAAAACGGCCAGAAGGAGCGCTGTGGCTCAGGTGGCAGAGTGCTAGCCTTGAGCAGGAAGAAGCCAGGGATGGTGCTCAGGCCCTGAGTCTAAGGCCCAGGACTAGCCAAAAAAAACCCAAAAAAAGTCTTCACCTGTATTTCACTATTAGGATAATGCATCTACTTACAGGATTGGGAGAGATAGGCATAAACTTCCTAATACCTATGCCCTGTCTTTGGCTCTAAGACACAATAAACTTTGTCATATGTGTTAATGACCCAAAATTGTAAATCTAATTTCCTTGTAAAATCTGTAAAGCTATTGAATGACCAAATCACTATCTTTCCCTAGGCTGAGGCAGAGAGAGGAAGGCAACCCAATGAAGCCAGCACTAGTGGCACCAGTAGTGAAACCCAACTGTAATATAACAAAAGTCAGGAATGAGAATTGACAGGGAAAGATCAAAAGCTCTGGTGCCATGACTTCCCATGTTCAGTGTGTGCCAGAAAAATTGGCAAACTGGTTCTTAGATCCTTCCTACCTTCCTTTGATAACCAACTCTCTGTTCTATAAAGGAAAATATTTTAGAAGACGGGACCGATTCCTATTTTACTAAGTTGGTGAGTAAGCATTTGTCTAGCCACCGTAGTCCACCTAATACAGCTCATTAGCAATCTTTATAAGAAAAATCATAGGTATTTTCACTTAGAGGCACAGGTGAGCAGTGAGCCCATGTTTTTTCTTTCTTTCTTTTTTTTTTTTTTTGGCACTAGTGGAGTTTGGATGCAGGGCCTTGAGGTAGACTGACACTCTGCCACTTGGGCCTCTAGCTTTTCTTTTTGGCAGATATTGTTGAAGATGATATCTAGCAAACTTTTTCTGCCTAGGCAGGACTCAAACCATAGTTTTCCGATCTCAGCCTCCTGAATAGCTAGGATTAGAGGAGAAAACCGTCAGTACCAAGCACCTACTTCTGATATCTGGTTATTGACTGTAATGCTTTTGGTAGTTAGTTATGAAGAACCATTTTGAAACTTTATGTTACTAATTTCATTTGAGAGTTGGAAACCGTTATTTGCTGTTTAAGATGTTTCATTCTTTATGTCCTGCTTCTGATGCACTAAAATCTTTCTGCTTCAATAAAGGGACCCCCTCACTTATGTGGAGACATTACAAACTGCAAACTCATTCTGACATGAGCCTCTTTTTGTTTCCCATCCCTTGATGACAACATCTGTCTAAATATTAAATAAAATAGCATTTTAAATATAAAGCTTAATAGGGGTTCTGAAATGGCAATGCTCACAGTTAATTTATTTTTCCTTCACTATCTTTTATAGTCACTTTACTTTTAGTACTTTTAGATGATTCTAATATTAAAAATCTCAGAAGTGGGAATGGACCGTGGCTTACTTGGTGATAACCTTAAGTTATAGAATATATTATCTATCTATCTGCCACTAACGGGGCTTGAGACTCGGGGCTTGAGTGCTGTCCCTCAGCTTTTTTGCTCAGTGCTGGCACTTTGCCCTTTGACCACAGCTCCACTTTTGATTTTTTTTTTTTTTGCTAGTTAATTGGAGATAAGCATCTCATGGACTTTTCTGCTCAGGATTTAAACCATGATCCTTAGATTTCAACTAGGATTGTAGGCATAAGCCACTGGTGCCTAGCACTTAACAGAAAATTTGAAAAGAAGAATAACTGCGGGTAGGCTAATGACCTGTGAGATTACAAAGTTCAGCTTTTCAAGCTGTGTACCTGGCAGAAGATAGCTTTCAGTTTTCAAAGGCCAATTGGGCAATGGGCTCCCAGCAGCTTTGTCTCCTTCACTTGTTCCCTACTTGTTATTCCTTCTGTATACCACAGTCAGGCATTAACCCTTCTTACCTGTATTTCTTCAAGATCCATTTAGTCACTTTCTCTGAATCCATCAACATTTCAGAATGTTTTTAAAATGCATGTCTTGGGCTGGGAATGTGGCTTAGTGGCAGAGTGCTTGCCTAGCATGCATAAAGACCTGGGTTCGATTCCTCAATACCACAAAAACAGAAAAAGCCAGAGTGGTGCTGTGGCTCAAGTGGCAGAGTGCTAGCCTTGAGCAAAAGAAGATTAGGGACAGTGCTCAGGCCCTGAGTTCAAGCCCCAGGACTAGCAAAAAATAAAAATAAAATAAACATGTATGTCTTTCACTGCTTTAGGATCTTAATCTTTTGTTTTACTTAGTTCATTAAAATGCATAGTAAAACACCCAAAGCCTGATTTGCCTTGGACTAAAGAATACAGGTATTCCTTTTTAAACCAAAATGCATTTCTTCACATGCATTTTTGTAATATTTCCATTTTTACTCCTTGATATGACAGGTTCATTTTGCCCCAAATATAGTTTCCCTTTTGTTGTTGTTGAAAAATCAAATATATGTATTACAAGACAATCAAAATATCAAAAGCAAAAAAGAATAAAAAGATTCATAATACTACCTACTTACTAATACTTTCAGTGTATCTTTAAGACTGAAAAGAAGTAGCTGTACCACTGAAAAACCACTTAAATTTAATACATTAGTAACATCTTTTTCGTGTCAATAGGAAGTTTTACCACATCAACTGTTTAATGGTGTATTATATATATATGTATATATATATATTACCATAAATTATCTAACCAGTGTCCCAAGATGGCTGTTTAGCTTGCTGCCAAAAAAAACAGAGGTAAAATATTCTTTTACATCTCTTTTGCTTGTCTAATTAAGTTTCTATTTTGAAAATAGAAAATCGTGAGAATTCCCTGGGAAGAACTTAAAGGTGCAAGGTGTGTCCCAATCTACAGACTTAACATTTGTTCATGTCTTCCTTTACTATTAAACTGATACTATGTAATCTTTCTGTTTTTTTTCGTGTGTGTGTGTGTGTGTGTGTGTGTGTGTGTGTGTGTGTGTGGCTTGAACTCAGGGGCTGGACCCTTGTCCCCCTTAGGGCTTTTTTGCTCTAGGCTAGCACTGTACCACTTGAGCCCCACAGTTATACTTCAGACTTTCTGATAGTATATTGGAGATAAGGAGTCTTAGAAACTTTCCTGCCCAGACTGGCTTTAAACCTGAGATCCTAAGATCTCAGCCTCCTGTGTAGGTAGGATTAAGCATAAGCCACCAATCCCTGGTGTGAGTGGTCTGTCATTTATATAATTATTTCATCTAACCTATTTTTTAAAATTATTTTTACTCTAGAATTACTGTGATTCAGTTATGACATGCACAGTATTTAATAATATTAAACCAAGCAAGGTAGGATTCAAGTTCCTAAGTCAATGTATTTTTGCCCCACAAAGAACTTCCTATCTTAGTCTGTCTAAAGTAGCATTGTGAAAAGAAGTGCTTGTAAGACTGGGATTGAATATATCGTCTAAAGTGTATGCTGCTAAAGTATTATATTTATGTAGTTCACTTTAGGCTGAACTTTAATTTTTGTCTTTTGTGGTATGATTTATAAATTGCTAGTTTTCTTGTCTTCGTTTAGTTTCATTTTCTTATCATATATTTCATGAGTTGTTATGATGATCTCAAATTCGCCCTGATTGTTACTGTTTACAAACTGTGCACTTCATTGAATTATAAATCTTCAGATCCACCAATATATCATAGCACGCATAGATAGATAGACAGATACTTAAAGAATACTTAAAATACTTAACTGGAATTTCAGGGTCAGTGATTTAAATAAATGCAAAGAAGTTCAGTTGCAAAATTTATTTTGTAAATAGTTTGGGGTCATCTTTTTCATTTTATTTTTCTTATCTATGAGAAAATCACATTTCCTGATTTTGAATTTATAAATTTCATTTATCATGATGGCTTGCCCTGCTCATCTGGTTATTGCAAAGCATTTTTTTCAAGATACGAAGTAACGGGGCTGGGGATATAGCCTAGTGGCAAGAGTGCCTGCCTCGGTATACCCGAGGCCCTAGGTTCGATTCCCCAGCACCACATATACAGAAAACGGCCAGAAGCGGCGCTGTGGCTCAAGTGGCAGAGTGCTAGCCTTGAGCGGGAAGAAGCCAGGGACAGTGCTTAGGCCCTGAGTCCAAGGCCCAGGACTGGCCAAAAAAAAAAACAAAAAAAAACAAGATACGAAGTAACAGCTTTTGAGCCTCACTTATGGTTAGAAAACTTATTTTTCTTATGTTTGTTTTCCATGCAATTTGTAAGTGGACATTTAAAATATACATCTATCATTTCATAATTTGAATAGATTTTCTAGGAGTATAACAGTTTAGTGAACAGAAACTTTTTTTAGGATAACTAGTATTAAATTAAATATAGATATATATTTTAAGGCATATACATATCAGTACATATGGAACACAGCATTACTTAGATCATTTGGATTATTGGCCTAGAGGTTTTTATAGCATAATTTTTATTGAATTGTAACACTTAAAAGTTGTGATCTAAATTTAATAAATTTTAATGAACCAGGAAAAAAATATGGTGTGCTGCTATGAGCTTAGTATCTTTTATTAATCCATCAGTGTGGCTTCAAAAGAAATGGGGAAGGATTCTGTACATGTTCTCCCAGTTATCTGCCCTGATACTATGCCAATTTGGCAGTTTATTTACAATGTGATGATTTAAATTCAAATGAATTGAAATTAAATAAAATTAACACTTCAGTTCCTAGGTCACTGTAGCTACATTTCAAATGCTGAATTGCCATAGAAGCTGGTTGATATTTTATGGCTCAGATATAGCAATGTCCATCCCCACAAAAAGTTTTGTTGGACATTGCTAATTTTAAAGGGGGGGTAATAAAATAGAAAATGGGTTATTTTTTATAACAGCCATTTTAGTAATAAACAGTTGTTATGTAGGTGTTTTCTCAACCTTCCAACTGTTAGAATGAAAAACTAGAATTCACTAGGAGAAGGATGTTCTTTCGTTTTTTTGTCTAATCATTTACCATTTATACATCAAACAGTATAAAAACTTATATTTTGGCTTGCTTGGTAATTTCAGGTTGAGGCTTATCTTTAGACATTATCTCTCTGAAGTCTTAGCTGAAATTGCCCTTGATAATTCATATACCGGAAATAAGATGATTTAACTGCTCAACCCTCCTTTTAACACACAAAGAAGCTTTTAACATGACATAACCATCCCTAAGCTAAAATCTGTCTAAGACCACCTGTTGTTACATCTTTCTTTAAGGCTGTAATTCTCAAATGTGATTCTCAAAGCAAGTTGCTAAACCCATCTGTGTATTGGCTTAGAGTGGTGGTTGCCAATAATTCCATCTGCTGGCTAAGTAGAGATAAACAGTTGTCTCCTCCTCTTCCTCCTCCTCCTCCTCCTCCTCCTCCTCCTCCTCCTCCTCCTCCTCCTCCTCCTCCTCCTCCTCCTCCTCCTCCCCCTCCTCCTCCTCCCTCCTCCCTCCTCCTCCTCCCTCCTCCCTCCTCCCTCCGCCCTCCTCCCTCCTCCCTTCTCCCTCCTCCCTCCTCCACAGTTTATAGGAGCTAACAGTCTCATGGACTTTTATGCCTGGCAGCCATTCTAATCCATATCAATGTGTAGTCGTGGTACAGTGTAGGTTACCTGGCATGGCTTCAGAGACTTGGTACATGCAGGCACATGTGCATATGTTAAAGCAGTGGTAAGAACTGTTCTGAACTGAAGAATACATGCCCTGTTTTCACTTGATAGCTGCTCCTTGGTACAGACCAGATGAATTGTTGCACAAATGTTTGTCATATTTGAAGGTAATATGCTTAAAACTTTTTCACAGCATGTGACTATCCTTGAACTGCAATCATAACTAAATTTTCTTGCCTTATTCAAACACTAAGAGGAAAAATACCATAAACCCACCATTTGGGACAACCCATACTGCCAGTTCTCTGACTCTGCTCAAAGTGTGAAGTAAAAAGCAGAAGTGGCTGGTTGCCTAACAATTACCAATTTCTCACCAACGTGTGCAGTGTGTATTAAAGCTTTATATCTAACTGCAGGCTGTATCATATTTGTTATACCTGTGGTACACCAAAGTATATAAAGCCATTCTTTATATTTAAAAGTGAAATATGTAATCAAATTCTGAATAAAGTCTAGTTAGCAACAGCAAAACATACATAAGGCAGTCAGTGATGTGACTCAGGCATGTGACGTGAAAAGCTGTGTGCCATCAGTGTAAAGATAGTTTATCTGACTGGATCAGCTGGTGAACCATCAGGGTAAGATTGCTTAGCTTATTTCATTGCCACTAAATCATAAATAACATCTTCTTCTTCTGGGGATATGGCCTAGTGGCAATAGTGCTTTCCTCACATACATGAAGCCCTGGGTTCAATTCCCCAGCACCACATATACAGAAAATGGCCAGAAGTGGCGCTTCAGCTCAAGTGGCAGAGTGCCTTGAGCAAAAAGAAGCCAGGGCCAGTGCTCAGGCCCTGAGTCCAAGGCCCAGGACTGGCGAAAAACAAACAAAAAAAAACATCTTCTTCAAAAGGCTCTGGTAAAAGCAGAATATAATGGGATACCTGACAGAATTTTTAAGTGTTTAGTTGCTTGTGGCTTTTTTTGGTACTGTTTAGAATATTATTGCTGATACTTTCTTCGTTAGGAAAAAATACATTTTTACTATCAGCAAATTAACATGGGAATAGTCTTAATTTTTTTTAAAGGGAAGTGTAAGCCTAGAAATAAATGTCCATGCTTCAGTAGTTGGGCCTCTCTATATCTTTAACCAAGCTTTCATAAAACAACTTATTTTAGAGAGAGAGAGTTAAAAAATTAGTTTGTGGGATAGCAATAGCATGACAGCTGAGTCAGTGTAAGTTTTTAAAGTATTAAAGGATGGAATCTGTGGATAATTAGGATGCCAATTACAATAGCCTTTGGAGGAAATTGTAGCACAGTCTTTAAACTGGTTTGAAAATTCCTTATAACTCAGCTCCTTAGAAGTATTGACTCATTTAATTGCATTTAGCTTTCAAAGTCTTTTTTAAATAAATTAGTGCTCAGAGCTATTTACACTTGTAATTAAAATTAAAAAGTCAGTTGGGTAACTCACTGAAAACTCTGATAATACTCCACCATTAGATTGAAATGATGAGTTGGAAAAAACAAAATCACTTCAAGAGTTTAGAAAGTGTTGAGTATATTGCTCTTATAAATAGAATGAGCTATAACATTCTTTTCTATTTAGAAAGTATTTTTTCAATTATGCAAAGCAGCCTGCTACTGCATGGGATATTTAAAAGTATGCTTGCAAAACAATTGTCAAGCTGAATTTTAATGTACCCAAGGCCTATTGTATGAAACTGTAACCTCTCTGGACATCTCTTTGACAATAAGTAAGAAAAAAAATCTAGTTGTTTTCAAATGTTAACCCATTCAGATAAAGAAATTAGAGGTTCAGATCTTACCAAACCAGCCCTCTATGCATTTTTACTGTACTAAATTTCAACTTAAAAATAGTAATTGGGTAAAGCTTTATGGTTTTCCTGGAAGATTATGGTATTCTTGCCACAGAAATGCCATCTTTATTGGTGCATTTCCTTAGACTATAGGCCAGATGGGCCAGTACCCAACAGACTTAGTATTACTATCTTCAAGTATTCTCTGTGCAAACTGACAGAACTATACATCCTAAGTTACCTTAGTAGGATGGGCAAAAATCCACTGTTAAGAAATTTTGTTTGACATCCCTTAAAATGTCTTGTAGATTTTCCTTATGAATGTAACTACTCTCGCTCCTACACTGAGGATGCTTGTGAGTAAAATAAATGAAGTCCTTTTTTTTTCCCACAGAACTTTCCTTCTAACAAGAGGTAAAAGCCAATTTAAAAGGCTGTTATAGGGCTGGGGATATAGCCTAGTGGCAAGAGTGCCTGCCTCGGATACACGAGGCCCTAGGTTCGATTCCCCAGCACCACATATACAGAAAACGGCCAGAAGCGGCGCTGTGGCTCAAGTGGCAGAGTGCTAGCCTTGAGCGGGAAGAAGCCAGGGACAGTGCTCAGGCCCTGAGTCCAAGGCCCAGGACTGGCCAAAAAAAAAAAAAAAGGCTGTTATAAAATCTGCTGTGATAAATTAACACAGATTTGTTGGTTAGAGAAGGCTTCTTAGAGGAAGTAAGAACTATATAGATGATAGTGATAATGACTTGTTTGCAGTGGGAATGGACTGAAGTAGAATTTTAACACATATAGTTACTAGATCTTTTTGGGAAGGAAAATCTAGGAAGGCAGCAAAGCATCTGAGATTGGGGGAGGGAGAAACTCTTAAGCAGAACACAGCACAGAAATGGAGGAACAAATGGTGAACAAATGCAGAAGTGGTACTCACTAGACACTATATTGAAACTGAACTATACAACTTGTGGGTAGGGATGGCAGGGGAAAAGTGGAAAGGAGAGGGAATAACTGACATTGTCCAAAAAGATATATAGCTAGTCCTGAGGCTTGAGCTCAGCGTCTAGGCACTGTCCCTGAGCTTCTTTTGCTACCAGCTAGCACTCTACCATTGAGCCATAGTGACACTTCCAGCTTTTTCTGTTTATGTGGTGCTGAGGAATCGAACCCATTACTTCATGCAAGCTAGGCAAGCACCCTACCACATGGCCACATTCCCAGCCCAGAAATATACTCTTTACTGCATGTGTTCTATAGGGAATTGGTTCCCAAATGTCTGAATGACTTTGAAATTGTGTTTGCAATTTATGTGCTTCACCTATAACTATTTTAAGTCTGTGATTTATTGTTTATCTTGGCAGATTTTTTAGAAGCATTATAATGTTTATTTTCTTGGCTCCTGTTATTGGTATGGAGAGAAAAACTGGCATAAGTAAAATTACAGTCCTTGAGTCATTATGAAGTAACATTAGGCTAGAAGCAAACTTTTTAAAGTCCATATTCTATTGACCTGTTTGGAGGACGGAGCTCTGAGGTATATCAGGACATTCATTGTTTCACATTATCAGAAGTTTCTATATGAGGGCCAAAAATTCCACAAAATTTAACAATAAATATTATTTTCTGTAGTATAGTTTAGAACCTTCAAAGTTTTAAAAGTGCTTTCTTTCATATATACTAAAGGAGAAACTTGCATTTTATATTCAGATAGTACTAAATCAGGGGTTCACACAAGATAAGCTCTGTCAATAGACTCAGAGCAAATCCATTTATTATTTGGAGATACTAACTAGCTAGCCTTCAGTTGACAATAAGACATAAAGGAATTTGAAGAATAAGGACGCTCTTTAGTAGATTTGGTAAAATTTACTAATTTAATAAAATTGGTAAAGTAAGTCTGTCTATGTACCTATGTTACCCAGAGAATCATTTCTTATTTGGTCTACAACTGTGACAACACACTTTTAGCTTTATAAAATTCTGTCATAGAGAATTACATAACTTCCAATATTTTTTTGTTTTTTTATTCTTTCAAATTTTTATTATCAAACTGATGTACAGAGAGGTTACAGTTTCATACGTTAGGCATTGGATACATTTCTTGTACTGTTTGTTACCTCGTCCCTCATTCGCCCTCCCCCTCCCCCTTTCCCTTTCCCGCCATGAGTTGTTCAGTTCATTTACACCAAACAGTTTTGCAAGTCAATATTTTTATTTCAATAAATAAGAACTGTAAGCTTTTTATATTTTCCTAATTGGAAGATACATATTGTTATGTCAATTAGAGCTTTGACATGTTAACTTGGAGCTTTTTCACATGTTAACTTATTTGAATGTTGCTAGAAACTTGACCTAATTAGATGGGTAGAAATACATACATACACACAAATGCAGTATAAGTAGCTAAGTAATAAATATAATTTATATTTTCAGTGTAGGTAGAAAATTCTTAAGTTTTACACAGTTTTTATGCATGGTGGAAGAAACAAGTCTCAAAGGTTTAAGCGTAACCCTTGAGAGCACTTGCTGGCACCTGCCTCTAACGGTGCTCAGAAGCCATGCTATGCTCTCACATAGTTTCAGGTAAGGTATGAGGTAATGTATATATTCTGGCAAGCTCAGCAAGTCCTGCCGTTGGCTAAGTCTACTTTGTTAGAACAAATTAATATTTGCAAGCATTTTATACCTCATTTCAAACCATTACAATGCAAGTCATTGTCTTACTATCAGCCAGAATTTAGAGTTGGGGTTTAAAAAAATATTAGGTTGGGCCAGGCACCAGTGGGTAACACCTGTAATCCTACCTACTCAGGAGGCTGAGATTTGAGGATTGTGGTTCAAAGCCAGCCCAGGCAGGAAGATCCATGAGACTCTTATCTTCAATTAAAACTAAAATTTGAGTGGCTGTCCATTTACTCATTTTCAAAGCCAAGCAGATTTACACTTGATAGTTCTGTCAGGCATTAATTTCCTGCTATACTCCTTGATTTTCCTTCAGTATTAAAAGAAGTGCCATTTGGATTTAATAATATAGCTTGGATTTATGAAAATTTATTAACATATACTGGTATATTGAAATTTCTATCCATTGTATATGTCTTTAGAAAATAAGATAGTATGCTTAAGCTCTACTTAAATATGTACAGATATAAAAATGTAATGTAAATATTTCTGTTATTTATATGTTGTGAATATTTGTGAGTTGAAGGATTATACTGGCTATTGTGTCTTGGCAGGTTGGATTTACTATTATGTGCATAATAATTTATGTGTAATTCATCTCTTTCACAAGATAAAATTATCGTGATGTAGATTTAATAAGAATGAAATGGTAGTGTGAAAAACATAGGACACCTTCCTTTCCTTAAAAATTAATATAAACAGTTAATCAGCTTTTTCAAAGCTTATGTTAATATATATTATCTCAGTCTGGTTTTTCTCTCTCCAGTGAAAACATAGCACTGATTTAAGAATATGATTTACCTGCATTTTTGTTAGGGGAAAAAAAGGCTGAGCATTTCTATTATTGAGCCTTAGAAAGGAAAGTTTGCAAGTGTGTACTTCAAGAGGATTAGTGAAGAAAACATGGGAGGAAATTATAATCCAATTTCTGAAGCAAGGTAAATTAAAAATTTTACCCAATGTTAAGAGATTAAAGATAATAGAAACTTCTTCTTTGCAGTATACTTATATAAACTTTGTCTTTAGAGTTTCTATGATTAAAATCCAAAATGTGCTTTGGTTCATTTCACCTAAAATTTTCTTATTTTGTCAGCAGCTGATGAAATTTATGCAAAAAGGAGGAACTTAACATTGAATCAGGAGTTTTGAAAGATAACTCACAATGTAACCTAAATATATAGCAAGATAAAAAGTGCCATAGTTCTCTACTCTCTAACATTTTTATTAAAATTATTTTGCTGAAAAAAAAGGAAAACATTACCATTTGAAGAACAAGAATCTGTGAGGGTAAATCGTTGAGTAGTATTTCTTTAGATTGTATACAATAAATTCTTTAGATTGAATACAAAAAGGTGTCTCTAGACATACTCAAATTCAATCATTAAGTACTTAGACTTTGCTGTTCACAAGAATATTACTGAGTAAATAGTTAATTTGAAGTAGAAAGTATATATCAAGCCACATTGTATTACTAGTGTCAGTACTTCTTAGCATTTTCTTCTACATATGAATTTTCAGACACTTTATTTTAGTAGAATTTATGTATTCTTAAAGCAACTTATAGAAATGTAATATCTTCTTGAATGTGCATTCTTTCTTTTTTCTCTAGGCGTTCCAAAATCTAATCTTTTACACACCAAATCACTAAGGGGCCATAAAGACTGCTTTGAAAAATTCCATTTAATTGCAAACCAGGATTGTCCTCGATCTAAGCTTTCCAAAAGTACATATGAAGGAGTTAAAACCATTTTGAGTAAGAAGATAAACTGGATTGTACAATATGCACAAAATAAAGATCTGGAGTCCAATTCTGAAAGTTCTAAAAACTCCCAACATCACCTGTTTAATTTCAGGCATAAGCCAGATAAGAAATTACTCCCACAGTTTGACTCTCAAGTGCCAAAATATTCTGCAAAATGGATAGATGGAAATAAGAGTAGCATTTCAAACTGTAAACAAAGGATTTTGGAGCAGAGGGGAAATACAGACTTTGGGCTGGCTATGTTACAAGATTCAAGTGCCACTTTATGCCGTGACAGTGTAGTGTGGCCCCACAGTTGCAAGCAGGCACAGAAAAAAGAAGAGGCAATCTCTAGTCCAGAGGCGAACGCCCAGAGACAGAATCTACAATTCAGCAGAGAGGAATGTAAGTAACAAGGAATAAAAGGATGCAAATTGAGTGGGTAGGTTTTGGAGATGTTTTTGTTTGCTTTTTACATTCTTATATGTCTAATGTTGAGAATTTTAATGTAGAATTACATATTTGTTACACATAGTATTTAAATGACAGCTTGACCTTAGCCAAAAATGAGTTTTAAACTCTGGAATACTTTTGAGTTTGAACTACCTGTTGAAGTTCAACAACTCGATCACTGTTTTTGTCACTTTAAGAAATAAGGTGGGGCTGGGAATATGGCCTAGTGGCAAGAGTGCTTGCCTCATATACATGAAGCCCTGGGTTCGATTCCCCAGCACCACATATGTAGAAAACAGACAGAAGTGGTGCTGTGGCTCAAGTGGCAGAGTGCTAGCCTTGGGCAAAGAGAAGCCCAGGGATAGTGCTCAAGCCCTGAGTCCAAGCCCCAGGACTGGCAAAAAAAAAAAAAAAAAAAAAAAAGAAAGAAGGTGAATGGATCAATAAAGCATGAATTGAAAAGTTCATAGTTTATACTGTTTACATAAGTATAGCCTCAACTTGCTTTTTTTCTTTTTTTGCCAGTCCTGGGCCTTGAACTCGGGGTCTGGACACTATCTTTGAGCTCTATTTTTGCTCAAGGCCATAACTCCACTTCAACTTTCTGATGCTTAATTGAAGATAACAGTCTTTATTATTATTATTTTTTTTTTTTTGGCCAGTCCTGGGCCTTGGACTCGGGGCCTGAGCACTGTCCCTGGCTTCTTCCCGCTCAAGGCTAGCACTCTGCCACTTGAGCCACAGCGCCGCTTCTGGCCATTTTCTGTATATGTGGTGCTGGGGAATCGAACCTAGGGCCTCGTGTATCCGAGGCAGGCACTCTTGCCACTAGGCTATATCCCCAGCCCGAAGATAACAGTCTTACAGACTTTCCAACCCAAGCTGCCTTTGGCCATCATGAGATCTCAGCCTCCTGAAAAGCTAGAATTACAGGAATGAGCCACCAGTGCAGCCTCTATGAACCTAGTACACATTGTAATTTCACAAATATTTATAAGACCAACTATCTAGAGGTGTCATTTAAAAGCAAAAGTCTGACATTTTACTAATCTATAGGTGATTTGTGTTCTAATTTTAAAATTAGGAAACATGATTCATTTTGTCTGCATCTGTTTCTATAAAAACTTATAGAAAGTGAAGTAATTTTAACTGACCTCAAAGCCAAATTATTTTAGAACCAGAAGGGACTTTGAATACCATTTTTAACAATTTTTAGATATTGTGAATTATCTAAGGTTGTTTAACTAGATAGACAAAATGATTTTTCAGGTTTTTTCCACAGTACTTCAGTGTGTTCAAACAGTATGTCATGAACTGTGTAATGTGTATTCAAAATGAGCTTGATGGACAGTGACTGTAAATTTTTGTAAACTCAAATAAGAGACACCAGAGTTCAGTAGGCCTATTAAGTATTTCTTGGTGATGTGTTTCCTGTTATTACTGATGATATTGTTTTTTTTTAATTAGAAATTAGGGGGTTGTGACCAGGACTTGAGAGCTCCTACTGCATGAGCTAATGAATGAATGCTGGAGTATTGCTGAATATTGTGTTTGCAGGTGACTGCAGTGTGTTGAAATTAGTATATTGTGTTAGGCAGCTTATTTTCCCTTTTGTGATGTTACAATGAGTATGTTTTCATGTTTCAGTGAACTCAATGACACTTGGTGAAGTAGAGCAACTGAATGCAAAGCTCCAACAGCAAATCCAGGGTAAAGAATCAGTTTTGATGTTTTTTTTCTCACATGAAAATTTTTGATATAGAAAGTCTCCTATGGCAGAACATGATTAGCTTCAGTAATATTTAAATTTGGAAATTACATATTTGAACCTTTAAGACTTTCCATAGATAAAAGAATGAGAACACCACGTTTATTCCTGTTTTTCTTTTGTTGCTGCATATTGAATAGTGCATAGTAAAGTTCCTCACTATGACATTACCCCTGTATACAATGTATTTTGATCATTTTCCCTTCTGCTGTTCCTCTTTATCCTTCTTATTGTCCTCATCTCCTTAGAGGTCCCCTTTTACTTTCATGACCTTGATTGTTCTGTTTTGTCTTCCTACATGTGCAGCATTTTCTTTATTCATTCCTTGATGGGTACATAGCCTGGACTCCATAACTTAGTTATTGTTTAATACTGCTGTTATAATCACGGAAAGATAGCTATCTCCACAGTAACTTAGTTGACTTCAATTCTTTTGTCTGTATACCCAGAGATGATATGCCTGCGTCATATAGCAGTTGTATTTTTAACTTTTTGAGGACCCTCCACACTGACAGAAATAGTGGCTACATTAATTTACATTCCCACCATCAGTGAAAAACCAACAAACTCACACACACACACACACATACACACACACACACACACACACACACCTATAGCATTTGTTGTTTGGTTTGATAATAGCCCTTTTGACTAGATGAGGTGGAATTCCAGTACAATTTTTAGTTTCACTTTTCTAAGTAAAAATGGAGACTACAGTAAATCTTTACTTTTTATCAACATTTTAATCATCATATACTCATGCATTGTACATTAGTTATCAGTGATCCCTGACAGATCTTTAAGGCAAGTAGGATTGCCATTGACTTTTTGTTTTGTTCTCTTATTAATCATAAATTTCAAATGCAGAAAAGTAGTGAGACCAATATAATGAACCCCTTGACCAATCTTCACCAGCTTTTAACTTTTATTTTAAATCATTGCTAATTTTTTTCTTTTTGTATCCTTTCCTCTTACCCTACTCTAACCCCTTGCATGGATTATTTAGAAACAAGTCCCAGACATTTTACTGTTTTGCCCATAAACACTTGAGGATTTTTTTCTGAAAGATGACTCTTTTTCAAAACAATGACAATGTCATCACATCTTAAAAACTGATAATATTTTAGCATCATCAAATATGATGGGAACAGTTAAGAGCATTCATATTTCACAATTGTTTCCTTTTCTTTACAATGTATTCCTTGTCAGGTAATGAAATTGCACTTTGGAGACCTTTAAGTTGCTTCCATACATTAATGCAACCAGTAGCACATAAAAATCCTTTTTTAAACTATGTGTCTTGACCACACAGCCTCTAGAATAATGTGATAGTAATCACAGTTTATATTTTTCAAATATTTTACAAATATGTTATCATTGAATTCTTAATTAACCCTGTGAGGTTTTTGCTTTCATTATTGATCTTAAACATAAAAGGTAATGGAAACATTAGAGCATTTTTCCTGAGGCATATGATTTAGGAGCAATGTTTTTTGAAATTCCAGGTAATATGATTAGAAAGCCTTTTGGAAGAGTTTCCAAACCTGGATAGCAATGGGCACTTCTTATCCAAAGACAATTAAATATTGGTGAACCTATTTGTGGATTCTACTTGAGAAATGGCACAGTAGTAGAGATAACCACCATTTCTGTTCCGTATGTTTGTTCTTATTTAATTATAACTTGAATTACACTTGATGCATAGAGTTTCAATATTCCACTTGGGTATTTAAACTATTCAAACTTGCTGTATTGATCAAGCTTATAGGCTTTGAAGAGAACTCTGTTTCCTTGGTGTGATAAAATTTGCCTAATATATTCATCTTATTAAGAGTACTTATTTAAAATATAAATCAGGAGCTTAAACTTTGTATACTAAAAAATGAAACTACTTTTTAAATCTTTACAGAAGTTTTTGAAGAGTTATCACACCAAGTTCAAGAAAAAGATTCTTTGGCCTCAGAGCTCCATGTCCGCCATGTTGCCATTGAACAGCTTCTCAAGAACTATTCCAAGTTACCATGCCTGCAAGTTGGACGAACAGGAATGAAGTCACACTTTCCCATAAACAACTGAACCAGACATCACATACTCTACCCTTCATTGGTCTGCCAAGCATGCAAACTTTGAAGAAATTTGAAGAAAGTTCATGGTCCATATTTTTATGATCATTTCTTTAATTTGAAGAGCATAAGGAGATATCGAATATCCTTGTCTAATAAAGTAGATCCCTGTCTTCTAGGGTTATCATTTGGCTTCATTTTGGGAATCTTTTACCTATTGTTTACTAAATGCTTGTCCCTAATTTTCACACCATGTACCTATTTAAATATACTGTTAACAGTGTGATTTTATTAAACATTTTAATATAATGCCAAGACAATAGAAGATTAAGAAACTATATTAATCTAAACTACTAAAGATAATTTTAAAAGGGAAATGGAATTCATAAATCACCTCTTATTTATTATGAGCAATATTTTAATATAAAATTTTATATACAAAACTGCTATTTTAGGTACTTCATTCCCTTTATAAATGTGTATTTGAAATGGCACCATATATTTACACTTTCATGTGTAAATATGTTCACCCATATTTCAGATCAGTGCATTTTATTCTTTTTAATACAGTGTTTTTACAACTGTTACGTTGCTTTCCAAAGATAAATGTATTTTGGAGTAGCAATCTATCTAGTTCAGTCTTCTGATAAATTAAGAAGGCAAAATGAATAACTTGGAGCAAATAATCAAGTACATAAAATACATTATTTTGTTTTCTAACTATAGCAATTCCAAGTTAATTTAGTAAGAGAATAATGAGCTAATTTCTGTATCTATTTTTTTGTCCCCATAGAAATCACATTGTTACTTTCCTTCTAAAGACTTGTTATATTAGGCTTGGGACAGAATAAGTGAAGCCTCACTTCCAAGTCAAATGTAATATATATTTTCAAATAGAAATTAGTGTACTATTTTTGGAAAAAAGAATTCTGTGTGCCACTTCAGATACATTTCAAAAAATTCTTATTAAATGGTTCAAATTTTGTTTTCTATATCATTTCAATCAATGCTTAAGAGTGCATTTCAAAATATTTTTCTAAACTTTAAAGTCTAATGGGAAAGATAAAATTTCTTGACACAAGAAAAACAAAACTCCTAATTCAACATAATAAGCTCACACAAAAGGACATTCTTATAAGCTGCCTATGTTTTCAGTGTTCTTAACTAATAGTTTGTGTAAAGCAACTAGATAAATTTTAATGTTCTATAGTAAAAAGTATATCCATGGTCTATAAATTCTATCTTTAAATGATACTTAGGATGTGTTTTCTCTATGCTTGAAATAATCTAAAAAAAGAAAATCTCCATTAACTTGGCAGCTTCATGTATAAAGATATAGATGACTTCTGCCTTAAATTTGACAGCCAATACTGGCTTGGGTCAGATTTCAATCTTAAACACAAACAGTATTTGACTATTCAAAAAAAATGTTTCCATCCAATTAAAAACAACTTTTTTGTAATGCTATAATGTAGTATTAAATTTCCCTGAAGGTATTAATTGATATGCCATTAATTTTGTTTTGTTTTTCTTTGAAATATGCTAAACAAACAGGCTTTTAAGTGTAGAAGAAAACCCCTTTCAAATTCAGTTCTTTGAGAGCCATCTAAAATGAACTTACAATGCAAGGAGTGAGATGGATGTATTGCCTTAGTTTTGATAAGCTTTAAATTGAATGTGTGCAACTGGAAAGTGTCTAAATTTACAAATTGGATTAAAGACATGTTCTGGTCATGCCAATAAGTATTTTAGTGTTTAGTTGTTATGGTTACACTTTGAAATTTGAATTTATTCTTTTTTGGCATAATTAGTTAATATTATGAGCAAATGTGGTTGCACATATTTGGGCTTCTGTTTAGATGACTTCAGGACAGTCATAAAAGTTTGCAGTGTGTTGCAGTTGATACCAGTAGTAGTGTATTTCCAGAACATGAGCCATATGGTGCAATCCTAAATACAACAGTGTTATCCAAAGAAAATGTTTGCTCCTCTCTTAAAGAGCTTCCTGGCAAGTATGTGGCTTTACTAATGAGTTTGAAATCATTGTGTGGGAATGTGCATGTACTAAGATCTTAATTAGGGACTCCAATTTAATCCATGTAGATATTGCTACTTAATCTTCTCAAAGGAAAGGTGCTCTAAAACTATCTGTGGTGCTAGTACTAATACCTAGTACTTATTCCATTGAATTTCTAGAAAAAAATCATTGAGATATTTTGCATAACGTTGTATCTTAATATTTGTTATACATATTTCTGTGCTTTCTTGATTGAATATGCAATTGCTATATATGCAAAAATGAGGATCAGGGACAGAGTTGAGTACTAGTGAGAGAACATGAACTACATACACATAGACCAGTTTCCAAACTTGGCTGTTCTGTTGTCAGTACATGAGAAAGTTTTTTTAAAAATCTCAAGGGTGGCTTCACTTTCAAGACAACAAGAGACATATTGTTATACAGTCATTACTGACTTTTCAGAGCTTCTGTAGTCAAGGACAGGAAATAATTTTTTTCATCTTTGATCACCATATGATGGTTTTCTTTAAAGGTTAGGTTTTCTTCTGTTTACCATACTGGAGGCCATGAGTGTGATCCCCATTACTATAATAAAGTTTTTAAATTATCCAACTTTATTTTTATCCTTTTGACTAATATTAACATCTAAATTAGTCCTTTGAGCTGGGGCATATTATCTCATACTTATGATCCAAGCTAGCTACTCAGGAGGCAAAAATCCGAATAATCATGCAAAAAGGTTAGCAAGACCCCATCTCAAGAAGCCAAGTATGTTGAGCATATTCCTTTAATTAACAGCTACATGGAAGACATAGATAAGATTGGAGTCTAAGGCAGGCTAATGAAATATGAGAAGACTTATCAGAAAAAGAAAATGAAAAATGGCCAGGAGTCATTGCTCAAATGGTAGAACACCTTCACCTCAAAGCTCAGACCTGTCAAAAATAAGTCCTTTGAAAAAGAACGTGCACTTGAGGCTCCAACAAGACGATACTCAAGCAGCCTAGCAATATTTTGTTCGGTTATATAATCCTTTATGTAAAATGTTGGAGTAAAGAGATACCCTTAGTTTTCCAACATATGTGTTCATTTCACCAGAAAGTGCCCATTTTTATACATTTAAAAATTTACAGTATCAAGCTTATGTTGGAAAGTGATTTTAGAAATGGCAAACAAAATTTATTCTATTTTGCTATCATTTTAATAGCTATCTGAAGAGTATTTTTGTCTTATGTTTTACTCTGTATCCTTTGTTATTGAATTATTTAAAATATTTTTATCATTTGCATTGGTAGTTGCACTGTTAAGGTTTGTGCCTCAATTTTTGTTAATTTTTTTAAAGTAAGTTTTATTTGTGTGTTACTTACCACTTTTGCTTTTTTGTTTCATTTTAGAGGAAATAAGCTTTCATTATTAATACCGCAAAATGTATATGCTTTGAAATAGAGATTTTTAAAGATTAGGTTTTTGTGCAGTTATAGTATAAAGATTCAGATTAGTAACCATAAAAGAAGATTATGTGTCCGTGAAATACAAATTACACATTGAAAAGTTCTTGTATTATTTTTATTATAGTTCCTTTACTGACAGATGATGTTATTACTTAAACTAAAGTAAGAGTATTTTTAAATACTTATTAAGAAGTGTAAAACTCTATAAACTTTTGAAATACCTTCTGTTCAGATGTGATGTTAAAGTAGAGATAATTGGTTTTGTTTTAAAATATGACTGCATCCTTAGCTTTAGAATAGTAGAGATGATTACTGAAGAAAGTGGTGAATATCAGAGAGAAAGTGGTCACGTCACTCACCTGGTTACTTTTTTTGTGATGATAGGTAGAAAACTGTTTACTTACCAGTATAGTAAATGAATAGGGATGTAGTGCCTATTGATAGGTTTGGAATATCAAGGTTATGTCTTACATCTCAGTGTTTTCATTTTACTTGATACTTCCACAACAGCCCTCATTTGGCACACTTTAAACCTACTAAGCAAATACAGGCTGATAACTTCATATGAGACATATATTGTGAGTCCCTAGCATCAAGATCTTCTTTAGCATTTACTTTGTTATAACTTAGGTCTTATTTTCAGTTTTAACAGTCCACATTACTAATACATCTTAATGATTTTGAACTAGTCCACAATTTTAAACTTACCAAAGTAAAACTAAACAATCATGGAAATACTACCCACCTCCAAAATAGTGCTAGCAAAATTTGCCCCAGCTATACAGTTCATTCCTGGCTTCCTTTCAACATGTCTAGAGTAATACTTCTTTTCTGTCCTATTATTTCCAAAGGAAGCAGTTTAGGAAAAGTGTTCAGAAGTGACAGTTTGAATGTTTTTTCCTACTGTTAGAGAGGGGAGAATATATTAAGTCTATGCTATATAGCCACTAAACTTTAATAAACTTGCTTTGGTGTTAGAAATTTATTTTACAAAATTGTGCTAAGATATTTGGAAGAGAATGAAACTGCTATAATAAAAACTTAATTTTGTTCCAGAAAGCTTATTATTCTTTGGTTATATTTTCTTTGAAAACTGCAATAATTTATATATTTGTATTCTGCTCTGAAACTGTACCTATATAAGCTTGTCTACTATTTTTAATTTTACAACAATAAAATAAATATTTTGTTATAACTTTAGTGAATTTTTTTATTTTTTTAAAATTTTTATTATCAAACTGATATAAGAGAGGTTACAGTTTCATACGTTAGGCATTGGATACATTTCCTGTACTGTTTGTTACCCTGTCCCTCATACCCCCCTCTCTCCTCCCCTTTTCCCTTTCCCCCCTGAGGGAACAAACAGTTCCCTCAAACAGTTTGCAAGTATTGCTTTTGTAGTTGTTTGTCTTTTTTTACCCTGTGTCTCTCAATTTTGGTATTCCCTTTCAATTTCCTACTTCTAATACCAGTATACATGATTTCCAAAATACTCAGATAAGATTACAGAGATAGTGTAGGTACAACCACTGGAAGGTGATACAAGAACATCATCAATAATAGAAGCTACAGATACAGATGGGACGTTGAAAGTAGTTACAACTGTGCTGTAACAATCTTTTCCAAAACATGGAGTTCATTTCACTTAGCATCATCTTATGTGTTCATAAGGGTATAGCTATTGGGCCTTGTGATGCTCTGCTATGACTTGCCTAAACCTGTACTAATTATTCCCAATAAGGGAGACCATAGAGTCCATGTTTCTTTGGTTCTGGCTCACTTCACTTAGTATAATTTTTTCCAAGTCCTTCCATTTCCTTACAAATGGGGCAATGTCATTCTTTCTGATAGAGGCATAAAATTCCATTGTGTATATGTACCACATTTTCCTGATCCATTCCTCTACTGAGGGGCATCTGGGTTAGTTCCAGATTCTAGCTATGACAAATTGTGCTGCGATGAACATTGTTGTGCTGGTGGCATTACTGTGATTTTGTTTGTGGTCTTTTGGATAAATACCCAAAAGTGGGGCTGCTGGGTCCTTATATATCACCCTGCACCAAAATCAATTCCAAATGGATTAAAGACCTCAAAATCAAAACAGACACCCTGAAAACACTAAAGGAAGGAGGAGGAGAAACACTTGGGCTCCTTGGCGCAGGACAGAACTTCCTTAACAAAGACCCAGAAAGGCTACAAATCAAAGAAAGGTTGGACAAATGGGACTGCATCAAACTGCAGAGCTTCTGCTCGGCAAAGGACATAGCTCGCAAGACAAACAGAAAGCCCACAGACTGGGAGAAGATCTTTACCGGGCTTTCAACGGACAAAGGCCTCATATCTAAAATATATGCAGAACTAAAAAAATTACCTTCCTCCAAAACAAAACCGCAAAGAACCAATAGCCCCCTCATCAAGTGGGCTAAAGACCTACAAAGAGACTTCTCTGATGAGGAAATGAGAATGGCCAAGAGACATATGAAAAAGTGCTCTACATCACTGGCCATAAAAGAAATGCAAATCAAAACAACATTGAGATTCCATCTCACGCCAGTAAGAATGTCATATATTAAGAAAACTAACAATAACAATTGTTGGAGGGGATGTGGCCAAAAGGGAACCCTACTTCATTGTTGGTGGGAATGTAAACTGGTTCAGCCACTCTGGCAAGCAGTATGGAGATTCCTCAGAAGGCTAAATTTAGTGAATTTTTTAAGAGTACCTATTCTTTTAAATGGCTGGCCTGCATTTTTAGGGAGTCTAACTTAAAATTGTTCTCTTGCTGGGGATGTAGCTTAGTGAGACACTGATTCCTTAATTGATTCCTTGATGATTTCTTAATTTCTTATGAGAATTGTATGTTCTGTTTGATACATACTATTTTCTGTGTCCCAAGGGTCCACACAACAAAATAACATCTCTACAACTCACTGTTATATATGTGCAATATTTTAAAATTGAGGTGACTATCTGGGGGATACAGCATAGTGATACAACTATTTGAGACCCTGGGTTGAATCCTTAGCATCCTAACTACATAGAGATGCAGTTTATATTCAGTAAAGATGGGCATTTTATGTACAATGCTTGAATTTTAGTGAATGTGTACAGCTACATAGTCATCACTTTTTGGCTCACTTTCTACTTTCTTAACTCCCATCTCCCTTTGACCCACTGTTCTGATCTGTATCACCATAATTCATGTATATGCATGCATTAACTTAGACAAGCACACTCCTGCAGTCTGTAATCCTTTGCTTCTGGCTTTTTCCATTCAACTGCAAGCTTTTGAAATTCATCCACAGTAGTTAAAGGGTCAGTCATCCATTTCCCTTTTAGCCGACTGGTATACTGCTATATGATTGTATTAGAATCTCTTCACCCTCTCACCTGTTAAGTTGGCTTTTCAAAGAACATTAAAAAGAGGAGAATGATGAAATACCCAAGATCATTTGTGGATAGCGTAAGTCTGAATACTTAAATTTTTTCCTGAATGATTACAAATGATTTTGTGGTAACTCTAAAACTAGGAAACTGACAATTGTTCATATGTGATAGGTGGATTACAAAATTAAAAATGAGAATTGAAATAATTAATACTGTGCTAGAAGAATCTTAACTGCCCTTTTAAAAATCTTTGAAGCAGGGCTCATGGCTACTCATGAGGCTGAGTAGTTTCAAGATTATAATTTGAAGCCAGCCTGGGCAGGAAGGTCTGTTAGACTCACCTCTTAATTAATTATAAAAATGCTGGAAGAGGAGCTGCGCCTTAAGTGGTAGAGCTTTAGCTTTGAGTAAAATCACTCAGAGACAGCATCCAGGCCCTGAGTTCAAGCCTCAGGACACCACACACACACACACACACACACACACACACACACACGTACATCTCTAAAATCTAACATTTATGTCAGGAATTTCTTTTTTTTCTGAAGAGGAAATGGAGACCAAGAGAGTTTGGTTTGAAAAGAGCACCAGAACATGGTGAAGTTCTGTCTTGCTTTAACCACTGTGTGACATTAAAAGAAATTCAACTTGACTTTTTAAATCTGAATTCATTAAGTCTGAATTCATTAAGTTTTATTCCTATTCAATTTTCTACCCTTCTTAAGAAAGTATGAAATGATTTTTCTCTCAAGTTTTCAGTGTGATTATAGACCTTGGAATTCTTTTTTATCTAATAGATCATTTTTTATGTTTTTATTGTTGAAGTGTGACAGAGGGTGTACAGAGGGGTTATAGTTTTATACGTAAGGCAGAGAGTACATTTCTTATCCAACTGCAAAGTTTTCAGAGGCTGACATATAGGTGTATATTAGATCAAACAAGGGGGAGCTGGTAGCAGTGCAGAGTCCTTTGTATTTAACATGCATTGATACTCTATAGAAAGTTTTTTTAAAGCGTTTCCTTCTGGATTCTGATCTAAATAATGTATTAATTCTAGGTCTATATCAAGTTTTTCTTTGAGTGTGTTTTGTTTGTTTTACTGTTATTCTCAGGCCACCAAAATTGAACACAGATCAAGAAGTGAACTCTAATGGTTAGGTATTTGCTATCTAGCCTTGGGGTACCCCAAGCTCACTGGTAGTCAGAAAGTCTAGGGGTGGAGGTGAGGGGCTATGCTGACAGACAATCAGTTTCTATCAATAGGGACAACATCCAGAATTGCATATGCAGAAAGTAAAAGGCAAATCCCTGACATCTGTTTAGTATGAGTAGTTCTTGCTCTGTGTAAATTTTTGATTTAGTGACTGATTAATCACCTGTATTCCTGCCTGGCTTCCCAGCCTTCTGGATGACCTCTGTACATCAGTTAAATTATTTTCAGCCTAAACCAGCTAGTTGCTTACAAGCTAGAGATCAGCTATACATAGATCTGGTCTGGTCTATGTCCACACTGCTCTCCTCTGAGATCTGATGAAACTGGTTTCTAAAAGTGAGCTGCTTCTAAGAGCCACCTAATGTAACTATTAAACTATCCCACCTGACCACATTGGATCTCTTTAGATACTTATTCTTTCAACTGGAATTAACTGCAAAATTGTAAAGAAATTTAGCCATGTGGCTTGCTAAGCAGTAATGTAAATGTAAGTTTGACCACTGAAGAGGTTACTTTAGAGAATTGTTTCCATCTGCCACTAATAAGTGAAAGTGTACTATGATCTTGGAAAGAGTCATCTAATAAGCACCAATGATGGTCATAGATGGGTTGGCCATGAAGTTCTTGCTAGTACTGAATGACTCCTCGCCCAGTTAGCATCTACTGACTAAATGAATGAAAGATAGGACTTCAGTGGCAGCAGCAGGATTACATGTCATTTAACACTCAGTAGCCAGTTATCCACTAAAATTCCTGAATCTCTCCTCTAGTTAGTAATTACTACACATTTTCACTATGTGCCTCACTCCCCACATATGTCATTATTTGGGGCCTTTGATAACTCAGATTTCCTTTGAGTGTATGGCTGCAAGTGAGTGAACCTTTAAACTTCATTTTAAACCACCCACTGCCCCAACATTATGAAAAAAATAATAGTGATAATGCTGCATTCTACTTCAAATATCATTCTAGAAATATTATCATTGCCTAGTGAATGAAAATAAATCTTCATGGCTCATCATTTAAAGTCTTCTCCATTTGCCATCCACACATTTTTCATTAAAGAATTATGAACCAGGAGTCTGGAGGTCCCTAACATGGGTTCAAAGCCAGGGGTTCTGTCCTTAGTTATACATACACACTAATCATAGTGATGATAATGATAATAATGTGTCTTTGAGGAGACTTAGGCTCACTTCCAGCTTGGACATCAGTGAGAAGGTAAGATCACACATCTAGTCCAGGCCAGTCAGTAAAAGATCCCGTTTTAACTAAAAAGCCAGGCATGATAGCACATGTCTGCTCTAACTGAGCAGGTAGGCAGATTGCCATCTGTAGCTTGACCCCAGGCAAAACACAAGACTCTAAAATGAAAGGGGATGTGAGAGTCAATTAGCAAAGCACCTGCCTAACAAGCATAAAGCCCAGAGTTCAAACTCCACTACTGCCAAAATCAAAAGAAACTTCACAAAAATTGTACCCAATAGATGAAATTGCAAGTGTGAAATAAAAGTAATGAAAAGTTACGACAAATGGCATGTGGGTTAAAAGCAGAACTCTAACTTACTCTTTTGAAGCTATAATTGTTGCTTGTCTTCCCCATAATTGGTCTTTTTGGTGAGGGTAGATCAAGACTGTGTGGAAGTCTTATAGGGCAGGACTAAAATTGTTTTGAAAGCCAAGCCCATAAAGGTCAATTCCTACAAAATTTACTGGGAGAAACTTGGGAAATCCCTGGCCCAGATGAAAGAGTTTAGAAAAGAATAGATCAGACCATAGAATGTGGAAGAAAGCCAAGACATAACTAACTAGAGTTTCAGATCTGTAACTTCAAAGCAATGTAAAAGGAGAAAGCCTATTGTACAGGAAAGAGGCAACTGAATTGAAAAGTAAATTTTCAACTAAATCAGTCTACATGGTTAAAGTTGGTATAGAGTATCTTTTCTTTGAAATGCTTTTTCTGATTCAATTTTCACTTAGAGAAGCAGTTAGACCAGAATAATATTTTTTCCAGAATACTATTTGTCTTCTGATAAATACAATAATACAAAATAAATAAAATAAATGGAATAGAAAAAAGTAAATTGATGGAGAAAAGCTTTAATGAATAAGTAAACTGACATTCAGAAAGTTTAGTACAAATCTTCTACCACTACTGAGTGCCTCTTCTTTTAAATCCTGTTTCCTAATATGTTAGAAAGAAAGAAAGGAAGAAAGGAAGGAAGGAAGGAAGGAAGGAAGGAAGGAAGGAAGGAAGGAAGGAAGGAAGGAAGGAAGGAAGGAAGGGAGGGAGGGAGGGAGGGAGGGAGGGAGGGAGGGAGGGAGAGAAGGAGAAAGGAAGGAAAGAAGGAAGATAGGAAGGAAGGAAGGAAGGAAGGGAGGGAGGGAGGGAGGGAGGGAGGGAGGGAGAAAGGAAGGAAAGAAGGAAGATAGGAAGGAAGGAAGGAAGGAAGGAAGGAAGAAAGAAAAGAGAGAGAGAGAGAGAAAGAAAGAAAGAAAGAAAGAAGAGAAAGAAAAAAAGAAAGAAAGAAAGGAAGGAAGAAAGAAAGAAAGAAGGAAAGAAAGGAGAAGAAAAAAATGGAAGTGAATCTGAGGACTAGATATGCAAGGGACCTTCCATCTCTACCGTTCTATAAATACATCTGTAAATACAATGCATATTATGCAGCCTACAAGAGAGTTGTACCTCAGCACCTGCACAAACGGCAGACCTGAGATAGAAAGAGCACAAGACAATGAGGTTTCATTCTAGAAAGAACTGAAGCCTTGAAGGAAACTATTTCTATGATCAGCTGTAGCAAAACAAAAGACGGCCAAGTTCAACATAAACAGCTGCACAATTCTCTACATACTGTTTAAGTACGTTAAAGTTGGAGAAAGATTTATTAGTAAACTATTTAGTAAACTAAGTTATTTAGTAAACTATTTAAGTGTGTAAGCTGTGGGAGCTTGTTACTCTTCCACAGTATCACATCAAGAAAATTAGGAAGACAGTTCTCAAGAATAACAGAGAAGTCAGGAGCCAGTGGCTCAGGCCTGTAATCCTAGCTATTATACAGGAAGCTGATATCTGAGGATCAGGGTTCAAAGCCAGCCCAGGCAAGAATGTCCATGAGACTCTTATCTCCAATTAACAACCATTCATCTCTTATCCTTAGTCCCTCTTACCTCTATCTCACAAACACCTATCAAGATATTACCTTGTGTCAAAGAGAGATACTGTTCAGTCAGTAGCTCAAGCATATGTTCCTTTGAAACAAATATCCATTGTTCTAGGCATTAGAAGAGCTCCCAAGTTCTCAGAGAGTGACTGTGTAAATAGCTAAATTTCTACTATCTCACTTTGAGTGGGGCTTTTATGCCTCTCAATTCTGATTAGACAGCTCTGAAACTGGAAGAGGCAGCACCTGGACCTCCTACTAAGTTTCTTCTGTTATTACCTTGCTTCTTCACATCCAACTAACAAAGAACTATGGAAGCTCTTTGTGCTGCTGCTGCTCTACAGACACAATGAAGGAGCTATATTTTTTTTTGATTGGAGAATACTGGGGAAGCTGAGCTTGTGACAAGCAAAAACCACATTTCTTTCAATGCTTCCTCCTCTCCTTATTATTGTGCTCATGCAAAGAAAATGTGGGCAAGAGATGTACAACCTACAAGGCTAACTCCCTTTTATGTAGGCATGAAAGGAATTTCCCAGATCAACAGATTGGTCTCACCTCACAAGACAAAGTAAACCAGCCTGTGAAACACATAACTATTAAAGGAAACCATGAAATATGTAGAAATAAAAGAGCCTTTAAGAGTCCCCTACTTCTGAATTGAATTTTTTTTGTAGTACTAGAGATTAAACTCAGGGTTATGAGCATGCTAGGTAAGTGCTTTTCCATTTGAACTATGCCTCAGTGTTTTTGGATCTCCTAAACTGGGATTATACATGTGTGCCACCACATCCAGCTTCAAATAATATTTCAAACATTTTACATTTGTTGCTCACAGACAAGGACCAAACCTCAAATCTCCTGACTATTTCTAGAGCCCCCATGATATGATAATATTTCCAACTGGGTTTGTAGCTTTTATTTTTGTCAACTGGGCTCTTCTACTTGGTAGATTGTAGGCTGCTCCTCCATGGTCTGTTGAATCACAGAAACATCCCAGAAAAAACAACATAGGAAAGAATAAGCAGGGCAAGTTTTGTAGTGAATTCTGAGGTATTTTCAAGGCTTTTATTTTGGAAGAAAATCAAAGTAGACTATGGTAAGAGTACATACCATTTGAACCTGAGTACAGAAAATTCCTTCTTTATATCAAAAAGCTAATTCCAACAAACTTTATTCTAGGAAATTTTAAAGCTTAAGAGTATGAACTGCTATACTACCTAGGGGTTGGGGGGAACCAACCAAACAACAATAAATATGTACCCTTCTGTTCTTCACTGGTTCTGCAAAGTAAAGGCATTACTGTCATACATTATTATAGTCATAAATTTGAAGGCTCACACATGGTGCAGTTGAGATTTATTATATCAAGAGAAGAAAGTTACAATGACATTAGCGAAGTCCTAAAAGTTCCTTACACAAGTACCTCATCTGCAAAAATTGACATATTTCTATACTGAACCTTAAAACCAATGAGAAGGCTAAAACAACCAGAACAGTAAAGAAGCTCATTAAGAAGCCAGATTCCAGTCTCAAAGGTGAATAAATTTGAAAGTCCAGTAAGATTCTTAGAACAACATTGGAAAGCCTTAAGTAGTCCACTTCTTAGTCATTATCCATAACTTACTGCTAACTAGGAGTCAAAGGAGGGTCTATCCAATTATTACACACTAGTTGGTTTCCTGTTGTGCTGCCAAACAGTAAGAGAAACAGAAACTACTGCAAAGCATGAATTCATTTCTGCACGTAGCCTGTTGTTTGACCACATTTCAGAATGCTGACTTGTTCAGCCAATCTAGGTAAATTGTCATTACAGAAGATGTCAGAAATGACACCAGCAAAATAACACAACCACAGTAACAAAACCGACATTTCCTTTTCTTTTTTCCCTTTCCTTCTAGACTAATTTCATACTAGAGCTGTTAGGTACAACAAGCAAAATTAGGTATCCTCAGGAGGAGAAGGATGGGGATAACAGTGAGGGGATGAGAGTTAAAGAAGTCAGGGAGACCTCACCTGGAAGGGGTGTGGTTTCCTGATGCAGACTGTCCATCCCCAGTGAAATGAGGAGGGCATTCATAGGAGCCAAAAGAAAGGGGGATGGGGACAACTTTTACAAGGGTTCAGAGCCTCCGTCAGTATGTAAAGAGAAAAAGTCAATGGTGCCAATGGAAAATTGGTTGCTACAGGAAGGCTGATAAAATAAGTAAATTTATTAAGGATAGCAAAAATCTGATTTGTCATTCCTCAAGGAGTTATAGAGAAGGACAGGAAAAGACCCAGAATGAATCCTGTGAGTCTGGTTGAAATTGAAGATAATGTGGCAAAGACATGACCACATATGTGTATAAAATTATACATGTAAAGATACACCCACAGGTGCTTGTCTACAGAGGTGTAGACAGTGACCCCCAACTAAAGCAGTGAATAACACCTAGAAACCACATTTTGTGTTTGTAAAAAGCATACTTCATTCATCAGGGCCCTTTGGGGAAATGGCTGGCTTTAAAGCTGGTGTAGAGAACACACAAAATGTTAGGAATGTCTTTATGTTTGAGAAAAAGAAAAAACAAAGTACTTAAGAATAGGGCCATATCAGAAAAACAGAGATCCACGTTGAAAGCAATCCTCCTGCCACAAAAATAATTATTGAATCATTTGAATAAGAAAAAAAGCATGCAACAAGAATGACCGAAAATTTGTAACAAGTTATTTATAAAAGTTGGATTGTGTGCACAATCCTAAGAGACCTACTACAAAATAATTAGGATTTACAAAGGAAAAAAGAAAAACTTCATAGTTAGGAAACTTGGTCAAAGTTGGTGCTGGGCAGTAAAGAAAGAGGTAGGTGGGGAGAGGCATAAGACTTCTATTTTGCAGAAGAAAATACAGTTCAACTTTCAGAAACAATGAAGTGTGTAATAGTGACAGAAATATTAAAGGGGAAAAATTAGTGGAAGGTCTTTTTCATTGAGAGCAAGGATAAGAAAAGTATTCATTAATAGTATTCAATGGGCTTGGAATATGGCCTAGTGGCAAGAGTGCTGTCTCATACACATGAAGCCCTGGGTTCGATTCCCCAGCACCACGTATATAGAAAACGGCCAGAAGTGGCACTGTGGCTCCAGTAGCAGAGTGCTAGCCTTGAGCAAAAAGAAGCTAGGGACAGTGCTCAGGCCCTGAGTCCAAGGCCCAGGACTAGCAAAAAAAAAAGTATTCAATCATAACAGAGTTTAAAACAAAAAAGAGGGGGGTGGGTTGGGGCTTTTGCTAAGAAAATAAAATCATGTAATAGCTCCCAACACAGATCCCTGATCATTAGTGTTCAAGATATTAACAATGTGAAAGGAATAATTGTAAATTGTCAATTCCATATCATCAGTGACTATAGCTAATAATTGCTGTTTAATATTTGTATAATTTTACTAGAGGGTAAGCATTTTTCTTCTGTGTTTCATATGTTTCATCACATTTTGTTTCTATGTTCTCTCTGTGGAGTAGGTACAATGATGAACTCCATTATGCTGTTGAAGAAACTAAGGCACAGGAAATTTAAGAACCTATCCTGACATCATATAGTTAAGAATTGTGTGCCTTGGTAGACTAATTCTTGTGCAATGTAATATACTCTGACAGTCCTAACCTTTAGCTATATTCCTTCTCTCAGTCACTCATCTAAAATCTATTAATGTCATCTCTCAAAAATTTCTGAGCCAAATTCATTATCATAACTGATTACCTCAACCTTAATTCTGAACCTGCCATTTACTGCTTTGCTCTTAAGTAGCCTTCTATTTCCTCTCCTTGTGCCCAAATCTTCCTCACAACAACCCACACTCTAGACAAGTAAGCCTTTCAAGAATGGATTTATCTATTTCTCTATCACACTCATGTTTAAAAATTCATTTAGGAAGATTGGGGATTTAGCTCAGTGGTAAAGGGTATGCCTTCTAAGCACGAAGTTCTAGGTTAAAATCTGAGTACAAGAACCTAGCACTGACAGGTAGAGAGTACTTCCTCATCAGACCATGACAAGGCGGAGAGAAGCACACTGAAAGACAGAGCAAGCATTTTCATTCACTTCTCTCTTCCTCTATAAAGATACCAGTGCCGCCATGGAAGCCCCCATCCACAGGAACTCATCTCATATAAAGTCCTGACTGCAAAACACCATTATTTGGTTTCAAGTACATGAACTTCAGGGAACATATTCAAACTATAGCTGCACTTCATACAACTCCTCCTCTCTACCTCCATATAAACTCTCTGAATGTTTCTGGAATGTTCTACATTCCCCCTATTTATTTTTAAGTGTGATACTACTCACTTAAGAGTCTAATTTTCTGAGGTTTTCCCAGAATTTCTTAGTTCCCATTATAGTTGCCTTTTAATTATTTGGGCAAGTATTTTTAGGGCCAATCAGACAAATAAGAAATTTCTCTAAATATGAATATATTACTTCTGCCTTCATATCCTTATTCCAATCACTGGGCCTAATAGTAGGTGCCATTAAACTAAAGTGCAGAGAATTAACTGGATTTCTAAATTTTGACAGCCACTCACTTTGGCTGGAGTAAGAAACCATTCTTTAAAATAGAGGCTTATTTTAGAGATAATGTTGCTTATCTAATTTCCTAACATTGCAGATTTGCTGCAGTTCTACATCCAGTTCACTGATCAAGTAACAACCTGAAAGATGTCTTGTCATTTCACTTGCAGTGAGTCACTGGCCTGGGGCAAAACTACATATCATACATTTATACTTGGGACAAAAAAGGTGCAAGTACTTTTTCATTTTCAGAATAGAATAAGATTCCAAAAAACTAAGGCAATAAGTCCAACGTGGATTGTAGTCAAGTGATTAAATCCTGGTTTCACAAAAAATGCACAGCCTCTGAAAGTGTGTTTTTTATCTTAGCTGATATTATTGTATAAATGCCATTACTATGGATATCCTGTCAAATCTGAAGTTTCCGTGAGACTGGTGGTGTAAACACAGTTTATAACAAGATGTCCTATTGAGATGTTTCTTGAGAAGTTTCCACTGGTGACGTTAAAAGTTCCCTATCAAGAAGATGCTCTAACATTCCTATGAAAAACCACTGTGGAGCAGAGCCATCTTAGGAGACATTGACAATGGTCTAGATAACCATTTTTTAAATTTATTTATTGCCAAAGTGATGTGCAGAGGGGTTACAGTTTCATACATAAGGCTGGGAGTACATTTGTTACCTCCTCCCTCATTTTTCTCCCTTCATCCAACTTCCCATGCCCCCCACTCATGAGTTGTACAGTTGGTTCACAGCATATAGTTTTATAAGCATTGCAATTGTGTTGGTTTGCCTTTTATCCTTTGTCTCTCCATTTTGATGTTCCCCTTCCCTTCTCTAGTTCCAGTAAACATATGTGCAATACCAAGGGTACCGAAATCAGTAACAGTGACATCAAGGGTAAAACCCTGGGGAAGAAAGCAAAAGAAAATGGCATAACTTCACATGGTACATTAAAAATAACAATGACAATGGTAAACCACCTATTTCCATAACGTGGAGTTCATTTCACTTACCATCATCTTATGTGTTCATATGTATATAGCTATTGAGCTATTGTGATCTTCTGCTAGTACTATTCTAGATGTGTACTAAATGAGAATTGCCAAGAGACTCAACATCACTGTACATAAAAGAAATGCAAATCAAAACAACATTGAGATTCCACCTCACCCCAGTAAGAATGTCCTTTATGAAGAAAACTAATAATAACAGATGCTAGAGAGGCTGTGGCCAGAAGGGAACCATACTACACTGTTGGTGGGACTGTACACTTGTTCAACCACTCTGGAAAGCAGTATGGAGGTTCCTCAAAAGGCAAAACATAGAGCTCCTCTATGACCCAGCAGCCTCGCTTTTGGGCATCTACCCAAAAGATTACAAGCAAGACCACACAAAAGCCTCCAGCACAACTATGTTCATCACAGCACAATTTTCCATCACTAAAATAATGAAACAACCCAGATGCCCCTCAGTAGATGAATAGATCAAGAAAATGTGGTACATGTATACAATGGAATCCTATGCCTCTATCAGAAAGGACCCTACCCCATTCCTAAGGAAATGGAAGGACTTGAAAAAATTATACTAAATGATTTGAGCCAGACCCAAAGAAACATAGACTCTACAGTTTCCCTCATTGGTAATAATTAGATAGCTTTTTGCAATGGAGAGAGACAGAGGGATTTCTTTGAAGTACTTTGCTGTTCAATTATTTAGAGTACAGACTGCTGTATGTAGAGATATGGATTGTCCCATAAACACACACGTTCATACCAAAATAATGTCTCTGAATTTACAGACAAGCCTCTTTTTCTTCTCTCAGTAGTAGTACTAGAAAAGGAAGATTGCTGGGCTACAAAATCTGGAGGACTTTAGAATAAATGACAATAGTAAATACTGATAAAGTACATAATCATCATCATCTACTATGAGTTGTTTTCTTGGGCTCTATGTTTTAAATGAGATGATACTATTAACGCACCCAAGTGGGTACTATTGTTTACAAAATGAAAGTGAAGCACAAGATTGAATTTGCTCTATTATACAATAGCAAATGATAGCACTAACACATCCAACATTCCAGAAACAAAATCTCCTTATTTTTGTTTTGTTTTAGAGGTTTTATTATTGTTTGTTTTTCCTAGCTTGTTCTAGGGGTCAAATTAACCCAGGGCCTTATGCATGCTACACAAGTACTCTACCACAGAGCCATGTCTCTAGTTCTAGGATCCAGAATCTTCATTGCTAGCTCCAATATTTAGCCATTTGATCCATGCTTCCATTTCCAGCTCATAGCTAGGTAAGTGGAGATAACAGTCTCACAGACTATCATTTTTTAATGGTCAGCTAAATAGCTACATCCCATGATATTGCATGCCCCTCTCTCAGGACCAACGAAGTGAAAGATGCTTGTTTTGAGAAACAAAAAACAAAGGTTATATTGACATTATTGTGGGTTTAAACCCCTGGTTATTCAAGGGTGTTCTGTCTTCACTGGAAAAGTTATGAAAGCACTATTAAATCATAACTCTTCCAATGTTGCATCCATTGACATTAATATTATTCAACACAAATGTTTGGACATTAAACTGAGTGAGAACAGTTGAGTGCTCTGAGGAGATAGCCCCTCAGGAAGTTTGAGGGTTGTCTCCAGTGCCTGATCTCAGCAAAAAATGCCCAGAAAACTCAATTTTATTTTTGGTAATTTCACAGCTCCAGTTCCACTGAGATCCAACTTTAATATTTCTTCACCCAGAACAGGAATGTATCTGACTAAAACTTTTTCCCTGCCTCCAGGGTTTATGGGAACAGTGAACTGGAGTAGACTGTTATTTAATCACAAGTAGGCAATAAATTATAAAAAGCAAAACAAGAAAATTCTGCTGAGTGGGTGATTTTTTTAAGTGAATGCTTCTACTTTATTCTGAATGAGTAGTAAATAGTGAAACATCTCTTAGGAATTTCTCATCATAAGTCATCTTTATTTTGCCTTTAGCCATTAAAGCCATTGAAGCAATATTTGAAAGAAAGTTTCTACATGAAAGAACAATGATAGCTGCCAAATAAACACTGTTTCAGTAACTTGATGGATATATATGTAATATTACGTATAATATTACATTATACAATATTACATATTATATAATATTCGTATATAATATTATACGTAATATTACATATATTGTATATTACATGCACAGAGGATGGTAAATTTGCAGGGGAGAAGGTAAAACTCAACCATTTCAATCTCAGAATTCCTAAAACCATCGAGGGTAGCAGAAGTAGCTTTTCAATAGAAACAGTTTTCAGAGAAAGGCAGTGATGGAGGAAAGAATCAAAACTACACCATAAAATAGAGGGGGGAAAAAAATCACCAACCAAATAGTGTGGAAATTGGAGGAACCAATGGAAGTTCCTTGGCGGGGGGGGGGGGGGGGTGACGGTAATCCCATACACTTTCCAACCCACTCCCCAATGTGGTACAGATGTTGTCAGATGAGGGTCAAAGCACCTTCCTACCAAATAGTGTATCAAAACTCAGAGTAGCTTCCTTCTTTCTTCAACAGGTACATGGGTGAATAACAAATTATCCTTTTGTAATTGGCATTTGTCCCATTGTAACAGAAAGAAAAATGAAAAGCACCTATCCTTCAATATTCCCTACCTCCACAACTCACCTCCAATTCTGAATGAGACTAGAATGTATGTGTCTGTTTAGCAAAGAACTGAAGGTTCTAAGAAGTTGTTTTCAAGCTACAAAAGTTTAAAGTGTTCAAGCTTTAAACTTCAAGCTGGTGGGGCTAGGAATATGGCCTAGTGGTAAAGTGGTTGTCTCGTATACATAAAGCCCTGGGTTCGATTCCTCAACACCACATATATATAGAAAAAACCGGAAAGGTGCTGTGGCTCAAGTGGCAGAGTGCTAGCCTTGAGCAAAAAGAAACCAGAGGCAGTGCTCAGGCCCTGAGTGCAAGCCCCAGGACTGGCAACAAAAACAAAATCAAACAAACTAAACTTCAAGCTGGTAAAACTCATTAAAGAAATTACAGCCCTTAGAAAACCTCCTGTTTTTGCAAGTACTTAGACTCTGAAGAACTGGAAGGATGAAATTCTACAAATTAAATGTTCCTTAAAATTAAAATCATCATAGGTGTCTTCAATATCATAGGTCTATGAATTTCAAAGACTGTTTGTCATTCATTCTGCTAAGAAAATGCTTGTTCAAGAAGGTTCTAAAAAAGCTTTTGCAAAAATGTTTAAAAATAAAAATTGAGGGCAAGAAGAAACTAGTGTATGGGGGTGGTGAGCACAGAAATTGTGTCCCTTATTAAAAATAATAAAAGCAGTGTTCTCTCTACAACAGATAGAAGCATTAGTCAAAACAGATCTGTCTTGAAATGGGAGATAGCTGACTCTGGGAGAGGAAAACGAACTCGGAGACTAGAAACATTTACTGCATGTTCTCAGACATTTCTTCTTATTTAAATTGTAAAGGTGATGTACAGAGGGGTTACAATTACATAAATCAAGTACTGAGTACATTTCTTTTTGAACAGTATCATTTCTTCTTTCCTTTTCTCCCTCCAACCACCCACCCCCACAAGTTGCATAGTTCATTTTCAACATAGTGTCTAGTGAGTATCACTGCTGAGTTCTCAGACATTTCTTAAACAGTCCCTTAAATCCCGAGATTTTCATTTGGGACCTCTGGAAAGAATGCTCTTCCAGTTCGTCCTGGCAAAACTAGAGGAGAAATATGAAGCTATTTCTAGGGAGCTCTTTCATTACAAAAGGAGACATTAGTCTACTGTCTGAACTCTCCAGGCCCGGGGTGAGGGTGGGGGCATTCTCTCCTCTGTTTACACAGCCCCTCTTCCAACTACTATTTTCCCAAATGTCACAATCACATTATTATTTCTTTATATGTCCATGAACACCAATTGATTATAAGGTAAGAACCAGAGGTGTATGTATTGCAATGAACTGAATGTTTATATACTCAATTAAGATGTGAGGTCTTTGGGAAGTTATTGGGTCATAAGGCTGGAACCCAATTAAAAAAAAAAAAGATACCAGAGAACTCTCTAACCCTCTTTGTGCCATCCAAGTCAAAATTAAGTCTAAAACCCAGTAGAGTGCCCTCACTAGAATCTAACCACGTTGCCACACTAATCTCAGTTTCTAGCCTACAAATGTGAGAGAACTAAATTATTGCTGTTTATAAACCGCCCAGGCTGTTACCTTTAACTGACTCAATACATGGGTGTCAATTCATTGATTGTTCAACTAAATGATAAGTTAGTCCATGAGGAGATGAGATGCAGACTTGCTGCCTCACCCAAATAATAGTTACTTTGTGCCAAAGTGAATCTCCCCAAAGGCTTTAAAATTTTTAGATACATAATTCAGCAAGGCTGTTATTTTAATGAAAATAAATCCATAACAAAGCTGGTAAAGACTTATTTTAAAATGTAAATGTGTCTGCATGTCAAATTAGCTATTTGCTATTTAGTATTTAAATGATCACAGTATTCTGGACACTATGGAGAGAATAAACTTGAATATTCAGAGTAAACGCCAAATGTAATTCCATTCTTGTTCAACATACAAGCAATACACTTTGTATTCTTGGTACTGTACTGAGACACAAACCAAGAAGTTTCTGATGAGTTTGTTATCCAGTAGGCACTTAATGAAAAACCCAGATATTCTATTTCAAAAATAAAAATCATAAATAAATAAATAAAATGTCAGAGAAAAAATTATCCCACATAAAAAATAATACAAGTTGTTTTTAAAAGTTAAAAAGTCCTTAAGGAAAGAGATGCTGGAAATGAGGGGAGCAGCAGTGACTTCCCTCTGGGTGGTCTTGCTGTTGTCATCAGGCCTGGGGCTTTTCAGAGCTCTTGACTATTTCAGAGAATGGAGAATATTGGAGACATGCTAGTTATTCTTTCTTAAGCTGCCAAGGCCCATATTTTGTGAGGGGGTATGCTAAACCCTAATAGCTCTCTGTGTTCAAGAAAAATCTTAAATACTCAGGTGATGGTAGTGCTGCAGCATAATCCTATCATTATATAAACAATTACTACAGATAACTATGCAAATATAATAGATTTAAAAATCAGTTTACCAAAACTGTGCCAGCCACCCCTCCTGAGGATTTGTAAGAAATGTTCATCATAAAACTACAAGTGGTGTGTCATGCCTATAATCTCAGCACAGGGTAAGCTGAAGAAGGAGAATAGAGAGTAGGACCTGGCTACACAGTGAGATCTCAAAACGAAGAAGAAGAATAGAAGAAGAAGGAGAAGGAGAAGGAGGAGGAGAAGGAGGAGGAGGAGGAGGAGGAGGAGGAGGAGGAGGAGGAGGAGGAGGAGGAGGAGGAGGAAGAGGAAGAGGGAGGAGGGAAGGAGGGAAGAAGGGAGGGAGGGAGGGAAGGAGGGAGGGAGGAAGGAAGGAAGGAAGGAAGGAAGGAAGGAAGGAAGGAAGGAAGGAAGGAAGGAAGGAAGGAAGGGATTCATCCTTAGATCTACAGAATCAATCCAGTGAAAATGGCTAACAAACTCTTCATTCATTTACTTCAATCATATTTATATTCATCCATTTATCAAATATCTGTGCATGCTTGCACTCCTGTATGTGTGTGCCTCTCAAGTGAGCCAGGCTCCAAAATGGCTGTATGAATAATGTGTATCAAAAAGGATGCAATAATAATCCAATAGAAGAGAAGGGAAGAAGCAAATTCATTAGCATCAATAACTCTGTCAAGAATTCAAAATGAGTGCCAGAAAGTAGGGTATAGGTATAGCTAAAGGCAAAGATAACATAAAGTTTATTAAAGCAGGATCATAAAACTGAGTAAAAGCACTCTGTAGCTGGAATTTTGGCATTTAGTTATAGGGAAGAAAATCTTTCAAGCATAGAAAAACATAAAGTCATGAGTTGGAAAAGAACAATATATTTTCAGAATAATAAGTAATTGTGTTATGTTGGATTTTGAATTCTGAGACATGAATTGTCTGAGAATAAATCAGAATAATAGTGTCAAATAAAGTTTCAGGTCATAGGTTTTGAGTGGAAGGTGCTGTTCCCACTTTTCAAAATGAGGGTGAGAAGAGTGTTTTGAGCTCATCTTTTTTCAAAATCCTGTTTGGTCTTGGTCATACTGTGACTTCAATTCCTGTGCAAAACACTTAGGCATCCTGTGATACTATGTTCATGAAGAGAAAAATTTATGTGTCTTTTCATTTCACAGGTAAAATCACATGTACACAAATGACTTTGCAGCCTTACAGAAACAGCACCATATTGTTAGTCCATCCTGTGAAATGAAATGCTTCTGAGTGACTTTCCAGAAAAGCCATACGATGCTATTTGTAAATTACCTTTGTATTCTTTCACATCCACATTCCTCTTGAGGACAAGCGTCTGGGTCTCTACCCACCCACCCCCTTTTCTGGTTTTATTTTATATTTTAGTCAAGAGTAATTTGTAGTTTGGTGAGTTTTCCTGAGCAAGGATATGTTTAAGTTTCTACTTATAGACATCAGACTTCCAGCTCATTTTCTGTCCCCACCCTCATCTCCTGCCTCGTGTCAGGATAGACTAATAGGCAGCCTCTTTTAATCCCTGGGGAAGAGACATCTGTGACAACATGATGAGTCCTGAAGTGAGGAAGGAGTATCATTTGTTAACTACCTTTTTAGCTGTTTCTGTTTCATTACACTCACTCTTTTCCACTTCTCTAAGGCTAGGCAAGGAAATGATCACATTAAGCAAAACAGCTAACTTAAAATGTGTGTGTGTGTGTGTGTGTGTGTGTGTGTGTGTGTGTGTGTGTGTGTAATGCTTACAAAATAATGCATACTTTTCTGAATGCTAGCTGCCAAAAGCAAAGATTATGTAGTTAATGCTGTATCATATTTAAGTTGATCTGTATAGCAGGATATAAAATGAGCTGATGCTTTCAAAGCCTTGTTTAAAACCCAATATAAAAATAGCAGAGGAAATGTGAGCTAGTACTACTTCTATAAAGAGCCAGTTGGCAATTCCCATGCAAACTTAAAAATATATGAAAAATGTAGGCTAACAGTTATACTTCTAGGACTTCATCTTACAGAAATAATCAAATAGGTATAATGAGTAATGTACAAGGTTAATCAAATGTTTATAGTTTAAAATAACAAAAACTGTTAAAGATTAGAAACAACCAAAAACAGATATCTGGCTAAATAAAACACAGCCACAAGAAACTGGGAAACCAAAGCAAAGGAAGAAGCACTTTATATCTACTTATCTGGAGAACACGCCATTGTGTGTAGTTTTCAGTGTATCGAATGTTATCATAAAATAAAATCAAGAAAAAGAATATTTATGTTGTTTATATAAAAACTGTACCAAAAGTGCAGATATAAAAGGAACATAATATTGTCAACTTCCAAGGAAGGGAACTCAGAAGCTGAGACAAGAAATGAGACATATTTCACTGTCTTCTTTTCAGTTAAGAGATGCATGAATGTATTGTCCATATACAGTAAATGACTCCCAACTTTCAGCATTACAAAAATTACCACTGAATGGATTAAAAATTAAATATAAGGCCTGCAACTATAAAATTACTAGAGAAAGCACAAAGAGATATTGTCAGGAAAAGAAAAAGATTTTTTGGACAAGACCCCAAAAGCAAAGAAAACAAAAGTAAAACTAGAAAAATGATATTACTTAAAACTAAAAAAGAAAAACTAAAAAGTTCCCACACAACAAAGGGAATAATCAATAAAGTGAAAATACAACCTACAAAATGGAAGAAAAGATTTGCAAGCTATACATTTGGCTATGGGCAAATACTGAATACATACAAAGACTCAATTCATTCCATGAAAACAAATACCTAGTTTATAAAATAGATCTAAATAGACACTTCTCAAATGAAAAAATATGAATGGGCAACAGACAAGGGGAAAAAAACACTTAACATTGCTAAATGGATACATAACATTTCTGTAATAAAATCAAAGAGAAAGCCATTTCATGTAATGAAACTGAACATTTTCATGGTAACTATTACAAATTCACAAAGAAGATATTTATAGCATCTTTTAATGTCAGCAGAACTCTTAATTACAAATGTAACTTAGGAAAAGTCATTAAACAAGGAACCAAATTAACAGAATTGAAATAAACAACTCTCTGATGATCTACTAAAGCTAAAAATGGATTGAGACCACCTGAGAAAAGCATATAATGAATATTCTTTCAAACTATCCTCTTTTCAGTGGACTTTTGCTTCTTACTGAGTGACTGAATTTAATATTATAGTTCCTGACAAATGCCTGGAGCTATTCAGAGCTGTTGCTTTAGGAAAGAACTATGAGGTTTAATTATCACAAAAGCTAACCTTGAATCAACACAGCTTAAGAAAAGATGAAGAGACTTATTTCCAAGCTCCAACTACTTCTCCATAAAAGTTAGATAATGAGACATCTGTTTTCCTTTAAGAACATTTTAAAAACATTTCAACATATAAATAAATTGGAGAGCTGATGGTCAGTATTTGATCAAAGTTTAATGTTTTGACCAGTAAAAGATAAAGCCATGTGTTATCAAAAATCCACTTTAGCCATTTTTTCTTTCTTTTTTTATTTTGGAGGTTGTGGGCTTGAACTCAGGGCCTACGCACTATCCTTGAGCTTGTTCACTCAAGGTAGCACTCTATCACTTTGAGTCACAGTGCCATTTTTGGTTTTCTGGTGGTTAATTGGAGATAAGAGGCTCATGGACTTTCCTGTCCTGGCTGGCTTCAAGCCACAATACTCCAATCTCAGCCTCCTGAGAAGCTAGGATTACAGGTGGGAGTCATCTGCACTTGCCTATCACTTTAGCCATTTTTATAAAAATAGTATTGTAAAGGTGATATACAGAGGGGTCATAGTTACACAAATAAGCTAATAAATACATTTCTTTTCGCACAGTGTTATCCTGCCTTCATTTTCTCCCACTTCCCTAAAATCTTCACCTCTCCCCAAGTTGTAAAATCCAAAATAGTGTCCAGTGAGTACCAGTGTTGCATTGGTTCACTCTTTGTACCACCATTTCTGTGATTTTCTTTCCCTTCCCCAAATCAGATTACCTTATACACAATACAAAGTGTATCAAAATCAAACAGTGATAACAGGGAGTAAACCAAAGGTGAGGGGAGAGAAAGAAGAAAGAAAGAACTGCAAAGAGTACAATAAAAAAATCCTTCTCACTTCCATTTCTTAGAGCTCATTTCTATAAGCATCATTTTATATGCTCATATTATTACAAATTAGGGAAACCATGCAGCCTACGTTTCTTTGGGTCTGGTTTTCTTTGCTTAATATAATTTTTCCAGATGTTTCCATTTCCTTATTAATGGGGCAATGCCATTCTTTGTGATGGAAGTATAGAATTCCATTATGTATATATACCACTTTTTCTTGATCCATTCATCTACTGAGGGGCATCTGGGTTGATTCCATACCATAACTGTGGAGAAAAATGCTTCCATAAACATGGTTGTATTTGGTAGCTTTAGCATGGCCTTGTTTGTGGTCATTTCAGCATTTTTAAAGCCAAAAAGTTCCCAAATAACACTGACATCTAAGTAAATGACTTTGTGTTAAAGGACCAAAAATAAACTGGATTCAAAATGTTTGTCTGGAAACTCAATCAGTTGAATTGCAGTACATAAGTATAAGCAAGCAAATGAAGGGGGCAAGGAAAGAAAAGAAAAAGGGAAAGAGGAAAGGAAAGGGAATGGAAGGGAAAGGAAAGGAAGGGAAGGGTGCTGATATACAAAAGCTAATTTGTTTATATTTTATCTTAAGTTATTCTTTCTAGCAGGATATCAGACTAAGATTAAGCTTCATTTGGTTGAAAAATCAAAATAGCCATTGCCAGAACAAGAGACTCATGTTTTTACTTACATGAAAGAAGTTTAAAGAGTAGTGTTAGCAAGAAACTCATAGCTCACACCTGTAATCCCAGTTTCTGCAATCTGAGGGTCTCCGTTCAAAGCCAGCCCAGGTAGTAAAGTCTGTGAGACTCTTATCTCCAAATAACCACCAGAAAACCAGAAGTGCTGCTGTAGCTCAGTAGTAGAGCACTAGCCTTGAGTAAAAGAGCTCATGGACAGCACCAAGGCCCTGTGTTCAAGCCTCATGACCAGAAAAAGAAAAACAGACAGACAGACAGACAGACAGACTAGTGTAATGGTTCCATTAGGACCAAAGTTTTTCTTTTTCCTAAATATCCTAAGTGGTTTCTATCTTCTGAGTCACCCACATGGTACAAGATGAGAACTGAAGTTTCTGCTGGCATGCCCACTTCATACTACAAAAAAACAGGAGATATTGGGACACAACTTTCAACTGTTAGAGAAATATAATTTAAAACCAAATCTTCTCATCTAGAAAACTCTGCACAAAGGCAGTGGGGGGGGGGGGAATGCTTATTTTTGCATAAGCATGAAAGTAGACTATGATGCACATTATAGGCAATTTCATGCTACTGTAAAAATAGAAATCTCACACTTCATATAGGCAAGCACACAGTCTACCACACTCGTGTTCTCAAATCTTCAAATAAGAGTTCCTGTAGATAACCACTTTGTTGCACTTGGTTCATGCTAGATTTCCCTGGCAATTGAGATGGTGACCCATGTGAATTAAATGACTCAACAAAGAAACATATTTCTCCTGTCTTGGTGAAAGGAAAAAGCTCTACAACTTGAAAAGATGATATTCCTACTCTCCAGCCAAAAGTGGCCGATAGGGAACTATTTTCCCTGAATGTTTCCATTTAGAAGAGATAATCCCAAGCTCTTGAGACACACATTTCTTGGTCAAGCTGACAAAAGGCCTCTCTACTTTTCAAAAGGATTTACATACATAGTTGAGTGACAGAGAAAAGTACTTCCAGTTAAAGTTTCTAAAATAAAAGCTGTAAGAAAATGGAGGGGAAGGAAATCTCTTCCTTCATTTTCAACACGAGAATTAATCCTCTTAAGATTTAATTTTCATTTGTCTTCCATGCATAAATTCCCTTAAAAGAAAATTCTCTTTATATCTCAATCAGCCAGCACTTGCTTAAATGGATATTTAGCATCAAAGAGAGCTCTGAGTTGCATGCCTCTCTCTCTCTCCCTCCCCCCTCTCTCTCACTTGCATTGGGCAAGATGCAAAGTGAAGTTAGTGACAGAAAAATTTGTTAGAAAAGAATCACTTTCAGTTGACTTAAAGTGGGTCATTTCTCAAGTAAGAATGATAGTTTTTACTCCTACACAAGTTTTGATTGAAATGTAAGGGGCTTGGAATGGTAAGCCCTTTCCCAGGACTAGCCTAGCTGATGAGACACTCACTGTCCCAAGGATGAAGAGGTCAACTAAATTACATATGATCTCTAGGACATGGATAACTGGCCTAGATAGATAAGTAGAAGATCTACAGCTCCAAAAACTGTCCCTTGACCCATTTTAAGGAGGAATGAAGCCTTCCATTAATTCTGAATTAAGTGGGTAGAATATTAAAAAAAAAAAAAGACACCTTGTGACATTAGTGAGCTGCATAGGCTGGTCACCTTCAAGTTATAAAGTCTAATTACACTATTCTTTCTCAGAAATCTTATTATCTCATCTTCCATTTTAAATTCCCTTTGCATTTTCCCATCATTTATGTCTAACTGCTACCTACCTGTTACCTGACTTGAGTATGCCAACTGAGTCAACACAGGATATGGTAGCCATGCCCAGAAGATCAGTTCAGCTGACCTGATTCTTGCATGCAATTCAAGAAGAATTCAAAAAAGATACAAAAGTGACAGTTAAGTTTATTAGGAAAGCAACATACTTCCTCTTTTTTATTAAATTTAATTTTATTGTATGTATAGAGGGATTACAGTTACTTACATAAGGTGCTGGGTACATTTCTTGTCAAACTTGTTACCCCCTCCCTCATTTTTCTCCCACTTCCAGTTAATTTCCAACATAGTGTCTTGTGAGTATCACTGTTGCATATCCCTTTGTCCTTTATCTCACCATTTTGATGTTCCCCTTCCCTCCCCTAATTCAGATAAATGTATACACAATACCCAATATACCAAAATCAAATACATTGACAACAAGTGATAAACCACAGGAAAGAAAATTTAAAGAAAAAAGATTTCACACAGTACTATGCAGCATACTTTCAATGGACTAAAGGCAACGGGTCTTGTCTAAGATGGCAAGTATTTTTACTGAGGCATAGGGTTGGGGTTTTTTTTTTGTTTGTTTGTTTTTAATTTAGGTCTTAGTACATTAAGACCCTCCCCAGCACCACCCCAGGTTGCACAAAACTAAAGGAGGCTTATCCAATTATATTGTACAAATAAATACAAGGTCCATCTCACTCCTTGAATACGGTTCATAGGCCTGGGTCATTGTTTAGTTAGGTTTAAAATCTACTGTTTTAGCATTCTTTTTGGTCAACACACCTTAGGCTGCAATTCTGTTTTCCTTTAATCCTTAGCTAAGTAAGAAATGCAAAAACATCTTGTGACATCCCAAAATCTTGGTGGGCTACTTGGCTCTAAGCAGAGACAGTCATCTGTAAGTTGGGAAGTTTGCTTTGAGTGCTGCTTTGGGGAGCTTGAGGAACCTGGGCTTTATCCTTGAGCTCTTTTGTCCAAGGCTAGCACTCTACCCCTTGAGCCATAGCTCTGCTTGTAGCCTTAAGAACTGTGAAGCTGTAATCACTGTGTTCTCCCTCTAAGACCTTGCGATCTCTTCCTTGTAATCCCTTCCTCCATTTTAGATTCCTTCTGTGCATCTCCATTGCTCTACTCACATAATGTGCAGTTTACTCAAATACCTTATTCAATTTTTCCTCGTGAATTGTTTATACCCAAGTATTCTTACTTTTTAAGTCAATGAAAAATCTCTTATGAAACACATGAATGCCACAGAGTGCCTGTATAGGAGCCAACAGGATCTTTGGTGTGGTTTAAGATAAATTAGGGAAAGTTGCCCAAAGGCAAATAAGTCTCTGTTTTAAACAGTGCTGTGTACTCTTCCTTAGGTAAGTATTTTAGAGAGAATTGGACCATTTAAGATGGGTAAGTGGCTCAAGAAGGTGAAAGAAAGAAGCTTTTGTTTTTCAAGGAGCCTCAGTGAGTTAAAGAAACAGGAAACAGTGTTGCATGGTGAGAAAACTGAAAAGCCACATTTTGAGAGGTCAAGTCAGGAGTCTCTATTAGAAGGCCATTGACCACAGACATTGTTGCATTTGTAACATTGTTACAAAGACCTGTAGCCTTGCAAATACACTTAACACTGTCAGGAAACAGAGCCATAACAGCAAGAGAGGAAAGAATGACAAAAAAAAAAAAAAAAAGCTACCAACAAAACCGATCAGCTCCAATGGAAAACTGAAGTAGGATGTCACATTGACTGGAGGAGATCCAGGAGGCAGGACTCAGGCAAACAGGAGACACATGGCATAGCATACCCCTGCCTTAGCTGGTTCAGGCCTAAATACGATCAGATCAGGGAGTAGGTCACAGGGAGCTTGAGAGTGTACCACCCGTTTGGTAGGTCTAGTAACCTATTGTCTAAGTCTCACCCCTGTCTCTAGGAATTTAGGCATGCCCATCATCTGGGAGGTAGGACTTTCCTTCCTCTACCATGAAGATAAGATAGCACCCATTAAACCCAATACCCAATATCATCTACCCACCACATAGCCATCTTGGCACCAGTTAGATTCAGCATCCAACCATAGCTTGGAAGAAAATGAGCATTTTTACATAAAGAGTCTAGAACAGATATTAACAGGCCAACTCAGTTCACCGTTATTGAGATTACAAAAACTTTCAGGTCAAATAGGTCAACCATTACCTGGGCAAGAGATTTCAGTCTGTCAGAAGACTTAAATCTGGGAAGGAACTGAAAGTCATAGAGGGAATTCTGTTTTACCACAGAATTTAATGGATACTGGACACATCCATTAGGTCTACAATCTGGCCTCAACATCAGTGTTTAAAAACAAGCATCAAGCTAGGAGTCTGTACTTACTCAAGGGAATTGTAAACCATCTGTACCACCAGTCTCTAATGGTGTCTAGAAATTCTGATGTTAACACACATGCCCACACTGGTTGGGGCTCTTAAACCATTGGGTATGTCCTTAATAAAGGGCTTCTTGACTTACTACTGGTAGGGTGAACAAATTAATTTAGCAAGTAAGAGAAAAGGGCTATCTGCAGCTAGTGTAGGAAACTACTTGACAGAGCTATGAAAATTGGAAATCAGCCTATGGGTTCAAATACACGAAGATTTTGTGTGTGTGTGTGTGTGTGTGTGTGTGTGTGTGTGTGTGTGTGTGTCAGCCCACTCAACAGATTGTGCTTCTTTGTTTACCATCACGGAATAAGAGTGGAACTCAAATGCCATCAGGTATAAAGCTATAAAATAATTATGTCATACAATAAAAAATAATTATAGCTGAGCCACACTAGAGAATCTGTGACAAGAACTTAAACTTCTTTTCCTGTACAGCACTGATTCCTGTTTTGTTTTGTTTTTTTCTTTTGGCCAGTCCTGGGGCCTGGGGCTTGGATTCAGGGCCTGAGCACTGTCCCTGGCTTCTTTTTGCTCAAGGCTAGCACTCTGCCACTTGAGCCACAGCACCACTTCTGGCCGTTTTCTGTATATGTGGTGCTGGGGAATTGAACCCAGGACCTCATGTATACAAGGCAAGCACTCTTGCCACTAGGCCATATCCCCAGCCCTGATTCCTGCATTTTAGAACACTGGCTATATATGCGAATCCACAGATGAATTAAAAGCAAGAAAAAAAGCTTGGCATCATTTTTGTATCTGTCCTTGTTCTAAGCTATTCGCTTTGGAGTCACTTGAATCCAAAAAGACAGGACTTAGTGATAACATCTTTATGGAGAGGAATGAAGGAAACTGCTTCAAAGGAAAGGAATTCCTCCTCAGAACTGACCACCCATTAAGCAACAAGGATTTGTTTACCCAGACCTAGGAATGTCTGGATCACTTATTTTTGTTATAGCTACTCTCAAATAATATCTGATAACGACTTCTCTTGAGCCCTTTCATAATGACAAATTAGGCCAAAAATGACCAGAACTACTTAATAATTATGCATTTCTCTCTCCCCATGCTCAAGGGCTTCGTTTCCTTAAACCTAAAGTTCATGTCTATACCTCAAAGATGACTAAGAATGAGCTGAAGTGCTTACTTTGCCTCTTCACATGCTGTACTTCACCATTACAAATCTCTCTGGTTGTTTTGGTTTTTTTAGTGTGTGGGTTTTTTGGGTTTTGTTTGTTTGTTTGTTTGTTGTTGTTGTTTTGCCTTTTTGGTATATTGGGATAAGAAGCTCTTTGGTCCGGGACCCAAAGTTTCCATTTCAAATGCACCACTCTCCCAAAGGAATGCACATTCAATGATAGTTAAAAATCTGAGTTGGGTATATACATATCTACATACCATGTCTGCAGGCTGAATTTGGCCTCTTAATTGTCACTTGAGATACCTAACAACCATAGCAATGATAGAATCAGTGTAAAGATACACAAATCTGATTCTAGAATGATTAAAATCTACTTCTTCAAGGTCACAAAGGAAAAACAATGTAAAGGTCTTAGGAAGAACAAAAAACAATCTGCTGAGCACAATTCAGGTCTAATCACCAGATCCTAAAGACCCAAACATGCCTTAGACAACTTTCCAGAAACATATTTGATAAAATGTTACTACCATTTTTATTGTTTCTGATCCTGCTTATTATCATGAATCCATATCCAAAACATTGTTGGATAAAGTCTATTTTGTTTCCTTTAAAGCTCGGGTAAGTATATTTGTGACTTATTTTTAAACCCTAATATTTTCATCAATATTGGATGACGGTCACTCAGAGGACAGCTGGATCAACAGAATCTCCAACATACAGGGAAGACAGACCATAGCAATGTCAAAAGAGAAGTGTCCATAAATTATGTTTCTATGATAGGTTTGTTTATAAGTTTTTTAAAAAGTAGCTTTTTGACTTTAAATACTTGTTATGACAAAGTTATATTTGGAGACTTTTCTAAGAAAGTTGTAATCACTTGCTTTGGCCAGAAATTGCCTTTGTGGCCTGGCATCTTGAGAATTTGCCTGGCTTTTTGTGGCTGCCACCCACAACTGGGAACCGTCCAGTCAAAAATTAAATACAACCCAAAAGTAAAGTACTTTTCTTCCTTGTTTATTTGTTTCTCCCAAATAAGAATGGTTTAGCAATGACAGTGCCTTCATTAGAAGGACAGAATGTCACAGCAGGTCAATCATACCATAATAAAATTGCAAACACTTTTGTACATTTTTCTAAAACCTGCTACATTTAGCTAGGATTAAATGTAGATCTCTAGTGATAAATAAATGTTAAAGACCTTTGCCTGTAAATATAAGCAGATATTGATTATGGGAACATATATGTTGTACTAATAGCTCCCAAAGAATAATAACTAACTTTCTAAAGCATATTTTGCAAGATTTAACTCTAATCTACTTACAACTTTAAAAAAAAATCTGTTCCTCTACAAATATCTAAGGAGCAATGTGGAGTACTTTCAAAGAAAAAAATAACATCATCTAATTATAAACATTCATCAACAAATGAGGGTTAAGAGAATATAATTGCAAAGTATGGACATGTTGAAAGTTTCTACAGAGGAATAGAGCACAGCAAAATTAGAACAGTAGTATCCATTATAGCCAGTAATTTTCTGTGAGTAATCAGAACTGTGATTAACTCCATAAATAAAATGTATACTTGTGTAAATATGTTACAAAGTTCTTCCTAGTACTCTCAGTAAAGAATGAAAAATCAAATTCTGAGTATATTTTCGAAAGAAACTACTGTATTTTTCCCATAGGTTGTACCTATTTAGATTTCTGCAGTAAAAGAAAACATCTTCACTAAGAAGAAAAAATGGGTAGTAGGTCCTTCCAATATTCATTTGCCATATTGTGAAAATCAGATGAATCTATTATTCCTCTGACTTATGACCCATAAGAGTCGTAGAATATGTGCTTCTTTGAAATGACTAAGAAATATATCCATTTATGGGCTGGGAATATGGCCTAGTGGTAAAGTGCTCGCCTCATATACATAAAGGCCCTGGGTTCGATTCCTCAGCACCACATATATAGAAAAAGCCGGAAATGGTGCTGTGGCTCAAGTGGTTGAGTGCTAGCCTTGAGCCAAAAAAAGCCAGTGACAGTGCTCAGGCCCTGAGTTCAAGCCCTGGGACTGGCAAAAAACAAGAAAACAAATAAAAAGAAATATATCCATTTACAAACTATTTATCAAGCAGTTAGAATGAAATATAAGCAAGAAAACATATAGTCATTAAGGAGGATGATTTATTAATGAATTTAAGGGGTTTTTTTTGGACATGATAGAAATAACCTAAATTAGAAGAGGAAGATCAGATAGATTTTTCTGAGAGTTCAATGATAGAATCCCGCCCATTTGGATGAGAGGAAGTGGGATTTGGAGGTTGTTAAGTGAACACCTCAATAAATATATAGCAAGACTGAGGCTTTTTCCAAGAACTGAAGAAAAATAACTAGTGTCATGATGTACAAAGATGAGAAAGACAAGGGGAAAAGGTAAGAGTAATGTCAGTGAATAAGAACGGCAGGAAGAAATGTGAAAAAGATCTGACTAGGGAAGTTTCAAGAATGAACCAGATCTAATCGGGAACTAGATATATTATTACCACTTTGTTAGGCATTTTGATTTTTTTCATTTAAGGAAAAAAGTAATGAAGCCACTGAGAAGTTTAAAATACAAAGAAAAATATATCTGAGAAATGTCACTCCAACTGTACTGGAGATCTTTGTTTATTGATTGAGAAAAGGGAAATCATGTAGATTAGACACTGATAATGACTCTCTTCATTATGAGAAGTGGATGGAATGGAGATTTATATAAGAAAGCTTTATAAAGATTTATATCAGGAAGCTCTGATGGAATTCACCTATAATTCTAGCAGTAAAGACACCAAAGCAGAAGGATCATGAGTTGTAGGCCAGCAGGGCTACACAGCTAAATTCAGGCAGGGTAGGATACATAGCAAGACCTTGTCTCAACAAACAAAACAAAGTAGACTCAGCAGAATTCGATTAAAAATGGGCCATATAGTTGAAGAAACAAGAAGTTCGGCAGGGAATATTATAGAGATATAGAAAAATAGATTAAAAACTCAGAGGGATGCTATAAGAGAGAAAGTAAAGGCACTAACAGAGATCTAGTTTAAATGTACTAAACTGTTATTTTTGTAGATTCAAAAAACATTCACAGGATAGATCCTAAAAGAAAGACAACTTGGTATTTCTTTTTTTATGAATTAATTTATTGTCGAAGTGATGTACAGAGGGGTTACAGTTTCATATGTAAGGCAGTGAGTACATTTTTTATCAAACTTGTTACCTCCTCCCACCTTCCCCACTCCCTACTCCCCCTGCCTCAAGTTGTACAGTTGGTTTACAGCATATTGGCTTTTTTTTTTTTTTTTTTTTTTTTTGGCCAGTCCTGGGCCTTGGACTCAGGGCCTGAGCACTGTCCCTGGCTTCTTCCCGCTCAAGGCTAGCACTCCGCCACTTGAGCCACAGCGCCGCTTCTGGCCGTTTTTCTGTATATGTGGTGCTGGGGAATCGAACCTAGGGCCTCGTGTATCCGAGGCAGGCACTCTTGCCACTAGGCTATATCCCCAGCCCGCATATTGGCTTTTAACTATTGCTGTTGCATTGCTTCACCTTTTATCCTTTTTCTCTCCATTTTGATGTTCCCCTTCCCTATTACTTCCAATAAATGCATATACTATACCCAGGGTACTAAAATCAGTTACAGTGACATCAAGAGTAAAGCCATGGGGAAGAAAGACAAAATAAAAAGACATAATTTCACATGGCACTGTTGAAAAGAACAATGACAATGATAAACCACTTATTTTCATAACTTGGAGATTATTTCACTTAGCATCATCTTATATGTTCATATGTACATACCTACTGAGCTATTGTGATCTTCTGATAGGACTATCCTAGAGATGTACCAATTATTACTAATGAGGAAAATCATAGATTCTATGTTTCTTTGGGTCTGAATCACTTCACTTCGTATGATTTTTTTTCGAAGTCTTTCCATTTCTTTCAAATGAGGCAATGTCATTCTTACCGATAGAAGCATAGAATTTCATTGTATATATGTACCCCATTTTCTTGATTCATTTGTCTACTGAGGCGCATCTGGGTTGGTTCCATATTTTAGCGATAGTAAATTGTGCTTCAATGAACATAGTTGTGCTGGTAGCTTTAGTGTGGTCTTGCTTGTAATCTTTTGTGTAGATGCCCAAAAGCCAGGCTGCTGGGTCATAGGGGAGCTCTGTGTTTATTAGCCTTTTGAGGAACCTCCAAACTGCTTTCCAGAGTGGTTGAATAAGTTTACACTCCAGCCAACAGTATAGTAGGGTTCCCTTTTGGCCACATCCCCACCAGCATCTGTTGTTAATTAGTTTTCTTGCTAATGGCCATTCTTACTGGGGGGAGGTAATGCATTTCTTTTATGGCCAGTGATGTCGAGCACATCTTCACAGGCCTCTTGGCCATTCTCATTTCCTCTTCAGATAAGCCTCTCTTTAGCTCATTTATAAAGGATGCAGTTGTTTCTTTGAGGATTTTTTTTTGGGGGGGGGGAACTTAATTTTTTGAGTTCTATGTGTAACTTAGATATGAGGCCTTCATCTACAACTTGGTATTTCTAAAAACCATGATCACCACTGTATTTGGTCATTTGCTTGGCTGAAAGCTCTCTTAAAAGAATGAATCCTAAACTGGGCACCAGTAGCTCATGGCCTGTAATCCTAGCTACTCAGGAGGCTGAGATCTGAGGATTGTAGTTTGAAGCCATCCTGAGCAGAAAAGTTCCATGAGACTAATCTCCAGTTAACCATCAGAAAACCAGAAGTGGTGCTGTGGCTCAGAGTAGTATAATGCTAGCCTTAAACAAAAGAGCTCAGAGACAACACCCAGGCCCTGAGTTCAAGCCTAATGACTAAGAAAAAAAATGAATTCTAAAAATTTGATCATAATTAAGTTCTTTGCCATTATAATTTTACCTTTGTGGATTTTTTTAGAGTATGTATGTTCTGATGAGAATTCTGTATATAAAAGACACTAGATCGCCAGAAAATAAATTTCATACCATTAGGCATAATGATGCATTCCTATAATCCTAGGAGGCTAAGATAAAAGGCTAGTCTGGGCTACATGGCAAGACTCTGTCTCAAATAAAGCAAAATAAACCAATAAGCATAAAAGGAATTACTACTTTAATAGTACTTCTGATGACACTCAAATACTTGAAATTGTGAAAACAAATTAACTTAGCAGGTTTCCCGCCTCCCCCACCCCCACCCCCCAGGATTTGTTGAACTTGAAAAACAAATACAGAAAGAGATAGGATAATTCCTGCCCCAGTCAAAAAGTTATTTTCTCCTTATTATATCTGAGGGGACCACGCTATACAGCTTTGATCACCAAGCAAATATTTTAGTTTCCTTATTCATCTAGGCTTTTTTCATCACAACCACAAATTCACTGTCTCATTCTTTTTCTCATCTAAGTTGACGTTTGCCTTTGCAACATTCCCCTCATCCCTTTTCCTTCTCTCCCTCATTTCTTCCTTCTCCCCCTAAAAAACAAAAATCACATTAAAAACTTCCCAATATGGTGGTGATTTGCAGATGAGTTCATTAGGATATTGAGCTATCAATAGACAATTTTTTTCTAAAACAGATTATTTTTCTGTTCAGCTAGACTAGATGGTTACAACACTATACACTGAGTAACCCTAGTGCTTACAAATGTCTTCAATTAGGTAGTGAAGTGATGAATATAATTAATCTGTTGCTATGCTATCTTTCAACAACAAAGTATTGCTAATACTGTTCTGTAGTGTTCAATGTAAAACTTTTCTGAAGCTGGCCCGTGCTGTAAAGTTGTGTAGTTGTATTTACCCAACTTGCTTTGAACTTGTTTTGCTCTGTATTGATCACACCTGTAAACGTCCCCTGGAGAGTTTCATCCTGGACAACACCTCTGGAAGTAACAAGCCCCTATAGTTAAGCTAAAGGGAAAATTCCTGTGGTTTGGGGGTATATGAGCAGCCTTTTGAGATGGAGCAGGACTGCACTTGAGATCCCAACCTGCAGCCCTGGCACGCCAGTACTTTCTCATTCAATAAAATCTTTTTTTTTTTAATTTTTCTAATATGAGTGTCTCATTGTCTGTCGATCTGTGGACCCCACAACAGTAGAAGGCAACTGAGGACCATTCAGTGATATCAGGCGAGAGAAAAGATATATTCTCCTTGTTCCCAAAAGTATCTTCATGTGTGTCTCTGTATCTGACTCTCTCTCTCTCTCTCCCCCCTATGTTACCTTTTAGTTAAGTACAAAAAACTCCAAAACATGATCCTAATAGAAAAATACCTGATAAATCTAAACGGAGCAATTGTCCATAATATAACCAATCAGTGTTCTTCAAAACTATGAAAGTCATGAAAAACAAGGAAAAGCTAAGCTATTGTCCAAACCAAAAGAAACTAATACATATGGCAGTCAGTCATGTAAGGCCATCTAAATGCAAGGCCATATCCTAGCTTGGATCCTGAAAGAGAAAAGGATATTAGTAGAAAAGCTAATAAAATTCCAATGAAATCTAGATTTGCAGGAATGTACAACTGCTTTGTTGTTGTTGTTTTCCTTTTTTTGTGTGTGCTGAGGATGTTACAGAGTTCTAGTTCAAAAGGTTGGGGGGGGTGTATTCCAATAGTCACACACACCCCAAAAGTCCAATCAACAGAGAGATAAGTGATGACATAAATTGATTTGTTTCAATGAAGTCAATGTGTAGGAAGCAGTGACCTCATGTCCCAGGAACTTTTTGTGTGGTGCTAACAACAGTTTTGGCATTATATAGGAGAGGAATAAGAGCAGGAGTCAAGACAGTCAGATTGTATCCCAGCTGATCATTATCTCAGATCTGATCTTGTGAGGTCTTACTGGAATCAGGGAAGTAGTTTCTGCTGTTCGAGAAGCTGTTTTGACTCTGGTCATGGGATATTTTCCTTCGGGGCTCATTGTCTCTGGGATTTGAAATCAGCTGGAGAGAGTAAATAAAGAAACAAAATGAAGTCAGGGCAATGACTGTGGTCTGTTAAGCAAGAGGACAGGGGATGAAGAGTAATTTCAAAAGGATCCCAGTTACAGAACTGAACTCAAGATTTTGCACATGCTCACCACAGGTTTTAACACATGAGTTTCTTAATTTTGAAAAAAATATATTGTAAAAATGTATATTAGAATAAAAGGGATAGACCAGAAATCTCTATTTACTTTGTTGATTTTCATTTAAAATTATTCCAATTATAAATTAGAAGGACAAAAAATCAAATTTTACCCTGTCTTCTCTTCCTTACGGCTGTAATATTCAAATAAAAGTAATATGTTACATTATGTGACATATTCATTTCCAATCTATATAATTTCATTTATTATTCTATTTAATATTTACAGCAGCTACATATGTAGTTATTTTACATGTAAGGAAATGGAAAGTCTGAAGGGTGATGACTTGGTCACAGTTTACTATGTTGTTTAGGTACAGACTTTCTTTCTACAAAGAGATGGAATAAAAATTAACATGAAGAACATAATGCATTGGATGTTGATGACTTCATACGGATATCATTTGTACAGCAAATGTCCACTGGAGAATTTCTCTTATCTGACTACGAGTGATTTTACACCAGAAAGCCAGTTTTCATTAAAAAAATCTTCCCTGACAATTTTTAGCTATCTGGGAAGGTGAACAATCAATAGGAGTCAAGCTGAAAGATGGAGCCTTCTCTACATAGGCTATTACCTATTCTGATGACCCATTTCCTTTTTCATACTATTTATTCTCTTTGGAGGCCTACATACATCTCCCCTTCTTTTTTCCACTATGAAAAGAGTATATAAGATTTTAAATTTCTCTGGATTGTCTTCTCACCTTCTCACCTTCTATGAAATAGAAACACTGCATATATAAATGAATGTATTTTTATCCTATTGATCTATTGGTTGTAGTTTATTTTAGCATATTCAAACACCTTTCCTACAGAGACCTCAGGAAAGTCATGTTTTTAAAAATGGTATTGACTTCTTTCATACAATAGTCTGAAGACATCACAAAAATGTCCAAAAACCAAAGCTCCTTCTATGGTGGTCCCCTGGATTTGCTCTTGTTAACAAGTAAACACAGGCTCATCAATACTCTGCTTGGTTCTATCTACCTCACTTGCAACCCAGTGGCCACAACAGAGTCACAAGACTACATTAACCTAAAGGAAAATAGGGACTATGATGTAATTTGAAGATTCCCACTCAGAAGCTGGGGATAAAGGGGAAAAAAAAACAGAGTTGGAAAAAAAACAACAACAAAAACTGAATCTGCTATAAGCCCCAGACTCTAGAAATAGAACAAATAGTTTAATCCAAGTGTTCTGATTATAGCTTAATGCTTAATATGTATTTATACTCTCTATTCATATACTTGAGAACCAGTGGTTGAGTTAGTTTTTTTCTAATGTTTAATGTCTTCCTTAATAATAAATTTGCTAAGAAATGATTAGGTCAGTTCCTTCTGAGTCAGTCTTCTGATGTTCATGTGTTTTATGACATCAGTTTAAATGTGAGTGCTTCCTAGAATGCATGCATAAAGTAATACCACTTCAACTTTTCTAAGAAAACTAGATAAGGACTGAAAGTCGAAGAGAACTCCATTGTGCTGGGCACTGCCACCTATTTTGCCAATTGTCATATGACCGTAAGAAAACTCCTTAACCTTTTATCCACCGGATCAAATTCAAGTTTCATGCAAATTAAAATTAAATATAATTTGAAGACCTTCTTTCAAAATATACACAATTACTGATCCAAAATTAAGTGTAAAAATAGTTCTTTTATAGTGAGAAATTAAGTAATGAAATTTTTAAACTTCAAAATATGTAACTATTCCAAATTTCTAAAAAATAAATTTTTGTGATAAGATCTTACTATATATCCAAGGCTAGCTTTGAACTCTGCTAGCCCTGGCAGGTCAAGAATTCTCAGTCTTCCAGCCACAGCTAAATGACAGAATTATAGGTATGCCAACACGTGCTGTTCTGATATTTTTATGCTGTCTACTATGTTATATCTGGCATACATTTCCCACTCCATTTTTGTTCCATACTCTTTGATAACCTTTTCTAAAGGGAGAGAAGAAAAGAAAGATTTTCATGATTCATTGAAATTTATATTACAGTTAAGGTTAATTGAAAAAAGTAAGTCCATACTACATGTATTTGATATTGATATTACTGCCATTGTTTTTACCTTACAAACACAGAAATTATAATAAGTTCTGTTTTGTGATAATGCTATAGAAATAAAAATACATACACTTGTCATTACATAGATTACATTATTGAATATAATCCTTTAACGAATCACTATTTTGTATAGGCTTCAAAATGCATTGAATGTTCTCTGCTTACCATTTTATACAAATAATGGCTGGAATGTTCTCCCAGACTAGTGTCTAGTGCTCTTTACTCCAAAGCTTTTTTAAAAAATTCTTCTCCATTGCTTACTGTGGCTCCCCAGGTAAGGAATCACATATACCCTAGAATAGTCAGCAATAACTTAACCAGTCATGGAACTGACTAAGAACCCCTTAAATATATACTACTCCATCCATATGTATCCCTAACTCAACTTCCCTCACCCAATTGCTAAAAATGACCCAATGTCATCTAACAGGAGGCAAAGCATGATGAAGGAACATAAGAGAGAGCAGCACTCTGAAGATTGAGGGTTTTATTGTAAAGTTTACAAAACCTATGTGATGATGTAATCACATTTTAGGGCTTCCAGACAGTCTTAGGTGGAACCTAGAGCAGTGAAAATCACATGATACTGAAACAAAAATGGGTACATCAACCAATGGAACAGGAAATGGAGCCCAGAAATAAGCCTGTGCATTTACAATCGATTGATTTTGAACAAAGGTGCCAAGAACAGAATGGGAAAAGAACAGGCTCGCCAATAATGTTAGGAGAATTGAATATTCACATGCAGAATTATGATATTGGACTCTTATCCTACACTCTATGCAAAAGTCAATACAAAATGGATTAAAGAGCAAAGTGTGGTGGTCCATACAAGAACTTAAGAAGCTAATACAAGAGGAAGTAATTTAGCTAGCCTGCCAAGATTCTGACAAATGAAAGTGCTGGGGATGAGAGATTTATACAACAAATCTGAAAATGAATTAAGACCTTATATGTTAGACCTGAAACTATAAAATGAGTACAGGTCAACATGATGAGAAAGTTCTATGACATTTATCTACACAATGATTTTTTTATATATAAATCTCTAAAGCATAGGCAATGAGAGTGAACAGATCATTTCATTAAACCAAAAGTTTAAAGTTTTTTACTTCACAATAGGGCTGGCTCCTACTTCTCCTGTGCGAAATAGAGAAAATACCAGCCTCATTTATTCAAAAGGTAGAACAGGAAAGATATACAAAAAATTTTTTTTAATTGAAAGGTTGCTAGGAAAACTTGACACTAGGCATTTTACTGAAGAGTTATTCCCCAAGACTACCATCCCAGTCAATATAAAATTTAGTAACCCTCTGGGATTTTTTTCTACCTATGTTTTGTTTCTTTTCCATGTATCCCCACTTTCACGTGAATTGTGGTATTTCCTTCTCCATACTTGGCTTATAGTTAGTTTTCTTTTTCCTGTGTTTTATTTCCTGCTTTTTTGTCCTATTCTGTCTTTTGTTGATCCTCTATCCCTTTCCCGGGATCCCACTCAATCTTGAATTCTTGCTGCTTGTATCTACTTACATAGTAAGAGAAATGCTCTGCTTGTCTTTTCTAAGCTACTTCTCATATCTTTAGTACCCACAGGTGTTGAGAATGCAATTAGACTGGAAGATAAATGCAGCTATTGAGAAGCCCCACTAACCAGATGGGATTTCAGGGTGACCCTGTCTGTTTGCAAGCCTTGCCTTATGAAATACAGCCAATGATGAAATTCATGGCAAGCAAATTCCTTGCACAATGTGGGCAAAAGCATGATGGATTGATTGGTGATAATAGATAGCTCTCTCTTACTCTTAGTCCATGAACTGTGGTTCATGGGTTTCCTCTAGCAACAACTGATTTGTCTCCCATATAACAATGCTCTACCAAGAGCTGGGCTCATGCCTTAGTGATCCAAATTACTACTAACACTTAGAAGATTTTAAACCATTTCAATGGCTTTTAACTTAAGCAGACAGCCTACCATATGGAGCAAGTTTGCTAAGACTGTAAAACATTCTCTTCTAAAGTATGAAATGTGGAATTAATGTAAAAGGGAAGATTTATATAGAGAAAATCTGAATAATCCTACTTGTCAATTGTTCATTCTTCTGGGGAAATAACTATTAGAGCTCCTTATAATCTTAATCCTACACACTTTTTGAAAAATATATGACCCATTTCAGTATTAGGAAATAGATCTGAAAGCTATATATACACTAAAAAGTGGGTTACTTCAATATGCCTGGTAACACTTATCCTTGGGGTATTTTTGAAAGAGGTATGCAATGTATTTTTAATCTTCATTTTACAATGTGAAATGAAGATATCGCAAAGCTCCTTAACACACTTAAAGTAATACTGGCTCAATAAGATAGTCAGAAATAAAAGCTACATTTTTTTCTAACAAGAAGTTCTCTGATAATGAATGAAAACCACAGTGAGGCCTTTCTTGGATGACTAGAAAAATTTATCAGACACATAATGTTAGTTTATGTAGAAATAATCATTTCTACACAAATAATGATTACAATTTGGTGATTTTAGTGCTTTAGTTTTCAAGATACTTTCAATCCCCCAAACAGTAGCATTGCATGCAATCTGTATTTGGATTTAGTTCACTACAGCAAAATTATCATCTGAAAAGTTCTTATAAAGAAAATCTTCAGGCTGGAGGGATAACTCAGTAATAGAATGTTTGCCTACCATTCACATGGTCCTTCCTGGGAAAAATAAAGGCAAGATGGACTCAAAAAAGAGAAGAAGAAATGCTTCAGAAAAAAAAGAAATGCTTCAGGAAGCAAATAATATTTGGAATCAAGTTTAAAGATGGATAGAAATTTCAGCTAAATTTCTTTCTGTGAAGTGGGCTAGCAAAGGCAGTGTCTTATGTTCAGGCCCACAGGTTGTATGCAGAGGGCCAAACAACTGACCAATAGATGGCAGAAGGGTGACATGGCTAACTGTCCTCTCTATTCAGTGTACTTCAGGAAAGCTCAAAGGCAATGCATCTACTGCACAGCAGCTCTCATTAGTACATTCAAGATTTCTGGAATTCCCATAGGAGAATTAGAAGACCCCCTACCAACTACAGTAGCCTGAGTTCTCCCTTCTTATATAACATCAGATCTACAATGTCAGCAGCCCTATTCTGGCACCTCCCAGGAGGTGGGGGAGTGGGGAATCTTCTTCCTCACTAACAATTTACTGAAGCAGAAGGATGAGACACATGTCAAAACCAGGCAAACAAAATAAACATGACCTGTATAAGTCCTCAGGATTTGGGGACCTTATGAAGGAAAGAATAATCAAGGATCACAAGGATGAGCAATTTCTCTGGTCATTTTTGTTCTCAACCCAAGGTGCTTAGTAAACTGTATCTTCCCTTTGTAATCCCCTTAGAATCTTCTTTCAGATACTAATTCTAGCATCCAAGAGTAAACATGGCTACATGAACTTACTTTTTATTGTCTCATATCAGCAATCAGTTCCACTTGATAATAAATTTAATCTAGAAGAAGCCAAATAAATAAATAATTCTCTAACAACAAAATTAGATTAACAACCCTTTGAAGAACTATTAATATTATCAGAGCAAACTGAAGTTGATAACTCAGCCTCCATCTTTCTGTGAGAACAAGGATAAATCATGCAAAAAAAAGTAACAGAAACCAAGCTTATAAACTAACTTCTTTATCAATACCAAAGAAAAAGAAAGCTCTAGCTCCATAGTTTTCCCTATAAGAAACTATGTTGCCTCTCAGGTCAATTTAATTAGGAAGAAGAACATGCCAAGAAAAGTCTGTCATCTGATTTAGCTTCCCATTACCAGTTCCTACCATAGTACCCAATATGAAGTAGAAATCAATCAATATTTTGAAAAATACAAATATCTTTTAAAAGTAGTAATTAATATATTGATAATACAAATGATGGCTGGTTTTATAATCTAAACTTGCTAATCAATAGCTATGTAACATTAAATAATTGATTTAAATTCTCCACCTTCCTTTTTCCTCTATAACACTCAGCTAAAATCTCTCTTCAGGCACAGGCCTGACAGTATCCTAGGTTTGTCATTAAAAACAAACAAGGGCTGGGGATATAGCCTAGTGGCAAGAGGGCCTGCCTCATATACACGAGGCCCTAGGTTTGATTCCCCAGCACCACATATACAGAAAACGGCCAGAAGCGGCGCAGTGGCTCAAGTGGCAGAGTGCTAGCCTTGAGCGGGAAGAAGCCAGGGACAGTGCTCAGGCTCTGAGTCCAAGGCCCATGACTGGCCAAAAAAAAAAAAAAAAAAAAAAAAAAAACAGGGCTGGGGATATAGCCTAGTGGCAAGAGTGCCTGCCTCGGATACATGAGACCCTAGGTTCGATTCCCCAGCACCACATATACAGAAAACGGCCAGAAGCGGCGCTGTGGCTCAAGTGGCAGAGTGCTAGCCTTGAGCCCGAAGAAGCCAGGGACAGTGCTCAGGCCCTGAGTCCAAGGCCCACGACTGGCCAAAAAAAAACAAAAAAACAAAAAAACAAAAAAACAAACAAACAAAAAACAAACAAGAGAAAGATGATAATGATTAAATAAAGCAGTTCAGTTTGAATGCAAGGTATATGGGGAATATGAACAGCATGTCACAGAAAACATAAGCTAAGAATGTAGCCAACAGCTGCAGTGATGTGACAGAAACAGGAAGTGGTAACAACTCTGATCAGAAACTGGTGATCAGAGATAACCAAATGGCAGCAAAAACTGAAACTGAAAAACACTCCAGATAATACAGAGGCAGGAAGAGTGGCTGAGTATGGTGGAGCCATATAGCAGCCAGTGATCAGCCCACACAGTAGACTCTGTAGCAAAAGCTGCTTTTAAACCCATACAATCTTGCAGTGCTCTCCTACCTCCCAGCTGAAAGCCTAGGAAATCTTCCATTTTTATAATCAAAGCCTTGTTAGTTGGAGTAACCAAGGAGATGTTCTATTGCATGCAAAGATCAGGTTTAATCAGCTGTAGGTCAAATGAGCTTAGCAGCCACTGGTAGACTACGTGATAATGTTGTTGACATCATTAGAAGCCACCCAGAATAGAAACGACAGCATCCCTGTGGCAACAAGAGCAGTTTCTTCTGCAGTTCTAAACATTCTTTGTGACAAAACTAATGAAATTCGGCCAAAAAGTTCAGTGTGGCCCAAAGTTTCTCCCGGTGAGAAAACAAAGGAAGCTTCTAAAGTGAATGTAGCCCTGATATATCCTTGGCCAAGCTCATCCCTCAGCCTACTTTTATATAGCATAAGCAAGTACATTGTGAAAAGATAATGGCAATAAACTCAAGGTATGACCAACTACCCTCCCAGACAGGGCAGATTCCCGTATTAGAAGCCCCAGAAATCCTAGGAAATGCAAAAAAGAAAGAAAAGAGGGGGAAAAAAAACAGAAATAAATTCTAGAAATGAAAACCTTAATAACCTAATTTTTTAAAGCATATTCAATAAAATAAGAGCATGAGAGCAAAAAAATTTCCTAATCTTCAAATAGAGGGCTATCCAGTAGCAGGAGGCCTTTAAGGCATGAGACAAAATCTATAAAGAATCTACCTAATGCATACTGTAGTTAAGACAGAAAATATACTTGGCAAATAAAAATAATGAAAGACACAAGAGAGATGAGAGAAAGAATCCTACATACAAAATTCTACATACACTCTCTAGGGTGGGGCAGGGTTCGGAAGGGAGGCCTGTCCCCAGTGAGTGAAGATGAAGGGACCCCAGGGCTCAGTCCTTCCTCGTCTTTGTCCGGGGCTCTGGGCTTGCTGGGGGCCCAGTAGAGCCAGGAGAGGGCGAGGCGCCCGGGCGCGCAGCATGGGGACCTGGTGGACCTGGCCTGAGAACTTCGACGCTCCCTTGGTGTTTTCCCTGACGGAAGAGCAGCAGAAACGCGTGTTCGGCCTAGGGGACGCGTTCCTGCGCCGCACGGAGGAGCACAGCCCACCCTCCTCCAGCTGGAGCCCTGGTTCACAGCCGCGGGCCACACTCGAGTCACGGTGGTGGGGCCCCCCCAGGGCCAGGCAGTGGCTCCTCAACATGGCGTGGTATGTGGGGTACCAGGATGCCCCCTGCAAGCCGAAGGTCTGGAAATGCTGCGCTATGTCCGGAGCCAGCCCCTCACCACAGAGGACTTGGCCTTGGCTTCCATTGTTTGTCCCGACACCATGCTCCTGAGTGATCCCTTCTCTCAGGGCCCGAGCTCCAAGCTCCTGGGGTTGCCTGGGGGTAATTCTGTCATGAGGGGTGACTTCCCTGGGGAGCTGAGAAGGACATTCACTGTGTGGCTGCAGGTTGGAATCTGTGGCCAGCTTGTCTCCCCTGGGGCCCTCTAGGCATAAGTCTGAAGGGACTCTAAGGAAGTGTCCTACTGCTAAAGGAAACCCAGTACACCCAGCTCAGTTATCCCCAGTACCTCCGTGTTGGTCTCTGCTGTGTTCTCAAGCTGATCCATCCCACTGAGCCTTTCTATAATACAGCACCATCTAACTGCCAGTAAAGGCATACCACCTCAACACATGCCAAATTGTCACCTTAGCACTTAAATTCAGGCTCTTTACTCTTACGAGCTTACATAGATTACCATCACTTTTACCTCATAAAATTTGGGGGAAGCAAATTTCCATGAAATGTAGGGCACCAAGACACAATAAACAGTAATTCAAACAACAACAACAATAACAACAAAAATTCTACATACAAAAGAGAGGGGGGAGGTTGGGAATGTGGCCTAGTTGTAGAGTCCTTGCCCAGTATGCATGCAGCCCTGGGTTTGATTCCTCAGCACCACATATACATAAAAAGCCAAAAGTGGCACTGTGGCTCAAGTGGTAGAGTGCTAGCCTTGAGCAAAAAGAAGCAAGGGGCAGTGTTCAGGCCCTGAGTTCAAGCCCCAGGACTGACAAGACAGAGAGAGAGAGAGAGAGAGAAAGAGATATTAATGCAACTAGGAAAATAGTGAAAAGAATAAATCACATTGTATTAGTAGATTCGATGAATACAAAGATAGACATGTGCAAACATAAGAATGTACAACCACTATGATATTCAGTATGGACGGTCCTCAATAAACTACTAAGAGGCTATCTTATGGTTCTTCCATACCATTCTTGGGCATATATCCGAAGAAGTTCAAGTCAATATACAATATAGACACCTCCACTCCCATTATTTATTATACCACTATTCATAATAGTCAAGGTATGGAATCATTCTAGGCACAGAGCAACCATGAATGGATAAATAAAATGGAGTATATACAGACAATGGATTATTATTCATACATAAATTAGAACAAAATTACAACACTAAAAAGAAAAAGGATAGAATCAAGGATCATCATGTTGGGTGAGATGAACTCAAAAGGCCAAATATCACATAACTTCACTCATAGGTAGAACCAGAACTAAAATGATGATGATGATGATGATGATGATGATGATGATGATGATGATGAACATGAGCACAAAAGAACTCTCTAATGGGAACAGGAGACACAGAGTAGGGGGGGCTAGTAGGTGCATACGATCAAACTAATATATATTTTTCAGACATATCTGTATATATGTATGTAATATATAATATGCATTATACATGTACATATAATGAAATTGTTTAAAAACTAAAAGAGGAGGATGAAAGTGTTGACAGTATCATAGAGGAATAAGTTTGATCAAAGTACATTGTATGCATCTCTGAAAATATAATGAAACCCTTTTGAACAATTTATGTTAAAAATAAACAGTAATAAAAAGTAAATAAATCTGAATTCTTGGCATTCAAGAAAACTAATTTCGGGGGATATAGCCTAGTGGCAAGAGTGCCTGCCTCGGATACATGAGGCCTTAGGTTCGATTCCCCAGCACCACATATACAGAAAACGGCCAGAAGCGGCGCTGTGGCTCAAGTGGCAGAGTGCTAGCCTTGAGCGGGAAGAAGCCAGGGACAGTGCTCAGGCCCTGAGTCCAAGGCCCAGGACTGGCCAAAAAAAAATTAAAAAAAAAAAAAAAAGAAAACTAATTTCTACAAAGCACAGAAAATGATTGACATGGTAAAAGGGCATTCTCTAGAATGTGAAAACATAATTACAAATCATATATATGATAAGAGATTAATATCTAGAGTACATAAAGAACTCCTATAATTCCTATAACTCCTAGAATTTCTATACTCTTATACAGTGTTTTATTGAGATAAATAATGTTGATAGTTTACATTATTGTCCCAATTTTAATATAAACATTTTTCAAAATAAAACAGGACAACTGATTCCACAGTACAGAATAAATTAAGAATTAATTGAAGTAAAATATACTTTCAGGACCATTTGGATGCTTGACCCAGTAATTACATATTTAACATGAAAAATACTTGTTAGTAGTATGACCTGTGCCTTTGAGGAAATTTAGCTTTAGTAAATGAAATTAAATCTTCTTAGTCTTGCTCCACTGAAGTCACAAAAATAAAAATAACTAGGATATTCCATCTTGGTAAGTTTAAAAGGGACAGAAAGTCAGTTGCTTACCCCATATCCATCAGAATATAGCCTATGGGCTCCATCCTGCTGTGACTACCTGTTTTCCAGTGTGCTTGAGCATGCAATGCCCATTTGACCTTTGGCTTTCTTCCATTCTCCACAGACTGTCACTGCATATGTCGTTACTAGCATTCTGCAAGAACTTGAGTTTCTTGGTTAGGGTCTGACAACCAACTAAACTCTACCTCTCACTTTTCTGTAGGTCTGGGTCCTGACTCTTAGTGAATATATCAATCCAAAGAACCTGAGAGAAATCAGTCTTGCTGAACTATCAGAAGTGTGAAAGGCTTTCAGAGTTCTTGCTAACTCATCAGAAGTGTGAAAGAAAGGCTTTCAGTAAAGCACTGGCATAACTGCGTCTATCTTTTTAAAGGATGTGTTGAAAGAGAGAAAGAAAGAAATACAATAACACACTTCAAAGGCTCTTGTAGTGGGTTTGGGGACAGAGACCACTTGTGAAGAGACAACCTGTGAAGCAGTGGCAGAGATAATAAAGGATCTGGAAATGTGGTTACAGCTTAGAGGCAGAAAACAAAAGTCAAGTCAGCACCAAGGTTGTGTAGATTATTATTAGCTGGATCAACAAAACAGCTCATTTGCTTCTGTATAACTTGTCCCTATTTTTTTTTTTTTTGCCAGTCCTGGGGCCTGGGCTCTAGAAATGTATAATTATTTTCAACAACAAAAACATGATAATATTTTTCTGATCCCAAACAAATACTGAGGCAGGCTAGAATAGGGAAAATGAGGTATGTCAAATGGCTGTGGGGAATTAAAACAAACAAACTTAAGCTTAAAGCAAATACAGGAGATAGTTATCCATCTACTTCCTTTCAGAGGGTTTTGTTTGTTTTTTTTTCTGCTTCCCTGCTTACTTAGTAAAGCTCTGCCAAGTTTTCTTACCATTGTGACTTGGCCAGAAATTCTTATTCTGCAATCAAAATCAAGGGCCCTAAGTGAAGAGTCACTACTTTTAAAAGGGAAACTTCACTGAACCTTACCTGCATCTGGTGACAATACCTTGAAATGCTGTTTTAGAAAATGTGAAAGTACAACAATGTTCATTGCAGCACAATTTGTCATAGCGAGAATCTGGAACCAACCCAGATGCCCCTCAGTAGACGAATGGATCAGGAAAATGTGGTACATATACACAATGGAATTTTATGCCTCTATCAGAAAGAATGACATTGTCCCATTTGTAAGGAAATGGAAGGACTTGGAAAAAATTATACTAAGTGACGTGAGCCAGACCCAAAGAAACATGGACTCTATGGTCTCCCTTATTGGGAATAATTAGTACAGGTTTAGGCAAGTCATAGCAGAGCATCACAAGGCCCAATAGCTATACCCTTATGAACACTTAAGATGATGCTAAGTGAAATGAACTCCATGTTATGGAAACAATTGTTATATCACAGTTGTAACTACTTTCAATGTCCCATGTGTATCTGTAGCTTCTATTATTGATGATATTCTTGTATCACCTTCCTGTGGTTGTACCTACACTATCTCTGTAATCTTATCTGAGTATATTGGAAACCGTGTATACTGGTATTGGAAGTAGGAAATTGAAAGGGAATACCAAATTTGACAGACACAGGGTAAAAAAAAGACAAACAACTACAAAAGCAATACTTGCAAAACTGTTTGGTGTAAGTGAACTGAACACTTCCGGGAGGGGGGGGAACGGAAAGGGGGAGGTGGGAGGGGGGTATGAGGGACAAGGTAACAAACAGTTCAAGAAATGTATCCAATGCCTAACGTATGAAACTGTAACCTCTCTGTACATCAGTTTGATAATAAAAATTTGAAAAAAAAAAGAAAATGTGAAAGTATAAATAGTTCGTCTTAGAGACAAGACCCTCTTTCCATTCAAGAATGAAGAAGAGAGAGAGAAAGAAAGGAGAAAAAAGTATTAAGTTATTAATCCTTCTGTTATCCATTTTCCCTAGGCAAACATTCCTGCTTTATTTAATAAATCAACTTCTGACTAATATGAACATGTGTGCGTTGCTTTACTTTTTGGCTTGCTTTACTTTTTTTGGTAAAAAATAAGTTAAGTCATGTTTTGTTTACTTCTGAAGTGCTGAGGCATGTGCATAGATGTAAAGGAACAACTTCAAATGTGTATTTACTCTTAGATTTGAGAGTTTTGCTCCATTTATAGAGCTTTTATCCTAAAAATATATTAACATACAATGCTACACCACTGTCATATCTATGGGGGGCAGGCAGTACTGGGGTTTGAACTCAGGGCCTTGCGCTTACTTAAGCAAATTCTCTGCCACTTGAGCCATACCTCTAGACCTTCCGTTGTCATATCTGAATTCCCTAAAAAACTGTGTTTCTCTGTAGCTTTTTTTAGTTGATGATCCTCTTGTATCCCCTTCCTGTAGTTGTCCCCACGCTATCACTGTATCTCATCTGAGTACCCTGGATACTGTACATACTGGTATTAGAACTAGGGAAGGGAAAGGGAATATCAAAATCCAGAGACAAAGGAAAAAAAGACAAATGACTACAAAAGCAATACTTACAAAACCATTTGGTGCAAACCAACTGAACAACTCATGAGGAGAGAAGTGAAGGGGGAGGAGGGGGGAAATGAGGGAGGAAGTAACAAATTGTACAAGAAATGTACCCACTGCCTTCCTTATATGTGAAACTGTAACCCCTCTGTACATCACTTTGACAATAAATAATTATTCAGAAAAAAAACAGCTGTGTTTCTTTCCTATACTCTGTTAGCACCAAGTATAGCCAGTAGTGACATTAAGTGCCAAACTTGCCGAAGTAGAATTTTTCACCTTTAGTTTTGCTAATGACCCACTGTAAAATACAACAACACTCTCAGGTTTCACTTGCCCCCCTCCCCCCACCAAGAAAGAAAAGAAAATGACTCATTTTCTGAGTCCACAGCCTTACTCCCTGACACGCCAACCATAATCATTGCAGAAACCACTACAGATATACTAACTGGAGCAATGTTTCTCCTTTAAGCCATAATTTGGGAGTTTTTTCTTCTAACTTCTTTTAAAAAGTAATGGAATGATTGTCAGTCTCCACTTTTCTTCTCTGCGACAGTTAACAACACCTACCATATTTTTTTCCTCCTGATGAGTTAGCCTGGAGTGTTCAGAGGAAAGCAAAAACTGCTTCTCAAAAAAAGCAGATGAATAATTGCTTACAAGGAAGGAGAAAGAGCCTAGCCAGAGGGAGTTGCCAAGTCCCTACTCAGTATCTCTTCCTCTGCCAAGGAACCATTTGTAGACTGCCCCATGATTTTCCATACTCAGGATTCAGAGTGATAGTCTTCATTTTTTAGATAAACTAGGGAGAAAACAAAGTGAATTAAGATAAATTTTAAAAAGAAGCAACAGGTATGGCTCCATTCACTGCTTCTTGAACTGAAATTGTGTCTAAGAAGCAAAAACCTCCTATCTGTGCATGTAAGAACAAAGCTCAACTACAAAAAGAATTTGGAATTGAACGTCAGTTTCCAGGCAATAAGAGTCTGGAATTACTTTATAACAGATTGGGAGGAAGTCAGCACAGGCTAGGACTTGACAGACAGGCTGTCCAAATGCTTGCCGGCTTGTTTCTTTGGCTTCTCCCCAACTGGTATGCAGGCAGGCATGTAGATGTGTCACCTGTGCTGGCTTCCATCACTTCTACAGCAATGCAGAGGGCCTGGGAAATTTTAGAATAAATGTTTCTATGGAGGAAACTAGAATTGTATACCTTCTTTAAAATATTAATTGTTAGTAAAAAAAAAAATCTTCATAGTAACGAGTACAGGAAATCCAGTTGAAGTATATCCATGAGGAAAAAATAAAACATACCTCCAATACTTACAATCGAGGTATTGCCTCGATGTCATGGAGACTCTAAATGGAACTTGGAAAATGTTATATCACTAGCGTAAAAGCAAATGACTAACACAAGGCAGAGCCTGCTTTTGAACCTGTACTACATGGTCAGACTTAAACCTGAGGTTTATCTGGATCTCAAGAACTAATCTCAAGCCTGAAAATTAGAAAGACCCACTTGGGCTGCTCTGTATATGAGTCTGGGTCATGGATTCCACAAAATCTAATTCACCAAATGTACAGTGTCATGTGGGGAACTTTTTAAACACATTCTGAGAGTATGGTTGCACATGTCTGTAATCCTCGAGAAACATTGGTAGAAGGATCTAGGGTCTAAGGCCAATCTAGGAAAAATTAGCGAGATTTTTATCTCCAAAACAAAATATAAGCCAAATGGCTGGGGTCATTTTCACAATATTTGAAGTTCTGGTGATCCCTTAGAAACTTTCCTGACCTGATAATTACATTCAGAAGAAGTCTATTCATGTAGCTACTTTATATATGCAATTCTCTTTTTTAAAAACTCCACAATTTTCTGGGGTACAACACTGTCCATCTCAGTGGCTCAGAATACCAAGCCTCCTAATGCTCAGGACAAACATTTTAGACTTTTTTAGAATCACAGTATTGAGTTTTATTCTACAATATGGTCTGCACATGTGTTTCAGCCAATTTTCTAAATACTCTTTTTCCTGAGACAATTTTTGCTTCTTACTAAGGAACTCTGTTAAGCATCTCCTGTGATGGGAGATGGACCATTTCATATCAATCTGTTCCACAGTCAGAAGTCCTTTGTTTCACTGTGTCCAGGTTTCAAACGGTTATTTCTCCTTCTCATTCCTTCTTTCACTGTGAAGGAGTCTACAGCTAAACTCAACTACAACTCAGCAAACTGCACCAAGTAGAAAAATCTACCCTAGGACCTGTTTTGCACTGGTGGTTCACACTTGTAATCCTAGCTACTCAAGAAGCTGGGATCTGAGGATTGTAGTTCAATGTCATCTCAGGCAGGAAAGTTTTTGAGACTTATCTCCAATTAACCACTAGAAAACCAGAAGTGGAGCTGTGGCTCAAAGTGGTAGATAGAGAACTAACCTTGAGCAAAAGAGCTCAGGGATGGCCTCCAAGCCCTGAGTTCAAGTTCAATGAACTAATAATAATAATAATAATAATAGAAAAGCTTCCTGATTTTTAGCAACTAGAAGAGCAAACTGACTTCTATCTCATATCTTTAATCCCTTTGACTGCCAAGTTGATATTTAAAAGTACCAGCATGCCCTCTTGTGGTAGGTTCCAGTTATTGTCTTTTCTATTTGTAATTTCCAAGTTTTTGGTATGGATCCATTAAATTTTATGTAAGTTACTTTGCCAGAGAATATTCTATCTTACAGTTAATATGTGATTGATTTATATGGAATAATAATTGATAATATATGTTGTAATTTACAGAAAGAACTACTAAAATAACCCTGGACCATAATGAAATATCATTGTCACTGACACCAACATTAGTTTCTAAGAACAGTAATAACCATTCATTTGCAATCCATAGGATTCTTTCTCTTTTTCTTTTAGAGATGAAGTACAAATGGTCCTATTCTTGCGTAGCAGGAGTTACCTTTAAAAACTTATGATGTGAATTTACAGGTAAGTGTAATGTCAAAGTTCACATAAAATTTTCCTACGTAGGGGCTGGGAATGTAACTTAGCAGTAGAGTGCCTGCTTAGCATGCATGAAGCCCAGGTTTGATTCCTCAGCACCACATAAACAGAAAAACTGGAAGTGGTGCTGTGGCTCAAGAGGTAAGAGTGTTATCCTTGAGCAAAAAGAAGCGGGGTGGGGGACGGCGCTGGGAATATAGCCTAGTGGCAAGAGTGCTTGCCTCTTACAATTGAAGGCCTGGGTTTAATTCCTCAGAACCACATATACAGAAAACTGACAGATGTGGTGCTGTGACTCAAGGGGCAGAGTGCTAGCCTTGAGCAAAAAGAAGCCAGGGACAGTGCTCAGGCCCTGAGTTCAAGCCTCAGGACTGGCAAAAAGAAGAAGGAGAAGGAGAAGGTGAAGAAAAAGAAAGAAACTTTCAAACCGAAAAGAAGCCAGGGACAGTGCTTAGGCCCTGAGTCCAAGTACCAGGACTAGCATAAATAAATAAATAAATAAACAAACAAATAAATAAATAAATGTTTTAAAGATCTCCTAGGTAGAATGAAAAGGCTTTGAGAAGGTCAACTCTGCATCCCAATATCTGAGTGCATTCTTCCAGGGGTGCTTTGATTACTTTTTCACTTGACTTGGAGAATTCGCCTTTTCAGGATATGGCACAAATCTCATGATTGCATCCTGGCACTTGTGAGACCAACAACCTGTTATATTGCTCTATATATTAAGCACTAGTTAATTACTCTTTTGTTACATACTTTCCTTTCTTATGTTTAAATATTTCCCAATTTCCGTAATACCTACAGAGAGTTCAGAATTTAAAGTTCAGACTGCTTACATTTTTGTTTTCATTTATTTTGGTGCTGAGGAGCAGCGAACTGTACCCTGAAGTTTGGCTTAGTAGGCTGAACACTTGACACTAAAGTTGTTTGAAAGACCTCATACCTTCGATCTGACTCTTTTCCTACCCTTCTAGCTCATTTTTTCCCCTCCCTGTAGCGAGTTACGAGGAACCACAGCTCCTCTTCTTGAGGCAGTACATAGAAACAAAAACTCCTCTCTTTCAAAGCAAGCTATAAAACCTTGAAATGTCACTCTCCCTTCTCTTTAAAGATCCTCTTTCCAAAGCATCCTCCCCAGGGCCTGGAGAGGAGGCATGCCACATAGAGAAGTCAAGAATATTCTAGACAAGAATTGCTCCATTTTGTGGGCTGGGAATGTGGCCTAGTGGCAAGAGTGCTTGCCTCGTATACATGAAGCCCTCGGTTCGATTCCTCAGCACCACATATATAGAAAAAGCCAGAAGTGGTGCTGTGGCTCAAGTGGTAGAGTGCTAGCCTTGAGCAAAAAGAAGCCAGGGACAGTGCTCAAGCCCTGAGTCAAAGGCCCAGGATTGACCAAAAAAAAAAGAAAAAGGCTCAGTTTTATCCTAAAGGTAATGCCATTAGTTCATTTTATCCGATCTCATTTCTTCAGAGCTGTCCATTTGTCAAACCCAAGCATAGATACAAACAGTTTTCCTGAGTTTTAAGGCCCATATTCCTGAAGTATTATGTCACAGAAAGCCTTGTTTTAATAAATTTTCTGTTTTATTTTTATTAAACTTATTTATTTATTAATAATGACACCCTCGTGTAATTTTTCTCTAGTTTCTTTTGCTAGTCCTGGGGCTTGAGCTCAGGGCTTGGGCACTGTCCCTGAGCTTTTGCTCAAGGTTAGCACTCTACCACTTGAGCCACAGTGCCACTTCCATTTTTTTTCTGTGATACTGAGGAATCAAACCCAGGGCTTCATGCATGTTAGGCAAGCACTCTACCACTAAGCCATATTCCCAGTCCTGCCTCACATAATTGTCATGAGGATTCAATGCAATAGAAATGAAGTTAGTATATCTAGTCCATGCTAAAATGTAGCAAAAGTTTAATGAATGTAATACTAGTATTATTTTCAGGTTTTCTGAAATACTAGTGTTATTTCCAGGTTTTCTAAATACATTTTAACAGTAGTTTTCTTAGTAATCCTCCCTTTTTTGTAATTTCCAAGTATATATATATATATATATATATATATTGTTTTTAACTAGGCAAACAATTTTATTAGCCTTTGTTTCAACCTTTATTCCCAGGCTTTATCAGCTTCATTAGCTGCAAAGAATGAATTATGTATAAGCAAAAACTGAAAAGAGCTGCAGTGTCCAAGGGGCTTGGGCTTAAAAATATTAAGAGATCTAGATTTTATCAGATCATAAGCAAAAGAATTTTAAAAAGCAGTCATAATATAAAATAGCAGCTCCTGTAACTTCAAGTTCTATCTTCTTCAGAAGTTGACTCAATTCAGTTTGCCTCATTCTTAGAAGCCTCATCAAAATTCTCCACAGGATCTGGAACTTCATCATCATCATCCTCTTGAGGAGCAAGTGGTGCTTTTCCATCCACAGATTGTTTGGGCAGAGCTTCAGCCAGTCTCCTTAAACTGATCAGACTGTCTGCACCAAGCTGGTTCAAGATGCTGGGAAGCATTTCTGTCAGCTGCTTTGTCTCAACATGGCCTGTTATGGTGAAAGTATTTGCTGCCAAAGAGGTCTGAACTTTAGGGTTGTTGAAGGGGATCACGGTTCCTTGGTTTGTAAACATATTCACCTCCTCAATACCAGAGATATTGTTCACTCCTAACTTCTTTAAGGAGAACTGAAGTTTTTTGTCATCTGCTGTAGCTGTTCTATGAACCACCTTCTTCTTTCTACGAGCAGTTCCTTTCCCACCAATGTGCACTTGTGCCTGCAGTTTGGCGAGTTTTTCTTTGTTCATAATCGTCTTTCATCTTGTCGGAGCGGAAATGGGGCCGCGCGGGGTAGGCTAGGGTTGGCGCTCAGGGGGTCTCGGGCAGACCAGCTGAGGTTAGGCACACACATGCGGGGACGCAAGATGGCAGCTAGAGGCCAAGTATATTTTTTTCTGTTTCATTAATCATTTGTTTGTATTTGCGTTTGTCAACTGAAAAACTAAACTTAAAGTATGGTTCTTGCCAGGTGGCAATAGCTCACACCTATAATCTTAGCTACTCAGGAGTGTGAGATCTGGAAGATCTGTTTGAAGCCAGCCCAAGCAGACTCTATCTCCAAGTATAAACAAAAAAAAAAAAGCAGGACTCGAGGTATGGTTTAAGTGGATGAATACTAGTCACTCAAACAAGCTGACTCCAAATCTTGGTTCTCCCCAAAAGTAAAAAATAAAAAGTGAACAATAAAAAGTGTGAATTCTCATTTCCAGTCCAGCATTTCCATTAACTTCTACAGAGAGTTTATAGGCCCAATGCCTACAAAACATAAATAGAATATTTTTGTGCTACTCAGGTATGAAACTTTGGACATTCTTTTTATTGAATTGCTGGAAAAGTATCCTGATATGCTAAAAGGAGGAAGAGACAAGGTAGATATTTACATGCTGTCTGTTTTATGTTTAATATTTTTATTTTATGTTATTTTGCAATGCTGGGGATCATCCCTAAAACCCCATCTATCCCTATTTGTCCATCTGAGATGAAAAATAAATACTGAGTTCTATTTATCATCACTAGCTAGAAAAGATAGTACAACTATTGGAAGGGTATTCCTTGTCCACAGCAACTACTAAAAAGTTTAGAACCCATCGTGTGTGTGTGTGTGTGTGTGTGTGTGTATGTGTGTGTGTGTCTGTGGTAGAGGTGATGTTAACTGTATTGTAGTTTAAATTCAGAGCTTTGAGATTGGGAAGTGTTCTACCACTTCAGTCATGTCTCAACTCTTTGTTTAGCTTTATTTTTCAAGTAGGGTATTTTGCCCAGGCCCAGACTCAAACCATGATTCTCCTACCCGGAGCTCCCCTGTATCTGGGATTACAACTGTTTGCTAAAACACATAAGCTTGCTTTTTGAGAAAAGATCTAACTAACTTTTTGCTTCAGACTTTGCTCCTCCCATATCTCCTTCTCCCACACTGATCAGATTATGATATGTATCATGTCTAATCAGAGCCCTCCTATATTTGCTCAGAAATGTTGGGACATCATATCAGATTCTTATACTCAAAAATTGGGGTCAAATATGCTTGGCTCTTTTTGTAGAAGAAGAATATTCTTACATTTGGAGATGTTTCAACTCATTATATGTACCCAGTACAAAATATGTTTATGAAGACATAGAGAAAGAGGGGCAGACTAAGAGAAAGATGCATTTCAAGCAGCAAGTACGTAATTCTTAATAATTTTAATAGATTTTTTTTTTACTTATGCCCACTCTGGTATCCACAATTGCTGTCTGTTACCTAGGAAATAAATGCTGAACATCAAGGTATGATCACTATAGTAACTTGAAGGGCATTAGAATGTGGAAATGGGGAGATGTTAAATTTAGACCAAAGTGAGTGTATCACATTATTACTCCTTTTCCAGTAGGAGCTAATTTCTTTCAACAGATCTTTCTTATATGTCACATGAAAGGTCTCTTCTCCCTTCTTTGTTGCAGTTTGCAAAACTCTTTAGATTGCCTAGTAGGTGGGAGTCTGCGAACTTAATCCCCAGCACTCAAAAACAAGTTCAAAATAAAATCAAACTGTTTTCCTTCTGTTTGTTCTCAAAAAGAATTGTCTTGGGCTGGGAATGTGGCTTAAGGCGGTAGAGTGCTTGCCTAGCATGCATGAAGCCCTGGGTTCGGTTCCTTAGCACCACATACACAGAAAAGGCCAGAAATGGCACTGTGGCTCAAGTAGCAGAGTGTTTGCCTTGAGCAAAAAGAAGCCAGCGCTGTGTTATTTAGCTTTTATTAAATAATAAATAATGCAATTGTATGTTTTCTGCATGCATGTTTTAAAATGATCCTTCTTTTTTAGGAAGAGAAATTTACCACATGATCTGCACTCAGAAGGCTTGCAGTGAATCTTTTTAAGCTGATGTGATGTAGGATATCAGTGCTTTTTGTAGCATTAACTTCCTTACCCACAAACAAACAGCCTTTACTTACCCAGATGAGATGAAACAGTTGGGATGCATACATTTTTCTTGGTATCTGAGAAAAGTACTTAATGCTACAAAGCTAAATGGCTCTAGGAGAGAAAAATGTGACCATGTGAATGTTTGGCATCAAAAGCAGAATTATCTTCCATCTCCGCATAGTGTTCCCAAACTCTAAGCCATCTTTTTATATTGTTTTCTTTTTGTCTCCCTGTCTTCTTCCTCCTGGATCTCTGAGTTATAATTAAGGACGTGGAGGAGAGATTTGACCTTCACTTGTACTCATTATTTAGCAATATGCAAAGTCCAACGAGAGATTGTTCTGCTTCTTCACAAATGATTGATTCTTCTGCTTCCTTGGTGTTCCAGACACAAATCTGTGGGCAGTTGGTAATTGTCTTACCAACAAGAAACCCTTAAAGGTAGACTACTTTCCAAGTAGTTCAAAAGCAAGTGCTGCTAGTTATACATCTTGCTTAGTTCATCTCCTATTGTTGGCTAAAACTAATAAAAAGCTCCAAAAAAAAAAAACCACCCTAATAAAAGCTCAAGATCTAGTTCTCTACTAATAATTTCAGGGTAAGTTGTCCATCCTTGTAGTATGTTTCTGGGAGAGCAAGGTGAAGGGAAGAAAGACTAATAGTCCTTTCTCAATATCGGCAGAGACACCCCTCCCCCAACACACACACACACACACACACACACACACACACTAAAATCTACAGATGTTCAAGACCCTTATATGAAATGGCTTAATATTTGCAAATAATCTATACATATTCTCTTATATGTTTCGCAGAAAATATAGATCATTTACAATGCCCAAAAAATGTGTATTTGTTTATGAGACAGGGTCTCCCTATGTTGCACAGGCTACTCTCAGACTCATGCTTAGCTTCAATAACTAATACAATGTAAGTATTAAGTAAATAGTTGTTATAACACGTTGCTAGGAAATAATGACAAGAAAAAAATCTGTACATATTTAATACAGACACAGTTTCTCTTTCAAATATTGTTAATCAATGGCTGGATAAGTCCATGGATAAGAGAACCCATGGGTAAGTTAAATTCACTTTCTTCTTAACTAAATGACCAGATAAAGCAGGAACCACCCACAGGTCTGGACTTAGAAAACAAGAAAAGTATTGTTTCTGTGGTTCAACAAGACAAGCTGGATAAAGCTGATAACAATCTAAATGGAGATCCACTCTGTTCTGCCCAAAACATTAAAGGAAAATGAGGTGCAGCTCACTATCCAAAATGAAACAATTCTAGTTGTTACGTATGTAGACATATAAGGAGTGCAGAGAATGTGCGGAGGCAAAACACTATTTTCCAATGAAGTGCCTGGAAGTTCTTATAGAGTCTAGCATGAGAAGCTCTTTTGTCTGCAATCTCCTTTCTCTTCCTGCCTCCAAGATGGCTGGATCCCTTTCAAGGGTGCTGCTTCTGTTCTGTAACTAGACAAGCAGTAAGATCCTTGAGACCATGGAGAGCATTTGCCTGAACAACTCTACATCCATTATGCTTGCATCCCCCCTCATAAGAAGCCTAAGCTGGAACATTTAAAATGAAGGTAATTGCTTTTTCTTACAGCATTGGTGAGTGCTGATAGCATAATAAATGTATATGATATTACAAACTCACTAGAGTAAAGAAGAGAAAAAAAATTCAGTGTATCCATTAAAGAAATTTAAACATGAACTAGTGTCTTTGAACCACGAATTGTAGTACATTCTGGGGCTACTGAGATGAATAATTTATAGCCACAATGCCAGTGTCTATGAATACAGAACTTCACTAGGGGGTGTGGCAAAGTGGTAAACAGACATATAAAAAATTAATAGTGATACAATCCTGTAAGAACTTGCATCCAGACATGAACAAAGCGTTGTGTTAGCCCTTAGGAAGGCACTATTCTTTAACAGCATCAGGAAATGAAATGCAGGAGCAAACTAAAAAGCAAGTATCTTGATTAATTTTCCTGGATCATAGTATCCTGGCAGCCAGTTCCAAAATGGACCTGTGCCATTTTACCCAAAGGGTTTCCATTCTTCACCTGGAGTTTAACAACTATGAAAAAGATGTAACCACAATATTCCAAGAGTGGACAGGGCAGGAGGAAAAGGTAGTAGGGCTGACATCACTCTCATATATTAGCTTGACAAAGTCACCACAACAGAGCACCATAGACTAAGTGACCTAAGCAACAGAACTATATACCTCATAACACTGCAAGCCAAAAGTACAGAAGTTGGTGTTGTCTCTCTCTGTCTCTGTCTCTCTCTGTCTCTCTGTCTGTCTCTGTCTCTGTCTCTCTCTCTCTCCCCTACCTCATTGGTTTACATATGGTCATTGTAAGGGCACTAACCATCACAAATGTCAGAGTTGACAACCCTAAATAAAATATAAGTGCTACTGTTTTGCTCTTGAACATCTCTCTGAAGACCCAATGCTAATGGCTTGATCTTCAAATTAGTGGTATTAAGAATGAGGTGGACTGTTTGAAAGGTGGCGTCTGATGGGAGGTCCTTAGGTCATTGGAAGCATGTTCTTCAAGGGGACTGTAGAACCGTTTCCTTTCTGTTTTGCTTTCTGACTAGGAGGTGAGCAGTTTACCTTTGCCACATACTCCCACTATGTTGTGCTGCCCTGACACAACCCTAAAACAGCAGACCAAATAAATGGTCATGGAATAGAACTTCCAAACTAAGCCCAAGTGAACCTTTTCTGTCAATAGGGTGACCTGTTACTATGACAGAAAGCTAAGTAACACAATAAGTTAAGAAGGGAATATCAAATTACTTAAAGTTTTATGTGATTAAAAAATGTCTTCAGAGGGGCTGGGGATATAGCCTAGTGGCAAGAGTGCCTGCCTCGGATACACGAGGCCCTAGGTTCGATTCCCCAGCACCACATATACAGAAAACGGCCAGAAGCGGCGCTGTGGCTCAAGTGGCGGAGTGCTAGCCTTGAGCGGGAAGAAGCCAGGGACAGTGCTCAGGCCCTGAGTCCAAGGCCCAGGACTGGCCAAAAAAAAAAAAATGTCTTCAGAAATGAACAGTTGAAATCCCAGAAAAAAACTGTGCCTTTATATACTTAGGTTTAATACAGGATGTAACATTGTGTAGAAATGGAATTGAACAAAATGATCTGATGTAATAGTAGTAAACTGAAGGATCTTGGTAAGCTATGTCTGTATGTCTGCTCAGATGCTCAGCTAATCGAGGTAATAATGCTTCCTCCAGGCACAAAGCAGTATTCTGGTCACAGGAGGGCCTTCAAGGAAAAAAGGCAAAAGGTCAAAGATGTGACACTTCTAGTCTTAATGGTTTTGTTTTGGTGGAAAAAAAATTTCTACAACTCATCTTAGGAGAGAATTCTAGTTTATATGACCTGAATTATGGAAGAAGTGAGAACTGGAGAAAGAAAGGTAAGAAAATATCAACAAGAGATTATCCATGAGACTTCCTTGTCTCCTTCATTTCAAAGTACTCAGCAGGCCCAGGTGCCACACTTTGGAATATGTCTTTCTGAGCCCCAACACTATCTTCCTAGTTTGTCTTCATATAATCTTTATATTTCCTTAATTTCTTTTTTATAAGGACATGAATCATACTAGATTAGGGCCCAACCATATGACCTCATGTTAACTTAATTATTTCAATAAAGGCCCTACTTCCAAATATAGTCACATCCTGGTGATATTTAATTGAAGGGGCAAAATTGGGACATTGGGATTGTTAGGAAGAGAGTACAATACAATCCATTCTATAACAAAAGCATGAAATATTTGGGAAATATGGTAAGTAGGTTTCATCCAAAAGAAAACAAGGAAGAGGTAAGGGAAAAGGAGAAGGAGAAAAGAAAGAGGAAGAGAGGTAGGGAGGGAGAATTACTTTCACTATAAATAATTTAAAGATTATATGTAGCAGTAAATATAGTATATAGCCTATTTATTTAATCCTGATTTCATATATCTATCATGTCTGCTTTAAATTTTTAACCATATGAAAGATAGGTATATTTTTATAAAACATGTAATTAGCCCCAGCATCCCAATGACCTTCCTATTGCTGAGGACAATTTCCAGGGGAAGATACACAAAGCTTTACAATCCGAAGATTATAAAGATTACTTTCTTCTCTCCCTTTGTGGATAGTGATTCTACCCTGTATATAGTGGCTTTCCTCACATGGTTCCTATGACAACATCTCTCTGGGATATTTTTCTGTTCTCTTTAGACATCAGTGGTATTCATGGTTTTCTGTTATCAAAAAAATAAAAATATATCAAATAAAGTCAAAAGTAAAAGGCCACCTTTGTTTACAGGAATGGCTACCTTTGTTAGCAGGTTGTTGCAGACATAACGCTGCATCAACCGAGAACAAAATGCTTTCAAATGTTTTATTTAATTGATACAGAGCATTATCTGTGTTCATTCCTTCCGGCACAGTAATTGCTAGCAGGTATAATTACATCTTACAGTGGTCATAACCACTAGTACAATGCAAAGCAAAGGTGAAATTTCATTTGGATATTGGAACTTTCTGAAATTCCTTTTCCTGTCATTTCGTTTGGCTTTATTGTCTGCTATGGTTTGTTTTACCATCTTCTGGTATGTAAACATTGGGAATCTTTATACACAATTAATCTATATACCAGGGCCATTTGAATTGTCTTAATAGAATAGCCAAAAAGCTGATCAGGTGGTACTCAATGGTATTTTTCCACATGAGAATTTCATTTCCTTAGGGTATAAGGACACACAAGCTGGAATGTGGGCTCATAAGATAACGCTATTAATGATCCTGCATTATATATCTCCAAAAAGTTTGAAGTATTTTTTATCAATTTTAACATGCAGGTTTATTATATGGCATGTCAGGAAGAATTTTATTGGAGTTAAGCATACTGTTTTTGCATGAGTAACAGATTAATAAATATCTGCCTCAACTAGCAGATCATAAAAGATCATTACAAGGGCAAGTTCCAAATCCCAGAACCCATTATCCCTGTGCTCCTCCTCTGTGTGAATTCTGTGATATGATCTGACCAAAAGTCCTGACCCTCATCCATAAAAACACTCCTGTCTAATTTGGGAGAAGTTTTCATGAAGATGCTAAACATGGTTAAGTGTAAAAATATTCTAATTATTCAGATTATCTAACTGTGTGTGCCTCTTTGCTAGCAGATATTCATTTTCTGAGAATAGTGTGTGTGTGTGTACGTGTGTGCATGTGTGTGTGCCCCAGTACTGGGGCTTGAACTCTCAGGGCTCTTGCTTTTGCTCGCAAGGTGGGCTCTCTACCATTTGAGCCACACTTTCACTACTGGCTCATTAAAAAAGGTAAGAAGAGACAAAGAAGGTTACTACATACTATAAAGGGATCTCTCCTACAGAAAACCATTCTAAATATCTACACACCAAATACAGGAGCACTCAACTTCATCAAACAAACACTACTGACTCTAAAAACACTCATAGACCCAAGCACATTGATAGTTGGGGACTTTAACACTCCATTATCACCTCTGGACAGACCAACATGCCAAAAACTGAACAAAGAAACCACAGAACTAAATAAGTGCATAGACCAACTAGACTTAACCGACATCTACAGAATATGCCACCCAGCAACAACAGAATACACATTCTTCTCCGCAGCACATGGAACATTCTCCAAAACAGTTCACATCTTAGGGCACAAAGAAAATCTGTACAAATTCAGAAGTATCAAAACCATTCCCTGCATTCTCTCAGACCACAATGGAAGAAAATTAGAGCTCAACTCAAACAGCCACCACATAAAATCCTACAATACAAGGAGACTAAACAACACACTGCCGAACCATCAGTGAGTCACTGAAGAAATTAAAATGGAAATTCAAATGTTTATGGAATTCAACCAAGATGAGGACACAAAGTACCAGCTCCTTTGGGACACAGCAAAGGCAGTACTCAGAGGAAAATTTATATCTCTGAGCGCATACACCAACAAACTGGAGAAACAGCAACTCAATAATTTAAGGAAGCACCTTAATCTCCTCGAAAGAGCACAACAAGCCAAACCCCAAGTCAATAGACAGAAGCAAATAATTAAAATCAAATCAGAATTAAATCAATTAGAGACGAAAAAAAAAACATCGAAAGAATCAACAAAACCAAGAGTTGGTTCTTTGAAAAAATCAACAAGATAGACAGACCCCTGGCAAACCTGACCAAAAAACGAAGGCAGCACACTCAAATAAACAAGATAAGAGATGAAACAGGTAATATCACCACAGAAAAAAATGAAATTCAGAAAGTAATAAGGGACTATTTTGCAAACCTTTATGCCAACAAATTCGAGAACTTAGAAGAAATGGATGATTTCCTAGTAAAAAAATTCAAATCCCCAAACTCAACCATGACGATTTAAACCTTCTAAACAGACCCATAACCAGTATTGAAACAGAAACGGCAATAAATGATCTCCCATCCAAGAAAAGCCCAGGTCCAGATGGATTCACTGCAGAATTCTACAAGGCCTTCAAAACAGAACTCACACCAATATTTCTCAAACTCTTCAATGAAATTTAAAGAGAACGTTCACTACCAGACACATTCTATGAAGCCAGCATAACCCTCACCCCAAAACCAGGCAGGGGGCTGGGGATATAGCCTAGTGGCAAGAGTGCCTGCCTCATATACACGAGGCCCTAGGTTCGATTCCCCAGGTTCGATTCCCCAGCACCACATATACAGAAAACGGCCAGAAGCGGCGCTGTGGCTCAAGTGGCAGAGTGCTAGCCTTGAGCGGGAAGAAGCCAGGGACAGTGCTCAGGCCCTGAGTCCAAGGCCCAGGACTGGCCAAAAAAAAAAAAAACAGGCAGGGACTCATCACAGAAAGAAGACTATAGACCGATTTCCCTGATGAACATAGACGCAAAAATTCTCAACAAAATTCTGGCCAATCGACTTCAACAGGTCATCAAAAAAATCATAGGCCATGATCAAACTGGATTCATCCCAGGGATGCAAAGTTGGTTTAATATACGCAAGTCAATTAATGTAATCCACCACTGGCTCTTTTTTGGTGATGAACTGAAGAGTCTTGGATTTGTCTACCCTGGCTAGCTTTGAACTTCAATTTGCAGATTTCAGCTTGAAAGTAGATAGGATTACAGATCTGAGCCACGAGTGCCAGGCTAGAATAATATGGTCTTAAAAGTGCTTTGGCTACAACTGTTTGGTAGTAAGGAAGGGACTTAGAAATACATCATTGGTACCTAATGACTAGTGGATTCCATTAAAGTCCAAATATACTTAATATTTGTGGAAATATTAGTCCAAGTCCTCATATTCTATTCTTCAACACAAACTCATAATAACTAGTTTATCTAAATTCTTTCTAACTCACTGCATTTGTCTTCACTGATGTGCTCTTTGATCTTTCTGTAAGTTCAGTTTATTGGTCAGAATACCATTTATAAGTGACAGAGAACCCTCTGGTTTCCATAAGCCCCTATTCATGTACTCAAATATGAATATTCATGGAAACTGCCAGACTGATTTATTTTCTGGTTTAGGGGGTCTTTAATTTTTTTAGCCCAGTTTCATGTTCACAGTAAAACTGTGAACTTTCCCTTTCCCCACTTTAGCTTTCCCACTATGGTCAGCCTATCACAAACTACATATATTGCTTAAAATTGACGAGCCTCGACTGACAAATAATCACAGTCAAAAGACAAAATTACCACAGATTTAGGTTAAAGGTCTGATTGGTTTTTATGTAAAATTCTGAAGAAAGCAGAAGAGTAAGAATGAGACTCGTCATGTCAGTGTTACTTCCTTTAAAATCAGGAGCAAGACAAAGATGTCCACTCTCTCTACTCCTCTTCAACATGGTTCTAGAATTCCTAGCTAGAGCAATAAGGCAAGAAGCAAATATAAAGGGGATACAAATAGGGAAAGATGAAGTTAAACTTTCTCTCTTTGTAGATGACATGATCCTGTATTTAAAGAACCCCATAGACTCTACTCCCAAGTTACTTGAGCTGGTCCAAAACTTTGGCAAGATAGCAGGATACAAAATAAATCCTCAAAAAATCAATGGCTTTTCTGTATGCCAATAATGCGAAGAGTGAGGTTGAAATCAGGAAAGCAACTCCATTTGCAACAGCCTCAAAAAACAAAAAAATACAGTAACCTTAACCAAAGAAGTGAAAGACCGCTATGATGAAAACTTTAAAAAGATGAAAAAATGAAATTATAGCAAAACTAAGAAAATGGGAAAACCTCCCATGCTCCTGGATTGGGAGGATTCATATCGTGAAAATGGCAATACTGCCAAAGGATATCTACAACTTCAATGCCATGCCCATCAATATCCCAACACCATTCTTTAATGAAAGAGAGGAAGCAATCCAAAAATGTGTATGGAAAAATAAAAGACCCTGAGCAAAAACAATCCTAAGCAGGAAGAACAGTGCTGGAGGAATATCCACACCAAACTTTAAAATCTATTACAAAGCTATAGTAATAATAATAATAATTTAAAAAACAGCTTGGGATTGGCACAAGAACAGGCCTGAGAACCAATGGAATAGAAATGAAGACCCAGAAATGAACCCACAGACCTATGGCTACTTAATCTTCAATAAAAGAGCAAAGTGACTAGCTTAAGAGAGGAGAACTTCCTTCTCATGCTGATTCAATTTCTCTGGAATACTGTCTCACCTTTTTAAGTTTAATTTGGGAACATGTAACCTTACTACATATAAAGAAGGGCACCTGTGTCTAACCTAGCAATACATTTAGTATCTTTCTGATTCTAATTTTGTCTCTCTAACTTTTCCCTCCTGAGTTTCTCTCCTGCCATCATCTTGAGTTCTGGGGACAGGAGCTATCACTTACATCTTTATGAGAAGGGACTGAAACTGCCCCCCAAGCAACAGTGTGCCTCACTAAGCAAAGCAATGGTCCATGATGTTGAAGCTGCATCCTGGAGCAGAAGCAATCATCTCATGGGGACCAGATTGTTCTTCTCAGGAGATAAAAGTGATAATAACTTGTCTAAAACACCATGGAGAACCGGAACTCAGATAATGATCAATCAGACCACTTGCTTGATCAAGGCTATCTATTCTCAGAAATTTTGTTGTCCCATTGAAGATGAACTTGGGGTCATTGAATTCCTTTATTGTCCTGACAGAGTCACATTAAATAAATATGTTTTCTTTGTTCTTCACTACTTGTCTCTTTTGTTGGCATATTAGGATTTAGCCTATTAGAACTCCTGGATCTGGGACTGTTAGTCTAAAATTCCTTAACACAGCTGTTTTGGTCTGGTCTACTATGGCCTAGTTCAGGAGGTGAATCAAAAACAATGTCCTCCCATGAATTTTGTTTAACCTCACCTAATATCTATAGTTTATATTAGACTTCATCCTGGGTGTTGTACATCCTATGGGTTTTGACTATTCACTTTGCTTATTCATTCTTCCTTTGTCTTATCTCCTGAATACCCTTAATCTTTTTTTTTTCACTTTCTCCACAATTTTCCCTTTTCTAGAATCCTAGAGTCCTTAACTTGGGATTTTTTTCAACTTTTCAATAATGTAAAAACAATATAATAGAAACCGTACTTTGAATTTACAATTTTTGCCTTTCTATGGGCTAGCAAGAGTCAGTGGATGGACTCTTGTACAGCTCCCAGTCAGCCACATGATCATAAGAATAAACAACTCATACTTTACAATGATGTGATCATACATATATATTTATGATATGTACATAGCATATATATGCCCAAACCCTTGTCAGCAATTGTTATTGTTTGTTTGGTGGATTGTTTTTTCTTTTCGTAATTTCCATTCTGATTGCATAGACATAAAGGAAAAGATAGTACACACCCAGCCATGGGTACAGGCACATAGTAGAAAGCTCCCAAAGTTTCAAAGTTTTCTAACATTAGAAAGATTCATACTAGATAAAAGAGAGCAGGAGGTGCAAGGCGGTATAGTTAGCAGGTCACAGAAGTGTGGCCTATTTGGTTATTATTATCTAAACTGTGATTCTGAAAGAGTTCTAGAGAAGTGGACATCACTTGAGGAGAGCAATTGTCCCACATGGACTCAATTGCTCAATTGCTGCACCACACAGCTTCCTCATCATAGGAAATGGTTCTCATTTCGTGGTGTGATCTGTCCAGAGAGGCTCTAATGCCCCTTGAGCCTAGCTTTGGTTCCTTGTCATAAAGATGTTCTCAATCAGTCCTGTCATTCTCAGTGCCCAGGATGACTGCAGGTAAGAGATTAAAATCGAAGGAGATAGATGCAAAATGAGGAAAGGGTTTTAGGTTTTTATCTTGCTTTTAGTTAACTTTTCGGCCCATGTAAGGAGTCAGTGCTTTTCAGAGGAATATACTTTCTATATATTTGTTACAATGTCATCCTTGGCTCTTTAAAAAAAATTGGGGTTTTGCTCAAAAGAAGAAAAAAAAACCGAGACAAAAGAAAAACAAAGTTTTACTTTCTTTGGTGAGAGAAGGTATAAATACATAAAACAAGAAAAACATCCTAGATGGGAAGACTTGCTAAAGGAGAGAGGAGGAAAAGGATAATAGGGCTGAGCACTGCAAAGGATCCCAGTGTTTATATATGAGGAGAGCATAATGAAATGCCCCCAAAGCTGCCTAAAAAGTAGGAAAGCAAGTGGGAGTAGCGGAACATAATAGAGGATGTGATCTTGTTCAAAGATACTACGTGTCTACTGACAAGGAAACTCCCTCATACTATAAATATATGCAAATCATAAAATAATATAGAAAGCAAATGTATTAATCAGCATTTCAAATTATCTTACCTCATAGAAAGAGCTCATAGTCCTTAGTATGACTACAAAACATATCTATCTACATGTCCCAATTTAACCCTTCATTCTATGGTATAAAAGAGATAGTCACAGCTGAGAGTTACATTTTCACAAATGTGCTAAGTCATTAAACATAGGTTTTTTTAAACTTTACTTTTTATTGTAAAGATGATGTACAAAGGGGTTATAGTTACATAAATAAGTAAATGAGTACAATTCTTCTCAAACATTGTTACTCCCTCCCTCGTTTTCTCCCTCTCCATTCACCTCCCCCTGTAAGTTGTAAGGTTCATTTCCAACATAGTTTCTTGTATCACTGTTGCATTGGTTCATTCTTTTAAACATATATTTTTGGTATGTTAAACATAACCTTTTTGTTTCTTTTGGTATTACTAAGGTTTGAGTTCAGGACTTTATGTTTGCTAGTCATTCACCCTACCAATCTGAGCCATTTCCCCTAGCCATGACTCATTTTCCCCTAAGTTATTTCTCTGAATAGGGTCTTGTGTTTATGCCTCAGGTGGCTTGGAGTGCAATCCTCCTACTTATGCTCCTGTCCTAGCTGAGATTCAGTCACATACCACTATCATGACTCTCTTTTTACTAGTTGAGATGGAGATTTCATGAAATTTTTTTCTGGGTTTCCCTCAAACCACATCCTAAGTAGCTAGGAATACAAATCTGAGCTACCATCCATCAACACGTCTATTCATAAAAGCTAATTGAGCCAAACTTTCTTCCCTCCACTTTATCTCCTAAGAGAGCTCTCTCATTTCCACATAAGATTCCAGGCATTTTGCAAGGACTTACATTACAACATACTTGATATAATATAATTCCTACTTTTGGTTTTTGCTAAACTATTCTCCAGATTGTGAGCTTTTCGGTAAGATTTCTCATTTATATTTGTCTCCCTTGCTGGCAGAGAGCTTGGCACAAAGTAGGCATTGAATGATTATTTTGTGAGTGAATGGCTCTAGGGGGCTAAAACCTCTTTCCCTTTCTTATATCTTATGACCATCTTTCCACTGAGCATCATTTACAGTTTGCCTAATCAAGATTTATACAGGAACCTGAGTTTTTCTATAATGGGGCCTTCAGAATTAAGATTCCTCTGCACTGGGAATGAAAATCAGTCTTGTGTCCATACACACATTTCCTGGCTTTTATTGAATATTTTCCATAATTTTTTTTATCCCTGCTATTAGCAGACTGTCTAGTTTTGGCCAAAACTGTAAGTAAATTGGTTTTTTTCTTCTTCTCTATTATGTCCATTTGCCCAAAGGCGGGCAAGACAAGGTTTCAGTGCTGGGAGCTCCAGGGCTGTATCTCTTCTTTACACAATCACTAGAGGGAAAGCTTTGTTTGCCTGTAAAAAGTGGTGTAACTTTCATTCTCCAGAGCTCTTTCCTCAGAGAAGTTTAAAAATGCAGGAAAAAAATATACATAATTCAAGAAACAATGAAATCAAATGAATCTTAAGTCTAATTATCCATAAGGTAATGACTTCTGATACAGGAACCTGAAATGGACAGTCCACTTGGGCTGACTGGTAAGCCTAGGAAAGCTCTCCTCACTCAGCTCAGCTGACATAGGAGAAGGTAGATGTAGGAATGGCTGACAAGGATCACTGTTGATGAATGGACAACATGAACAGAAGGTTTACTTACCAAATAGATGTACCTGAGAAGCATCTTTTTTTAATCATTCAGAACATTCTGGACAGTTCATGATACAAACATACAAAATACAATGACTGAAAAACACTGCTTTTGATTTTAGACTATGAAACTCCAAACAGGGAACTGCTTGACCTAATTTCTAATTCCACAAACAATTTGGGGGAAATAGTCATTGCTTTGCTCTAGTCTTCCCAGAATAAGATCCCAACATCCCTAAGGACACCAAATGACACCACCACCCCACCGCCAAGCTGGCACCAGCAAAGACATAGGCTATTTGCAGAGAGTACGCCGCCTCTGCTGTGAGTGGGCAGTAAACTACCAGGGAGATGCGTGCTGCCTGCCTGGAGACAGGGTTGCTAGGTACCTTTGAAGTAGCAAGACCGAGAGGTGTACGTTATTTCCCCCACACATCTTATTTTACACAGTGACAGTTGCAGCCTGGAAACGTGAAGAACAGCATCTGTGGTGTTAGAAATAATGGCCAGCCAAGTGCCCTGTGGGGCAGAAGGAGTGGGGTTGAGGCTTTTATCAGGAGCAACAGAAAAAAAAAAAAAAAGTAACGTGATTTGGTTTCACCATAATTGCTTAAGCAGCCTGGGTGAGAACTAATGAGTTCATCTGGCTCCAGAGAAACTCCACCTCTTCCTTTTTCCAGAATGGTACAAAAATATCAGCATTGCATCATCAGAAATCACTCCTATTGGTGGCCTGTCTTAAGGAAAGCAGCAAGCTTGCCTCTGAACACTAGAATCCGCACAGATCCAAGAATTTACTTACATCTTTCTATGACAAATAAAGTATCTCGGGCACTCCTCTGCCACTTGAAAACTCAGTGCCTGCCCATCATTATGTCATAGAAAGATTTTTGTTTTTAAAATGAAGAAGTGATGCAATACAAAAAAAGGAAATTAAGAATAACTTATGGGCTTTAAGAGAGGATAATAGATTGGTTATTATTAGATTCAGGATGTCAGAACCAGGATGTTCAATGATGATATATTCACCTTTCCAGTCCCTCAATGGCACTAAGGACTCAAATATATGTGACAAGCTTTCCTTTTCAAAAGGACAGGATTAACACTGAAGTCCTCAGGAAAGGACTCTGAATCCATGTTGATAAGAACTCCAAAATTATAGATCTATAGAAAAGCTACATAATGCTGCTATCATATGCTTGTATATGTCTTCAAGATGCAGGCTTTTAATGGGCTCTGAGAATTAGAGGCATTGATACACAGAGAAAGAACATGGGTTCAGATCCTGGCTTGACACTCACTTCAAGTCCTAATTGATGCTTAATAGCTTTGTGAATGTTATTTACCTGCTCTGTTTCAGATTTGACTAGGAAATGAAGTACAAATATTCATGCCTTTGAAAGATTTACATGAAGATGGGAAATAAATGTGATGTGCCTACGTAGCACCTGAGAAAGAGGAAGCACAAGGTAAATGGTGGCACATGTCATAGTTGTGTCTCATATCCTGAGAGTCTTACCTGATTGCCTCTACAAAAAGTATTGTGAGGGTTACAAGGATGTACAAAGCATGACTTTTATCTTCTAAGCTATCACAATTTAGTTTAATGGAGGCAGGTAGGAGGTGGTGAGGGAAGTGGGACTTTCTGAAGCAAGTGAGAACAAAATGACACTATATAATTAGATACCAAATCCTGCTGTACAAATTCTAGGTGGGGTAAAAATTCAGAGAAAAGAACAATGAGGATGGAGCAATAGCTTCCACCACTAAACAGAAAAATAAACACAAATGTGATTTGCCAACTGCTAGCATTTACTCAGAACTTACGATGTAGACTTAGCAAAAACAGAAGACTAATGCATCGAGAAATGACTCATTTCAATACTCAAAAGACATGTAAAAACTGGGAGAGAGCCAGGGAAGGGGTGACATTGTCCCAAAAGAAATGTAATCATTACTTGACTTAAATAATTGTAACCCCTGTCTATATCATCTTTAAAATAACAATAAAATTATAAAATTTTAAAGGATGTGTAAACTGCCAAGCACCAGTGATTCACAACTGTAGTCCTAGCTAGGCAGGAGGCTAAGATGTGATGATCACAATTCCAGCCTAGGTAGGAAAGTACTACTCTTACCTCAAATTAGCTACGAAACAACAACAACAACAACAAAAAACACAAATGGGGAAGTGGCACTGTGGCTCAAGTGGTAGAGCACTGAAGAGCTCAGGGACAGCTCCTAGGCTCAGAGTTCAAACCCATGATTGGCCAAAAAAAAAAAGAGAACCCACAAGTGGGCTAATATGGTAGAATGCTAATCTTGAGCAAAAGGGAAGCTCAGAGATAGTACCCAGGACTTGAGTTCAAACACCAGGTCTGGCACCAAAACCAAAACCAAAACAAACAAAAAAAACAACTCTGAAAGAAGTATTTTTCAATATAGATGCTTATATCCAATCAAGCATCCAATCAAGCTACCAATTAACTATAAAGGTAAGATAAGAATATTTACAAACACTCATGGCATCAGAAATTTTTCATCACCAGGGCCATCTCTCAGATAGCCACTCGGCAAATACATTTCACTAAAATTGGTGGCTAAGGCTGGGGATGCGGCTTAGTGTTGCAGTGCTTGCATAGCATGCATGAAGCCCTGAGTTTGATTCCTCAGTGCCACATAAGCAGAAAAAGCCAGAAGTGGTGCTGTGGCTTAAGTGGTAGAGTGCTATCCTTGAGCACAGACAGGCTTAGGGACTTTTCTGTCTGGGATGGATGGCTTTGATCCTCAGATTGCAGCCTCCTGAGTATCTAGCATTATAGGAGTGAGCCAGCAACAGGTGGCCAGAAGGAATTTTTTTAATTAAAATTTATCCCAGAGACCTGGGAGATGTGTAAATAGAATCACAAAATAATGTTCAAGAGCACACTCAGGATCACCAAGTTGCTGATTGAAGTTCAATCTTTCCATACCATGGCAGTTATTATCCTTCAGAAAGTAGTGCTTCAGGACTACATAACATTAGAGCATAGAACTGAGGGGTTGGAAACACTGAGAAGAAATTTAAACAATTGGCATTGACGTTACGAATACATAGAGGAACAATTTGAAAAATAATTTAAGGAAAACTATTTAGCTCAAGGAAAACACAGGTATAAAGAAGAATAATCATGTTTGTATAATTGTATTCTAAGATGTATGGCTGTGAATAGAATTTTCATCATCCTAATAATAGGTTTTCACTAAGATAAATTAAGTTATAAACATAATAGAATGGGGGAGAGATAAAAATAATTCATATGATGGGATAAGGGGCAAGGTATAGGTATGAGAACTCGAGGAAGATCATCACATTGCACAATGAAAAGTTCAATAGAAAATGAAACAAAAAAGTCAGCACAAGCCGGGAACTGGTAGCTCACACCTGTAATCCTAGCTACTCAGGAGGCTGGAGTCTGAGGATCAAGGTTCAAAGCCAGCCTGGGCAGGAAAGAGCGTGAGATTCTTATCTCCAAATAACTGCCAGAAATCTGGAAGTGGCACTGTGACTCAAAGGGGTAGAGCACTAGCCTTGAGCTAAAATGCTCAGGGACAGTGCCTAGGCCCAGAGTTCAAGCCCTAGCACTAGCAAGAGAGAGAGAGAGAGAGAGAGAGAGAGAGAGAGAGAGACAGAGAGACAGAGAGACAGAGAGAGACAGAGAGACAGAGAGACAGAGACAGACAGACACAGACAGAGATCAGCACATTATTTAGCAATGTGAAGGCCATATATTGAAGAAAAATAGAGAAAAAGTTGTAAGTGGTTGATTCCAGGTAAAGAGAAATAGATAAAGGGAAATAAGAGGGAGAGTTTTTTTTCTTGCTTTGTGGGGTTTTGTTTTGTTTTGCATTATCTTATTATTTCATTCTTTAACCCATATGTACCATTAATTTTGATTTTTAAAGAAAAATTAAATGGGATAAGGTCTGTAGGAAAACAATCAAAACCTGTGGTTCAAAGGACTTGTGGTTGTGTCTCAGAAAAAATGTTCTAATGATGGCATTATGTACAAATTCTCACTTTTCACGTTGTAATCTCTCGTCTAAGTTTGCCATAGTTTCTATCTCAGTTTACGATTCCTACCTCCAAATTCTTCACATTCAGTTTCCCACCAATGATTCACCTGCCTGTATTTCTTGCTTAAAAGTATGAACCTGTTATCCTTAAATTTTTTGTAAGATTAATTGGAATCTCTAATTATAACATAAAATCTTTAGTATTAGAAGTAGGTAATGTGAGTACCAGGTGCCAATGGCTTGCCAGTGCCTGTAATCCTAGTTACTTAGGACACTGAGATCTGAGGATTCTGCTTCTAAGCCAATTTAGACAGGAAAGTCTATAGGACTTAATTAGCCACCAAGAAACCAGAAGTGGAGCTTTGGCTCAAATGGTAGACCAATAACCTTAAGAAAAGAAAGAAAAAAAGTTCAGGCTCAGAGATGGAGCCCAGGTCCAGGTTTTGAGCTTCAGGATGAGTACCACCCCCCCACACCCCCCCAAAAAAAGAGTATTATGCTTCTCTAAAAACCCTAGCACTTGATACCAGGAGGCAATTAATTACATGTATAATATTAAACATAGTCATTTTATACTAGTCATCTGATTTAATGCAAAAGCACGTGGTCAATAGAAGTTTTTGCGCCATTTTGCAAAGGAAGTCATGGTGAGGAAAAGCCCATAGCCCTGGATGTAAGAAGTATCATTTTTCTTTACGTGATTTAAATCGATTTGAGCTGCTTAAAGCAGCAATCAACTGACAGGAGATTCCATTTCAATCACTTCTGGAGCACTCACCTCCATTCACTTTCCAAGTAATAAAGAAAATCAGGGATTTCTATATCTTCTGCATTTTAAAATATTGAAAGGAAGGCATATGTCTTCCACTAAGCTCCATTGATATTATCATTATTCAGGCTCACAAGGTCTAGAACCTCTGGAAAGTAGTACTTCTGATACACTTAATCAAGGGTTTTTCATCCATATTCTAAGACCATAGCTCCTAGAATCTTTCTTCCCTAGTATCTTATCGCATGCTCTCCCAATGGGTTAACAAGTAGTACCCTTACTATCCTCTTTGGAAACTATCCAAGTTCTCTTCCTCTTTGTCTTGAGAACTTGAAACCGGTAGTCAGTTTGGTCTCCACTTGCTAGCACTTTCCAATTTTTTTTTCTTTCACTCTGTGAGATGTGACATAATCACTACCATGGATCTAATCATCCCAAACCAAACTAACAAAACAACCAAACAACAAAATGGAACCAGGTTGTTAGTGCTGGCAACATCTGCTTTCCATTCAGCAACCTAAAGCCCTTGAGGCAAAAGAATACAATAGGCTGGCTACTTTCTTGGAATAGGAAAGGGAAAAATACCATTTAGCAAAGAAAACAAGGTACAGATATATACTGCGGGGGGGGGGGGGGGGGGGGGGGGGGAAGACTTAAAAATACACACATCGGGGAATGAGAGACGGAAAGTAAGCTGTGGTCCGAGGGTACAAAATTATTGTTAAGAGAAAGTTTAGAGAGCTGTGCACTAGTAGAGTAATTACAATAAGTAAAAAGTAATAACAATGTATATTTCAAAATAACCTAGGGAGTAAATTCCAAGTGTTTAATACACACACACACACAAACACACACACACACACACGCAAAATGGTGAGCAAGTGAGTTGATTACCTAGATTTAACCACTCCACGTTGTACACCTGTGTGAAAATATCACATGGCACCCCATTAATGCATAATTTTGTTTTTCCAATTACAAGCACTATAATTATATATTCCAATGTAAATAATCACACATAGTAAAAAACAGAGTAGTATGTATGTACGTATACAAAATGATAACACACTTTGAAACGATGTTGTGAGAAAAGAATATTTTCACTGTAAAAGAACCTGCTTGATCTTGTACTCGTGTTGTTGCCTTTGAACCACATTCCAGGCCCTGGGAAAAAACATGTTTATAGAAACTGCAAAGGTCAAGGTCAGTAATGGAAATTGATTTTACATGCTCGGCAAAGTGTTTTTAAGGCCATGGAATAGTCTAAGGGAAAAGAAATCTATTTAATTACTCAACAGTCTTTTGAAGTCCATTAAAAAGGCTCTGCAATTGTCTACTCCCCTGAACCAACTTAACATAAATCCTTCCCATTAAAGAAGTACTTCTTAGAAATGGCACAGAATGAAGTTTCTAAAAAGGTAAAAACCGTAGAGTATAAACTCAAACTGAGAATAATGATTCCTACAAGAAGATAAGCTGCTTCCTTTATATGATTTTAATGAGACAAAAAATTTCACTTGAAGCTGCAGTTACCTGAATAGCAGGGAACTCGTATTTTCTCCCTTCACTTTCTGTTTCATGAGATAATGAAGATGAAATCAATAGCTCCTACTTCAGGAGGAATCATGACATATATACTTTATTCTTTTTAGAATTTCAATATATCATTCTCAACACTAAAATCTTTTTCTGTATGTTAAAGCAAATTCATAATAATGTGAAATATTTTTACTATAATTAAGAATTGGCTGCATTTAAAATTCTTATCATTTTAGATAAATATAACAAAAAATAAAAGAAATAAAGAAGAAATGGCAGTATGTAAATTAGATTCTGTGAGCAGTGTATCAGACTGACCACTTATTTGTACAATCAAGTATACAGCTCAGGACTCAAAGGATCCTCTGGAAACCACCATATTTTGGAGTTCAGGCTGAAAGTCTTAAAGATCACTATGTTCATTAGATCATTAATTCATTAAATTCCACTTAATTAAGCTTTTAAATAAGTGCAGAGTCAAGCACTATGGTACAGAATTTTAGGAGTGTTTCCAGATCAAGCATAATTAATTAATTATGCTCTAACTATACAGCATCTATTCTAGAACAGCAACTTGGAAATTATGATGAATGGTTTATGTTACCACTATTAGTTTTAAATAAATCATAATCTAGATTGATTTAGAGGGGTCTTTCCCCAGGATAACAAGATTTTATTATGTCATAATTATTATGTCAAGGTTGGTTTTCATATAGCAGCACTTTTTCCATCTTATCAGAACTGAAGTTTCTTTCCTTTGATTTGAAGCCTGGCAACCCATTCCAATGACAGGTACTTCCTTCTACTCATCCTAAACTTGTGAAAGTTGCCATTTTCTTCTTTCTCTAGTTTCCAGCCATCTTTTTGTAAAGTACTTTCAAGGATTTAGACTTCTTTTCTGAAATGCTTGCTATTTTCTTGTATTAGCTAGGCCCACCTCAGTCAATTATCAATGACTTACAATAAAGTTGAATTTTTCTGAAAAAAAAAAATGGTTCACCAAAAGATAGCCATGTTTTGGGGGGAATATGGCCTAGTGGCAAGTGCTTGCCTCCTATACATGAAGCCCTGGGTTTGATTCCCCAGCAACACATATATAGAAAACGTCCAGAAGAGGCGCTGTGGCTCAAGTGGCAGAGTGCTAGCCTTGAGCAAAAAGAAGCCAGGGACAGTGCTCAGGCACAGAGTCCAAGGCCCAGGACTGGCAAAAAAAAAAAAAAAAGAAAAGAAAGGAAGGAAGGGAGGGAGGGAGGGAGGGAGGGAGGGAGGGAGGGAGGAAGGAAGGAAGGAAGGAAGGAAGGAAGGAAGGAAGGAAGGAAGGAAGGAAGGAAATTATTAAAGGTTTAAACTAAAAAAAGACTTAATAAAAAAAGAGTGCTTGCCTCATATACATGAAGCCCTGGGTTCGAGTCCCCAGCACCACATATATAGAAAATGGCCAGAAGTGGCGCTGTGGCTCAAGTGGTAGAGTGCTAGCCTTGAGCAAAAAGAAGCCAGGGACAGTGCTCAGGCCGAGTCCAAGCCCCAGAACTGGCCAAAATAGATTCTTCTTTAGAACCTCAGGAGAAAGCATGGCCTTGGTAATACCTTGGTTTCAAAACAATGATATCAACTCTTGATTTTCTGGCCTCCAAGACTGCAAAACAACAAATTTCTATTGTTTTTGTTGTTGCCAATTTTTGTGGTAATTTTTTAGGATAACCAGAGAAAACTAGTATGTATCTGTATTAGTCACCTTTGTTTTGCTGTCATGAAATAGCTGGCAAAGCTAGCTTTATGAAGATTAAAGAGATTATTTAGCTCATGCTATATGAAGCTTGAGGGTATGGGTCATACTGCAGCTCAGTTCTGGTGAAACCTGAAGGCAAACAGCAAATAACAGGTGGTAGAATTGCTGGTAGAGCACTTCTACCGGCACTTCAAACAGCAAATAACAGGTGGTAGAACTAGCTGCCACATATCAATCCAAGAACAGAGAGAAAAAAGATGGCAAGGCCAGGCTTGTTTCTTTACAGTAACTCTCAGGTGAGAACTACCACATGGGGCATAGCTCATACTCCCAATGGCCTAAGGATTTCTTACTGCGCCTACTTCCCAAAGGTTCCACCACTTCCTGTAAGCATCACCCAAGGAACCAATGGACCTATTAAGAATATGAACCATATTCAAATCATAAAACTATACTATTCTTTACTTCTATTCTCTATGATTTGACCAATCATGTTGTTCCCAAGAAGCAATATAAAAACACAGAATTTAAAATGCCAGGATTAATATCAAGAACATGAACATGATGAATCATTTTAAATGTTACCAAAAAGTTAAAGATCCTGAAGTTCCTACTAGACAAAATAAATAATACATCTTATTTAGTGGTGACAGCTCATAGTTGTATTGCCAGTACTTAGGATACAGATGCAGGAAGACTGCATTTTGAGTTTAGTCTAGGCTGCACAGTAAGACCTCATCTCAAATACAAAGACACAAAAGCCTTTCTTATCCAAAAGAAGAATAGTTTATATACAGTAATAGAAATTACAGTATCCAATAAACTGAACAATGAGTGGAAGGTGAGAGGAAAAAAATCAAGTTGTATTTATACATTGAAAGAAAAATAACAAGCCAAATTAAGTGAATTATTCTTAAAAGATGTGAGGATATTTATAAGAAAACAGCAAATAGAAGAGTGTCCAAGAAGAGGTGAGCAAGGCTAGAAGTTATTAAAAAACTAACCATGAACAGATGAGGGGACATTAATTCCTCTAAAGTGGAATTGAGAAAAGTAAGACTGAGTATAGTTATATCATATTTTTATATTCAAGTAAGTTTATATTATTCTATTTCTTTATTTGGATTCTGTTAAAAAAATAAAAAATAATTAAAGAGCCTTAAAAATCACAAGTAATATATAAGAAGGAATTTTAAAAATAAAGAAAGTCAAATAAAGAAAAAAAGCCTTTTTGCAAGGATGGTACAAAATCCACCTGTTATGAGTCTGCATACCTCATAAAAGCACTTAATCAGATTCAGCTTTGTACTTTTTAAATATATATATATATATATATATGTTGTTATTATAAAGGTGATGTACAGAGGGGTAATGTTAAGTAAGTTTCTTTACCTAAGAGTACATTTCTTTTTGGACAATGTCACCCTTTCCCTCACTCTCTCTGTTTTTCCCTCCCATTCCCACCTACAAGTTATATAATTCATTTTCAACACAGTGTCCAGTGAGTACCATTGCTACAATTGTTCACTTTTGTCCTCCATTTCTTTGCCTTCCCTTACACTCCCAAAGACATACATGAGCAAACAGACAAAAAGAAAAGAAAACAAAAACAGCAAAAAAGAAAAAAAGCATTTCCATTTCCTGAAGTTCATTTCAATAAATATTAGTTTGTATGATCAGATGCATTGACCCTTTTTGTTCCTCTCCTAAGAGTATTCTCCTTTGGTCTCACTGTGTGTGAATGCCGAGAGACCTGTATTATGGACCAGTGGGTTTTAGATCTAGTTTCTACACATAAGAGAAGACATGAACCATTTGTCTCTCTGACCTTGGCTTACCTCTCTTAACATGTTTTGTTTTAGGTCCATGCATTTCCCAGCAAACGGCATGCTATTCTTTCTAATGGCTTTGTAAAATCCCAGTGTATATGTGCCAAGGTTTTTTGCTCCACTCATCTATTGTAGGGTATATGGGCTGTTTCCACAATTTGGATATTATGAAAAGTGCAGCAATGAACATGGATGTGTCTTTATGGTATCCTGGCTTATAATGTTCTGGGTAGATGCCCAGGAGTTGTATGGCTGGGCTGTAGGTAAGACCTATATTTAGTTTTTTGAAGAACCTCCAGACTGCTGTCCTGCATGGTTGTACTAGTTTACATTCCCCCCAACCATGCAGTAGGGTTCCCTTATCCCCACATCCCTGCCAACATTTGTTGTTGCTTGAATTCACAATGTTGGCCAATCTAACTGGGGTGAGATGAGTTTCAGGTCTGACATTGAGGTCTTTGATCCATTTTGAGTTGGTATTTGTGTATGGTGACAAACAGGGATCCACTTTTAGTTTTCTGCTTTTTGATGTTCTGTGTTCCCAACACCATCTATTGTAGAGCCATAATTTTTTCCATTGTATATCTTTGAATCTTTTCTCTAATATCAGATAACTGTAAACAAGGTTTTATTTCTGGGTCTTCTACTTTGTTTTATTGACATTCAGGCCTATTTTTGTGTCAATACCAAACTGTTTTTGTTATTATAGATCTGTAGTAGAGTTTGAGGTTTGGGATTGCGATACCACCAGCATTACCTTTTCTCCTTAGAATTGCTTTAACTATTTTAGGTCTTCATTGTTCCATATGAATTTTTGGATTGTTTTCTCTATCTCAGTAAAGAACTTCATTGGATTTTGATGGAGATTGCATTAAATTTGTAGATCATTTTTGGCAGTATGGCCACTTTTACATTAATTCTACCTATCTATGAGCATAGTTCTTTCCATTTCCTGATGTCATCTTTGATTTTTTGCTTCAAATTTTTATAGTTTTAGCTACAGGTTGTTTTGTTGTTGTTTTCTGGGTTTTTTTGCTTCTTTGGTTAGGTTTATTCCTAGATGTTTTTGAGGCTACTGGAAATAAGTTGTTTGCCTGATTTCCCTCTTTGTTGGCATACGGAAAGGCTATTGATTTTTGTGGGTTTGTTTTTTATCCTGCTACTTTGCCAAAGTTATCAACAAGCTCTAGGAGTTTGGAGATGAAGTCTTTTGGGTTCTTTAGGTATAAGATCATGTCATCTGCAAACAGGGATAGTTTTACTTCTTCTTTCCCCAAGTGAATTCCTTTTATATCTTTTACTTGCCTTATTTCTCTGGTTAGGATTTCCAGAACTATATTGAAGAGAAGTGGAGAAAGTAGACATCTTGGTCTTGTTCCTGATTTTGGAGGAAATGGTTTTAGTTTTTCATCTTCAATATGAAGATGTTGGTCTGTCATATATAGCTTTTATTATTTTGAGGTATGTTCCTTCTATTCCTAGCTCATCTAGAGACTTTAACATGAATGGATGTTGGATTTTGTTGAAGGCTTTTTCTAGGTCTATTGAGAAAAACATGTGGTTCTAGTCCTTGGCTTTTTTGATGAAATGTATTATGTATTGATTTATCTATGTGAAACCAGCCTTGCATCTCTGGGATGCAACCTACTTAATCGTAATGTATGATTTTCTTATTACTTGTTGAAGTCTGTTGGCTAGTATTTCATTAAGAGCTTTGCAACTGCGTTCATCCTTTTTTTTTGGATCTCTACATGGCCTGGTGATGAGAGTGATACTGGCCTCATAAAATGAGTTTGAAATTGATCCTTCTTTTTCTATTTCAAAAGTCTTATAGAATTCAGCTGTGAATCGACATGGACCTGGGTTTTTACTTGCTGGAAGACTGCTGATTACTTCCACAACCTCATTTCATGTTATAGGCCTGTTTAAGTGGTTTGAGTTGTATCACCTTTAAGTTTATATCACATTTAAGTCATATCACATTTTGTGTTAGCATATGGAATATTTTATTTTCAGTCCCATAGTCCCATATGCTCTTCAATAATGTGATCATGGTCGCCTTCATTTAGAGGTGGAGACAAATTCTCATCCTTGAACCTAGCCTATTCTGTATAACTTGCTTAATCAACAGAACACACAGAACTGACATGGAATTTGAGGACTCCCATCACTTAATATCTAGGTCTCTTGAAATGCTCTTGAGACACTACTTTGCAGATCCAGCCACCATATTTTAAGAAGCCAAACCCATATATGTATATATATATATATATATATATATACATACACACATGCTAGCCCCATATGAGTATCCTGGAGAGTAGCCCAATCCCAGCTCCTAGCTAATAACTACCATTAATTGTTAATCCTATGGGAGAGACATCTTTTTCATTAAACTCATCACGTTTTCAACTGTATAACAGACAAGTTGTCTGTCTACAAGTTCCAGTTGCACTCACAAGAAACCCAACGTGAGAAATGTACCACTGTGACCAGAATATAAGAGCTTTAGATTAAAATAATTGTCCTCTTTTAAGTATTGCATTTTCATTTCATATTCTTTTTGATGGAGAATTATTTATCATCCTCCTTAATGATTATGGAAATCACCACATTCACTAAAGTGAGAGCATGACTTAGACTTAGGTACCATACAACTCTAAGAAAGAAGATATTACTAGACAATCAAGATTTAGAAGTGATGAGGACAGTCTTAGTGACTACCATCTCCTGGCTCAGAGACATAGATGAAGAAAGACCAGCCAGCTTCTGTAGACAAAATTGCCTGAGGAGTGGTGATGTTAAGGAAAAGTCATTTTCATCAGGATTTCTATAAAGGAACTGAGGATATTCAAGAGAACTGAAGATTGCCAAAGAGCCATAGAAAGGGTTATGAGAGGGGTGAACAGTGGGAAGCAGTGAGATGATTCACAGGAAGCACAGAGCCAAATGAAGAAGAGTGTGTGAGAGATGCCTACAGGGTCTGCATTCTAGACCTATTAGAGAAATTAACAGTTCAAAGGTTCTGTGGATTTTTCTTCAGTGTCAGCTTTGGCTCAGGCCCCAAGTGACCAATGGTGTTAGTCTATGGCCCAGACTGTAAGTGCTGGTTGACACTGGCTACAGCCCTTGTGTTGTCAACTGTTCAAACTATGAAGTTTTGTTCTACATATCCTTGCTATGAAGTCCCCAACAGGAAACAGGCAAAAGAATTATTTCTCTTTTGCCATACACTTAAATCTTACATAGTGTTTGCCATCCACGTGGAGGCAAACCTTGTTGTCAACCTGAAATTTTACATTCTGATATATTTTTTCAACATTTCCTTTTACTCATTGCAATTCATGGAATGTTTGTGCCTACCTTCCACACATGCCTCAAAAAAAAACCCAAAACCCTACTATGGTATAAGTGGATGCTTTGAGTGGCAATTAAGTCATGAGCTCTTATAAATTGGACTAATATCTTTATAAAAGGAACCACAATGTGATCCCTTGCCTCAGATAAGAACACAGCAAAATCAACTAAGAGCCAAAAAGTAGACCTTAAATCTACCAGCATCTTGCTCTTGGATGTCCAAGTCTCTGGAACTGCAAGAAATAGGTTTCTAACTCCTCAACATCTGAAGTACTATTTGTCAAAAGAAATTCCAAGAAAGGGAAACATTTTTCTTTTGTTGGTGGTGGGGATGGTTGTTGTGTTTTGGGGGTTTGTTTTTGTTTGGGGTTTTTGGCCTTTTTAGGAGATAGGGGCACAGGTATAGAGGGAGGAAGAGTGAACACACACAGTCATGGTATTCAGTATACACTAGTTGGAAAATGAACTATGAACTTCTGGACAGAGATAAGAGGGGAAACTGGAAGAATGTGAAAAAAAGGGGTAACTGTCTAAAAATAATTGTGCTCATTACTTGACTTATGAAACTGTAACCCCTTTGTACAACACCTTAGAAACAGTGAATTCGATTTATTAAAAAAAAAAAAAAACAGAAGTTTCACTCCTAGTCCTATGGAATTTTGTTACAGTAGCCTGAACAGATTGAGATACTTACTGCTGCTGAAACTGCCTTTGCCTCTGGTTATTTACCATTATCTTTTGGTGATGAATCATTAAAAGACTAGAATGAAAAAGAAACTTTAGAGAGCATCTACCATAATGTTTCTCAGCCCTACGTGCCTAATAAACACCACTCAAAATGATTTAATTGTTCTGAAATAGGAAATAATCTTCACTAGGCAATTCCACATATTTAGTGAACATTGAAAACGGGTATACTTCAACAAGTTGTCAGATAAAGATCAAAGAACTCAGAGGGAATGCCTAAAGTTATATTACCTACAAAGCAGAGGAAGAACTAGAACCTAGTACCCCAGGCTGTCGGTCTTATGCTCATTTTTTCTGTGTCAGGTTGCTTTGACCCAGGGATACTATCTTGTCTCCTGTTTTGATTAGGCTTTTGACTCAGTCTTGCTGCCAGCATGACTTCATAGGTAACCACATGTTCATATCTCAATATCTGGGTAAACCCAGACATTGTCTTTTGTCCCATTGGTAAATTGCTATGCATTACCTGAATGTCCTGGAACCAGTTGGCACCTACTGTGCTTTCATGCTACCTAATCTTACTTCAGTCACCCTTATTTCACTGTTTCCTATCATGTCACTCAGAAAAGCTACAGAAGTCTTCCCTATGTTCTTTGCCTGCCTTGACATTCTACTCCAGATTCGAAAAACTAAATCATCTGAAATTAATACTTATTTCCAATTATCTCTGCATATCACCCATCCACTAAGTCTAATTTCTGTGACATTTTGGATTTAATCCTTTCTTTAGTTGTCTATTGTAATTTATTTATTTATTTATTTTGGTTGGTCATGGGGCTTAAACTCTGGGTCTCAGTGCTGTCCCTGAGCTCTTCGGCTCAAGACTAGCACTCTACCGTTTGAGCCACAGCACCACTTCTGGTTTTCTGATGGTTAATTGGTGATAAGAATCTCAGGGACTTCCCTTCACAGACTGGCTTTGAACAGCGATCCTCAGATCTCAGCCTCCTGAGTAGCTAGGATTACAGGCCGGGAGCCACCATGACCCAGACTTCTCTATTGTACTTTCTATTGTCTTCCTGTCTTCTTTTTTAATTCTGGTCAGTCGATTGTGAGACTTGAGCTCAGGGCCTGGGAACTGTCTCTGAACCTCTGTGCTCCAGGCTAGCCCTCTACCACTTGAGCCACAGTGTCACTTCCGGGTTGTTTTTGCTTGTTTGTTTTCTTTTCTTTTCTTTTTGAGTGGTTAATTGGAGATAAGATTCTCACGGGGACTTTTCTGCCTAAACTGGTTTCAAACCATGATCCTCAAATCTCAGCTTGTTGAGTAGCTAGGATTACAGGCATGAGCCACCAGCACCTAGGTACATGGCTTCTTTTTCTAGATATTACTTTTCTACTTTTTTTCTCTCGGCGTACAAATTTGGTGGTCTTTCTGGTCCTAAAAGTTAATTTTTCCTTAAAATCATTGCCTCATTGAGCTATACACTATCTTATATCTTTCTTTGCTGATTTATTACATTGGAAAGTTTTCAAAGACTTCAATTTTTTTCTGCCTGTCATGTATAATCTGTCCTCCATCTTCCATATATTTAAATCATTTTCTTGATTTTGATATATTTTGATTATTGATATATTTTGGCTTCTTGTGAAAGTTCATAGCTTATTTTAGTCTTTAGACTAAAGAGCTAGTTCTCTTTTTTTTCTTGCTTTCTCTCTCTAGCTCTTTATAAGTTTCTTTCTCTTTTATTCACACACACACACACACACACACACACACACACACACACACCTCTACTTCTGAAATTTCTAGGCATAACTCAATACTCCAGGTTGTAGGCCTTACTAATCAGTGTGCTCCGGAGCCAGCGATACTGCTGTGACCTGGAAGTTTACTCTCAGACTGCACTTCAGACATTCTGAATCACAACCTCTATTTTAATAACACGCTCAGGTGATTCACATACATGTAAAGTTTTTGAGAAGCATTGCTTTAAGTGTCTGTCCTCAGTCATTTTCTCTAACAATTCTCTCTATTCTCTTTTTTTCCTTCTGTCTATTCTGAACTGTCTTATCCAAAACTCTAAGCATTTTAAGCAAAAAAATCTCAGAATGCATTTCTCTGACCATGGTCTCACTCCTTCCACTTTTACATTATGTCGCTATTTTTAGGAAGCTTTTGAACAACTACTGTGAGTTTTTAATAGACAATGTATCATATTCATGAGTCCTGTTATCTGCTAAAACTATTCATTCCCATCTTAATTAATCAACATTCTCTCAGCCATCCTAGGTTAATATTTTTGTTAAATTTCATTCTTTTCTACAACTGCCCTCCACATGATAAAGCACCATAATCTTGACTGAATGCATGTTTAAATTTTGCATTTCTAGCATTTAATAAACATGACTATAAAGAGTAGATAGATGATAGGCACAGGTAATAGGAAGATATACAGAGGTAGCTATGAAGAGAGGCACTGTTGGCTCACATAGGAGCCTGAGATCTGAGAATAGCGGTTCAAAGCCACCTCAGACAGGAAAGTCCCTGTGAGACTTTTATCTCCAATTAACCACTCAAAAAACTGGAAGTGGTGCTGTTGCTCAAGTGGTAGAGAGCAGGCCTTGAGCACAAAGAGGCTCAGGGACAGCACCCGGGCCCTGAGTTAAAGCCACAAAACAAAAAGAAAAAAAATAAAAACAGGTATGTACAACTACAGACAGATATGTATAGCTAGAGATACATAGTTATTTCTGAGTTATGAACCAGAAAATCTAAGATCTTTATAAATATAATTCCATATAAACTTGCCTTTAGATGCTGAGAATGTAGCTCAGTTGTAGAACAACTGCCTAGCACGGGCCAGGCCCTGAGAGTGGCCACCAACACTGATCCCTCCCCACAAAATAACAAACAGACAACCAAAACTTATGATTATATCCTCTTTTAGACGTAGGTCACTTTTTACCTGGATATCTGCCACTTCCCAAATGCTCTATTTGCTTGTTGCTTACTTGTACATTTCCCTACCCAAGAACCAAGCAGAAAACCTATAATAAAAATCCTAATATTTATGTAGCATTTTGTGGTTGACAAACGCTTTCATATTAATTAACTTACATAACTCTTAAAGAAAAAAACAACTACCACCACCACATATATGATCCGATTATTTTCATGTTCGTTTTATAAATAAACAAAATAAAACTTATTTAAAAGTATTCATATGATTTATTCAATACCTCAAACTGACTCCTTACAATTATCCTCTGTACTTTATCTTTCAAAAGCCAAGATAGTCTCCTCTTAACAAAACAAAATGTTGATGCCTTCTAATTACCTACAGAATGATGCAACCTGCCATTCCAGTTTTAACTCCTCCACATCCTCTTCTACAATTACTCATCATCTCCAGAATGTACCAGTGCTTTTCCGGCCCTGATTTTGTTCACTGTTTCACCACCTACAATATCCACTTTGTCCTTATCACACAATAAAACTGGACCCTCAAGGCCCCGCTTAAACGATCTTGCCCACATGAATCTCCTTACTAATCAACTATAACAACCCTAATTAGTGATCCTTTCTCTTTTACCAAATCATTTAGAGCCTAGTGAATAAAAATACAACTTCTGGAGTTTACGCAACTGAAGCACAGGCCTGGGTATGCAATATATGAAACTTGGGCTTAAGTTCTGTTCATTGAAATGGAAATGATAATCCTATGTATCTTATCAGCTTATGATAAAATACCAAGCTCAGCAGTAGGAGATCTAGAGTAATGATGGAACTGGTGAGAATTCAGAAGGAGAAATAAATAATAATTGAGTGAAAAAATGGTGATATATGCTGTCTTATCTGATCACCTATTTAAGTGTCTTCTAAGAAGTAAAGAATAAGCAGGATTTTGTCAATAAGCACCCTAGGAGGAGCAAAATAAATGTACAAAAGACTAGAAGAATAAAAAGAGTTGGTATGTTTGCAGAATTGACATGCCATACAATGGATTTACAGCAGTGAAAGGTAGAAAAATAAAGATATGTGACTGGAGAGGGAAACTAGGCATCTTATGAACTATGAGTCAAAATGTTTTATTGAATTTGAATTTTAGTGGAAAGTATTGAAATTTTTTGATTAGGCAAACACATTTCAGTTTTGTTCCTTAGAAATGCAAGGCCAATGTTCAACAAGATAAACACCAGAAACCTGATACTTGAAAGGGGCAGGTGGCTTCAAGGAGAGAGGGGTAAACAAATGAAGAATGCAGCCAAGAATTAAGTGTATATCCTACAAAATTAAGAAAAGTGAGGGAAGGTGTATGTTACAAGAGTATGTTACAAGAGTATGTTACAATGAGTGGCAATATTGAAAAGAGTGACATTGATCAAAATGCACTGTATTCATAAACTGCTTTGTTAAATGGCACCTCTTTTTTTCAACTAAAGATAATAAAATTTTTAAAAAATCATATTAAGTCTTGCAGGATATCTCTACTTAAAAACAAAAGAATTATAGCAAGAAAGAATAGAAGGAAAGGAGGGAGGAGAGAGGAAAGATACTTCAATGTCTGTAGAAATGAAATATCTATGTTCAAACATCAGTGCATGAGTAAGTAAATTATGTATTCCAAAGGCACTAGCTTCAATAAAACCTGCTCCACACACTCTTGTTATAATATGACATTGACACTATACTGTTCCTTTGTAGGGTCAAAGGTCCCTTCCTTTGACCTGGGGTGGACCAGTCACTACAGCACCAGTGACAACATATGACTTCCAACGCTGTTATAAAAAGGTAGATAGCTCATCCACCTGCTAAGTGGAAGCCAGGAGAGTACATGAAAGACCCAGTGAAAGTATTCCACTCACGGCTTCTGTAGAGGGACCAGCTTGTGGTCAAAATCAACTCCTGGACTTCAGCATAATACTTCAAATGATTCTAATCTTCAGTCTTGAGCCACTCCAGCTGAGGCAGAGTAAAGTGCCGATCTCTGCCAAAATATAGACTTAAAAGCAAACTGAATATCCACAGTATTTGAAGTCACTCAATTTTGGAGTGATTTATTGCTTAGTATTGGATAAATGAAATACTGTTAGCATTAATATCATGTCTGCTAATTGCTACATGTCTGCTACAAAACAGCCTATCTTTCCTTCCTTCTGAAATCCACCTTTCTTTGGAGCAGCAAAACACCCAGTTACAAAAGCTTTTTCCCCCAGATACTTTGCAGCTAGCAGTTGCCATGTGATTCATTTCTAGCTAATGAAATATAAATGCACATTTGCTGGTTAGAGCTTCCAGGAAAGCTATTTTATTTCTAACAAAAAGAAAGAGATTCAGAATTCACCTTTTGTCTTCACCTTTCTCATCTTACTGCCTAGAAAAGAAATATGTCTGGAGCCATCCTTCAACAACGACAATAAAGACCTGGCTTAAAGTATGCAACTCTTGAAGTTACACAGTGCCCTTCACTAGGGTTTAATGCTCTGCCATGGACATCTTGAAATTCTCAAGGTTTGAACAAGACACTTTCATTTTTCACTAAACACCACAAATTACACAGCTAATGGTACCACACAAAAACTGGAAGGTAAAATAAGCAATTAGCTTTCAAGACTCATGGAGAAAACTATACCAGACCCATATTTCTTCTCTTGATGCTACTTATTAGAAAAAAGAATCTTCTGTCTCCCTCCCTCTCCCCTCTTCTCCTCCATTTACACCCTTTCTCTCTCCCTCTTCCCTTCTCTCTCCGATTCATGCTAGACAAGCATACTCTGACATCCTCAGCTACTGCCTTTCTTTTTTTAAGGTCTGAATAGACCTTAGTGTTAGTAATACCTTTTCTTTAGCACTTAGTCTTCCTTTCTTAAGTTAGACATAATTGTTATTGATGTTTCTTTTGGTAAAGTACTGTACTATATGTAAGAGCCAAAACATTTCTGACTGTGTATTCTCCTTGGAGCTTTGAATAGGGCTTACAATGATGTGTGTCTACTAAATCTAGAGACCAGGTTACAGGCAAGACTCTGACCTCTAGGAAAATGTTAGTGGACTCAGACACATTAAAAAAAAAATACTCAATCAGCACATTCATTAAAATTACAGTACAAACAGCATTGAAGGCAGAGTGGGCAAAGGAAATCAGTCAATAAATACTTAATAAATGTAACCATTGAACAATTGATAACTATTATGCAGGTTTGCCATCAGCCCAAGAATATGATTTGCTCCAAGAACTTTATTGTACTTCTTATAACTGATGGGTGCTCATTTTTTTTCCAAGTTTGGGGACAATATTTATATTTGCTTCAATTTATTTTCTGTCAAATTTGTGATTTAACAAGTGTAAGTATATTTATGTGAACATCAAAAAGATCAATGACTACATGTGCTAGGGGTAAGAAAGGACAAACAGGAAGAACACAAAGGATTTTAGTGGAGGATAACCACTCTGCATGATACTAAGTGATTGGAGATATGTGTGATCACGTGTTTGCTAAAACTCCACATAATATAGAACACTAGATGTGAACCCTGACTGAAACAATGTACTCTGCGTGTTAATGAAGTGTCGACGTAGATTCATCATCATTCATAACAAACATGCCAGTCTGGTATGGGATATTGGTAGAAAGGTCAAATGTGCGAAGGAGCAGAAGATACGTGAGAACTTTCTATTTCTGCAGTGAATCTAAAGTACTCTAAAAATAGTCTATTAAAAATCAAATCTATTGGGGCTGGGGATATAGCCTAGTGGCAAGAGTGCCTGCCTCGGATACACGAGGCCCTAGGTTCGATTCCCCAGCACCACATATGCAGAAAACGGCCAGAAGCGGCGCTGTGGCTCAAGTGGCAGAGTGCTAGCCTTGAGCAAAAAGAAGCCAGGGACAGTGCTCAGGCCCTGAGTCCAAGGCCCAGGACTGGCCAAAAAAAAAAAAAAATCAAATCTATTAAAAAGAAAACACTGGAAAAATCACACCTTTAAGTACATTTATAAAATGCATAAATGTATTTTTTCTTGCTATATTTGACTACTGAATTATTTTCCCTCGTTTCTCTTTTTCTTTTTCTTTCTTTCTTTCTTTTTTTTTTTTTGAAACAGGGCCTCACCACATAGCCCACTTTGGCCTCAAGATCAACATTTAAATGCCTTAACTTCCAAGTATTAGAATTTGAAGTGTGAACCATCAAACTTGGATTAATTTATTTTATTTCTTGATTATAGTCAGAAATCATATTTTAGCAATGGCTTAGCCAGAAGGAAGAAAAGAAGGAAGATTAATTATTTGCAAATTTATAAAATTAGTATACCAACAGTCCTTATTTCATTGTATTGTTCTAGAAAGAAAGAAATGAAGAAATATGAGGTTCTTTGTGCTTATTGTATACTTATTTTACACTAACGAAATATTAACCCAGAGGACAGTTATTGATCTATTCTCTCAAAGTTTAGTAACCACAACTTTACTTCCATTTAGGACGGTATACTTGCACTCTCAGACACTATGGTTCTGTTGGCTCTAAACCCATCCCAACTGCTGGTGGAACACTGGACACAGTCCTGAGGTATTCAACCCATTACACTGTACAGGCCATTCCAGTTTCTTTAAAATAGGCAAGCTAACCCATCTCAGTCCAAGGAGATAGAACCAGACTTCTGCTGAGGCTTCCAGGACATAAGCACTCTTCCCTGCTGGCTTTAAGGCTACAAATATGTAAAGTGAAAAGGTGTTATGGTTATAAGAAGAAGAGAAACTGTCTAATAAGAATGTTGGGAAGAAGATGAGCAGGGTACTTGAGAAACTGAGCCTCAATGACATTACCCAGTCAATGTGACTGACTTTCAGTAAAATAATGGATTAAATATTTGTTTCTATATATTAGCCATAAATAATCAGAAAAAGTAATTTTAAATGCTACTAAAATAAAAAATGCTATTTTTACCAGCACCAAAAATATGAAATGGTTAAGGATAAACTTGACCAAAGATGATAAACCTGTAACATAGAAAAGCATATACCATTATTGAGACAAAAATTTTAAAAGACCTAAGTAAACAGAGATTAGATTAGAAAACTAGCGGTTACTAAGATACTATTCCTTTTCAAATTATTCTGTAGATTCAACACTTCTTTTAAAAAAATTCTAGCAAGCTATTTTGTAGAAGTGACAAGCTGGTTTCAAACTGTGTAGGAGTGCGAAAAATCTAAAATAAACAAACAACTAAGAGTAAAACAGAATAAAGGCAGAAGACATTTTGTGTGTGTGTGTGTGTGTGTGTGTGTGTGTGTGTGTGTGTGTGGTTTCTTTGAAAATAATTTCCATAAGTGGGATTAATATAAAAAGAAACATTTATGTAAAAACAGTAAGTGATTAAAATAAATTTTGTGTCTCAAAATCCTTTTAGATTTCAAATATTTAAAATTCAAGGCTAAGATAATGGCTCAAGTAGCAGAGTAGCCTAATGCCTGACTAGCAAATGCTAAGTCCAGAGTTCAAACTCCAGTACCCCACCCCACAAACAGCAAATTTGAAGTTTTCATGAGTTTCAGAGTTTCAGAAATACCTAGTGAGTCTACTCTATGAAGAGCAAATGAGGCAAAAGTGAGAAGAGATGGATACTTGCTGATAGCATATCCTAGACAGGGAGGGCAAAAAAAGCCTAATTTAATAAATAGATTAATAAATAATACTTGAAGTAAATAATAAAAATTAAATAAATGACAGTGGAAATAATTAGTAGTAAATTTAGAAATAAGTAAATGGGAAAATATCCTATTATTTGAAGATATTTTACAAATATTTAGGTTGTTATGTTTTAATAGAGCACACAGTAACTTAGCATCAAGTTTTAGAAGCTCCAGAAAATACACTGAAGTGACAATCTGCTAATATAAACTTTAATTCTGTATCTGATCATTCAGTGTTGCCAGTTAATTTTGAACAGATAAAGTTACTAAGTGCTAATATTTCCAAAAGGAGGTTACTAGCAAGAACTTTTAAGATTTTTACCAGAACCATGCCAGATTATTGTGTTTTGTACAAGGACTCTAAAATGGTCTTCCATTTTACAGTGGAAACCTTATTTTTTTTTAATGCATTAACGTATCTTTACCACTGCCTATGAGTACTTTTGCTTTTTCCTTTTTTTTGTATCTTTCTGCAGTCCTCCAATGTAGCTGTTAGTATATCACAAACATGAACTCATAATTATCTAAATCCAGCAAAAATTACTGCTTAATCTACCTCTTCTCTTTTGTCTTTTAACTGTGAAAGAATGAGGTAAGGGTATTTCATTCTATTCCCAAATGGAAGATCTTTTCATATATGGCTCCACTATTTAGAGTATGAAAAAGATGGTGTCTCTCCTTTGAAGATCCTGTTTCTGAGTTAATGATCTCATGAGGTTTTCCTTTCTCCTCTGTTATTCTAGAATGTAGGGAATTGGTAGGGAAATGCAAAAAATCTAAAACAGACAAACCGTTAAGCGTGAAAGAGGACAAAGGCAGAAGTCCAATGGTTCAAATGACCTGCTCATCTTTACTCCTGTATATGAGGCCATTCTGAGATAGAAGCTTCATATAATTAAAGAAAATTACAGTTGTGGTATCCCATGTTGTACAATTATCTTAGCAAAGATTTAAAAAACTTAGACCATGCAATCCTTGAGACCATAAAGATTATATCGAATCTGAACTCTCACACAGACCTTTCTTTTTTTTACTATTGGGTTTAAGTTATTACATATTTTCCACAGTGTACATTTTAACTTTCACAATGATGAAAATTGTCATTCTACTCTACATAGCTTATGAAGTCTATGAAATTCAGCAATAAAATCACTTTCTCTATTTCAAATGATATGTACATTACGTTCCTTTTGTTTAGCAACATCTGTTCCCTCCTTCACTCATACCTGCCTTACCCTTCCCACCGTGAGTTGCTTAGTTCCCTTTCATCAATGTCCAGTGTAGCTATGGTCCCCTCTGCTATATTATTGTTATTATTACTATTCTCACACACTTTCCACTCATTCTGTGTCCTCTTTTCTTTTTACTGTATTTCAGTATCTTGAGACCTGTTTACTTTGTTCTATCTGTTTGCATTTTAATTCTAACACCTGCATTATCAGGGAGACCATACACCATTTGTCTCTCTGTTCTTGGCTTGTCTCACTCAGCATGATTTGTTCTAGTTCCATCCATTTTCCAGCGAATGCCATTATTTTGTCTTTTCTAATGGCAGTGTAAAATTCCGTTGTACGTAGGTACCACATTTTTTGAGTCTATTCATCTGTAGTGGGACAACTGGGGTGTTTCCATATCATGGCTATTGTGAATAGTGCAGCAATGAACATGGAGGTGCAATTCATATCCTGGTTCCTCTCACAGACCTTTCAGATTCGAAGAATCAAGTTTCGGCCTATCTATTCCTTTTAGTTTCAAATACAAGAAATAACGCTAGCCCTCCAGCCTTGCATCACCTTGGCCACAGGCCAGCAGTTTGGTAATAAACTTTTCTTTCCTGAAAAAAAAAAAAAGAAAAAAAGAAATAACGCTAATGGTCACATGACTTGTCAATTGCTAAGTTGCCCCTTGACTAGGTTGTCCTAACTCCTTTGAGCTAAACCTCTTTCTGATTTCCAGAACCATCTAGAGAAATGCTAAATATATAAGTAAACCAACAAAAAATGCAATTCTAATAATGAGTCATCTTTTCTTTTAATAATCCTTACCTTTGTCTTTCTTAATAAAATGTCAACTCACATGTATTTCCTTAAGTTTTCCTTAAAATCCTGAAACACTATATTTCTCAGACATTTAATCCACTCTGTCTCCAATCTTTACAGAAATAAAACTCTCCAAATTCTTAGAGATGTATGAATTTTATCGATCTCAAATGATCTTTCACTTTGTGGTACTCATGTTAGAAATAAGTAAATAAAGTTAGTTATCTATATTACAATTCTCAAACAGGTTGGCTGCTTTCTGTTGAAATCTTTCAAACTCAGACATTCTAAAATAGTGTGAAATGTCTAATATTTTATTATAACCATACCTGATACCTCAAATAACAACACACCGAGGGGTATCTGCAAAGAACAAACCAATGCCTTTAAATTACAGTCTATTGTAAGGGAAGTAATTGGGAAAACAAAATAATAATCTGTGAAGAAAAATAGAGAACATTAATGATACCACAAGTGATTACTATATACTGTACTTGTAAAGGGGATTTTGGCAATAGTTTAGTATACTTGGAATTCAGAAAAAATTATTTCATTTAAAAGCAATAAAAGTTGACAGCTTTGAGTGGTATCTCATATTTAAGTAACAGAAAGCAGCTGCTGGCTGGCTACAGCAGTTCTTTTATTTGACACTTTGAATACTTGGCTTACAGTGAACTAGTGTGCTGGCCAACAAAAAGGAAAACAGTGTAAAAAGCAGTGGAGCAATGAAATTAGACGAGAGTAAGATATTTTGAGTCCAAGTGTTTTATTTTATAATCTGACACCACAAAAATAACAAACTCCAAAGCTATATTATACTAAGCTGCTTTCCACTGACTTCTACATGATCCTATAGGTGATTTTCCTTCCCTCCAGAAAAAATGTGTGAATTCTATGTTCATTCTAAAAATAACCCTTCCACATCAAAATAATAATAACTTATTTATTGGAATTAATACAGTTTTTTTTTCAGGTAGCTATCATCCTCTTAATATAAGATTGATTTTAAACCAGATGCTGGTGGCTGATGCCAATAATCCTAGCTACACAGGAGGCTGAGATCTGAGAATCATGGTTCAAAGCCAGCCTGGGCAGGAAACTCCATGACACTCTCATCTCCAATGAATCACAGAAAAAGCCAAACGTGGTGCTATGGGTCAAGAGGTAGAGAGCTAGCCTTGAACAAAAGTCGGCCAGGGACAGTGCCTAGGCCCAGAGTTCAAGCCCCAGGCCTAGCAAAAAAAAAAAATAATAATTAATCTTCCTACAGTTACCTTAGAGAGTCTGTTAAAAACTCTGTTAGGTGTTAGAAAATAATATCCTGCAATATAACACTTAAACTGATAACTTTTATTAAAGGAAATTGGAAAGTCTTAGAGGCTGCTTTAAAATCAAAGTTTTCTTGTCATATATATATATATATGCCATATATATGTACGTGTATGTATGTATGCATGTATGTATGTGTATGGGGAGTGGGAGTAGCCAACACAATGGCTAGTCTTTACTGGAAAGAACATGCTTAATATATTCTCAAGGGTCTCAATTGGCTATCTGGGAGGATACCAGCTTGTAATAAATTCCACAACTTGGACATAGCTGAGTTTCACTTTTGTGCAACCAGAGCCATAAACCAGCCCTGACATCTTCACAGATGCAACCCAGTAGCTTGTTGGTGATGAATGAAACCAAATTAGGATCTTCCGTGGTGCCTGAGCATCTTTCCGATCCAGCATATTGTAAAGGCTCAGTCCCTTTTGTGTGGCAACCAGTTTCCCTTTCTATCCCAGGAACCTGCTCCTCATCGTTAGGAATACCACCTCTACACGCCAAGGAGCTGACCATGGCTACCCTATTGAGGACTTCGGCCCTCAAAGGCTGTGCGGCCAGTGTTCCAGTTCCCCAATAGGACTTCGGCCCTCAAAGGCTGTGCGGCCAGTGTTCCAGTTCCCCGAAGTAACCTTGAAGCCCTAGTACCTGTGATAAACATGGGCTCTGGGAACACACTGGGGAGATGCAACAGTGTAGTTTATTCCTCCCTTCTCCCCAGATACAAAAAGTTTTTTTCTCTATAGTTCTCTTTTTGTCTAAAGACCCAGTATACCAAAAAGACACACAATTGCCTTTGATTCCTGTCCCTGAGATTCCATTAACCAGAACAGATGAACTTGTATCACTGGAAGGATAAGCAATGTTACCACACTTATCAAAAGTTTGTCAAAAGTTATCTTATGTTTTTCAGTTCATTCGAATGAAAGACTCATTTACAAACTACTATCTGTTCTTTGGGCCTACTGAATCCCCTGACAATCATTATTATTCCCCCACATTGCCAATATTCTCCCATTTCCCTACTGCTATGAAATAAGACGTATCAATTCCTAAATCCCACTGCACTATTAAATAGTGACCCTTTTATGATGCTACCATGCACATTAATAAATTTATATGCCTTTTTTTCCCTCACTAGTCAGTCAATTGTCAGTTCACTTCAGCAAACCTTCAGTGGCTAGAGAAATTTCCATCCCTCTTACATCTCCATTTTCTAAAATGTTGTTTACTTCCTTTAGTAGGTATAAGGGGTCTAATACTTAATCTTATCTCACTTTCAGTTTGTTTTGCAAATTCCATAGCTGTGGGAGAAACAAAAAGTGGATATGAGGTCTTTTTGAAAATATTTTTATTGTTATTGTAAAGATAATGTAAAGAAGGGTTACAGTTTACATAAGTCAGATAAAGAGTAAATTTTGTTTTGGACAATGTCGTCCCTTCCCTTACTCTTTATCCAGGGAGATGAGATCTTTAAACAGACAGACTATCCTAATGTAATTTATAGATGTTGAATAGCCATTCAATCAATTAGCTATGTAATGGAATTTTTTAGGCAATTGGGGGTTTCATTTATTTTTTTTTGAGGGGGCATCCTGAAGATTGAACCCAAGGCCTATCACATGCTAGGCAAATGCTCTTTTACTGGAGCTATGAATCTAGTCCTTTTAAAAATATTTTTCTTTGTTCCACCTGAGCCGTGGATCTAACTCTTTTTTTTGGCCAGTCCTGGGGCTTGGACTCTGGGCCTGAGCACTGTCCCTGGCTTCTTTTTGCTCAAGGCTAGCACTCTGCCACTTGAGCCACAGCGCCACTTCTGGCCATTTTCTGTATATGTGGTGCTGGGGAATCGAACCCAGAGCCTCATGTATATGAGGGAGGCACTCTTGCCACTAGGCCATATCCCCAGCCCCATGGATCTAACTCTTAAAAATATTTTTAAATTTTTTTAATTTATTTTCTTTTTGGCCAGTCCTGGGCCTTGGACTCAGGGCCTGAGCACTGTCCCTGGCTTCTTCTTGCTCAAGGCTAGCACTCTGCCACTTGAGCGACAGTGCCCCTTCTGGCCATTTTCTGTATATGTGGTGCTGGGGAATTGAACCCAGGGCCTCATGTATACGAGGCAAGCACTCTTGCCACTAGGCCATATCCCCAGCCCCTAAATTTATTTTTGAGATGGGTTCTCTTTATCTTTGCCCAGTTAGCCCTGAACTCACAAACTTGCCATATTAGTCTCCTGAGTGGATGAGATTACAGGTGTTTATCATCTGTAGTCAAATAGAACAGTAGGCTATTTCACACTCCTTCATGTATGTTAAAACCTTAACATGGGGCTGGGAATATGGCCTAGTGGTAGCATGCTTGTCTGGTAGACATGAAGCCCTGAGTTTAATTCCTCAGCACCACATATATAGACAAAAAGCCAGAAGTGGCGCTGTGGCTCAAGTGGTAGAGTGCTAGCCTTGAGCAAAAAGAAGCCAGAGACAGTGCTCAGGCCCAGAGTCCAAGCCCCAGGACTGGCAAAAAAAAAAAAACCTTAATGTAAGCCCAGCTAGAGATCTATAGTTGTTATTTTATACTGCTTGTTAGCCCAACCAATCCAGAGGCAAGGGTTATTTCTTCTTAAAATTATCCTATTGAGGGAACAGGTGATACTGTTCAAAAAGAAATGAATTAATTACCTGACTTGTATAACCACAAGCCCTCTGTACAACACCTTTACAATAAAAAAAAACTTTAAAATAAAAAGAATTTAGAAAAGGTTATCATAGGGACTGGGAATATGGCCTAGTGGCAAGAGTGCTTGCCTCGTATACATGAAGCACTGGGTTTGATTCCTCAGTACCACATATTTAAAAAAGGCCAGAAGTGGTGCTGTGGCTCAAGTGGCAGAGTGCTAGCCTTGAGCAAAAAGAAGCCAGGGACAGTGCTCAGGCCCTGAGTCGAAGCCCCAGGACTGGCAATAAATACATACATACATACATACATACATACATACATACATACATACATACATAAATAAAAGGTTATCCTATCACAAAGCCTTCCCATTTATGATAATCCTTCTTGAATAGCCAGTGTAGTTTAAGGTAATTAATCATTACTGCTTACCTAAAGTGTTCATTTAAAAATATTTTAGCTTCCATTGTTTTGCGAATATTGCTGTTAGTTGTGGAAGCTTGTCTTTGGACTTAATCCTTTTTTATGGCTAAAATCTGTAATGGTTCAACAAATCTTTTTATATCAGATTTTTCCTTCGGTCTCAAGAGTTGGGTTTACCAAGAATAAACAGTGAATGAATAAATTGGGATAGTTTTGTCCCTAATTTTTAATATTTTGGAAATGGTTAGAAGGAATGCTACCTTAATTATCTACCCAAGGGGAGATATCAAATTTTACATTCATTTTGCTAATTTGGTAAACTGTGAAAATGAAATAAATTTAAATCATTCATGTAGCCAAAAGAAAGAGTTGGGTTTAACAGCATTAAAATTATAATTTTTGTTTTCTTTTCCTTTTGTATTTTAATTTTCCTTAAGTAGTTGTACAAAGGAGTTGTCATTTATGAATATATCTTGATTAATGTCACCCCTTCCCAAATTTTCACTTATCCCTCCCCTCCTCATCCCTTCTTTCTTAATTTCATAGGATATGCATTGGAGTCTTGACTGCATTATCTTCCTCTTCTCCCTTCATTTGTCCACCCATCCCTGTCCAGCACCCACTTCCTGGTGTTTATTTTGTTGAACTTTGGGGGGGGGGGGGTCTGTTGTGAGGCTTGAACTCAGAGTCTGGATGCTGTCCCTGAGCCTCTCTGTGCTCAAGGCTAGCGCTCTACCACTTGAGCAACACTTCCAGTTTTGAGTGGTTAATTGGAGATAACAATCTCACAGGGACTCTTCTGCCAAGGCTGACTGGCTTGGAACCACAATTCTCAGATCTTAGCCTCCTGAATAGCTAGAATTACAGATGTGAGCCATCCATGCCTGGCTTGACTGTTGTTGTTTTTTTAAGGAATTGCACTGAGTTCTCCTTTGAATCTATTGTATTTCAGTTGATAATTTTATTTTTCTCTGTCTTCTAAGATAAACTGTAAGCAACTTGCAGAGTGAGACTATGTGTCCACTTTGAGCACTCAGTTGTTTAGTTGAACATTATTCTGGGTGTGCCTGCAAGGGCATTTTTGATTGAGATTAGTATTTGATTCTATAGGTTGACACAGTAGATTGTTCTCCATTGTGTGAGTGTGACTCATCTAGTCAATTGAAGGCCCAATAGAACAAAAATGCTGATCTCCCAAGTGAAAGAGCTTTCCTCTGCCTCCAAACTAGGACATTGGGCTTTTCCAGGACTTCTAACTCCTATCCGAGTATCAGTTCTTCCTGTGGTGAGCATGCTGGCAACTGGACAGAAATATGCTATGGGTTTTCCTGGTTCTTAGGTCTTTACATTCACAAGAGCTATACCATTGACTCTCCAACTCCTTGATCTATCTTACATTTTGGAACTCACAAGCCTCTTTCATTGTGTGAACCAATTATTTGAAATAAATTTCTTTGTATATATTAATGCATGCCTTACTGGTTCTGTTACTGGTACTGTTTTGCATTCCCAAGGGCCTAGAAGTTGGCACTGTACATATTAAGAATAGATGCTTTATTACAAAGTCTATGAAAAAAAAAACTAATTTCACAGACTTTCCTGCTTGAGTGGCTTTGAATCATGATCCTTAGATCTCAGCCTCCTGAATAGCTATGTTTATAAGCATGAGCCATCCAGCACTTGGCAAATATATTACCTTTTTTTTTAACTCCACATAATCTAATCTCAATCTGTTTTTTTCACAGTTGTCTATCATCAATTTCTTAACCAAACTCTCTGGCCTTCCTGCTATGTTAGTAAATATATATTCCACTTGACTCTTCATTCTTAAAATCCCAGCAGTTCTTGGCCAACCCAAGTTATCTCATGGATCAATAGAGAAAGCACTAAGTCTGAAGTTAGGAAACTTAGTTCTAGTGTTTAACTGTATTTGTCCCCTTTAGTACTCTTTCTTATACCCTCTTCTTCCAAGCACTCTATCTTTCAATTTTCATATGGGTTTCATTGTTTTTTCATATGTGCATATGATAAACTTTGATTATAACTACTCTCCCACCTTCTATTTCCCTTCCTATTTCCTGCTGGTTTACCCCTTTTATAGTCCTTCTTTTATACTATGTCCTTTGTTTTGCTTGTTTTTGTTGAGGGGTTTACTTACTCATATGAAAGAAAACCTGTACGATTTGTCTTTCTCATATAGTATTTGTATTTCTCTTTATTTGGATTATTTCACTTTGCATGATGATCTCTAGTTCTATCTATTTCCCCCAAACAACATAATTTCATTCTTCCTTATGGTAAAATAATACTTCATTGTGTATAGATGTCATATTTTTATCCAGTAATCTGTTAATAATCAGCTAAATTGATTCCATAATGTAGCTATTATAAACAGTAGTGTGACACACATTTAGATGTGCAGGCATCTCTATTTTTACCTAGTACACTCCTTTAGGTATAAATCTAGGATGGTATAAAAGATCCACATAGTAGTTTTATTTATAATCTTTTGAGGAACTTCCATACTAATTTCCATGTTGGCTGGAGTAATTTATAGTTCCATTGACAATAAATAAGGGTCCTTTTCCCCTACAGTCTTACCAGTCCAAAAAAAAAAAAAAAAGCTCTAGAGTGTTCTTATGAGTAATAAACATCTGTTCTATGAAACTAACCTTAACTCCCACTACCTCATCCCTAAGAGCTGGGAAAGTGTACTGAATGTCTATGCCATTTACTGTTATATGTTATTTTATGCTATCTTGCTAAATATAGAAATCTTACTAAATATCGTGAGCTCCTTAAAAGCTAGGATTTATGCCTCTTTGTATCCTTGACAGATAAAATTTTCAAACTTTGAAGAGTACAACTCTTCAAATATACTCGATGAAAAGAATGTTAATCCCCTAGCTTCCCATCCATGACTCCTCCAATTATAATTCAGTAAATTGTAATCTACGTTCTACTAGTACTCTCCTTCCTGTTCCACAATTCTGATTCAGATGATCTAGAGATCATACTTTGAGTATATCTCACTCTACTCATATATATCACAATTTTTGCTTATTTACAAAAGCTCAAAAAGCAGTGTTTTAAAAATCATTCTTTCATTCGGAGGGATAGGTACAATGATGTTGACAAAGATCTAAAATAGAAAATGAGTCATAAGACATGGGTAACTATAAAACAGTCGGTCCATATTATCAAAAATAATACTCAGAAGGAAAAGATGAGGAAACTAACCACACAGGGTACGGCCTGATAGGGCAACTACAAATACCAAAGGTATGGGCTGCAACTATAACAATGACGAAGGGAAGACAAAATGTCAGAAGGGATAGGAGCTATGATTAGCTAAATTCAGAAAAAATGGTTTGGACTCCTGCTCAGTAGAGTAGAAACAAAAGCAATCAATACCTTCAAATTCTCATTATGTTTTCATACTTTACTCCAAAGACAGTAACCCTAAGCAAGAAAGAACAAAACTAATATCCTTAGGCAAAAAATCTAAAGTAAAAGACAGAATAATAGCTTTGAGGTGAATAATATATCAGACTCTAGTTATTTGTAGATCTAGTGTCCACTGTGAATAATTTCTGAGGAGATATTTAAAATAGGAGAAAAGGTAAGAATGGGCAAATATGATAGGTCCTGATTTTGAAAGAAGGAAAAATTTGATTCGAAAAATTACAGACTTGATCTTAAACTCTTTTATTGTTTCAGCATAGATAATTAAAACTCTTGCCAGCATTTAGTGATTAAATAGATGAAAACTTTGAGCTAGTTTAGGCACACAATGGACAATAAAGCCAAATTGATTTGTTTTGTTTCTGATAGCTTAGGAGATACCTCTAGTGTCTGTTACTAACAATATTAAAAAGCATTTGAAGCCACACACAAGTGCTCATGCTTGTAATCCTAGCTATTCAGGAGACTAAGATCTGAGGATTGTGATTTAAAGCCCTCTAGGAAAGTCTATATAGCACTCTTATCTCCAATTAGCCACCAGAAAACCAGAAGTAGCACTTTGGCTCAAAGTGGTAGAGCATTATCCTTGAGTGCAAAAGCTCATGGGCAGGGCCCAGGCCCTGAGTTCAAGCCCCACACTGACAAAGAAAAAAAAAAGCATTTGACATACTAATGATATCCCTATGAATCCTATAAATATGTTTTTAAGTCAATTTAATAACTCAATTTAGAGTTGTTTCACTCATTCACTTTTCTCAGATGTGATTAATGAGTAAGGTCTCTGAGATTTTTTTTGATAATTTGTATTCATTCAGCAAATATTTAATTAACATTTTACCACTTATCAGGAACTGTTTTAGGTAGGAGGAATCCAACAGTGAATAAATTAGTATTTTCTGTCAAGAGTGTCAGATAGGGCTAGGGATATGGCCTAGTGGCAAGAGTGCTTGCCTTGTATACATGAGGCCCTGGGTTCGATTCCCCAGCACCACATATACAGAAAACGGCCAGAAGTGGCGCTGTGGCTCAAGTGGCAGAGTGCTAGCCTTGAGCAAAAAGAAGCCAGGGACAGTGCTCAGGCCTTGAGTCCAAGCCCCAGGACTGGCCAAAAAAAGAAAAGAGTGTCAGATAATAGATAAATGTATTCTATGTCAGGTTGCTGTAAAAGAAAGAGTTAATTAAAGAAAGACATAGGGTAAAAGATAACTGGGGAATGCTTCCTTTAAAGGTTAGTCAGGCTAATAGGATATGGTGATAACTGAGCAGAGACCTGAAGGACAGATGGAATATTCTGGGTAGTTATCAGAGACAAGAATGTTCCTGAAAGCAGGAGCATAAGCATATGGACCTTAGATGGAAACCTGCTTGACCAAGAGCCTGTGCAATAAGCATAACCACCATTCTCCAAATAACTCCATGACTACATTAGTCTGATTTTCACGTCTGTAACAAAATATGAGTCTGCATAACATTAAAAACAAAAAAACTCCCAAGCCCAGTGGTGGTGGCTCATGCCTGTAATCCTAGCTGCTTAGGAGGCTAAGAACTGAGGATTACAGTTCAAAGCCAGCACAGGCAGGAAAGTCTATAAGATTCTTACCTGAAATTAACCACCAAAAAGCCAGAAGTGGAGCTGTGGCTAAAATGGTAGAACTAGCCTTGACTGAAAGAGCTCAAGGACAGTGCCCAATCCCTGAGTTCAAGCCCCACAGCCAACAACAAAAACTCATTTATTTCATTCGCAGTTCTAGAGGTTCAAGTTGCCATATCTTAAGAGAGCCTGCTTGCTAGCAGAGTCCTGAGAGATGCAAGGCATAACATACCAACATAATTATCTCTATCTAAAGGCCTTATTTCTAAACATGAGTTGTACTAAACTTCCATCCTCTTAATTCCTCACAAAGGGAATTAAAATTCAATACATGATCCTTTGGGAACACATTCATACCATACCCTAGCTTTCATAATATAATGCTCTAACTCTTGGAGCCTATGCATTTGTGATATTAAATATGTATTAAATATATTTTTAAATATAAAGAAACTTTGTAGGTAGAACTAATATTTCAGGCCTTAAAAATAGATGATCCCAGGGAAAAATGGAGAAAAGTAAAGGAAGGGGTGTCATTGTCAAAAAAAAAAAAGAAATGTATTTATTACCTGACTTATGAAGTGGAAACTCTTCTGTATAAAACACCTTAATAATAACAATAAAATTATATTATGAGAAATAGATTATCCTAGATTATATAGGCAAGGCAATCTCATGACAAAATAACTTCTCTGGCTGTAAGAAAAGAAAATTCAACATAAGGAAAAATCAGATCCCAAATATGAAAACGATACCACACATTGATGAATTTGAAATTCCTCTAAGACTCTCATAATAATCTCTAGCTGACAGCTAGCAAGAAAACAGGGGCATTAGTTGTACCAACTCAAGATAGTGGATCCTTCCCCAAACCAGAGGACACAACTAAGTCAAGCCAGATTTCCGGGTAGATAGGACTGAGACAACAGATTTATGTTGTTATAAGCTACTAACTTTATGACAGTCTATGATCATTTGTTAGGCCAGCAATGCCAAACTAATATAGACTAAGAAATAAGAAAGGAATGTGGCAGGAGATGAGTCAAGACATATAGGGAATAGGGGTTGAGAGAAGAGGACAAATAAAGAGGTAACTACCAAGGAGCCCTATAGACCACTGTAAGGTATTTGGTTTGAACTGTAGGTGAAATGGGAAACAAACAGGAGTTTGGGGCAGAACCATGATATAATCAAAGCCACACTATAAAAGAATCCGTCTGAACTATTGTACGTAGACTCCAGTTAGATAGTTGCTACAACCGTTCATGCAACAGATTGGCCTAGACAATCATAATGAAGATGGGAATAGTCAGCTTCAGACTGTATTTGGTAAACGATATAAAAATCAAAGGCCAAGCCAGGTGCTGGTGGCTCATGCCTGTAATCTTAACTACTCATGAGGCTGAGATCTGAGGATCATGGTTGAAAGCCAGCCTAGGCAGGAAAGTCCCCGAGAGTCTTATCTCCAATAAACTAATCAGAAAAAGTCAGAAGTGGCTCTGTAGCTCAAGTGGTAGAGCACAAAGAAGCTCAAGGACAGAACTCTGGCTCTGAGATCAAGCTCCAGGCCCAGCCCACTCTCCCCTCAAAAAACATTTTTTAATTAAAAGGCGGGTGCTGGTGGCTCACCCCTGTAATCCTAGCTACTCAGAAGGCTGAGCTCTGAGGATGGCAATTCAAAGCCAGCCAGAGCAGTAAAGTCTGTGTGACTCTCATCTTCACTTAACCACCAGAAAACCAGAAATAGAGCTATGTCTCAAGTGGTAGGTTGCTAGCCTTGAGCAAAAGAGCTCAAGGAAAGTACCTAGACCCTCAGTCCAAGCCCCACAACTGAAAAAAAAAATAAAAGAAAAATCAAAGGACGAGACAAGAGATTTGCTCATGGATGATTTAAGGAATGTGGAGGAAAGAGAGGAATTATTGTTGGTGCCAAAATCTTGGGCTTGATCCATGAGTAAAATAATTCTACTCAGATAACAAAGGATGAAGAAGAAGCAAGTTTAAAGAAGTTGGATGTCAGGGGCAGATCTGGGTTCATCTTGGGACATCTTACATATGAAATGTTTATCAGACAGCCAAAGGGAGAGATATTCATCAACCTGTTAGTCTGAAATTTAGAAGATTGTTTGGAGCTATAACTATTAATGATAGAGTCCTTTCACACAGTGGTACTCAAAGCCATAAGGTCATCATTTCAAACATGGGAGAAAATTAATATAAAGAAACAAGATTGGTGCTTCTTGGCTTACAATTTTTTAAGTATCTCCTACACTGTTACTCTAACATGTAAAGACAAATGTATTTGCACATTCACTCTTAAAAAGGGAATTTTCTTTCCTTTTTTTTTTTTTAGGTACAGGCTCATTATATAGCTCAGGCCAGCCTCAAATTTGTGATCCTCCTGCCTCAGCCCCTTGGAGTACTAATACAAAGGATTACTACTTCAGCTCTTCAGGTGTTTACATGGCTACAATTGAAAACAAAAGCAACACAAAACAATTACCAGGGCTGGGAATATGGTCTAGTGGGAAGAGTGCTTGCCTAGCACCACATATAGAAGACGGCCAGAAGTGGCGCTGTGGCTCAAGTGGCAGTGTGCTAGCCTTGAGCAAAAAGAAGCCACGGACAGTGCTCAGGCCCTGAGTTCAAGCTCCAGAACTGGCGAAAAAAAAACAGAAAGCAATTACCAACATGACTTGGTTCTACTACTTTCTTCCTTACATTCTACCACATGTGTTTTAGTAAAGTTTAAAACTGGTTTGTTGTTTTCTCAAATATACCTTCTGTGAAAAAAAAAGTATTGAGAAAAATTGTTGTTATAAATTCTCTCCTGGAAATACAGTATTTGCTCACATACACATACTTTAAAAAAAAAAAAAGTAGAAACCTTTCTATAAAGTAGTGAAAAACCTAACCTGCTGCAATTATCTCCTAAAGCACTCTTACAAGCACCCTACTGCAAAGTATTTTTGCCAACCACATCACAAACAATTATTAGTGTACTAACTTTAGTCCATGTTTTAAGCTACTCCAGGGTCCAGGGGTGGGGTGGGAATTTGCTCTTTATGGCATCATCTCATTGGATCATCTGCTGACAAAGCATATTTTTAAAGCCTAACCATAATCACTCTAATTAGGCCATCAAGTGTCAGGACTTGCTGTGGGAATTTGATTAATTCTAGCCATCTCTGTGGTGTAACTGATGCTGCTTGCATTAAAGGAGTGACTCTGCCCTAGAAGCAATTTCCTTAGGTTTATGGCCTCCCCTCTTACACTTGACTGCATTGAAAAAGTCGTGAAGAAGGATTGCAAGATGTCCTCACAAGTCTTAAAACTTCCTTTCAGCTGAGAGTCAAATCACATCCAAACCTTTTACATACATACCAACATAACTACTGCCTTTATATCTTTATGTGGCCCTTAATTCATGACATAAATTGTAGCATGTAGACTGCTCACATATGTCTAAATAACTTTTTGCTGCTTCAACAAAATTCCTGAAACTAGGTAATTTATAAAGGATAGAAATTTATTATTCACAAATCTATGTACTGGGAAGCTCAAGACCGAATCCCATTTGGTTGTCTGGTGAGTGTAATTCTCTGTTTTGAAGATAGCACCTTATTGCTCTGGAGAGGAAGAGTGCTGTGCTCTCACAAACCCTACATAAATCCCTTTTAGAATGATTGCTGATCTCCTTCAGGAGGATATTCTCATGACTTAGTTACCTTTTAAAGACAATGCCTTTGGTAACACCTGAATTTTAGAGAAAATACATCCTAACTGTATCTGTGAATAGATTGAAACCAATATATTTGTTCAACTTTTGATCTTAACAGATGCACTGTACCTAGTGCTTTAGCATTAGGTTTAGCATATGGTTATAAAGAATTACTCTGAAAACAGGCAATCCTCTCCCATCCTTAGAAGGGGTAAAGCAAAGGCTGGGAATGTGGCTTAGTGGTAGGGTGCTTGCCTAGCATGCATGAAGCCCTGGGTTCAATTCCTCAGTACCACATAAACAGAAAAAGCTGGAAGTAGCTCTGTGGCTGAAGTGGTAGAGTACTAGCCTTGAGCAAAAGATTCTCAGGGATAGTGCCCAGGCCCTGAGTTTGAGCTCCATAACTGGCCAAAAAAAAAAAGGAGTAAAGAAAAATAAGAACAAGGATTTTATTTTCTTGATGAAAGTATGCTTTATGTTGTTCACTATGGCATATATATTTTTATTATTTTATGTTTTTGTCAGTCATGGGGATTGAACTCAGGGCCTGTGTGCTGAGCTCTTTTGCTCAAGGGTAGTGCACTACCACTTGGAGCCACATCACTACTGCTGGTTTTCTGGCAGTTAACTGGAGATATGAGTCTCACAGACTTTTCTGCCCAGGCTGGTTTTGAACCGTGATCCTCAGGTATCAGTCTCCTGAGTAGCTAGATTTGAGCCACCAGCATATGGCTGGATGGGAATTATGTATGTAAACCTAACTATCAGTATTCCTTTAAAGAAAAACTATTGAATAAAAGTTACCACAATGAGAAATTTTATGTGCCAACTTGCTAAATTAAGACATTGAGATATCTGATCAAATATTAATGTAAATGTTGGAGTCATTAGCATTTATGATAAGTAACTTTAAGCAAAGGAGGATACACTCAAGGAGGGGACTGGGCCTCCCTCAAACAAAAGCCTTAGAAGCAAAACCTGAGGTTTCCCAGAAAGAAGAAATTGTGCCTTAAGACAAAAATGTAGATGTTTGGGGCTCAAGAATACAATTTCACCCTGATGGCCTTGTAGATTTTAGATTTTCCAGCTTCAAAAATCACACAAGCCCATTGTTCAACATCAACCAATCTTCCTTCAGCTCTCCTCTCCTGTCCTTTCCTCCCTTCCTCTCTCCTCTCCTCCCTTGATTAAAACTTTTAGGCCCTATTCACTAACAAAAGCATGTTTCTCTGCTGGCTTGGGAAACAGCAGAGTGTTGTCAACAATGTAACAATGGTATCTCTCCTGCAAAGCAGGAAAAAAATTACACAAAGGGTGTCCAATATCTAGCTTGCTGGAGCTCAAAGTGTATGTATATGGCCCAGTTAAGTAATACCTAACCAAATTCCAACTTTTCCAATAAAGAATCTGAGAAGTTTTGTCAAAATATTTTCTTCTGAAAATGGTAGCCATGTTTGGGCCATCAGGCTGTGGCTAGGAGAAGGGTTTCAACAGTGAAACAAACTCAAAGTAGAAGGCCAGTATTTGCAGATTCCACCACTTTACAATATGACTTTCAGTATTCAGCATTTTTTTTTTCTTGGTGGCTCTGATGCTTGAACTCAAGACCTTGCTTGCTCTTGCTCAGCTTGCTAGGCTGGCACGTTACACTGGAGTCACAAGTCTACTTCCAGATGTCAGACTTTGTTTTTACATAATATAATAAAAATATAATGACAACTATAAATTTATACTGATGTTTTGGTGCCAGGATGATTAGGTGGGACCTACTAGGAGGTCATGGGGAGCATGGTCTTAAAGGACTTTGTGACTGGCTGCTTCTTCTCTTTTATTCCCTAGCTATGAAGGAAACAGTTTTGCTACACCACCTGTTCCTTGCCATTATCATCCAATATGAGTGTATAGTAGATTCACATGAAAAAGGGTTGGATGCTCCAATAGCATGAAACAAAATTAACATTTTCTCATAATTATCTCAGGCATTCCATTACAGTAATGTAAAACTGGCTGACACAAATATACTGAAGTGCCTTTAGAATTAAAGAGTTTTAGAACCCACTTGCTTTACTTACAATGATTGTCAATTACTAAACATTCCTCATGATGCTACCTCATTAACAAGAACATTCTGTTTCCACCACAAATGTAATAGTTTTAGGTCAGACACTGGTGGGGTGGCTCCTACCTGTAATTCTAGCTACACAAGAAGGCTACAGGTGGGGAATATGGCCTAGTGGTAGAGTGCTTGCCTAGCATGCATGAAGCCCTGGGTTCAATTCCTTAGTACAACATAACCAGAAAAAAACACAAGTGACACTGTGGCTCAAGTGGTAGAGTGCTACCCTTGAGCAAAAGAAGCTCAGGGACACTGCCCAGGCCCTGAGTTCAAGCCCCAGGACTTGCAAAAAGAAAAAACAAAAAAAGAAGAAGAGGGTTGAGATGTAAGGATCATGGTTTGACGTCATCCTGCATAGGAAAGTTTATGACACTCTTTATCTCTAACCACCAAAAAAGCCGGAAGTGGAGGGAGTCAAGTAGCAAAGTGCTAGCCTTGAGCAAAACAGCTCACAAATTGTGCTCAGATCCTGACTTTAAGCCCCAGGACCAGCACTCAATGATTTTGTATTCAGATTCAAAAAAGGTACCTGCTGCAGTTCTGTGTTTAATGTAAACTTCTCTTTACTCCATGAAACTTTTTAACAGGGTTTTTTTTGGGGGGGGAGGGTTGGTTGGTTTTGGGGGGTTTTTAAGTCCAAGGGCTTAAACTCAGGGCCTGAGCACTGTCCCTGGCTTCTTTTTGCTCAAGGCTAGCACTCTGTCACTTTAGCCACAGGGCCACTTCTGGCTTTTTCTATATACATGGTACTGAGGAATTTAACCCAGGGCTTCATGTATATGAAATGAGCACTTTACCACTAGGCCATATTCCCAGCCACTTTAACAGGTTTCTTTTAATGAATAAATTTTTGTACATTTAAAATTTATACCATTATTTAATAAAATAAGATGACAAAAAATAAAAATAAAAAGGTCATAAATTTTGTTGATGATGATTTTTGCTTTCTGTAATTTAGAGATATAATCACAGGATGTGTGTGATCACAAAGCCTGACTCTCTTATGGTGGCTCATTTTCAAAGAAATCACTTGTGCTAAAGCAAATTATACTAATTAACACACAATATCAGTGAACATTTAAAGTTAACTGTGAAAGGGATATATATCAACATGTAGTTATTTATATCGGCTTCATTTCTGTCTTAGACTGCTATAACAGAATACCATGGATTGACTTATATAAAAGAAATTTCTCACAGCTTCGGAAGCTGGGAAGTCCAACATCAAGGTGTTAACAGCTCCCAGGGGGAGGGGGGATACATTTCCTAGTTTCTAATCTGTCTTATTTGCTCTAGCAGAAAAACAAAACAATCCAGTCACCTCTCTTGTTCCAACTCTCAAAACCTAATCATACCCCAAAGACCTAAAACCAACCATAATCATTGTGGAGATTTAAATTTCAAGATATGAACAAGGGGGAGGAGACAAATTTACTCCAGAAAAACTTCCCAAAATATCGCTTGAAAATTCAGAAAGATTCCCACCTTGCTAGATCAATTTTTTTTTGCTGCTGTTGCTTGATTTTGTGGTTTTGACTATATGAAGCAGGTAGATATGAAGGACTATTTAAAGCACATAGATAGGGCTAAAGAAGAGCGGGGTAAAATTTGAAAGGCACAAAAACAATTCCATTTGGGTAAGGAAGAAAGAGGAATCCATTTTGCAGTGTTCAGTTGTGCTGCCTTTTTAAACTTAGTTTTAAAGGGTTCTGGTTTTTGCCTATGTTTTGTTGCAGTATTTTTTAATATGATATTGCTGAATGTCTGAGCCAGCTGGGTCACAGATGAATAAAAATTCAACAAAACATTCATCCTAAGTTTATCAAATTTGGAAAACTTTATGACTATGTACTTTTTAATTATTTTTTTACCATTTATTGTACTAGTTTGGGAGATTTACAACTTCTACTGCTCAATTTTTATATCTACTACAATTCAAAATTATCATTTTTGAATCGCAATAGGTTATACACCAACATCACTCATTTTTAAAAAGCTTAAATATTCGTAAAACTAGGCTGAAAAATAGGTTCCCAAGCCCAGTGGGCAATAAGGAATCTGGTCACTACATAACTTTAAGCATCAGTTCTTGAGTCGTTTGTATTTTACCTCTTTCAATTTTGCTTTTGTTAAAAAAATAAATAAAAAGAACTATTTAGTATGGCTTACAAATTTTGGCCCACCTGGGGTCTTAAAAGTGCTTTCACAATGGCTCACTGGCAACTCAATGTAAGACGGAGGGGTGGGGAGAGAAGTGGGGACTTTCTCTCCAAGGAGTTGATGTTCCTGTTTCATATTTATATTTGGTCAAACATTAAACTTTGTACCTTGGGAAGTGCTTCGGGGTTCGCGGCGTGTCAGAAATGACCTGTACTCTGCAGGCTTCATTTCTTCGGCCCACTCACCTCCCCGAGCCTCGAGCCTCTCCCGCCCGCAGGCACAACCCTGCCCCGCAGGCCAGGTGAGCATGACCGGCCACGACGACGAGGAGGCGGCGCTGGCCCTCCGGGCGCCCGTCCCCCACCCCCTCGGGAAAAGACTTCTAAACCAGACTTCCACCGACGACAGTGTGGGCCCAGTAAGGACCGCGGCGGACACGACGAGGAACGCGTAGGTATCAACCGCACCGTTCCCCTTGGCGGGGCCGTCGGGGCCTTTCTTACAAAGCCGGGTCTAGAACTCTCCACAGGAGCATGGCCGAGCCGGGGGAACGTGGTCAGCACGACCCCCTGAAGGCACAGCGGCCGGTGCGGGGAGTCCGGGCGGGGGTCGTGGCCTCCAGTGCCACTCAGGGTAGGTGGGGGGGCAGGGAGAATTGAGCCCCGAGGAACTGTGGGCGTGGCGGGCCGAGCGGCGGGCGTGGGGGGCCCTCGCGGCTCCCCACAGGGTCGCGCCGCCACTCAGCCGCGGGCGCCCGAGGGGGCGTGGTCACCGTGGAGCCACGCCCCCGCACCGCCCTCCCTCAGGCGCGCGAGTGGATCCCTCGCGGCGCCAACCCTTTCCCGGGTCATTGCCCCTCCCCTTTTCCGGGCCTTCAAGCCCCTCGCACGCCGCCTCGGGACCGCGCTCGCTCGTGCGCGCTCCCGTCGGCCCGCCCGCCAGTCCGTCAGTCAGTCAGTCCGTCAGTCGGTCAGAGCTCCGCGCGCGCTCGGACGCCCGACGACGCGGGAGTCGCACGAGCGGGAGCAGGCGAGAGCCGAGCCCCGAGGCTTGCTCAGCCCCGGTGTGTGGCGGACGGGCCCTGCCGAGCCAGCGTTCTCCGTTCCCGAGCGGGATACCGTCAGGTCCGCGGAATCTGCAGCTCGAGAGCAGCAGCGCCGCGGCGGTGAGGAGACCCGGCCGGGGTTGGGGGGGGGGGGGGGGGAAGGCCATGGCGGGGCTGGGAGGTGGCGGGATCGGGCGCCTGGAGGCCACGTCGGACACTCGCGGGCGGGCCGCGGGGGGAGAAGGAGAGGGAAGCGGAATCGAACTCGAGAACCTGGGCTTGGACTTGGGCACGCGGAGGCGGCACGCGTTGTTTTCCGCGGGACCCTCGGCGGGCTCGGGCGGGAGAGAGTCGCCGCCACCTCGCGGCCGTTGCCACGTTTCCACGGCGCCTCCCGTCCCGCCCCCAGGGTGGGCTAGGAGAGCGGTCCCACCCCGTGCCAGCCCGTCTCGTCGCGTCGCGTCGGGGCGGGGGAACATCTGGGTCCGGGACCAGGTTTGTTGTCCAGAAGATCGCGCGTCCAAGAAGCCTGGGGTCTCGAACTCAGAACCACCGAGGAGCGCCCCCCCCACACACACCTCCAGCCACGGATGCAGCCAATCCTAGGCGTGCGTGCGAGACGACAGCTGGGAGTTGGGCTCCAGCTGTTCAAGGGCCTTCTCCCCTATACTTGGGGCCGACCAGGGTTGCAGAAGTTGGACCCAGCTTTGCAGACTTGTTCTACTCCCAAGAGTGGGGTGGGGATGCGGGATGCATCCTCACCTAGCGCCCCTGAAACCCCAACGTCAGTGCCTGGCAGCAGGTTTGGATGGTCAGAAAGTCCCAGCTCCCGGACCCTGGGAAATTCTGCACCTCCTCCGGGTCAGGATCCGGCTTTGGAACGCTGCCCCAGTCTGGTCAAGGACTCTTCACCCCCTCTCCAGCCCCCACACACACCCATGGGAACATTTATCAGGAGAAAAATTCTTGTTTAATAGGAACGGTTGAGATTAGCTTTTTGTTGCTGTTGTTACAAGGGAGAGAAAACTACAAAGTTATAAACTCCTCTGCAAGGCCAGGGACCAAGGAACAAAGTAGAACTTGAGGAGCAGCTTTGGGCGGTGACTACGTCCCAGAATGACGTCACCAAGCAATATTTAAAATGGGAGCTTTTTTTAATGGGGCTACTTAAGATGCCCTAGGTCTTCATTGGCTTTTTTCTTTCTTTCTTTTTTTAAACCTTTTGGTACTCCTAGAACACTGGTATTGGGAGCAAAGGGGAGGGGGTGTAATTTCTCAGCTGTTCCAGTCATCATTGCTTCAAACAGAAAAATAAAGTCCATATGACTCATCTTGTGTTACAACCAAAAACAGCCACTAAGTGGTTCTTTCCTTCCTTTCTTGATTTTTTTTAATATGAAACCACAAACAAAAGCAAATGCCCAAACTCTGATTGATATGTATGTAGCACATAGTCGACATACTTAATGAATAAAGAGTGACATAGTCTAGGAGTTGGTAAGTTTCTTTAGTGTGGTTCCTTGTTTTCTTTGGTGGGGTGGAGGTTAGTGTGGTTCCATCAGCAACTTTTCTCCTAAACTGTACTAAATTCCAGTGGGTTTTCTTTTCCATCATACCGTGGTAGAGTATAAATATAACCTTATAAAGTGGAAATAGCTCACATTTTTCAGGAGGAGGTTGTACAGCAGTTGTAGTGGACTAAAGTTGTGTGTGCCCACACACTGTTGTGTGCAGATCCGTTCCCAGTTCCTGGTAGTTTTAACAGTAGAAAGTGAATTTGGCATAGGGTTCCTGAAAAAAGGGCTTGAGTGTCTTCTCATCCAGCGTCAGGGTGAGTATGGCTGCCAACACACCTCTCAGATAACTTACAGAATTTATTTCACAGTGAGGTCCCTTGTTTGAGTGTGTACACAGAATAAAGGAAATCACGTTATGAAGAGAGACTTAAAGAACAGTTTGAGAAACAGAATTGGCCTTATTTCTTGAGTGTGTAGGGATATAGGCTTGCTAAGGTAATTGATTTTTATACTAAACATAGCAAGGGCTGTGTGTCTTTAATAATTGGCTCACAAAAAGGTGATGTTGCTTAGTGAATGCTGCATTTGAATAATTCCAAGTTACTTACAGCCAGCCAAATGAATGAGCTCATCCAGCAAAGACAGAATATATATCAAAACAATCCCAGGATAAGTTTTTTGCCTGTATGGATTAATCAATGATAAATCATCAAATCTGCCATTTTAAGATTCCTTCTTTGAAGCAATTCCAAAGTCTAGCTGAATATCTGCTTATTTCTTTTAGACCTTGTGATCTTGAATTTATACTCTTAATATATGTTGATAATCACTTAGTTTTCATCTTTTAGGGAATTAAAGTTCTGTTTCTGAAAGAATATATGGAAACTCAATATTGATTTTTTAATATTCTATTGAGATACAATTCACATACCATACAATTCACCTATTTAAAATACACAGTCACTTTAGTATATTTATGGTTTTGCAACCATTACAATACTCAATTTTAAAGCTGGGTGCCAGTGGCTCATGTCTGTAATCCTAGCTGCTCCAGGAGGCTGAGATCTGAGGATTGCAGTTCAAAGAAGCCAGCCCAAGCAGGAAAGTCTGTGAGACTCTTTATCTCCAATAAACTACTCAGAAAAAGCCAGACGTGGAACTGTGGCTCAAGTGGTGGAGTACTCGCCTTGAGTAAAAGAGGCTCATAGACAATGCTGAGGCCCTGAGTTCAAACCTCAGGACTGGCAAAAAAAAGCAATGCTCAGTTTTACAGTATTTTTATTGTCCCAGGAAAGACTTACTTGAACATACTTGAACTTACTACTATCATTCTTCCTTTCACTTCCTTTCTTGCCTCTAAGCCACTAATATGTTTTCTATTTGTATATATCTACATATTCTGAACATTGCACATGAAGAGTATCATATAATATCTGGTTTATTGTGCCTGGATTCTTTCCTTTAGCATAGGGTATTTGAAGCTTCACTCATACTGGCATATATCAGTCCTTTTAATTATCAAATAATGTTCTACTACATTGTGCATACCACAGTATGAATCAGTTGATACATATTTAGATGGCTTCTAATCTTTGGCTATTTGGAATAATGCTGTTAGACCATTTCTGTACAAGTTTTCTGGGTAAGCATTTTTCTTGGACATATAGCTAAAAAGTGAAATGACTGAAGAATATGGCAACTTACAGATCTGCAAAAAATTTCCAAAATAACTCTACAATACACCATTTTGTGTGGTTGTTCAAATCATTTTACAGAATTTTAAAGGTTAATTATTGTACCTACATATTGACACATACAGTAAAGCCTATATATCATTGTGGTTCTCCTTGAGTGGTATCTTTTATTGCTATTTCAGTCAGCAACAATTTGGTGTGCTCCATGTTCACAAAGTATGTGCTATGTTTCTCAGGCAGTATTTTATAATTGGTTTTTGTAGCCTGAATATGATGATTGTTCCCAGCTTCTGATATGGGCTTGTGAAGCATGAGATAAAACTGGAAGGAGGAGAGGAATCTGCAAGGAGGGATCTTTTGCAGAACTTTATCTTCTAGATTTTGTACACTTTTTTAAGAAAACATGTTTTATCTTCGCAGGAAAAATGAAGAATGAAATTGCTGCCGTTGTCTTCTTTTTCACAAGACTGGTTCGAAAACATGACAAGTTGAAAAAAGAGGCAGTTGAGATGTTTGCTGAGAAATTGACTCTGATACTTCAAGAGAAATACAAAAACCACTGGTATCCGGAAAAACCATCAAAAGGACAGGCCTACAGGTAAAGAATTACATTGGACAGTTATATTGGACTAAGTGAAGAAATAGTTCATCTCTGAATTGGGTATAAAGCTAGAGGAATGAAAGCTGTCTAGACCATGCCAGTCACAATTGTATCTGCAAAATACAGAATCTAGGGTGGCATAGTGTTTTCTCCTTACTCATTTTAAAATGTAGGTATTTGGCTGGACCTGGTAGCTCACACCTGTAACCCTAGTTACTCAGGAGGCTGGTATTTGAGGATCATGGTTTAAAGCCAACCCAGATAGGAAAGTCCCTGAGATTTTTATCTCCGGTTTATTCATCAGAAAACCGGAAGTGAACTCTGGCTCAAAGAGAGTGCTAGCCTTGCGCCAAAAGAGCTCAGGGGCAGTGCCCAGGCCATGAGTCCAAGTGCCACAACCAACAAAGTACAGGTATTTGTTGATAGGAGTTCTACTGCCTAGCCTTGGGAGGCCAATGCCATAGGGACATAGGACCTTGTGGCTATAGTCTGGCTCCTGACTGAGTGACTGCGTACACTACTACATCATAGGTACACTGGGCTTTTCACAATTCCTAAGGACTCCTGTCAATCTTAATTGGGTATATAAGAGTTTGAAGAAATAATTCTTGTACCTAAAAGCAGATTCCATATTACATGCTTTTTTGTTTGTTTGGTTTGTGCCAGTCCGGGAGCTTGAACTCGGGACCTTGACACTGACCCTGAGCTTTTGTGCTCAAGGCTGTACCAATTTGAGCCATAGCACCATTTCTGGCTTTTGGTAGTTAATTGGAGATAAGAGCCTCATGGATTTTCCTGCCCAGGTTGTTTTTCAACCACAGTTCTCCAATCTCAGCCTACCTAGTGGGTGGGATTACAGACATGAGCCACTGGCACCCAACATATTACTACATGCTTTTTGAAGAAACAAATTTTATGGAAAAGTTGAACTATTCATGTTCTTTACACTTAGAATGAGTGATTTTATTTATACTATGAACAGTTCTTTTTGGTAGAAGCTAGTGAAATTATACATGAAGGTAAGTTACCTATGTTCCACAACTGGTAAATACTGTTTTGTTTTGTTGATTTTTTTTTTTTTTTTTTTTGGTGCCAGTGCTGAGGTGTAAACTCAGGGCCTGGACACTATCTCTGAGATTTTTTGCACAAGGCTAGTACTAGAGTACTAGCCCTTGAGCCATAGCTCCACTTCCAGTTTTTTGGTGCTTAATTAGAGACAAGAGATTCAAGCATTCCTGTTCAAGCTAGCTTCAAGTCCACAATCCTCATATCTCAGCCTCCTAAATAACTAGGATTATAGGTATGAGCCACTAGTTCCTGGCTGGTTTTGGTATTTGAACTCAAGTCTAATTCCAAATTCTCATAAGCTTTCTAAACATCAGTTTCGGCACTGAGAAGGTAGATAACTCTTATTTGGAGCTGTCTTTTGTACTCTGTTTTTTTAAAAATATTTTATTTTATTTTTTTGGCCAATCCTGGGGCTTGGACTCAGGGCCTGAGCACTGTCCCTGGCTTCTTTTTGCTCAAGGCTAGCACTCTGCCACTTGAGCCACAGCGCCACTTCTGGCTGTTTTCTAGATATGTGGTGCTGGAGAATTGAACCCAGGGCTTCATGTATACAAGGCAAGCTCTCTTGCCACTAGGCCATATTCCCAGCCCTGTACTCTGTTTTATAAGTTACATTTACAGCTTGAAGTAAACCTGCCCTGGCATGCCTATTCCCTAGTATATATCTCACTAATCAGAAACTTGAGTTAAGACTCTCCTAAAGCTAGCTATTGCTGCTTTTCCCATTTGTAGATGTGACTTCAAAAACTCAATGTAAAGCTGGGTGCTGGTGGCTCATTCCTGCAAACCAAGCTACTCAGAAGGTTGTGATCTGAAGATTGTGGTTTGAAGCCAGCCTAGACAAGAAAGTCTGTGAGATTCTTCATCTCCAGTTAACGCCATCAAAAAGCCAAAAGTAGAGCTATAGCTCAAGTGGTAGAGTACCAGCCTTGAGAGAAAAAGCCATGTAAAAGCGAGAAATTCTCCCAGAACTAGCACACACACACGCACACAAAGATAAAAATGAAACAGTTGTTCACAATTGTAGAAATCCTTTTATTTGTGCATATTGTTGTCACCCAAGTTTTCCCCACAGATCAGTAATTGTTGTAAAAAGGATTTCCTTTCTCTCACTAAGCTATTGCAAGTATAAGACTATATGGCAAATTTAGGAAGATGAGAAGCAAATATTTACTTGTCATTTGCTGAGAATATGGCTTAGTGTTAGAGTGCTTGCCTAGCTTGCATAAAGCCCCAAGTTCGATTCCTCAGTACCATATAAACAGAAAAAGCCGAAAGTGGTGCTTGTGGCTCAAGTGGTAGAGTGCTAGCCTTGAGCAAAAGAAGCTCAGGGACAGTGCTCAGGCCCTGAGTTTAAGCCCCTGGACTGGCAAAAAAAAAAAAAACTATGAACTTTCCTTTTTTATTGCCAATTAAAAATCAAGGTAATTACTATATTTCCTTCTTCATTTTTATACAAGGAGAGTTCTTAGTTGGAGAATGACTTGAATTAAAGTAGAAATATAGATGTTAATGTTAAGCATGCCTCGTTTTTTTCATCTTCTCATTTGATTTTTTTCTGTACATCTTCATATCTGATAGAAGTTTTTTGGGGGCTGGGAATATGGCCTAGTGGCAAGAGTGCTCGCCTCCTATACATGAAGCCCTGGGTTCGATTCCCCAGCACCACATATATAGAAAACGGCCAGAAGTGGCGCTGTGGCTCAAGTGGCAGATTGCTAGCCTTGAGCAAAAAGAAGCCAGGGACAGTGCTCAGGCCCTGAGTCCAAGCCCCAGGACTGGCAAAAAAAAAAAAAAAAAGAGTTTTTTGTGTGAGTTAGAGCTATTGAGGCTTTATATGGTGATCTATTTGACATTGAGTGAAGGATTTGGAAGTGCTAAGCTACTGTTTCTGAAAAAAGGAGTCACAGTCCAGTCAAATGCCTCAAGGTCAGATAGTATACAGTGTCATTTCTATTCACTAAAAACTTGAGGAAAAAGATAGTCAAACAAAATATTGGTATGTGATCAGAAGAATAACTGTAAAACTTTAGAGTAAAATCTGTAGCCTGCAGTGGGAAATAAAAATGAAAATATAGGGTGCTGGGAAAATGGCCTAGTGGCAAGAGTGCCTGCCTCCTATACATGAAGCCCTGGGTTTGATTCCCCAGCACCACATACACAGAAAACGGCCAGGAGTGGTGCTCAAGTGGTAGAGTGCTAGCCTTGAGTAAAAAGAAACCAGGGACAGTGCTCAGGCCCTGAGTCCAAGGCTCAGGACTGGCAAAAAAAAAAAAAAAAAAGAAAATATAGGATTGAGGATCTCTTCAGTTTATGGTTGAGGCATTTTTTTTCATCTGAAACATAAGTTGAAATTGTTTCTCTGCAATATGTATAAATACTTTGGAGGATCGTTTGGCAATATAAGATAGCGAAAGTAAGAGTCTCTTACTATAAAATTCTGAAACTAATCAGAAAGACAAGGAAATATGTATGAATGAGTATCTCTTACACTTATAATTGCAAAAACTTGGAAAGAACTCTCAACATTAAATGATAGACTATTTGTGCAAGTTTTAAAATCTTGTTTTTGAAGAGTAAGTAGATAAAACATAAGTAGTCATCAGGTAGAGTAAAAAATACCATAAAATATACACAGTGTCTAAATTTGATAAGGCTAAATCTAAGTATATTTACATATAATTTTTAAGTTTAGAAACTGCACTGTAGAGAATATGTTTACAACGTATATTTACGATATATGCTAAAGATATATTTTCATGTCTTTAACTGTTTTTGATGCTGAGGCACATGGGACACTGGGACACACACACGTGCACGCACGCAAGCATGGTGCACGGACTTGATCTTCAGCCCTGAGTTCTGTCCCTTAGGTTTTTCCTCAAGGCTGTCACTCCACCACTTGAACCACAGCTCTACTTTGAGCGTTTTGCTTGTTAATTGAAAATAAGAGTCTCTTTCTTGCTCAGGATAGCTTCACATCATGATCTTTAGATCTCATCCTCATGAGTAGCTAGGATTATGGGTGGAGCCACAGTGCCCAGTGTACCTTCTACATGATTAGAATGGGGTGATCTAATTAACAAAAAAAAGTCAGAAAGCATTTTTTTCACTCAGAATTTGCCATTGTTAACAATGCTGTTAAGACAGGTATAGATGGACATAGAATACTGTGAAGTTTTTGTTTTTGTGCTAGGGATTAAACTGAGGGCCTCATGCATGTCAAACAAATGCTTTACTCCTGAACTATTCCCCAACTCTGGGTGTTGTTAAATAACATGAACTTTGGAGTCTGGTGTCCTGGACTTAAAGCCTTGATTCATCATTACTAATTGTGATGTTGAACAGGTTACTCCTTATTTTCCACATTGGTGAATTTAGTGTCTAACTCAAAGTATTGTTGTGGGAATTAATACATGTAAAGCATTTATAAAACTGGCCTAGTACACATTTGATTTACAACATTTTAGAAACATTTATTATGTGTAATTAGAACTATTTCACATTTTTCAATGAAAATTGAAATCAATCAACTTAAAAAAATAGCTATGTAGCGCATTATTCTTTACTTTTCATTGCTGGAGGTTGAACCTAGGACTTCTAAGCAAATATTCTATCACTAAGCTATATCTTCAGCCCAAATAGCACATTATTCTTGAGAGAATTGTATTTTATAGAATGATTACTAGTTATCTGTTAACTTATATTGACATACTTACTTTTTATCTTCACATCTAAGAAAAAGTAAACAAAGCCAGTGAGCTGGTGATTCATACCTATAATCCTAGCTATTCAAGAGGCTGAGATCTGAGGATCAAGGTTCTAAGCCAATCTGGACAGACAAGTATGTGAGATTCATCCCCAGTTGCCCAGCAAAAAGCCAGAAGTGGAGACTTAAATGGTAGAGAACCAGCCTTGCATAAAATAGCCAAGCAAGTGCGCTGGTTTCATGCTCCAATATACTTACAGTAGTTACATATGTACATACATACTGTGACTAGAACTAACACCCAAATCTTAACTGATTCTTGATTGTAGCTAGTATTTTCTATTAAACCTACTTTTCCTTTTAGCAGAATGTTTCTCTTAGTGTGTATTTTTACATTTACTCCAGTAGCATTTTTTAACATTTTATAGGTAGATGTGGTATTTCTTAGGTTTTTTTTTAAAAAAAAAAAGTAACTGAGGCTCTATTGGTTTAGAATTTTCTCTTAACTTTTTTTCTGTCGGATGTGGGGCTTGAACTCAGGACCTAGGCTCTGTCCCTGAGCTTTTTGCTCAAAGTTAGTGCTCTGCCACTTTGAGCCATAGCACCACTTCTGGTTTCCTGGTGTTTAATTGGAGAAGAATCTCACAGACTTTGCTGCCTGATCTGGCTTCAAACAGCAATCCATAGATCTCAGTCTCCTGAGTAGCTAGGATAGTATAGGTGTAAACCACCAATGCCCAGCTTCACCCTATTTTTCAATTATTGGAAATCAGTTTTAGAAATTGTGGGTGGGATTGGGAGAGAAAAACTGGAGACAACAAGGGAAGGGGGTGACATTGTCCAAAAGAAATGTACTGTTTACCTGACATGTAATTTTGTTGTTGTTTTTTTTTTTTTTTGCCAGTCCTGGGGCTTGGACTCAGGGCCTGAACACTGTCCCTGGCTTCTTTTTGCTCAAGGCTAGCACTCTGCCACTTGAGCCACAGCGCCACTTCTGGCCGTTTTCTGTATATGTGGTGCTGGGGAATTGAACCCAGGGCCTCATGTATACGAGGCAGGCACTCTTGCCACTAGGCCACATTCCAGCCCCTGTAATTTTGACAAAAATTTTTCCCTCTTACAATACTGGAGATTGAAGCCAAGGCCCTAGTATGCTAGGCAGATGTTCTACCCTTCAACCACACTCCTAGCCCTGAGTAACTGTTTTGTTTAAAAAAGAATGCCCTTTCTGGGTGTTGATGCCTCGTGTCCATAATCCTGGCTACTCAGGTGGTTGAGATCGGAGTTCCATGGTTCAAAGCCAGCCCAGGCAGGTATGTAATGTCTGATATGGATGTTCCTTTGACCTTGACTGATTCTGTACTTTTAGAACAATTATGAATGAGGTTTCTTCTTTAACACTATTATCTAGGATCTAGAAACAAATTAATGACATTAAACTCTGCAAAAAAAAAATCCCTAAATTACCATTTGAAACATTGATTGAAGTATTTTGTTAAATACAGATTTGTTATATCAGAACTTGACCTACAAGTTCTAATTTCATGAAGCGTTTTTATCCATGCTCATTTGATATGCTTACATATGCAGTCAAGTACACTTTGAGTAAGTAAACTGAAGTGGAGCTAGTTCTAGTGATTGCTCTGGCTTTACACAGGTACATTGTACCAGACTGAGTGGTCTTGATGCTGCCCCCTTGCCTATTCAGATTTACTCTCATTTTAGGATAAATATGGTCCCATGTTCTCCATTAGGGTATTTTATTATGATTACTCACTTTCACAAATAATGATAGTTTGTGATGGAGATTCAAGTAAAGCTGTTAATCAAACTACTTTGTTGCAGATGCATTCGTGTCAATAAGTTTCAGAGAGTTGATCCTGATGTCCTGAAAGCCTGTGAGAACAGCTGCATCTTGTACAGTGATCTGGGTCTGCCTAAAGAGCTCACACTCTGGGTAGACCCATGTGAAGTGTGCTGTCGGTGAGTGTGTCGTTGTATCTATCTTTACATCCTGGAGCTGGTCATTTGGCTTAAAAAAAAAAAAATACGTGAAATTCTCTTCTTGAGGTGATGGTGGAGGACTAGCCAGTTATGTTCCTGTTTGACACCAAAACAAATTCAGAAACTGAATGAGATTTTCTAAGAGCATTGCTAAGAACTTTACTGTAGATCCAGAAGTAGAATATTGATGTCCAGACTCTTCTAAATCAGTTATTATATTTTATTGGTGGTATACTTTCCCTTCTTCAAGCTAATTCCAGATAATACTGAGCAATAATTTTTGGTGGCCCTGTGTCTTTAATTCACTCCTCTTTTTGGTTTGCAAGTGGCTGAGTGATGATTTCCATAATAGAAATTTGCTAATCTATTTCTGCCCTATGAAATCTGTTTCCTACATTATTAACATTGTGGACTAGATACTGTTTAAGTTGTGAGGTTTTCCAAATGAAAACATTCTTTGAAGTAGTTCATAGTATAGTAAAGAATACAAAAAGAAAAAGCAATTTTATAAAATCTGAATTATACTAGGAATTGTACAAAGTACAATGATAGCTAATAGGAAAAAATTAATGGCTGTTAAGCATCAGTAAAGACTACTGAATGGGTAGTACTTGAACTGGGAGGTAAAAAGTGGAATTGAGCAGGTGACAAGATAGGAAAGATATTGCTAGGAAGGAGTAGAGTAACCAAAGGCATGGAACTCCTATAACAATTTTCTATTGCTGTATTTTTAGGGTGTTTCTCTTTGGTTTTGAGATATAGTTCACATCTTTTCTATTGACTTAAGTAAAACCTACTTTTTGATGCAAATCCAACTTTTTGCTCTAGAGGTGGTCTTAGCTGTTAACTTCTTCAGCAGTGAAGGTTAACTTCGTCAGCAGTGAAGGTATAAGTGAAAATATGTAATGTTAAAAATACATAGTTTGGCTGGGAATATGGCCTAGTGGTAGAGTGCTTGCCTGGCATACATAAAGCCCTGGGTTCCATTCCTCAGCACCACATATCTAGAAAAAGCCCGAAGTGGCGCTGTGGCTCAAGTGCTAGAATGCTAGCCTTGAGCAAATCACAAAGCTCACTTTTAGTAAATTGTTGACTTAATTTTTTGGTGCAGGTCCTGGGACTTGAACTCAGGGCATAGGTACTGTCTCTGAGACTTTTGCTCAAGGCTTCTACTCTACCACTTCAGCTACAGCTCCCTTCCCACTTTTGGCTTTCTTGGTAGTTAATTGTGGGTAAGAGCCCCAAGGAGTTTCATGCCCCTGGTGGCTTTGAACCTTTATTCTCAGATCTCAGCCTCCTGAGTAGCTAAGACTGCAGGTGTAAGCCACCAGTACCCATCAAAGTTTACTTTTTTTATTTTTTTGGGAGTTGTGGGACTTGATCTCAGGGCCTGGGCACTGTCCCTAAGCTTTTCTGCTCAAGCCTGGCACTCTCCCACTTTAAGCCAAAGCTCTACTTCATACTTAAAAAAAAAAAACCTTTTAAGTAGTTACACAAAGGGTTCAATTCAACATGTCAGTTTATAAGTACAATGCATCTGGACCAATGTCACCCCTTCCATTATTCCCAGTTGAATTTTACTTAACACACATTCTTTAAATTTTTAGCTTTTAGGTTTGCAACACATAAAAGAATAGAAACAGCATTTAAAAAAGGGTTGCTTAGAGGGTAGAAGTATAACTCAGTGGTAGAGCTCTTCTCTAGTGTACACGAGAGTCTGAGATACAAAAAGCAAAAATTTTTAATCTGACTGAGAGGTAAGAGAATAGACCCTACACAAATAGATAACATAAGGATGTTAAATTACCAGAGGAAGTCTAAACATATACATTTTGGACATTATTTAAAAATAAGTTTTAAAAATAAAAGCTTTAGTTATATGAACATTGTATTTAATTGGATATTTCATTACTTGATAATGACTAAAAATGAGAAATGAATATGCTTACATTTTGTTACTTTAAGTAACTATATGAACCTACCTTCCCCTCCTCCTGCCCCCCCATTCCTGGGGCTGGAAATCAGGGCCTGGGCACTGTCCCTGACCTTCTTTTGCTCAAGGCTAGTGCTCTACCACTGGAGCCACAGCGCCACGTCTGGCTTTTTCTGTGTATGTGGTACTGAGAAATCAAACCCCAGGGCTTAATACAAGGCAAGCACTCTACCACTAAGTCACACTCCTAGCCTGAACCTAACATTTTATATGATTAAATTTTGCCAAAATTTGTCTGTTGTCATTTTCCCCACATTAGTAAATATCACATTCATTCTGTAAGTTGATCATACAGAACTTCTGAAAGTTAAATTAGAAGTTGTATAGAATCAATCATATAAGTTAATAGGGGACACCGAGATTAAAAAGAAGATAATTAGAAAGATAAATGGTCTGGATACTAAGGCAATACTAATGAAGAATAATTGAAAAAATATCTTATATCATGAGTCTTTAAATATAAGTCATTGGTATATAGAGTAAGGTTATTGAAAAACAAAAATTAAGAGGCACTCCAAGGGAGCATCTTTCATAGTCTTGAGGCATTCTGTCAGAATGAAATGCTGTGTAACTACAAAGAATGCCATATAGTTTGAAAGGTTATCACTTAATGAAATATTTGAGGATACAGAATAGACAAATGATCGTTCCTGTGATGAGAAAGTCTGAGAATAGCTGGCAGCTTTTTTTATGTACTCAGTGTACCTTGTAACTTTTTGGTAATTTTTAAAATCTTTAAAAAAAAATGGCTGGGGTGCTGGGAATATGGCCTAGTGGCAAGAGTGCTTGCCTCGTATACATGAAGCCCTGGTTTCAATACCCCAGCACCACATATATAGAAAATGGCCAGAAGTGGTGCTGTGGCTTAAGTGGCAGAGTGCTAGCCTTGAGCAAAAAGAAGCCAGGGACAGTGCTCAAGCCCTGAGTCCAAGGCCCAGGACTGGCAAAAAAAAAAAAAAAAAAAAAAAATGGCCAGGGTATGGCTTAGTGAGTGCTGGCCTAGCATGTGTGAAGCCCTGGGTTCAATTCCTCAGTACCACATAAACAGAAAAAGCTGGAAGTGGAGCTGTGGCTCAAGTCCCAGGCCCTGGACCAGCAAAAAAGTGTGTATGTGTGTATATGTGTGTATGTATATATGTATATATATGTATATATGTATGAATATAAATGAATATATATGTTCATTCCCTGATGATAGGGCAGGGTCAAACTCAGAGCCGGGGTGCTGTCCCTGAGCTTCCCACCACTTGAGCTACAGCACCATTTCGGCTTTTTTCTGTGTATTAGAAGATAAGAGTCTCATGGACTTTGCTGTTTGGGCTGGCTTGGAACTGTGATTCTCAGATCTTAGCCTCTTGAATAGCTAGGATTACAGGTGTGAGCCATTCGTGCCTAGCTTGCAATCCTTTTTATAAGGAGCATTAGATAACGTTTGCTATGTTTCATAGTAACTAGTCTTGATGTTTTAGCAGTACATAATTGAAAAAAATGGAAAGCTTAAAGGTAATCCATTGCTAATTCTACTGAAAAATTAACTGTTCATTCTAATGTCAGTGTAGTATAGCTAGTAGCTTCATTTGCCTTGAAGAAAGCCCTCATACCACACTATAAGGCACTGGTGCAGAACCTAATTGACTGTCAAAGAAATCTCAGTTAAAAAGCTGATCCTTCAACTATAAGATGTCAGCCCTTGATTTAGGTTTTTATTTCTACAAAAGCAGAGGTTTTTTTAATGATAATTTCCTACCTTTATGTTTTGTTTGAATTTTGACGCCATGATTGAGCAAAACAGAAGATAACTGTTTAAACCCATTGTCAATATTATTCCATTAACATATGAATTGACGTTTGAATTGAGTCTTTAAAGCATAGAGAAGACAGGATTAAATGCTCATCCCTACAACCTTACACTCAGTAGACTTGAAATTACATATACTACATGATTTCAGTGTGTTGGAGAACTCAGTAAGAACTGCTAGTTGAAGACTAAATATCCAGTCACCTCTACCTTCCTGATCTAGGCACAGAAAATTAGGGTCTGAGGAGAAAGTTTAAATGAGTGGGCCTCTGGTAACAGAACCACTTATAGGCAGAGCCAGAACAAGTAACTCGTGTTCCCTCTACCAACCTACATTGATTCTGTTGGTGAAGATATATTGGAAAAGAATAGCAAAAGGAATTTTACACTGTAATTCGATTATATTTATTGCTCCATTCAGCCTTTGGAAATGGAAGATAGACCACCTGTTTAAAGTAATATGATTTTGCTGGAAACTATTTTTGATGGCCACGTAAACTTTCAGAAGGTTTCAGAAGGTTTACCTGATCAGTCGTTATAGTTCAGAAATACTTTCAAATGAATTTTCTTGGAATACACAGATATTTTTTCTACTGAATCAAAAGTTTGACATTTTAACCTCATAGACACTTTTTAATCCTACTTCAAGCTTAGAAATGCTTTGTGTTTCTAAATTTCAATTACGTAGAATTGTTTAACTAAATTTCCTTTGTCTTAACATTAGACATTATTTAATAATTTGTGTAATCTACTTGAATAGCTTACATATTTTACTTTGCACTGTATTTTATTTTTCATGTTGACTAAATGCTAATTTCTTTCTGAAGAATTTATTTTACATTTTTGTTGAGACTAACAGTTATGGTTACATATTTTGACACAATATTCTTAAATTGTCAAAAAATGTTTGGATGGATAAACAGGGTTGCTCACTTTCCTTTATTTAAAGAATTAAGGTAACTAGTGAGCAATCAACCTAGAAGTTTCTAGAAAGTAAAAGTAAATCTAATGGGTAATAGCTTGAATGACTTGAATTTCCAGGTTATACATTACAGTGGTCATTTAAGAAAAATGATGGAGGGGCTGGGAATATGGCCTAGTGGCAAGAGTGCTTGCCCCATATACATGAGGCCCTGGGTTCAATTCCCCAGCACCACATATATAGAAAATGGCCAGAAGTGGCGCTGTGACTCAAGTGGCAGAGTGCTAGCCTTGAGCAAAAAGAAGCCAGGGACGGTGCTCAGGCCCTGAGTCCAAGGCCCAGGACTGGCCAAAAAAAAAAGAAAGAAAAGAAAAATGATGGAGGGTAATAAACATGACAAGAAATGTACTCACTACCTTATTGTGTAACTGTACCCCCTCTGTACATCACCTTGTCAATAAAATTTAATTTAAAGAAATACATTAGAAAACTATTCTGTAATAGATTTCATTCACTTAATGGTGTTTTAAATACTGTTTTTAATAATAGTTACCAAAAAAATGGAGAAAGAGAGTTGGGTCACCTATATTTGCACTTATATAAACCAGAAGGAGACAATTACAGCCTACTGGTTGACATGAAACTGTTCAGAGTCCAATTCTTGGATAAATCCTGCATTGCCTTCACGCAATTACTTGTTTGGTCCTGTTTAATTGTGTTTATGGACATTTCTTGCTTTGTTGAAGATTTTTTTAAAACTTTATATTCACTTAGCTATGGAGAGAAAAACAATGCATTCATTGTTGCCAGCTTTGAAAATGAGGATGAGAACAAAGATGAGATCTCCAAGAAAGTTTCCAGGGCTCTTGACAAGGTGACCTCCGATTATCATTCTGGATCCTCTTCTTCAGATGAAGAAACGACTAAGGAAGTGGCAGTGAAACCCACTTTGGTGGCTGCAGCCCCAAGTCCTGTATACCAGGTAACCATGAAAGTCATTATATTGGAGTGTTAGCAAATATTTCAAATAGTCCTACTTAGGTTGTTCAAATTTCTGAATTAACATTCTAGATCTCAGTTCTTGCTTTTTTACACTCACACTAAGAGGAAACTGCCCCTCTGACATATACATACAAATTGGCATTGAGACTCACTTTATCAAAGATATGCTTTACTTCTCAGTAATTGGGGTAAGTGTGTTTTTTTAATGTGCCTCCTTCACATAAAATAGAAAACTCATGGTGATAAAATATTCCTGTAACTTAAATTTTTACTTTATTCAAAAATGGCCACTCATTTATTATAGTTTTTAACATTTCCATTCTTTTTTTTTTCAAATTTTTATTATCAAACTGATGTACAGAAAGGTTACAGTTTCATACGTTAGGCATTGGATACATTACTTGTACTGTTTGTTACCTCATCTTTCATAACCCCCCTCCTCCTCCCCCTTTCCCTTTCCCATGAGGTGTTCAGTTCACTTACACCAAACAGTTTTGCACGAATTGCTTTTGTAGTTGTTTGTCTTTTTTTACCCTGTGTCTCTCAATTTTGGTATTCCCTTTTAATTTCCTAGCTCTAATACCAGTATACATGGTTGAGTTCAACCTTCTTGTTCTATCCATTTTCAATAGTAAGAGAGAAACTTCATTGACTTTAATTTTTTTACTCAAACCAAAACTTTTTTCCCATTTGCTTTGAGTCATATAGTTAATAGTAGGAGTGCATTTACAAATCTATTTACTTTATACCTACATACCAGAGAACACTAAATACAATTTTTTTCCATTTCCTGGAATTAATTTCAATAAAAATTATTTTGTAAGATTAGAGGCACAGAGGCATTGCATCTTTGTGTTCCTTGCCTAAGAATATCCATTTAATACCCTTTAAAAACTCTTTGATTTTTTTTTGTTGTTGTTGTTGTTTTGCTGGTACTGGAGTTTGAACCCACGGTCTCATGGTAACTTAGCTGGTAAACTACCACTTGAGCCACATCTCCAACACAGTTTTTCAATGGTTATTTTGGAGATGAAGTCTCAGGACTCTTCTTTGTAGATAAAGCTTCAGACTACAGTCCTCCAGATCTCAAATAAAGGCATAAGCCACCAGTGCCAATCTTACACTTTCAAAAATCTTGACTGAACAATACTCTTCAATAATAACAAAAATTAAGTAAAGGAAACCTATATTTCAGTAAATTTCTAAGTGTACTTTTTATTATTATTTCAATGATGAGATATAATTTGCCACTAAGTTATGGTAGGATTAGAGTTGGAGTAAAACAAAAAGTTGGACTAAAGAATAAGGAGCATCTAGCTGGAATTTGGCCTAGTGGTAGAGTGCTTACCTCACGTACTTGAAGCCCTGGGTTCAATTCCTCATCACTACATACATAGAAAACGCCAAGGGGCTGGGGATATGGCCTAGTGGCAAGAGTGCCTGCCTCATATACATGACGCCCTGGGTTCGATTCCCCAGCACCACATATACAGAAAATGACCAGAAGTGGCACTGTGGCTCAAGTGGCAGAGTGCTAGCTTTGAGCAAAAAGAAGCCAGGGACAGTGCTCAGGCCCTGAGTCCAAGCCCCAGGACTGGCCAAAAAAAAAAGAAAAAGAAAGAAAACGCCAAAAGTGGTGGTGTGACTCAAGTGGTAGAGTGCTAGCCTTGAGCAAAAAGAAGCCAGGGACAGTGCTCAGGCCCTGAGTTCATGCCCAAAGACTGGCAAAAAAAATTTTTTTTAGTGTTTTAAAGAATAAGGAACAGAGGATTTTTTGGAGTTTTAAATGTGAAAACTTAAAACATTAAAGTTTAGCATATATATGTGAGGTAAAACTTCATTTTGGGGGGTTTTCTTCTCATTGAATTACCTTTCCTACATTTGACAGGAAGATTAACTCTGAAGATTATTATATACTAGAAATATATGTACATATCTATGTATCTTAACATACATCTACTTTATAAAACTTAAAAGGAGTGTAAAAGCATGAAAAGTCTTATTTTCCAGCAGCCAATTGGCATTTATCATTAGGGCATTGTTGTTCTACTACAGAATCCTTACATTGATAAGTATTATTTTTTAAACCTATGCCATAATTATTTGGAGCATTGTCTGTCTTGATATGATGCATTATGTACTGCATATGATTTTTTCTATATTTCTTGCACATCATTCAAAAGTATGATGATTTAAACTCATAATTTTATTGTTTTTACTCAAGAACGTAAATCCCAATGGCTGATAAGTCCTTTTTTTTTTTTTTTTTTTTTGCCCAGCCTAAGGCTTGGAACTATTGGCCTGGGCACTGTCTCTGAGCTTCCTTTATTCACGGCTAGCACGCTACCATTTGAACCACAGCACCACTTCCAGCTTTTTCTAAGTATGTATTGTAGATAAGAGTCTCACAGACTTTCCTGCACCAGCTGGCTTTGATTACAGGCATGCGCCACCAACATGCATTTTTAAATGAGATTGCATTGATTTTCCCCTATTAGGAAAAGCCAAACATAACCAAACTTAAGTTATAAAACTTAAGGTATCTTTCACATTTTCAGAAAACTCCTTGGCATATTACTTTTTTATAAAATATTTCTTAGCAGGGAAACACTATTACAAGCAATTGTGGAGAAAGTGTAAATGGCCCACTTTAGTCTTTTCTTCCTATCTACTTTTATCTTGACTCTGACATTATTAAGATCTTTTGTTGGTTTTTTTTTTTAAGGCATACATTAGTTGTAGAAGAAAGATTCATTGTGATGTTTAAACGTATAACACATACTCTTGAATTAGTTTCATTCCCTCTCACTGTCCTCTATCCATCTTAAAAGTTTCATTGTTGCATTTTCATATGTCAAACAAACCACATGAACCATACATAGTTATCCTCTTTTCACCCTCTACATTAAGCCCGCCCCCTTCACTGGTGTCCACTGTCAAGATCTTTAATAGTTATCAAATGGAAAAAATTCTAAGTTTGTGGTCTTTGTTCTATAATGTTTCTGTAAATTACCCCTAAAATCAACTATCCATAAATTAAGTAAAGATTATACTTGCCTCACTAAATTGACCTATAGATTCAACTCAATCAAAATTCCAAAAGGCTTTCTCTAGAAAGTGAGATTGTGATTCAAATTTAAAAAAACAACAACAATAAAATTGGAGAGTCCATACTAATTCAAAGCTGTTATGTTCTTATCAAGACTGTTAATTCTTTAAATATTCACAGATATATCACTGAAACAGAATAGAAAGTCCAGTATAAATTTACATATATATAGTTAGTCACTTTCCCCAGCATACAGTACACAAAAATGTAGTGGGAAAAGTTGTCACAAACTGGTGTTGAAACAACTGGATAATCTATATTGAAGAAAAAGATAAAAATAGAGTTAACGGCTACCTTGTATAATATACACAAGGAAGATCATAGGCTTACATGTAAAATAGTGAAATCTTTGATGCATTTTGAAGAAATACAGGCAAATACCTGTATTTGTTGTTATTGTGAAAGAGTCTCATTATATAACTCAGGCTGCACCTTGACCTTGCTATATGTATTCTAAACTAGCTTCACTTGGAATACTCCTGCCTCAGCCTTTTTTTAGATCTAGCATGCACCAACCATCCATCCCTGGCTAGAAAATAACTTGGTTATCTTGAGGTATGCAAATATTTCTTTTGAGGGTCATAAGAAACACCAAAAAAGAAAAACAACAGATAAATTGGCCCTTTATCAAAAGAAGCCATTAGCAGAACGAATGAGCAAACAAGCCAAAGACTGACAGAATATTCAGGATATACTTTTAAATTATATCCTATTTGGCTGGGAACTGGTGGCTCACATCTCTAATCCTAGCTACTCAGAAGTCTGTGATCTGGAATTCACAGTTTGTAGCCATTCCAGGCAGGAAAGTTTCTAAGACTTCTATCTTCAAATAAACATCAAAAAAGCGGGATGTGGAGCTATGGCTCAAATGGTAGAGCACTAGCCTTGAGCACAGAAGTCAGGGTCAGCACCCAGGCCCTGAGTTAAAGCCCCAGGACCAGCACACACAAATACACATGTCCTATAAGTAGATGGTTAAAAAAAACAAACAAACAAAAAACACCCTATTAAAAGTAGGGGCAAAAGTTGTTAGGTAAATGGCCCATAAGCACATGGAAAGGTGCCTGATCTCATTGGACATCAGGGAAATATAAAGTAAAACCACAATCAAACATTACTTTTTCCAGATTAAATAGTCTTGATAGCTCCAAATATTGGCAAGAATGTAAAGGAGCTAGATTTGAAAAACTAACACTTCTAAAGTTGATTATGTATCTGCCTAAATAGGCAGCAATTCTACTCCTAAATATTTACCAATAAAAATTAAAATGTATGCCTATATATCTATAAGTTAAACTTTTTGTACTTGGGCTTATCAATTAATATGTGTGTAATGTGTGTATGTGTTTTCAATAAGTGTTGGTACGTATGAAGACACAACATGCATAGCGTATCTTCATGTATATTCTGACAATAATTGGGTAGTTAAATCTGACAGGAACAAGGACTTCCCGCTCTACTCATTGTATTTTCCATCATTAATAGAATGCTGCATAGAACATAAATGGTAAAGCTGGAAGAGCACATTGGAAATTAGAGAAATCTGCAGCTCACAGGGTTCTGCATTCTAAGCAGAGAGTCCGAAACAGGATAAGAACTTATTGCATATTGGGAACGTGCTGTGCCTTCCTGACTTACAGATAATTGAAATCTTTTGTTTTCAAACTAAACTGCTTACAGTACCATGAACTGGAAAGTTTTGGTAGAATACCTGGCTTCTGTTCCTAAGGTTTTATTATTGTTCAATGGGGCATGATTAGTTTGTGTTTCAAGTTACCTAAGTGACTCGATAATCTTTCATTCATTGTGTTTTGATCTTTTCTGGGTGAAGTTATTATTAATATGTTTGAGTTTATTCATTTCCCCATTTGTTCCCAAAGCGTTCGCCTATTATCAATGATGTTTTTAACATACTTAGACCACACCTTAGGAAATTCACATAGAATTATTCTTAGGATCATGGGTAAGTGCTTTTGTCTTTACTGAGAAATCTAGAAGCTTGCCTAGTCTTTACTGGACACATAACTAGTTTTCCTTTGAGTTAACTAATATGTTCTCTTTTCTATAGATTTCAGAACTCATATTCCCACCTCTTCCAGTGTGGCAGCCTTTGCCCAGAAAGAAGCCAGGAATGTACCGAGGGCCTGGCCATCAGAATCACTATCCTCCTCCTGTTCCATTTGGTTATCCAAATCCAGGAAGGAAGAATAAGTCGTATCGCCCAGTTCCAGTGACATGGGTTCCTCCTCCTGGAATGCATTGTGACCGAAATCACTGGATTAATCCTCATATGTTAGCACCTCACTAGCCCCTTTTGATTCTGAGGGTGTAATGTTGAGAGAAAGATATTCTATATCTTATAACACATTACATGTTAAGAGTTCATATCTTAGTAGTGTAGTTAGATGGACCAAACCATCAAACTTATTTTTCTAGAAAAGTTATTGAATATTCTTTCTTAAAAAGTATATATGCACTTTAGATAAATTGATATAGTTTGAGAAACTTTTATTAGTCAAGTGCCTGAATTTTTAATATTGGACTTGAGTATTTATATATTGTGCATCAACTCTGTTGGATACGAAAACACTGTAGAAGTGGACGATCTGTTCTAGCACCTTTGAGCATTTACTTTATGGGAGACTATGTAAGTTATTTATACACAGCAAATCTATTTTATGTCATTGTTTTAGAAGAATTCTGTGAAATCATGTAGTTGCAATAAAAAGTAGTTCGAGGCATGACAATGTGTGTTTTTTCTTTGTGTAAAAAAGGGGGGAAAGCATAAGTCTCTAGTAAAGAAAACAATTTCAAAACTTCCTTTAGAAAGTCCACTTTTTATTAACTCTACCTTCCCCAAAGATCACATGCCAAAGTAGACATCAAAAAGTCTAAAATTTAATAGTGATAGTTGATTAAAAATATAAATATATAATTTCTTTTACTATTAAAGTCATTATACGTAGACTTTCCTCACTGGGAATTTAGTTCATTGTAATTTGATCTGCTATCTGATTTCCATGCTATAAATAAAACATTCTTGCAGCCGCTCTATAATCTGTTCCTTTTGTTTTTTTTTTTTCAAAAAAATATTTTAAGTCTTCATACTAGAATTTGGAAATAAAGTCAGATAGCCCATTTCATATTCTTCAGTAGTCCTTCATGCTTATACCACTGTAGGTCCGTCAGTCTTGTAAGTATATTCCAACTACAAAAGGAAAAAAAGAGACATCTATAATATGGTAAGTAGTAACTTTTAGGATTTTTTTGTTTTGGGGTCTTATTTTTGGTTTGGGGTTTTTTATGGTGCTGGTGCTGTGACTAAACTCAAGGGTCAAGGCATTGTCCCTTAGTTTTTTCCAATTATGGCTGGTGCATTACCACATGTGCCACACCTCCACTTCTGGCTTTTTGATGATTAATTGCAGATAAGAGTCTCATAGAATTTTCTGTGTGAGCTGGCTAAGAACTCACATCTCAGCCTCCTGAGTAGTTAGGGTTACAGGTGGGAGCCACAGATATTAGTGGTAGGTTAACAAAAATTAAAATCAGCAGTACTGTTCCTATCACCCTCATCTTTAGACTTTTTATCTTACTTAATTTAAGAAAACCATACCTTGCTAATACTTCATTTTATGATCATGGCTATTCCAAAAGTTGATTGCTTATTAGGAAATCTGTTGACACCTTTTTACAACTTCTGAAGTGTAGATAAAGCACAGACAGAGCAAAACTCGTGTGAAAGTATGAAGTCAACTTTCTCAGTGGGATTTACAAGTATTGGATCTTAACTTTTTTTTTTTGTCCTGAGATCTGGCCTCTGGACCTTGGTATGTCCCTAGGCTTCTTTTGCTCAAGGCTAATGCTCTACCACTTAAGCCACAGTACCCCTTCTGGCTTTTTCTGTGATTAGTTAGAGATAAGAGTCTCATTTCTGCCCAGGCTGGCTTCAAACACCAATCCTCAGGTCTCAGCCTCTTAAGTAGCCAGGATTACAGTCTTGAGCCACCAGCACCAGCTTAATGCAATGATTTTGACAGATCTCGGGGCATGGTGGTACATGCCTATAATCTCAACAACCAAAGAACTAGGATGAGAATTACTTGCTTTTAGATGTTCGAACCAAACCTAGTTAACATATGAAGATCCCAACTAGTTATTTTCATCCTAAAATGAGTCTTGTTATGCAGATTTTCACAAGGAAAAAAGTTCCCAGAGCCTTAGAAATACATGAAAGTTGTACATGGCTGAGAAATCAGAACTAGGCAAGTCTCTACAGTTTAAAAAAGTGTTTCCACCCAGGTTCTGGTAGGAAAACAAAAATCACACAATTTGTTATAGTAATGCCCAAATTTTATCACAAACTTTTTATCAAATATTTGGTGATTTAATGTGGCATACAAACACAATGCTCCTTGTGCCAAAATTCATATATGCTGGGATTTGGGGGTAATGCAATAGTCTATATTATAGATAGCACCTCTGACACATTGTACCAGGAAGCAGTAAAAACAGCACAAGTTTCAAGGAGGTCTCATAATTCCTATTTAAAATCTGTGTACCTTCATCATTGCAGAAATCATTACCTCCCCAGTTTACTAGCATCAGCCCATCTTCCAAATGTTTTCATTTACAATTATAACCCAAGCTTCAAAATGGAAGCACTAATCCTTATCCAAAGCATGATGACTTGGTAGCAGCTACAACATTTCTACATGGTAGTTTGATGTTTATTCCATGAATACATATAGCACAAATGAAAGTATCCACTTAGTTTCTACCCTCAATGAAGCTATAGAAAGCGCTTGTAATAGAGGTTACACATACAATCATGGAAGACTTAGTAAAATACCAACTGTTAGCAGTCATACTACACACTGGTCAAAATGAACTATAAAACTTGTGGGTAGGATGGGAGGAAAAAGCTGGAAGAGAGCAAGGGAAGGGGTGACACTGTCCAAAAAGAAATGTACTCATTACCTGACGTATAGTAACTGTAACCCCTCTGTACATCACCTTTATAATAACACTTAAAAAGTAACAATGGGGGGCTGGGAATGTGGCTAAAATAGTGGTAGAGTGCTTACCTAGCATGCATGAAACCCTGGGCTCCATTCTTCAGCACCACATAAACAGAAAAAACCAGAAGCAGAGCTGTGGCTCAACTGGTAGAGTGCTAGCCTTGAGCAAAAGGCTATATATATAGGCTATATATATGCTCTATAGGCTATATATATGCATGAAGTTTATAAAATAATGCATGAGGAAGATGGGTGAAAAGCATTTCTATCACAATGTTTAACATTTCTTCACAATTTTGGTAACAGTAAATTATCAACTTGACTAATAAGTGCAAATCACAATACATTTAACTTTGGCAATCATAAGATTAATAATGTCCAGTTTAAACTTTACATGCCATATGTATGTGCTGAAACATCACATGGTACCAGAATGCAGAAGAATGCTTTCTTAAAAAGCACTGTTGGTAATAATGATATAATTCATTCTTACTGCATAAGATCATGAAGCCAATAAAGGAATCACCTGGGTTTACTGTTGTGAAATAATGTCAATGACAGTTTATGTCAAGGGTGAAAATAGGTATAAAGGAAAGGATAGTAGTAGAACATAGTTTATTAGAGTGAGGTGAGATGATACATGTAAAGGCTGACAAGTACTGAATGCTCAATAACTTTTTACTATGTTAACAAAGTTCATGATGGGTGAAAATATAAAATAATAATACAATCACCTAAATTTATTGCCTGTTACTATAATAGTTTATATGTATATGTACATATGTAAAGCATTTTCTCTAGCAAAGTGAGTTTGTGCCTTCTATCTTATGACAGGTATATGTGTATCTAATAATACTACTTTGCATATTCAAGTAGGTCATCGCAATTTTTCTTCAAACAAGCTATCTATAAAGTTGTGAACATAGTTCTCAAGCCATTAATAATCATTATCATTAAACTTTTAATAGGAATTATTTTTATTGTTTAGAAAGAGATCATTTTGATATTCCTTTAGTTTAAACTAGATTTAAGTGAAAAAAAGAAATAAATCACGTATAAAATTATTGGCCACAAGAGGGCATCAGATACTCTTCCAGTATCAAGACTAAAGGTTGGGTTACAAACACATGTAATGTCTTTTCTCTGAAAAGTATTAGTGGTTACAGTGTAAAGGATCATTTTTCCTACAGGTTTATGTGTAGAAATTGTCATATATGAAAATATATACACATAAGGGCTGGGAATAAGGCCTAGTGGCAAGAGTGCTGGGTTCAATTCCCTAGCACCACATACACAGAAAACGGCCAGAAGTTGCGCTGTGGCTCGAGTGGCAGAGTGTTAGCCTTGAGCAAAAAGAAGCCACGGACAGTGCTCAGGCCCTGAGTCAAGGCTCAGGACTGGAAAAAAAAAATACATACACACACACACACACACACACACAGAGTCTGGGAATGTGGCTTAGTGGTGGAGTGCTTGCCTAGCATGCATGCATGAAGCCCTGGGTTGATCCCTCAGCACCACATACACAGAAAAAGCCAGAAGTGATGCCATGTCTCAAACGGTAGAGCACTAGCCTTGAACAAAAATGTTCAGGGACAGTGCCCAGGCACTGAGTTCAAGCCCCAAGACAGGCAAAAAATAATTTGAAAAATGGATACACACACTGAGGCATAAAGACTATACTGTAAGATATAGTCACAGTATTTTAGAGGGTGCAGAGCTTTTATTTCTATACTCCCATACTGCTATTAAAAAAAAAAAAAGGCCAGGCCGCTGATGGCTCATGCTTATATTGAGATCTGAGGATAGCAGTTTGAAGCCAGCCTGGGTAGAAAAATTTTTCTCTCCTCATTAACCACCAGAAAACCAGAAATGGAGCTGTGGCTCAAAGTGGTAGAGTGCTATGAGCAAAAGAGCTCAGGGACAGTGCTTAGGCCCCGAGTTCCATCCAGCCACATGACCAACAACAAAAATTATGGTCACAAGTAAAAAATATTGGATGTTTCATCACTCAGATTTCAAAAATAAGATTTTTGAATATATAAAAGTTGGACACATTAAAAAAAAGATTTTTGAATATGCTATTCATATATATGAGCCTTAACTTAGTCTTTACTATTATGTAATAAACTACAGATCTTTTGGCAGTCTTTCCATCATATTTATACTGTTTGATGTGGTGGTGGTAGTGATGAGTATTCCTTTAATATCCAGTAACAGAAAGACAAATTTCCTAACACGTGTCAACTTTTGAATTTACACATAGTATAAATATGTAGACAGTACATTTTGGGGGATCAACTTAATAAAACTGTAAAGCTCAGTGAGAATAACCAGTGTGATTAACCATCTCATTGATCTCACTAGAAAACAACCTGCATTTACTTCATAGAGTACATTCATGGAACACTTCTATAGAAATAATACTAGTACAGTATACTGATCACAAATGGCAGTAAATCTTAGGGTACAGCTCAATGAGACAGTGCTTGCCTCCCATATGCAGAGTTCCTGGATTTGATCCCAAGAACTGGAAAGAGAATACTGTGACAAAAAACTTCCCACAAATATATTTGGACGGTGTGCCCTGCAGAGTTTTTTGTTATTTGTTGTTGTTGTTGTTGTTGTTTTTGCCACTCCTGGGCCTTGGACTCAGGGCCTGAGCACTGTCCCTGGCTTCTTTTTGCTCAAGGCTAGCACTCTGCCACTTGAGCCACAGCGCCACTTCTGGCCATTTTCTATATATGTATTGCTGGGGAATTGAACCCAGGGCTTTATGTATGAGGCAAGCACTCTTGCCACTAGGCCATATTCCCAGCCCCCCTGGAGTGTATTGCTGAGAACTCCCGGGTTGTTTTGTTTTTGGGTGGTAGAGGGATGACTCAGCCTCCTCACTGCTAGAAGACACCCGGTTGCTAGGCCAGGCCTCCAATTTTTTGCACTAGTTATCTTGAGATAAAGTACTGTCCTCCACCCCCCTTTCCACCTGGACCACAATGCTCACATCTTATTTTTCCCACTGTAGCTGGAATGGCAGAGAAGTACCACAACACCCGGCTTCCTCTGTGGACTTTGCATCTCAAAAGTGCCTGCCTAGGCTAGCTTGAAACTGTGAGTCTCCTGATCTCAGCCTCCCTCCCACACAGCTGGAGTGAAGGCATGTGCCTTTTTGCCTTGCTGTAGGTTAATAAGAGGTCTCTTGAATTTTCTAACCAGGCTGGCTTCAAACCTGGATCTTCCTGATCTCACCCTCCTGATTTTACAGCCTCATTTTACAGCCAAATTCTTTTTTTTTTTTTTTTTTTGCGCCAGTCCTGGGCCTTGGACTCAGGGCCTGAGCACTGTCCCTGGCTTCTTCCCGCTCAAGGCTAGCACTCTGCCACTTGAGCCACAGCGCCGCTTCTGGCCGTTTTCCGTATATGTGGTGCTGGGGAATCGAACCTAGGGCCTCGTGTATCCGAGGCAGGCACTCTTGCCACTAGGCCATATCCCCAGCCCCCCAAATTCTTGATTGATGTGTCTACCTGATGTTCAGAACTCGAACTCTTCTGTGTATGTGTATTTTTAAAATACATCTATCTAAGTTAATACAACAATCAAGCTGTCATTAGAGGGGGAAAGGCACAAATATTGACAATATACAGTGAATGAAAGGTTCAGATCAAAGATAGAAATACCAATCTTCATTTATTTGTCTGAGGCAATCTCACTAGCAGTCCAGGCTGCCTTTAAACTTGGTGTCACCAGGCTAGACTCGGGCTCATGATCCTCTTGCCCTCAGCTTCCTAAGTGTTGGGATTACAATTCTGTACCACGTTAGCCAGAAATAATATTCTTAATATTGTACACTGGAGAAGATAAATTATATTTTAAAACTTGACACATAAGCATTTTGAAAACACCAAGGTGATGCTCAATACTGATAAGTTTGAGGAATATACAAAAGTTACATTAGATGTGATTACTATGCAGGTTTACAGTACCCATCTCTCTTTCTTGACACATGAGGAGTAGCAATGAGAAAGGTATGAATAACTCCATTACAAATGATATAATATCAATGTATTTTCAGTCATCAAATTTTTGATGGAAAATGCTCCTTATGTTCATTTTACGTCTTATAATTTGAAAATATAGTAAATTAAAATGTGCTCAATATGCTTAAGCTACAGAACATTACAGTTAGGCAACATGCACATGGGCAGAATGCCATTTCATGACCACATGGTTGAGTGTGGACTCTGGCCTAGCATCAGGAGTATTACACCACATGCAGGAAAATCTTGAATTCAAATTATGGCTTCTACTGAAAACTTATATTTGCATCACTGTAGAATAAAAAAAAAAAAGCCCTCTCCGATGACTGTAGAATTAAGAAATTTTCTGCTGTAGCATTGTAGCTCAGAGATCAGAGCTTTCCTATCATGGCAAGGCCTGGGTTCATTCTCCCATACCACACAAAGACGTGCACATGCGCACACACAATTATCTACTGTATTGGCTGGCAGACACAGCAGAATTGGATTCTTAGTTTTGTTTGTTTAGTAGTGTTGAGGATCAAAATCAGGGTCTTAATGGGGGGAAGGGCTGTAACCCTTAAATGCATCCCTAGAAGCAGACAGATTGTGATTTTACTCAGATATGCTGTACACACCATATTTAGTATAATATGTATTAGGTAATCATAATAAATATAACAAATATAAATAAGTATGTGAACAAAGCATGTTAAGTTTTCATACCCCTTGGGTTCACCATGGGCATCATAAGAATTGTCTACATGTTTTTCTGTGTGGAAATTCAACAGATTGGCAAATCTGTTAAATTTTCTATTTCTTCCCGGACCTTAGTGTATCCTTGGTTTCTTAAAGTTGCTGGAATTTTTATGTAGAAGAGTTTTATGGAATCAGCACAAGTGAGGCTAGTAAGGAAAATTAGTTACCTTGCACTTACATGACATAGGGCTGGGATGTAGCTCAGTGGCAAAGCGCTTGCCTAAGTGCGATGTCCTGGCTTGATCCCCAGTACCAAAAAAGGAAAAGACAAAAAACAAAAAAAGATGATATAGGGGTTGGGGATTTAGCTCAGTGGAAGAGCAGCCTTGAGTTTCGTCCTCAGCTCTGGAAAAAGTAAAATAAGATTGAGCTGGGTCATGAGTTAGCCTGTCACACACTATTCCAAGCTGGATGTTGGCTGCTGGCTCTGTGCTCTCTGAATGTTGCTAAGTAGGACATATTTCCCTCTCATAGTCCTAGAACTGTCAACAATAAGATGTCTAAGAACAAAGAGAATGACCTTGCAATTCTAGGATTAGGTATGAAAAGTGCTAGAAAATTATAGACCTTCCATATTCACTGGTCTTTCAGTCTGACAAGGGGCCATGTGATGCTCTTAGAATCAACATATCACACAACAAAATGCAGTAACTATACGAGAGGAAATCTAATCATTGCCCTGTCAGTTGAAAGATATTATCTTTTATGTTCTTTTTATATTACAGGCAAATAAGTAAACAAATAATATAGTAGTTCTAGGGTATGTTTTTTATCCTTATGTCCATGGGCTATTTTAAGTGTTATTATTATTATTTTTTTTTTTTTGCCAGAACTGGGGCTTCTTTTTGCTCAAGGCTAGCACTCTACCACTTGAGCCACAGCGCCACTTCTGGCTTTTTCTATATACACGTGATGCTGAGGAACTGAACCCAAGGCTTCATATATATGAGGCAAGCATTGTACCACTAGGCCATATTCCCAGCCCCTTAAGTGTTACAAAAAAAAAAAAAACCCATAAATGTCCATAATAGTTACAGGACATATAAGCCAAATTTTAGGAAATAAATTTTGGGTGACAGCACTTCATTTTCTCCAACATAAACAAACTTGAAACATGTCATGTGACCCAAGGTAGCCACACAAAATTTGGTCGTGCTGACAGTTTAAAACTCATTTCAGGGCTGGGAATATGGCCTAGTGGCAAGAGTGCTCACCTGGTATACAAGCCCTGGGTTCAATTCCCCAGCAATACATATATAGAAAACGGCCAGAAGAGGCGCTGTGGCTCAAGTGGCAGAGTGCTAGCCTTGGGCAAAAAGAAGCCAGGGACAGTGCTCAGACCCTGAGTCTAAGACCCAGGACTGGAAAAAACAACAACAACAAAAACAAAAACAAAAACACCTCATTTCACTCCCCTCAGCATTAGTGAGTAATCCAATTGGATTTTTTTGTGGACTCTGGGAGGACAATTTACAGAAGAGGCAGCCAGAAAAACTCATTATGATCTGGTCTCATTTCTGCTGGGTATGAAATACATAGTGTTAGCAAATCACACAGAATGGATTTTCTTTTAAATTTGTTGAGCCAAAAATGGATCCATTAAGTCCATGAGTTAGAAGAGTAAAGGCTTGAATAAAGGAGAAATTTTGCTTACTGCAAGCTTTTTGTATGTAATCAACTTGAATGAGAAAAGTTTATGCTTGCCCCTTATTAAAGATGAATGGAAGGTTTCATTTGGAAGTAGGTAAGTGTCATGGTTAAGAATTTGGGGTTTGGAGTAGCTATAGTGGGACACACCTATAATTCCAACAGTCTGATGCTGTAAGCAGGAAGATCACAAGTTTGAAGGCAGTCTGAGACTCTGTCTCAAAATAACAGGAAGAAGGTTGGCATCTGGAGTTAAAGATGCAAAACTTGCTCACTGATCACATGAGGATTGAATGATATGTACTTCATGAATGGACGTGTGACAGTGCCTAACAGCATCTGGCTGGTATTATATCATTAGCATATGACAATTTTTCATAAAAATATAACTTTATAGCTTCTTAATGATTTTATTTATTGCTGTGCTAAGTAAGTCTCCCTAAATTCTCACACCAAAAACATAGCAAAGATGAAGATGGTCAAACTGAGGTACTGAATACAAAGTAACCGATAGACAAACAAGATAGCTATGTTCTTAAGAGCTACAAAATTAAAAATGTGGTCCTAATTAAAAAGTATTATACTCAATGGTGTCACTTAGCATATTTTACTAAAATCTGGATCCTGTGAAACTGTATTATCGCATCGTGGCCACCAGAAATACAAAGATTTTTCATCTTGCCAGTTCTTTCTTGAAACTCTTCTGGCATACTGTGAAGCAGTAAACAGTATTCCAACACATTTGCTTCTAAATCTGTGCTCTGATATCTTAATTACAGTGTAGAAAATTTCGCATGAATATACACCATTGTTTCTCCATGGAAATGGCTAGCCTTCTGCCCCGAAGGCACACTTACTTGGCTATGGTGGGGAATACTTTCATTGTCCTCTGAGAGGATTGGGCATTGCTGCTATCTACAGGGAAGAATCCAGATAGGGCACTAACCCTAAAATACACAGTAGTCCACTGCAAGTAATTACCCAGCTCAAAGTGCTGACTGACAGATGCCATGGTTGAAAAACTTCAGTAAAACAAAATAGTCCCCAATATGTCTTCCTACAGAAGTGTTAATACCCTGTTGTGATTTTGCCTGAAATCTGCATTTCAAGTCAGTGAAAACAGCTTGGAAACCATGATAAGCTGTTGCTATGACAGGAAAGTTTGTGTTCTAAAATTCCTCTGTTGAAATCCTAACACTTAGTGTGATATGTAAGGGTAGGCCTTGGGAATGTGACTGAGTTATGAGGGCTCTCTACCTCCTTGAACAGAAGGAGATATTTCGATAAAAGCTTGAGTATGCTCTTTCTTCCCTTACATCTGCAAGCACTCAGCAAGAGGTGACACAGCTAAGTCCTATCAGAAGACATGGATCTTCAGGTGCCTCCATCTCAGGCCTGCTAGCCTGCAGAACTGTGAGCAACAAATGTCTGGTGTTTAAGTCACCTAGTCAGGGTGCTTTTCAAACAGTATACAGACAGGTCCACTTCTTTGAGACAGAGGTGTATTTAGTGCATATGTGTACTCTTTTTTTTTTTTTTTTTCCTAGTACTGGGGCTTGCACTCAGGGTCTGGGCTCTGTCCCTGAGCTTCTTTCGCTCAAGGCTAACACTCTACCACTTGAGTTACAGTGCTACTTCTGGCTTTTTCTGTTAATGTTGTACTGAGGAATCAAACCCAGGGCTTCATTCAGGTAGGCAAGCACTCTACCACTAAGCCATATTTCCTGCCCTCTACTTTTAATTCCTCTGAAAAACTGAGTTTATACTGTAAATTCTAAAATGTCAGAATTTTGTAGGCCTTAGCCTGAAATATTACATATGGTCATATAAATACATAGAACTGAGGAAATAAGTGCATGAAATGTTTTCATTGATTTATGATTCTTACATTTATTCTTCCTGTTTGAAGCTGTATACTGTAAAGGAAACCTTGACACAGGAAAGCAGGAAGAAATACCATGTAAAAGCTGTAGTGGACATTTGTTTAAAGGCAAAATAAAGTCACACCACAATCATAGAACTGCTTTCTTGATTTTATTTCAAAAGTACACAAGGTCACAAAACTAAGAGCAAGTTTTCATTTTGTTTTAACAAAATTTGTTCTTACAATCTTTAAAATTGCACCATTGGATATGTAAGCCAGAAATTTTAAATATAAAATCTGAAACTGACACTAGCAATACTCCACTTTGCAAATGTAAAGTGTCAAAGTACATTTTTCAGTAGTACAAGTGTATTCATCACTAAAAGTCACAGGGACAGTAAGTGAATCGCAAATTGTGGTTCTCTTAAATTGTCAAGTTAGCAGAAAACACAATGCTCCTTCTTGGATGAAATCTTTCATTTACATGACCAAAACACCAACAACTGGCAGCATATATATATTGGGGGGGGGGGGTTGCTCATGGGGCTTGAACTCAGGGCCTGGGTGCTGTCCCTGAGCTCTTTCACTCAAGGCTAGTGTTCTACCACTTTTGAGTCATAGTGCCACTTCCAGTTTTCTGTCGGCTGATTAGAGAGGTAAGCATCTCACAGACTTTCCTGCCTGGGCTGGCTTGGAACCATGATCCTCAGATCTCAGCCTCAGGAATAGGATTACAGACAGGTGTGAGCAACCAGTGCCTAGCCACTGTATTCTTAAGTTACAAAAGAAGGTAAACATTTTGCAACACTTGATTTTACTTAAGAGGCTAGTGTTAACCATCCATGAGATAAATGGTCAGTCTTCTGTAGAAAAACATAAGCAGATCCACAATTCACCAGCTTACTTATTACTGTTCCCTGCTCAATTATTTTAGTGTCAAAGTAGGCAAACAAGAGATTCTATTACAAAACAAGTTGCCTTTATTGCTGCAATATCCAAAGACATTTGAAATACTAAAACTTGCCCAGAACATTTATACCACTAAACACAGGAACATTATAAAGATCTATGTACATATTTATAATATATAATGTCACAAGACACTAAAAAGTAAAAATTGGGCCAACATTTTCTACAAAGCACTCTGTTTGTGACACAACAAAGCATTAACCACATAAAACATGGACCTTTTTTTCCACACTGAAATAAGGCCTGTGAAAACCCTAAACAGTGCTCAGTGAAAACTAGAGGGGAAAAAACTACAGACATTCATAACTTCAGTTTACATGCTGCATACACACCCAGAGCTTGAGAATAGTTATTTTGAGAAGCCATATATTACAGAATTTGAAAGCCAACTTCATGCAATGAGTTCTTAACATTTCATCAAAATGCTGATCTGCCTTTTCACTTGCTCCTGTTTCTTAGGTTTTCAAACACTATCTTTTTCATGACATTCTTTTCTTTTTCATTGGGATTAGAGATCAACTCCAGGCATTTGTGCATGCCAGGCAAGTGTTCTACTAAGAACTCTATAACAAGGCATTGGTTTCTGAGGATAAATTTCATTGTTAGTCGGGCCTGAAGTTCTCAATCCTCCTGTGCTAGGATTACAGGTGTGTGTCAACTACACCTGACAGAAATCAGTTATTGATTTATATCCAAATGTATACCGATAAAGATTTGGATTTTTTTTTTCCAATTAAATTCCCCCAAGACCTATTCAGGCTGTGTTTCCATTCTAACAAACCCCTGACAAATAACTCGTTAAAATAAAAAAAACTTATATAGAGTAACTGGTGAGTGCAACCAATAAGAGGACATTCTCAGGGAGTGGGAAGCTAAGAAGGAAACAATAAGATTGTCAATAAGAAAAAGAATATGTGTAAACTACTTCATATTCAAAGCTCAGAACTATATAACACGTTATTGTTTCTCTTTATAATATGAAGCTCTAACCTGACTGAACCAGATCCAGTTTGGCTTCTAACTGGCAATATAAGCCTAAAATTAAATTATGTCTTCTAATTGTAATCACAACCAAGAAGTCTGTCCAGGTTACACTATTTTTTTTCAAGTTTGTTTTTCATATTATAGTTTGTATGAATCTAAACTAACATTTTCTAGGAGAGATTTTGAAAGTTGGCATTAGATAAATATGAAGTCTAAGTAAGGGAAAAACAATCTTGCACACATCTACTTTCTGTGGTAATTTCTACTTACACTGATAGCATAATCTTCATGAAAATCAGAGATTGCATAAATCTAAACAGCTTTGTTATCAAATTGTGTTGTTGTTGTTCTTACAATACCTTATAAAACAGGCCAAATATCTACCTTTCAAAAATAGCCATTATAAAACTAGAAACACAGTCAAAGAGTGTTGGGGTTATTAAAAATTTAAAAACCTTTGAATAGCATCACCATTGAAGCTACAAGGAAAAGAACAGGAGTGGGAGACAAGAGTGAAAGGAAGAGGCTAGGAAGGTGTCACAGTGATGCATCTGAGAAAGAGCAGTACCTTCACCTCTAAGCACCTGCCAGGTAGGTAGGTGATAGCTAGCTCATAGGCACCAGAAGTCATAATGGAAATCAAATCACTCCCAAAAGGCACAGATGAAAATGTTAACACAAGTATAAAAGGTAATTGTATGTAAAGTTAAGAACCTACTTTAAAAAAAAATGCTTCCAAGTATGCAAAACTGTACACTAATCCATCACAACATTTGCCTTAAGTTTACCATTAAAAGGCATACACAGTACTCTGCCTAGTCATAAATACATGCCAGCATTAATTTATAATGTAGCGTTTACCACCACAGCACCCAAAGAGATGAACAGAAACCAACTCCCTACTAAAATCTAGGGAAAAGGTTTTAGAACTAATGAAATAATTTATTGCAGACCTTATTTACTATAAAGAAAACTGTTGGCTCAATATACTATATCCACGCTCCCTCAAAATCTGAAGGGAAATACAATAAATTCACTTTCTTCTACTAAAACAGCACTTAATACATTTTGGCAACTAGGAGTATTCCCTTCACTCCTTATTCTTTTAAGAAGAAATCACTTTCACAAAATTAAGATTCAAACTTTTTCAAAGCTCAGCTTGATTTGCTTATCTACACAAAGACAAGTTTGGCCACACAATAGCAAGTGTCCACATTCTTCCATGTCCAGAATTCAGAACAGAGGGAAGATACTTGCCTAAACCGTATTTGATCACTGAGTTGATAATAAACACATTCTTCAGGAGCTGGGCTCAAGAGAATAAGTTTAAGATTGGACTACATGTTTCTAAAACAAAAAGTACACTTAACATTTACATTTCATAGTTAGGAGGAATTCCAATCTATAATCGTCAGATAATAAACAAGTTATAATATTTTCTTTGTAGAACGACATCACCAAAAGTGAAGAGCAGTGTTTGCTTGGGGACTGTGAAATATGACATCCCAGTATAGCTGGCCAGTTTCCAAAGACCACTAGAGGCCTCCATGCCCAGATCATCCACGCATTAATAATTCTATCCCCACTGTTGCTCTAAAAGTATTATGGACATGTAACAGGTATTCCTTTACTTTAACATATAAACAAGGTTACTATGTCCTTTTTGCCTTTTAGTTAATTAAATGAATAAGAAATCTTTTCTGAGCCAAGAATGATAGTGCAACGCTGTAATCCCAGCACTTGGGAGGCGGAGGCGGGAAAATTGAGAATTCAAGACTACTTTGGGCTATATAATAAAGACCCTGTCTCAAATTGTTATGAATAATTTGGGAGGAAAACAAGTCATTTCTAAAACACTGTAGTATCTTGTACTATTAGAGATACTCCAAATACATTTAGAGTTTTCAACGAATCTACAGAAATAAGTACAAACATAACTAAGTAGTTTTTCACAGGGATTTTTTAAAACTAACTTTGGGGACATCATTGGGTCATAAATAAATGAGACAGGCCTCCTAAAAATAAGAGTTGAGATTATAAAGTACCACTTCAGATGCCTCAAGCATCACCTTGGTATGCCTGCAAATTTCTGCACCTACCATTCAAAGTGCTACATCTTACTTCAGTATTCATATTCAGATACCTTTATAAATCAACCTCTTTAAGAAAATCTATCTTTTTTGTTCCCAGATGGTGAGTTTCTTTACAATCTATAATGCACTTATTTTTTCCCAATAGAACCACATAAAAATTTGTGAACAGAAATTTCTGTTTGTTGAATATGGTTGTTGTTTTTCTTTAGATATTTCAAGGCCGTTGACAAATTTTAGAGTTGATTAAGATTCTGTAGCAAGAGAACAAAAGGAACACAGAGAATAAAACAAAACCACAAAGGAAGTACAGAGGCTCTATACTATAGACCCATCCTTGCTCTGTGCTGGAATCATCACAGGAATGGCTCCCATGCGGCTTAGATTAGGGACGGCTACCTTGGCAGGAGCAAGAGTTGGACTCTGAGGAGCACGGTCAAAGTCTTCGCTTGGTACTTGGTTATAGGGAGTCTTGGAATAGCCTTCCATGTTAGAAGGAGACATAGATCCCAGTGATGAATGATTGCTTCCAATATAGCTTCTGGCAGTGGACGTCCGGCTCTTGGGAGGGGGTACATCTTCCCTGAAAAGCAACGTCCCCCCAAATAAGTTAAAGGAACCAATTTCTACAAATCTAGATTTGGGTAAGCTATGAGTCATGTGTAAGGGTATTCAGTAATAAGTAAGTGTATAAAAGTGACTGGCACAAAAAAGCAACCTGGAAAAATGTATATCTTGAGCTGTGTACTAGCCCCCATTAAGTATTCTGATTAGAGAGTATATAACGCACATGGGATGAAATATCCGTTTATGAATGGATATGATTTTTACAATATTGTCTTGTGAGAAACAAATGTCAAGTAGTTTCAGATGATCAGTAATGGAGATCAATTAGTTATAGTCAGAACATTTTCTAGCTGCTGAAGTACTAATACACATATATTAGCTATATAATATTATATATGTATATATAACGTATGTACTAAATATATTTATATATTTTTAGCTACACTGTACAAGGAATGTTATCTAAGACATTAGATGAAAACCTTACAGATTTCAGTTTTCCAATAACTGGGAAATTAGGCATAAGAATTTTCACATCTAACACTAACAAATATAAACCTCATAAACCTATACAACTTTTTGTGCACTTAAAAAATACAGTGGTTCAGACCCTACCCCAGATCTACCAAATGTCTGTCATGGTGCTAAAGAATTTAAATCACGTGTTATTGTGTGTACGTGTGTATGCGTGTGCCGTTCTTGGGGCTTGATCTCAGGGCATGGGCAATGTCCGAGCTTTGTTGCTCAAAGCTAGTGCTCTACAACTTGAGTCATAGCTCCACTTTTTTGATGCTTAATTGGAGATAATAGTCTTAACTGACTTTCTTGCCTGGCTGGCTTTGAACTGAAATCTTCAGATCGCAGCCTCTTGAGTAACTAGAATTACAGAAGTAAGCCACTGGTTCCTGACAATGTGTTATTATTTTTTAAAGTCCTGTAATCCAATTTGTAGAATATTTATAAAGATAAGTCAGCATTTAAGAGGTTAAAGCAAAAGGATCATGAGTTTGAGGTCAGCTTAAGCTACATAGTATTTAAAAAACCAAAAAGATTACATTATGAATAGTTCTACAAACAAACTAGTAGTATCACTTGGTGTTATTGGGTCATTTTTAAGACCTCAAAATCTGCCCCATTTTCTGAAAACTTTATTCCTGCCACTTTATTGTAAAAAGGCAGACAGTTTTAACTATTTTATAATAGTACTGAAAATAGGGCTTAAATTTTTTTAAAGAGTGCACAATGACAAGTGGCTTGAACCTGTGCACTTGAAACTGGAAGTGCTTCCAAATTGTTAAGGGGAGAAACCAAAATGTTCACCGAGGTCTCCTAGGACAGTTTATTCAAATGCATAAGAGACTAATCCTTAGAGACAGAATAGATTCCATTTATCTCTTGTAGCTCCTACTTTATTACCTTATATCATGATGTACTTCCTTTTCATATTTTTCTTCTCTGCGCTTTCTGTGGCAGCAGAAGAGGATAATAGTGATAAGCAGAAGGGCAAGCAAAGTTCCTATAACAGCGCCTGCAATTGTTCCAGCTCGATTCGAAGCTAGAATAAAGAAAATAACAATATTTCAAAAGCCCATGAAACAACTATGATACTGAAGGTAGGTTATATATAGATAGGTTGATTTCACTGGATATATTAATTTTAAGAGAAAAATTATTTAAACTTCTATAGCCCAAAGAGAAAAATTTTATAAACAGAATTTTCTTCCAAACGCTCTATTTCTAGCATAAAGATGAAAATGAACAGAAGTTACTTAATATTCAAAGCTTTCTTGGTTAATACACAATAATTGTTTTAGGTAGAGCAAGGGAAGGGGTGACACTGTCCAATAAGAAATGTGATCTTTACCTGACTTATATATCTGTACCCTTCCATACCTTATCTTTATAATAACAATTAAAAATTTTAGACTTATGTAACTAACGCCTCTGAACATCACCTTTTTGGTAACACTAAAATTTTTAAAGAATTTTTAAGCTGTTCTTATCTGTAATAGCTAAATATTATACAAAAGCTATTTGACAATTCTGACTTCTTCATATCATTATTGGTTTTATTGATAAACTGTGGGGGTTTGTTTTCCTCCTCAATGAAGGAGAAGGGGAAATACCCAGGCCACCGAGTGTTCTAACCAAAGCTAGCTAGCATCTTTTGTCCCTCCACACATCCTCACTGACTAAAGCAGGCTCTATGAAGAGAACAGAAGATGCTTACGAGGAACAACATCAAGGCGAAGTACACACTGATCGAAGCCCACTCTGTTCTGGACCGTACAGCTGTATGTCCCAGAGTATTCAGAAGTAGCATTTTTTACAGATATAACAGGTGATGTCATTTCTGTGGGAGAAAAACAAAGTTGTTTTTACACGATGCATGGCTCTCTGTGTTTCACAAAGTTTAACCCTACTGAGCTGGACAACCCAACTAAAAGACAGACAATGCATGACGCAAGCAAACTGCCAGGGAGCCACATGCATGTGTCCAGAATTCACAGTCATCCTGAAGCTTCCTGAGATAAAGACAAAAGGTAATAACCAAGATCCTCAGCCACAGAGCCTCAGCTAAAGCAGGGGATGGTCTGCTGCGTAGCAGTTGCAAAACAGTTTGCACCACCTCAGACTCGAAAAAGGGAAAAAAAAAATCTCAAAAAAAAAAAAAAAGGCAAAAAAATCTCATTCCACAAGGGCTCTTTCATGCAGCAGGAAGATTAGAAAATCCTATTTACCCCACCCTAGACGAGTGAACCACACAAAACAAAGTCAGAAGAGATGATCCAGCTTGATCTCCAGTTGGGAAAAAAGAGAGAAAGAAAACTACTGAACATCAAGGTAGGATGGACAGAAGAGAGCAGAGCAGAGCAATCAGTTTGAATGAAGAGGTCAATTATAATAAAGCAGGTAAGGGATCAGATTTGGCCATGTTTTCAACTAGCTAGCTAGTGTCCCACAGGCTTTTAAGTTTTTCTGTTTAAACTTGTAGATATAACATGGGCAAATGACTCTGTCATCTACACGAATCTAGGCAAAACATACAGTATCAATTCCTACATTTCTAGCTATTTCCCACCACTTAAAAAAAAAAGTCTAACTAAATAACCAATTCTTAAAGGTAAAGCCATTCATTATTGAAAACTTCCGTTCATATAACACTAAGTTGCAATTACAGAATACAGAATAATTTACATGGCAGTTCTGATTACACTGTAGAAAAAGGAAGATACTTGGGAATTAAAATTTTATAACATATACCGACAAGCATTACTAAATTTAAATCCAAATCATTGGCACATAAAATTAGTATTATGGACAATACCTGCTAGCCATGGAGTGGGCATTTTCTGGGAGTCAGACAATTTTTGCCATTCATATCGCAAAGGAAGTGAACCTTCTTTTGGCTCACATTTTAGCTTGAAATCATTTCCAATTTCTTCTGATCCATCAACAAAACATCTTGTACCTGAAGGCTTAACTGAGGGGAAAAAAAAGTATGGTTTTTATATGAGAGAGAGAGAGAGAGAGAGAGAGAGAGAGAGAGAGAGAGAGAGAGAGAGTGTCCTGGGGCTTGAACTCAGGACCTGGGCACTTTCCTTCAGCATTTTTGCTCAAGACGAGTGCTAGATCACTTGAGCCAGAGCTCCATTTCCAGCTTTTTGGTGGCTAATTGGAGATAAAAGAGTTACACAGATTTTCCTGCTTGGGCTTTGAACCAGATCCTCAGATCTCAGCCTCCAGCATAGCTAGGATTACAGGTGTGAGCCAGTGGTACTGGGCCAGATTGGCCTTCTTAAACAAGTTACTTAAACACCACCATGGTCTACCACCACCGAGTCCTCATCAGTTGATCCTTGGCTCCAAAGTGACAAAAGAATAAAGACTAGCTTGAGAATAGCAGTTTCCTCAGCTTCCCAAACACAGAACAGGTCAAGAAAGAACTCAGGCAAGCAGCCAAGGTGGTTTTGGCCACGTCTCAGGCACAGCTCAGTGCTCCTCCATTCTATGGGCAGATAGCGAGGAGGCTGAGGAGGACTATCATTTGAGACTCAAGCAAAGAAGCTCCCCTCTCCAATTCTCATCTATTCTTCTCCATTATGAGAGTATGTACTAACTCATTTCTCTCGGTGTGCAGATAGCCCCACAACCAAGAGATTTATAATCATGAATGCTGGTAATGGGGCAAAGCAGAACCAGCATTTTTCTATAGCAATATATGAAGAAAACATTTCCTATAAATTCTGTAGCTGGCTTTATTATCTGTCCTCCCATCCTCATAAGTGTCCAGACTGCTTGTTTGTTTGTTTGTAAGTCTATGCCGATTTTCATTTATAGTTCTGGATGCACTTTGATTCCTTCATTACTATGAATGAAGGCAGACTGGTTTTATATTTCTGTGTTATCATATATACCACCACCAGAATTTCATGTATTACTGGCATGTATTTTCCTCCATCTTGGCAATTTGCTGGATCACATTTTAATTAAACGGGTAGAGTTGGTAGGATGGGCTATATCCAATGAAGCAAGTTCAACTAAGGTTATCAATCAAGAGCTCACTCCAAAGTTTCTTAGTTAAGAATGAATAGAAACATTTAACTGCATTACTGCGTTTTGAAACAAATATGTTTGTTTTCCAGACTAACCCTAGAGACTACATCAATTGGAATTTTAAATAACTTTTGCATATTATTTCATGCAATGAGGTCTTCAACAAAATGAGCCTTATTTTCTTCCATTTCTTCACACTAATCAGTAAACTCTTTATTACCATAAGCTAGCAGTCAATGACATGTTAAAGCAGTGCTTTATACAAAGAACCTCTACTAGCATACAATATTAATTTCAATCTTTGTCCTTGCTATTGAAAACGTCCTCCTCTCATATACCAAGCATACCCAATATTGGGCTTTTACTGAAAGCTGAAAATTGGAAAACCCAACGTCTCACTGAATCCAAGGTTTCAATATACCCTTTATCCACAAAGACTTTTATCAATATTAGTTTGAAAGTTACTTGAGCAAGACCCCCCACCCCCATTGCTTTCCATTGAGAGTAGAAAGTACAAGTCTTTCCATGTCAGTTCTTAACTATTACACCATAGAAAAAAAGTCAGTTCATGGCACTTGCTACAACAGGAGAAAAGAGGGCCCTGAAGGAAACACAGATGGCTGTTAAATGGTTCCTTGGTCTAGGTTTCCAGAACTTTTTGGCATTTTTTGTTCATGGCTGCAAGGTGTACAGGTTTTGATAAATAACTTTTCATTACCCTGTGAATGTTATGACAGGAACTTTCAGTATTTCGTTGAGCTAGTGAAGCAAATGACAGCTCCAGGGAACTAACTCTTGATTGGGTCACTAGAGGGCACTTCATCTTATCTTTTCCCTCATTATCTGGGAAGAATTTCCAGGCAAAGCTAACAGATAAGCTTTTCTCCAATTCTCACTTAAAAAAAAAAAACACAAAAAAACAATCCTGGTGGTTTCCTCAGCTCTGATCATAATTAATGGAAAACACAGAAGAAAAAGCCACAAGAAGTAAGCTTTTGTTCTTGTTTGGTGACAGCCACAGGTTGCTTTAGCAATCTCTTCTCATTTACTCAATTTATCTCCTCTCCCTCCCTCCCTTCTGGTTTGGAATTCAAAGCTTATTTGGCTATGGTAATCTCCCACAGAGCTAACAAAAGGGAAATGGTTCCCACTAACATGGAGGGGGTGGTGTTAGGGTTGGAAATTTAACTCCAGGGCCATTCCTGCTGGAGATCATATTATGTGCCCTATTATGGGCTTATCGTATCATGCACCATCACTACTGGCCAATCCTAGTTCCCCTTAGGTCCGTGTGGCCTCACTTCGCTGGGACCTACATATATAACCTACAACCAACTGGTCCCGCCACAAGGTCCAACAATGCAAATCCCAATGCTTCCAGGGTCCCAACTTCACTTACTTTCTTGCCAAAAGCAAACTCTTTTTAACTAGTACGTTATGCTTGAATGCTTTTTGTACTTTTACTTTAAATTTTGGTGCCAATCCCTGGACTTGAACTCAGGGCCGGGGTGCTATCCTTGAGCTTTTTGTTTTGTTTGTTTATTGTTGTTTTTTTGCTCAAGGCTAGCACTCTATTCCTTAAGCCATAGCTTCACTTCAGGCTTTTTGATGGTTAACTGGAACTAAGAGTCTCAAAGACTCTTCTAACCTGGCTGGCTTTGAACAGCAATCCTCAGATTTCAGACTCCTGAACAGCTAGAATTGTAGGTAAGAGCCACCAGGGGCCAGCTTTTTGTTGTTATTGTTAAGACTGCCTTAGGGGTCCTCTCAATGAAGCTGCCAACAGAATCCTGACTGACCAACAAAGTGGTGACCCCAAAGTGGCCATTGGCAGGCAAAAACATTCCCTTTCCTGCTCCTACACTTTATATTCATTCATAAAGACTAACCTTTTACTTCTCCATTCGACTCCTAGCCAATTCTCTTAAACAAAAGGAAGTGGGCAGACCTGTGGTGATTAGTTATTTCCTCAATTTTATCAAGCTATTCTAGCCATCAACATTTCATACAATAAGTAGGTCCGCTAAGATCCTCTAGAACATGGCACTTTTGAGTCACTGAGTAATGGATTTTACTGTCATAAAATAAAGAAATGGAGACTGTTAACATTTATCTACATGATAATCATTATACATTTTGTGTGACATCTACAGTAAAAAGGTTTTAGAAGTATATTTATGAGTTATATAACTTTTTATTTACTTAAAGAGTTCTTGCTTACACACACATCACCACACCTACAGAGGGATAACATGAGAGTCTAACAGCTTACTCAGCAGTTTACAGTTATTTCCTTAACTATGAGAGAGAGAGAGAGAGAGAGACAGAGAGAGAGAGAAAGAATACGAATTAGAAGACATCTTAGCCCATGTCTAAAGCCCATACTTGAAGGATGCAAATCACTGATGTCAGGGAAATTAAGTAACTGCCTGATGTCTAATTGCCTTACTTCAATAGCTTTTATTCTACTCCATCTCTTCCAATCTGAACAGTCTCGTTATTTATGAGAGAAACCATATTTATTCTTTAAACAATGAAAGTAAATGTTTAAAGCCTATAGGACTAATTTGGAAGAGAATGGGAAGGATTTGATGGGTAAAGTCTTCTGTTGCAAAATCATCCGAAGGTTACAGAAATAAACAGTTCTATTTTCAGACCTAGGCTAAGTATGGTACAGAGAACTCAGACCTCTTAGTTCCTAACTTATCTATCTGCTGTTGCTGTTTACAAAATAACTGGATCTTTAAATTTTTATTTAGCTCACAATTGGGGAGGCCCAATAACGTGTTGCCAGATTACTTTGTTATAGTGAGGAGCTCATGGCAAAAGAGAAATGGGAATTTGAAGACAGCAAAAGAAATGACTGCTTTGTAACAACCAGCACTCATGAGAAACCAATCACTATCATTAGGACTATATCAATCCTTTCACAAGGACTAATTACCCTCAAACAAGCCTCCATGTATCTATCAAAGGTCTCTCCACCTTTCAAACTGTCTACATCAAGGAATTTAAGCTTCAGTATTAGATCTGATAGTGGTAAACTATACCAAACTCAACAAACTTAAAAATAATTTGATCACTTCTTATTACCCTATTAAAAAAAAACACTAGCTTTGTCTTTTATGCTATTTGAGGACTTCATAAGTATTTCAAATGTTTAAAATTATTACTCTAAAAACCTAAACTTTCATCTTAAATAAAAGTTGCTGCTATGTGGTAATATGAAACTACTTACCCACCCTCTTAGTAAGTAATTCATTAATACAAATAAAAATAACTTACCAAGAACAGTCAGCAGAACTTTCTTATTTGCAACACCAGGAGCTTTTTTCACTTTGCACTGATAGGTGCCAATATCTGATAGTTGTAAATTTGTTATATTTATTGATGCATCACCAGATTTCAGATCATTACTTGTGAAATGTACTCGACCTTTCAGATCTTGATAGTAGTCATCATAAATTTTGTCTCCAGAGTACAAAATAATCTAAAAGAAAAGTCAAAATAAGACAGGAGACACACAAAACAAAACTGTCTCATTTAGGAGCTCTCAATATGCCACAATACTGTAGTCTAAAATCAAAAGGGGAGGAGCTGGGGATATGGCCTAGTGGCAAGAGTGGTTGCCTCGTATACATGAAGCCCTGGGTTCCATTCCCCAGTACCACATATACAGAAAACCGGCCAGAAGTGGCGCTGTGGCTCAAGTGGCAGAGTGCTAGCCTTGAGCAAGATGAAGCCAGGGACAGTGCTTAGGCCCTGAGTCCAAGGCCCAGGACTAGCCAAAAAAAAAAAAAAAATCAAAAGGGGAAGATCACTATATGAAGCCTACAGCCATCTAATCATAGAATGAGAAAAATGAAAAGAAATGAATGAGATTCTTGAGTGCAGTTACATACACTCTTGTAGTTAAAATGGAGAAGCCAACAGCAAATATAATAACAAAATATAGCCATTTTAGGAGATGTGGCGAGAATGGAGGAAGATGCAGTTGTTCATTCCTGTGCACTATAAATTTAAATTGCTATGGAACAGTATATCAATTAAGTATACTAAAAGAAGTATATACTATTCTATTTCCCTCCAAAATGGCTTATAGTTTACCACGTTATGTAAAAAAATTAACCAATTTACAAGGGAAAAAAAGCATTTTTGTCTTAAAGCTAAGTCGGAGGCACTTGAGAATTCTAGTTCTTAATACATAAAATCACTAAAATACGTCTTTTAATATGTGTCCTTTGGTTAACAAAACCTATGAATGACTCTTCTGAAACTAACAAAACCTATGAGTGATCTTCTGAAACTAAATCAAATACTACTTCCTATTTTAATGAGTTTTCTGAAACACCATTACAGAATTTGATGGCAAGTACTGAAGGCTAGATTAAGGAAGATAATAAATTCTGTGCCACATCTGGTTCACAAAGTGGGTTTGGTAATCTGTGCTTACAATCTCGGCTACTTGGAAGTTACAGGTAGGAGGATTAAGGTCTGCACCTGGCCATAACAAAAACGTTAAGTTCATGACAAAAGCAAGCTGGAGCAAAAGGGGGCAAGAAGCACAATTCAGGTTGTACAGTGCTGGCCCTGTGTACAAAGCCATGAGTTCAGTCCCCAGAAATTTTGTTCAAAAAAATGAAAATTGACTTGAAGATCTATAGTTATAATCTCTAATACATTTTTATAATTTCTTGCACTTGTCACTGAAATCTAGTAAAGAGAAAAAAAACTAACTATAATCTATACTTTGAAAATCATTTCTTTTCTCAGTTGGTGATTTCTGTGGTATAATTTGAGGAAAATGGCATGGACGGATACTTTTTGCCACGTTTTCTCCATAGAACTGCCGAGAGGGGAAACTCACACTTTTTTTTTTGTCCTCCCAACTCTCATATAACCCCACCCTAACTAAAAACCTGAGTGTGTGTTTATATGTGTGTGTGTGTACATATGTATTAAGTGTCTGTAACCAGGAAACACTCAGTGCTTAGTTCAATAAGTACATATAAAAAGCAGTTGAAAAAAAAAAAGCAGAGGGGGCCCCACAGCTGAGTTCATTTGTAAACAGGAGCCCTTACTTTATTTGCTCAGTCTTCTTGACACACCCACTTCTTCACCTCAGCGCTGACAAAGATTAAGCTTCCTTTGAATTACACTATGGACTTGTTTTGAAAAACCCTAAGCATCCATCTAGTCTGCTTTTTTGTTTTTTGTTTTTTCGCGTTGAGGGATTTAAACTCAGGGCCTGGGCACTGTCCCTGAGCTGTTTTAGCACTATACCACATTGAACCATGACTCCACTTTGGTTTTTAAGTGATTAATTGGAGATCAGAGTCTCATGGGAATTTTTCTGCTAGGCTGGCTTTGAACTACGATTCTCAGATTTCAGCTTCCTGAGTAGCTAGAATTATAGACATGAGCCACCAGTGCCTAGCCAATATCTATTCTTACTTTTAATAGCTCATTTTGCAACATACACAGTAGTAGTCTTTAAAAACGGGCCTGACAAATAAGCTAGGTTTACATTGTGAGTTATTTTATAAACTACAAGTGAGGAACTAACATTTAGCAGGCAATTCTACCCATCTCTGCTGGTTCCTCTTCACACCCAGGGAAACATTAGAGCACTGTCCACATGTAGCACTTAGCTGAAGGACGGCAGCAATTAGTTCCTACAAACCAACCTTTGCAGTCACACTTAGCTGCCATTCAGATCTGTTCGATCTAACACAATACATGATTAATATTTTTTTACACTTTGAATAAATTCTGCTCTTCTTATTTTTAAAGTAATATACTCTCTCTTTCTTTGTGTGTCTATATAAGTATACATGCATATATATATATATGTGCTATAAATATATTTTGCTTTGTTTACAATGGTACTGGAGAAGTCCTCCAAATAATGGTACTTGATTAATGATGAAACAAGATTCACATAGAAAGCACAACTGTTTTTCTGATTCCCATTTTTTATTAATATTTTTATATCTACTTACAAGCTGACAAAATAGTTGTGCCTACAGTGTTTCTTTTAGCACCTCTGAAGTAATGAATAGTCTGCCCCTATTTTGCATATGAAGAAACAAAGGAGTATCTACCATGGGAAGCAATAGGGGATTGTCAAAATATCATACACGCGTGAGTGTGGCTGTCATAGAGAACTGGGTTCAAATCTCAGCTGCTAGTGAGACGACTATGGGCTTGTCCCTACAAATTGCTGATACCATTTCTACTTTTTCATATGTTCACTTTAGGGTAAAACTTCAGGCTTACATAAATATCTACAGTCAGGCTGGACTGTATAATGACGTTTCTGTGCCTAAGTTTATTTCAGAGTCATTTTGTGCTTATGTGGGAACAGTTTGTGGTGTTCACACAATGGCAAACACACACACACACACACACACACACAGCAAAAAACACCTAACAATGTATTTCTCAGAACTTCCCTCAATATTGAGAATTGCATGGCTATTTAATTAAAGAACACTACCAACGACACAGTACGTGATAACTGCTGACTAAAATGATCACAGAGGAAGGAAGACTGGAAATGGACTCAGCCCAATCCTTTGATTCCAAGTCCTTAACCACTGCCTGCTAAATACATTAAAATAAGGATTCTGCTAAGAGAACTGAATTCTAAGTAAACCCTCTCTTCTGTATCAAACTCCGATTAACCCTTCTACCTTTCTTTTGGTTTGAATTTACTGTTTTAGGTCAAGTTCTTCTTTTCTTTTTGTACACGATATACGTGTACATACACATATTCGTATGTATGTATACACACACACATCTCACAACATCCCTCATAGTATTTGACTTGTTCTTCCTCTATTCTAATTTTATTCCACTAAATGTGTAATGAAGCCTTTAAAAGGCAAAAAGAGATGTTCATTTTTGGAGGTGACGGTACCTGGCAAATGCCCGGGGCGGGGGGGGGGGGGGGGGAGAATAGAGTGTATATGTATATCTGTGTGCACAAGCTTGTATGTGCAGGCACACTATTGTTTGGCTTTGCAAGTTTTCTACCTTAGGCACTTATTACTTTGATTAGGAAGAAGTATTACAAATGTATTTTTAAATTACTGATTAAAATGTACTCTTTAAGTGGCGCTGTGGCTCAAGTGGTTGAGTGCTAGCCTTGAGCAAAAAAGTTCACGGACAGTACCTAGGTCCTGAGTTCAAGCTCCAGGACTGGCAAAAACAAAACAAAATATAATGTATGCTTTACCTGAATTCTGTTAACTGTAACCCCTCTGTATAGCACCTTTTTTTTTGTATATCACCTTTATAGCAACAATTTAAATTTTTTAAATTAATGATTAAATATTTTATGTACTATATCATCATGCTACAAAGCCTTCATTTTGTTTCTTAGGAAACTCACTGCACAGGATATTTAAAGTAAAAAGTAAGATTAACTGTATCTAATAACATATACCTATGTTTCACGATGTTACATCTTACCTTTTACAGTAACAGAATCCTTTTGTATTCTATCCAACCTTTAACATAGCATTTGCTCCCTGGCATCCATGATGCACCATGCCCACTTCCATCTTGGCGCCCGCTCTAGACACCCACCACAATTTCCTGCCGTATGACACACAGCTTCTAACCAAGATTGTAAGTACTTTAACCAAGTTCCTCTTCTTCCCTAAAGCCTTCTCTAAGGAAGAGGGAGGATGAGCTCTTCTCATTCTGTAATCTGAAGTTACATATTATCCATTTCACTCCATTACCTCTGTGACCTCAACCATCCCCCTACATGATTGCCCTCCTCACCTAGAACAAGTCTGCATGGCCAGATTTCTTCCCTGTTCCCTGCACCCAGACATGCTATGTGCACGGTGATGGGTAGGCACAGGAGACCTGCACAGCCATCTGCAGAATGGGCAGGCCCTTCTCAAACTCACCACTTGATCCACCTGCTGATTATCAGATGGAGACAGCAGCCATTCAATGTCCAGTGGCCCCTGGTCTTCCGGGCTGAGGGTGAACTTGCAGGGCAGATAGGCTGTTTCCCCTTTAGCTTTTTCAATCTGCTGTTCAGGAGTAGTGATACTCAAACCTCTGGTGAGATCTGTAGAAAGGACCATGCAGATAGGACTAAGCAACTGCAATGACACTGGCACAGGGGCCTGTAAGCTCTCAGGAGAGCATAGTGCTGGGGTTAAGGGTAGGATGGACCTGGAAGAATGGTGTTTAAACTCAGTAGTGCCTTTGTAAAAATGGAATGACACTATTAGTGTCATCTGCTTCTCTTTAAAAAACATTACCAACTTTCCAACACAACACAAAATAACTTTGTATTATTAATTGAGCATTTCTGTATCCCAGCAGATGTTTTAAATTGAATTTAGCTAGACTCTGTAAAAGCTCAGTTATAATCTAGAAATCACACTGATTCACAATTGCTACAATAGAATGAATTACAGCTGGAAGTCATTTTCGGTAGGCCATGTTAACGACTATTGACACATGGTCCTGCTAATACTTCTTTAATTCCAAATTTGTATTAAACTTCTATTGTATAATTTCTGTTGAATGCTTTAATATTTTCAAGCAATACATTTTGATCAGAGAATGATGAAAGAGAGAGCACACAGGAGAGAGAGAAGGAAGCAAGCAAGCAGGAGAGAGGAAGGAAGAGCGAGTAAGAGAGAAGACGGAAGGAACAAAGCCCGGGAGGGAGGGAGGGAGGGAGGGAGGGAGGACTGTATTATCTGAGTGATGGCTGTATAATATTGTTTTGAGGCAATGGCCTTCATCTCGTTTAGGTTTAATGGAACTGAAAATTTCCTATCACCCAGTGTTTTTACTCTACGTCTTGCATGTCTTTATACACAAATACCATTAGCAATTTTCTTTTATAAGTACCAGGACTTGAATTACGAGTCTTCTCTACCACTTCAGTCAGGGTTCCAGTCCAGCATTTCTGCTACTTAATTGGAGATGGAGTAACAGACTTTTCTGCCTGGGCTGGCTTTGAACAACTCCAGCTCTCAGCCTCCTTGATATCTAGAAATACAGGAGGCCTGAGCCACCAGAGCCCAGCTATTTCCTAAGTTTTTGACAGCATTTAAGAACATTTCTCTAACAGATTAAAAATGGATACAAATTTCCTCTACTTCCTCCTCTAAGTCTGTGGCTGATCATGCTTTGACCAACGAAATTTCACAGGAGGACCTCTGTGCCCTCGGCCTCGAAAGCTCTGCTGTACCCCTTCCCTCCTCTTTTGGACCCCTGTCACTGTGACCAAATCTCAGGGGAAAGATCTGATGTGTCTCAACTGTAGCTCTGTGAATGAGCCTAGAGTGTCCTACCCTTAGCTTAGCCTAATCTCGAAATGCATAGGATCACAAACATAGGATTTCTTTGTGTGAAAATTCAACTTGAATTGGGAATAGATTTTTACATAGCAAGATTGGTGACCACTACCCAAGTCCAATAATTCAGACCCATTAGTCCTTAATACTCCAGCCTCCATTTCATATCTACATATTTAAAGTATGACTTGATATGTACTGTGCCATCATAAGTGTTTCTCCTTTAAAAGTATACCTCTTGATAAGCATGGGGTTTTCTAAATCATGTCTAATGAACTCAGTTCCATGCCTTCCTCCTCAGTTGCTAAAGATGTTCTTCCTCTCTGCCTCTAGTGACCTTTCTATCCTTGTCCATGGGACATCACTTCACAGTTTCCACCCAACTTTTTGCATATCCTATCCTGGACTGCTTTTCCTTTCATTAGATTCGATGGTGAGACTATCAGCATTCAAGATCGTGTCATACTGCCTCAAAGTTGACAAACTTTTCATCCCAGGCTATCTCATAATCTTAGGAGTTATTGAAGTACATGTCCCATTTTACCATGAAATCATTAATTAGCACCATTATGGGTGATAAAAACTAGAAGTAACAATTTTTCACACAACTCCTTGCATGTAAGGAAAAAACAAAACAAAACAAGACTGCGTTATCAGTGTGCTAGTTTTAGAAATGTTGGGAGATGGGGGAGGATTCATCTGCAAGAAGAAATTCCAGCTCTTTCAAGTGTTCCTTGTTCCTTAGGTTGAATCCAGAGCCTTACTAATGCTAGGCAAGTGCTGGCTCTATATCTTTGCACCTGTCATTTGCTTATTGCCTGCATTTAATGTTATGTTAAGGTTAAAAAAAAAACCCACTGCACTTCAGAACAAAAACTGCACTTCAAAATGAATAAAACACAGTCCAGCAAAACACACAAGTGAATATGCAAAAACAGTCATGTGATCACAAGTGTGCTTTTTGAATTTTATTTTATGGAAATGACATTAATCAAACATCAAAATATGTAAAGTTCAATCCTCCAACTTAAACTTCTTCCTTTACACAAGGTCTCTAGAATGAAATGCAACTTAAGTGTCTTCCATTCTTCTTATTTACAGAGAAAAATACTTTGACTTTAAAATACTGAAATGCCTTAATACTTGTTATATATGTTCATAAAAATGATCTGTAAAAAAACATAATATACCAAAGTATACTGATACTACTATCAGCAACTATTTTTGAGAACTGAGAATGCAATGACAGTAAATGCCTATTGTTTTATTCTGATATTTTGAAATTTACACCCAAGCACTAATTTGTAGGTTCTGCATCTACAGAGTCAACAGAGTGTGGGCCAAAAATAGACTTTTAAGGGCTGGGAATATGGCCTAGTAGTAGAGTGCTCACCTCGTATACACGAAGCCCTGGGTTCAATTCCTCAGCACCACGTATATAGAAAAAGCTGGAAGTGGCGCTGTGGCTCAAGTGGCAGAGTGCTAGCCTTGAGCAAAAAAGAAGCCAGGGACAATGCTCAGGCCCTGAGTTCAAGCCCCAGGACTGGCAAAAAACAAAACAAAACAAAAATATACTTTTAAAACTACACCTAAGCCGGGCGCTGGTGACTCACATCTGTAATCCTAGCTACTCAGGAGGCTGAGATCTAAGGATCACAGTTCGAAGCCAGTCAGGGTAGGAAAGTCTAGGAGATTCTTATCTCTAACCACCTGGAACACTGGAAGAGCTGTGGCTCAATGTGGCAGAGCACTAGCCTAGAGCAGAGCTCAGTGACAGCACTCAGACCCGAGTTCAAACCCCAGGACCAACAAAACAAAAACAAAAACAAAATTGCATCTATATTAAGTGAGATTTTTTTGCTCTTTGTTCCTTCCTTCCTCTCTCCCACTTGCTTGCTTGCTTGCTTCCTTCTCTCTCTCTCTCTCTCTCACATGTGTGCTCTCTTTCTTTCTTCATTCTCTCATTTAGTCAATTCCCTAATACTGTATACATTATTTATGTTGCATTACAGATAATTTAGAAGTGATTTTCAAGTATATGGAAGCATAGGCCTCAGGTAACATGCAGAACATTATACCATTGTATATAAGAAACCTGAGCATCTGTGGGCTTGACTAGCTAGAAAGGGCCTGCAGAGATCAAGGGAGGACTTTTCTGCTTGAGACATTTCAAGTCATTTTTTAAGTGACTTTCAGTATTTCCTCTTCAAAATAGTACTTAAAACATTCAACTGTTCTTTACTGTTGTACTGAAAATGAACTGACATCTCAAAATCCTATGAAAACAGTTCCTAGGTTCCCTAGCAACACCGAAAGGTATCTTTCCATGAAGACACAGTTTTTCCTGCCAAGTGCTGACCTATCTAGCAGTCACAAATTGCATGAAACAAAGGCAGATGCTTGGTCCCATGCAGTGGCCCTGGAGATTCTTTCTCCACACCATCCAGTGTTACTTGTACAGCAAAGCCATCAGCAAAATCAACTACAGATTCAAAGTTGTCTTGAAAATTAAATGAAACCTCACATTTTCTTACAATATTTTATTCATATTTATATTCCGAGTGTGGCAAAATATAAAGCACATTGTCAAGTCACAAGAGTTTGCCGTCCAGTAATAAGTGCCCAGCACTGGAGTATATAAATAAACACAGTGAATCACATCACCTACTGGCCGTGATTCAAGTCACATCTCCCAGCTTTCTGCTTGTTCTTTTTAATCTCAACTTTCTAAATCATTTGGACTTTTAAAGCTTCCCTGTTGTCCAGTCTCACTTCAAGCTGAGCATCAAAGTAACATGGATTTATCAAAAAATATTTTTCAGCCCTTAAAGGTCACCTCCTACCACAGCCTTAGAAGATCCATTTCTACCCAGCATGGAGTATTTCACTGGAGATAATGAAGGCTGAGCTAGGACTCTAAAAAAGAGGCAGTGTTCAGAACAGACAGCATGTTTTCATTTACTTAATGTTTCAAGTTTAAGCTATGTTTTTAACCTGGGCAATCTAAAAAGTGATCTTTTCTTTCTAATAGGCTTAAAATCATGGTACGATTAAAAGAAAAGGTGTTTTAAGAGGGGTAAACATGTGAAATTGTTCAATGGTCTCTGTGAGGAAAGTCAGAGAAAAGTGAAAAAAAATAAAAGGAAGGGAAAAAAGAGAAATGTAACTATATTAAACTTTAGGAGCTCAAATCACCATTTGGCGAAACCACAGTAATAACTTTTAAGCAAGATGTGGAAAGGTAGTACATATAAGTATAAGATAGTTAGTTGCTGAGCACTGGTGGCTCACAACTGTAATCCTGGTTACTCAGGAGGCTGAGATCTGAGAATAGAGAATGTGAGGTTCAAGGCCAGCCCCAGCAAAAAAAAAAAAAAAGGAAAAAGTCCCAGAGAGACACTTACCTCCAATTAGACAAAAATCAGAAGTGGCACTGTGACTCAAAGTGGTACAACCCTACCCCTGAGCCAAAGAGCTCAGGGACAACACCCAGGCCCTGAGTTCGAGCCCCATGATGGAACACCCCCTCCCCCCAGAAAAATATACAGGATGTATTTTACATGTTGGCAGAGAATCTTCTCACAAAAACATATTACAGAGTAAGATGGTAACTTTATAATGCAGAATTCTAATACACACTAAGTTAATTAAATGGCCTTTATGAGAAAAGATGGGTGTCATGAGCCTCCTGACTCAAAAGACACACAGTATTTATTATCCCACGATTGTGTGTACCAAAAGAAAATGTATGATCTTACTATAAAGATACGCAAGAAACCAGGTACTGGTGGGTCACATCTGCAACCCTAGTGACTAAGGAAGCTGAGATCTGAGGATCGCAGTTCAAAGCCAGCCTGGGCAGCTGGAAGTGAAAGTGTGGCTCGAATGGTAGAGCATGAGTCCTGAGCACAAAAGCTTAAGGACAGGAAACACACCATCCACCTCACACACACAAGGCACACAAAGATATGGAAGTGTGTTACTAAAAAATGAACTCCAGGAAATGGAACAAGGTTTGTTTCTTTGTTGATGTTCTCATTTTTGTTTTTCTTTTTGTCTTGTTGTTTGTCAATATGTCTTTGGGAATGTAATGGAAAGCACAGAAATGGACAAAGAATAAACAAATGCAGCAATGGTACAATGAACACTGTTGAAAAGGAACTATACAACTTGTGGGTGGGTGAGAGGAAAAAACTGGGAGAAAAAGAAGGAAGGGATGACATTGTCTAAAAAGAAATGTGCTCTTCTTTTTACCTGACTTATGTAACTGTAATCCCTCTGTACATGACCTTTATAATAACAATTTATTAAAAATTTAAGTATATTACTAAATGAAAGAAGCCAATCTGAAAGCACAATGTTGTTTGAGTACAATGATATGACAGAATGTACATATAGAGTAAAAAGATCACAGATTGGAAAGGATCAAGAGACACAGGCAGAGCACAGAGGATTAGGGGGTGGCAAAACTCCTCTACATGCTATAGTGGGAGCCATAGGCATGCCCATTCATCCAAGTCACACAGACAAGAGGGAGCTCTGCTGAAAACAACCTACCAATGTACTTTCTCCTTGAAGGGGAAATTTAGGAAAATTTCTACTGGGTGCAAATCTCCCCAAATCCATCTCTCAAAGCCCTTAACCCCTAAGTGTTAAGACATAGTATTTTAACATGAATAGAGTTAAATGAAGTTAAAGGGGTGGGGAGACCAGAGATGACAGAAAGGAGGAGGAAGAAGTAGACAAGTGTGTGCATGTTTTCTCTCTCTGTTCTTTAAAACTTTAAAAACTGTTCTTTAAAAAAAAGCTAACGAGAGCATATGCAATCACAAGCATAACTAAATACATATTCAAACAATATCATCTTTCCCATATAAAACTGACAGTGTAGGAAGTGATGCTGTGGCTCAAATGGTAGCGTGCTTAGCTAGCCTTGAGCTGAAGAGCTCAGGGACAGTGTCCAGGCCCAGAGTTCAAGCCCTATGACCAGAGAGGGGAAAAAAGAAAAAAAAAGACTGACAGTGTTTATTTTTTTTTCTAAACAAAAGTGAAGCTTAGCCAGGGTGCTGGAAACCATGGCAACACACACACACTAAATTAGTACAGCCGAATGTCCACACAGTGGAGACCTGAGCAATGTCAACGTACCAAACTACCATGAGGACAGACAGCATCCACAGGCAGGACCTCCCACGTGCACGAGCATTATTCTTAAATGCACTCTTACTCACTAAAATTTCCTGACAGAAGAACACAGCTAAACACTACCTAAATGGCCAGGAAATTTATGATAAGGAATTCAAGCTCAACTATTTGAGACAGACACCTACAAAATACACCAGGTAAAACTACTCCCCTCCAGCAAAAAAAAAAAAAGTCTTATAACATAGGGCCCCTTTGAAGTTGGTAAAACTGATTTCCAATGCATGAGTGGGCATCTGATGAAATAAGGCCACCTTCAGATTTAACTCCATTCACTTTACAGAAAGAATGTATAGATAGCCAGGTAGCTGTGGATGATGTCTATAATCTTGCTCAGGAGGCTGAGATCTGAGGATCTGCGTCAGAAACCAGCCCAGGCAGGTCCATGAGACTCTTAACTCCAATTAAACACCAAAAAAGCCAGAAAGAAAATTGTAGCTTTAGTGGTAGCAAAGGAGTTCAGGGGCAACACCCAGGCCCTAAGTTCCAGCTCTAATACTGGCAACAAAAAGAAAGAAAAATGGGTGTATGCATATTTATTTGTAAGAGAAATATGTAATACACTCTGTACATGTGTATATACATATAACATGCATGCATAATAATAAACATAATAATACATACTAAGCATAGAGATTGGGAAGATTATAGTTCAAAGGCAACCTGGGCATTAACCATGGAATCATCCTCTTGACTGAGACTCACTTCTCAATCAGTGAGCTGGGCATGGCCACTCATGCCTGGAATCCCAACTACTTATGAGGCTGGAAACCATTCCAAACAAGTCAAGAAGTCTCTTGCCTTCAATTAACTGCTGAAAAAAAAAATATAAGCGACAAGTAGAGCTGTGGTTCAATTTGTAGAGCACTAGTCTTTGTTTTGGCCAGTCCTGGAGCTTGAACTCAGGGCCTGGGCACTGCCCTTCAGCCTCTCTGTGCTCAAGGTTGGCACTCTATCACTTGAGATACAGAGCCACTTCTGGCTTTTTCCAGTTATGTGGTACTGAGGCATCAAACCCAGAGATTCATGTATGCTAGGCAGGCACTCTTCTACTAAGTCACATTTCCAGCCTAGAACACCAGCCTTGAGTGCAAAGGCTGAGGAACAGTGCCTAGGCCCTGAGTTCAAGTCCCAGTATTAGCAAAAAACAAAAACAAAGCTTTCAGAGTGTGTAAGGAATTAAAAATTCCCAAATTGCCCTATCAGAGCCCGCCATGAGGCTGTGTTAGATGTGAATCAAGTTAAAAGAGGTGCTAAGGGTAGAGATCGGTGCCGACAGGCTTGGCAGAGGAAGCGAAAGGAGAGCTCCACCTCGCGAAGAAGCAAAGGAGAAGGCAGTTGTTCACACACCAAAACAAGGCCTTCACCAACAACCAAATTTGCCTACCTCCACCACTGCCTTTGAGAGAAATAAGTTACCTTGTGTTTTTGTTTTAGCAGCGAGAACAGACTAACATAAGACTACCTAACACTCCTGGATTTAACTGTAATCAGGAATTCACAAAATATGTTTATCAATATATTTATCAATCCACAGCCATACAGCCAGCAAGCAGGGAATTCTGTGGATGGTTGTTCCAGGTTAGGAGGGAAATTATTATGTACATTAAGACACAGATGTGCTGGGCTGGGAATGTGGCTTAGCAGTAGAGTGCTTGCCTAGCATGCATGAAGGCCTGGGTTCGATTCCTCAGCACCATATAAACAGGAAATGCCAGAAGTCCTGCTGTGGCTCAAGAGGTAGAGTGCTAGCCCTGAGCAAAAAGAAGCCAGGGACAGTGATCAGACCCTGAGTTCCAAGCCCTCAGGACTGGCCAAGAACAAAACAAAACAAAATAAAAAAAACAAAAACAAAAAAGACACAGATGTGGGTTAAGAATGTGGCTTAGTGGTAGAGTGCTTGCCTAGCATGCACAAAGCCCTGGGTTCGATTCCTCAACACCACATGCACAGACAGAAAAAGCCAGAAGTGGTACTGTGGCTCAAGAGGTAGAGCGCTAGCTTTGAGCAAAAAGAAGCCAGGGACAGTGCTCAGACCCTGAGTCCAAGCCCCTGGATTGGCTAAGTAAATAAATAAGACACAGATATGTATGAGAAATAAACTCAATGTTTCTACCTGTTAAGTCAGGAATTATGTAAGGAGCAGCTTTACATTTTTTTATTTCATTTAATCTTTACAAAACCTGTGGGACAGTCATTGTAGAGAGAGACATCTAACAAGCGTTTCTCAGAATCGTGGGTAAGTCGTGAAGAAAGAAGAAAGCACAAGGTACCAAGGTTCTAAAGATAGGTTGGTAGATAAAAAAATATATATAGGGGGCTGGGAATGTGGCTTAGTGGTAGGTTGCTTGCCTAGCATGTGTGAAGCCCTGGGTTCGATTCCTCAGTACCACATAAACAGAAAAAGCCAAAAATGGTGCTGTGGCTCAGGTGATAGAGTGCTAGTCTTGAGCAAAAGAAGCTCAGCTCTGAGTTCAAGCCTCAGGACTGGCAAAGAAAAGGAAGGGAGGAAGGGAGGAAGGGAGGGAAAGAGGGAGGGAGGGAAAGAGGGAGGGAGAGAATATGGGAGCAACTTCAGAATTTAACCCTCATACCTAATTTCAGGGAAAGGAAAGTAGTGACATCAAACAGTAATGTATTTGTTCCCTAGCACAACCCTAACTTTCTCTGAATTGCCTAACCTAGTGATATATCTGTCACAATCACCTTGTGGTAACCAATTCTATTTTTCTGTTTTTGTTTTGTTTTGGTTTTTGCCAGTCCTGGGGCTTGAACTCGGGCCTGAGCACTGTCCCTGGCTTCTTTTTGATCAAGGCTAGAATTGTACCACTTGAGCCACAGCGCCACTTCTGGCTTTTTCTATATATGTGGTGCTGAGGAATTGAACCCAGGGCTTCATGTATACGAGGCAAGCACTTTACCACTAGGCCATATTCCCAGCCCCTCTATTTTTCTTTTTTTGTGTGAGAGAGTACCAGAGCTTGAATTCAGGGCATGGATATTCTCCCTTAGGTTTTTCACTCAAAGTTAGCACTCTTACCACTTGAGTCACACCTCCATGTTGGGCTTTTTGCTGGTTAGAGATCAGGGTCTCTTGAATTTGTCTGCCCTTTCTGATTTCTAACTGTGATCCTCAGATCTCACCTTCCCGAGTAGGTATGTGCCACTGGCACCCAAATGGCAATCAATTCTTGCACTGCATCATGGGTATAAGACATACTATGTACATGGGGCTGGGAATGTGGCTTAGTGGTAGAGTGCTTGTCTAGCATGCATGAAGCCCTGGGTTGGATTCCTCAGCACCACAGTAGAGTGCTAGCCTTGAACAAAAAGAAGCCAGGGGACAGTGCTCAGGCTGAGTCCGAAGCCTCAGGACTGGCAAATAGGTACATTACCAATTCGTTTACCCTGCATGGACTCAAACAAATACTATCCTGTTAATTCTGCCTCCTGCATACATCCCAAATCCAATTTTCTAAGTACATCGTGGTCACTGTTCTTTCCCACAAGGCCTGAATACAGCCTGCTAACGGGCTTCTCTCCATTCATCTGTTTCATGTCAGGTACGTAACTTTCCAGTTCACAAACATTTGCTAATAAATGAAGCTTTTTAGGTCCCTGACTGAGGAAGCAACAAAACAAAAAATGTTTGATAACATAGTTTCTGTGTTTTCACCTACCCAACAAGACAGTAACTGGGAAGTCAGACCATTGATGGAAATGGGACCATGGATGGTTGACCCACAGAGATTTCAAAGAACATGTCATGTAATTCCAGCAGTGACTAGGTAAGGTCTTTTCACCTGGGTGCAGCAAAGGGCTGTGAATTATAAGCTAAGCAACTATCTAACCTGTGAACTAAGTAGTCAAAGTGCTCATTAAAACAGAATACAACAACAAGCAGGCAATTTTGGATGTGTGGGGTAAGCAGATCACAGTGCTCAGATGTGCTCAGGGAAGTCAAGAGTCACGCTCACAGGTACTCAGACCTTTCTACTACAGATGGGAATGAAGGATCCACTAGAGACAAAAGGGGGTACATCTCAAAGCTGAGGAAAAAAAATTAGTTAAGATGGATTGGTGCTTCCAGCTGTCATCTATAATCCTAGCTATTGGAGAGGCTGAGATCTGAAGATTTTGTAATTCAAAGTCAGCCTAGGCAGTACAAAGTCCATGAGATTCTTATCTCCAGTTAACCAGGCCAAAAAAAGAAAAAAGAAAAAAGAAAGAAAGAGATAAGCTATGAGCCATGGCTCAAGAGGTACCACACTAGTGTTACACAAAAAAGCTAAGGGGTCAGCACCCAGGCCCTGAATTCAAACAGGCACCAAATTAATTAGTTAATTAATTAATAGGTGAAATACAACTGAATGTGGGTGAGAATTAGTCCTTTCTTCATTAATGACAGAACCACAGCAGTAAACGTGTCTGGAATCAGTTCCAGAAAGAACAAGTCAGAGAATGCACTGAGGACAAAGGGGAGAGAGTCCACTAAGCCCACATTGGTTGAATATACTCTGTTGTTGTCCACTGGCCATGTAATGCCTGAAAAGCCTGTTTCCCCCACCCCTTCCCTCCCCCACTCCGTTCCAACCTTCTCCAATTAAAAGTACCTCTAGGCCATTTACCAAAGAGCATCTCACTGGCCATCTCCCCTCAGGAGGTTTCCTGGTCTCCCAGGCAGTGTTAATCACTTTCTCCTTTGGATTACCCAATTCCTTTGTTATAGGTGTTTGCTTATCTGACCCTACTCTGAAACACATGCTTTTCTTCACTTAACTGGCATCTCAGTACCTCACCAATGGAGGGTGAGTTCCCGTGATCGCCTACCATATGCACACAGACCTAGCTAGCAGGTCTAGCTAGCGAAACTGTGAGTGGAGGGAGCTCAGAGCAGAGGGAGGTGACTCGAATGAAGGAACTGTGTGAGAGAAGAATGGAGACAGGACCACCTGGCCTTGCAGGAGAGTGTCAGCAGGGGACTGGGAAAGATAACTGCTATGCTATTTGAACCATTTCTTTCCCTCGTGTGGAATATGCACATACTTCCAGCACTAGGGAAGCAGAGGCAGGATCCCAACTAGGCTGTGAAACCAGCTTGAGCTGAGAAGAGGCTGAGGTCAACCAACCTAAACAAAATAGGGAAGCTGGGAGAAGGAAAAGAGAAAGGGAGGGCAGGAAGGAGGGAGGGAGAAGAAAGGTACGGGGCAGAGAGGAGAAATGAAAAATAAAAAAGGAAGTAAAAGACAAAACAAACTATGTTAATTATTGACTACAATATTGCTGGGGGTGATCAGACACTACTTACAAAACTTGGCTCTTTGCTACTATCTAGGAGTTTTCATGGTTGATTCCCATTACAGAATATTAACGTGTGCTCACAGCTAAGAAAATTTCCCCGTCACTACATTCACCTATGGAAATGTCATGCTAAACCTCCCTTGTACAATTAAAGTATGTTAATATAATTAAATAAATGAAATAGCAATTGAGCACTTATTGCCAAGCTCTTTTCAAAATACTTATATATATATATACATATATACATACATGTGTATATATACTCACATACTATAGGTAAATATACTATAAGTAACATACACTTTGTGTGGGGGTACACACACAGTTTACAAGGAAGAAAGAGACACTAAGAAGTAGTTAAGCTATTACGGAGCAATGGTCCATTCTGACCAACTCCTCAGACATGCACATCTGTATGTAGAAGTCAACTAGTGAAAACCCCAGGCACATTTCATTTCTGAAATCATGATAAAACACAAGGAGCACACCACTAAAAGCCACGAGCCTCTACACGGCACAGTCACCATGGGGAAGAAGACTGGCATTTCTCTTCTACTTTAAATTCTAAGTAGTACTTAAGTAGCATATACTTCAGGACTTTGGTTTATTTGGTTTTATCCCCCAAACAGAAATCTCAGGCTGGTAATCTGTTGTCAAAACTGTCACATATAGAGAGATCAAAAAAGAGCTGTATCGTTCTTAACAAGTTGTTTCCCAAGGGCTCAAACATAATAATGAAGGATGTTGAACTGAGCAATCTATTTCAGATCTAAGTATGTTCTGATTCCAGTCCATCAATCAACCAAGAGGCCCTCTCTTTTCTCCCTCCCCACCTGCATCTTAACGGTATCTGCAGTTCAGCGTCTACCTCCCCACCAGTTTAGGGTATTTCCTCAACATTAGCATCCTGCACTACGCACACAGTTCTACCCACGAATAACATAACTCTAAAAAGTCACATCTAAGGCACATCTTTAGCTTACTAAGTGTTTAACCATGGGCAATTTGAAGCCGTTTTATGACTTGATGCCTTCATCTTTAAAATAAGGATTAGTAGTCATAAAGCCTGCTTCTTTGGAAGGATCAAATAAGATAATAATACATAGAAAGCTCTTGTAAACGGTCCAGACCAAACTGGTATTGTCTCTTCAATAAACAATAGCTACTATATCATTTGCTGTCACCTGAAAAGCTCATCCCTCCTACTATGAGAGAGGTCTTTAAAAATCTTTCATTCATAGTACTTAGTAACGTGTTCCACACAGGAAGAACCCAAAACCTAGCAAGTAAATAAGTGACACTGGAAAGTATCAATGACTAGGCTTGGCGATGAGATCACTGGTGATGTAGTGAAGGCCTCTGGATTGGAAATGGGCACGTCTGATTACAGTGTTTGAGGCAAGTGAGGAGCAACAGAAGTGACAAGTGGCGACTGTTTTGAGGAGCCTGGCCTTCAAAGACAGGAGAACAATAAGACTGTACTGTGAGGTCAGGGAAAGGTTGTTCTGAGATTAGAAATATGGAAAATGTTTACAAGTCAAAGGGAATAGGAAAAGTTAAAAAGCACTGAGTGGGGGCTGCGGATATAGCCTAGTGGCAAGAGTGCCTGCCTCGGATACACGAGGCCCTAGGTTCGATTCCCCAGCACCACATATACAGAAAACGGCCAGAAGCGGCGCTGTGGCTCAAGTGGCAGAGTGCTAGCCTTGAGCGGGAAGAAGCCAGGGACAGTGCTCAGGCCCTGAGTCCAAGGCCCAGGACTGGCCAAAAAAAAAAAAAAAAAAAGCACTGAGTGGAACACTTATACCCCCAAAGGACCAAAACCCCAAGGATAAGCGAACCTAATAAGAAATTAGACAACTGCAGTACTGAAGGAATGGATGTAAGGATTAGTAAGTACAATTACTGTTAAGTTGGGGTTAGAGACATAGCTCAGTTGGTACAGCACTAGCTAATGAGCAAAAGTAAGGTACCATTTGAGTCCTAGTCTCAGAACAACAAAAACTACAATTAGATTTGCACACTAGAGTACAAGAAAGTACCTGCTAGCCTCTATTTCCTCTGTGACCAAGGAGCCATAGGTGAACTTAAAATAAAAGATGGTGGACTCCTTCCCTCTGAACTTACCCTGCTAGAACTAGTACTACAACAGGGTCTTCTCATTTCTCTATCTCCAATAGCCCATTACAACCTCACCCTTAATTATATAATACACTGTTTATCTTCCCTCAGACTTGCCACACTTGCACAGGGATTTGGCCTATTTATAAGAAATATTTAATATATAGTTTAGAAGCCAGGACAATGTAAATATAAAAATTACATTGTAGACATGCAAATATTTTCTATAAGCAAGTATGACATGCAGATATTTTTCTACAAGCATGCAGATTGTAACCCATTCCTCCCCCATTTCTCTTTAGAGGAAAGCACATGCATGCGTGTGTGCATACACATACATACATACACACACACAAACATATGAAAATACCACAGTGAAAACCAACTAACCTACTAAAAGCTTTACAGGAATGAATAAGAAGGAAAGGAGTTAATTAATATAGACAGGTTGGATTTGATCCAAGTATATTAAATGCATGTATGAAAATATCACAATAGAAACATTTGTACAATAAATAAATATAGGTTAATAAAAATGTGTTCATTTCCTTTTAATTCTGACTAGAATTACTCTAGTCTTTCTTCTCAGTGTAAATAGTATATTACCTTCCCTTTGATCTTGAAGTATAGGGCTGCCAATTTCAGGAATGTCTGGCAAGACAAATGCAAATAAGTTATTTTGCATTGTGGGTAAAGGAGACCGTTACCATGGTGAATATTTTCATCACTTCCATTTTAGGAAATCTTTTGCCTCCTTGCTTATAAAATCCTCAGATCCAGTGCCTTCCTTCATAATCAAGGCTGGGAAAGTACTTTTGAAGAAAAAAAAATCAAATGATATCTCGTGAGATAGGATCACAAAAAAATACAAAAACCAAACAGATACCCTCACAAATTCAGTAAATAAAGTGTCTTCGTAAGGGAAATCCTGAAGTCACGAAAGGTTACTTGTAATAAGAAAACCATCCCTGCTCTGAGCATCCCTAAATTGACTGCATTAATTTGGCATAAATTCCTTTCTAGTATCACAGAGTGAATTCAAATTCCCTCAGCAACCATCACCAGCGGCTATTCTATCTTACTTATTTTGCATCTCCCCATAAATGCATGTATTTCCCCCCGGAGACAAGCAAAAAGTACAATTTTTGCTCATATATAGATTTTTTCCTACCTTATATGTAAACATGATGCTCCTAACAGATATGGTTTGCTGATATAATTTTGCACATATGTAACAAGGATTCCTAGAATCTAAGAAACAACAAATGTCATTTAGCTAACTGCCAACAGAAACTACTACTAGACACAAAATTAATTATTGAGAGAGAACCTCATGAGTACTACTCATGAGGAACTACAAGACACAACTAATTATTGACAGGCAACCTCATGAGAACTGATGAAAACATTCACCATAGATCTAAAACAATATGCAAAAAAGAAAAAAAAAACCTGTAATCTCAGGATGTTCAATTGATCACATATAGAAATGCTTCTTTTTTTTTTCCTTTTTTCTTTTTTTTTTTTTACTGGTACCAGGGCATGAAGCTAGGTCCTTGTGCTTTTGCTTTTGCTTGGCTTTTTCCACTCAAGGCTAGTGCTCTACTACTTGAGCCACACCTCTTCTTTTGAAATGTGTGTATTACAAAATATATCCAAATTAATGACACTTCTTCCTTTTAGTGGACCTTGATTTTAGAACATGATTCCTATGAGAATGCAAAGTATCTTTTCTATCTCAAAGATACCAAGGGAGAGGGAGACTGGATTAAAACCAGATATATACACACAGAAGTACTTTAAAAAAAAAAAAATAGGGTAGCTGCTGACTCACATCTGTAGTCCTAACTACTCAGGAGGCTGAGATCTGAGGCTGGAGGTTTGAGGCCAGCCAGTGCAGGAAAATGGAAGAGACTCTTATCTCCAATTAACTATCAGGAAAGCAGAAGTTGAGCTTTGGCCCCAGGTAGTAGAGCACTAGCCTTGAGGAAAAAGGCTCAGGGATAAGGCCCAGGCCTGGACTCAAGCCCCATGGTTTACTAAATAAATAAATTTTTTTAAATAGTGTATGTTTACATCTCCAGCACATTGTAGAGTTCATCTCCAGTTCCTTGTAGATTAGACTACGACATTTGAGTATGTTAATGACTAAGTAATACTAATAAGAGTATTTCCCTACTAAGCTCATAGCCTTGAGTACTGTCAACAGAAAAAACAAGACTTCCTTAGTCTTAATACAGAACTACTCTGGCACAAAACAAGGTTCAAAGTTTGGTTCACTGGAGAAGCTCCTCAGAGGAACCACCTGGCTTTGAAGCGTTCACTCTACTCTTCACTGCTAAGACTAGCAAGAGAGCCTGTGTTTAGTGAATTCACTCCAGGCTTCACAAAGAACAGCTCAGCTGGATGCGGGTGGTCAGGCTGCTAATCACAGTTATTCAGGAGGCTGAGATCTGAAGATCAGGGTTCAAAGCTAGCCCCAGGCACACAAACCTGAGATCTTAATTGACAAGAACCAGCTGGAAGTTAAAGCATGGTTCAAGTGGTAAAGCGCCCTGAGCCAAAAAAAAGCTCAGATTGAGCAAAAATCCCTAAATTGAAGTCCCAGTACAGGCACAAAACAAACAAACAAAACAACTCTACTAATCGGGTTCACTCTATCTGGGTGTTCCTTTACACTCCCTGAGAGCAAATTCATGGTTTCAGCTAAGCCTCCCTTCATTCGGCCAAACAGAAACACACCTAAAACAAGAATGTGTAAAAGTAACCACAACTTTGTTTCTTCCTGAAAGCTAGACGTATTTTTATTACACATAAATGAAAAAAAAATATATCATTCCCACTGTAATTTGTAGAACATCTGTTAGTATAAAAATGATTCGTTTGAGAAAATTTCTCAGTATGTATTATTTTTAGTCTGTAGATCCTTTTTCAAATCAAATGCCAAAGGACAAATTAAATCATGTCAATGATCTTTTTATCTACCCTAATGACAGACTTGTTTCTTTTCTTACCTTCCCTTTGGCAAGAGAGCAGGAGAGGCTTTTCTTGTACAGGCACCAGGCCAATTAAAATAACTTGCAAACAGTGCTAACTCAAGTTCTGTCCTTTAAGGTTTATACTCCAATTAGCTCCTTATTCTAAGTTAGAAAGGATGAAGACAATAAGAAGAGAGGCAGCTACAGAAAACTAGTAAAATAACCAAGATAAATAAAACAAAATAACCAGGAGAGAAAAGCTATAGCACCAACAAAATGACAAGCACATCAACATTTGCCACTAAATGTAGAAACATTTTTAACTTCCCTTCCTTTCTTGTTTTTTAAATAAGGTATGTAATGGATTGGAAATGGCAAATTTTACAAAGAAGTACAAAAAAATAGAATCCAGAAAATTACCAGACCAAACCATGAGCTGTATTCTGCTTTCTGGGGGTTGGCTGGCTGGTTGGTTGGTTGGCTGGCTGGATGGATGGCTAGCTGGTTGGCTGAGACAAGATTGAGCTACACAGACCAGACCTGGCCTTCCTCCTGACTTCTGGTATTACAGGCAGGTACCACCATGCCCATTGAGTCTCAGTGTTTTGCTTTTTCTTTTTTCTTGTACTGGGGCTTGAACTGAAGAGCCTTTAGTTCTTGCTTGGCTTTTTCCACTTGGAGCTGCCAATCTACCACTTGAGCCTCCAACTTCAGCAATGTAGCTCAAGTGGTAAAGTGCTAGCCTTAAGTTGAAGAGCTCAGGGATGGACAGGGCCTTGGCCCAGAGTTCAGGCCTTTTGCTGGTTAGTTGAAGATATAAGTCTTGTGGGTTTGTTAGCTTCCTGAATAACCAGGATTATAAGTGTGAGACACAGGCACCAGCTTAGGCTCAGCTTTTGTGAAGAGATCATTTCAGCATGCCAAGGCAACCTTCTATACTCCTCACTCCCTACCATGTGTAACTTCAACCCCAATGAAGAAATTATCGGAAGGGGCTGGGAATATGGCCTAGTGGTAGAGTGCTTTCCTCCCATACATGAAGCCCTGGGTTCAATTCCTCAGCACCACATATATAGAAAAAGGCAGAAGTGCTGTAACTCAAGTAGTAGAGTGCTAGCCTTGAGCAAAAAGAAACTCAGGGACAGTTCTCAGACCCTGAGTTCAAACCCCAGGACTGGCAAAAAAAAAAAAAAAAAAGAAATTACGCAGAAGAAAAAGCAGGAAACCAGAGCTTGTACACCCCTCTATCATCTACTTCTAATAAGTATGACAATTTCTAGAAAACATTGTAAAGTCAGAACGAACATGGTGACCTCCAGCCATTGGAAAGCTGGGACAGGAGACCAGAGTGAACCAGAACTGCATACAAAATAAGACTCCATCTTACAAAGAAAAGAAAAATCTAATAATCATTCCAGATTATTAGTCTGTGCTCTCTAAAAAAAGTATAAATTAAGCTAGACTCCAGTGGCTCACACCTGTAATCCTAGCTACTCAGAAGGCTGTGGTGTGAGGATGGAGGTTCTAAGCCAGCCAGGGCAGAAAGTCCCCAAGACTCCAATCTCCAATTAACCACTCAGAAAAACTGGAAGTGGAGCCGTGGCTTAAAGTGGTAGAGCGCTAGCCTTGAGCTAGTGGTAGGGCTCAAGGACAGCACCTAGGATGAGGTCAAGCCCCATGACCCACACACACACACACACACACAAAAAGAGTATAAATTAGATTAAAGAAAGATAAAAGCTCCCAGGTCATTTTAGCTGGACAATACTTAATTACTTTCTAGGTTACCTAATAATTAATTTAAAGTTCCCATCCACTGCTTGCTAGCCACCAAAGGAATTTCACTGCAAAATTCCCAGCTCAATTATTTCCTTTATGTAATTACAGAAAGCATCAATTCTCAATCAGTAATGACCTGTATCTGGCAGAAATGTGAGACAAGAGAAACAGAAAACAGGCTGTGAAGAGAGATTAAAGTTTGGGGCTGGTGTGTGAGAGACAAACTCCCCTCCACTCCTGAACACCTGCGCAAGCTGACAGGAAGCAAGCCTGTGCAAGGTCCACAGCCGGCCGTACCCAGCTCATCCAGGATGTACCTACTCCTAACCTTCAACTGCGTTCTCCTCTAGGTCTTTCCCAGCTACACACATGGACTCCAGTCTCTCAATACATTCCCCATCATCCAATCTACCAGCACTGCATCACACCCTAGAAATGAAATGTAAACAGTCGCTAACAATGAAATGTACTGTCTGGCAAGAGATAACAGCTTCAGCGAAGGCATGCTGATAAGCACCACAATAATGAAAAGAGCCTGGAGCACAGCAAGGGCAAGTTCACTACTCCAAGGTCAATTATGAAGACATTTCAATATGTTGGACACAAGTGTCCCAGACAATGAATGTAACAAATAAGGAATCAAATCAACACTTACGCTTCTTTACTTGCATCTGTATAGATGGAGACAGAAGACAGATAAATGACCACTTAATATCAGAGGAAACAGAATAAATTCCAACACATCCAGGTAGAATGCCAGTGGGAAATCTATGAAAAGATATCAGGTGGGTGGTTTGATATCATTACTACTCACATAGAGTGGGAAAAACAGACTACAAATAGTCTAGAGGCTGTACACACAATTGGTAACTGAAACCATAAACTGAGGAACCTTGGCACTGAAGGTCCAAGATGGAAATGGAGCACAAGGAAAATGAAGAGTAGCTCCAGAGGAATTCAATAGAGCTGTGAGCACTCATAAGAGGATAAAGCCTAAAAATGTGGCGAGTCCACAAGATGCAGCCACTGTAGTTAACTACAGTCTACTGCACAGAAGGGGTGTGGTGGTGGAAGAATTAAAAACATGAGACACATAATGGAGTCAGTGAACATAAGCAACTCTCAGAAATGTGATTAGTGCTGTGTATGGGAGGTAGAAATAGAAGGATCATTTCATTTTGCCAGGCCAGCCCACGCAAAAAAAGTTAGGGAGATTGTATCTCACAACAAGTCAGGTGTGCTAGTTCACACCTCTAATGCAGCTAGGCAGGAGCCATAGTTAGAGAGACTGTGTTTAAGACCAGCCCCAGGCAAAGAAACAAGTCCCTATCTGGAAAAAAAAAATCTAGAGCCAAAAGTGCTGGAGGCATGTCTAAAGTAGTACAGCACCTGCCTCAGAAAGGCCAAGGCCCAGAGTTCAAACTTAGTACCACACAAAAAAGGAAAGAGGTGGGGTAGGGGAAGGGAAAGAGGTGAGGAAGGGAGGGGCATAGAAGAGGGAAGGGAAAAAAGGGAAGGCAAGGGAAGGGGAGGGGAGGGAAAAGAGAATGGAAGGAAAGGAGAAGGAATAAGGGAAGAGAATGGAACAGAAAAGAAACAAAGAAATCTGGTTAAAACAAAAAATGAGACGGATTGAAGGGGTATATTCTCTAACTTTGATGAGTTCCAAAGATCAGAGATGAGATCGTCAAAAACCTGAAAGTTTCAAGAACCTGAAGGATGAAAAAGTGCTCTAATAAGAATGAAAACATAAATGAAGTTCCAGGGACATTGCTTTCTCCCTTAGGTGTACACTTCACTATTAAACCAGCCACATGTGCAAAGTACAGCTCTCAGGTGCCGTTAACCTTGAGTCTGCTCAGAAACTGACTTCCATGTGGAATCACAGAACTTCCTGGAAGACAAAACAGCCCGCTGAGGGCAAGTTCTCCATCAGCATCTACTTAGGGGACCCTGTTCTGCCTTCTCCTACATTCCCCATCACTCCCTGCTCTAAGGTTCATCTTCAGCTTGTTAGAGGTAGATCCCTCCTGCCCACCTCATATCCCACCTCCTATTCTAGTCCTATTTCAAATCGGTCACCTGTAAATGCTCAGTTCTGCTCCAATCTTTGTCTCTTTCTCTTGAGATTCAGGCCTTTATTTAAATCTTCCTACTGGCAATTGTTTTATTGTTACTGTTGTTATAAAGGTGATGTACAGAGAGGTTACAGTTACTTAAGTCAGGTAATGAGTATATTTCTTTTTGAACAATGTTACCCTGGTTCTTTTCTTTTTACCTCCCATCTTCTCAAGGCACCTCAATTACTACCTTGTCCAAACTTAAGTTGGTTGTCTTCCCACTAAGGGTGGCTTCTTTTCTTAACCTTGCCCTAAGATAGTGACATCATCTCAAGTGCAAAGCACAGAGGGAAATCTTCCAGCTTCCTTCCAACTTGAGCCACTCCTGATGGCAACCAGCCATCAAATTCAACCCCAGCTTCCCAAGAAAAGCTTCCAGAGACCAAAGTCCAACACTGCTCAGCTACATGTCTCCAGGGATTGCCCTGGTCCTAACCATCGCAAATGGATTCCAGGGGTCGCTCTATTGCTTCATCCTGCCTCCAGAGCTGCTGCAGTATTTGGTCACTTGAGAGAATAAATCTTGGTGTGGAGCATCCCTTATTCAGCAAGCCACAAGCTTCTTAGTGTCATAGGAGTGAGAGGCCCAACTTGACCAATCCATTATTACTTACCAAGCTCCAGTACTGCCTTTAATCTTTGCCTACACTAAATGTGGTCAGCAGTGACATCACCACAGGGCTCCTCATAAGCGTGACTCAGATGTGCATTAAGTCTGAGTGGCATTTGTTACATGCTTTATACACAGTGAACTTCTCAACTTTCAAGACACATTAGACTCTTCAGCTCTCCATCTCTAGACAAACGTGCTACCATTTGCCTGCAATGTTTTACCACGCTTGAGCAATGTCATAGAGGCACCTAAGCAAGGGGCACAGTATACAGAAAGGCCATAAATATTTAAATGACTGGATGATTTAATCAACTTAATTAATGGATGAGTTCACTTGGGGACTTGAGTTTGCTAGGCAGTTAAAAATAGTAGAGGGAAAAACTGGGAGTGACATTGGCCAAAAAGAAATGTACTCTTAGCCTGACTTATGTAACTATAACCCCACTGTACATCACCTTTATGATAACAATAAAAATTAAAAATAGCCAAAATCCAAAGTGGACTTAGCTGGAAATACTTCTCATTTCTCATTTTGAGAAGTAGGCTATGGGTTAAAGGATGGGAAAGTTGGTATTAAGGGGACTTTTTATTTTTAAGCCATTTGCAGGTGGCTCATGCCAGTAATCCTAGCTACTCAAGAGACTGAGATCTGAGGATCACATCTAAGCCAGCCGAGGCAGGAAAGTCTATGAGACTATTTATTATCTCCAATAAACTACTCAGAAAAAGCATGAAGTGGAACCATGGCTCAAGTGGCATAGCGCTAGCCTTGAACACAGAGAGGCTTGGGGACAGAGCCCAAGCCCTGAGTTCAAGCCCCAGGATTAGCAGGGAAAAAAAAAAGGAGGGGGGGGTGCTACTCATTTATATTTTTTATGCCCATCCTGGGGCTTGAACTTAGGGCCTGGGCACTGTTCCTGAGCTTTTCTACACAAAGCTAGCAATCTACCACTTGAGCCACAGTTCTATTTTTTGCTTTTTGGTGATTAATTGGAGATAAAGAGTCTCAAGGACTTTCCTGCTCCAGCTGGCATCGAAACTTGATCCTCAGATCTCAGCCAGCTTAAGGGACCTATTTAGAAGGCAGTAGGGAGTAGGTCCATAGGTTGGGAAGAAGCAATGGGTATGGTACCAAAGGAACTGCAAAGATGTAAATCCACTTGGCACATGAGTTATCATTACTTTTGGCAATTGAAAAGGGAGGTAGAAAAGAGAACAAGAAGAGCTGCATATGATGGTGCATGCCTGAAATCCTAGCACCCCAAAAGTACAGGCAAGAGGACTACAAGCTTCAGGAAAGCCTAGCTATACAACAACACCCTGTCTCAAAAGCCAAAACAAGCCAAACAAAAGAAACTAGGCAGAAAGATAAAACACTGTGGAAAGGCTATATAGAGCTATATCATATCATATCATATGCATTCTCATACCATTTTGTGATGAGAACACAAAATCTACTCAAAAAATTTCAAGAATATGTTAACTACGGTCATCATGTTTAACAACAGATCTCTTCAACTTATTTCTATCTCACTGAAATTACGTATCCTTTGACCAACATCTCTCCTACCCCTAAGATCACAATTCTCAGGAAAGAACCTCAGGCACAGAAAGGTCTGTGACTTGGCCAACATCAAAAGGCTAACAAGCAGCAGGGAGATGAAACATTGTAGTGTCACTCACACTGGCTGGGTGAATCTAGCAGCACACTGATGCTTTAAAAACTATGTAATGGCAATGTTGCACAGACATAAACCACTTCAGTTTCCAGCCCTGTTTAAGTGCTGGAGAATCTTTGGAGTCCCCCTGGATTGTTCTCAAAAGGATTCAGCTAAGATCATGAAATTAAAAGGCTAACCGTATTAGGCACATAATCACCAACAGCAGATTAATAAATTGTCAGATTATCAGTAGTAGAAATTAGAATGTCAATTAGAGGTAATCAAAAAGGAAAGAAGCTTTTCCAGAGATAATAGCCAGTGATATCAGCACAATGGAGAGCAAATTCATGACTTTGACAAGTTAACTACTGCATGCCTCAGTTTCTCTCTAATGTACCAGGAATCCCATCAACAACCAGGCTAAAACACAAAACTCTTTTAAGACCTATAGACAATTCTAGAGGATTATTTATCACTTGTACTGAAATTTATAAGATGCAGGCCTTGACTGTTAACCCAGAATTTGAATTCATGGCAGTATATTTCTAATGTCGTCAGAAATATTTAAAGACATATTCAAAGCCACACATCAATTACAATTTCTGAGTTGTATGTGTATGCATGTGTCTGTGTGTGCACATGTGACCACTGACCACATGCCAATACTAGGGCTTGAACTCAGGGCCTGCGCACTTGTCCTTTACCCTTTTCATTCAAGGCTGGTGTATAATCATTTGAACCACAGCTCCATTTCCAGCTTTCCCTGTTTAATCAGAGATAGCAATCCCATAGATTTTCCTGCCTGGACTGTCTTTGAACTCTGATCTCAGCCTCCTAAGCAGCTGGGATTACAGGCAAGTTCCTGAGTTATTTATTACAGGAAAAAACTTGGTGGGAAGATAATGTCTTCAGCTGAAGACATTTGACCTTTAATGATATATCCACCACACCTTAATAACAAACTTTATGAGAAAGATATGTATTTAAAGATCCTTAACTGCGACTGTGCCTATCAAAGTGAGACAACCCAGAAAGAAAAATAGTATAAAAAACCTCGGTAAGGAGGAGTTCCTCTCCTCACCTCCCCCTCAAAAAAGAAAATCTGCACATGGTATTTCTTTTCTGCTTTAGATGTAGCCTGCACACTATCTAGAAGGCACAAATCTAGTTTTCCCAACTTCAAACTTCAGTTTCGAATTTGGCAAAACAAAAGTATGTATGGACCACGTAAACTGGTTTTGTGTGAGCCTTCCTTCAGCTTTTTCCGGAAGATTTACTTTCGAAATTTTAGCCAAGCCTAAATTAAAAAAAAAAAAAAATGGAGGTGTAGTTCTATAGCCTCAGATCCAAGATTAGAGTTGTTAATAGAATGTTGATCCCATGAGTAATGCTCACAGCTGTGGCAGCCAACAATGGAATTAACATTTCAACAGGAAGCAGGGAGCCATCCCAACAGACAGTGGCCATTCGACCCAGCTTCTAAGCATTTAAAATTTAAAAAAAAAAAATCGTTCCTGAGGCTACACCGCGTGCCTCCTAGAGTCCTACCTATAGATCTTTTCTTTTTAAAATGGCTCATTGGCTTATAAAATGTCGCAAGTGCTTTTTAGTGTGGCAAGGGATTGGTGGGTTCAACACTAATGTGGAAAAAAAAAAAAAGCAGTCTTCTAAATGTCAAAATGTTTATGCCTTCTAAGGATCCACACATTTTTAGAATGCCTTCCTTCTCCCTCCTAGGAAAAAATACACTCGGAGAAATCCTGTACCGGGATGACCCTGCACAAGTCCTTACTTGTATATCATTAGCTGCAAAAGGAATCAACTCATTCCAAATCCAAACCCTGGCTTCGGAAATGCCCCGGTGCGCTGAGATTTCCCACGGTTGACTCCATGGTGCCCCCTCGGGTCGGTCGCACCTCTTGGTCTGCACCAAGCGTTGTCGGTGAGACTCGGACTGGGGCAGGCTAGCGCGCGCTCCAACACCAATCTTTCCTCGAGGTCGCCCGGACGAGCCGAGCCGCACAATCGCGCCGCGTTCACTGAATAATGGCGTTTGCGATCCGGCCTCCCCGCTTGGACACCTGCAAGCTCGCCGCCCCGGGCTCGGAAATCCAGTCCAGGCTGGCAGGGCACGACGCGGAGGCTAACACGGAGCAGGCGCGAACAAACGGAGGGGAACCGTGCGGGGGCGAAGACTGCCTGCGAGAGCGCCAGGCACCGCGCCCCCGCGCCGCGCGCCCCGAGACCCCCGCCCCGCCGCGTCCCCCGCGCCCCGCGTCTCCCGCGCCCCGCGTCCCCCGCGCCACGCGCGGAGCTTCAGCCGTCGCAGCTCCCGGATCCTGGTGGGTCCCGAAGGATCCCAGTGGGTGTCTATGCCCACAGCCCTCGGGCACCCCCAGCTCCCCGGCGCGGTTGCTCCCCACAGGGGCGCTCCATCCTCCTGCGTGCTCCCGCGCTAGCTCCCTCCACCCCCGAAATCACCCCGATGCAAAAGCTGCCCCATCGCCACCACGGCGGCAGAACCCCAAATCGTGCCCGTCCCCCTCCCCCCAGGCCCCATTGTTCCCGGGTGGCCGCGGGCCTGGCTGGTGGGTGCAGAGGATCCAAGGGTCCGCTACTCACCAGCTACCCCACACAGGAGCACCAAGCCTAGCAGAAGGTCCATGCTGAATGCCCCCGACCCAGGGCGGTGGCTGCAGGTAGGGAGCTGGGGAATCCCGATCTCCCGGAGCTCCGCACACTCCCGAGCGTGTCCGGGCGGCGGCGGCAGCGGCGGCACCGGCGGCGGCACCTCTGCGTCCCGCCCCTCCCCCCGCGAGCCCCTCCCCCGCGAGCCCCGCCCCCGCCGCAGCTCGGCAGGTGAACTCGCGTCACTTCCGGCAGCAGGCACGCTGAACCCATTGGCAAGTACTGGCTGCACCCAGCCTCGCGGAGAAAGGGGGGGGGTAGCGTTGCCATAGCAATCAGGCGCGGCGCGTGCAGCGCTTCCGGGGACGCTCCCGCTTTGGTGGTGTCGCGCCCGGCGCGAGCACCGGAGCGCACTGGTCCCCGCTTCCCACCCTTCCTCCTCAGCTTAAATCCAGGGTGCTGACCTTTACCCCGCCAATTAAAGGCATTATTGGGCTAGCCAGTCTCCCTACAACGGCCGTCACCCCTGCCTTGGGGCGCGGCACTGCCAGGCTCGTGCGCCCGGCCCCAGAGAAGGAATTGCGCTTTTGCATTGGACCCCGCCCAGCATCCGCCTCGCCCGGCCCTGCCCGCCCCGCGGGGCAGTGGCGGACGGGTAATTACCCGGGGACACCCGTCCCACCTTCGGTGCTTTTCTGCCCGAAAAACGAGTCGGGCAGCTCCGGCCTCCTAAATCTTCTCCTGGTTGGAGAAGGCGCGAAAAGAAGCTTTTCTAAACCCTCTGCATCTTCCCATTGCGACTGTGGATTTGGGAACACTCCTCTGTCGGTTTTGTCTCTCAGCCTCCTGGCATTGATAGGCTATTCCTGCTCGGCTTGGAATGGAAGCTTTGACATTGGGATTAACTCAGATAAAGGAATTAGATAGGAAGGGAAACCAGGAGATCCTGGAAATTAGGGATCTATTTGAAAGTCTCTTCAACCCTACAGCATGGCTTCCACCTCCTGTTATCTTCCAAGGCTAGTTCTTGCTTTTCCCAGTTCATGATTATTTGTAGCAGCAGAGATGTTTTGTTTTGTTTTGCCAGTCCTGGGGCTTGAACTCAGGGCCTGAGCACTGTCCCTGGCTTCTTTCTGCTCAAGGCTAGCACTCTACCACTTGAGCCTTTGAAGAGTTATCTTGGATTGAGCAAATCAGGGATGAACTAGAGAAAAGAAGTCACACCAGCTCTGTGGTAAGAACTTGCACTCCATGTGGCAAGATATTTAGAGGTGGCATCTATGCCCACGGGGTTGAGATGAAAATCAGATGAGATAATGCATTTAAGAAATGCTTGGCACCTTGCCTGGCTCGCAGTAAGTACTCAGTAAATGGAAGCTAATAAAAGTAATATTGCATAAGTCTCACCATTTATTTATTGAACCAGAAAAGAGACCCAGCCGAGAAGATAAATTATCAGGAAGAATAGTCGTTCAGACCGACTTCTTCAATTTAGCCACACTTTAAAGTTATGTAGAGAACTTTTTTTAAAAAACACCAACACCTAAGCCTACTTTAACTTGATTTGAGGGCAGTTCTGTCTTAAAGGAATCCAAGTACCGATGTGGGACAATGGCTAGGGGCTTTCTATTGAGGAAACAGGAATTCTGTAAAATTACAAGTATGTAATGTTTGAATTTTACATTTCTATTATACTTTATGAAATTCGGTAGAAAGATCAAGTATTGAGGTTATTTGTATCCATTTCACAGATTTAGGAGAGCTTTATGTAGGGTTAACCCCTTTATAGTGGCAAGCATGTGTTACATTGTTATCACTGTTAGAGCATACCCAGGTAGATATCAAACCCACTCTCCAGAGAACACTGGCACTGACTCAAGTCCATTTTAGAAATTTTCCAAAAGAAATTTCATATTATGCTATTTCCCAGCACTTTTTATCCTCACATTTTGCCTCTCTGTTTCTAGAAAACTGAAAAGGCACATATATCTTATTGATCACTGTTATGCTTAGAAGCAGAGCATATTGGAGACAGATCATATAGTAATCATGTATTTATACATATTTATACATACATCATGTATTTAATGAGTTTATTTCCTGTATCATGTTCATAACATTATTTAAATACAGTTGATGGGAATCTGCTTTTTTCTCATAACTCCATGTTGCTCCCCTCTCAGACCAAACGTTTTATGTCTCTAAAAATGGAGTATGAAGGATGGACTCCTGCCTTATTCCCCCAGGTCAAGCAGAGCAGCACCTGCTTTGCCTACAGGCAAGCTACATCCACCTCAGGAAGTCGCCCTCACCCTAGGCAGAACATTCCATTGAAAGCCTGGCCAAGGACACAGCCCTTAGCCTCCAAGAGATCATAGCCAATTTTTTAATTTTCTGCTTCCTTGTTGAGACCCATATAAACCTGGCCCCAAATCCAGTCCCTTGCACAAGCTCCAAACCCACAGGAAGGTCTGAGCCCCTGCCCCTCCCTGGCAATAAACAGTCCTGGTCTGTTGAGAATCAAGTCTGGTCTATTCCTTTTCCATTCTCCATTTTCCTAACAGGGATCCCTCACCTATTGTGGGAGTTATGTTCCAGAGACCCCTGTGATAAGTGGAAATCCTCAAAGTAACAGCATTAGATAGTCGTCCCCCCAGTATATACAGTTACTTGGAGGATTTTCACCTATCATGGGGGGGGGGGGGTCTCTGGAACATATCTCTTATGAAAGGTGAGGGACCACTATTAGAGATTTTTTTTTAACCCGAGATACAGTGAAGCCACAGAAAGCAAAGGACAACTGCATATAATTACAAATCATTATACTCTGATATATCCTTTGAGAAGATTTATATATTTAAAAAATAGAAATTTTAAGCCAGGTATAGTTGCCCACAGTAGCCCAGTTTGAGGCCAGGCTAGGTTATACAATGAGATTCTGTCTTGAAAAACAAACAGCCTGGTTCCAGTAGCCTGCACCTGTAATTCTAGCTACTCAGGAGACCGAGATCTGACAGTCAAGGCTCAAAGCTGGCAATAGCAGTAAAGTTCCTGAGACTTTAATCTCCAATTGACCAACAGAAAAGCAGGACTGGAGGTGTGGCTGAAATGGAAGAGTTCCACCCATGAGCAAAAAAGTTGTCTGAGATCCTAAGGCCTGGTCCCAGTACAGACAAACCAAAATGAAATATACTTTAGAACTTTAATACTTTATGCTTCTTAGATGACCAAATGTAAGTTTTTAAAAATATGTTCTTATAAAATATAGGTAACTATTTAGGGAACTGTTATTCTTCAAAAAGTTATATGAAGTTATCTTTAGTCGTTGGCTTATGATGAATAAAAAGTAGTTTAAATCATGCAAGTAGTTGAAGTATACTGACACCTTAAAAAGACTTTCTGTTTCTTGTCAGCTTGGAGATTATGTCTCCTGGAAGCTGTAATGAGATTATCTCCTTAATTTCAGAGCATGCAATTTATTCATTGTTTTGGGTATTCAATCCCATTAACTTGTCCTATCACAGTCAAGTACCAAGCACTCCACATTGTATAGCCTCTAAAACAACAGAGAGGTGATTCTTGGCCATCAGGAAGGTACTTATTAGACAGACATAAATAACTCTGTGGTTAATAAAGTGTCTATCCATATACAAACTTCTCAGCAGTAATGGGTCTGTCAACATACCCACAGGTAATTAAAATTAAACCATCACATTTGAAGGTAAGGTATACTTAAGTTATGAAAGGATTTCTATCCCTGCCTATCCTAGAATAGGAAAGCATATGGAGGAAGGAACTAACTACACATATGCCAATTTTTTATTTATAGAAATAAAAGACAAGGGATATGGATAATGCTTTTCTTAATAAGAAAGTACTCTCTAGGGTATTGTATTTATATTACTAAAATATTACTCTTGTGAGTTAATATCAACCAAAAACTACCTAGTAAATCTCTAAATAATGAATTTACAAATGTATACAAGGGTTGTGTTTTTTGTTTTTGTTTTTGTTTTGGTCGTGAGACTTCAACTAAGGGTCTGGGTGCTATCCTTGAGCTCTTTGGCTTTGAGCCACAGTACCACGTTGGGCTTTCTGGTGGTTCCTTGGAGATAAGAGTCTCAGGGATTTTCCTGCCTGGGCTGGCTTTGAACCATGATCCTCAGATCTCCCCCTCTTGAGTAGCTAGGGTTACAGGCATGAGCCACCAGTGCCCAGCTTACAAGTGTAGTTTTATGTATGCATGTAATATTCACAGTCAGTCCTTAGCTAATGAGGCAGATTTTTTTTTACAATTTTAATGTAATTTTACTGCTATTACTGTAAAGAGTGAAGCATATTTTTCATGCATTCCTAATATATGAATTCCTAAAGTAATTGAGGATTGAGGATTTATTGATAGCCTTTTTAGATATTTTTATCAAGGAATAACCTGTCTCTAATTGCTTCCTTCTCTTTGTTTTGGTATTTACTACTACAACTTAGTTTCTTACCTCCTGGCTTTCTCTTCAAAGATTAAACAGGATAGAAAAGAAAAAGAAGAATACCGAAAGTTCTAGATTTGTGGGTGGTACATTTTTATTGTAGACTTATTTCAGGTCAGTTTGGATGAGAACCCCCCAAAAAATATAGTTTGAACATGATGTGCCTCTTTGTGAGAGGAATGTTTGGTCCCCTTTGGTGGTGCTATTTTGGGAAGATTTGCAAAATTTAGGCGTGGGGATTGGCTGCAGGGAGTAGGTCACTAATGGGCCTTTGAAGGTTACCTGGTCCCTACTCCTTCCAATATCTCTCTGTTTCCTGTCTACCAGGACATGTGTGAATCTGCTGCATGCTTCTTCTGCTGTGGTGCTCTGTCTCACCACAAGCCCAGAATCAATGGAACCCAGGACTATGGACTGAAACTTTCCAGAACACTGATCTGAAATGAACATTTCCTCCTTTTAAGTAGTTCATGAATAATACTCTGTCCAAGTGGTGAGAAGTCTAACTGTCACCGTTAGATTTAAAAAGGACACTTATCTCCAGCACTCAGCATAAACAGGAGGTGAGCAGTGTTCTAGAAATATGTCTGGAAAGGACTGTAGACATTAGTTTTAGTGTCAATGTTAATGTTCTTTTCAGTGCTGTTGGATTGAATAAAGAACTGAGGTTTGGCCAACCTCAGGTCTTAGAACAACAAACTTTCTGGAGAGCTCAATCCAGAAAAATACTGCTCCATTCCAAGAGTATTACCCCTGGTAGCCTAAGGACCCTCTTCTACACTCAACCTCTTAAAGGGTTCTAGCACCTTCTAATAGTTGCTTCCTACAAATCAAGTGTTTGTAATCACATGAACTTTCAGAAAGAACTACAAGACCCATATTCAAACCACAGCATGGATTTTCATTTAAATTATATTTCCTTTGGTTTTAATCCTCCTGGCATTTTTATTTAGCTTATTCCATACAGTTTATTGAATTACTTCAAAATGTTGAACTTAGTTTCTTTTGTGGAATCTTCTAGTATCTGGGTATAGTGAGGAATCTCCTCAGCAAAAATTCCTCAGGGCACTTTAGGGACCCAATACTAGCATTTAGGGGCAGTACATACTTTTACACATATATACCATAGGGGTTCCCTTAATAGAAGTTGCTCTGGTGATATCAATCATATTGAAGGTTTCCACTGAAAGGAAGAGTAAGTAGTTATCCAAAAATATTCCTTCTCATTGCTGTTTCTATCTTACCTCCACATCCTTCTGGTACTATCTTTCTAATCCTGTTTCTCTACTTTCTTTCTAATGCTAAATGAATCCACAAAGTACTAAATTTGTCTTCTAGTACAGATAGGGCATTTACCTTGGAACCCAAGTGTGTTCTTTAATCTCAGAAAAAAATTATCTATATATTCATGGTTTTCATTCTGGCCCCAAAGTGTTTTTCTACTTTTTGCTATTGTTCAGTGACAATGAATAACATTAGCAAACTAAGCCAGGAGTTTATATCCACTTTCTAGGATTTTATGCTAATTTTGGAAGCAAATTTTAGAAAGAATTTTAGAATTGTTATAATGTGTGGTGTCTGTGGTATATACAACCCAGGGCATCTTGAGACTAGCTCATTTAAGCATGCTATATCAAAGATGTTTGGCTTACTCAGCCTTACACCCATTTCCTTTATCCAAGATTATAAATTTAAATACTACAGAAGTACATTGAGCAGCATATACTTTACATTTTGTTAATTTATTCCTGGCTGGAGACAGCATTCTGTCTGACAGGTAATAATAATAATACTTTACATTCATAGACAGTAAAACATCTTTCATCTAAGGAGTTCAAAGAACTCAGCAATTATGATTCACTGTTCTTTAAATTATCTCTGCAAAGCTGGAGACGGTATTAAATATTGACCAGGTATTATTATAGGAGTTAGAGACATAGTTCACAGTCAGTCCCTCTTGCTTTGATAATACTGTAAACAATGTCATACAGTCTGTCCCTATAAAAGATTTCAATCATTTCAGTTGCATATATGATGAAGAAAAGAATTCTGAATTCTACCTCTTATTAAACTGTAGCCACTTTTGCATGACCACTTGACCTTCTTATTTCAGATAAACTGTCTTCTCCCAAGATGATACTTGGACCAATGTCCTGATCCATTCCTATTCTTTAAAAAAAAAAAAAAAAAGGGACACAGATTGTTCCCAGGTCAGTTACAGGTTTTATTGATTGAATTGTTACTATTTGTAGTTTTACACTACTTCCAATCTAGTGCTTTTTAAACAGTTCTGATTTTTCCCCTTTAGGGCATGGAAAGGTGGTACCAGTGTTTGAATTCAGGACCTGGCAGTTGCCTGACAAGTACTGTTCCACCTGAGCTATGCCCCAGCCCTTTTTACTTATATTATTTTCCCATATAGGGTCTTATATTTATATTTACGTCTAGATCAGCCTGGTGTGTGATCCTCCTATTTATACATCCACAAAACTGGGGTGAAAGAAATGTGCTACCACATCAACATTTTATTGGGTGAGGTGAAGTCTTACAAAGGTTTTTGCTGGGGCTTGTCTGAACTGTGATCCAAATCTCAACTTCTCAGATAAAAGTAGCTAGAGTTATAGGTTTGAGTCACTATAACAAGGCAACAGGTGCCATTTCAGCTTGCTTACCTTGTTGCTTTACTTGCTGTTGCTTTGCTTTGAAGGCTCTGTGAAGGAGAGGAACATGTCTTACTTTCCTAACTGCTGTAACCTTAAGTCACCTTAGTTCTTCTAAATATGGATTTAAAATGTGTTAGTTGACTGAATTTTGAGGTTTGATTTTTAGGAAAAATATTTTTGGGAATTTGAACCCAAATCTTGAAAAGTCCAACTTGAAATTATTATCAGAGAGAAAATAGTTGAGCTAGGCATTGGTGCCTCATGCCTCTAATCCCAGCTACTCAGGTTGATATCTGAGGGTTTCCGGTTAAACCAGCTAGGATAAAAGAAAAAGAAAAAAAAAAGACTCTTAATCTCCACTTAACTACCAAAAAGAAGGAGGAAGTGGAGTGGTGATTCAAGTGGCAGAGTGCTAGCCTTTAGCAAAAATGTTCAGGGACAGCACTCTGGGCTTGAGTTCACGTCCTAAAATTGGCACTAAGTGGGGGGCGGGGGTGGGGAGAGGCAGGGAAGTAAGGAAGGGAGAGAGAAAGGAAAGGAAAGGAAAAAGAAAAGGAAGAGTTCCATTTAGGATGAAAACAGTGAGCATTCTAAGTTATTATAACACATTGCAATAGAAAAATGTATGCCCTCAGAAACTGAAACCATTAAAGGTCTAGTAGGATGGCAAGAATCAAAGCAAGTAGTGAAAAGAGGAAACATCAGCCATGGTTAAGGGAAACATCAACAATCAGAAACACCAAAGTTACCTCTGACTCCTGGAAATTTGAGCTTAGACAGGAAAGTGGGTGATTTCTGCAGCAGGAGTCCTCACTTAATCCACGAAGTTCACTCCTCTCTTTAGCACACATGCTTTTGGCTCCTAGAGAGAAGAGAGTTCCTGGAGGCTTTTCTAGGTCACCTGAGAGAGAGGCCTGGATGCACTGACTTATTGAAACATTTGCATTTCAGACTCCTGGGCAAGTGCTGTTAGCAAAGCCCAGCTCCTGTGCCTGGGGACTCAAGTAGGACAGGATGAGGCAAGAATCCCTTTTCTTTGGAAGTCAAGCTTTTGGGTGTAGCACAAAAAACAATCCAAGATGTGCTTCTGCTTGTATTTTCCCTTTTATTCAGAAGCCTTTCCCAATCTTATCTATGTTTTAGAAAGAAAACTACAGAGATCTGCCAAGAATAGTTCTGAAGAGGGTACAAAGTATCCAACTCAAAGAGACCAATGGAGAAATCCTGGTGATGGTCACAGGAAAATCTGGAAGTCTAAACTGAAATTGGGTTTGGAGAGATTTTGGCAGGAAAGACTAGAAAGATTTGAGCCCAGTCAATGTGGGCAGTGAGGCACAGGAAACAAGCAAAGCTGCCCCAAGTTTCTAGGTTTGGACAATTCATAGATAAGAGTGCTATTAACTGAACAGGTTTGCAGCAGTATAAAGGCTAGGTTTTTGTCCCCTGGGGTACATCCAAGTGAAAGTGCCAGAAAGAGAGAGGACCTGGCTGGAAAGTCAGATTTTAGAACCTAGATTACACTCTTTTGAGGAATTGTTTGTATTTTTATATTTCTGGGAAATCTTAAGACTTCTTATAGGAACCATTCTTAAAATATGGCTCATTCCCTGTGGAACCCACAAACACCCATATAGGCCATAGTTTTCTTGAGGGAACATGATGCGATATCATTTATATGAATGTTTCTGTGAGGACTTGCATCATCTAGGCCAACCAGTAAAGCATCTTTTCTTTTTCCAACACAGAATTGGTAACTGAGACTTTCTTCTAAGCCTTATTTTCTTTCCAGAAACAATGTCACATGGATTAAGAAAAATGACAGAGCCTATAGTCTAGGACTTTCATTGTCTGTAGTATTAGAAAGAAAGGATGGCATTTAAAGAAGCGAGAGGGAAGACTGACAGGTGTGTCCAGTAGGGAAAGTAACCCAGTGTAGATGGACACTGTGATGGAAAGTGGTAGTGAAGAATCCCAAGCAGGGATGGAAGAGTTGCATCGGAGGAGTGGTGAATGAGCAGGAATGGGAAGCCTGGGAACCAAAGATGCTGTGAAGTGCAGGTGACATTACTGATGTCTCTGCAATGATCAGTCCTGTGTTCTGCTCACAGTAGTAAAGGAGAGAGGGAAGGTGAAGGGGTATGAGCAGGCAGGAAAAGGCTATTTTTAGACATGAGGGGATACCTTGGGTAAGAGAGCCATTCACATGTATATTAATTTAATGTGTGTGTGTCTGTCTGTCTGTCATGGGGCTTGAACTTGGGGCCTGAGCACTGCTCCTGAGCTTCTTATGCTCAAGGCTAACACTCTACAACTTGAGCCACCGCTCCACTGCACACTTTTTTTTTTTTTTTGGTAGTTTGTTGAAGATAAGAGACTTCTGCCTGTGCTGGCTTTGAACCACAGTCCTCAGAAGCCTCCTGAGTAGCTAGGATTACAGATGTCAGCCACTAGAACCTGGCTGTATTGATTTAAGGTTGTTTGTAGAAGAACATATAATTCCAACTCATAAATCAAGTTCTAAAGGACTTTCCAAGTTTACTAGTTCATATAAAGGAACAACTATACCATTGTGCAGAATCATTCTAAGTGAGCTCGCTTTTCCCTAGTTTTATAGGTTTAAAAGTTAATTATGTTCACCTTACTCAAAAGCACCTGAAGCAAAGTATGGTACTCCTATGTAGTCTCTAGTACTCGAGAGGCCAGCAGATGCTGGGCTTAAGCCTAGGAGTTCAAGGCCCACTTAGACAACATAGTAAGACTCCATCTTTCCCTAATTCCTCCCCTCCCCCTGCAACAAAAAGAAAAAAAAAGCCAACAAGTTCTTCTTATTATTAGGAAGTGTTTGTGTGACTGCTAAGCATTATTTCACGTTTATATAAACATAATTGAATATGAAAAATAAACTGGTTGGTTTTCTTCTTTGTTGTTTACTTAGACATGGGGGAGGAATATACGAGATATTACTAAAGGAAGATTAAGTTCTGTTGTGTCAGTTAATCCCACAAACTTCAGATTTGGCTAGAAGTGTTGGATGAAGATGGGAATGGCAATTGACTATTTGTAGAAACTAAGAAAAGTGAGGAAAGAGCATTTAGCTTACGTTTAATGTGTATAGGTTAAAACTTTTTTTAAGGTAATTGCGACATATAGCATTTTCCTGTTTGTGTTATTCAAATGGAGACTAAGGTGTCCTTTTTCATACATACCTGAGAAAACTATACAGATAGTTTATGGATTTTTTTTTTTTTTTTTTTTTTTTTTGGCCAGTCCTGGGCCTTGGACTCAGGGCCTGAGCACCATCCCTGGCTTCTTCCCGCTCAAGGCTAGCACTCTGCCACTTGAGCCACAGCGCCACTTCTGGCCGTTTTCTGTATATGTGGTGCTGGGGAATCGAACCTAGGGCCTCGTGTATCCGAGGCAGGCACTCTTGCCACTAGGCTATATCCCCAGCCCTATGGATTTTTTTTTAAAAGACATTTAGTACATGATGAAGGAGAAATGCATTTGGTGCCTATTTAGGACTAAACTAACTTGATACGAATTTTCCAGCCTATATCTCATAGACGTTTTAGGCCACATCTTCTTTGAATTCCTTATTCTAAGATGAGTTTCTTACTTGCTGGACTAAGGAAAGAAATGGACTTTGAGTAAATAGCTCCAGCACCTCCCATGGTGCTCTTCACACATAGCTGCTGTTTTCCTGAAATTCTTTTCGGGTAGATGTTCTATCATGCAGTAAAATTGCTTAATGGACAGGAGAAAAGTCAAATGGACAAACATTGGCAACTCAAATAAACTCACATGACAACTCAAAATGGATAATTAGGTTAGTTCTGCGGAACTGCAAAAGTCCATCTGCCAAACAACATGTCTCATTTCCAGAGTCCAACTTCTAGTAACAGCTACCAAGTGTCTTATCAGTCTCTTAGGAAAAATGAAACCAGTGTAAAAGCAGGTAAATAATCAAAAGTAGATGTGGTTTTCAGCCAACTGAGGCTATTTAGATATTCAGACTTCTTGGTAACCCTGTTTAACTCATTTATTATTCATTTTATCTTTTCTCTACTACTCCAAAGTATTTTTAAGTAACTGCTGAGTGCCCAAAGCTAAAGTATTAGCAAAAGCAATGCATTTTCTCTGCAAATTACCTCAAGTGCATTGTGGGTCAATTGAATACATGTGGGCCCTAAATACTTAGGTTTGTTTGTTTGCTGATCCTGGGGCTTGAACTCAGGGTCTGGGCTCTGCCCCTGAGCCTCTCTGTGCTCAAGGCTAGCACTCTACCACTTGAGTCACAGTGCCACTTTTGGTTTTCTCTTTTTTTCTTTTATGTGGTACTGAGGAATCGAACCCAGCATGCTAGACCAGCACTCTACCACTACATTGAATATGTACATACATTCTCAGCCTCCCAACATACTTATAAGAGGAGGGATCAGTGAAATACAAAGACGGCTATAACCAAATATGGCTATAGAACTAGGCTTTTTTTTTTAGTAGACCGTCTGCGTGTAGAGTTGGTTGATTTATATAAATGGTCCGATACATAAACAGTTATGAGAGAGTTTAGGTGGCCCCATCCATTTCCAGGATCTTGTTCCAGCAGGAGGAAGGTGGTCAGCAGCACCAGTGATGGCAGGAGCAAAAAACACAGAATGCATCTGATTGGACAGTATGTACTAATGCCTGCTCCTCCAACTAGGGGAGCTGGAGAAGCATTTTGAAGTGACTATGAATGGTATGTGTTCTTGGATGCTCTGCTAGTGTACAGTCCTGTATGCTCTGAAGATTGGGGTCATATTCACTTTCCTGTTGTAGTTCTGCTCTTAGACCTGGGCAAGAGAGACTACTGCTGGGGTCAGTAGATCCAGCCATACATGTCACAGGCACACCCACAAAGTGAATATAGTAAAGAACAGGGGCGCCTTTTGTATTTTAATGCATGGACTAGCACAGAATGCTGTGTTGCTCTACATGGTCCCTTTCTGAGGCTAACATCATTCAGGCCCCAGAGAAATAATTGATTCTCCATATCAATGTCCTGGAGACAAAAGTTCACTCTGACCAAATGTGAAATTTTAAGAGTAGGCTATTTCTGATGTCAAAAATACCCAGCCTCTGGCAGGGTGCCTGAAAGTCCTGAAGGACAGAGATAGGACAATCAAATCCTTGCTCTCAGATAGCTTGAACGTAGATCTCACTTTATGCTTGTTAATCTTCTTAGAAAAGAGCATCCATTTTCTTATTTATCTCCATGTCCCTCCATTTGACTAATTGTGAAGAATGACATGAACCAAGCATGTTGGGTGACATTTGTAATCCTAGCACTTGGGAGCCTGAGACAAGGAGATCATGTATTCAAGACAGCTTGGGCTACATACAAAGAGATCCTATCTTGCAAAAGCAGGTGGAGGTGGAGTTCCATGGTAGGTCACTGTGTAACCTGTAGCAAGTCCTAGCTTTGATCCCCAGCACCGGAGATCAAGGAAGAATCACATGAGGTCTAGCATTGTGGTACTTATCTGAAATCTCACTTGGGAGGCTGAGGTAGGAGGATCCACGAGCCCCTGAATTTCCAGAGCAGTCTGGGCAACACTGAAATAGTCCATCTCCAACACTAAATGCAAAGTGGTAAAGTACCACATGAGACTGAACAATTTGTATTACTCACAGATGCCTAGATGGGCATATATGAATCTACACATACTAAAATGGAACGATTCTTTATGGTGAGAACTAGATGGATATTGAGTACTGAATTCATAATGATTTTGATTTTTTTAAGTAAAAATGGTAGCCAGATTTTCAAAAAGTTTGAGCATCAGAAAATAGCTTTTGGGGCTGGGGATATAGCCTAGTGTCAAGAGTGCCTGCCTCAGATACACGAGGCCCTAGGTTCGATTCCCCAGCACCACATATACAGAAAACGGCCAGAGCGGCGCTGTGGCTCAAGTGGCAGAGTGCTAGCCTTGAGCGGGAAGAAGCCAGGGACAGTGCTCAGGCCCTGAGTCCAAGGCCCAGGACTGGCCAAAAAAAAAAAAAAAAAGAAAATAGCTTTTATTTGAAATTGTGGCAGTTTGTTGAAAGAAGAAATACTTAATAAAACCCAGAAAGAAAAGCTAGAGCGAATGGTATTGTCAATTTTTTACTTATAAAATGTAGGTTGTGGAATCAAGAATATTTCATTTGGAAATTACCAGTGTTACAGTTATCACAAATTCTAAATTAGTGATGTAAAATCAAAATGATTATAATGTATTTATGTTTCAGGCTAATAATAACAGTGATATTTAACAAGTGCTACTTAAGAGTATAGATAATTTCACTTAATTCTTATAACAGAATGAGTTAAATATAATTATCTGGATATTCTGGAGAAGTTAAAATGAGTAATTGTACTTGTAAATAGGATATCTAAACTCAGGTCAGTCTTACTTTAAAACTCAAGTTATGGGTCTGGGAATGTGGCTAAGTGGTAGAGTACTTGCCTAGCATGCCTGAAGCCCTGGGTTCTATTCTTTTTTTTTTTTTTTTTTTGGCCAGTCCTGGGCCTTGAACTCAGGGCCTGAGCACTGTCCCTGGCTTCCTTTTGCTCAAGGCTAGCACTCTGCCACTTTAGCCACAGTGCCACTTCTGGCCATTTTCTGTATATGTGGTGCTGGGGAATTGAACCCAGGGCCTCATGTATACGAGGCAAGCTCTCTTGCCACTAGGCCATATCCCCAGCCCCCCTGGGTTTTATTCTTGAGTACCATATAAACAGAAAAGGCCAGAAGTGCTGCTGTGGATCAAGTGGTAGAGTGCTAGCCTTGAGCGAAAGAAGCTCAGGGACAGTGCCCAGGCTCTGAGTTCAAGCACCAGTACTAGCAAAACAACAACAAGAACAAAAAGTCAAGTTATTCACTTCTATGATATTTGCCTGTCTTGTAGAACCTAAGAGCTGTAAACTGGTTTAAATTCTTCAAGTATGCATGCCTATATTCAAATATGTGCCATAGCTAAAATATAAAATCTATTGCTAACTACAAGATTAGCTCTCTAGTTTGTACTTGCCCTTAATTTCTATGGATGTTTGAACATTTTAAAGAAAAAATGTTTTCTAAAAATGCAAATTTTAAATTGTTTTATTTTTTTACCTTTATTTCAATTTCCATGTTTTGATAAAAACAATTAAATTTTGTGTTTTCATCATATCTTGAAAACTTTGCAATGACTTATTATTTCTCAATTCTTTAGATCATTATTGTGAATAGATCACAAATACTGAGAAAATCCTAATTATAACAGCAACAATTGTTATTTTGCCAGTGAGGATGTGAACAATGATGAGTGGAAATAATACCATTTACAAATAACTTATTTTTCTATTTTACTTGGTATTTAACCAACTTGGTAGGTATAAACACCTACTGAGAAGGATACCCAGTATTTTTCTGCTTTTTTTCTTCTTTATATAGGAGGAAAAACTCATAAGATAGTGATGAAATTATCCATGTAATTTATGCATTACCTTTGCTCTCATTAACCAGAACTTGCATATCAAATTAATTTTAAGAGTTGATTAAAATTTTTTATTTCCGTTTGTCACTGTATCTCCATTCTTTCCATTAATTAATACCATAGCATAGCATAGAAGGGCAGCTTAGTGGAGCAAATTCAATAGCAACTTTAGGAGACATATATGATGTGCAAACAACAGGAAATGAGTTCTGTCACACACAGATCATCTTTTTGCTGCATTATTTTTCTTAGCACTCTCAGAACTTTTATGGAGCTGAAGCTCTATAAATCTGTCCACAACACTTTGGGGAATGTAATTTGGGAGGATTTTGTGGAAAATTCAAAACAAATGTAATGATTGAGTAGCTGATTTCTATGGAGCTCTGTTTTGTTCTGTTGACACTGCTAAGAATTTTATTTACATTATTTCATTTAATCCCTACTATAGGGGAAGATTCATTCACTTCACTTCATAGAAAAGTAAAGTCACAGCTGCCCAAATTTTCCTTCATTGATTAACAATTGCTCATTAATTATAAAAACAATAAATAGGTATTATAAAGAAAAAAATATGGTTCCAAGAACTAGACAAAGTTGTTCAGGTAAAATATTCCCTAGTCTCTCCTACATTAATTTTGAAAGAAAATGAGAAAACGTAGAGTTCCTAAAGGTTTGAAGAAATATAAACTTGTGACTGCCTTTGCTTGTTTTACACTAGTCTTGGCCTCATAGATGTAGAAAGACACAAAAATGAAAATGAAAACAAGTCAGAATCTCTTATTATAAAATGACGTTTAGTGGCACCATGTCTCAGCTTTAGAGCACTAAGCCTAGAAAGTGCAAAGTTAAGTTCAAACCCCAGTACCAGAGGCAAAAAAAGTCACAGTAAAAGACGTTCTCAGTGGAAAGAGGAAGAATGAAAGACACAAATAAGATGATAACTAAATGCTAAATATAGTATGAATTCAAATTTATAACTGAAGAAAACTAACAAATATCATTACATTAATTTTTTTATTTATTTTTGTTTTTGCCAGTCCTGTGCTTAAAGTCAGGGTCTGGGCACTGTCCTGAGCTTCTTTTGCTCAAGGCTAGCACTCTACCACTTGAGACATAGTACCACTTCCTGCCTTTTCTGTTTATGTGGTACTGGGGAATTGAACCCAGGGCCTCATGCATGCTAGGCAAGATTTTACCACTAAGCCACATTCCCAGCCCCTAAATGAATTTTGAAGTTCAAAGTCAAGAGTGTATATTTTCATCATCAGGTACTAAGTCCTATGAGGTTCATAAATAATTTGTGAAAAATACATAGATGTTGGAAGTGTCTATTTTTCCTAAAAGTTTTACATTTGATCCAGCACTGGTGGCTCATGCTTGTAATCCTTGAAAGCATATGTCTCGGCCATCCCAGAGGACAATGCGGAGATAACCACTGGCAGGAGAAGAAGGTTCATAAGGAGATTTATTAGTGGGGCCTTAGTTCCCACAGGAGAGGGAGCTACATGGTGTCTGCACCTTATCCAGGTGGCAGCTTCTTTCTCTGGGGGTAAAAGGGAAGTAGGTAGGTAGTGAGTAGGAGTGGCTCATTAGGTATGGGTGGATCTGGGGGCTAGTGGGAGGAGCTGAGGACCTGAGGCTAGGGAAATGCTAACAATCCTAACTACTCTGGAGACTAAGAACTGAGGATCTTGGCTGAAAGCCAGATGGGGAAGCAGTTTACCTTCAGTAAACTACCAAAAGAACAGAAATAGCACCATGGTTCAAGTGGTAAAGCTCCAGCCTTGAGCAGAAGTTCTGCTTCTGCACCAAGGCTCTAAGTTTAAGCCTCAGAACCAGCACCAAAAAAAAAAAAAAAGAAAGAAGAAAAATATCATTTGACATGATAGTAAAATATCTATAGGATAAAAGAAGATTTAAGGGCTGGGAATATGGCCCAGTGGTAAAGTGCTCGCCTGGTATACACGAAGCCCTGGGTTTGATTCCTCAGCACCACATATATAGAAAAAGCCGGAAGTGGCACTGGGGCTGAAGTGGTAGAGTGCTAGCCTTGAGCAAAAAAAGAAGCCAGGGCTCTACGGTTTCCCTCATAGGGAATAATTAGCACAGGTTTTAGGCTAGTCACAGCAGAGGATCACAAGAGCCCAATACCTATGTCCTTATGAACACATAAGATGATGCTAAGTGAAATGAACTCCATGTTATAGAAACGAGTGTTATATCACTGCTATAATTACTTTTACATGCCATGTGAAACCGTACCTTTTTTTTTGGTTGATGATCCTCTTGTACCCCCTCCCTGTGGTTATCCCCACGCTATCACTGTATTTCATGTGAGTACCCTGGATACTGTATATACTGGTATTAGAACTAAAAAAAGGGAAAAGGAATATCAAAATCGAGAGACAAAGGATAAAGAGACAAATGACTCCAGAAGCAATACTTGCAAAACCATTTGGTGTAAACCAACTGAACAACTCATGGGGGAGAGGGAAAGGGGGAGGGGAAAAGGGGAAATGAGGGAGAAGGTAACAAATTGTACAAGAAATGTACCCACTGCCTTATGAAACTGTAACCCCTCTGTACATTACTTTGACAATAAATAAATAATTATTCCAAAAAGAAAGAAGCCAGGGACAGTGCTCAGGCCCTGAGTTCAAGCCCCAGGACTGGCAAAAAAAAAAAAAAAGAAAAAGAAGAAGATTAAAGAATCTAGTTTCATCTGTTGGTTGTTTATATTATTATTATTATTATCTACTCATGGGTCAGTTTTTACTATTTATTCTCCCAATCTGTATCAAAATTTCTGTAATATTTTGGTGTACCATATCTGCAACTGAAAGTGTCAATGTTCATTATCCATTTCCCGCCAAGTTTCTCATTTCTGATGCTTTATTTTGATTAAAGTCTTAATTGATTATTGTTTTTCTTAGAAAATATAATAGGTCTTTTTTTTTTTTTTTTCCTTTTTGCCTGTCCTGGGCCTAGAACTCAGGGACTGGGTGTTGTCCCTGAACTTGTGCTCAAGGCCAGTGCTCTACCACTTGAGCCATAGCACCACTTCTGGCTCTCTCTGAGTAGTTTCTTGGAGATTAGTGATTCATGGACTTTCCTTCTCAGGCTGGTTTCGAACCTTGATCCTCAGATCTCAGCCTGCTGAGTAGCTAGGATTATGGATGTGAGCCACCAATGTCTGACATAGTAGTTCTTTCAATTGATATGGCCATGCCTAAAAATTTTCATCTGTGAAAATATCTACTTACTTTTACTCATGAATAGCATCTTGCCAGAATGCATTATTCTTGGGTCACAATGTATATTATTTTTGGATCCCTCTCTATTTCCCCTTTTGAAGATTGTTTTTAGTATTGGTTGTGATGAAGCCATTACTGGAAATTTTGGTCACTTAACCCAACAAACCTTTACTATTGTGCATAGTTTCTAAGAATCAGGAAATCTGAGCTCAGATTTTTATGATTCTGCATGCAAACTGTGGGCTAGAGCAAATTCCTAGGAAGAATTTATAAAATTTTAATGTAGGTTAGTAATTCATAATGTAGTTCAACAGGCAGCAATTTGAAAGCGGTGCCTTAACCTGTGTCTTTTGAGACTAGGAAATTCAGAGTTTAGTAGGGTTTAGCATATTTAGAGCCCTTCTTGACAATATGTGAAAGATTCTGAAAATTGTGCTTTCTTCAAATAATTAATTTACCTATTTATTTTTTTACTTATTTTTTGAGACAGAGTCTTGCTATATAGCCCGAGCTGGCCTTGAACTTGTGATGCTACTGTCTCAGTCTCCGTAGTGCATTACTATGCCCACATCTCTGGTAATTTTTAATTGGTAATTGAAAAAGAAGCAAAAGTTGTTATCTACTGGAATTACATAGTATATGAATGGGGTAAAATTTATTTAGATCTCCTGGGTACTGGAGTCCCACTTGGTTTACATTTGAGCAGAAGACTTTTCAAGTGTTAGACAGTGTCTGCTATTCTACCACTTGAGCCTCTGGCTAGGCTAGGTAGGAAAGCAAGGATTTGTAATTAACAGCTAGGAAAAATAATCTCTCCCATGAAACACCCAAAGTGACATCAGTTGTAGGCTTCTTGTCAATAACAGTAATATTACTAAACTACTTAGCTAATAAATACACAGTAAGCATAAACTAAGAAAACAACATGTTTTATTATCTAATTATCCCTACACTCTTTGGAAGCAAAGATTATTTAAATTCCCATTTGACACATATACAAACCTATGTCAGTATTAATATCACTAGTGAAGGCAAAGTTGGGAATTTGACTTCAAGCCATCTGACTTCATAGATCAGATAAAAAACACATTGTCCTTTACATCCCACACTGGCTTCAAAACAGCACACTCTGCAGCGGGCCAGCAGCTGCAGCGTGGTCAGCAAACGCTAGTATCCTGTCTACTACTTTGCAGACAGGAAGTCACCAATCATATCTAATTATTTTCCTCAAAGATGACACTCTAGGTGATTTTTTTTCAGTATGGCAATCATTTCCTCAAAAAATGAATTTCTTGACATTTTACAGAGGTTGTGTGTATTTAAGTAAATGAGAATATGAGGAATCTATTCAAAAGGCAGAAGATATTAATTAATGGATTAAAAAAATACTGAGATGCTTTCAACTTGCTTCCTGAGGCTGGAGGGCATCAGAGGTAAGAGATGAGAGTAGTTAATCAGTAAATAGCTGCTGGAGAAGTGTCAACATGCACACGTTTAGTCTTGACTCAATCACCTTGCGCTGTTCCTCCAGCTTCCTTTTCAATTTGCTGGACTACTGTAAGCCCTAACCAACCCAGATGTGGCAAGTACTTTCCCCTAGAGACAACCCTAGTTCAAAACGCTTCCTACATTGCCCCTCTTATTCCTTGCCCCTCTTATTAATAGCCATTGTTATTCTATGTGGAAAAAGTGTATGCTTTCCTTTCTCAATTTTTTTTTAAATTTCAAAAATGCTTTGGTGTCAAAGGCCAGTGGACATATGTTTTAGACTCTGTCTAGTCTTGGTGCTGGCAGTTGCAGAACTTATTCCATAATAATGGCTGCTCCTTTGGGAATGGCCAGTTGGAGAGGTCCTTTCTCATCCTTCTCTGTTACCCAGCATTGTAAGGTTCTAAGAGGCCCCATGTAAATGATTAAGATGCTAACTGTTAGTATCCTTTAAATTTAGAAAACCTAGATCATCTAGTAACCTTCATACAGAATTAGAATCTGCATCCTTTCTTATTTGTCTTTGGTTTTGTGCATCAGCTGCACAAAACACACAAATCAATGTAATCTGTCTGTCTTAAGAGAATGATAGGAACTAGGTCCAGGGAAGTGTGTTTACATTGCATTATTACTGACAGAAGAAGAAAAAGGAGACAAATGGCCTGGATGATGAAAACTGTGTGTAGCATGTAGCCTTTTTGTCCTGTTTTTCTTTTCTCTCCCTATAAAAGCCCTTTGTGCAACCAAGTTCCCCAAGATGGTTTTGCAAGATGCTGGCCTTTGAGTACAACTCACTCCTTCCCACCAAGTCTTGTTTCTCCTCAGTATTGACTTTTGGGTGAACAGCAGATCGGACATGGAACAACAGATTTAACAGCTTTTCTTGCTGGCATGTGTGTCACAAACTTTTCATTTCAGAGAACCCTTAGCATTAAGAGTTTCAGATTAAGAGAACTAATGGCAGAATGTATTTTTATTATAAAATATACATAACCATAATTCTTCCCCCCTCCCCTCTTTTCTTGTTTTGGAGCTAAGGTCTCATGATTTTTCATGCTGGCCTTAAACTCTCAGGTTTTTGAGTACTTCCTGCCTCAGCTTCCTGAATTACTGGGCTCACAAATGTGTGCCACTACTACTGGTTTAGTTTAACAATTTTTAAAATTAATTTACTTTATTGTTATTATAAAAGTGATATACAGAAGGATTACAATTACCTGAGTCAAGCAACAAGTACATATCCTTTTCTGTCATTCTCTCCCAGTCTCTTCCTTTGGTTTCCACCCACTTTCATTAGTGTCCAGTGTGCTCTACTGCTGTACTTTTTCATCCTTTTCCCTTGAGTTCTATGCACACATATACGCCTGAATATACCATATAAATAAAGAAGACAGAATCATCAAAAAATAAAATTAAAAAAGAGCAATCTCTTGGAGATTGATCTGAGGATTGCAGTTCTAAGCCAGCCCAGGGAAAGAAAGTCCTTGAGACTCTACTGTCCAATTAACCACCAGAAAACTGGAAGGGGTGCATTTACTCAAAGTGGTAGAAGCACTAGACTTGAGCCCCACAATGAACAAAAAAGAAAAAATGATCAGTTCTAGTCTCCTGGCATAGGGCTCTGCTCAGCCCCAGACTCCTTCAAAACCTTGAATTTCAGGCTGAGGACTCCAGCTGGTATGACACTCATCTGCTGGTGCCAGCTCAGTTTCCACCCCACCTGGAATTTACTATTCAGCAACCCAACCCCGTGTCTTCCAGTCCATCTGACCTAGTAAAAGCATGCCTGGCCTCCGTGCTTATCTCAGAGTTGAAGAGGGTGTATTAGGTGATATTGAAAGCATTTGTACTCTAAGGTCTTGCTCTGCATTTAAGAAAAACAAATAATGACCTTAATGTAATGTAAGATTGTTTTACAAAGAATCCTTACTCGGTATTTCTCATAGAAATACAAGTTCTGCCAATACAAGTAAGTTTAGAAAAACAAATAAGTTCAGTGAATAGTTAACTGTTAAGTGTAAGTCAAAACAGATGGGGTGTTTGAGAACAAGAATTTATGAGAAAACATAATCTGATAGTACAACGAATTTCATATCCTGAATATAATCCTGAAAATATTGGAAATCTAGAAGTCTTTGGAGAGACTATTTTGTTTTTGTATAAAATGGTTTTGAATTTCACTCCAATTCAGCTTCAGCATAGTTTGATGGCAAGTAGTTGCTACTTGATAGTGCTATTTGCATTTCAAAGCTAATCAGGCTGCTAAAAGAAGAGTAAGAGGGTTCTTGCGGGGATTTTATTATTGTGTAAACTGGGAATACAAGCTGAGAGGCCTAGGGAACTCAGTCAAACACCAGTCAATGATAAGAAAGTGGCTTATGTAAAAGGTCTTTAATGAGTCATTTATTTCTTCCCAGAAAGACCTGGGCGCCTTTCACTTCATTGCTAGTCTTCATAAGGAAAAACTAGTTTTCATATTTCATATTTGTAAGGTCTGTCCTCTAAGGCTCCATGCAGATGCACCCCCACCTCAGTAAGTCTCCACTCAGTTACCTGGGTAACCAGCAGACCTGGAGGCAGTTACCTCCTCCTCCCCTGTGGTCACATCCTAATCCATCTGGCTACACCCCGTGCCCTTGCCCTAGATAAGGCAGGGCCGGATGGGGGTGGCCCCTTCTCTCCCTTCTCTTGGCCACAGGCCAGCAGTTCAGGATTAAACTTTTCTCTCCTGCCTGAATACTGCCTGGCATTCTCTTTTACCAGCTACCTACTTTAAAAACTTAACAATATTTAGCACTTCTTAAATCATTAGCTGCTTTTTCTCTGTAAATTGTGAAGCCCTTTGATAGTTTGAATTAATTGCTGTTTATAATATTTCATTGCCACTTCACCCTAGCACATCAGAACCATCAAAGGGAAAGGAAAATACTAATGCCTGGTCCTGCCTGTTAGCATTCCCTCCATATCAGGTTCTCAGCCCCTCCCACTTCACTCTTCTTGTGGGAGCAGCTGGTACCCCCCAGCTGCCTCAGCAGAATGTTCTCCACCAGGCCTGAACTCCTCCCTGCCCCAGAACTCTCCTGGGATAGGTGGGTACTCCCATTCTCGCCTCAGACCTAACTGGGCACATAGAGTACCTCCCACCTTTAACCCCCCAGTTACCAGATGGGGAAAGGGGCCATATTGCTCCCTCTCCCATAGAGAAGATGGTCCCTCTAATAAACCTCCTTTCATCCAGTACGTGACCTTGTCCATGTTGCCTTCTGAAATGGCTGCCTACACTGCCCAGGAAAGTTGATTTGTTTGTGTAAGGCTCACCAGAAAGGAAACTGCCACGTGGTTCCGGCAGAGAAGACAGAGACCAGTTGACTGCAGGGAGAACAAACTGCCAGCCCACACATGATGGAGGGGTGGGGAGACAGAGGGGAAGGAAAAGAGAAAAACAGAGAAAAGTAAAAAGAGAGAGAATAAGAGAGAAAAGAAAAGAGAGCAAGGATTCGTGTTGAGCCGGATTATATAGGGAAGACAGGAGGAATGGCCAGGTGGATTGAGGTAACTGCCTCCAGATGTGCCAGTTATCTAGCTAACTCAGGTACTCTGCTCAGACTTGAACAGGTGAGGGGCATCTGCATGGAGCCCTCCCGGGGGTCGACCTTACAGTTTGGGGTGTGGTCTGGTCTGGCAAACAGGTTTTTCCTCCTAATTCTAATTTATATGATGAACATCCTTCACAAAACAGACCACATTTGCTCTCCCTCTGTCTGCAGTGTGGCTCTGTAGTAGGGAGGTGAGATCTGGCCAGTGCCATCATTGGCCACATGGTGAATTGTACTATCTGGCATCTTGTCATGATGGTGGGTATGCTTGAATTCCTAGAGGAAGCAAAGTCCCATCCCCCAGAGTGATGGGTGTTCCTGAATGCCTGGAGACATGGGTGGGCCCTTGGCCTATAGGTTACTGAACCCAGTCAGTCAAGTGCTTGGGACTGAGAGCTTCCTTTGACCCAGCATCCGATCTGACCCTATTTAGAGACAGACCAGTCCAGGCGCCATCACAGCATGACACTTGTCTCTGTGTTCATGTGTTGTGTCGTGTCTCCTGTCTATTCTCTGGTCACCATGGTGTCCCAAGTCAGCTCTCCATTGGAGCTGAATTGGTTTGTTGGTATTGTTTTTGTTCTTTCCTCTCTGGTCTGTTTCCTGATAGTGTGAAGTGTTTGGGTGGGCTGCAGGCCTTTGTAACAACTGGCTGCCTGTGCACTGCTAATGCTCTAATAAAAACTGCAAGATTCAGCCCTTCTGTACATGGCTTCTCGGGTAATTTACCACATAACAGCTCCCAATATTTTGTTTGTAGATTTCCTCTCTATGTAGATAAAGCTGGCCTAAAATCATACTTGGAAAATTCTAAATTTTAATTGCATACGATTATTGTTTTTAAAGTAGATCCCATTCTAAAGTATTTATATAGAAACACTTTAAATTATGCAAATGTGTCATTTAAGTAGCATATTATCTACACTAAGAAAAGTATGCAGAAAAGTATGCAGAAAATACTGCATACTTTTCTTCCTAAAACTCATGGGTCATGGAACCCATTGTGGAAACCTTAGGGTAAACTTTTAGTTCCTTAGTATTCAAAGTATTCCTTGGAACCCAAAGCTTACTGAGAACACCTAACACCTTCATAAGGAACTTTAAATCTGGGCATCTTATTTCCAACTTCCAGGATTTACTTGGGTTACATCTAAATTCCTCAACCAGTCTTCATTCTTAAAAAATCTCAAGCTTGTTATCCCTTAATCTTTTTGTTTTCCCATTCCTCTAACATTCTCACAAATCCCCCACTTGGAATTCATTTTCTCATATTTTCCATGCACTCCATTTAACCCATGATTATAACCATTGTTAGTTTGCCTTTTGATTGTTCTTTGAGTAGATGTCAGTCTCAGGCACCAGATTGTGTGCATATAAGTGAGCCTTGCTCAGCTTTATGTCTGTTCTCTGTCCAGTGCACAAATACAGAGCAGTATTTAGTGATAATTATTTGAAATAGTGATCTCTACCTATAAAGCAGTAAAACAGATGAATGTAATTTCTACCTACAAGCTGACATTAATACACATTACAAGTAGGCCCAACATAAAAAAAAACCTGCTTAATTGCTAGTAAAAGGCAGAGTTATATAAATTCCTGTGCTTGAAGGAATTAGACCTACGGGTATTTTTGATTCAATTAACATAATATTATGTTAAGTCTTAGAAATGTTTGACAAGGTGAAAATCTTTTGACAAAGGTCACCTGCTATTAGGAAGAACAGTTTCTTTCTGGAAGGAGAATATTTTCCAAAATGAAAATAAATTAACTTCAGATGACTAGATTTTATGAGCTTCCTGATTTGCATTAAAGAGAAATTGTACTGCATGCTGGTGGCTAGCATCTGTAATCCTAGATTTTCAGGAGGCTGAGATCTGAATACTGAGGTTCAAAGCAAGAATTTTTCTGTTTGTAGCTGGACTACAAAAATAGAGGAAATTATAATAATTAAATATGACTGTGGATTACAAAGTTCACTTTTTCCATTGCATTACATGTAGGACTTTGTCCCTTTAGTTGTTAAGAATTATCAGTGCTTAGAAGACAGAAACTATACGAAAGTGGTTTTTATTGCCTTGCTCATAGCTGGTTTCGGATCTGTATATTATTCAACATTTAAACTTGATTACCGAATGTACTATCTATGGACATTGAGAAAGTCACTAAAGTGTGGCCAAGAATAACATAAACCTGAGACTATTCATCAATGAATAACTAACAGGAATGAATGAGTAACACATGCACAGTAATCTCCTTGTTTTGAAAAATATTTTTCTATGGTTCCTGCAGAGCCAGTGATAGACTCCTTTGTCACATATGCCTTTCCAACATCATGAGGACTTTCTACAGTCCACCCCTCCGAGAGCAACTCCAGAGTCTATGTTGAGGATGGTGCCCTGGAAACCTGGCAGCCCCGCCTTTCATAAGTGGTATTCATTCAGTATTGATTTTCTCAACAAAGGAGTGAATGAATTAAAAAGTGTATTATAAGGGCTGGGAATATGACCTAGTGGTAGAGTGCTTGCCTCATATACATGAAGCCCTGGGTTTGATTCCTCAGTACCACATACATAGAAAAAGCCAGAAGTGGCGCTGTGGCTCAAGGGGTAGAGCACAAAGAGGCTCAGGGACAGCACCCAGGCCTTGAGTTTAAGCTCCAGGACCAACAAAAAACACAAAAACATCACAATTAAAGTATTACAACAGTTGACTATTTCGAAATAATGAGGAGAGATTTTTTTTTTTTTTTTGACCACTCCTGGGGCCTGAGCACTGTCCTTGGCTTCTTTTTGCTCAAGGTTAGCACTCTACCACTTTTGCCACAGAACCACTTCTGGCTTTTTCTATACATGTGGTGCTGAGGAATCGAATCTAGGGTTTCATGTATGCAAGACAAGGACTCCACCACTAGGCCATATTCCCAGCCCATGAAGAGAGATTTTAAATGTTGCCAACATAAAGAAATGATGTGGGCTGAAGACAGATATGCAAATTACCTTGTCTGATTAGTACATGAGGTCATACTTGTATTGAAGTGTCACATTATGTCTATTAGTACTTATAATCAATATGTGGCAGGATAAATTTTTCAAGTAAGAAGTGTTTTCTGGTTTGGTGTAGGCCTTCCTCACATCCTCCTCCATTTGACTATCCCTGGGACATAGAGGTCTCCTTTCGTTTGAGTAAGAAGTGAGTCATATTAGCTATTTTTAATACATAGACATGTGAGAGAGCTATTTGATAGAGGAGTTGCTTGCCAACAATTGGATTAGAGAAGGCCCAGGGCTTCATGCCAGGTACTGGAGTGTGGCAGAAATGAGGACTAGACAGAACAGTACGTAAGCTGTTCAGACTAGAAAAGAAAATGCAGATGTAAAACTAAGGTTTAGTTTGAATAGTAATTTAGCATAGGTGTTGATTTAAGAAGATCTAGAAGGTATACAATTAATGGACAAGCTAATAAGGGGCTTCTAGAAGTGAGTGAATGATGACAGATTATGGCATACACTCAGCTCCTTATCATTATGTATTTTAATACCTAGGTGCTAAAAGGTGGCAGCTAAAAATAAAATGTAGTGTATTTTTAAACAGTAGATAGCTTCCCTTAGCTGGGTTTTTAGTTCTGTTCATGAACACAGACTTAACTTTATAAATAAAGGCATCTCACACTTAAACTTCAAAGCAAGAAGCAATGCTAATTCTTCCATTTATGAGTAAAGAAGTACATAGGCTGGACAATTATTTGCTTATTTATGTTTATTTGTTTTTGTATGTTGTACCTTTATAGATAATACAGACAGAATAGGAAACCTTAGGACAATATAGATGCAGAATTCCTCTAGCATGGGGCTGGGGATCTGGCTCAGTGGAAGAATGCCTGCCTGGCGAGCGCAAGGCCCCGAGTTCGGTCCCCAGCTCCGGAAAAACAAACAAAAACTACAGAATTCCTCTAGCATATAGTCTTGCATATCTAGAACCAACAAACAAATAACAAAGCCCTCAAATCTTACAAGATTTAGGCATTTAGTGAGTCAATAATTTTCAACTGCTAAAACAAAAAAAGAAACACAGACTCTCCCTCATTATTTATTTACTTTAATTGTAGGCATAATTATATTAAGATTGGTTACCATGGTATATCTAGCCCACAGGAGACCAAAGGAACACACAACTACACATTTTCTTGGCATTAACAACTATACAAAGGATCTTCATATCTATTATTCATTACTCAAGGCAAACATAGCAATAGCACGAAGTGACAGTTGACAACCTGACAACCCCAAGGAGACAGAAGAATTCTAAGTAGCAAGCATATAAACAGCAAGAATAGTCTATAGCTGTGGCAAAGACAAAAAGACAAATCCCCGTACCCAGAATATACTATGTTTTAATTTTTTACATGCACTTATATATTACATTATACATCAGCTTTGGCAGCGTGAAAGGAAGTCACAATTGGGTGTGGGTATTTTTTCTTTTTTTTATGGATGACATTGGATCTAAAATTGCATCTAAAATGCAACTCTCATTTTGAGGTCAGTGGTAGAGAAACACATGGTTCAGTAATATAGGATACAATAGTTTGAGTATTTCTGTCAACTTATGGTTTCCCACTATCATCAGACAGTCTCTAAGTTTCACATCATTAGTTGTTCAAATCAGCACACTGTCTATCATAGCTAGTAAAATGAAGCAATTGAGATGAATTGCTTTCTACATAACCTATGTGTCTCAAGAAGGAGCAATCAACCTGTGAAATAGAAATTATTCGATCAAGTAAAAGTGAAAGTTATATCTTACTTGTTCTACACAGAGAGAGAGAGAGAGAGAGAGAGAGAGAGAGAGAGAGATTGCTGTTTATTAGGAGCAATCTTGCTGTACATTGGATATTGGTTTTCCTGAACTCCAAAGTCATATGTTCGAACCCTTACCCTCAGTGTGCATTAAGAAGTGGGTCCTCTAGCAGATAATTAGGCCTAAGGATGGAGAATGTTATGAATGGGCCAATACTTTTTTATAAAGGTCCCAGAAACCCAGCATTGGTGGCTCATGCTTATAACCCTAGCTACTCAGGAGGCTGAAATCTAAGGATCATGATTCGAAGTCAGCCTAAAAACTGGAAGTAGAGATAGGCTCAAAGTGGTGGAGTGCTAGCCTTGAACAAAAGAGCTCAAGGACAGCACCCAGGCTCTGAGTTCAAGCAGCACCAATGGGGAAAAACAGTCCTAAGAGCTCTCACTATTTCACATGTGAGGACACATAGTTTAGTAAATTATCTTAGAGCAAAGACAGCTCTCTATGAATGCTGTCAGAGAACCTATTTTAAATTTTTTTTGATGGTACTAAATCTTGAACTCAGGACTTTACCCTTGCTAGACATGTGTTTTCCTGTTTGAACCGTGTCTCTAGGCTTTTTCTTACTCTGATTATTTTTGAGATAAGGCCTTCCTTTTTGCCAAGGTCAGCCTGGACCTAGATTTTCTATTTATGCTTCCCAGAATGGCTGGTCTGATAGGCATGTACCAAAACTTCCAACTTTTTCTGTTGCAATGGGGGTTTCAAACTTTTTTTTTGCCTAGATTGTCTAGGAGCCATAATCTTCTATGAACACAACAACGTCTGCCTCCCAAGTAGCTAGGATTAGCAGGATGAGTTACTTTGGCCCAGTCAATATACCTGCTAGAACTTTTATGTAGGAACTGTGAGCAATACATTTTTGTTTGTTTTGTGCTGGTCCTGGGGTTTGAACTCAGGCCTGAGTGCTGTCTTTGAGATTTTATGCATAATTCTAGCACTCTACCCCTTGAGTCATAGCTCTACTTCTGGCTTTTTTATGGTCTTGTTTTGTTTTTTGTTTTTTTTTAGCCAGTCCTGGGCTTGAACTCAGGGCCTGAGCACTGTCCCTGGCTTCTTTTTGCTCAAGGCTAGCACTCTACCACTTGAGCCACAGTGCCACTTCCGGCTTTTTCTATACATGTGGTGCTGAGGAATAAAACCCAGGGCTTCATGTACACAAGGCGAGCACTTAGCACTAGGCCATATTCCCAGCTCTACTTCTAGCTTCTTGGTAGTTAAGTGGAGATAAGAATCTCATGGACCTTGCCTGGGCTAGCTTTGAACCATGATTCTCAGATCTCAGCTTCCTAAGTAGGTAGGATTATAGGTGTGACCCACCAATGCCTGTTCAATATTTACTCTTGCTTTTCTTTGTATATACCTGAAAATCCATACTAATGCCAATTTAGAACATGTGGTAAGGTGCCAGTAATGTTTCTCTTTTTTGTTATCATTCTTGGATGATAGCTACATAATATTCATTTTCCTTCTGAGGATTTAATTCAGAGCCTTGAATTCAAGTTTTGTTTGTTTGTTTGGTGGTACAGGGGTTTGAACTCAGGGTGGTGAGGGGTTTGAACTAGGCATGTGCTTTATCATTTGAGCCTCATCTTTAGCAAAAAAGCTTTCTTATATCAACACTAATTTGGACCTTTTTCCATGTATCCATAGTCACAAAGCTTAATGCGAGAGAATGGAGGTTTATTTTTAGGTGTGTGTATGGAAAAATTGGGGAGCTAAGACAAATATTCCCTAAGTTATTGAGTTACAAAATTGTGTCAGCTGCTATCTGATCATGGCCACACACTGCGATGTGATGATTTATAATGTCAGAGGTTAATCTATGTGCTAAAAATGTCAGGAAATACAAAGTGCTCTATGAAATGAATGCCCGAAGTAATAGGCAAGCAATTTTATCCTACAGCTGTACAGATGGTCTCGAACTTGGTAACAGCTCAACTTACAGTTTTCTAGCTTTACTACAGTACAAGAGAGATATGCATTCAATAGAAACCACACTTGAAATCTAAATTTTCATCTTTTTTTTGATTGTCTATGTAAGTATGAACACTATGCTAGTCAGCATCAGTGAGCCATAGCTCCCATATAATAATGAGAGACACAGCCAACATTTTTCAGTGTACTGAAATAATAAAAATGAAATCAAAGAAGTAAAAAACATTTTTATAAACTATAAGATAAGCAAGTGAGGTTGTTATTTTCACACAAAAACCATCTTAATTGATGAGTTTTATCTACATAAAGAATAGTTAGGCTGGGCGCTGGTGGCTCAAGTCTGTACGCATAGCTACTCAGGAGGCTGAGATCTGAGGCTTGCTGTTCAAAGACAGCCAGGTTAGAAAAGTCTGTGGGACTCTTATCTCCAATTAATCATCAGAAAACCAGAAGTGGTGCAGTGTCATAGGGATAAAGAGTGCTAGCTTTGAGTGTAAAAGCTCAGGGACAGTGCCTAGGCCCTGAGGTCAAGCCCCATGGCTGACAAAAAAGGAAAAAAGAAAGAATAGTGGCTTAGATAATATGGAATGAAGTTACTGTAAGGTCCACCCCTGGGAGGGCTCCATGCAGATATCCCAACCTGTTTAAGTCCTAGCCCAGTATCTGAGTTACCTAGGTAACTGGCACACCTGGAGGCAGTTACCTCCTCCTTCTCTGAGGTCACATCCAATCCACTTGGCCATATCTCCCACCGTTTCCTGTATAATCCAGCTCAACAGAGTTTACCCCTCCCTTTCCCTTTCTCTCTTACTCTCTCTTGCTACCTTTCTCTCTTTCCTTTTCTCTCGTTTTCTCTTCTTCCTCCCCTTTAGTCTCCCCACTCCTCCATCTTGTGTGGGCTGGCAGTTTGCTTTCCCCCCAATAAACTCCTTTCTACCTGAACCGTGTGGTGGGTCTCCTTTCCTTCCTGGCTAACCTTACAGTTACCAATTACAGTAGCAACAAGAAATTAATATATCGAAAACTAAATTAATTAGAAATGTACAGAAACAGAGAAAAAGACTTAGTACTCTTGAGACTTAACATGAAAATATCTAAAGACGTATTCTGCTAAAATGCCAGAATTAGGCATGATATTCCAGAGACATGTTAGAAACAAATTAGAATGATTATTGTGCTGGCTTCTAAGGAAGGAAATTTGGTAAATTTGGGCCCTTGACTGAGCATTAGGGTTTGGGGAAGGTAGCTAGGGAAAGACCTGGATTATTTACAAGTTTGTTTCTACCCCAGGCCCAGAAATAGATGAGGAATAAGAATGGACTTGTCTCTGAGGCATTTTCCTAAGAGGTGTGATTTGCAAAACCAGTTTTCCAACTGCACATGAAAACTCCAGTTTTGTTTATATGTTCACTAAGGATTTCTATGAGATGAGTCTTTTTAAAAATATTTGTTATAGTTATTATAAAAGTGGAACACAGAAGGTTACGGTTATATAAGTCAGGTAATGAGTACATTTATTAGACACCCCTTCCCTTGTTGTCTCCCAGTTTTTCCCATCCCATTCCTACCCAGAAGTTGTATTGTTCATTTTCAACATAGTATCTAGTGAGTAGCATTGCTACATTTGTTTATACTTTGTTCCTCTTTCTGTGCCTCCCTTTATCTTCCCAGAGTCAGATAAATGAACACACAGGACAGAAACGAAAACAAAAGCTTGAGCAACAAAGAAAGAAACCTCTTGTTTCCATTTCCTGGAGTTCATTTTGATGATGACAACAACGATGATGATGATGATGATGATGATGATGATGATGATTTTATTTTTGCTGGTCCTGGGGCTTGAACTTAGGGTCTGGGTCTGGGTGCTGTCCCAGAGTTTCTTTTGCTCAAGGCAGTACTCTACCACTTAAGCCACAGTGTCACGTCTGGCTTTTTTTCTGAATAATTTATTGGAGATGAGAATCTTATGGCCTTTCTTGGCTGGGCTGGCTTCAAATTTTGATCCTCAGATCTCAGCCTCCTGAGTAGCTAGGATTACAGGCGTGGGCCATGGGTGCCTGGCTCCAATAAATATTACTTTATAAGATCAGATGCACATAGGGTGAAAATCTTTAAGTGTGAAGGACAAACTGAATTCCTGTGTCCTGGGAGTCATGAGGCCTTAGACAAACACGAAGGCAGATGTATAGGGGCTGGGAATGTGGCTTAGTGATAGAGTGCTTGCCTAGCATGCATGAAGCCCTGGGTTTGGTTTCTCAGTACCACATAAACAGAAATAGCCAGAAGTGGTGCTGTGACTTAAGTGGTAGAGTGCTATCCTTGAGCAAAAAGAAGCTCAGGTACAGTGCTCAGGCCCTGAGTCCAAGCCCCAGGACTGGCAAAAACAAAAACAAAAACAAACAAACAAAAAACACAGGTGCAAGGACACCATGTTTACCTCTACTCCCTTAAAGCAGTGCACATTTGAAATCGTAGTTACTTTGGAAAAATAAAAATAAAAAATAAAAAGGTACATGGTCAACAAATATAAAGGAAACATATTGTTTACTAATAAAGTAAAGCACTAGAGTTAGGTAATAGTGACTCACCCCTGTAATCCTAGCTACTCAGCAGTCTTAGGTCTGAGAATCTTGGTTTCCAGTAAATCTGAGCAGAAAAGTCCATGAGGATGATTTTATCTGCAATTAATCAGTTAAAAAAAGCAAGCTAAAAAGCTAAGGGACAGTGGACAGTTCCCAGGCCCCAAATATTCAAGCCCCAATAAACACACACACACGTGCGCGTGTGAAGCTCACTAGACAGATATGAATTATCACCAATCAGATGGAAAACCCCTACTTTTCTTTAGCTGTAAATTATCTCAAATGATTGCAAAACCATGAGAAAAAGATTTCTTTTATGTTGGTAAAGGCGGTTATGAATTCACGATTTTCTAGAAGGCTTTATGGATTTCATTCATTAAAAGTAAAATAATTTTTGCCTTTACTAAAAAAAATCATGATTCTGAAAATGTACTCAAAAAATCATATACGTTCATAAGAATATATATATATATATATATATATATATATTTTTTTTTTTTTGGCCAGTCCTGGGCTTGGACTCAGGGCCTGAGCACTGTCCCTGGCTTCTTTTTTTTTTTTTTTGGCCAGTCCTGGGCCTTGGACTCAGGGCCTGAGCACTGTCCCTGGCTTCTTCCTGCTCAAGGCTACCACTCCGCCACTTGAGCCACAGCGCCGCTTCTGGCTGTTTTCTGGATATGTGGTGCTGGGGAATCGAACCTAGGGCCTCATGTATCCGAGGCAGGCACTCTTGCCACTAGGCTATATCCCCAGCCCCCCTGGCTTCTTTTTGCTCAAGGCTAGCACTCTGCCACTTGAGCCACAGCGCCACTTCTGGTCGTTTTCTGTATATGTGGTGCTGGGGAATTGAACCCAGGGCCTCATGTATACAAGGCAAGCACTCTTGCCACTAGGCCATATCCCCAGCCCCTCATAAGAATATATTAAGAAAGATGTTTATTGTTTTACTTTTGCTTATCATTACAAAGTTTGTAATATTTCAATCAAACATAGGACATATGTTAACTACAACCATATAAAATTGTAATATGCACCATTAATCATGATTTGACAGATGTCTGTTTATTGAGATGGACAGTGTGTTATGATGTGTCAAATAAAAAAGGAGATTTTATGTAAGAGTATATATTTATGACATCATCTAGCTAAGATTTCTCAATTCAACTGTATCGGATTATACATGTACATATGTGTATATTAACACATCCATAATCAATAAATGTGTATGAGTTAGTAAATGGAATTGTGGATATATAAAATAATTTCTTGACTGTTCAACATTTTCTGTTCTCTTTTTAGTTTTGATTTTGCTGGGGTTTGAGTTTAAAGCCCTTGTGCTTACTAGGTAGGTGCTCTGTCACTTGAATAATGCCCTCCCCCCTTTTCTTTTCTTTTCCTTTCTTTCTTTCTTTCTTTCTTTCTTTCTTTCTTTCTTTCTTTCTTTCTTTCTTTCTTTCTTTCTTTCTTTCTTTCTTTCTCTCTTTCCTTCTTTTTCTTTTTTGACAGTCCTGGGACTTGAACTCAGGGCCTGGATGTTGAACCTGAGCTTCCTTTGCTGAAGGCTAGAGCTCTACCACTTGAGCCACAGTGCCACTTCTACTTTTCCTGTTTTTGTGGTGCTGAAGAATTGAACCCAGGACTTCATGCATGCTAAGCCAGCACTCTACCACTAAGCCACATTCCCAGTCCCTCTCTCCTTTTCTTTAGCAACTCTTTTTGCTTTAGGTTATTTTTAGATAGTCTCATTTTTTTTCTTGCTCAGGGGCTAGCCTAGGACAAGGCCTTCCTCCCTGTGCCTTCTACAAAGCAGATGTGTATACCCATGCCCAGCTTATTGGTTGAAATGAAGGTCTTATTAACCTTTTTGCCCAGGCTGATCTTGAACTGGGATCCTCCTCACTTACCAAGTAGTAAGGATTAGAGGTATGAGCCACCATGCCTGGCCTTACTTTCTACTGTTTTAAGGAAATAAATATGACCAGCTCATTTGGTGATGATAGAGAAAGCAAGAAGTTTCCCCATGAAAGCTTTTAGGTTTTTAATTTTACAGTTCCATAAAAGATCTCTCTTGGGCTGGGGATATAGCCTAGTGGCAAGAGTGCCTGCCTCGGATACACGAGGCCCTAGGTTTGATTCCCCAGCACCACATATACAGAAAACGGCCAGAAGCGGCGCTGTGGCTCAAGTGGCAGAGTGCTAGCCTTGAGCAAAAAGAAGCCAGGGACAGTGCTCAGGCCCTGAGTCCAAGGCCCAGGACTGGCCAAAAAAAAAAAAAAAAAAAAAAAAAAAAGATCTCTCTTTGCTATAGTTTACTTTAAACCCTCTCTGTTAGTGCTTTCCTGAAATCCCCAGGTGTGTTTACAGGTGAGATGTCACTATTTTGGCACCTGTTCTGACATAATATCCTTAGGCAATTCCAGTCAACCAAAAACTTTCTCAGTGTGTTTTGTGTGTGTGTGTGTGTGTGTGTGTGTGTGTGTGTGTGTGTGACTCTGAGAAGTGATCTAATAAAGCAACAAAAGAAGAATAAAAGAAGTTGCTCCTGGGGATGTATGTATACATACTCACACAGTTTCGGACAGAAGTTCTGGAACCTAGTTGACACACAGACACATAGATACTCAGATCACTTTTCCTATAATCTGACAAGCTGAATTAAAGCTGGTAGGTATTCTAGCACTTAAAATTTTCATTGTTATTATAAAGGTGATTACAGAGGGGTTACAGTTACGTAAGTCAGGTAGACAGTACATTTCTTTTTAAACGATGTCACCCCTTCCCTCTCTTTCTCCCAGTTTTCCCCTCCTGTCTTCTCCCACCAGTTGTCTAGTTCATTTTCAACATAGTGTCCAGTGAGTTCCACTGCTGCAGTACTCTAGCATTTAAAGCCAAGTAAATCAGTCCTTTAAGATACCTTTTAAAATCCCTGTGGAAAGGTGAATGAATGGTGTTGAGATTTTAGGGATTGAGAAAGACAGTATGTGAGTCAGAAAGACCAGTTTCCAGACTTGTAATATGACCTTTTACATGTTAGAACATCTTTTAACTAACAAACAAGTTATGGGCAGTCTGGAAACTAGAGAATCTATTTGAGTTTTTTAAACAATTGCAGGATCCAGAAAGGAGGACTGAATCACCCTAGTGAAATCTGAATGCTTTGAGGTATTTTGAATGTACACTAGAATTTACAAAGCTATAGCACCTGCCCAGCAATGTCTTCTTATCAGGTAGGTTTGCATACTTGTGAAAATATACACACCTGTGCAGATGTTCAAGGAATAAAAGTGCTTGCTTCAACATATGCTCTTTTGGATAAGACTGTTATAGTAACATTAATTCTAAGCTTTCTTGCTTTGCTAGTAAATGATTAGGCAAATCATTATTGTACAAAGCAAGTATAAGGAAAGGTGGCCAATAAACTACTTTAATTGGTCCAGTACATGAATTAAACTGGTTTCTGAGAATAGGATTTATTTGTTTATTTGTTTTGTTTTTGTTGCCAGTCCTGGGGCATGGACTCAGGGCCTGAGCACTGTCCCTGGCTTCTTTTTGCTCAAGGCTAGCACTCTACCTCTTGAGCCAGCCACAGCGCCATTTCCGGGTTTTTTCTATATATGTGGTGCTAAGGAATTGAACTCAGGACTTTACGTATAGGAGGCAAGTACTTTACCACTAGGCCATATTCCCAGCCCCCTCTGAGAATAGGATTTATAGAGATGGTTATTACTGGGGAGATAGAAATGGAGGATGGTAACTTCCTTTATGCCTCTGACCTCCACTAAAACATGCTGACAATTACAAAAATGTCTGGGATCTTTTAGTATTTATTGGCAAGCTTGATATTACTTCTCATTGGTGTATTCCTCATTTCCTTAGAGGAAGGAAGGATAGAAGTGAATAATAAACTAGACAATGGGTAGTTTAGTAGGCCACAGGGTTTTCATTTTGTTCTTCTAGTTAAGGAACCATAGTATGGGGCCTATAGCTAGGGCAAAAGATTCTCTACTCAGCACTTCCAGGGAGGCAACATCATTACTAGTATGATTGTGATCCCTGTAAAAAGATGCCAGAGGGGTTGCTATGAAAGAAATAGTCACGTTGGCTCTTACCTGTTCCTTATGACCTCATCTACGTTCTGAAGCCTAACATGGTTTACTGTGGCTCTCCACAGTAACCCAATTATGATTTGCCAAAGGTTTTGCCAAAAATTTCAGAAAGGGAAAGAAATAATTTTCATGGTGGCCTAAGTAGGAAGCAATATAGCTCCTATTATCAAGTAGGACCTTTCAAAAGGCAGGGCAGTGGAATTCAGCCTTTAAAATCTGTCTTGTCTTTCACACAGTGTCAGAAGAAGGAGGTATAAAAAGCTGATTCTCCATGGCTCTGGTAAAGATAGATCCTGCTGACTAGGGCAAAACCCAAACGTTGACATCCAGGGAAGGTATCATGGAAGAGTTGGCATTGCCTGAAAGAGAGGTATTGTTGTTGGGTGAGCCAATGTCCCGGGGGCTGGGACTTGGCCAGCATGTCCTGTAACAAACACCCAGTCTGCAGAGCCACTTTTGTTTGTATTCCCAGACAGAAATGATTGCAACACATTTTCAGGGCCAATGTGAAAGCTCGGCCTGTAATGTACTGATCTGCTGTCAACTAGATTGTTACATTAGAAGTATCCAACTTGAAAAAAAAAAACAAAACTCCACAGTTGAAAGTACAGTGGTCAAGGGGTTATTTTTGCAATACTGATATATAGTGATTGCCAGGGTTTTTGTTGTTGTTGTTGTTTTGTTTTTTGCCAGACATGGGGCTTGAACTCTGGGCCAGGGATCCTTTTTTTCTTTTTTTTTTTTGGCCAGTCCTGGGCCTTGGACTCAGTGCCTGAGCACTGTCCCTGGCTTCCTTTTGCTCAAGGCTAGCACTCTGCCACTTGAGCCACAGCGCCACTTCTGGCCGTTTTCTATATATGTGGTGCTGGGGAATTGAACCCAGGGCTTTATGTATACGAGGCAAGCACTCTTGCCACTAGGTCATATCCCCAGCCCCCAGGGATCCTTTTAATAAAGACTCCTAACCTGATTGACTGAGTGCTGGTGATTTGATTGTCATGAGTTTGAGTCCTTGGTGACCAGGATACGACACTCAAGTCTAGAGTACTCTACCACTTTGAGCCACACTGCCACTTCCAGCTTTTTCCGTGATTAGTTGGAGATAAAAGTCTCATGGACTTTCCTGCCCCAGCTGGCTTTGAACCACAATCCTCAGATCTCAACCTCCTGAGTAGCTAGGATTACAAATGTGAACAACTGGTACCTGGCCAACTGTTTTCTTTTAGAGGGAGAGCAAACCTGGAGTTTTGTCAGGGAAGGAATATATTTGTTCTTCTGTGAAGAGTTTACTTTTCACCAGGCAGCTGTCATTTGGTGGGGCATTACATTTCACAATATTTGGAAACTATTTAATCTAGGTTGGAGTGAATGGTTTAGTCTTCCTGAGCTCCAGATCACCCATCTGCAAAATGGGGATAATAATACTTCTACTCACTGCCTCATGGTGTGAGTCAAATGGTTCAGTGGGAAATTGTACATGAAAGCACATATTAGCTACTAGATGTGGTACAGATGTTAGCGCAGCAGGGACTATTTACCTTTGAGCAGGTGGTTATTTGGGGGTCTGAAAGAGCATATGCTTCCAATCTGCGGGGGTCCAGGCTCCATCTCCAGTACCAAAACATAGCATCAACGACAGCTACCTTAGGTTATCTCTGTTAAAGGATTTTCATCCTCAAGCATTCTCCAAAAAAGAACTTAATTTGAGAGACTGAATTCTTCCCAGATTCAGTCCTAGCTGACAAAGAAACACAACTGCCTAAAAAGAAATGTTCACCTTCATTTGTTACCTCAGCAATAAAGTAACAGACTATTCAGTTCTGTATGAAATAGAAGAATAATGATCAGAGACGTCCAAAAGTCCCCTCAACCTGCAGCAGCAACAGATCTGGAAGAAAAGCTCAGTGGGGGGTGGGGTAGGGGTTAGGTAAAGGGTGGGGGATGAGCAGGGTGGGGTAAGAACCGGGGACTAACAGAAGGCTGGCCCCATCAAACCCCCAGAGTCCCTACAGCCTACTGTAGTCTGCACAGCAGGGCTGGGGGAAGGGCTAAGCCTACTTCAGGGATCAAAGAGAAACAGCCAGAACACTGTCTGCTCTTTGAGCAAAGATAATAGAGTCCTCTCTGTGCTGAAGAGAATGAACACACAGAGGAAGACTGGAAAACACAATACACCAAGAGCCGATAGGATTCCTTTATTTCATACCTCAAATGCATCAGGCTTGTCCCCAATTCCAAATCACTTTATTGAATTACAGGGTCAGCAAAATAAAAGGGTATCCCATTGGGGATTTTTCAAGCTGGAGGTTACCACTTTTTAATGTGAGGAAATAAGCTCAATGATTTGGCATCACTTATTTTTAATGCAATAAAATAGAATGGGAAGCAAAAATCATTGTATATCGTAGGAATAAATATTATTTATGGAATTTTTGGTGTGTGTGTGTGTGTGTGTGTGTGTGTGTGTGTGTGTGAAAATGAATCTTTTTGTGGGTCTTAAGAGGCTCAGTCAAGACTGAGGTCTCCCTGCCCTATAATGGAGACTACTAAAATCAGTCCTAGAAGACGAGGCCTTTAGAAAGAAGGGAACTTCATAAGCTTCACAGATCATGTTCACAGTACCCCTCCTGCATTCCTTGTCTGTACAGAATGTCACAAACAACAGTGCTTCCTGGGAATAAAAGAGTCACTTCTTCAGGAAAGACCTCCAAGATCATAGGTGCATTTTCATGAAGCTAATGCTGTATGTCAGAAACTGAGCAACCTCCTTCTAAGCCCCTAATTAAGACAAAGGGATGGGGAGAAAAGGTAATAACATGCTTCAAATTGAAGCTACCACTTGACCACTGTTCATTAGAGAGCCACAGGAGCTGTGGACTATATTTAAGGGGAGTCTGGGATGATTGGCTGGCTGTGTCGTGTGTGTGTGTGTGTGTGTGTGTGTGTGTGTGTCTGTGTGTCTGAGAGAGAGAGAGAGAGAGAGAGAGAGAGGAAACAGAACTGTCCAAATGCATCTCATTATCAGTCTTGTTCTCAGCTTATTTTTCCTGCCCTGATTTATCTCTTATACTTTTAATCAAATTATATTTATAACTTGCTTTCTGTCTCACAAAGCAGATGAGAGTGCATAGAGAGGGAACACAGAGAGGAAACCATACAAAAGACTCTGCAATGGGCTGGGAATGTGGCTTAGCAGTACAGTGCTTGCTTTGGATGCATGAAGCCATGGATTTGATTCCTCAATACCACAGAAACAGAAAAAGCTGGAAATGGCACTGTGGCTCAAGTGGTAGATCTCTAGCCTTGAAGAAAAGAAGTTCAGGGATAGTGCTGAGTCCCTGAGTTCAAGCCCCAAGACTGGTTAAAAAAAGAAGACTGTAAAAGGGTAGAGAATATTTTCTAATTCATTATAGATATAGATAAACACCAGAGTGAACTGATTGTTGATTCTAAATCTCAAGGAATTAAGAATAAAATTTGAAAAAAAAAAAGAATAAAATTTGAAGTCAACAGATGGAAGAGCGGCTGGGAATATGGCCTAGTGGCGAGAGTGCCTGCCTTGTATACATGAAGTCCTGGGTTTGATTCCCCAGCATCCCAAATATAGAAAATGACCAGGAGTGGCGCTGTGGCTCAAGTAGCAGAGTGCTAGCCTTGAGCAAAAAGAAGCCAGAGACAGTGCTCAGGCCCTGAGTTCAAGGCCCAAGACTGGCAAAAAATAAATAAAAAATTAAAAATTAAAAAAAAAATCCTGGCTCAAAAGGAACAAAAAATTTGAGTCTGGGGATATGGCCTAGTGGTTAGAGTGCTTGCCTCCCATACAAGAAGCCCTGGGTTCAATTCCCCAGCACCACATACACAGAAAAAGGCCAGAAGTGGCGCTATGGCTCAAGTGGCAGTGAGCAAAAAGAAGCCAGAGACAGTGCTCAGGCATTGAGTCCAAGCCCCAGGACTGGCCAAAAGAAAATAGAAAAAACCAGATGGAGAAAAGGCCTACCAACAGTAGACAACATCATTTTCTGCAAAATCTGAATGACAAGGAAAGAATTAGTATGTATGTGCCAGTATTTCCCAAAAGAAATCCCTATAAAGTTGTATATCAATAAAATAACAGATAACTATAAACGTAATTCAAATCACAACACTACACTGAGATTGCATCTCACTCCAGGAAGAATGACTGTCATTAAGACAATGGACAAAGGCTGGATGCTGGTGGCTGGTAACCCTAGCTATTCAGGAAGCTGAGATGGGAGCAGCACAGTTGAAAGCCAGCCCAGGTGGGAAAGTTCATGAAATTCTTATCTCCCAATAGCCACCAGAAAATGGGAATTGGCATTGTGTCTCAAAATGGTAGAGCACTAGCCTTGACCAAAAGAGCTCAGGGACAGTGCCAAGCCCGGAGTTCAAGCCCCACAACCACCCCTACTCCCACCACCACCACCAACAACAAAAAGGACAACTGCTAGTGACATTGAGGGTAGAGTAAGAAAACCCTCATCTACTGTGGTGGGAATGTAAACTAGTATAATTGCAATTGAAATCAGTATGGAAGTTCATAAAAATGTGGAAAATAGATCTATATTTCGACTCTGCTCTGTATGCCATTCTTGGGTATATATTCAAAAGAGTGTAAATCAACATACGAGAGATATCTGCACACTCATGTTTATCACAATACTTTTTACAGTAGCCAAACTGTAGAATCCTCCTAGGTGCCCACCAACTGCTGAGAGAATATAGAAAATGTATGTGTATACACACACACACACACACACACACACACACACACACCACACATACACACATACAGTAGAATAATATTGGGGCTGGGAATATGGCCTAGTGGTAGAGTTTTTGCCTCACATACATGAAGCCCTGGGTTGGATTCCTCAGCACCACATATATAGAAAAGCCAGAAATGGTGCTGTGGCTCAATAGGTAGAGTGCTAGCCTTGAGCAGAAAGAAGCCAGGGACAGTGCTCAGGCCCTGAGTTCAAGCCCCAGGATGCACCCCCACCCAAAATAAAAGGAGTATTATTGAGCCATAAAGAAGAATTAAATTATTTGGGAGAATGGATGGAACTGGAGATTATCCATCATATTGAATGAAGTGAGACAAACTCAAAAGGCTAAATATCACGATTTTACTTATATATAGAACCTAGATATAAAATGAAAAAATCACAATAACAAAGAGACCTCAAATGTGTGGACATGGTAGGGGTTGGGCGTGGGAAGGGAAACCTTAATGGGAAGAGAAGGGGAAATGAACAGAGTCAGGGTGGTGAAGAGAATGGGGGTGCATTACATACATACCTGTGTTTGTTGTATTATGTGTAGAGCATAAAAAATACAAATAACATCAAAGGTTTTTTTTAAAAGGGAAGGAAGGAGAGAGAGTTAAGGGAATGTAATGGAGGAAGTGAACTTGCTCAAAATATACCATATTCATATATTCAAATTTCACATAAAAGTTCTCTGCATTATATGAACAAGCCCAAAAAGGAAAAATAAAAGTGTAAACAGAAGAAGAGAAGGAAGAGAAGATCTGTTCCCACCTAATTGTAAAAGAAATTAGCTAAGGTTTTACTGTGGTGTGGCCATTACAAAATACCATTTAGTGATGAGTAAGTTTCTTTATCTTCCCAAGAAATCAGAGTAAAGCATCTGAAACCGAAGCCATAGGAAATCCTGGGGCTCAGATAACTTATCCAGTAAGACACCAAAACAGCACTATTGCTTTCAAGCAGCCTGGCTTAACCTTGAGCAAAACCTTTCCCCACAGTTGAGCTCAGTGAAACAGACATTCTGTCAACTGTAACAGAGACAAGGATTGTAGCTGTAATTATGGACTGATAATCTGGGACAGCTTTAGTTAAACAAACCAAATCAGCCCTTTATCATTAGAGAGGCACTGTGGCTTTGCTCCTTCGGCCGGACATTGGTGTGGGAGAGAGGTTATTGGAAAGACTCACCACTGTTGCCAGTTTTGCCTCTATCTAATCTCTAGCTAGAGCTCAGCTTCTCCAAATAAAGAATAGATGCCACTTTCCCATCTCACAGAGTTGTGGGGAAAAAAAAAAAAACAACAACATCAAAAGGACAGTGTACAAAAATAACTGGATACTTAAGTTTTTCCTGAGTTTATGGGGCTGCGTCTTTTCTCTGGGTCAGTGGCATGAGATGGGGCTCCTTCTCCGATTTTGCTCTTTCTCCCCACACTTCTGGTTAACCTGGTCAAACAAAGACTTGGGATTTGCTGTCATATATATTTTTTAAATTTTTAAAAATTGGTCCTGGGGCTTGAATTCAGGGCTTAGGCACTGTCTTTTACCCCCCCCCCCCCCTTTTTTTTCCTTGAGGCAGGTGTACTATCATTTGAGCCACAGCCCCACTTCTGGCTTTTTGGTAATTAATTGAAGATAAGAGTCTCACCAACTTTTCTGCCTGGACTGGTTTCAAACCACAATCTTCAGATCTTATCCTCCTGAGTAGCTTGGGTTACAGGCACGAGCCACTGGTACCCAGCCTTAGACTCCCCCAGGTGAATTTCTTATGGCTGGGATTTCAGTTACTTGGAAAGCTAGGCAGTAGGGATAATTTTGAGGAGCAATAGTCTTTAAATCCCAGGGTGCTAACAATGATTAAGTGTGCCTCACTTATCTCTCCCCTATCTTCCTTCTGTTCTTCTTGCCTCCTCCTTTCCTTTCCCTTTCTATCAAATACCTATGTCTACTGTAATAGGGAGGTCAGATCTGGCCAGCTCCATCATTGACTGTGGAGAGGTGTCAGATTGACTCCAGCTCAGATTAGAGCAGAAGCCAACTCCATCTTCACTAAGATCTCCCCCACCCCATCCAGGGAAGTGCCCCTTTATTATAAGTTATGTAAATTGACCACCTGAGGCCTGGAAGGTTCAAGGGAACCTTTGCTCTCCCATGAGTGGGCGTATCCACATGACCTCAAATCTATGTGCCAATTCTAACTAGAATGATAGGTTGGTCCAAACAGATACTATGAGACAGACTGTAACTCTATTGGCCACCTGTGTGCGGCCTAGCATGCTCTGTAAGTGCTGTATCCTCATTGGCCACCTGCGTGTGGCAAGTTTGACTGTGATGTTTGCCTTATAACCTGGCTGGAAGGCTGCACTGCACGTGTGTGCGGTTCTGGCTCCTGAGAGTCTGTTCCGCAACCCTGAACGCGTGGTCGGCAGTTCTGGCTCCCAAGTCGGGGCCCCGACCAAGGCCGGTCAGTTCACTTTTTGTTCGCCTTTTCCTTCCCCAATAAATCCATCTTTTTATCATCTTGTAGCTGGAGACTGAGTGGTGGACTCTAGGGGGAACCAGGAATCCCCTCCCTTTGGGGGGGGGTGACTCCATTACAGTTGTGATGCATTGGCCAGGAAGGGTCCTTAACCACATTATTTTGTTGGGGAAGACACCCAGGTGAAGAAAAGGAACCTCTGGAGGTATGTCTAGGGCCTCCTGAGTGGGCCCGCCGGTAAAGGTGCGCTGGGAAGTGCACAGTCTGGGGCTGCCTGAGTGGGCCCATCTGCAAAAGTGTGCTGGAAAGTGCACCGGCTGTAAAGGTGGTCTCTGGGGCTGCCGAGGGGGCCCATCTGAGTCTGAAGGCACACCATCTGTAAGCCTGAGACAGAGAGAAGCTGGACGCGCAGAGCTCTGTAAGGCCAGGGCGGTCAAGGGACATCTTGACCCCCTTCTGAAGGTCCTCATCAGGACATGTATGAATTTTGGAGTTCTGACCTTGTTCCTTGTTCTGTGTCTGTTCACGCTTCTACTCCGGCTTGCTAGTATTATGATTGAATTTTCTCTGCAGGGAAGCATGGGACAAGCAAAATCCGCTGAGGAACTTCTCTATCTGTGTCTGTTCTTGCTTTTGCTTTTGCTTGTTATTGTTGTTATCAGATGTGTTTTACAGGAAAACATGGGACGACAAGTGGCTTCTGCTGAGAAACTTCCCCTAAACCTGGTTTTACAACATTTTAAAGATTTTGAAAAAAAAGCTAAGTTATCTGGTGATTGTGTCTTCCCTGGAAAACTGACTACTTTCTGCCGGCTAGCATGGCCTACCCTTGGCACTGGGTGGCCCTCAGAAGGGACTTTTAATCTCTCACTTATTTATGAATCCCAGGCAGTTATTTTCAGCGACCGAGGATGTCTGGACCAGGTTCCGTACGTTGTAGCCTGGCGCTGTCTAATAGAGGAACCTCCAGAGTAGCTGAAACCCCTTTTGCCTTCCAAAAATATCTCAACCACAGTTTTGGCTTTGAAATCACGGCCACCACTTTCTAAACAGCCTAAGGCCATGCTGCCTCTCCCGCCAGAGGAGGAGATCTTTCTACCACCTTACTCAACCCCCTCTCGTATCCGCCCTCGGGTGCCTACTGACCTCTCCCCCAGGAAGTCAGATCAAGACCTCTTGAGCCCATCTCATACTGGCTCTGGCTCTTCATATGGGGAGGCTGGGAGAAGGGATAGGAGAGAGAGTCACCCCTCGGCCCTCCAAAGTAGGAATCCCCTTCCTCCCCTGCTGTACTTCCAATTCAACAGGTGGGACCCCCTGAAGAGGGTCAGCTTCACCCTTATGAGGTTCATGTCCCCTTCGCTTCTAATCAATTAAATTGGAAACAGCAGAACCCTCCCTTCTCAAAGAAGCCTCAGGCACTAATAACCCAGGTGCACTGATGTCCTAGATCTCCTCTTCACCACTGAAGAAAAAGACTGGATTCTCCAGGAAGCCAAGAAGCTGGTCCCAGGAGACAACGGCAGGCCATCAGAAGACCCCAGAAGACAGAGGAAGCCCTCCTCTCCCGGAATCCGGACTGGAACCCAAATTTGTCAGCAGGTAGGGAGCGGCTAAAGGTTTATCCCCAGACAATTCTGGGCGGTCTTCAGTCTGCTGGAAAGTGCCCTATGAATTTGTCTAAGGTAGGGGAAGTAAGACAGGGAATGGATGAGTCCCCGGCAGCCTATTTAGAAAGGCTACTTGATGCTTACTGTACTTACACTCCTATAGATCCAGAGACTGAAGAAAATAAAAAAGCTATTAATGTAGCATTTGTGGGACAGGCAGCTCTGGACATTAGAAAGAAGATTCAGAAAATTGAAGGGTTTGAAGGAAAGAATTTGTCGGAGTTAGTGGAGATTGCCACCCGAGTTTTTGACAACAGGGATTGTACAGAAGAGAGACAGATTAGGAGATTGGCTAAGATTTTTGCTCTCTCTCAAGAGGAGCAGAAGAGGAAGGCAGGCCCTGAGCCCCATGAGAGGAGACCAGGGAGAAGAGGAAGTAGGGGAAGAACGTGGAAGTTAGAGATGGATCAGTGTAGCTACTGTAAGGGGAAAGGGCATTGGAGAGAAGAATGCCCTAAGAGAAGGGAAGCCAAAGCACTGGCCTTGGATGATTGACAGAGTCAGGGCTCTCCCCTCCCAGCAGAGCCCAGGGGAACTCTAAAAGTGGAGGGAAAACCAGTCAAATTCTTAGTGGACATTGGAACAGAAATGTCATTTTTAAATCAGGCCTTAGGGCCAATGGCCAACCAAAAGATGAAAGTACAAGGGGCCACGGGATCTAAAACTTATCAACGGACTACAAGTCGAACAGCGGACTTGGGCAAAGGAACTGTGACCCATTCTTTTTTAGTAATGCCCGAGTGTCCATACCCCTTGTTGGGGAGAGACTTATTACCCAAATTGGGAGCACAAATCAAGTTTGAGGACACACAGATTAAAGTTGACTTGAGTCCCCCATGGGAGAACCAGACCCTAAAGCTATCACTGCCAATAGCCCAGGAATATGTTCTGCACCAGGCCAATGAAAACAGTTGCCCTCTCAAACTCCTCCAGGAGCTCCAAGAGAGGTTTCCCCAAGTGTGGGCAGAAACCAACCCGCCAGGCCTGGCTGACCATCAGAGCCCAGTGCTGGTTCAGCTGAGGGCTTCTGCTGAGCCTGTGAGAGTGAGACAGTACCCCATGGCATCAGAAGCAAGAGAGGGGCTCAGGGTCCATACCAACTGCCTCTGACAAGCGGGGATACAGGTCCCATGCCAGTCGCCTTGGAATACACCACTTCTTCCTGTAAAGAAGGCAGAGACAGGCGACTATAGGCTGGTGCAAGACTTGAGAGAAGTGAACAAGAGGGTTGAAGACATTCACCCAACTGTCCCTAACCCATATACTCTGCTCAGCATGCTTGACCCCAAGAAACAGGTTTATACAGTCCTAGACCTGAAGGATGCCTTCTTCAGCATCCCGCTGGCAAAGGCCAGTCAGCCCATATTTGCCTTCAAGTGGGCAGATCTGGAGAATGGATATCAAGGACAACTGACCTGGACATGGCTGCCTCAAGGGTTCAAGAGCTCCCCAGCCATCTTTGATGAGGCACTGCACACGGACCTCCATGAGTACCGACTCTTTCCGCGAGGTTTCCTTGTTGCAATATGTGGATGACTTGTTGATAGCTGCAGAAACAGAGGAGATCTGATTACGAGCGACTGAAAGCCTCCTAAAAGTGCTATAGGAACTTGGCTACCGGGTCTCAGCAAAGAAGGCTCAGTTGTGCACCAAGAGAGCCATGTATCTCGGCTATGATCTCGAAGGGGGACTCAGGACCTTGTCGAGCTCCAGGAAGAAAGCAATCATGCAAATCCCCATTCCCAAGATGAAGAGACAAGTAAGGGAATTCTTGGGAACTGTGGGGTACTGTAGACTCTGGATTCTGGGGTTTGCTGAAGTAGCACGGCCCTTATATGAGATTACCAAAGGGCCAGGAGAAAATATTACATGGACAGAAGAAGAACAGGCATTCCAGACCCTTAAAAAGCAGCTAGTCTCAGCTCCAGCCCTGGCCATTCCAGATAACCACAATCCTTTCCACTTATTCATGGATGAAAAAGCTGGAGTAGGAAAAGGCGTGCTAACTCAGAAGTTAGGCCACTGGCCGATACCAGGGGCCAGTGGCCTACTTATGTAAAAAATTGGACCCAGTTGTGTCAGGATGGCCTGCCTGCCTTAGAGTGATTGCAGCAACAAATCAGCTAGTCAAAGACTCTAACAAGTGAACATTGGGGTAGGTAGGACCTAGTGGTAACTACCCCCCATGCGGTTGAAAACTTGTTGCGAAGCCCCCCAGACGGGTGGATGTCTAATGCCAGACTAACACAGTACCAGGCTCTGTTGCTCAGCCAGCCTAAAGTGACTTTCCGAGATTCCGCAGCCCTCAGCCCTGCCGCCCTACTGCCAGACACTGATCAGACTGTGTTGCGCGATTGTGCAGAGGTTGTGACCCATGTCCACAGCATTTGACCAGACCTCACGAATGTCCCACTACCTGAAGTGGAAAAGACACCGATGGGAGCAGCTATGTGATGGATAGAGTGAGGTTAGCAGGAGCTGCGGTCATGGAAGGGGACCAAGTTATCTGGGCTGAGCCGTTACCAGTGAGCACCTCAACACAAAAAGCTGAGCTCATTGCCCTAACCCAAGCTTTGTCACTGGGAAAGGACAAGAGGTCAACATCTATATCGACAGCAGGTATGCATTCGCCACTGTACATGTACATGGGGCCATTTACAAGGAACATGGGCTGCTGACAGCAGAAGGAAAAATCATCAAAAACAAAGAACAGATATTAAGCCTACTTCAGGCCATATGGTTGCCAAAGGCAGTTGCTGTAAGCACTGCCAGGACATTGGCAGAGAAACTCAGAGGAAGCAAAGGGGAACCGGAGATCTGACTTGAGGCTGCACAGGAAGTGGCTGCAGGAGATAGGGGCCGTTCTCCCAAGGCCAGCCCTCCCAGGGGAGCCCCAGTATTCTCCTGAAGATCAAGAGGCTCTCCAGTCTCTTCAGGACGTAAGTAAAAGGGGAAACTGGAAACAGACTTGCAGCGGGAGAATTATTCTTCCCCAGGTGTTAGGACGGACTCTCATTAAGCAAATACACCAATGAACCCATCTAGGAAAGAGCAAGCTAGCAGAATTATCTGCCGGTTCTACTATATACCTGAAATGGACAAAAATGTTAGACATTACCAGCCGGTGCATGCCATGCCAGAGGACAAATGCTGCTGGTGGAGTAGCCGTCAAAGGAAGGAGGGAAAGAGGAATGGTGCCAGGAGCCTATTGGGAGGTAGACTTTACTGAGGTAAAAACAGGCAAGTATGGATATAAGTACCCACTAGTTTTTTAGACACTTTTTCAGGATGGACGGAAACTTTCCCCACTAAGTGGGAAATAGCACAGACCTTAACGAAGAAGCTGCTAGAGGAGATAATTCCCAGGTTTGGACTCCCAGTAGCCATAGGCTCAGACAATGGCCCCACTTTCATCTGTAGGTAACCCAGCTTTTGGGTAAGTCATTGGGGATTAAATGGAAATTACATTGTGCCTATCACCCCCAAAGTTCAGGTCAGGTAGAGAGGGTGAATAGGACTCTAAAGGAGACCTTAACCAAATTGACCCTTGAGACTGGTGAAAACTGGATGGCCCTCCTACCATTTGCCTTTCTGTGGGTACGCTGTACACCAAACTTAAAGGGCATCACACCTTGTAAGATAATGTTTGGGAGGCCTCCTCCCTTATGCCCTAAGCTTGGTTCTGAAGCAATAGCTGAATTGTCTAACCAACATTTGTTACAGTCCTTACAGGCCCTGCAGAGCCAAAATGAACTTTACTCCCAGATCAAGGCTGCTTATGAGGAGCTGCCCAAGGATGCCCCAGCCTTCCACCCTTTTGTGCCAGGACAGGTGGTGTGGGTAAGGTGACATAAGACTGAGTCCTTGGAGCCCCGCTGGAAAGGCCCCTACACTGTAGTCCTGACCACTCCTACTGCTGTCAAGATAGATGGCCTAAACACCTGGATCCATGCCTCCAATGTCAAAGCAGCTAACCTGACCAAGGAGGACAAATGGAAGGTGGTGCAATCTGGTGATGACCCACTAAAATGGACATTTGTGAAACATTTGAACTAGTAATGTTCTTGGAACTTTGATAAAGAGTAACAATGGGCAAGTTTAAGTTTAAACTCCAAGTTTGAGTGTTACCAAATTTTTGGAGGTTCATTGCATTGTCAGAAGAGGAACTGAGGAAAAGACTTTGAAATCAAATTGCATTTCTAGATAAGAAATTTCGAAGCGATACTGTCCTATTGTTCCAAAGTGGAATTGCTATTCCAGTCTGTCCATAGGCTTTTTGTAACAGTTTTCAACAGACTCACAGAGGACAGATGATTCCTAACATTGTCACTTAATAAGTTCCAGGTAAGAGCATACTTAAAAACTATTTCTGTGTGGACCACCTTGTTGCCTTAATTGGAGTAAAGTGGCCTTATGTACAGACTCATGATCTGCGGTTCACAGCCAACTGGGGCAGAGAAAGGTCCCTGTGAGAGTCTTGTCTCTAATCAGCCAGCAGAATGCTGGGAACAGAGTTGTTGAGCTTTGAGGCTCAAAGTGGTAGAGTGCTAGTCTTGAGCTGGAGAGCTGAGGGACAGCACTCAGTCCCTGAGTCCAACTCCAGCGATGGGCCAAGAGACATGCCAAAGGTGCATTTACCTCAGTGGAAAAGTTACTCCTGGGACAAATGGAGCATCCAGAGGCAGCAAGCCACTGCTTGGATGGCAGAGATGGTGTCAGATCTCAGTCACCCATGTTTGGCCTTTCAAAAGTTGACCGGAGCTGGGAGGTCCTAGAAGAATAGTTTGTAAGCATGCCTTCCTAATGCCCATGTCTATCTATTGGGCAGGAACCTGCCAGTCGTCTGTGATAGTGGGTAGTAAAGCTAAGATTTTGGGGGGACATTCTTCCTGTGGTAACCTTTCCACTCCTCTGATTTAACTGGAGTTGACTAACTCTATTAAAAAAAACAAAACAAAACATGGGTGGCAGGCTACAGAGTCAATTCCAGGCTTGGAGTGGGAGGTGTGTCCAAATGTATTAGATTGTCCAGATGAACTAGGGTGTGACCTCAGAGAAGGTGTGCCAGTTACCTAGGTAACTGCATGGAGATTTAAAACAGGTGAGAACACCTGTAGCTGTCCTGGGGATGGACCTCAACCAGGTTCTTTCTGGGTGCAAGCTTAAGAGCAGCAGTCACATCAGAGTGGCTCTTGTATCATCCTTGCTCTCCCCAGAAACCTGTGGGTGGAGTCATGTTACAGTCCAGGCAAGATTAAGCTCTCCAAAGGAGAAATCAATGATTTGATTTTTATGTACAAGAAAAAAAACGGGGGAATGTAATAGGGAGGTCAGATCTGGCCAGCTCCATCATTGACTGTGGAGGAACTTCCGGTTGACTCCAGCTCAGATTAGAGCAGAAGCCAACTCCATCTTCACTAAGATCTCCCCCACCCTATCCAGGGAAGCTCCCCTTTATTATGATAAGTTATGTAAATTGACCACCTGAGGCCTGGAAGGTTCAAGGGAACCTTTGCCCTCCCATGAGTAGGCATATCCACCTGACATCAAACCCATGTTTCCTCCCATGAGTGGGCGTATCCACATGACCTCAAATCTATGTGCCAATTCTAACTAGAATGATAGGTTGGTCCAAACAGATACTATGAGACAGACTGTAACTCTATTGGCCACCTGCGTGCGGCCTAGCATGCTCTGTAAGTGCTGTATCCTCATTGGCCACCTGCGTGTGGCAAGGTTGACTGTAATGTTTGTCTTATAACCAGGCTGGAAGGCTGCACATGCGCGCAGTTCTGGCTCCTGAGTCTGGGCCCCTACCAAGGCTGGTCAGTTCACTTTTTGTTTGCCTTTTACTTCCCCAATACATCCATCTTTTTATCATCTTGTAGCTAGAGACTGTGTGGTGGACTCTGGGGAACCAGGAATCCCTCCCTTGATGGGAGGAACCCCGTTTCATTGTAGTGAACCCCACTTCATCTACCATCTCTATCAAAATCCTTCCTCTAAAACTAAGTTATTAATAACTGATTTTTTTAAATAGAGAAATATAAAAAGTGAAAACATGTTATTATGAAGGTGTAATATGGAACTCAGATCTGGCCAGCACCATCATTGGCTGTTGAGGGTGTCAGATTGACTCCATCTCAGGTTAAAGAGAGCAGAAGCCAATTCCATCTTCACTAAGATCTCCCCCGCCCTATCCAGGGAAGTTCCCCTTTACTGTGATAAGATTGTGTAAACTGCTTGACCACCTGAGTAGTAGAACATTCAAGGTTAAACCTGTGCCCTCCCATGAGTAGGCGTATCCACTTATGTCACTTGAGCCCCGCCAAGTCCATGTGCCAAGCCTAACATGATAGGTTGGTTCGAACAATTGCTATGAGACAGGTTGTAACTTCATTGGCCACCTGCATGTGGCAGGCTTGACCGTGTGGTATTTGACTTTATAACCTGACCCCGAGCATGGCCTGGGGCGCGCGGTCCCAGCTACTGAGTCTGGGCTGCAGCCAGGGCCGGTTAGTATACTTTTTACTTCCCAATAAATCCATCTTTTTACTTGAGACTGTCTCTGAGTGGCGGACTCTTGGAGGGATGGGGGATTTCCCCTACCCTTGGACCCCATTACAAAGGATGCATGTAAAGAAACAAGTACGTATAGTTAGCTAGGCTCTGGAGTACCTGCACACTTACTTAGGAGATCTGGAGGGAATCTTGTTAGTAAGCCACACATGAAGCAAAGACGCTGAGGCTGAGGATATCAGAAGTATTGGAATGAGAAAAAAAATTACTGTTATTATTTGCCAGTTATCAGGGGTTGAACTCAGGACCTGGGTGCTGTCCCTGAGCTTTATTGCTCAAGGCTAATGCTCTACCACTTGAGCCACAGAGCTACTTTTGTTTTTCTGGTGGTTAATTGGAGATAAGAGTCTTACACACTTTCCTGCCTGGGTTGGCTTTGAACTGTGGCCCTCAGATCTCAGCCTTCTAAGTAGCTAGAGTTAGAGGCATGAGCCACTAGTGCCCAGCAGAAAAATTAAAAGGTTATGTGTGTGAGTGAGTAGCAAGGGATAGGTCTGATGAGACAAGTGGAGTCATTGTGTTTCTTAAGGGTCTTGTCCTCTGTTGATGGTGATAGTGTAATGGGAATGGAACTTAGAGTTTTATACTTCCTTCTGCTTGATGGGTTTTACCTTTTCTCTTTAAGTTTAAAAACAACATTTATTTGGCAGCATTTGGCATAAGAAACAAAAGCTGTAGCACAATGAATATAATTTGTAGCTAAACTCTGAATAAAGTGGCTTTTAGAACAAGAACTTATGAAGAAAGTGGTTTGGATGACTAGAGTTTGCCTTCATGCCTCATTTTTCTTTCTTTAGTTTCATGCCTCATTTTTTATACAATTACCGCTCTGATGTCCTTATCCCTAGTGACACGGGTATCCACATATGAATTTCAGAGGGAGACATAATTAAACCTATATCACTTAGTAAATATTTTATCTTATAAAACAAAAATGCAGGGCTGGGAATGTGGCTTAGTGGTAGAGTGCCTGCCTAGCATGCATGAAGCCCTGGGTTTGATTCCTTAGTATCGCATATACAGAAAAAGCTGGAAGTGTGCTCTGACTCAAGAGGTAGAGTGCTAGCCTTGTGCAAAAGAAGTTCAGGGACAGTGCCCAGGCTCTCAGTTCAAGACCCAGGACTGACAATAAATAAATAAAAAGTAAAAATACAGTATTGAGCTCTGTACATTCAATCATTTTCATAGTTTAATTTTCACTCACCAAAAGACTCAGAACCAACCTTTCTCTTCTGGAAAAAAAAAAGAAATATTTTCTCATTTGTCAGATATCATAGATAATGTATTTCTCAGTCTTTTTATTACCTGAGCACACAGGAAGGATTTTATATACTAAGAAAACACTCCATAGTTTTAGATGTAAACTTATCCCTGTGCTACACTCAAAACATATGTGACAATGTGCTGGGGACTGGTGGCTCATGCCTATAATCCTACCTACTCAGGAGGCTGAGATCTGAGGATTGTGGTTCAAAACCAGCCTGGGCAGGAAAGCAGGCTCTAATGTCCAATTAATCACATAAAAACCACAAGTGGAGCTGTGGCCCAAAGTAGTAGAGCACTGGCCTTGAGCAATAATAGCTCAGGGATAGTACCTAGGCCCTGAGTTCAAGCCCCACCACTGACAAAAAGAAACAACAACAAAAAGTCTTGTGAGACAGGGTTGGAGGCATGGCTGACTAGAGTGCTAGGCAATGAGCCACAGTGTCAGATACTGAGTTTGAGTCTTGGTCTCAGACCTGAAAAAAACCAAACAACTTACAAGCTTTGTCAAGTATCTTATAGTCTGAAAGCACATACTCAGGTACTTCCACAACACCATTGAAATACCGAACCTCCACTGAGATAGAAGAAAAGAGAATTTTCTTTCTTTTCTTCTCCCAAATGGAAACTGTTTTCATTTCTTTATTCGGAGTGCTCAAAACAATGCCTGATACATTAGAACGAGCTTGATACATGAAGGAATGGAGGCTATGGAGATTCCCCCCCCCAATCAGGTTAACAACAGCGAACATTCCCCTAAGCTATTCACTTTTTTTGAATAACATTTGAGAGTGTATTGGAATCCTTGGAAAATGGGGATGGAGTCTCTACTTGACTGCCTCTCAGGAGAGAGACTTGCAAATTCTATACCCACTAGTGTATTCTAGTACATGGGTTCCCTTATATACTGAAAATGACCTTGGCCACTCCTGGAAGGAGATTGTCAGTTTCAGTAGGGAGTGCTAAGGTTATACCCTGCAATGAATGATTCAGGAGACCAAGGGTCAGCAGTAAGGGTTTTTTTGTTGTTGATTTTTTTTTTTTGAATCAATAAAGGGCATTGACTGAAAGCTCTATTTGTTCTATACTTCATCATAAGTTTATGGTAACAACAACTCCCTGTCTGTAACTATGGAGGTGTTGTAGAGCTGACTCAATCTTGATTAGGGAAACATGGTAGGAAATGTTGGGGGGAATAGAGCTGACTCCATCTTGATTATGAGGTCAACCTGACCCCAAAATTCTGCTTCTGTAAAAGGCTTGCTCGTTTGTTGCTTACTCTACCCCTTACATCAAGCCCCTACATCTGTGCTTTTACCTTTATAAACCCTGCTAACTTTGCTAACTGAAGGATTGGCGCTCTCAATCCAGATCCGCTGTGTCGGTGATGGTTGTGAGTCCAAGCTTGAGCTTTCAATAACTATCTCGTGCATTTGCATGGGAATTGGCTCCTTGGTGGTTTTTGGGGACTCCAAATCTGGGTATAACAGAGGATATTTGCTTTGCTAACAACTAACCAGAATTTGAAAGGTCCAAAGAGCCTGAACATCCTGTGTCTCACACTCCCTCCCACTCCTTGGCAGACATAAGCCTTATTCAACTCATCGTTTTTCTCCAAATGATCAAAATATAGCTTTTAAAGACTTAACTGAGTAACCCAAAGTGCCTTGGAAAAAACTTCTAGGGCTAGTTGCCTCTGATGGAAGGCGCGGCTCTTCAGGGCCCCAGCAGAGGAAGCGAGGAGATAACTAGGAAGTCCAGGAATAAGGAAAATATGCCTTCCTTCAAGAATAAGAAGAAAAAATCTCAACACCATTTTCAGCTTAAAACAAGCAAAGATTAAGATGTAGGTTGGCCAAAAAAAGTTTGCTGCTCAATCTTTGTGTAAAGTTTGTATTAGTATTCTTTGTTTATTTTAGTTTTTGATTCAAAACCTAAAAATACCCTAAGCGCCAATGTTGGCTAACTAAAGTAATTTGAAACAAATAATGGTGAAGGGTTTGGTTTTTTTTTTTTCTTCACACCTTGAAGTTCAAGGAATGAAACTCCAAGCCCTTTGAGTGATTTTTATAAATATAGCTTGATCCAGTCCTAATCTTGCTTACTGTTCAGAGAAACTGTTAAGCCACAATATCTTTTTTTTTTTTTTTTTTTTTTCTGGCCAGTCCTGGGTGTGGGACTCAGGGCCTGAGCACTGTCCCTGGCTTCCTTTTTGCTCAAGGCTAGCACTCTGCCACTTGAGCCACAGCGCCTGTTCTGGCCGTTTTCTAGATATGTGGTGCTGGAGAATCGAACCCAGGGCTTCATGCATACGAAGCAAGCTCTCTTGCCACTAGGCCATATTCCCAGCCCCAAGCCACAATATCTTGAATAACGATTACTGTAAAGCGATACTAGGTTTTGGACATGATGCTGAAGTACTTTCTGTGGTCTTAAACCTTTCTGTGTAGAGTTTTTGGAACAAGATATATATCTGGCAGCTCTTTAAGATGTCAACATTTTAATTTATATGCTCCCCTTGTTGAATCTTCCGGGGCACCAAGCCAAAACAATACATAGAAAGTGATTCAAAGCAGATTTTTTGTGGCATGGGAAATTGCGTGTGCATGTGTGTGCACACACAAACACTTTGTAGCAAACCCATTATCTGTGGTAACTGAAGATAGTCCCATCTTCTGCCAAATAATTATGAAGTCCTTAAAAATATGCCTGGTTACCTAATACAGTCTATTGCTTTAATCTCTTTTTCATACTCTTGACAGACTTATTTTTCTGCATAAGAACTTAGAATGTTAGATAAGATAGAAGAAAAGAGAATTTTCTTTCTTTTTCTTTCCTGTGACATTCTACACAGAAACAGCACAGGATGGGATGGACTGCTTAGTCCTCTCCTAAAGATGCGGCTTTCATCATCTCAAAGATATGATGGCTGTGTCAGCAATTGCCATGGCCTTGAAGTCTTGCTATCCCATCAAACGGTAGGAATGGAAAAATCACGAGGCACAATGTTGTAATCAAAGACAGGCCTTGGTATACAAGATCACTCATATTTTATTTGTAAGAAGCATAGTCATACCTCATGGTAAAGAGATGGGGAAATAAGATCCATACTAAAATGGCCATAGATGGAGTCAGCTAAAACACAAACGTTTCATTGTTGAAGGAAGGGAAGAATGATGAATATTGTTGCACGTCTTGGTTTGGGTTCCTTCCAAGGAGAGCCTAAGGCAAGGACTTGGGAATCTAGGTAATTTATCTGCATTTACCTAATGACTAATGGAATTCACATCAAGCAGTGAAAGTGAGGGAAAGGAAGGAGGGAAACAAAGAAGCAAAGAGGCCGATTAAGGGTGTGCTACTGAACTGGAAACAACTGTTATGGAAAATGGAGTCCAATTACTCTGGCGATTAACTTCTAGACTCACATCAACTGTGTTTCAGAATGGTCCCACCAACAGGCAGAAGGTGAAGTATAAATCCACTGACTTTGGTCTCCAGTTAGTACCTCCTCTGCACTTGCAGGCTGTGCCTCGCTGTGACTACGTGTCTGTGGTTGGTGGTGTCACCAAGGAATATTGCTGTACTCATTGGAGGCCAACATTGTCAACCTGCACGCAACTGTCCAATTAGTTGCACTGATGTCGGGTGGGCTTTGGGGGTGTGGCTTCTCTTTCACAAGAGACTTCAGGGCCACACTGTACAAGGAGAACAAAGGAACCTGAGTTCTAGGGCTGAGTGGGGGTTGGGAGACAGTAGATAAGACACCTTAGCAAGCTGAGTCAAAGTGGCGTTCTCCTTTCTTTTGGTTCCTCACTTTTCATTTCATTCCGTTGTTTTTCACAATCTTAACATTAGATTTATTCTGTTCACAGAAAGGATTGTCATTAATCGCTGAGTTGTTCAGGTCTTCTGTAAATTTAATCTTTTTTTTTGCCAGTCCTGGGGCTTGAACTCAGGTCCTGGACAAGGTCCCTGAGCTTTGTTTGCTCAATGCTAGCACTCTACCTCTTGAGCCACAGTGCCTGCCACTTGTGGCTTTTTCTGGGTATGTGGTGCTGAGGAATCGAACCCAGGGATTCATGCATATGAGGTAAGCACTCTACCACTAAGCCACACTGCCAGCCTAAATTTAATATCTCAAGCTCTCATAGTAACAGAAAATATCTGCATAGTTTGTTGATTTAGCGAGAAATCTATACTAAAGATTCTGTGACCAGTCAATGACTGGGATAGAGGCAAAGGGGAAGTGTGTCACAGATACCAGGAAGGAGTCTACTTCTGTTGAGAAACGTGCTCTTTAATGCTGCTGTCTGTTCTGCCTCTATCTGAATGTTATATGTTACTTAATGTCATGTGTACTTTAAATGTCTGCATGATGCACATAATGGAAGTAGATTTTTTTTTTTTTTTGCCAGTCCTGGGCCTTGGACTCAGGGCCTGAGCACTGTCCCTGGCGTCTCTTTGGTTAAGGCTGGCACTCTGCCACTAGAGCCACAGCGCCACTTCTGGCTGTTTTCTGTATATGTGGTACTGGGGAATCGAACCCAGGGCTTCATGTATATGAGTCAAGCACTCTTGCCACTAGGCCATATTCCCAGCCCCCTGGAAGTAGATTTTGTGAGCAAAAAACTGTATAGTTAAAAAGCATGCCAGGATGTCATGATGCCTGTAGGTCCATGGATGCCAGCCTAAGAGGCACGGCACCAAGTCCTGCCCATTCATATATTCCCCAAGTGTGTCCATGAGAAAATGGCACTGTATTAGAATTATTAGATATAGTCCGTCTCAATTCTATTTTTTCTTGGTCCATTTATATTAGGGTTGATACACCACAGGAAGAAGTCCGTAAGTATTAGAAAATCTTTCACCACTGTAAAGTTTGTGCAGAAGTAGAGACATTGGCACAGGCAGGGAGTGAAAGATAAAAGAAGGAACCATAAGTGGCAGAGTGCTAGCCTTGAGCAAAAAGAAGCCAGGGCCAGTGCTCAGGCCCTGAGTTCAAGCCCCAGGACTAGAAGAAGAAGAAGAAGAAGAGGAAGAGGAAGAGGAAGAAGAAGAAGAAGAAGAAGAAGAAGAAGAAGAAGAAGAAGAAGAAGAAGAAGAAGAAGAAGAAGAAGAAGAAGAAGAAGAAGAAGAGCAGCCAGGTCCCCGGGACTCACACCGGGGTACCTACTCAGGAGGCTGAGCTCTGTGGATCCTGTCTGCAAGTCAGCCTGGGCAGGAAAGTCTGTCAGACTTTCCAGTGAATCCCCAGAAAACTGCAAGTGATGTTGTGGTTCAGAGTGGTAGAATGTTAGCCTTGAGTGAAAAAGCTCAGGGACAGTGCTCAGGACCGAAGTTCAAACCTCATGACTGATACACACAGAAAAAGGAAAAAAAGACATAGAAGTGGATTACATACAAATCATTGTGTTTAATAAGGAAATGAGATTATTCTCATAATATCTAAGAATATCTTTACTGCTTTTATTTACAATTTCATTTAAAATGATGGTGGGTGAGTACAGTCATAATACTCAGTATATACACGGGAAAATGGAAACTTGAGGAGATGGGTGGGGTTGGGCTAGATGGGGAGAAAGGATGATGGAAGGGGTGACACTGATCAAGGGATGCTGTACACATAAATTGACATGTTGAGTTGAAACTCCTTGTACAACTATTTAAGGGTAATAAAAAATCAGTTAAAAAATAAAACTTTATTAAACAATTTTACCATAGTGGGGGCATGACTTTGAAAGGTATTTCTTTGCCCTTGACCCTTTCATTTGCTCTCTGCCTCCTGTCTGCCCAAAGGTGAGTCATTTTGTTCCATCACCTGCTTTCCACTGTGATATTTGGCCTTATAATACACAAGCCCAGAAGCAACAGAGCCAAGTGACCATGGACGGAGAAAGCATGAAGGGTTCAGAAGGCCTGGAATTGCATAAGCAGAGATTAATGGGTGATGTCTGTAGGAGTTTAGAAGAGCAGATGCAGATTGGAATGTGGAAAGTAAGGACTCATGAGGTTTTATATGGGAACAAGAACATTATTGGGAACTGGACGAGAGGTCATTCTGATTATATTCTGGCAAAGAACTTGCTCACACGTGGTCCATGTCCTAAAATGTGATGTAAGGCTGAATTTAAAAATGACAGATTAGTTACTCCAGCGGAGGAAGGTTCAAGGCAGCACAGAGGAATTTCTGACTCTTTTTAGCCACAATGAGAATCATGAGCAGAAAGCAGAGTGAAAAGATGGAAGAAACTTGCAGTTTCACCAGGAAATATAGGTAAGTACAGTTGAGTCCAAGCAAAATGTGTCTACCAAAGACCTTTATGTCACTTCATAGAAGCCAAATACTTTGTGTCTGGGTACTAGGGAAGATGCATTAAAGGCATCTCAGTAATTAACCAGACCCCATTCATTAAAAAAAAAAAGAAAGCACAAGAATGTAAAACTATAAAGTTTTCATTTGAAAGACGTTCTAGGATGGTAGCATTGCTGGCTTACAAGAAGAACTTGTCGGCCAAAACTTCTATGCCTCTATTACTGGTTTGTGTGTTGGAATTTAAAGTTTGGAACTGACTTTTTTATCAGGCTAGGACAGGTGGAAATGGCTGTTACAGGAAGGCATTTGGAAATATGGGGGGTTCCATAATGTTTTCCTTTCAGTGCCTCTAGGCAGAAACCTAGATAAGACATCTACGCTTCTATGGGAAGGGTTGGTAGTAAAATCATTATCCCTCACATGACACCTTTACAATGGCTGTAAGTGAAGGACTTGCCTCTCCCCACTAGGTCCATTCTTTTTTTTTTTTTTTTTTTTTGGCCATTCCTGGGGCTTGGACTCCAGGCCTGAGCACTGTCCCTGGCTTCCTTTTGCTCAAGGCTAGCACTCTGCCACTTGAGCCACAGCGCCACTTCTGGCCGTTTTCTATATATGTGGTGCTGGGGAATTGAACCCAGGGCTTCATGTATACAAGGCAAGCGCTCTTGCCACTAGGCCATATCCCCAGCCCTAGGTCCATTCTTTCTACTATTCAAAGATGGAATATGAAGGATTGACCCCCACCCTATTGCCCCAGGCTCATAAAGACATGAGCAGGCAGGGCAATTCACCTAAGCCTATCTGTAAACAATCCATTACTGTCCAAGGACAAGCCACCAACTTCCTAGACCTAGTTCCCATTTCAGTAACCTCTGCCTCTTTGCTCAGACCGTTATAAGCCTGGTCCCAAATTCACGCCCTTGCACAACCTCCAAACCCTCGGGAAGGTCGGTGTCCCTCACTGTTCCACAATAAAGAGTCCCGGCCTGTTGATGATTGAGTCTGACCTATTGTTTTTCTGTTCTCCTCCATTTTCCCAACAATAAGGAAGGTGCAACAGATATCTATCTATATTATCTATATCTATGCACCCTCTGTGTCTTCAGATTGTGATGACCAAGACAAAGCGGTATATTTTTATTTTGGTATGGTATATGGTTTATTTTTATGTGGTATATCTGGTATGCTATTGATATGCTGAATAGAATTGATCTCCAGTTTCAGGTCTGAGATTGTGGAGCTTCTTTTAGCCTTAAGAAGCTTTGGAAGTGGCACTGTGACTCAAGTGGTAGAGCGCTAGTCTTGAGCTGAAGAGCTCAGGGACAGCACGCAGGTCCAGAGTTTGAGCCCCATGACAGACCAAACCCCCCCCCCCGCCAAATAAAACCAAGGAAGCTTTAAACTTAATTATAGACATATGTAAGAGAACCAAAGCCATATAATTAATATTTTATATTAAAAATGATCTAACACTCACATGAATTTTAATATTTACAAAGCTTGAGAGTCACACTATTAATAAACTTATTACATACATGAGAATATTAATTAGAAGATTTTGCTTATTAAGTTAGACTATTGACAGAAAGAGGGTAGAGAGAGCTGGGCATGGTAGTACATACCTGTAATCCCAGCACTAGTGAAGCTGAGTTTGAGGTTTACTTGGGCTATGTCGTGAGTTGCATGGAATATATTTGATTTATTAAAGCTATTTAAAATGTATGAAGCTATTTGTTACACAACTGCACGTGTGGGATTAAAGATAATTCAAGAACTCTTTGCAAAGAGAAATGGTATACAATCTGTGTCTGGATGTCTATGTTTATGGTAGTATTAGTGATGCTGATAGCTCATAGGATGCTGTACAGAATATGAACTAAGAGCAATGGTTCTGAACAAGAGATCTTGGGGCAAAATGAGGTTTGTTTTCCTTTTACAAGTGTGTGTGTGTGCACGCATGTGTGCCCCAGTTCTGGGGCTTGTACTCAGTCTTGATGCTGTCCCTGAGCTTTTGTGAGTAAGGTTAGCTCTCCACCATTTGAGCCACAGCTCCACTTCCAGCCTTTTGGTGGTTAATTGGAAATAAGAGTCTCACGGATTTTTCGTGCCCAGGCTGTCTTTGAACCAGTTCTCAGCTTCCCAAGCAGCTAGGATTACCGGTATGTGTCCTAGTGCTCAGAATCTTTTCTAAAATTCAATCAAGTATACAGAAAAAAGAAAGAACTCTTATCATCTCCCTTCCCCTTTCCTTCGCTTTCTTTCTTCTTTCCCTCCCTCTTTATGTCCTCGTTGACCCTCTCTTACTCCCAATCTCCCTCTCTACTTCTCCCTTTCCTTTTCCTTCTCTCTCTCCCTCTTCTCCCCCTACTGCTTTTGGGAGGCAAAAATAGTTCGTTTTTTAAAGTTGACTAGACTTTTTAAAAAGACAACATTTGCAAGTTGAACATAAAACCAAAGACAGAGTATTTTCTTGTTTTTTTATTGCTTTTTGAGTTAGGATCTATAATAAATGGATCTAATTTCTTTTTCTTGCCAGTCCTGGGGCTTGAACTCAGGGCCTGAGCACTGTCCCTAGATTCTTTTTACTCAAGGATAGGATTCTACCACTTGAGCCACAGCACCACTACTGGCTTTTTCTATACATGTGGTGCTGAGTAATCGAACCCAGGGCTTCATGTATGGGAGGCGAGCACTTTTCTATTAGGCCATATTCCCAGCCCCCTAATTTTTTAGTAACTACTTAAGTCCTCTTTTTTTTTTTCTTTTGTTTCTCTCAGTTGTGGGATTTTTAAGGGCTGGGCTCTGTCCCTGAGCTTTTGGCACAAGGTTAGCTTTCTACCCATTTGAGCCACAGTTCCACTTCCATCTTTTTGGTGGTTAATTGCAAATAAGAGTCGCACAGATTTTCTTGTTCTGTCTGGCCTTGAACCCTGATCCTCAGATCTCAGCCTCCTGAGTGAGTAGCTTAGCTGCATGCATGAGCCACCAGGCCAGCATTTAAATCCTCTTTTCAACTTACAAAAACAACTCTGGAGGGCACCAAGCACCTCTGATGAGTACAGAAGACTTATAAAAGTCTGGTTGATAGGTAAATATATGTCTTCTAAGGAAGAGAGAAATAAGTTTAATGACTTTCGGGGGGGGGGCTATAAATTTTTTTGTCAATGGTTTCATTGTTACAACAAGACACCACTTTTGGAAATGTCAACAAGTAGATTTCCTTCCTTCCTTCCTTCCTTCCTTCCTTCCTTCCTTCCTTCCTTCCTTCCTTCCTTCCTTCCTTCCTTCCTTCTTTTCCTTCCTTCCTTCCTTCCTTCCTTCCTTCCTTCCTTCCTTCCTTCCTTCCTTCCTTCCTTCCTTCCTTCCTTCCTTCCTTCCTTTTTTTTTTTTGTTGACTGTGGGGCTTGAACTGCAGGCCTGGGTGCTCTCCCTGAGCTTTTCAGCTCAAGGCTAGAACTCAACCACTTGAGTCACAGCAGCAGTTCTGGCTTTTGCTGTTTATGTGGTACTGAGGAATCAAACCCAGGGCTTCATGCATTCTAGGTAAGCACTCTACCACGAAGCCACATTCCCAGCCATTCTCCTCTTTTTAATATCCAGTCTGAATGTGATTCTCTAGTCTTCCTGAGGCTGTAGACAGCAGGTACACTAATAAATTCCAGTCCGTGTAACTCAGCAGAATGTACTCGCAAAGATGGGTCACATAAAAATTAGTATTGCCCAAAGATGTCCAGTACCAGAAATGTGGAAATATTGCAGAGATCATAATGCATTGATGTCACCAGTTATAACAAGAATCTGAGACATGTCTTCTGAAAACTCTACATAGTAAATAATAAGCAGTGGAGATCTGGCCCTCACAGGCTGACAAAGTTCTGTATGAGAAGGGTTTGATAATGTGGGCACACTTGAGAAGGGAAGAAAACTTAGGAATTTAGTCCCTAAGGTCCTATTACTTTGTGGTAAGTAGGGAAGGTTAAGTAAGATATTCACAGATAATATTTAGGAAGTATTTGAAAACAGAGGCAAGGCAGGGTGATAGCCATGAAGGGAAAGCTAGCTAGGACCAGATAGCAGCCACATTTGCCATCTGTGTTAGTCTGATGAGAAGATGAAAATTAGATAGAAAAATAAAAATCAGGGAAATATGAGTGGACAGGTTTGCTTGGATTTGAATGGTTTTGAAAGCCCCAGAAATCATTCATTACATTTCTCAGGAGTGTATGCTCTGTAAAGAGCAAATCCAGAAAAGTTTGGTATAGAACTAAATGCCTAGACCAGAAAGAAAAGGGAAGGGGGTGCAGTCTACTTATAATAACTTTAAGAAGCAAATGACATGTTGGAAACTCACGTTAGGCCTGCCTGAAAACTGGAGAGGTAAAACACTAGGAAATGAAACCCTCAAAGCATATCCCTGACTGAAGGATACCAAAGCTTTGTCAGAAAGAATTGTTCTGCTTGTTTTGAGCTATAACAACTTCCTCAAGGTGAAGGAGTTGGAGGTACGCAGCACCAAAGATTTGCTTCATAGCAGAGAATAGAACATGCATTTTTGGCCTTTGCTTTTACGGAATAATCTGAATCTCTATTTTTTTGCCATTGTGAAGTTGTTTGACCTACATGTATGAAGCAACTGCAGATGTGACCTATTTCATTCATATCCTTGATCAGTGAAATCATCATATCACCATAAGCATGCCATTGTTAGGTACACACAAGCTTATGGGAATTCCATGCTCTTAAGAAAGAAATGTGGGAGTATTTGGCTCAAGAGCCTCACAGATATTAAGACACATTATAATTTATATTGTCAATTCAAAAACAATTACTAATTCCAGTATTGCTCTTAAAGGACTTTATGGGAACTCTCATGACCAGTTTTTAACAACTGTTTAAAAGCAATTGCCTAAGTGGTTTTAATGATATTTTAGAGCTTGAATCTATTCACTCATCTTATGGAATTGTGAGTTCATGTAAACTGTCTCATATTGTTTCAAATAACTTCTTTGCACACTACTCCTCTTTGTCAGGTAAGGAAATGATTAGTTGTAATACTAAAGGGTAGAGTGCTTTTACATTACTGAAGTTATTGGTTTAAATTTGGGTCAAGATTTAATAATTAGATTTTTTTTTCCTTCTAGAATGATCATGGCAGAGAAGGAAACCAAAAGATTGTGGGGAAAGGGTCCTGGAGGTTAAATAAGTTAATCTGATGGATCAGGAAAATGTGGTACATATACACAATGGAATTTTATGCCTCTATCAGAAAGAATGACATTGGCCCATTCATAAGGAAATGGAAGGACTTGGAAAAAATTATACTAAGTGAAGTGAGCCAGACCCAAGAAACATGGACTCCATGGTTTCCCTCATAGGGAATAATTAGCACAGGTTTAGGCTAGTCATAGCAGAAGATCACAAGAGCCTAATAGCTATGCCCCTATGAATGCATAAGATAATGCTAAGTGATATGAACTCCATGTTATGGAAACGAGTGATATATCACTGTTGTAATTACTTTCAACATGCCATGTGAAACCATAGCTTCTATTGTTGATGATCCTCTTGTATCCCCTTCCTGCGGTTGTACCTGCACTATCACTATATCTTATCTGAGTACACTGGAAACTGTATATACTGGTATTAGAATTAGGAATGTGAAAGGGAATACCAAAATCGAAAGACACAGGATAAAAAGACAAACAACAACAAAAGCAATGCTTGCAAAACTGTTTGGTGTAAGTGAACTGAACAACTCATGGGGGGAGAAGGAAAGGGGGAGGGGGAAGGGGGAATAAGGGAGGAGGTAACAAACAGTACAAGAAATGTATCCAATGCCTAACATATGAAACTGTAACCTCTCTGTATATCACTTTGACAATAAATAAGAAAAAAAAAGGAATAAAAAACAAGTTAATCTGACAGGATGTGAGATAATGATGTGAGGAGTTGACCAACACCTTGGCATCTTTCTGTGGATACAGAGTACTGAACATTTGAGAGAATTATTCTTTTTTTTTTTTTTTTTAGCAAATGGGCAATATTAAATTTCCAATAACATGTCCTACTATTTTCTCCCACACATTCTGAGCAACCAGTTTAAGGAGTACCTCCTTAGAAATGTTAGAAACTAGAAATGTTTTCAATAAAAGTTGATTGAGCCGGGTGTAGGTCGCTCATGCCTGTAACCCTAGCTACTTAGGAAGCTGAGATGTGAGGATCAAGGTTCAATGCCATCCCGGGCAGGAAAGTCCAGTAGACTCTTATCTCCAATTAACTACCAGAAGACCAGAAGTGGCTCTGTGGCTCAAGTGATAGAGTGCTAGCCTAGAGCTGAAGAGCCCAGAGACAGCGCCCAGGCCCAGTGTTTAAGCCATACGACCAGAAAAAAAAAAAAAAAAGATTGCATTTTATATAGTAGTGTATATATGGTGAAACTCATTGTCTTCATTAGAAGATATATGGTTGCTTTATTTTATTTTCACTTTTTTTTTTAGCAATGTATTATATGAAATCCTCAAGTGTGAATTGTTTTTTTTTTTTTTAAAATCAGTGAAATGTTATGGCTTTATAAGTTACTCTGAGGTGCTTTCTAGTCTTACATGTCTACTTTGTAATCTAAGCCTTTCTGTGTGATTTTGGGCAAATTACTTAAATGAAAAACATACTTTCAAATTTGGAGTGCAGTTGTGAACATTATATTAGCCCATTTTGTGCTGCTATAAAACACACAAGAGTGTTTTATAAGTTCATTCAACTCATGATGCTGGTGGCTGAAAGATCCCAAGAACATGAAATCTACATCCTGCCAACGGTGTCCCAACATTGAAGTAAAACACAAATGGAATCAGCTGTGAGCAGAAGACACCAAGATGTCAGATGGTCTCCTTATCACTTACTCTATGGAGAACTAGTTCACGGATAATTCACACTGATTCACTGTGAGGCCCATCCCACTCCAAGAGACAAGCATTAAACCATCCATAAAGGTGGAGGCTCCATAACTTCATTACCTCTTGATAGGCCTCACCTCTTTTTTTTTTTTTGTCAATCAAATACAAGTCTTTAATTTTTTTTCAAAATTTTATTATCAAACTGATGTACAGAGAGGTTAGCGTTTCATATGTTAGGCATTGGATACATTTCTTGTACTGTTTGTTACCTCGTTCCTCATTCCCTCCTCCCTCCTCCCCCTTTCCCTTTCCCCCCCATGAGGTGTTCAGTTCACTTACACCAAACAGTTTTGCAAGTGTTGCTTTTGTAGTTGTTTGTCTTTTTTTACCCTGTGTCTCTCAATTTTGGTATTCCCTTTCAATTTCCTAGTTCTAATACCAGTGTAGACGGTTTCCAATATACTCAGATAAGATTACAGAGATAGTGTAGATACAACCACAGGAAGGTGATACAAGAACATCATCAATAGTAGAAGCTACAGATACACATGGGACGTTGAAAGTAGTTACAACTGTGATATATCACTCATTTCCATAACATGGAGTTCATTTCACTTAGCATCATCTTATGTGAGCATAAGGGTATAGCTATTGCGCTCTGTGATCCTCTGCTGTGACTTGCCTAAACCTGTGCTAATTATTCCCAATAAGGGAGACCATAGAGTCCATGTTTCTTTGGGTCTGGCTCACTTCACTTAGTATAATTTTTTCCAAGTCCTTCCATTTCCTTACAAATGGGGCAATGTCATTCTTTCTGATAGAGGCATAAAATTCCATTGTGTATATGTACCACATTTTCCTGATCCATTCGTCTCCTGAGGGGCATCTGGGTTGGTTCCAGATTCTAACTATGACAAATTGTGCTGCGATGAACATTGTTGTGCTGGTGGCTTTACTGTGATTTTGTTTGTGGTGTTTTGGATAGATACCCAAAAGTGGGGTTGCTGGGTCATAGGAGAGTTCTATATTTAGCCTTTTGAGGAATCTCCATACTGCTTGCCAGAGTGGTTGAACCAGTTTACATTCCCACCAACAATGAAGTAGGGTTCCCTTTTGGCCACATCCCCTCCAAAAATTGTTATTGTTAGTTTTCTTGATATATGACATTCTTACTGGGGCGAGATGGAATCTCAATGTTGTTTTGATTTGCATTTCTTTTATGGCCAGTGATGTAGAGCACTTTTTCATATGTCTCTTGAAGGCCTCACCTCTTTAAGGTTAAAATATCTCAACAACACAATCTTGGGGCTAGGAAACGGGCTAGATATTGGGGATATGGAGATGAATGTGATATGTCACTTTCTATGGTATTCCAGGCATATAAAATGGCATATAATTAGAATTAGCAACTTTAGATTTCCTTCTACAGCCCATCAATTGTTTATCCCAGAATTTGAGATGGAACAAGGAGAAAATATTGTACATCACATTGCTTTTTTCACATTATATTGAAGTTCAAAGGTAAACTCGACTTCAAGAGCTAACGATGATATAATCTGGAAATTACAAGGCTAGCTGGGAGCAGGTCTGGATTTGATGGGAGTTTTGTGTTCCCAGAGGTATGCGGTGGGAGTAACCAGCCCAGAGTTCTCTCCGCCTGAGCACAGCAGTTAATGTCTCCCTATCCTACAAAGAAAAAGAAAACACAGTGTTTCATTAGCAGAAGAAGAAAGTAAACACAATGACTAATTTTCCAAGTGCATTCGTTTTATCTATGTGTTATATGCATTAAAATAATTGCTTCAGAGGATTAGGGTATTTTCAAAACAAGCCACCCAGTGGGTTTGACCTGCAAGAAAACTGCCCACACATCTTGAAGACTTACATTCAAATTTACTTTTTGAAATCTGTTTTGACACTTCCATCCTGCTCTACCTGTTTGCTTCACTTCACCTCAGCGCCACATCTCTCTGTTAGTTCAAATACATGTGACTAAATCTGTGGCCATATGATACCAGATTTCATGATGCAAATGAGCAAGACAATGATTCATTCACAAAGATGAATTTAAAGGCAGGAGTGGTGGCACCTGCCTGTAAATAGAGCACTGAAGAAGAGGAGAGAAGAGGCCTTCATTAATTTGAATCTTGTCTTGGCTGCAAAGTGAGTTTGCGACCAGCTTTGTCTATATAGCAAGAGATGTTTTTAGCCATGAATTTTTATTTTAATTTTAAATTTTTTTTTGCCAGTCCTGGGCTTGGGCTCAGGGCCTAAGCATTGTCCCTGGCTTCTTTTTTTTTTTTTTCTCACGGCTAGCACTCTGCCACTTGAGCCACAGCGCCACTTCTGGATGTTTTCTATATATGTTGTCCTGGGGAATTGAACCCAGGGCTTCATGTATATGAGGCAAGCACTCTTGCCACTAGGCCATATTCCCAGCCCAACCATGAATTTTTAAACTCTTAAAAATTTGATTTTAAAAATTGTTTTATAAAGGTGATGTTCAGAGAGAGGGATGACTGTTACTTAAGTCAGATAAAGAGTATATTTCTTCTTGGCCAATGTCACCTCTTCCCTCTCTATCAGTTTTTCCCTCTCCTCCCATCCCACAAGTTTTTTTTTTTTTTTTTTTTTTTGCCAGTCCTAGGGCTTGGACTCAGAGCTTGACCATTGTCCCTGGCTTCTTTTTGCTCAAGATAGCACTCTACCACTTGAGCCACTGTGCCACTTCCTGCTTTTTCTATGTATGTGGTACTGAGGAATCGAACCCAGGGCTTCACGCATACGAGGTGAGCACTTTACCACTAGGCCATATTCCCAGCCCCCTTCCCACAAGTTGTATAACTCACTTACAACATAATGTCTAGTGAGTACTACTATTGCATTTGTTCACCCCTTGTCCCTCCACTCCATGAATAATTTATTATTATTATTATTTTTGTTTATGTGGTACTAAGGAATTGAACCTGGGCCTCAGGCATAGTAGACAAGCACTCTACCACTAAGCCACATTTCCAGATCCTGTGAATAATTTTTTAAAATACCATGTTAAGAAATTCACAAAGTTCTGAAGTTTTCTTTTAAAAAAAGCATTATGTTGTTTTATGGAATTTTGCTAGATCTGGAAATATGGCCTAGTGACAAGAGTGCTTGCCATATACATGAAGCCCTGGGTTTGATTCCTCAGCACCATATATATAGAAAAGGCCAGAAGTGGCTCAAGTGGTAGAGTGCTAGCCTTGAGCAAAAAGAAGCCAGGGACAGTGCTCAGGCCTTGAGTTCAAGCCCCAGGACTGGCAAAAAAAAAAAAAAAAAAAGGAAAAATGGAATTTTGCTAACTGTGTTACTATAGTTACTATATGTAGTTGCTATAGTTACAGAAAAAATGAATAATGAAATAAAAAATGAATAATGGATAATTAACTATTAAAATAGGAAGAAGAGATTCCTGATAGAAAAAAATTAAAGGTATTTTTTTTCTCAACATAAATGATCTATTTATACATACAATATAGATACCTTTTACTTTTCAAATAATTCTTAGAAATAAAACAAGGACATCTGATGGTCTGGTATCCCAAGTAAGAAAGAGAAATACAGAAAACACACACAGTAAAATAATGAAAATATCTCAAAGGAGGCTGACAGAAATGGCTGTAGGAACAGGAGGATGTCTGTGGACTTGAAGGTTTGTTTGGCTTCTTACAGGGAGTGGAAGGACCTATATGTTGGAAACAATAGTGGAATGAATTCTTTGTTTACATTTTTTTCTCTTTTCTTTTTGGTCCTGGGGATCGAACCCAGGATATTGTATTTGCCAGGCAAGCACTTTGCCCCTGAACTACATCCCAACCTGTAATGAATTCTTCGTAGAAGTAAGAGTCTTCAGAATCATAGAAATATAAAGAAGTTTTCCTGGTTCTCATAAAGCTGGTACAGCTTGTGGTGTCTGTCCATGTGCAGTCCTTCATACCTTTAGAAAGAGCTAGACTATCATCCTGTATATAGAAGCCATCATTTTTTTTTTTTTTTTGGTGTGGGGGTGGAGAGAGTCAGTCCTGGGGTTTGAACTCTAGGCCTGGGCACTATTTTGCTCAAGGCTAGTGTCCTATTATTTTGAGCTGCAGTGCCACTTCTAGTTTTGTGGTGGTTAGTTGGACATAAGAGTCTCATGGACTTTATTGCCCTAGTTGGCTTTGAACCACAATCCTCAGATCTCAGCTTCCTCAAAATCCAGGATTATAGGTGTGAGCCACTGGCATCTGGCTAGAAGCCATCATTTTTTTCTTTTCTTCCTTTTTTGCATGACTAGGGACTGTTTAATTTGGGCAAATTAAATATGATCCTTTGTTCTTCACCAGTTGTTTTTAAGCTATTTACTGAACATTGTATTAGTTTATCTGGCATTAGTTTGGCATTAGTTTATCTGTCTACTGTTCCATCATCTCTTTGTCTTCTACAAAAGTCTGCAAGGTTCTTAGGTTTTAGTCTTGAATACCATTCATGGTGTCTAGGTACAGCATGGAGGATGTGGGGAACTAACACTGAAGCAACAGACCTTTTGTGATGCTATAGGAACATATCTAGTCATAGTGGAAGTAACTGAAGAAATGTCCTGGTACCTCCACAAGGGACCCAGAGAATTTCTGAGGTCCACAATATTACTTGGACTATTTCTTATAAGGCTATATTATATTTCCTAAACTTCTATTTCCTATGAAATAGAAATGTAATATTTCCATGTTAAATATGCTTATAGAACTTAGCTCCCTTTTAAATTGGGAGAATCCTGTTCATATGTAATCTTATGAACTGAAGTAGTGTATCAGTAATAGTCATAGTAATTGGATTCCTTAGAAGAAAAGTAAAATTTTACTGGGTGCACTGAAGTTATTATCTATCACCCATTCTGTACCTACCTTATTAAATTAAGGAGCTGTGAGTGATAAATGCCTGTGAGTGATGATGAAGTTATGCTCATGGGAGCAGATGTCCCATAATTCCCTATTAAGAAGCAGTGGTCTCATATGGAGAGTTAGAAAAGACGTGGGCATGTTTCCTACAAAGGAAATTCTATTATTTATTTATTTATTTATTCATTCATTCATTCACTCACTTATTCATTCATTCATTCATTCAGCAAAGAGCAGTTCAGAAACTATTAATGTGACTCAATTCCAGTCAATAAGATGTAAGTAGAGGTTTCCTGGAAGTGATTTGGAAAATTTTTCACCTTTTGAAAGTGACTATTTAGAAACCAATCTATCTCTTACTGAATGTGAACAGAAAACCTCTATCTTCCATTAGAAGCCCTTTTAAGACTTCAAGATAAAATTTGGTTCAAGTTCTGCATTGAGTGGAAAGAGGTAGCAAGTTTGACAAGAAATATACTCACTACCTTACGTATGTAACTGTAACCCCTCTGTATATCACCTTGACAATAAAAATTAAATAAAAAATGAAAACATAAAAAATATTTGTATCCACAACGTAAGAAGCTATGGCCTTAATGTTCCTTTGGGTGTGTTTGGGTGTACACATGAATTTAGTAAGTATCCACGTTTGACTTAGGAAAAAAAAGGCATAAAGAGCCAAGGTTTGGTGTAATGAGTATTTAAACCTCACTTTTGAAAGAATCCCACTCTGGCCTTCCAGCTGGGTTAATGAAAACACTTCTTTTTTTTTTTTTTTTGCCAGTCCTGGGCCTTGGACTCAGGGCCTGAGCACTGTCCCTGGCTTCTTCCCGCTCAAGGCTAGCACTCTGCCGCTTGAGCCACAGCACCGCTTCTGGCGGTTTTCTGTATATGTGGTGCTGGGGAATCGAACCTAGGGCCTCGTGTATCCGAGGCAGGCACTCTTGCCACTAGGCCATATCCCCAGCCCTAATGAAAACACTTCTTTAAAGTAAAATCATTTACATATTTTTGTGCAACATGTCTTTCTGCTACATCCTCCCTTAAGAACCATTCTCTTCAGCCCTGCTCTTTTCCCTATATCTTCCCTTTGATTCTGAAGTGGCTAATCTATATTCATTGGGGCAACTGATGATGCCTGTTATACATGTCTTTTCTATTCTAGTCCTCACATCACCTGCGGATAATGTCAATATTCAGATGTCATATTCTGTGTCCTTACATCATGTACACTTTATTCTGATGACTATTTACCTCTATTCTTCCACTTAACCCCCCCCCCCAAGTGACATTCTCATAATTTTGACTGCAGACCCCCATTCCTCACGTTTCTCCTAACTGTCCTACTTTCTTTATCTCAATGTCTTCTTCCCCAGTCCTGGGGCTTGGAATCAGGGCCTTAGTATTGTCTCTGGCTTCTTTTTGTCCAAGACAACCACTTTACCACTTGAGCCACAGCGCCACTTCCGGCTTTTTCTGTTTATGTGGCGCTGAGCAATCAAACCCAGGGCTTCATGCATGCAAATCAAGCACGAAGCCATATTCCCAGGCCCTCAGATCTATTTTTTAAAACCTCATTATACCATCTTAGCTCTGGCTTCCTTCCTGGTTTTCCATTTATTTACTTTCTTCCTATTTTATTTCTTCCCCTAAACTCATCACAATTGTGTTTTGACATCCCATCTGCCCTCTTTTCAGACCCTCACTTTCTCTAGCATTGGCTTTCTACTAATTTTCACTGTCCTTAGCTTTTAACTGACCTAACTACTATTTTTAATAACTATAAAACCTGAAGTACTTTTGGGAGAGGTGTTGCTGCAGAAAAAGCTCATAATTAAAGTGAATTTACTTAAGTGTGTTATTTTTTACTCATCTGTATTTAAGTATCATACAATCTTCATTTTATTTATATAGTTTTACTTGCTAGTGACCATTCTAAAATTATACCTGGTTTGTTAACCTCTATTCATTCTTTTATTCTCTCAGGAAACCAGATGTTCTGGTTTCCTGTTTCTCTCTGTCTGTCTCTCTGTCTCTGTCTCTGTCTCTGTCTCTGTCTGTCTGTCTGTCTCTCTCTCACACACACACACACACACTAGAAGCCACCAATATAATGTATCTTATCAATTCCTATCTATAAACTTGATACCTCTTTTACCATCTTTTCAAGTTTTGTTTCTGTCTAGCATAGTGTAGAATGAACTTATTCTCTATATGTAATCTTGGCCTTACTCACTTTGGCTTGTTCTGGTACGACTAACCAAAGACTAGTCATTTATATGTGTGTCTAGCCTCTCAGCCATGGCTTCTTTGGGTTTGGTCTTTCTGGGACTAGTATATACTCACTTAGTCCTAGAAAATTTAGAAGTATTTATTTCCTGATATACGTTTGACTAGAACAGGAGGTATCAGAGAACCCTCATCCTCATTAGCTGATAGTCAGGGAATTAGCTGAGCTATTTATTGTAGGTTAGTATTCAACTGCCCATAGAGAGCCCCAAGCAACTTGCCTGCCCACTGACCTTTTCTTTCTTTCTTTTTCCTCTGTGACTGCTTTTGACTGGAGCTCCTAAGAGTTACCTGATCTCCCACTGGGGTTAGAATTTCTCCACACCTTTGTCTGTTTGGCAGGTATTATCAGTTAACTCGGTTTTTTTTTTTTTTAATTGCCAAACAGCCTTTGCAGTAACCTTAATCGAAAAGAAATCTTGTTAGAAGATACTGAAAGCTCTAGGAATCAATGAGAGCTGGCACAGAATTTTTGACAAAAGGACAAGAACCAGGGCATCTCAGAGGGTCAGGAAGCAGGGAGCGCATCAGGAGAGCAGAGGGAAGCTCTCACTTGCCTATGAGACCCTGTTATTACTACTGTTGTTGTGAAGAGATTCCACTGGCCCTGTTTCCTTCCTGTTGCTCAAAATTCAAAGTGCTAGGCAAGAGCATCTGCTGGGCCAAACCAAATTCCCATGCTTGTGTGATAGATAACTTGTGGGTAGTAGTGAAGAGAAGGCTTGCATGTTTCATAGAAGGGGGGTAGATATTTCATCCAAACAAACAAGACTCTTCTAGTCCCAATATCCGTGCATCTTTCTACTCAATGTCATATCTGAAACCAACTTATCCATTCCTGAATGGTATAAGAAACTTTTTTTATTTTTGTCCTGGGGCTTGAACTCTATCTAGGCCTGGGCACTATCTCTTAGCAATTCAGCACAAGGCTAGCCCTCTCCACTTAAGAAATAGCACCACTTGCTGTTTCCTGGTGGTTAATTGGAGATGAGTCTCACAAACTTTTCTGCCCTGGCTGACTTTGAACCTCAATACTCAGATCTCAGCCTCCTGAGTAGCTAGTATTACAGGCATGAGCCATTGGTGCCCAGCAAGAAACTCTTACTTTTTTAATGCTAGCTTTGTAGTTGTCTTCCTTCCCTACTCAATTTTTATGAAAGGATTTGCTTATGTAGAAGATCAGTTCTGAGTTTTCTTTATCTTTCTTTTCTTTTTCTTTTTGGCCAGTCCTGGGCTTAGACTCAGGGTCTGAACACTATCCCTGGCTTCTTTTTTTGCTCAAGGCTAGCACTCTGCCACTTGAGCCACAGAGCCACTTCTGGCCATTTTCTGTATATGTGATGCTGGGGAATCGAACCCAGGGCTTCATGTATATGAGGCAAGCACTCTTGCCACTAGGCTATATTCCCAGCCCCTCCTTTATCTTACTTTCCTAAGTGGTTGCAACTTCATAATTTCTCAAATATTATTGTGATATAGTATTCCATTTTATAACATATGAAATTACATATTCCTTTTCTATTGAGTGACATTTAAGTTATTTCAAGATTGGGTTATGAAAAATAGTATTAAGGACATCATCCTTGGAGTTGTATAATTTTCGTTTGTTTTTTGTTGGTTCTGTGTTTGAACTTGGGGCTTGAGCACTGTCCCTGAGCTTTTTCCACTCAAGGCTAGTGCTCTACCATGTTAAGCCACAGCTCGACTTCATGTTTTCTGGTGGCTTATTGGAGATAACAGTCTCAGGGAAGCCAGGCACTGATGGCTCATGCCTCATAGCTACTCAGGAGGCTGAGATCTGAGGATCAAGTTTCAAAGCCAGCCTGAAATCAGAAAAGGCTTTGAGACTCATTTCCAATTAACCAGAAAAGCAGAGTTGGTGCTGTGGCTCAAGTGGTAGAGCGCTAGCCTTGAGCTGAAGAGCTCAGGAACAGTGCCCAGGCCCAGAGGTTAAGCCCCATGACTGACCAAAAAGAAAAAGTCTCACTTTGCCACCTGTGCTGGGTTTGAACCATGACTCTCAGATCTCAGCCTCCTGAGTACCTAGATTTACAGGTATTTTATATATTTTCATAATTGAATATCTGGACATACAGTATACATACTATTACTATAGAGAAGATACTAAGGTACTTTTCAAAACTGTTGTAAACTTTTATATACCTGTCATCAGGATACAAGAATTCATATTGCTTTATATCAGTCAGCTTTAAGAAAAATAAAATGAATAAACCAGGTGCCAGTGGTTCACGCCTATAATCGTATCTACTCAGAAGGTTAAGATCTGAGGATTGGGTTTCAAAGCCAGCCCAGGCAGGAGAGACTATGAGACTTTTATCTGAAATTAACCACCAGATAATGAGGTAGAGTAGCTCTGTGGCTCCCAGTGGTAGAGTGCTAGCTCAGGGACAGCATCTAGGCCCTGACTTCAAGCACTACAACCTACAGAAATTTTTTTTTCCTGCCAGTCGTGGGCTTTGGACTCAGGGTCTGAGCACTGTCCCTGGCTTCTTTTTGCTCAAAGCTAGCACTCTGCCACTTGAGGCACAGCGCCACTTCTGGCCGTTTTCTGTATATGTGGTGCTGGGGAATTGAACCCAGGGCCTCATGTATACGAGGCAAGCACTCTTGCCACTAGGCCATATCCCCAGCCTACAGAACATTTTTTAAAAAGGAAAATTAAGAAAAATTATATCTGTATGAGAGAACTGAAAAACAATACATTGTCATGGCAAGGTAACATGAGACCAAGTTTGTTTTGAATTAGCTCCTTTAAAATATACTCTTTAATAGAATGTGTATTGGACATCCATTGTAAAAGTAAGTTTTTTCTAGTTTACCCAAAACAGAAGATTAACTGCCATGTGAAAAAGAATGCTAAATAGTATTACCGTTACTAGTACTTTTTGTGGAAGAGGCTTAAAAAGATTTTTTAAAAATTTCTTTTCTTTTTTTTTCTTCTTATTTATTGTCAAAGTGATGAACAGAGAGGTTACAGTTACAGAGGTTACGTTAGGCATTGAATACATTTCTTGTACTGTTTGATACCTCCTCCCTCATTCCCCCCTCCCCCTTTCCCTCTTTCCCCATGAGTTGTTCTGTTGGTTTACACCAAACAGTTTTGCAAGTATTGCTTTTGTAGTTGTTTGTCTTTTTATCCTGTGTCTCTCGATTTTGGTATTCCCTTTCAGTTTCCTAGTTCTAATACCAGTATATATAATTTCCAATGTACTCAGATAAGATACAGTGATAGTGCAGGTACAACCACAGGAGGAGATACAAGAGGATCATCAACAATAGAAGCTATGGTTTCACATGGCATGTTGAAAGTAATTACAACAATGATATAACACTCGTTTCCATAACATGAAGTTCATTTCACTTAGCATTATTTTATGCATTCATAGGGGTATAGATATTAGGCTCTTGTGATCCTCTGCTGTGACTAGCCTAAACCTGTGCTAATTATTCCTTATGAAGGAGACCATAACATCTATATTAATTAAGCTAAGGAGCTTCATTGTGATATTTTCATATATGCATATAATATACTTTGATGAAATTTACATTGCACTCTCTAGTATTCTTTCTTATCCCTTTCCCCTATTTTATTTTTTGCCAGTCCTGGGGCTTGGGACCCAGAGCCTGAGCATTGTCCCTGGCTTCTTTTTGCTCAAGGCTAGGACTCTGCCACTTGAGCCACAGTGCCACTTGTGCCCATTTTCTATATATGTGGTACTGGGGAATTCAACCTAGGGCTTCAGGTATATGAGGCAAGCACTCTTGCCACTAGGCCATATTCCCAGCACCTTTATTTTATTTTTTGCCAGTCCTGGGGCTTGGGACTCAGGGGCTGAGCACTGTCCCTGGCTTCTTTTTGCTCAAGGCTAACTCTCTACCTCTTGAGCCCCAGCCCCACTTCTGGCATTTTTGTTTATGTGCTTCATCCAATAAGCCACATTCTCAGCCCTCCCCTATTTTTTTTTTTTTTTTTTTTTTGCCAGTCCTGGGCCTTGGACTCAGGGCCTGAGCACTGTCCCTGGCTTCTTCCCGCTCAAGGCTAGCACTCTGCCACTTGAGCCACAGCGCCACTTCTGGCCGTTTTCTGTATATGTGGTGCTGGGGAATCGAACCTAGGGCCTCGTGTATCCGAGGCAGGCACTCTTGCCACTAGGCTATATCCCCAGCCCCAGCCCTCCCCTATTTTAAACAACTATGACTTATGTTGCCCAGATGTGGTATCACATGGTAGTTCTATTTCTAGTGTTTTCAGAGAATCTACAGCACTGATTTTTATATTGCTTACATTAATTTTCATTCCCACCAACAGTGTATAGGGGATTTTTTTTTTTTTTGGGGTCTGGACCCTCATCATCATCATTTTTTTTTTTTTTTGATGATTGCTGTTCTGACTGGGATGATATTTTTCTACATTTTTCTTTGAAGAATGACATTGGAATTTTGATGGTGATTGTATCCAATCTGTTCCTTGTTTTTGCTAGTGTAACCATTTCCACATTATTTTTGCGAATTCATGAACATGAACCTCTGTCTTCTAGTGCTTTCATTTTCTTTCTTCAAGGTTTTGTAGTTTGCATTGTACAGATTTTACATTTTATTTTTTTTTCAAATTTTTATTATCAAACTGATGTACAGAGAGGTTACAGTTTCATACGTTAGGCATTGGATACATTTCTTGTACTGTTTGTTACCTTGTCTTTCATGCCCCCCTTCCTCCTCCCCCTTTCCCTTCCCCCCATGAGGTGTTCAGTTCACTTACACCAAACAGTTTTGCAAGTATTGCTTTTGTAGTTGTTTGTCTTTTTTTTTACCCTGTGTCTCTCAATTTTGGTATTCCCTTTCAATTTCCTAGTTCTAATACCAGTATACATGGTTTCCAATATACTCAGATAAGATTACAGAGATAGTGTATATACAATCACAGGAAGGTGATACAAGAACATCATCAATAATAGAAGCTACAGATACACATGGGACATTGCAAGTAGTTACAACTGTGATATAACAATCATTTCCATAACATGGAGTTCATTTCACTTAGCATCATCTTATGTGTTCATAAGGGTATAGCTATTGGGCTCTTGTGACCCTCTGCTATGACTTGCCTAAACCTGTACTAATTATTCCCAATAAGGGAGACCATAGAGTCCATGTTTCTTTGGGTCTGGCTGACTTCACTTAGTATAATTTTTTCCAAGTCCTTCCATTTCCTTACAAATGGGGCAATGCCATTCTTTCTGATAGAGGCATAAAATTCCATTGTGTATATGTACCACATTTTCCTGATCCATTCGTCTACTGAGGGGCATCTGGGTTGGTTCCAGATTCTAGCTCCTGGATTGGGAGGATTAATATAATCAAAATGGCAATATTGCCAAAGGCTATCTACAAATTCAATGCAATACGCATTAATATCCCAACACCATTTTTTAATGAAATAGAGGAAGCAATCCAGAAATTCATATAGAACAATAAAAGACCTAGAATAGCAAAAACAATCCTAAACAGAAAGAACAGTGCTGGAGGAATTACAATACCCAACTTCAAGCTGTATTATAAAGCTATAGTACTAAAAACAGCTTGGTATTGGCACAGGCACAGGCCTGAAGACCAATGGAACAGATGAACCCACAGAACTATGCCTCCTTAATCTTTGATAAAGGAGCTAAAACAATAGTTTGGAAGAAAGATAGCCTCTTTAACAAATGGTGCTAGCAAAACTGGCTCAACACATGCAACAAACTAAAACTCGATCCTTATATATCACTGTTGGGGTTCAGCTTTGGCCTTGAGGGGGAAGGGCAATGGAGAGTGCTCCCCAGACACTGCCCTTCCCCCAGCCCTGGGGGAATGCAGAAGCAGGCCACAATTCTCTGGGTCCGGAACCAGAAGAATTGGCTTTGAAAACAGCCCCCCAACTTTCTTGCCAGCCCATGTACCCCCCATTCTCATGGGCTTTCCCCCTGGGGTGGTGCTAAGCAAGTGACGTTAGCTCATGAGGGGGTCCTATGACAAGCTCGCCAGCCTATCGCCAGCTCTCTGATCGATCACCCCTTTTCTTGTCACCGCTACCATATCAACTGCTAGCCACTTCCTTATTAAATCAGATTTGTTCTTGAAGCGTCTCTGAGATCCGCATATGCCTGGCTTTCTTCACGGGTAAGGAGGGAGGTAAAGCGATCTCCTACGGCCACGTGCACCTGAGGTCTTTCCTGAGCCCCCCACTCCACTCTGGCCTTACCTGCGGGTCAGGTGACCAGGGGAGAGGGTGAGAAAGGGAGTGATGAGTAGAGTAGAGCCTGAACCCCCGCGCCAGGGGAGGTGACCCGAGCCCGGCATATCACCCTGCATTAAAATGAATTCCAAATGGATTAAAGACCTAGAAATCAAAACAGACACCCTGAAAACAGTAAAGGAAGGAGTAGCAGAAACACTTGGGCTCCTTGGCACAGGACGGAACTTCCTTAACAAAGACCCAGAAAGGCTACAAATCAAAGAAAGGTTGGACAAATGGGACTGCATCAAACTGCAGAGCTTCTGCATGGCAAAAGACATAGCTCGCAAGATAAACAGAAAGCCCACAGACTGGGAGAAGATCTTTACTGGCCATTCAACGGAAAAAGGCCTCATATCTAAAATATATGCACAACTAAAAAAAATTACCTTCCTCCAAAACAAAACCGCAAAGAACCAATAGCCCCCTCATCAGGTGGGCTAAAGACTTACAAAGAGACTTCTCTGATGAGGAAATGAGGATGGCCAAGAGACATATGAAAAAATGCTCTACATCACTGGCCATAAAAGAAATGCAAATCAAAACAACATTGAGATTCCATCTCACCCCAGTAAGAATGTCATATATCAAGAAAACTAACAATTGTTGGAGGGGATGTGGCCAAAAGGGAACCCTACTTCATTGTTGGTGGGAATGTAAATTGGTTTAGCCACTCTGGCAAGCAGTATGGAGATTCCGCAGAAGGCTAAATATAGAACTCCCCTATGACCCAGCAGCCCCACTTTTGGGTATCTATACAAAAGACCACAAACAAAATCACAGTAAAGCCACCAGTACAACAATGTTCATCGCAGATTTTACATTTTCTTAAGTACATTTATAACTACTTGTTTCGTTTTCTGGGTGTTGTTATGAATTGGGCTCTTCACATGATTCATTTTTTTCAGCCTGTTTGTTATAATTATATACAGACAAACTACTGATTTTTTAAAATGGGTTAGTGTGTTGGTTTTGCCAAATTCTGTTATTATTTTATCAAAAATATTTTCTACACCTTCAGCTTATATAAAGTCTTTTTATGCCCATGCTTTGTGAGTTTGGTCTTTTCAGTGCTGTCCTGGCTTGCACTCTTTTTAAATAAAATTAATAAAATTAATTTTATTGTGAAGATGATGCACAGAGGGGTTACAGTTACATATGTAAGGTAGTGAGTATATTTCTTGTCAAACTTGTTACCTCCTCCCTCAGTTTTCTTACACTTTCCCTCCTCTCCAATCCTTCTCCCACCCCAAGTTGTACAGTTAGTTTACAACATATTGTCTTGTGAGTATCGCTGTTGCATTGGTTCTCTTTTTATCCTTTTTCTTACCATTTTGATGTTCCTCTTCCCTTTCCTAATTCAGATAAATGTACCTTCAATACCAAGGGCACCAAGTCAAATACAGTAATAACAGGGAATAAACCATAGGGAAGAAAACCCAAGAAAAAGAAATAATTTGAAATAGGCTTGCATTCTTAACTTAAGGTTCTTTAACTTTTTTCTCTATGTTTATCCTCATTTTTTATCATACCTACTTTCAAGGTTGATACTGTTTTCAAGGCTTGCATTAATTTCAATTTGATTTGATCTACTGGAGAAACTTCCAACCAAGTTTTTGTTTTTGTTTGTTTGACTTATTGAGCTTTTCTAGAACTTCAATTTGACTCTAATTTCTATATCTTTAGATAACTCCTCTTTCATGCTTTGTCAATAATTTCAAAATTCATTTTTTTTCCTAAATCAATTTATGAGGCAATGGCTCAATGGAAGTTGAAAAATACGTTATTGCATTACTGTATTAGAAGAATTGTATATTTCACTGAAATGGTGGAGATTTTGAAATAGAAGTGAAAAAAGTTTCGGAATTTTGAGTTTAAGGCCTTAGGCTTACCAGTAGATGTGATATTGTTGAGCTACCCCTCCAGCCCTGATATTTTTCTTTTCCATTTAAGAAATTAGAATACATTAGTTATAAGGGGAGGGATAGTATTGTGGTATTTCCATTTGTGTATGCAATGTATTTCAATCAATCTTAGCACCCTATATCATTTTGTCTACAATTTCAGCAGATTTCCTTGTCCTATTCTCACACATGTTAACAGTCTACTTTAATCATACTCATCTTTATTCATGCTCTTTGTTAACCCAACCCTCTCCTCCAAGCCCTGTTTCTTATTGGTTATGTTCAGCCTAAGATCTCACTTTCTGTCCAGGTGTGCACTTGAGCTATTTATCTGCCCACCTTTAGGCATCTCAGCATTGCAGGGATCATAGGCTCACATCACTGTATTCATCTTTCCTCAATAGAGCCACCATCTCATGACCTTTTTGCCTCATTTGATTGGGCAACAAAATCTTCCTAATCTCAGCCTCTCATGTAGCTTGAAACAATAGATAGATATGCACCAATGTACTCAGATGTGTGTTGAGAAGTAGTTTTATGAATTTTTCTGCCCAGGCTGACCTCAAACTATGATATTCACTATCTCAGGCTCTCAACTGGGTAGGATTGGCATGAGACCCTTTCGCTTTGAATAATGTCTTGAAAAAATACACACACAGGCTGGGAATGTGGCTTAGTGATAGAGTGCTTGCCTAGCATGCATGAAGCCCTGGGTTTGATTCCTTAGTACCACATATACAGAAAAGGCCAGAAGTGGCGCTGTGGCAAAAGAAGCTCAGAGATAGTGCCCAGTCCCTGAGTTCAGGACTAGCAAACACACACACACACACACACACACACACACACACACACACACACACACACACACAAACACACACACACTTAAATTGAAATGTACTCCATTTTTTTGTAAATATGTTTTAACTGTTATTATAAAGGTGATGTACAGAGGGGTTACAGTTACATAAGTCAGATAACGAGCACATGTCTTTCATTTCTTTTTGGAGAATGTCACCCCTTCCTTCACACTCTCAGTTTTTCCTTTTTTCCTCCCCAACCCCACCCACAAATTGTCTCATTTTCAATACAATGTTTAGTGAATACCACTGCTGAATTTGTTCACTAACCATTTGTTCACTCTATATACATTTATGTATACACACATACACATATACATATAACTGTGTGTGTATGTATGTATGTATGTATGTATGTATGTATGTATGTTTCCAGTCCTGGTGCTTGAACTCAGGGCTTGAGCACTGTCCCTGGCTTCTTTTTGCTCAAGGTTAGCCCTCTACCTCTTGAGCCACGGTGCCACTTCTGGCTTTTTCTGTTTATATGGTGCTGAAGAATTGAACCCAGGGCTTCATGCATGCTAGGTAAGCACTCTACCACTAAGTCACATTCCTAGCCCCATATAACTGTTATTATAAATGTGATGTACAGACAGGTTACAGTTTCATTAATCAGGTAAATACATTTCTTTATGGACGTTACCCCTTCCTTCACTCTCCCACAGTTTTGAATAGTGTTTTTTTTTTAATGTGAATATTACTACTGAGGTAATATGAACATCAAGATCATTTCCTTGCTCTGCTTTATATCTCCTTCAAAAAATGCTTTTTATTCCTATTATTGTTGTAGCTACTCACCACAACAAGTGGAGCTAGACTGCCTCTTGTTCTAGCTGTACCATGAATCTCTTGCTTTTTGACCTGTTTTCTCTGTCATAGACCTGGAAAGGAGCCTCTGGAACTTGTTTGGAAATTCTGCCATATGGACAAACTCAAATACTGCATGGGACAAAAAGGAAGGTAGGAAACTGGACACATGTCCTTTTTTATTCCACAAGGTAGAAAAAGAAACTGTGTTTCACATTCTACACAGCTTCTCAAAGTGTCTCCATTTGTCAGCAAGATCAAGTCACAATTGCCCACAGTGATGACCAGTGTGATGGTCATCTAAAGTCTAGCTTTTCCTCCTCATTTCTACTCAGCCTATCTCTCTGTAAGCATACTGCCTCAGCCCCAGTTACATTCGTCTTGTCTAAGGAAACCCAGGTGAAGACAGAGAAATTCAAGTGACATTTTATAGACGAATTGGTGAAGGCATTTCACTTCATTGAAGGAGCGAGTTCATTTTATTAACCAGTTATCAACTCTTGTTTGAAAACATGTGTTGGGTTAAAAAAAAAACAGCTAACTCTAAGAGAAGTACTTTTAGAATCTTAGAATCTAGGAAATATGTCCAGAAGGACAAACTTAATTTTGCTGGGGGAATTTTTAAGCCACAGGTGCTACAGAGACTTGCTAGGGGGAGGTAGGCTGGCATTGCAAAGCAAAAATTGGCTTTTAGGCTTCAAAAGCAAACTGGATGTTTTTCTTCTGTATTTTGAGATCTACATTCCAAACTAACCTCTTGTATTTTTCTCAGCTGAAAGGAATGTATTTTGGCATGAGATGTGCTGGAACAGGGTGGCTCCAACCTATAATTGAATCAAGTATCTGGTGTCTTGTGTGGGCAGACTCAATGATTAACAGCTTCTACAAATGTTACTTGAATGAAGCCCATTCTCATCAACTAGGATGTGCTAATAAAACTCTCAAAAGGCCAAAGCTTGGAAGAATAAAACGTCCTGTAGGAACTCTAATTGCTGTTGGCTTTTTGTTTGTTTCCCTCCTTTGTGCAGACTGTATACCTTGCCATTTGCTGAGAAATTTTTGTGTGTTCTTCCACCAGGTTCTGATAAACTCTGCTCAGAGTGGAGGACACTGGTTTGATTTTTAACTACAACTTTCTGTGAGAGTTAACCATTCAAGGGATTTTGAACAGACATCTGAAACAAAGAAATCTAATCTTTCCTGATTAGACATGAACTTATTATATTACAAGGATCCAACCTTTAGATGAGCCATAACTTTCCTAAAGTTTAAAAATGTGGTTATCTAAACAATGGCTAATACTAAAAATATAAAGAACAAAATACTAAGAGTCTCCCTTTTTTTTAAGCCAGATACTATCCACGCCATTATTTTTCATCTTTGGGACAAGAGCACTGCAAGGCAAATATTACTATCCTCATCTAAGGGAACACAGCTAATACATGGCAGCACTTCATTTAGGGTAATCATCATCACCTTAATCATACAGATTTCTGAAATTTATTGTGCACATTCTGATGACCACATCCGGGTTGATCACTTTGCATTTGGAAAAAAATCATGAATTTCCTTTATAACTCCTTGAGTTAGCCACATCACCGGTCACATGAAGACAGCATTTGGAAGGTTAACTTCATCAAGGTCATGTGTTGAGTAAGTAGCAGCTCTGGAATTTAAAGAAGGTCTTCAAAACCTTCATGTACTCTACAGTAGCTCTGAAAATAGGCTTCTTCTGTCATGCTCTCTGCCTGTCTCAGCTGTCATGTTTCTATCAAGCATATGACAAGGTAAGTTCCATTTCCCACTATTGCCCTCCAGGGTCTGACTAATGCTGCTCTTTTCAAAGAACTGCTAACATGTCTAGTTTAAGCAATGTGCAAAGCAACTGATGCAAATAAAATTCCTTCCTCCAAGGCCTGTCTTATTCAAGGGTTATATTCTGAATTAACAAGACCTAGAGATAGCCCTGCAGGGTCAATGGAGAAGGCATCAGTAACTTCAATGTCTCAGTGAAGCAAGATTTAATGGAAAATAGGCACATTTTATGGTAAATCTGTTCCATTTGTGAGATTTCCTCAAATGAAATGACAAGCTTAAAAAACATTGATTCCCATGTCTAGTGTTGTATTCTCTTTTCTCTTTCCTCTCACATAGCTTGTTCCTTCCTTAATTCAAAGAATTATAGATTCCCAAGATTTCAGGGGGAGAGAAACCATCTTCCAAGTAGGTCAAAAGACAACTGTTTAAATTTTAGAAAACATGTTTGACTTTCTGCCTTCAGGGCACAACTGAAGCACAATAAAAAGCAGTATTCTTATTTTAGCTCCCAGGCTTATAAGTGTCAGACAATTTTCTTATTTTCTATTTGGATTCTTAAAATATCCAGCCTTTCTTTTCACACTTGCTCCCTAAAATCTAAATAAATAAAAATCACAACTCTTTTGGGGATTCTTTTTTTGTGGGGGGATTCTTTAAAATAGACATGCAGTGTATTAATTAATTTCTAAATAGTAGTGGAAGTAGTAATATAAATTTATAGCTTATAAAAGTATAATTTCATGACTCCTTGCATATATAAAGTAGGAGAGTACCCAGATAGAAGTAAGTTCTACTATGAATTAGCTTTACTGTGTTGAACTTTGTATAGTTTCTATATATGTAAACTATAGCTACTGATTTTGAGGATATCTGTTCTCAATTCTGAATTTTTTTTTTTAGTCCTGGGGCTTGAACTCAGGGCCTGAGTACTGTCCTAGCTTCTTTTTTGCTCAAGGCTAGCACTCTGCCACTTGGGCTACAGTGCTACTTCTGGCTTTTTCCATATAGGTAGTACTGAGTAATCGAACCCAGGGTTTCATGTACATGAGGCAAACACTTTACCATTAGGCCATATTCCCAGCCAATCCTGAATTTTTGTGTATTGCAATCTATAGAAGCACAGGTTCATATTGTAGATGATAACCCAAAAAGAAAACACAAGAAATTCCTATAGACAACCTGCTAATTTGTGTTTGGGGACCTTTTTTTTTAAATTCTTCACTTTCCTTATCTCTTAGTTTATGGTTTTTCTTGTCTTTTAATTATTATTATTATTATTAATTATAATAATAATTATTATCATTTATTAATCATGGGGCTTGAACTCTGGGCCTGGGCGCTGTTCCTGAGCTCTTCATCATTCAACCACTTGAGGCACAGAGCCACTTCGAGTTTTCTGGAAGTCTTACACTTTCCCACCCAAGCTGGCCTTTAACTGCTATCCTCAGATCTCAGCCTCCTGAGTAGCTAGGATTTCAAGTGTGAGCCACTGCCACCCAACAGTTTATTGTTTTTCTTCACCATTCCTCTAATATCCTGAAGAGGGGCACGAATTTCTCCCCACTTCATGCAGTCTTTGTTATGAGAATTCTCTGAGAGGATACTTTGGCTGGCCCCTTTTGATATGACAGTGTCATTAGGAGAAAAAGAAAGAAAGCCACTTTACTGTTGTAAACAAAACAAAACACAAACTCCACAAGGGCAGAAAAGTTGATTGTATATGTTTAAAAATAAGTGTTCTTCTGCAGGGCACTGGTAGCTCACACCTGTAATCCTAGTTACTCAGGAGGCTGAGATCTGAGGATTTCAGTTTGAAGTCATCCTGGGCAGAATGTCCAAGAGACTCTTATCTCCAATTAACCACTAGAAGGCCAGAAGCAGAGCTGTGGCTCAAGTGGTAGAATACTAACCTTGAGAAATAAGAAAAAAAAAAAGGTCAAGAACAATGTCCAGGCCCAGAGTTTGAGTCCCAGTACTGACAAAAATAATAAAATAACATGGGGGAAAATGAGGGAGGAGGTAACAAGTTGGATAAGAAATGCACTCACTCCCTTATGTATGAAACTGTAACCCCCTCTCTACATCACTTTGACAATGAAGAAATGAAGAAAAAAAAACACAAAATAAAAAAATCCTCCTCTAAATAACAACAAAACCCTCCTTTTTAAGGATAAATGATCTCTAATCATACAAAATAATATTTATTGAAATGAACTCCAGGAAATGGAAACAAGAGGGTTTCTGTCTTTAACTTTTCTCCCTCCCTCCCTCCCTCCCTCCCTCCCTCCCTCCCTTCCTTCCTTCCTTCCTTCCTTCCTTCCTTCCTTCCTTCCTTCCTTCCTTCCTTCCTTCTTTCCTTCCTTCCTTCCTTCCTTCCTTCCTTCCTTCCTTCCTTCCTTCCTTCCTTCCTTCCTTCCTTCCTTCCTTCCTTCCTTCCTTCCTTCCTCTCTTCCTTCCTCCCTCCCTCCCTTCCTTTTTTCCTTTCTGTTTTTTTTTTTTTTTTGCCAGTCCTGGGGCATGAACTCAGGACCTGAGCACTGTCCCTGGCTTCTTTTTGCTCAAGGCTAGCACACAATGCCCCTTCTGGCTTTTCCTATATATGTGGTGCTGAGGAATTGAACCCAGGGCTTCATGTATACGAGGCAAGCACTCTACCACTAGGCCTTATTCCCAGCCCTTTTTTTCTTTACTAAAATAAAAAAAGAATATATGGAAGTGGAGCTGTGGCTCCAAGTGGTAGAGCACTACTAGCCTTGAGCAAAATTGCTAGAAAAATGACATGACCTTCAATGTTAAAATAAAAGTAGCCTCATCTATATAAAAGCATATGTGTTTATTCTATTCTCTTTGCAGCACTTAATGGAAGTAACTTACCTACCATCAGATCCAGCAAAGGCAAAACTCTTAGCCCTGTAAGAAACAAACGGGACCAAAATGTCTAACCAAGATCACCAAGTGCCTCTGTTTTCTATGATAAAAAGGGAGCTACTTGCTAGAGGTGCAAACTTCAGTCATCTCATATACAGCAGAACCTGGAGGACACCAACTGTTAATTCTCCTCAATTTAATTCTCGGGGAACTTTAGCAGCTATTGTTGGGAGAAACAAAGTTTTATCATGAGATCAATGTGCATGTGCCTGAGTGCCTTTACTGAGCTTTGAAAAGTGGGACTCTGGAAAAACAAGTGTTCCAGAGGAGGCCCAGGGACACTTAACGAAAGGAATTGTGTCTTGGGAAGAGGGAACTGCTTCTTACCATGGTGTTCTAAGTTATTAAAGGCAAGCCCTCTTTCGCTTCCTCTCTACTTCTTGTACTTCCTTCCTTTCCATTCTAGGCACAACTCTGGTACCAAATGAAATCACTGCCAGTCACTGTGGCACGTCAACTCTAGATTATATCTTAAGAAACTGAAATAATTTTAAACAAGAGAAATAGACTTGCTTAGTAAAGAAGAAAAAAATGATCTGAAGTTCCATTTGCCCATATTTTTTAATGTTCTTGTACCAAGATCCTAGCCTGAGAGGGGATATAGGATCCTTTTGAGGGTCCAGTGGCTGGTGCTCTCTTGAATACCAAAGAGTACTTCCCCATCCTTCACCTACATAGCAGGTTCCTTCAAAAGGTGAAAAGGAAAAGCAAGGAACTGGTTTCACTAGCTGCATTATCTACTCCATCTGCTTCAGGTCATTTGCCTACCTCACTTGCTCTTTCACCTCTCATTTATTTTTAAATTGTTATTATAAAGGTGATTTACAAAGGGGTTACAGTTGTGTAGGTCAGGTAAAGAGTATACATTTCTTTTTGGACAATATTCTCCCCCCTCCCTGTCTCTCATTATTTTTTGGCTTATTAGTGCTATTCTGGTCATTTAGCATCCATTTTCACCCCATTTATAGCACTGTGATATGGCAGAATCTCTCACTAATTACACTCAAAGGCTTTAAAAGGTAAGTGTCCAAGGTGTCTCTATGAAACTCAGAGATGGGACTGGTGAAACAATCTGTCTTCTATAATAAAGGTAGCCTTTAACTGTGGCTCAAGGGACCTATTTTGTGACTTTCTAAAAGTTACATATTATTTCCATATTACAGGTAGTCCAGATTCTATTTCTGTAGTTCTTCAAGATCTTTCTGAACAGATAAACTGTCTGGCTTGAACTCAGCCTTAATGATCTCCTTACTTCATGGTTTCCTGGAGCCACCTGGTGGAAAAAAGATATTGCTATTTTCATCATTTGTACATGGGAATATTATTTTGCAACTCATTATACCATTTTGTATTGCATTTTCTCTCTGATCTCTTCCACTCCTTTTCAGTTAACAATCACACAATGAAATAGGGAAGGGGATAGCAAGTTGGATAAGAAATGTACTTGCCTTACATATGAAACTGTAACCCCTCTGTGTTTCACTTGGACAATAAAGAAGAAAAAAAGAGAAATTACAGAAAGTAAAAACAAACAAACAAACAAGCAAAATAAAAAAGAATCACACAATGGCTTCTGATATTCACAGCCCAACCGTTGAATTTTTTGTGTCTTTGACCAGATAGGACACAATTTTTGGTTCCCTTAAAAGTTAGGCAAGGTCTAGGTCCCTTTCCAACGAGCCTAAAGAACTGGAGGTGTGACTGAAGTCTACATTCTTTTCTCTCTGCAGTTACCTGAGTGCCATATTTCTTAAGTTGTATGCTACATCTCTGATAGTTTTTCTTCTGCTTTGTCGTGTATGTTAATGAAACTGTTCACTGTATTTGACTTGCTGAGCTTTAATATTTAGAATTTCTAATTTTTTTTTGTTTTGCCAGACCTGACGCTTGAACTCAGGGCCTGAGCACTGTCCCTGGCTTCTTTTGGCTCAAGGCCAACATTCTACCACTTGAGCCACAACACTTCTTCCCCTTTTTTTGTTTATGTGGTGCTAAGAAATTGAACCCAGGGCTTCATGCATGCAAGGCAAACATTCTACTACTAAGCCATATTCCCAGCCCCTCTAATTGTTTTTAATAATTTTTGTTTCCTTGCTGAATTTCTTATTCACATCACTAACTTTTTTGTTTATGTCTTAAATTAATTCTGTAACTCTATTTCAATCTTTTCTGAGGTCATTCATTATTTTCATTAGCATATGTTAGCTGTATAAGTGGGGAAGTTCATTGTGACATTTACACACACACAAACACTCAGGCCCTTAGTTCAAGCCCCAGTACTGGCACCAAAATTTAAAATCAAAAAAACTCATACCAAATTTATATCTTGTTCATTTTACTTATATAGGTGTGAAATTTTTCTAGCAGTATGTAACATTTAACTTTATAAAACTGAATTATACTAGCCTGTCCTCTTTTCTGCCATCTTTTTTTGTTACCTTCTCCCTCATTTCCCCCTTCCCCCTCTTCCTTTCCCTCTTCCCCCATGAGGTGTTCAGTTGGTTTACACCAAATGGTTTTGCAAGTATTGCTTTTGGAGTCGTTTGTCTTTTTATCCTTTGTCTCTCGATTTTGATATTCCCTTTCACTTCCTTAGTTCTAATACTGGTATATACAGTATCGAGGGTTCTCAGATGAAATACAGTGATAGCGCGGGACAACCACAGGAAGGGGATACAAGAGGATCATCAAGAAAAGAAGCTACGGTTTCACATGGCATGTTGAAAGTAATTACAACAGTGATATAGCACTCGTTTCCATAACATGGAGTTCATTTCATTTAGCATTATCTTATGCATTCATAAGGGCATAGCTATTAGGCTCTTGTGATCTTCTGCTGTGATAGCCTAAACCTGTGCTAATTATTCCCTATGAGGCAAGCCATAGAGTCCATGTTTCTTTGGGTCTGGCTCACTTCACTTAGTATAATTTTTTCCAAGTTCTTGCATTTTCTTATGAAGAGGGCAATGTAATTCTTTCTGATAGAGGCATAAAATTCCATTGTGTATATGTACCACATTTTCTGGATCTATTCGTCTCCTGAGGGGCATCTGGGTTGGTTCCATATTTTTGTTATGACAAATTGTGCTGCGATGAACATTGTTGTGCTGGTGGCTTTAGTGTGTTCATGTTTGTAGTCTTTCGGGTAGATGCCCAAAAGTGGGGCTGCTGGATCATAGGGGAGGTCTATGTTTAGCCTTCTGAGGAATCTCCATACCACTTTCCAGAGTGGCTGAACCAGTTTACATTCCCACCAAAAATAAAGTTGGGTTCCCTGTTGGCCACATCCCCTCCAACTGTATGTATATTATTTAAGAGAAGTGCAATCCTTTAGAAATTACTAAACTTAGTCAAGAAGAGAATGGAGGCAACTCTGAATGACTTCATGTATGACTATAAGTCTTGCATGAAAACTTATCTTCAAACAATTTTTTTTTAAATCTTCGGACCTTGAGATGGTCTTTAAAACATGCTAATCAGGAATGATGTACAGATGTGCATTATCAGTAACACTCTTAAAAATTCTGGGTGAGAATGCATGTGAATATTTTTATAGGAATGCATGTACACGTCTAGTTCCTCTGCAATTCTGATCTAAGACTCTTGAATCCTTTGTATATTTAGCATTTCCTTGGTTGTAATTAGCTGTACAGCAAACATGCTCTACAAACCAGGTGACTTAGAACATTAATGCCCACATACTTATGATAATGATTCACATTTTAAAACTTAAAAATATGATAGTGTATGATTTAAATTGTATGTCTTTTCCTCCAAGATGACACTTGATCCAAATCTGAGAATTTCCATGACAATTACAATATGTTTACAAATTATGCCTGTCAACATAAAATATCACAGCAAATCACCATAGACACTGATGTGGCAAATCATCGAAGACACATTTTAAGGGTATCTTGTCTTGTATCTGAAGTCTTCCACAATAACAGCTAAAAATGTGTAGGAGACTACATTTCTCAACTCTCATGGCAAAATTAAAGTGTGTGTGTATGAGAGAGAAAAGGAGGGAGAGGTCTCTCTCTTTCTCTCTCTTTCTTGTCAGTCATGGGGATTGAACTCTGGGCCTGGGGGCTGCCCCTGAGCTCTTCAGCTCAAGGCTAGCACTTTACCACTTGAGCCCCAGTGCCACTTCTGATTTTCTGGTAGTAAATTGGACGTAAGAGTCTCACGGACTTTTCTGCCTGGGCTGGCTTTGAACCACAACCCTCAGTACTGAGTCTCCTGAGTAGTTAGGAATACATGGGTGAGCCACTGGCACTGGGTTGTGATTTCTATAGGGAAAAGTTGGCAAGGGCCAATGGATAACTAAAGAACTTCAGTGAGCATTGAAAATAGCCTCTCTGGCTTGCTTTTCTTTTAGAGTTAAAATGAGTCTGTTAATGAACTGTTAATATAATCTTAACAAGCACAGTAGTAATTAGTTATGTAATACAGTCTCTTCTGGGCAAAATTTAAATGTCTTTCACTGGAATTTTAAAAATAAGTAATATATTCCTCCCAGATAAGGTTGTGTTGCATCCTGAGTTGCACGGAGTTGACTCCTTTTACCTCCTCCATCCTTCATGAATAGATAAGTGGATATTTGGGTATAATCAACCATATTTAACCTTTGTTACCTATTTTTTTGAAACTTATGACCTCTGGCATTTCTAGGTGTGAATTATTTTAATGGGTATTTAGACTATGACACTTACAAGCCAGCTTTTGAAAACCTTTCCTGATAATAATGTTATTAACCTTCAACATAAACCCAAGTCATTACTTTGTTATTCTGATAGGATACTTGATAGTTTCTAGCTCCCAGCACTAAATTTCTGGGAGTTTTCAAGCCACATCTGTAAATACAGGCACTACAGTTTTCTTTTCTTTTTTTTTCTTTTTTCTTTTTGCCAGTCCTGGGGTTTGGACTCAGGGCCTGAGCACTGTCCCTGGCTTCATTTTGCTCAAGGCCAGCACTCTACCTCTTGAGCCACAGTGCCACTTCTGGCTTTTTCTGTTTATGTGGTGCTGAGGAATCGAACCCAGGGCTTCATGCATGCTAGGCAAGCACTCTACCGCTAAGCTACCTTCCCAGCCCTGGAACTGCAGTTTTCAATATTTAAAAACATCTATCCCTTCAACAAAATTATACATGCTTTACACTAGATATATTTACAAATAGTTTTAAGTACATCTGTTGATTTAACCTCCCAAAGCTTTAGCAAATACTTATGATATATGCAATGTACATAAATGACAGCCAGTTGACTATCTTACTGCTCATACAGAAGAGTTATTTTATATAGAAGCGACATGGTGGATTTAATGTTGGAATGCAAGTACCACTAGCCATTTCCCTGTTTGCACAAAAACCTATAAGCATGTTGGGTAAAAGCAAAACTATCAATACTCTGACAAAATGATACTTTTGCTGTTATTCAGCTATTACTGTGGGTCCCTCACTCTCCACCCTTGACGATGCATGCTGGGGATTGTAAATAAATATAATGATAAATAAATAAAATGAAAACCACTGCACAGAGTTCACTGTTATCTGGTTTCACAGCACATTCTTCACTTCTAAGTGCTCAGAGGGAAGGAAGCTCTGCATATGGGCCTGCACAATCTAGCTTTGAGGTTCGACACATTGTTTTCTTATGTCAGAAGAGGCATGAAAATGGGAAAGAAATTAAGTATAGAATGAATCTCCATTATTTATTATTTGAGTGCAACTAAAATGGTGCTAAGTAAGCAGGAAGGAAATTATTTGATTACAGATGCAAAATATATGAGGGATAATATAAAGTTCAAGCGTAAGTTAGCTTTTACATACAAAGAAAGGTATAAATATCTGTTTATGGACAGAAAAAGCAGCTTGTTCCTCTGTGACACAGCTTTCTGTTTACTGCAAATAAGAAGAAGCTAAGCACCCCCTAGTGGTAGTTGTTGATATAATCCAATGATGGGGAAAAAACTACAAACTCCTCTTTCTTGAGACAGTATTTAAGTGCTACTTAGCTGAATCCTCATTTCACTGATGCAATTAAAACTTTGGGTTTTTAATATACTGAATGTAACCACGAAAATGTCTTTATAAACCAAACTCAGCACCAACTAGCTATTTTATATGGGAAAAATAACCTTTTTCAAGTTAACTCATTAAGACAAAAGCAGAAATCACAACCACAAAACAACCCAATTCACCAAAGTATGAAATTTTCTCAAAGCAGATGCTATCAGAGCTATGAAAGAAAATTATGACGCATTTCTCATGTTATTAAATGTAATACAGCATCTCCAATTTGAATGTTGGTCTAGCTAAAAAAATGTAACATACCAACCCCTTAACTGTGCCAGGCCCTAAACTGTGTTCAGGGCTGCGGGAAGAGGCAGAGAAGGATTCAGAAATGTGAGCAAATGCTTGCAGTTCTGAATATGATGGGGAGAAGAAAGGATGTGATGGGGATTTATGCAAAGCACCTCACTTGAGCTGAAAAAAAGTTAGGATGTCTAGACAGAAGAAATATATAAAGGACAAGAAGTAGAATGTATGTGATAATGATGCTTTATTGTGTTTGATTTATTCTAGTCTGACAAAATAAAGGCTTTAACAAACTGTTGCTTGAACTAAGAGTAAATTTCTTTAACAACAGCATAACAACCAGGCTCTGAAAACTTGCTAATTACTCTATTTGTACTTGTAATGAGAATATCTTTATCTGTCTGGAAGGATTGTGACATTAGCACCTCTCAGAATGAGGAGTCATTTTTCACAATGACTATTTCTCAGTGTTTGCTTTATTTAGTGTTTAGAACTTCCACCTCTCTCCAAGGATGATTAATAATTTATGCCACAAAATAGAGGATGGCTAACATAGTGGTATTGCAAGCAATAGAAAGCTTTATTAAAAATGCAAATTATTAAAAAAATTTTGTTAGTGGTAGGGCTTGAACTCAGGGCCTGGTTATTGTCCCTGAGCTCTTTTGCTCAAGGATAGCACTCTTTGTGCCACAGCTCACTTTTGGTTTCCTGGCGGTTAATTGGAGATCAGAGTTTCATGGGCTTTCCTGCCTGGGGTTGGTTTCGAACTGTGATCTTCAGATCTCAGCCTCTTGAGTAGCAAGGATTACAGGTATGAGCCACCAGTGCCTGGCTGAATGTATCTTTATAGCTAATAGAAGCAGTTCACTTTTGTTTTTATGGGTAAGTGTAGGTTCATAGAAACATATAAAGTTGGCAGAATTTAAGACTATACACCCAAGAACATGTAATTTTGGAATACTAGTTTAGCTGCACAATGGTTTGTACATCACAATACACAAATTTCCCATTTCACAGGTATTTCACCTGCAGATGTGAACAGGTAAACACAGGAAGCCATTGAGTGGGAAGAGAAACTTCTAATGAATGTTATATTTTGCTTAATTGATCAAGGAAAAACCTAAAACATAAGTTGTTAGCTTTACCCATACAATGAGTGATGTAATAGAAAAATAGCTACTTTCAAACCTCCTCAAAATAACTTTTCTTCTATAATCCTATAAGGGTAGCCTCTGATCTCTTGACATGAATACTTTTTGTTCCATTAAACAATGTGATCTCTATTTTTATTTTAAGAAAGCTCTTTTCTTTTCTCTTCTTTCTCTCTTTCTCTCTCTCTTTCTTTCTTTCTTTCCTTCTTTCTTTCTTTCTTTCCTTCCTTCCTTCCTTCCTTCCTTCCTTCCTTCCTTCCTTCCTTCCTTCCTTCCTTCCTTCCTTCCTCCTCCTCCTCCTCCTCCTCCTCCTCCTCCTCTCCTTTTTCTTCTTCTTTCTTTTTTTCCCCCCGGTCTTACCTAGGGCTTGAACTCAGGGCTTGGGCACTGTCCCTAAGCTTCTTTTAGCTCAAGGTTAGCACTCTACCACTTGAGCCACAGTGCTATTTCTGGCTTTTTCTGAGTAATTTATTGGAGATAAGAGTACTATGGACTTCCCTGTCTGGGCTGGCTTTGAACCACGATCCTCAGATCTCAGCCTCCTGAGTAGCTAGGATTATAGGCATGAGTTACTAGCACCAGGGGAGATACAGTTTTTAAACTGGTAATTGATCTGATTCTGTTGCTTCAGAAAAACATGGCAAAGAACTTTTAGATAGTAAGCAAAACAAAAACACCAATATTCTCCATGGTGCAAAGAGGAGAGTAGCAGTGTCTCAAATGAGAGAAAACTACATATGACTACAGGAGACTAGTTACTTCCTGACTTGATTTTTTTTCCTAATGGAGAAGAATTTTGGTTAGAAATAACAAGATGAATCGGAGATCTGGTTTGTGTACATTCAGGCTGATGCCAGTGTAGAGCAAAACCATGTTTAACCTCTATTTTCTTAGGTTCACTGATTAGGATTCTGCCAATTAAACTGTCAAAAGATAGGCTCACAAGTAAGAAGGTTATTATATATGTGTATGTAGGCCTCCATAGAAATATGGACCCCAAACAGATGAAGGGCCTTACATGCCATTTTAATAGAGTGATAAATTGTGAATAAGTGGCTAGACAAAGGAAGATCAGACAGATGTCAGCTTTTGGGGAAAGTGAATTGTGGAAAGATAAATATAGGAAAGATAAGTGGTTCATTTAGGCTGCAATAGCATAAAGTCCATAGATAAGGCAGCTTATCAGAAACAAATTATTGATCACCATTTTGGGGGCTGAGAACTCGGGCTTCAAGGTAATAGAATTTTCTGCTCCTTGGTTCATCTATTCTTTCTGTTATCTCATTTGGAGGAAGGCATGAATGATTTCAAAGGAATCTCTCCTTTAATGTCACTAATCCCTTCCTTGAGGGCTTTGTTCTGATGAATCAGACACCTCCTAATATTATCATTTTGGGGATTAGGGTTTTAGCATGAATTTTAGGGAACCCAAACTTTCACGCTCTAGCAGGGTTATTTAGTAAGGTTTGTTGTGCAGACTACATATGGTGACCTTTCCACAGAAAGACTCATCTTATTGTCCACAAAAAGAAAAGAAAGAAATGTACCATGTTCCCGACTAATGCAACTGTAAACCCTCTGTACATCACATTTATAATAACAACAAAAAATAAAAAAAAGAGACATCTCTTGTGATTGAGCACACCCTCTTCAGAATACAACTTTATGAAAGGATCTTTCTATTACTTTTATAAAAAGGGAAGGAAGGCCAGGTGTGGCTCATGTAATCCTAGTTACTCAAAGCCAGGCTTGGCAGAAAAGCTCCTGTGAGATTCTTTTTTTTTTGGCCAGTCCTAGGCCGTGAACTCAGGGCCTGAGCACTGTCCCTGGCTTCTTTTTTGCTCAAGGCTAGCACTCTGCCACTTGAGCCACAGTGCCACTTCTGGCCATTTTCTGTATATGTGGTGCTGAGGAATCGAACCCAGGGCCTCACATATACGAAGCAAGCACTCTTGCCACTAGGCCATATTCCCAGCCCTCCTGTGAGATTCTTATCTCCAATTAACCACTCAAACCCACCCCCCCCCCAGAAGTGTTGCCGTGGCACAAGTGGTACAGTACTAGCTTTGAGCACAAAGAGGCTCAGGGATAGGGCCTATGCTCTGAGTTCAAGCCCCACAACTGCCCCACTCCCCCCCCCCCCCAAAAAAAAAAACACAACAAAAAGGGAAGGAAGAAGAAAAGGGATGAATGTGATCAAAGTACATACATGTATGTATGAAAAGGTCATAATGAAACCGCTTATGATGTACAGTTAATATTGTAAGGTTTGTCAGAAAGGAAACCTGCTACATGGTTCAGGCAGAGAAGAGTTTATTGGGGGATAGCAAACTGCTAGCCACACAGGATAGAGGTGTGGGAGAAAGAGGAGAAGGAAGAAGAGAAAGAGAAAAGGAAAGATAGAAAAGGAGCAAGAGAGAGTAAGAGAGCCCGATTGTTGAGCCAGATTATATAGGAAAAGGTGGGAGGTATGGCCAGGTGGATTGGATCTGACCTCAGAGAAGGACTGCCTCCCACTGTGCTAGTTACCTAGGTAACTCAGGTACTGGGCCAGGACTTAAACAGGTGTGGGGCATCTGCATGGAGCCCTCCTGGCAGTGGACCTTACACTATATGCACCAATAAACCATTTGAAGAGACAATTTTGTGGAGCTCTTACTCAAGTGGTAGAAAGCCTTAAGCAAAAGAACTCAGGGACAGTGTTCAGGCCCTGAGTTCAAGCTCCAGGACCAGAACACACACACACACACACACACACACACACACACACACACACACACACACACACTGTTGTGCCAAGTCGCGAAACGACCACCAAGAAGGCCACCGAGACTCAGACATTCCGAAATGCAAAAGCAAGGCAAGGCTTTATTTAAGCGAGCTGCAACTCAGGCCACGTCCTACCGACTGACACAGCGGAGGTCAGGAGGAAGCCCTGAGCTACGATTCCACAGGGCTTATAAAGGCAAAAAACAAAGTTACAACAATCAGGTGTTCAAGCAAGCAAGATTAGGACACAGGTACAAATCTGATTGGCTCAGGGTTCGAGGCATTCTAGGGGTGGTCAGAGTTAAGCATTCCCAGTGGTTAGAGTTCTAGACCCACTGGGCCCTAATGGGCTTGTCCTGGGTCTGCTCACAGGGCCTGCTTATCTCAGGTTCACGTGGTAAAGTGGGGTTCACGTGGTAAGGTGGGGTTCACGTGGTAAAGTGGGGCCTGACTTCAAAGTCTGGCACTTCAACACACACACACAATTTTTTTTTTTTTTTTTTTTTGGCCAGTCCTGGGCCTTGGACTCAGGGCCTGAGCACTGTCCCTGGCTTCTTCCCGCTCAAGGCTAGCACTCTGCCACTTGAGCCACAGCGCCGCTTCTGGCCGTTTTCTGTATATGTGGTGCTGGGGAATCGAACCTAGGGCCTCGTGTATCCGAGGCAGGCACTCTTGCCACTAGGCTATATCCCCAGCCCAACAATTTTTTTTAACTATACTTTTAGAAAGGGCAGAGAGCTGTTTCTTACCTGATGCTTGTTATTTCAGCTCAAAATAATATTTGTGCTATGGTGACCTTTGTATGTGTGTGGGAGCTAATACTTTTTTTTTTGGCCAGTGCTGGAGCTTGAACTCAGGGCCTTAGCACTGTCCCTGGTGTCTTTTTGTTCAAGGCCACTTGAGCCACAGTGCCACTTCTAGCCTTTTCTATATATATGGTGCTGAGGAATTGAACCCAGGGCTTCATGTATACGAGGCAAGCACTCTACCAATAGGCCATATTCCCAGCCCTGGGGGCTAGTTCTGTGGCTTGAACTCAGTTTTTTAAACTAATGTGATGGGGCTCTATTACTTGAGGCACATGTCCACTTTCAGCTTTTGATGGTTAATTGGAGATAAGATTCTCACAGACTTTCCTGCCTGAGCTAGCTTCCAACTCTGATCATCAGACCTCAGCCTCTCAAGTAGTCAGAATTATAGGTGTGAGCCGTCAACACCCAACAACATAGCATATTTTGGAGCAGCAAACTTTAAAACTTCACTCACAGGGATTGTTACCATCATTTATAGTGAGGATCACTTTCATGGTCTATGTGTTTGTTGTCTTGAAATTTGTTTACTAATTCTAAGGAATGCTATCTTTTACTTGGTAATGGCCCTCAAGCTACATGGCTGAAAGCTGTATAGCCAGTTCTGCCTTGCTGGTGGTAAGCCTGTTTAGCAGACCACCAAGTTGAAATTCCAAGCTCTGACCTTTCACCCAGAGCCTCATGAGGTATGAATCATCTCGGTTTCCAACTTGTGTCTTCACCTCTGGCCACTTTCCCTGGAGAAAATACAGTCTTTTCATTTGTGTTCGGGAAGTCTCATATTCCTTCTCCCTCTTCATATCTTGTTCCATCAATTACACTCTTCTTCCAGGTCTTCAACTTTCTCTTTTGGTTACTTCTGCCCAACGTATGATAGTATGTGTTTTGAGCAGCCTTCTAGCAGGGAGATACACCTGCCAGAAAACTTCCACACACAGTCCATCTATTTATTACCTGGAGTCACACGATGACTGTATCAAAAGGAGATAGCTGGGTAGCAGTTGAGAGCGTGGTCACTGTGGAGTCCAGATGCAGCACCCTGTCTGCTTTGCCAGTTTATTCACAGTATGGCCTTGAGCAAATTCCTTAACCTGCCTTTGCCTCTGTTTTCTGAGGACATTTATAGTTCCTATTTCAAAAGATTGTTAGGAGAAGCTATTTAAATATGTGTAAAATTCTGCATCAGCATGTGCTAGGGACTGTTTCTGATTTTGTTCTCCCTTTAGGCCTTCCCTCTCTTTTGACCTTTCTCCATATCAGGGAATGCCGTGAAGGGAAAAACTGAACCCTGTTCTGCTTGTCAAACAAATGACTAGACATATGGAAATAAGTGGAAATTTGAGCCTTGTATCCTTTTAACACTGTCCCACAGCTGGGGTCTTCAGCTGCTATATCTGGAGGAGTGAAAAAGATGTCATTCAGCATGCTGATCTGTCCTCTAATAGACCATTACCAAATAAAAATGAAAGCATCTGGTTATAAACACGGCCAGATAAACACTCAACATTCAGGTCGACAGCATCTTCTTTGAGGGGGCTGGAAATGCTTTGTGTGTAATGTGCAAGAATATATTCTTTGGATTGATTGCTTGCCCTGTTATATACAGTGATTATGGAGGCACTAAAACTTTAGCACCAAAAAAAAAAAAAAAAAAAGGAAAATGTCAACATCTTCCAAGTTCTTTGCCTGTCACCATATCCATTGTCCCTTTTTAAGTAGTACTTACTTGAATACATTTTTTCCTCCCTGAGAAACATATTGTATTTCTCTTATTTTTTTATTTAGATATTTTTTTAAAAATAAACTTTCCCTTGGCAAAGTGTTGTGAAACATAATCTGGTAGAATTTAATGTTATTAAATCAATCTAGTTGCCAGAGCCCGATAACTAGGATTTATCAAAAGTCCCTATCTTTGACCCTCCCTTTTTGCTGTCTTGTTACAACATCTCCTCGCTGCCAGTCACTTGTATCTACTGCCTTCTTCTAATTGGCTTAGGTACTTTCCTATCTCAGTGCTAATAAGGCCACTAAAAGCTATCAGAACTTAACTGCTTATTTCTGGGCTTAGAGCAGATTAACAACTAGATGAGGATGAGGCACAGTACCGGTTTTGAGGCTTGGACTCAGGGCTTGGGTACTCTGTTTTTTTGTTCAAGGCTAGTGCTCTATCACTGAGCCATGACTCCACATCTGGCTTTTTAGTGGCTAGTTAGAGATAAGTGTCCCAGGGACTTTTCTGTGAAGGTTGGCTTTGAACTATGATCCTTAGATCTCAGGCTCCTGAGTAGTTGGGATGACAGGCATAAGCCACCACTGTCTGGCTATTACCAGTATTTTAAACAAGTACCCAAATTCTTCTTCTCTTTATGCAGGATTGAACTGTGAGTGCCTGGCTCTCCAATGCATCACAGTACTGGCTCAGAATTTTCTTCTGGTAGATAAATCAGATCATACTCTGTTTTGCTTGATTCCTTCCAGGGCTTCCTTTTTCATGTAGATTACAATGTTCTTTCCCTAGTTTATGTTGGCCCTACGGAATCTACATATCCACTTCCAACCTTACTATACCATCATAACACTATATATACATTACTGCAAACAAATAGTTTTCTTTTCAGCACCAAAATTTCAAGTATCTAGATCACTACTGAAGAGTTAAAGTAAACCTCATTTTCAGGCATCCCCCATTTTGTTGACTGTTTAAACTATGAGTAACCCAGGCCACCAATTATCCCTGCTAGCAGGACAAGCTTATTAGGGCCCAGCTGGTCAGGAAACTTCCTGCTTAACTCTAACCGCCTGAGAATGCTTAACTCTAACTGCCCTGGAATGTCTCTAGCCCTGAGCCAATCAGATTTGTACCCGTATCCTAATCTTGCTTGAACACCTGATTGCTGTAACTTTGTGGTTTTTTTTGCCTTTATAAGCCCTGTGAAATCTCAGCTCGGGGCTTACTCCTAACCTCCGCTGTGTCGGAGTGTAGGACAAGGCCCGAGCTGCAGCCCGCTTGAATACAGCCTTGCTTTTGCATTTCAGAATGTCTGGCTCTCCGTGGTCTTCTTGGTGGTCATCTTGTGACTTGGAAATAACAATACTTTGTTTCCTCTTGTGGGATATGTAGAATATAGATTCTTCTTTTAAGGATTATATTGTTATATTTTCTTTCTCTCAAGTTATTAGGTATTCCTTTTCATTTGTTCTCATTCTTCTTTTTTGTCAGTCAAGGGGCTTGAACTCAGGGCCTGGGTGCTATCTTTGCGCTTTTTTGCTCAAGGCTAACATCCTACCTTGAGCCATAGTAATACATCTGGTCTTATGGTGGTTAATTGGAGATAAGAGTCTCACAGACTTTCCTGCCTGGGCTGGTTTTGAACTGAGATCCTCAGCTCTCAGCCTCCCGAGTAGCTAGGATTACAGGCATGAGTCACCAATGCCTGGCTGCCATGCCATTTTTTTGTACACACACTGTCCTGTCCACACTTATGTAATAAGGACCATACTGATTTGAGAAAGTTATGAGTTCCTTTGTTTAAATCCATCTTACTTAAATGATTTGCTACTCACTAAGAATTCTAAATTTATCACTAAATGATGGATCTAGCACATAATAGGTGCTAAAATTGTTGAATAATGAATATGCAAGAAATTACAACCCAAAACAAAACAGGCTGTGAAAGATGATTATCATAAAGATGAAAAGAATCTAAGCACCCAATGCTGCTGATTTCTTCTTCTAGGTTAGCCTGAAACCCAGGAAGCAGTGATTTTTTTTTTTTTTTGGTCCATTATGGGGCTTGAACTCAGGTCTAGGTGTTGTTCCCAAGGTCTTTGGCTCAAGGCCAGTGCTCTACCACTGTGAACCACAGCACCACCTCAGGTTTTCTGGTGGATAGAGAGCAGAGTCTCAAGGACTTTCCTGTCCAGGCTGGCTTCGAACTGTGATCCTCAGATCTCAGTCTCTTGAAAAGCTAGCATTACAGGCGTGAGGACTTAAAGGAGATTTTGACACCAAGAGGAATGGTGGATATAGAGACAGAGCTAGCTTTCTGAAAGATGGTACAATGTGCTAGCACCTTCACCCTGCCCTCCAAGTCCCCCCTTATTTTTAGTGCTGCCCATGTCACTCAAATGTCAATGACGCCCACTTCCTGTATGTCCAGGATGTGTTGTGTAGGACTGAACCTGTTTGTATCTATTTCTTGGTGAAATTATTACCTGTGCCCTTGTTATATTTAAATATGGCTTGGCTTAATTAAAAAATTACATACTAGTCTAGCTCAAGTTTAGCTCCTAAAAATGAATTCCTATCTTATGTTGATGGACTGATGGACTCATGTGTTATGATTGATTACAAATATAAATATTTGGAAAGTATTTTTTTTTTTTTTGGCCAGTCCTGGGGCTTGGACTCAGGGCCTGAGCACTGTCCCTGGCTTCTTTTTGCTCAAGGCTAGCACTCTGCCACTTGAGCCACAGCACCACTTCTGGCCATTTTCTGTATATGTGGTGCTGGGGAATTGAACCCAGGGCCTCATGTATACGAGGCAAGCGCTCTTGCCACTAGGCCATATCCCCAGCCCCCAAATATAAATATTTGGTATATACAAATTTCCACTTTTCATTTAGAAGAGTAATCCAGTTTTCACATGAACTGAATGTTTTTCTCATTTTCTGTTTGTATACATGGTGACTATTGTTATAATGTTCATGAACATAGTATATAAAAAAGCAATACAAATCAGAAATTTATTGCTTTAACTTTTTGTTGTTGTTTGTCATTTTCTAAGTGTTTTAGAGCCAGTAACAAGTCATGTCAATGTTCAGTCAACACTTTGATTTGTAATTTCCATATTTTCTGGTGTATGTTATCCTTGATTTATAAGGAAAAGTTTATAAGGCACAACCGGGGACTGAAATGGGCTGCTTAAGATATCACTCATGATTTATCAAGATGTGAGCCCGAGGATACATATTTTAAATTATATAAAGATCAAGAAGAAATATCTGCCTAACTCAAAGAACCCGCTGAGATTGAGCTGATCAAATATATTTAGGACAAAGAAAAATATTTAGTTGTTTCTTTCCTTCTGTTTCCCCGCCCCCCGCCCCCCAGTCATAAGGCTTGAACTCAGGGCCTGGGCACTGTCTCTGAGCTTCTTTTGCTCAAGGCTAGCACTCTACCACTAAGCCACATTATTCCCAGCCTCTTTAGTTGTTTCTTAAGGGTTTGTTTTACTAAAGCTAAAAACATTCTTTAAGTTTTTGTTAATGTTCATGGAAGGCTAGTTTACTCATTTAAATATATTTTTGGGGGAGTGGGTATGGGATGAGGGGATTTAAAGGCAAAGACTCAATCAGGGTGAGTTCAGGAAAGAGTTACCAATTTTAGCCCTATGCAGATTTCAGCCCTTGCAGATCAGAGGACTGACCATGGCAAGATATGGCCATCTGGTGGTAGAAAATTACAGGGACCGCCTTTTAAATTACAGAGAAAGTTACAGAATGTTTCACTGGTGAAGTTGCAAAAACTAAACAATAGTACTAAGAGTTGCAATATTGGCTGTAGCCAACCTTTCTCATGAGCTTTGTGTCAGGCATGAGGCTAAGTATTTTATATGAAATATTTCAATTAGTTCTTATAGTATTCTTATGAGTCTGTGCTTAACTATAGGCATATGTCTATCCTATCGTTCTAGGTTTGGTAGTAAAACTAGCGGATTGGTGATGATTTTGCTTGAGGAAGTGACAAGTAGACGCATCTGTAGTAATCTGACAATATTTGTGCCCCATGTGTTTTCATATGAGAAGTGACCCATTACAGATGAGGGTTGTAGTGATCAAGTAAGGCAACAGTTGTGTTTATTTTTTGCTTTCTTGTAGTTTCCTTATGCTTGCATAACGGGCTCATATACAAGACAATGTAATAATATAACCATGCATCATAGATTACTCATAGCTTCAACAAATAGACTCTTCACACCATAGGTTCCACGGCAGTGGGTGTAGGAGTGCCTAATTAGCCCAAAGCATTAATCATTACTGAGTCACAGTGTGCTTTAAAACCCTGAGTACCAGTTAGGCAATTTATCAGTTATAAAAGACAGAACAGCTCACAGAAGAAAGTAATTTATTCTTGGTAGATAAAACAAGGTATTTTGAACTATTAACTTCCCTATTCTGACCATCATATTTCTGCATTCATGCTATTTAGTGACTTACTGATATCCAATTGAGTTAGTTTTCTGCTGCCGACATAATAAAGCACTTCTATGTTCCTGATTTAAGACAATGTCTGCTTATTATCTTAAGGTTTCTAAGGGTCAGAAGTCCAGACATAGAACAGCAGAGTTGGTTCTTAGTTTAGGATTTCCAGAATGAAATAATTCATTATTGGCAGAGATAGATTATTCTTTTGAGGTGATAAGAGAGACTATAGTCATTTGGGTTGTCAGAATTCAGTTTCTGGGTGTTGTAGAACTAAGATTATCAGGAGGAGTCAGTCTTCCAAAATGCCTTCATCTATGGCCTCCATGAAAGCTAGCAAATGGCAGTACTTATTACAATTCTGCTTTCTTATTCTGATGGTAAGAGCTCATGTAATTTCAGTGGACTTGATTAATCCAGGCAGGTCTACTGTAAGGTCAGATGACTAATAGTTTATAATTAAATCTGCAAAGATCTTTCACAGCAGTGCTTGGCTTGTAGATTTTATGGATTTCAAAGACTGGCACTTGATGGAGACAGAAATCTTGGGAATAAACATCTTTAGAATTTTGCCTACAATACTTACTCACTGAGATTTAGTTCAAGTAAAGAAAATATTATGAATAACTGTATTGAACCATGGGGTGCCCAGACATTTGGCAGATACTATTCTGTATGTGTCTATGAGGAAAGTTTTGGGTGAAAAATGTCACTCATATTTACATCATCAAACTGAGTAAAGAAGATCCTCTCCTCAAAGTGGGAAGTCATCTTCAAAGGATTAGAATATTTGCTCTATTCAGAAAGAGCAAAAAGTCTGCCCTCCCTGATGTAATTAGGAATACTCCTGCCTAAGTATTTCTGAGCTAGGTCATTTGTCTTTTTCTGTCTTCAACCCAGACTAAAGGGCCAGCTTTACTATTGTCTTGAGCCTCCTGACTTTGGACTGGAGTAGGAATCATTATCATACAATTCCAGTCCTGCAGACTTTTACTGGAATGTAAAGCAGTGACTTTTCTGGGTTTCCAAATTGCTGAATATAGATATTGGAAATTCTCAGCCTCATAATAATGTAGCCATTATATTATGTCTCTCTCTCTCTCTCTCTCTCTCTCTCTCTCTCTCTCTCTCTCTCTCTACGTGTCTGTCTCTGTTTCTGTGTCTCTCTCCTTCCCTCCCCCTCCCTTTCCCTCTTTTTTTTGCCAGTCCTGGGGCTTGAACTCAGGGCCTGAGCACTCTCCCTGGCTTCTTTTTGCTCAAGCCACTTCTAGCTTTTTCTATATATGTGGTGCTGAGGAATTGAATGTATACAAGATGAGCACTTTACCACTAGGCTATATTCCCAGTACCCTTTCCCTCTTTAACTGGTGAATATTGACTAATAGAGTAATGAAATAACTATTTTATACTGAAGGAAGCCAATGTGTTTTTATTTGATAATATGTAGAATCTAAACTTATGGGGTGTAAAAGGGGAATCTTCCTTTATTTATGAGGGTGGGAGTATTATCTGGCTTTTAAGGGAATTAGCTAAGGACATTCAGATTTTTACGTCATCATTAGTAGTTTTAATTATAGTGTCTGTGTGTAATGCTGACATCAGAATCATCAGGTAATCATTACTTGTTTGATTGTTGTGTATTTCTTTTTCTTTTGAGCTGGAACGGAAGCTTGAACTCAGGGCCTAGGTGCTGTTCCTGAGCATTTTGCTCAAGGCTAGAACTCTACCACTTGAGCCACAGTTCCACTTCTTGATTTTTTTTGGTGGTTGGTTCAAATGTTCAAAATGTTTGCAAATGTTCAAAAAGATTGCATATGCTAACAAACATACATCTCTGCAAATCAGATCTACTCTGTAGACAAGCAGTTTGCAGCCCTTGAATTAACTAGTTTTTAATCAATTTTAAAATAGATGTATTTTGAGGTTTTATAGGAGTAGAGAACAAGAATCTTAAGCCACAGCCAATTATGAGCAAACTTTGGTGTATACTGGTGCTGATGCAATGACAAATTGTATATTTTAGTGCAGTGGCAAATTGGGTATTTAGTGTAGAACAAGAGCTAGTCACGTGCTATTTTTGAATTATCATTAAGGTATTACAACTATTTCCAGTTATGGTGAAAGAAAAAGACCTTTAAAGACTTTATCTATGTGAAAGCTTTTTAGGATCCTTGTAAGTAGAGCGTTTATAAAACATTAATGCATACATGTAGAAGGTGGTTGGGGATCAACAGTATAAACCCCAGTGGGATAGTAACTCTGGACTAGATTTATGGGAGTCCGTTCAATCACCAAGTGTATTACTAAAAGGATGGTAAAAGCCTATGTAAGGATCCAGTTATTGGTCACATGATCTGATCTAGGGAAGACATAAAAGCTTATATGGATCTCATGGAAGCTTGCCAATCCTTGTCTCTATAATACATGATAAAGCTCTGACAGTAAACTACTCTTGGGAGTTACACATTAAATTAGACAGGCGGCAGCTTTCCCTTCTACTGTTTTCAATATCCAAGCATGGATTTCTGCTAATTTAGAAGCCAGACATGAAAGCTCTATTTTAATATCAAGCCAGTACCTTATATTTTCCATCTCTGCTCAAACATAGTTGAAAGCTATGGAAAATATTGGTGTATGATAGGTTCCACTCATTATACTATAATTTTCTTAGAATTAACATCGCATAAATTGTAGACTCTTTTACTTAAGTAAGATGATCTCATTCCTTGCAGAAGATATGCTTAAATTTGTGCTTTTGTTAAAGGTAATTTTCTTTGTTTCTGATACTCAGAAGGTTAGTCTAGCTTGCATTGATAAGGAGATAATTTATTTTCAAAGAGAAAATGCTAGAATTACTATTATTATTACTTTTTGCAGGGAGTACCTTTACTTAGAAAATAATTATCTCAAAATGGAAGAATTATATTCTATGTCCAGCATAAGGAAAAAGAGAGAGAAGGCAGAAGACTAAAATTCTCTACTGTGTATCATGCTTCAAACCTTTCAAAATCTTCAGTGAAGTTAAACTCAATTATTTTAACATAAAATTTTATTTGTTTTTAATTGCAGTAAAACATACATGTATATATTTACCATTTTAAGTGCACAGATTAGTGATGGAGTGTGAAACCACACCATTATCCTTCTCCTTATATTTTTCATTTTTTTTTAAAGCTGAAATTCTGTTCCTATTAAAAATTTCTCCCATTTAGCTGGGCACTGGTGGCTTATGTCTATAATCCTAGCTAATCAGAAGGCTGAGATTTGAGAATTGTGATTTGAAGCCAGACTGGATGGGAAAGTCCATGAGACTCTTACCTCTAGTAAACTACTCAGAAAAAGCTGGAAGTAGTGCTGTGGCTCAAATGGTAGCATACTAGCCTTGAGCACAAAGAGGCTCAAGGGTAGTGTCCAGACCCAGGGTTCAAGCCCCAGGACTAGAAAAAAAAATGTCCCCCCATTTCATTTTCCCTAGTTCTCAGCAACCCTATTCTGCTTTCAATCTTTTTAAACTTGACAATTTTAGGCATCTTATTTAAGTATTATATCAAATATTTGTTCCTTTGTGGGAAATTCTTAGGGAGATTGTGTTGGATTATGGAACTCAATGAAAGGGATACATTTTGCACAAAGGTTGTTGTGATTGGGTGAGAAGATACTGAAAGAGCCCAGGTGCCTGGAAGCAGAGAAGACTCTACAGAATTAAGACAGAGACTTCCACTAACTCCAGGATGCCAATATTTTGTCATCAATTGGTGCTTTCTGCCCAAGAGCTCCTCTGATGCTAAGGATGCTACAAGAAAGAGCAGGGTTTGGGGTTCCCTTTGGTAATCTGCATTGGGTTGAAGTGGGAGGATGTAAATACCTCTTCCTATCCCTCCTACACCCCCTCTCTCTTTCTTTCTTTCTAAATCAAATTAAATACAATCAGTGATATTGGACATCCTTGCTTTGATCATATCCTAGGCAAAAAGCTTTAAATTTCCTCAATTAGCTATGATGTTAGTGGCAGGCTTTTCATAAATTGCTATCATTATATTGAGGCATTTTTCTCCTAAATCTATGTTGGAAGTTTTTATCAAAGAGTTGAATTTTGTTATTCTGATTTTTCTAATACTGGAGTTTGAACTCAGAGCATTGTACTTGCTTGACTTGATTGCTCAGTTGGTGCTTTACCACTTGAGCCACACAGCCTGAATAGTTTTCTCACTACTTAATTGAAGATGGAGCCTCATACACATTCCTGCCTTGGGTATTTTTGAAACAACCTTGCATACTTGGAATAAAATCAATTTGGCCATTGTATATAATCTTTTTTGACATGTTGGATTTGATTTGTGCATACTTTATTTTTTTGCCACTCCTAGTGCTTGAACTCAGGGCCTGGGTGCTGTCACTGGGCCTCTTTGTGCTCAAGGCTAACACTCTACATTTGAGCCATAGCACCACTTCCAGTTTTTTATTTTAGTGGTTAATTGTAGGTAAGGGTCTCATGGGCTTTCCTGCCTAAGCTGGCTTCAAATCACAGTGCTCATATCTCAGCCTCCTGAATAGCTAGGATTACAGGAATGAGCCACTAGCCCTGATGCCCTTTTGTTTTTTTATATATACACTCAGAGCTGTATATTTTCCACTTAGCACTGCCTTTGTTATGGCCTAAAAGTTCATGTATGTTGTCTTCTCATTGTCATTAGATTTTTGGAGATTTCTTCCCTTTATTTGTCCAGTGATACACTTATAATTCCATGTGTTTTTCAATCTGTTTGTTTGAATATTTTCTGTAGTTTGTTTTTGAATTATTATGATCTAATTATTATACATTTGTAAAGAATTACTTTATGTCCTGAAATGTGAACTAATTTTTAGCTGCTAGATGTCTGTTAAGGTCATTTGGTATATAGTATCATTTAATTTTGAGGTTTCTTCAGTGAAGTTGTCTTTATTTGTATGACCTATCCACAGAAGTGAAGTTGAAGTCATTGTGTTGTGGTGTATCTGTAATTTTATTTCTAATAGTATTTGTTTAATAAAGTTGGAGGCACTGATATTTGTCATGTACATACTAGCAACTGTGATTTCCTCTTGGTGGATTTGTTCCATTTATTAATATAAAGTGACCTTCTTTGTCTCTTTGGACTGATTTTAGTTTAAAATTTGCTTTATCAGATGCAATTATATACTCATATACTTCCTTGGTCAATTTGATTGGTTGATCTTAGTTGTCCTTTTCATCCTAAGACAAGGTTTTCTTTTGTCAGTAAAATGTATTTCTTGTAAGCAACAAATGATCAGACCATACTATTTAACCAATTTGCCATTCAGTGTCTTTTGATTGGAGAATCGAGATGCTTAACCATCAGTGTGAGTGATATATATATATATACACATATATATGCATATATGTATCTATAATGTATGTATGTATACATACACACATATAGTAGTTCTTGCCATTTTATTTTTGTAGTTCTTTTTAGTTATTCTTGGAATTTATTTTCTTTCCTATTTTCATGGTTAAAGTTATCTTTCTTTCTGTAGTGCTGATATAATGGTCATAAATTTCTTTAGGTTTTGTTTATCATTTAAGGGTTTTATTTGTCCCTCAATTAAGAAGGACTGCTTTGGTGGTTAGATTAATCTGGATTGGCAGTTGTTAAGCCCTTTCAGTGATTAAATTGCATCATTTCATGTCCTCATTACTTTAAAGTTTCTATGGAGAAAGTTTATTATTCTTGGGGGATTGCATGACTTGATACTTCTCTCTTGTTACTTTCAGTATTCTTTCTTTGTTCTTTACACTTAATATTTTAACTACATGTCTTGTGTTCTTTCCTTGTCTGGTTTCTTGAGTTTCTTAAAGGCTTATTGCACTTGAATGACTGCTTCTTTCTCAATACTGAGGAATTTCTCCTATTATTTTATTGAAGGTGTGTTCTGTTTATTTATCTTGCATTTCTTCGATGCCCAAGTTTGGTTGCTTATTAGTGTCCAAGGAATTCTGCACATCTTCTTCATCTGAGTATCAAAAAAAATACCTTGTCCTTTAGTCCTCATATTGTTTTCAAATTGATCTACTGTACTGGAGAGACTTTCCATAGAGTTTTTTTCTTTAAATTACTCTACTTAGTAAGCTTTTATTTCCCGAATTTCAGCTTAATTCTTATTCAGGGTTTTTTAAAAAAAATTGGATTCCTCTTTCACATCTTTAATTTTCTTTCTTAGTGAACTGCTTGCTTGCATTGAGTTTCATTAACTGTATTGTGTGTGTATGTGTGTGTGTGTGTGTGTGTGTGTGTGTGTGTGTGTTTGGAACTCAGGGCAAGAACACTATCTCTGAGCTCTTTTTCTCAAGGCTAGCACTGTATCACTTTAAGCCACAGTGCCACTTCCAGTTTTTGAGTGGCTAATTGAAGATAAAAGTCTCCTGGACTTTCCTGCTTGGGATGGTTTTGAACCATAATACTCAGATCTCAGCCTCCTAAGTAGTTAGGATCACAGGAATGAACCACCAGAGTTAGGATCACAGGAATGAACCACCAGCACCCATCTCTCATGTATTTTTAAAATACAGTCTTCTTTCTTTTTTGTTGCTTATTGTTATGATTATGTATTTGAATTATTTACATTTTTTTCTTTGTTGAACTTAGCATCCATTACTGTGGGAATTTTAACTTTTGAGGTAACATAATACCTTTTAAAAATTTCTTGTGTTAGTTCTTGAGATTTATTTATTTGAGGTCAATTCCTTGGTTGAATATTGGAATCACTTATAGTCTTGAAAGCTGAGGTGTTTTTTTTTTCTTTTTACAATGCTTAGGCAAAACAATGTAGTAGAAGGTTTACAGTGTGGTTTCACCCATCTGTACCATGGTATAACTTAGTGCTTAAGTTTTTGTCCATGTGCTGATCAACAAACACCATTCAGATAGAGAAGCCTATATGCTCCCATGTACTTTTGTATATTGGAGTTGGTATTATATATGATTTGAAGGTGGACTGGTCGAGGGTTAGTTGTCCCTCGTTTGTATTCCTTGGGACAGTAAGTTGGTCACTCATGGGTTATTTACCTAATGTGTCTGATGATGGGAGAAAAAATGTCAGTGAGCATCAGTTTTCTCAGATCCCACCCTGTAGCTCATTAGCCTTTGGGAAGACCAAAGCTGGGGAGTGTCATGTGAGCCCTGAGTCCTGGTCACAAGCTCCCAAAGCCATAGGATAGATCCTGGATGCTGAATACTCTGACAGCCATGGGCTTGCAGTTTTTGTATTGATCCTCAGCCCCTGAATTTCTCTCAATCCAGGTATGGAAGGAATCATTCTCCTCTCCTACGTCCTTTCCTGACTGAGCTCCTGGTGCTGGTTTGACATTTCAGTTCATCTGTGTCAGGCAGCATTCCAGCAGCCATCACTGAGCCCTCCCTGTTGCTCAAGATCCCACTCTATGCTCTCAGTCTGCCTGATTCAGAGCTTCTCCTACTCTGTATCAGCCTCGGGTCATGCAGCTGACCATAGCCTTAGCATTTTGGAAACCTCTGCAGTTTGCGCCTTCTACCAATGGACGTTGGGTGCTTTCTTCTCAAGCTCTTCTCGTGAGCATCTCAATTCACCCCCCTCACTCCCCCAAGAGAATCCCCTACCTCTCTGTATACTCTGTATTTGCAGTAGAGATTGTGTGCCTCTCTGCTAATGGAGGCAGCAGAAACACGGTGCCTTCTTCACTAGCTCCTACTGTGTGCTCTCACGTCACTCCAGAAGTGAAATATCTTCTATTCTAGGCATGGTAGGAATCTTTTACCTGAATACTGGGAGTGATTCAGTGTTTGCCGAGTCACCATTACTTTTAGTTCCCAGGTGGAGCTCAGTCTTAGGGACTATTTGGCTTATGGAACCTGATCTTTCACATACCCAAGTTTCAAGCAGGAGGCTGTCCCCCAAGATGGCACCTCCTTGTTGGTCTCCACTCTCTGAAGATGTGAGGAGGAAAAGGCTACCTTATTTCATGGTAGCTTATCTTGCTGGCAAAGTGACTAACCCTCTGGAGTCCAGGAAAGGGGCTTGAGATTTGAAGGAGGTGTGGATTTCTACCATAGCCAGGTCTGCTGGTCTGTCATGGAGGTCACCTGGCTTGTTTTGTGCTAGAGTCTTCAGCCTCATTTTTACTGATTTGCATATACGAACCATCCTTACATCTCTAAAGTGGAAACAACTTCATCATGATGTATAGTGCTCTTTCCAGTGTGATGTTGAATTCAGTGTGCAAGTCTCTTATTGAGTACTTTTGTGTGCATGATCATAATGGAAATTGGTCTACTAGTGTTCCTTTTTCTCTGTTGGTTCCACATTTAGTTCTGACATCAGGTTTATACTGTTACCATAGAGTAAATTTGGAAGCCTTCTTTGTCTCCAGACTTACAGAATAGTTTGAGGAGCACCAGTGTTGGTTTTTATTTATTTTTAATATCTGGTAGTACTCAGCAGTGAATAATCTTGTCCTGGGTATTTCTTTGTTGGGAGACTTTTAAAGTATTTTTCACTATAATTTCTCATGTCAAAGTGGTATAGCTTTTTATTATAACTTTTGGAAAAACCTAATTGAGCATTTGTGTCTAGAGATTTATACATTTGTTCAGGAATGAACTACAAAGTATAAATTCTCAAAATATTTTCTAAAGATCTTCTGAGTTTCAGTGATGTCTGTTGTAATATTTCATTTTTCCAACTATAATTTTTGTTAGAGTTCTGTTCTTTTGAGGGGGGGTCAGTTTTGCTATTTGTCAATTTTGTTTACATTTTGAATGAACCAAATCTTGCTTTATTAATCCTTTCTTGCTCATTTTGTTTCCATTGAACTAATTTCCATTCTCTTCTTTACTATATCTTTCCTTCTGCTCATTTGTGGTTTGGCTTGTTTTTGTTTTTCTGATACCTTCAAGTGCATTATTAGGCTATTTATTTGAGGTTACTCTGATTTTTCTATTTTTCAAGTTCTTTTTAGTACTTTGAATTCAGGGCTTTATAATTGCCTAGTAGATGCTTTACCATTTGAGCCATACTCCCAGCCTTTTTGCTGTAGTAATTTTTTGATGTAGGCCTTCACTTTTTGCCAGGTCCAGCCTGGACCATGATGTTCTGTTTAGGCCTCTTTCATAATGAGGATAATAGGAACACACCACCATACCTCCCTCTAACTAGTCAAGATGATCTTCAGAACATTTTCTTAGACTGGATTTGACCCATGATCCTCTTGATCTCCGTTTTCTAGATAGCTAGCATTACAGAAATGAGCCACTGCACCTGGCTTCATTTCTTAAGCTTTTTATATTATCAGTGTATATTGATTGCATGAAATAAGGACTTTCTTGGTGACATTTTTATATAGTTATATTATGTATTTTGATAATCTGTTTTTTTTTTTAATTTGGGCACTCATAGCTACAAAAACTTCCTCTTAGAACTGCCTTCATTATATCCTACCTGTTTAGATAAATGATGTTTTCCTTTTTATTTTATTATGTAAAGTTTTGAATTATTCTTGCAAGTTGCTCAGTGGCTCATTGTTTCTCTTGCTATTGATTTCCATTGTTTGCTTTTTTATTATAAACTGATAAGATAAAAAATTTTTTTTAAACAATATGCATTAAGAATTGTTTTGTAGTCTATTGAGAAGGCTCAATGGGCTGCTTTGAAGAATGTTTGCCCTATAGCTTTTGGGTGTTAGTATTCTGTAGATGCTTGCTGAATACATTTGATCTGTGGTGTGTTTAACTCTGAAATTTCCTTGTTGATTCTTTGTTACTATGAAATATCAACTCATGAGAATGGGATATTGATGTTACTATTACTTCCAGCTGTACCTTTCTCTTTATTAGAATTTACAAGATGGGGTGCTTCAATATTTGGGGCATGTATATTTATAGTAGTTATAACTCTTTTGATGTGTTGTTCCTTCTAGTAGAATTTTCTGACCTTTTTTTTTTTCCCCTTCTGGATAACTTTAGTTTGAAATATACCTTACCTAATGTGAGTATAGCTATTCTAGATTACTTCAAGATTCCATTTCTTTGGGTATCATTTCCCATTCTATCGCTTCCAGCTACTATCACCAGGGTGGGACTGATTTCCCACCATTATTCTGTGTATGCAGTTGTAGTGAAGTAGTGGGTACAGAAACTGCCCTCTCATCCTCTCATGTTGAGCCTCTGGACCACTCATTGGATGCCTCCTGACAATGGTGCTGTGTCAGTGTGGGAGTGGAAACCATGTCCAGGCAGTGACTGCATTTCCTCCAAATACCTTTGGATCTCTGAAAGTGCAGTAAACACTCAACCCAATGTCATTTATGTAGAGGGCATGGAAAAAGTGTAGTAGATGTAGACATTAAGTGATTGATCAAAACAATCTGTAGCACATTACATGTCTCATCTCCATAGTGAAGGGTGATGGAATAGGGGATAAAATGGGAGCTTTTAAGGTTATCTAAATATTAAAATGGATATCTGTGATAGCTCCATCACTTTCTCTATGACATTTTAGGAGTAAGACAAAAAGAATGCCAGCCACCATCAGCAGAAGATGTAAATCCACTTGAAATCAAAATCTTAGGCACATTCCAAGGGCTGACCTGACAAGCACTTGTGGGTCAAGTGTAAAACAATCATTTAAGGAAAAATATCTCATACTTTGTTCTTTATCATGATGGTACATGAAATGGAAATGCCTTTTCTTTGATAACTAGATGTGTAGTAATTTTATGTGTAATCGGAAAAGAAGGATTTCTACTTTATTGAAACTTGTAATCAAATTTATCATCTTAATTATTCCCTGTGAGGAGTTTGGAGGGGGTGAAGGTGGGGGGGGGGAAGAAACACATTTAATTAAGGGGGGAAAAAAAGCCTGAACAAAGTCTTTCTATTTAGGTAAAATGGCATTTCCCTGAAACAATGGAATTTAAAATGGAAATGTCTTCGGAAAAGTTGTAGTTATAGTTGTTTCCACTAAGGTGTGCTAGATCTCTAAATATTATTCACGTTCCTGTGTTACCAGATGCAGTGTGCTGACTGCCACCGTGTCCACCGTGTCCACCGCCCTCTCCAGTGCTGCCAAGCCCTCCTCGGCACCCGAGGTTTTTGAGCTGGAACAACAATGTACTGCATAGAGATCCAGCTACAACACAAAGGAAGACAAGAGGCCATTTTAAAATGTCAAATGGAAAGGACAAATAGTTGCATTTTGAATTGGTAATTTTTATAAGCAGGCCCAGATATTGCCTGTGATTTTATGGAGATAATTTGGTTGAGAAATTCTAGAAGGTTAACCCGATAGAAGGAAGTTTTTTTTTCCCCTTCTCTTCAGGCAATGTTTTTCTTCTAATAAAACTCTTTAATGTCCTATTATTATTTATAGCTAGTGCCGCAAATGTAAGTTATCATTGCTTTAATAGCATATCAATCTAACTATCATTATTCCTGACAACGTAAGTCCCTAGAGATTTCTGAAATCATCTAGTAAAATGTGAACAACAAGGAGCACAAAAGAACAGTTCTACATAAATGTTTCAGGCAGGTGTGTGTGTGTGAGTGTGCGTGTGTGTGTGTGTGTATGTGTATCGTGCAGATCCTGCAGCACAATCAAAACTTGTTTGGCTAGAAAGAAAAATGAATTCTTTTTAGTTGCAATACCAAACTTACTATTTTCCCCCAAGTGTTGAAGTTACCCACCAGAAATTCAGCTAAAAGCGTTCTACATATTTAGTGATTTAATGATACACAGATAGGTTTGCTGGGAGAAATTGTCATCTTTTTTTCCCCAGGACAAATCCAGGAGCTTAAGTTTTCTACACATCCTCCTTAATGTATGAACACCTTTCTATATGCAAGCACCCCTTTCCTTGTTGTACAGTTTCATATGGGATATTATTTAGAGCTACTTTATTTTCTATATCTCACTATACTTTTTTTTTTAAATAAAAAGCAGTTACACTCCCTTGTTACCAAGCCAATAAAAGCCATTAACTCAGCAACTTCCTTGCTAACAGAATTTGTTTTCATCATTTGGCTTACATTGACTAATTTCTGTAATCTATGACTATTTGAACAATGATTTTAAGATATTAGCTTTAAATGTAAATTCCCCTGCAAGAAGTTTCCAATACAATAGGAATTAATCTTAAATTGTTAACATGGTTTATTTGTGCAGGCAAAAAGTAGTTCATATTTAGTAGAATAGCTGGGCATCCTTTGATAACTACTTAGTTGTAGATTGTTTTAAAAATGATGATTTTATTGGGCTGAATTAACTGGTTTTCACAAAAATGGACTTTTTTCAAAGACACACTATAATTTCTATCATTACAAAATATTTTCTTACAATATTTAAAAGACATTTTTTGGCTATAGTAAGGCTTTTGTTTTGAGGAATTTTCAAAAAAATCATAATTAGAATGTATAACCAAGCAAATTATATTTTATATATAAAAAGTTTCCTTTGAGTTTTTGGAAAAAAATAGCATGTTCTGTTGTCTATTGCTTTCTTATCTGGGTATTAGGTTAATGAGTTGGACAAATGTGAAGTGATAGCTATATTTTTTACTGAAATATGTTGTTTAAATAATTAATGGTAGGATAATCAGAAACAATTTAGGACAGGAAAGTTTTTACAACATTAACCCAGAAAACCCATTCATTTGTGAGATAATTGGAGATGATTTATTACAACAATTACCTCCATAATTATCACCTCCTAAATAATAGTGATTAATGAATATTTTCTAAAACCTTAAATAAGGAATAAAATTCATTAATCTCATTTTGAATATATCAGGTGGATGGGTGTAGTTTGTTTCCTAAAACAGAAGTTTATTGGAATTATTATTCATAATAATGCAAGGATAAAAAACAAACTGAATTCTTTTTGCCCTGTATTTTCAAATGCTCCAAAAATACTTTCTCCAAACAAAATATTTAAAATATTGAATTTTACACAAAATTAAATGCTAATGAGAAAAATTATATAATGAGGAAAGGCTCCTAAATTTACTAACTACTTCTTAAAGTGATACAAAGGACAAAGTGAACACGAACATTTTCAGCACAAGTCAGAACAACAGTAGCTCCTGCTGAACAGAAAGAGCAAGCCATTCTGAGGATGGATGGACAGGAGATTCAGAAGGCACTTCAATGGTATTTGGATTGAATCAAGAGGCAGTGGTCCATCTGATTTAATCTAGATTTAAGACATTAATAAGTGTATTTCCTAAAAACCGAGCCTGTTTTAAATTCATTAGAACTGTGGAAGCTCTACCAGGAAAAGACAGACCAGTCATTGCTCTAGCTTGTGAGACTAAAAAGAAAGAAAAACTCATTTAATGTGAAAAAACTTTTTAAAGTTGAGTGGATATTTCACATCTAGCATGCATGGTATCTAGACCATAACTGATGCTCAATAAATGTTTGTTAAAAAAACCACCAAAATAACAGCATGTGAAACTGGAATTGTTCTTCATAAATGTTTTCCTATAAATATTTTAAGTGAATTTAACTTTTGCAAATTCAATGGGTAGTTTTCTGTTTTTTTTTAAGATGGGGGAAGTATAAAGTAAGTAAAAGTAAGTGTATAAAGTAAGTTTAGTTAATATTACTATGGTTTCCTTTGTTTCTTTTGCTTGAGTAATTAAGGTACCCACGATGCAAGTGAGCAATCAATTTCTCTGTAGAGAAATCCATCTGTTTCAATGTGAAGATTATAGGAAAGACCAACACCAGCTATATAAATCCACTTCTATTTTTGCTCCGATGATGCTTTGTTATTGACATGAGGAACTTGGAAACAATTATGGAGCAAAAGGAGAGATGTTTGGTTATAGGGAGGCCATGGAATTAAGAGGAGGAAAAGTGTGAATAAAGGTACAAAATCTTATAGCAGATCTGGAAACCAGAGGGGAACATTTATTAAAATTATTGAAGTAGTTCTTCTTCAAGTATGAGAAAGGTATATTGCATATGATTGTATATATTATAGTTTAAATTTGAAAGGAGGAAAACTGAAGAGAAGAAACTCTAAGCTGTTGACAGGTAGATAAAATTGAGTTGAGTAATAGTGACGGCCAGATTTTGGAAAACCAGGACTAATTCCCCTTAGAGCAAATCTTCTTATAAAAAGATCAGGACCAGGCCAGGGTGGTGGCTCAGGCCTGTAATCCCTAGCTACTCAGAAGGCTGAGATCTGAGGATTGAGATTCCAAGTCAGCCAGTGCAGGAAAGTCTGCGACACTCTTTTTTTTTTTTTTAAATTAAACTTTTATTTTTATTGCCAAAGTGTGGTACAGAGGGGTTACAGATTCATATGTAAGACAGTGAGTACATTACTTGTTCAACTTGTTACCTCCTCCCTCATTTGCCCCTTTCCCTCTCCCCCTTCCGCTCTCTCTCCAAGAGTTGTGCAGTTGATTTACACCAAGTGGTTTTGTAAGTATTGCTTTTGGAATGGTTTGTCTTTTTGTCCTTTGTCTCTCAATTTTGATATTCCCTTTCCCTTCCCCAGTTTTAATACCTGTATAAACAGTATCCAGGGCACTCAGATGAGATATAGTGGTAGGGGGGGTTGGGGTGGGGACGTGAGGGGGTGGTGTACAACCACAGGAAGGCAATAAAAGAGAAACAAAACTAAACATAACAATCAAACCAACCTAGATGCCCCTCAGTAGATGAGTGGATCAGGAAAATGTGGTATATATACACAATGGAACTCTACGCCTCCATCAGAAGGAATGACACTGCCCCATTTGTAAGGAACAGGAAGGACTTGGAAAAAAATCATATTAAGTGAAGGGATCCTGACCCAAAGAAACATGGATTCTATGGTGTTCCTCATTTGGAACAGCTAGTAAATGATTAGGCTAGTCATGATAGAAGATCAGAATACCCCAATCGCTACACCCATATGATCACATAAGAAGTGAAATGAACTCCACGTTACGGAAATAAGAGTTATACCACTGTTGTAATTATTATCAACATGCCATGTGAAACTGTACCTTTTGTATTTTTTCTTATCTGTTTGTTTGTTTTGTTTCTCTTCTGACACTCTTATCTTCAATTAACCCCAAGAAAACCAGAAGTGCTGCTGTGGCTCAAGTGGTAGAGCCCTAGCCTTGAGCTGAAGAGCTCAGGGACAACACCCAGGCCCAGAGTTCAAGACTCAGGAGTGACAAAAAAATCAGGACCAGTAAAAATATAAGTAAGAATTGGCTAGGAATAGGAAAATTATAGGTCTAAAAATGTGAAAAAAATTAATACAAGCAACCTAAATTTGGCTCCACATTTTTTGACAGTCAAAGCAAATTAATTGCAACAGCTACAAACAGAAATTAACTGTTATTATTTTTTTGCCAATCCCGGGGCTTGGACTCAGGGCTTGAGTACTATCCCTGGCTTCTTTTTGCTCAAGGCCAGCACTCTACCTTTTGAACCACAGCACCACTTCTGGCTTTTTCTGTTTATGTGGTGCTGAGGAATCGAACTCAGGGCTTCATGCATGGTAGGCAAGCACTCTACCGCTAAGCCACACTCCCAGCCCTTACTTGTATTTTTTTTTCTTAAAGAAGCATTTTCTATTTACTGTCCTCCAAAGAATATATGAGAATTTTATGATCTGTAGTTTACTATGTAGCATTAACCTTAAATTTTCTTCTAAAAATGCAAATGTCCAAGAAAAGCATGAGAATAATAAGTCATAATTACCTGCAAATTTGAAGTAATTCTCTTGTAGCCTGTGGCAGGAGGATGGGATCAACTTTTGCAAAGGGGGACTTAAAAAGATCAGTAAAAAACCAAAAATGGTCTCTTTTTTTTTTCATTAAAAACATTTTTATTGTCAAACTGATATACAGAGTGGTTACAGTTTCATACATTAGGCATTGGATACATTTCTTGTAGTTTGTTACCTCCTCCCTCATTTCCTCTTCCCCCTCCCCTTTCCCTTTCCCCCCATGAGATGTTCAGTAGATTTAAACTAAACAGTTTTGCAAGTATTGCTTTGTAGTCATTTGTCTTTTTTACCCTGTGTCTCTCGATTTTGGTATTCCCTTTCAGTTTCCTAGTTCTAATACCTGTATACACGGTTTCCAATGTACTCAGATAAGATACAGAGATAGTGCAGGTACAACCACAGGAAGGGGATACAAGAGGATCATCAATAATAGATGCTACGGTTTCACATCGCATGTTGAAAGTAATTACAACAGTGATATAACACTCGTTTCCATAACATGAAATTCATTTCCTTAGCATCATCTTTTGTGTTCATAAGGGTATGGCTATTGGGCTCTTGTGATCCTCTGTTGTGATTAGCCTAAACCTGTGCGATTTATTCCCTATGAGGGAGACCATAGAGTCCATGTTTCTTTGGGTCTGGCTCACTTCACTTAGTGTAATTTTTTCCAAGTCCTTCCATTTTCTTACAAATGGAGTAATGTCATTCTTTCTGATAGAGGCATAAAAGTCCATTGTGTATATGTACCACATTTTCCTGATCCATTCTTCTACTGAGGGGCATCTGGGTTGATTCCAAATTCTAGCTATGACAAATTGTGCTGCGATGAACATTGTTGTGCTGGTGGCTTTAGTGTGTTCTTGTTTGTGGTCTTTTGGGTAGATGCCCAAAAGTGTGGTTGCTGGGTCATAGGTGAGCTCTATGCTTAGCCTTCTGAGGAATCTCCATACCGCTTTCCAGAGTGGCTGAACCAGTTTACATTCCCACCAACAATGAAGTAGGGTTCCCTTTTGGCCATCCCCTCCAACACCAAAAATGATTTCTAATTTAGGTTTTCTTTTGCAGATTTGAATAACTTCAATTCTCTGAGTTTAAGATTATCTGTGTTGTACAACAGGCACATATTACCTGCACAGAAAATTACTTAATGAAAACTATTAGATGCTCAGCTATAATGTTTGATATTTGCTACTGTGGACCATGTTTATGGTTGGTAAGTTAATGCTTATAGTCTATGTTGCTAGAAACCATTTTTAGTAGGTAAAGCATAAAGATATTTTTTCAAAACGTATTTCCAAACTAGGTAAAATTTACTCTTAGGTGATTCAAGGAAGCCATTTTTGAAAATTGTTATTATAAATGTGATGTACTGAAGGATTACGTTTATTTAAGTCGGGTAATGAGAACATTTCCTTTTGGACAGTGTCATCCCTTTCTTCCACTCACCCAGTTTTTCCTTCCGGTCCCCACCCACACGTTGTATAGTATATTTTCAACATCATGCTTAGTGAGTACCACTGCTGCATTTGTTCACTCTTTGTCCCACCATTTCTGGGGACCCTTCCTTGCCCCTCCCCCAAACTGATAAAGCAATAAACAAGGCAAAAGGAAAAGCAAACAAAAACAACAGCAAAGAATAAAAGCTCTTGTTTCTATTTATTTATTTATTTATTTATTTATTTATTTATTTATTTATTTTGGCCTGTCCTGGATCGTGAACTCAGGGCCTGAGAACTGTCCCTGGCTTCTTTTAGCTCAAGGCTAGCACTCTGCCACTTGAGTCACAGAACCACTTCTGGTCATTTTCTATCTATGTGGTGCTGGGGAATTGAACCTAGGGCTTCATGTATATGAGGCAAGCACTCTTGCTCTAGTCCATATTCCCAGCCACAAAGCTCTTGTTTCTATTAACTGGATTTTGTTATTTCAATATCTACAATTTTATATGATCAGAGGCACATAGGCATTGCACTTCTGTGTTCCTCTCCTAAGGGTATCCTCTGGGACCATTGTGTGTGAATGCCTAGAGTCCTGTGTAATTGATCATGTCCTGGTGTATTTTAGATTGAGCTCAGGGAAGACTTTTTTTTCTGCTCCTGAGACTTGAATTCAAGTTCTGGGTGCTGTCCCTAAGCCTATTTGTGGTCAAGGCTAGCATTCTGCCACTTGAGCCACGTCACCACTTCTGGCTTTTTTGAATAGTTTATTGGAGAGAAGACTCTCACAGGGACTTTTCTGCCCAGGCTGGCTTCAAACCATGATCCTCAGATCTCAGCCTCTTGAGTAGCTAAGATTACAGGCAGGAGCTGCTTGGTGCTTGGCAGGGAAGCCATTTTTAAAGAGAAGCAGTGTGCACATGGAATCTTCTAGTATGTTTTTGATGGACAGCCAGGTAATGGGTAAGGTGATTGGTGTTCATTTAAGACAGGTTATAATACACCTGCCATGAATAGCCTTTAGTTTGGGTAATGGGTGTTCAGTAGGTTACACTGAGGGGTCAGTCACAGCATTCAATTATTTTAATTTCTATCCCACCCATGTTTATTGCCTCATATGCTTAAAAGTATTGTTTGTCTACTTCATTAACATTTTAAGCATTAGGACCAATGAAGATTGTCTAGCGCAGAGTATTTCTTTATATGTATTGGTTTTATTTGATATCCTTTTAATTTTTAAAAAATGATTAATGTACAAATAAAGAAAAAGTAAATTACATTTAAAATGCTCAATAAGCTTCAAAACCCAATTGCAAATTGAGGAAGTAGACTGAGAACCAATGTTTTTTTTTCTCTTGGGGTGTGTGTGTGTGTGTGTGTTTGTGTGTATACGTGTGTGTGTGCCAGTCCTGAGGCTTGAATTCAGGGCTTATGTGCTTTTTTGCACAAGGCTAGACCTCTGCCACTTATGGCTTTTTGATGGTTGATGAAAATAAGACTCTCATGGATTTTCCTGCCCAAACTGGCCTCAAAGTGCGATCCCTGGAGCTCAGGCTCCTGAGGAGTTAGGATTACAGGCATGAGCCACGGGTGCCTGGCAGCATAATGAGCTGTGACAACACCAAATCACACGTCAAATATCACATTCATTTTAAATTGTGAACATTACCCTTATATTCAATTTAAAAAAAAAATATATATTTTTTGGCCAGTCCTGGGGCTTGGACTCAGGGCCTGAGCACTGTCCCTGGCTTCTTCCCGCTCAAGGCTAGCACTCTGCCTCTTGAGCCACAGCGCCGCTTCTGGCCGTTTTCTGTATATGTGGTGCTGGGGAATCGAACCCAGGGCCTCATGTATATGAGGCAGGCACTCTTGCCACTAGGCCATAACCCCAGCCCTAAAAATAATTTTTTAAACATTTATTTTTCTTATCTTTAAGGAGTTGTACAAAAGGGTTTCAATTCAGTGTGTCTACTCAAACATGTATTTATGAGTCCAATGCATCTTGATCAATGTTATCCCTTCAATAATTCTTCCTATTTATATATGCATATATATTTAATTTTTAACATTCGAGGCATGTGACATAGGCAAAAGAAAGGGAACATCAGATTTATTGGGCTAGTATTTTTTTTTAACTTTTCTGAAGTAAATTTGAAGTTGTTGAATATGTAGTTTTTCCTGTGTCTTCACGAGACACAATTATTAGTACTTCTATAAGATACTTGAATATTTCTCAAGAACACAAAGCATGTCACCGTGGTTTTTTAGTGTGGTGTATGTCAAAGACTCAATGTCTCTGAGAAGCTAGGAAGAAGCTCATCATATTTCATATCCTTCCCCAACTCCAAAAACCCTTAGAAATGTTCATACTCCAGTTACAGTGACAAACCTTTCTCTCACTGCTGAGCACAGATTTTGCTTTTCTGCCTTTCCTGACCTCTCATCTGGAGTGTGAGATGACTTATTTTAGAAAAAAAGTGTATTACAGAGATCCTAATACTTAACTAAACAGGGTTTTGATTTAAATATTTATTTTTTCTAGATATCAAATTGGGGACCAGAAAATCAGACTCAGACTGTTAAACGTGAGTAAAGAATGATACATATACACAAACTATTTCATATACACAAGTATGCAAACTATTTTCAAAAATAACAAGAAAGGAGAAAGTACTGTGTAAGACAGAAAGATAAAGAAACCTATTACATGAAGTGAAATGATATCTCAGGCTTCCAATGTACTAACTCACCTTAGCTAATCAAATAGAAACAAATACTTTTTTATTTATGAAAAAATGAGCTGGTTTCTTTTAAATGAATTGATTTTTGGATTAAATCAGTCACAGAGGGTCCCACTTACTAAAATACAGAAAAGATTAACAGTTGTAAATATTAACTATGTGTGCCTATATCTTAGGCACGAAAATTTCCAGATATTTGTTGTCAATTATTCAACTATGTAATAAAAACCAACATGTTCTTCTTTTTTTTTTTTTTTTTTGGCCAGTCCTGGGCCTTGGACTCAGGGCCTGAGCACTGTCCCTGGCTTCTTCCCGCTCAAGGCTAGCACTCTGCCACTTGAGCCACAGCGCCGCTTCTGGCCATTTTCTGTATATGTGGTGCTGGGGAATCGAACCTAGGGCCTCGTGTATCCGAGGCAGGCACTCTTGCCACTAGGCTATATCCCCAGCCCTCTTCTTCTTAAAATATAAGTTTTGGGGGCTGGGGATATGGCCTAGTGGCAAGAGAGCTTGCCTCGTATACATGAGGCCCTGGGTTCAATTCCCCAGCACCACATATACAGAAAACGGCCAGAAGCGGTGCTATGGCTCAAGTGGCAGAGTGCTAGCCTTGAGCAAAGAGGAAGCCAGGGACAGTGCTCAGGCTCTGAGTTCAAGGCCCAGGACTGGCCAAAAAAAAAAAAAATATATATATATATAAGTTTTGGATATGAATAAAGATCTAACCCTAATAAGAAGTTAAATGTAGTAATTTTACTGATAATTGAAAAATTACATTTTGGTAACAATATTTGTGGTAATTCATTGAAAAGCTGCAACTCACAAAATCATAAACAAATCAAGCGTTAAATGTCTACATGTCTAGTTTCTTATTCATGACAATAGTATTTAAAGGCAGTTTAATGGAGATATTTTTTATTGTTGTTTTCTTTTTTTCAGTAGATTAGTTCTTTTAGCTTTCAGCATAGTTTTTGTAACTATATATACATATGGACATTTATTTTCATGTTTCTTTTTTTTCTATAGGATAAAAATATCATATATTATGTTTAGAAAAAAATGCCCTCCTAAAGTTTCTATGTGCAGATATAAATTATAATGCTTACATCAATGCATTCTCAAGTGGAATACAGAAAGTCACACAGGCAAACATACAAGAGTGAAAGGCTGCTTTTTCCCCGTTAGACTATAAAGGCTTTCTGTCAGATAGTAAAAACCTAAACTTAGATTTTATTGGATAGGAGATGGAGGGCATTCTGTGGTTATGTTGGGATTTTCACAATTTTTCTATTTAAAAATTTACCACAGATTTTATGTGGCATTTATAAAAGGAAAATATCATCCTTCATGGTATTAAGTCATGAATACTATTTTATAGAGTGTGTTGGGGGAATTGTGGTTTGAATTTTGAATTAATGCAGAAAAACTGAGGACATCAACATAAAACACTACTATGTTTATGCAGACTTACTTAGTATAAATATGGCATCTATCTGAGGTAATATTTACACAGGATGAGTCAGAAGATTTTTTTTTCCCTGTAGGATCATTATAGAATAGGGTCTTAAGTGACAACTTTTGAATTATGCAAGACACTGCTTATTTTTAACTTAGTTATTAACTTACTCTTCACCACGGCTTAGCATTCTGGAAAATATTTATTTTGCTTGAGTTTTCATTTGAATTGTTATAAACAGGGCATTTATAGAAGTGAGTAATATATTCTTTAACTCTTTTTAGTGTGTAATTCTGGTCATAACTTTCTGGCCATAACAATTTAGGATTTGTTTCATAAGGCCACTGAATAAATAATGATATATATTAGCTACGTGACCAATGGATGAAAATAACCAGTGGATGCTTGTTATTAATGAGTTGATAACTCTTGATTTAATGAAAAAAATTAAATACGTGAGACAGATAGGAGAGTTCAAGGACTCAAATACCTTAAGAACACAGGTTACGGGAATCACTAAAGTTATGTGGCATACTATTTGAACACTTTGAATCTCAGAGGCTATCTAAACAGTAATGTGAAATAGTGTTTGATAAAGTGATGGCAGATTTCAAAAATGAGCAAATGACACAGGTCAACAGAAATCAGCAAACTTTTATGCTGCACTAGCAGACTTGATAATCATACATGCATTTTCTAGATCATTTTATTAATGGAAAGTAGTGGCCAATGGGCAGCTGTGGGGATTTCAGGCACATGAAACATCAGCGCTCCATTGTAATGCTCTAAATGCAATTTGCACTAGAGAATAAAAACTATTTTCTATTTTGGATGCAATATAATGTTTTCTGCAAAATCTTCAAAATATACATCAAATCATATCACTGAAAGTAGGAAATGGGGCCAACATCGGAAAGAAGACAATCAGAGGCAATCTACACGGCAGTGTGGGTTTAAAACTCATAAAGTTTCTTGTTTGAGACTACAGTTTTGCTCTACAAAACAAAATTCTGAATCTACAGTTAAGACATCAGTCTATATTAAGTGAGTTACTAAGTTAAATTTGGCAAGACCACCTAATTTGGACTTATCTAAATTCATGGATAGTCTTCTGGTTTTATTATTATTATCATCTTTTTTTTTTAATGTCAGTCCTGGGGCTTGAACTCAGGGCCTGAGCACTGTCCCTGGCTTCTTTTTGCTCAAGGCTAGCACTCTGCCACTTGAGCCACAGTGCCACTTCTGGCCATTTCTATATATGTGGTGCTGGGGAATCGAACCCAGGGCTTCATGTATATGAGTGCTTTTGCCACTAGACCATATTCCCAGCCCTGGTTTTATTATACAAACTTGATTTTGCCTTTTAAAAGTTACTTTAATTACTAGTTAAGAATAATTTGCAATTAGTTCATTGTACAAACATAACAGTCCTTGCTCTTGCTTATAAAGCAATTACTTTTGTGCAAATAGGCTTGTAAATTTGTAAATAATGTTCTTTTCCTTTGGAATTAATGTACTTAAGAGGCTTCTTTTTATAGAAATAAGACAAAGGAGATCTCAGCTAACCTCTGATTCAATCAAAATAAATAGTAGATAAATCAGCTTTGACAGAATAAATGGCAGTCAGTGTATTTACAAACACTGCTGTTTGTCACATCTATTCTTTTTTTAGAACATTTAACTTCTTCATATTTCTATTTCTGTGCAATAGGAAGTCATTTATAAAATTCTCTGTTGACACTTAAACAAGAGATAATTTGTTTTAAAAAGGATTCTGCATTTTGTGCAAATTTTCACAGCAGATTTAGCTTGAATAGTCATATACCCTTGGTGTCCTTTAACCACACACCATAACTCAAACATTTTTAAGATCAGAGCCACTTCCAAGGTAATTTAAAACAATGTTTTCAAATGTTAATACACATGTAGTCATCTGAAGAATATTATAATAATGCAGAAGTAATAAATCAGAAACTTTGGGATGAGGCATTAGAGTCTATATTTCACAAGCTTGAATAGTTGTTGATCTTCCAACTGTACTTTGAGTGACAAGGATATAAAACTTTCTAATTGTTATGATTCTTCAAGTGATACAATTCTTACAAAGTTCTTTTGGCTACATAAATACTGCCTGTTTGGAATAGTGGATTTCCCCCCCCTACATTAATATTGTCTGCAAGTGTCAGAAGAAAAACAATTCAGTTCTATTAATAAATAAATTGACTTGGCTTTCCTAGGCTCAGACTACTTCTTTACATCTTTTAGGGAAAATTTGTTCAGGTTTCAGAGCTTGGTTAAGATGTTTAAAGTCCCTGGGTTTCAGTGTTTTCCCAGTGAGATGAAGTATGAAACAGAGATTGATCCCCTTATTGGATATACAAATTTATTTGTTGGGTGAATGAATAGAAGAATCACTTCCAGCTCTCAGTTTTGTCATTTTTACAAATCAGGCATGGATGTTTTTCTTGAAAAATGGAGCATAGATTTAAATATTGTTATTAAAATGATATTGCATTTGGGTTTACAAAACACTAGATTGAACTTGCACATAGCAGGTGAAGAGAAATGATCTGGGAAGAAATGCATAAAAATTATTGTCCAATGATAGAATTCCCTCAGCTCTTTTATCTCTAATGTTCTGGGGCTGACCACACATTTGATGACTTAGTCCTAACTGACTTATCTCCAGAAAAATGTACATTTTCTTCCATGGTATCCTCAGGGGACTGGCTATGTAAAGTTGAAAGTCTTCACATTCTCTATTTCTTTCAGTATCTCTGAGTTAATTTACAAAGCACAGAGAAAGTATTTCAACCCATTAGACACCATGCTTTCTATCCATGTATTTATGTATTCTTTTATTTGGCCCTCATATTTTTTCAGAGTGTAAGGGCTTTTAAGCTCTATGTAAAGTTTAGCATACACTACCAATTGACAGGCATGTTGTTGTTGTTTTTTCAATGCCATGGTAATTTGAAATTTTATATGTATAATAGAAGTTTGTTAGCTAAAGATGAATTAGTCTGATTTTTTTCCTAGTCCTTCCATTTCCTTATGAATGGGGCAGTGTCATTCTTTCTGATAGAAGCATAGAATTCTATTGTGTATATGTATCCAATTTTCTTGATCCACTCATGTACTGAGGGGCATCTGGGTTGGTTCCATATTTTAGCAATGACAAATTGTGCTGTGATGAACATGGTTGTGCTGGTGGCTTTAGTGTGGTCTTGCTTGTGATCTTTTGGGTAGATGCCCCAAAGTGGGGCTACTGGGTCGTAGGGGAGCTCTATCTTTAGCCTTCTGAAGAACCTCCATACTGCTTTCCAGAGTGGTTGAGTAAGTTTACACTTCCACCAACAATGTAGTAAGGTTCCCTTTGGGCCACATCCCCTCCAGCATTGGTTGTTATTAGTGTTCCTGATAATGACATTCTTACTGGGGTGAGGTGGAATCTCAGTGTAGTTTTAATTTGCATTTTTTTTATGGCCAGTGATGTAGAGCACTCCTTCATGTGTCTTTGGGCCATTCTCATTTCTTCTTCAGAGAAGTCTCTTTTTAGCAGACCTTGAATTAGGAAAATGATCCTTCTGAGGCCCTGACACTTGAGAATGATAGTAAGAAAAGACTCCTTTAAAGTTCTGTCTAGTAAAGAAGAACTTCAACTCAGACAAGTGCTTTTTTATTTTTTGACCAGTACTGAGGCTTGAACTCAAGACCTGTGTGCTATGTCTAAGCTTTTTCACTCAATGCTAGAGCACTACCACTTGAGCCACACCTCTACTTCTAGCTTTTTGGTGGTTAATTGGAGATGAGAATGCCACTTTTCTGCTTGGGCTGGCTTTGAACCATGGTTCTCCAGTCTCAATTTCCTCAGTATCTAGGATTCTGGGTATGAATTAATGGCACTCAGCCATATTCATTTTAATGTGTGTATTCCTTAACCTTGAGAAGAGAATCAAAACATAACAATTAGTTTGAAAACCAATGCTGCAAGTTTTTTTTAAAAATAGGAACAATATTCTCACTATTCTGAAGATGAACCACACTGAGTTATTTAAACTGTGATTTACTTCCAAAGTCTCTGTGGCCTTAGGCATAGTTGATCATGTTGTTCTTCATTAAAATGTTTTCTTCTTCTAAGTTCTTTGATCTCTACTCTCTGACTACTGGTTTTGTGTTTCTTCTTTTTCTTGCCATCCCCTCTCCTTCCTCCCACCCTCCTCCCTGCCCCCCCCCCGCCCAGAAAAAATTTCATCACTTCACTCACTTAATGCCGTTTTTAACCCAATCCTCACCATTCAAGAGCAGGTTTTAGTACTCCGTAAAATGACTTCCGATTCTGCAGCTCTGCTTTGACAGAACTCAAGGTTTGACCTCAACTGCTGGCTAGACCTCATTATTTGAATGTTCCACAGTTTCTTTGTTGTTGTGGTTGTTGTTATTTTTGCAGTTTCTTTGAACTAAAAAAAATTCTCAAACTAGATTTATCATCTTTTACAGAGCAGTTTATTGTTTCTTTCTTTTTCTTTTCTTTTTTTTTTTTTTTTTTTTGGCCATTCCTGGGGCTTGGACTCAGGGCCTGAGCACTCTCCCTGGCTTCTTCTTGCTCAAGGCTAGCACTCTACCACTTGAGCCACAGCGCCACTTCTGGCCATTTTCTGTATATGTGGTGCTGGGGAATTGAACCCAGGGCTTCTTGAATATGAGGCAAGCACTCTTGCCACTAGGCCATATCCCCAGCCCAATTTATTATTTCTAAATGTCCGATTTCTGCCAAATAGAACACTTTCCTCTTATTAACTCAGCCTAAAAATATGGAGGTTTGTTGGAGTCCTTTAACTGTCTAATTAAATATCTCTTTATCACCTCTTTCATTTTGAGTTCTGTTTTAGTTCACAACCTGAGCACCCTTTTTCCACTTTAGTTCAAGTACTACTCTAAGGGTTGCTTGTGTACTTGATTTACCAATATTGGGGCATTTAAAATCCATAAAGTAAAGCAAATCTTGTGCCTTCTTTCTTTATAAATCCGAGGAATCACACATTACATCAAATACTAATAACAGATATTTGTGAAATGGTTTTATTATTATTATAGCAATAATAAATATAATAAAACATAAAAGAATGCCCAAATTCGCTCAATACAGAAAGCATAAAATATAACAGATACCACTTTAACTGAATCCATTTGGAAGAACCCTAGCTAGGCAATGTGAAGTTTAAATATACAGTGGAATTTCCTTAAATTATTTGTCCTACAGTGAGACAAATCCGGTTTCACAAGATTGACTTTAATAATGTAAATATTTCTTTGGATTTCAGACTTGAAAGCTAAGTGTATGTGGGTGGAAAAGGATGATTCTGACTGGAGTTGATAGGATTAAGAAGCATCCCGGATGAGTAAGCTTTTGTGGCTGTGATTCACTTAAAATGCAAAGGGTAGACAGTTGTGTAAGTAATCCTAGAGACAGAGACCTATTTTAAATATAGGAGAGGGGTTTCGATTGCTACATATCACCAGAAATAATTTTGCTTGCTATAGAAACAAGTGATGAAAATAGCACTCTCTTTAAAGCATCCAATGAAACCAGTACAAATATCTTTCTTTTTCTAATTTAAAATCACATGATAAAACTAGGATGGGGCAAATGGATAGAAATACTCTTGGATGTTACAATTGCCCAGACAGCCTTTTAATTATTCTGCGTAGCTTTTGCATCTGGCATTCATTTATTGTTAGTCTTTGCCTTCCCTGGTGTGGATGGTGCCGAGGCAGGGAATTCCAGCGCTTTCAGGCCCACTGTTATCCAGTTAGAAACCAAATTCTAATCAGGCTGGCAGAAAATTCACAGCCTCACACTTATCCACATGTAGGCATTAGGTCTGGTTCCTCCGTGTCTTCTTCTACGTCATTATCTTTCCCTGGTATTCACTTTTTTTCCTATTCATCTTAGAATCCACATAGTAATTTCTTTTTGATAACAAATTTTCTACTTCTGGACTAAATGGAGAGTGAAAGTGAAATCAAGTTCAGTTAGAGAAAAATGGAAAGTTCTATTGTTTTTCACAAATTACATATCCACATCAATTTTAGTACTTCTCTAAAACCAAGCAAAATTGCCTTGCTTTTCTGTCTTTCATCACATCTCCGGCAAAACACCAACCTGTACCATTCTAAATATTTGCTTTGTCTAAGCATGTGTGTATGTATTACTAGAGAAAATTGCGAACTCAGTGGTTTGATGCTCTCAGAAATTCTTTTATTTCTTACTGAAATTCTTAATACCACCTAGAGAGCCTGTTATATCTTATTGGTCCAGTCTCCACTTCTATTCTATGCAGGCTATATGTCAAAATGTTTTTTTTAATACCTCTCAGATTTCTGGATGCAACTTTGTTATATTTTTTATGAGCCACAGACAATTCACTAGATGAATTTCCTCCTTTGTCATTCACCGAGTCTATAAACTCATTCGTAGATGGATGTCTGCACTTTTCTCTCCCATCCCTCTGAACAACCAATGAACCTCCCTCGTCCAAGATAAAATGTAGGGTTCCATCCCTTGCCTTCTAGTCATATTATTTTTTTCTATTTCTTTATGGTCAAAGTGATGTACAGAGGGGTTACATTTTTATATGTAAGGCAGTGAGTACATTTCTTATCCAACTTGTTACCTCCTCCCTCATTTTCCCCCTGCCTTCCCCCTCCCCATTTCCCTCTTCCCCCATGAGTTGTACAGTTGGTTAACACCATATAGTTTTATAAATATTGCTGTCGAATTGGCTTGTCTTTTTATCCTTTGTCTCTCAATTTTTTATTTGCTTTCTTTTCCCTAGTTCCAATACATGTATATACGACATCCAAGGTACTAAAATCAGTTACAGTGATATCAGGGGTAAAACCATGGGAAAGAAATACAAAAGAAAAGGCATAATTTCACGTGGCATGTTGAAAATAACAACAATTATATGCCACTTGTTTCTACAACTTGGAGTTCATTTCTCTTAGCATCATCGTACATGTTCATAAGGGCATAGCTATTGATCTATTGTGATCTTCTGCTAGAATTATCCTACACATGTAATAATTGTTCCCAGTGAGAGAAACCATAGAGTCTATGTTTCCTTGGGTCTGTCTCACTTCACTTAGTATGGATTTTTACAAGTCTTTCCTTTCCTTACAAATGGGGCAGCGTCATTCTTTCTGATAGAGGCATAGAATTCCATTGTGTATATCTACCACATTTTCTTGATCCATTTATCTACTGAGGGGCATCTGGGTTGGTTCCATATTTTAGTGATGACAAAGTGTGCTGTGATAAACAGAGTTGTGCTGGTGGCATTAGTATGGTCTTGCTTGTTATCTTTTGGGTAGATGCCCAAAAGTGGGGCTGCTGGGTCATAGGAGAACTCTATGTTTATCCTTCTGAGGAACCTCCATACTGCTTGCCAGAGTGGATGAACAAGTTTACTCACCAACAGTGTATTAATAGTCATATTATTTCTACCTGTCAGGTAATTTATTAGCCTATCTTCTTTTCCCTAAACTAATCAAACTGACTCCCTACCCATTACCTAAGTTTTTCCATCTATATTTAACTGTGTCTGTTATCTTGAATAGTAATAAAAAAGACTACAATTAGTAGGGACTTCACATTGTAATTATAGTTTTGTTTCTATTTTCAAGATGAAGAAATTTAAGAAAGGAAAAATAAGGGAAATGTTACAAAGAGTAATTGAATACAACTTCTAGAGAAAAAGTAAATCCTTTTTGTTTGATTTTGCTTATCTCAGGCACTTTAGTTTATCAGGTGCTTATCCCATTTGTTTTTGACACTTATATATTCCATTTATAACTTTAGATAGTAAACGTAAGGTTTTTGATTCTTCTTCTATGTAGAAAGTGAAAGTGAATATCTACTGGAACTTTACATCAACCTTCACTTTCTAAACTTCTATCAAATATATCTTTGCTGTCAAAGTATAAAGCTGTCATCAAATTAAACAAATGTAATATTGTTAGACACTTTGTCTCTATATGGATTCTAAATGCTCACAGAGTTTGTAATACTTTGAAGATGTTGTGTAATTGACTTTATAACCAGTAAATATAATCCTATGTCACCAAAAGTACTCTTTAGGTGGAATATTCTAAATATTAAGTTTAAATGTATTATATTCCACTATTTGCTCAGAATGATACTCAATTTTTATTTATTTTACATTTGCCCTTGGGTCTCCTGTACAGCTTTCCTGAAGTTTCTAATTGACTTTTAAGTTGTCCTTTTTACCACATACTTATTTTGGGGTATTAAATATAAAATCTCTAATGTGGAGTGTAATTTCATTTTTTTATTTCTTTTCCAGTCCTGGGGCTTGAACTCAGGGACTGAGCACTATCTCAAGGCTAGCACTCTACCACTTGAGCCACAGTGCCAGCTTTTTCTGTATATGATGTTGAGGAATTGAACCCAGGGCTTCATGTATGTTAGGCAAGCACTCTACCACTAGGCCACATTCCCAGCCTTCATTTCATTCTTTGTCCTGAGGATATTTTTTCTTGGATTTCTCCAATATCCTCATTTAATCTCTTCGTTGAGTCCATGCTCATATTGTGGTCATAATATTGGGTCTCTTTATATTAAGCTCTGAAGTTGTTCATTTTTGGGTCCCCCCTTTTTTCGTATGTATGTTGCTAGAGTAATTTTGCTCAAGTAATTTTAGCAAGATTTTTTTTTTTTGTCATTTGTGGGGCTTGAAATCAGGGCGTGTGCACTGTGGTCCATGAGCTTTTCTGCTTGACTCTACTACTTTGAGGCACAGTTCCACTTCTCATTTTCTGATGGGTAATCAGAGAAAAAAAAACTATGGACTTTCGTACTTGGGCTGTCTTTGAACTGCAATCCTCATATCTTAGCCTCCTAAGTAGCCAGGATTACAAAGGTTGTCCTGGGGCCCCGCTTTTAGCAACATTTTGTAAGTAGTACGTAAAATTTTTTATCTGTTTATCTTGACCTTAATAGAGATATGGTATACTCCCCCCCCTTAATTTTGTCTGCCTTGGATTTCAGTTTAAAGGCATTTATGTTTAGCTTTCAAAGTGTTTTCCTTTTTGTGTGATTTTTTTCCAATTGCCTAATCTCTTTTATTATCATATTAGGATGGTATTGTATGTTTGAAATTGACCCTATGTAACACTTCAATTTTCTTTTTAATTTGATGTTTTTTCATTTCATACTTTTGGATGCAAACCCAAGTTTTATTCGAGTTCATCTCAGGTTTGTGTCATACCAATTTCATTTCTAATTATTCAAGTAACACTAGTAGGAACTCAATGAATATGTTAATTAAACTAAATTTATTCTATATACATACATACTTGGAACTGTAGTACATGGAAAAATGTCTATAGATTACAGTAGTAGAATTTCACACACAGTGATTAACTGCCAATTCTGTGTTAGGTATAGTTACTGAAGTGGATGATATACTGATGAACAGCACAAGCAAGATCCTTGTTCTTACAAAATTAAATCTTCTGGGGTGTGAGGAAAAAAACCTAAATAGATACCAACATGCATATATACTGTTTAAAAATGGATGGAAAATTGAATAATTAAGCAATGCACCATATCATAATAGTGTTGTATAGAGTATTAAAATAACAATGGTTTGCTGGAGTTTGTGTAGATTAGGTGGTTAGGAACAGACTGTTTAAACAGGTGACACAAAATGAAGGCTAGGTGGATGTGTGGAGAAAGAATTTGAGGCAGATGAAAGAGCTGGGTTAAGCCTTGGTGTAGAAACAGAAAGGCCAGCATGGTCAATGAGGTGATGTGTTAGAGAACCTGAGATCAGGAGGATAAGGGGAATGAGGGTGTGAATTCAGTCAGGGTCCATTGTATACACGTGTGGAACTATAACAGTGAATTTCTTTTGTATAAATAACATATACTAATAAAAATGTAAGAAGGGGGGAAGAGCGACAGGGAGGGAGAGAAAGAAGGGGGTGGAGGGAGAAACTCCAGGGCTTTGAATACCATGGAAAGAACTTGCATTTTTCTGTTAAATAAACTGAGAAGTCATTACGTATTTTAAGGAAGGAAGTGGTATAATCTGATCTGTGTTTTAGTATGATTGCTCTAGGCACTGTATGAACAGGGGATTGGAGGCAGCTGTGGTAGATGCAGAGTGACTAGTAGATAGATTATTGTTAGTAAACCAGATAAGACGTGTGGTGGTTTTGACCAATCCTATATGGAATTTATTGTATATGTAAATGTTTTTCAAAATTTCAGGTTTTATCTACAGAATACATAATGAAAAACATAATGCATACTGTGAAATACAACCAAGTGCTACTGTTTATTAAGAGCTTTAGTTACTGGGCTCTGTCAACATTATGGATAGAATTCTGACAGCTGTATGTATGTCAACCTATTCATTATCAAGTCCTACAAGAGCAGAGCTATTCCTTTCTTCATTTTTAGATAAGAAATACAGAAGAAATCACATATCAATAAAAGACAGAGGCAGCACTTGAATCCAGGTTATTATAACAGTGCAGTAATAATCCAATAGCTATGTGTATATGTCTATATAAAATGATGCTTATCAAATTGAACTCCAAGAAATGGAAACAAGAGGTTATATTCATTTTTGTGTACTGTTTTCAGTTATCCTTTTCTCTTTTGTTTCTTCATTTCTCTCTCTTTCTTTCCTTCCTTCCTTCCTTTCTTCTTTCCTTCCTTCTTGCCTGCCTTCCTTCCCTCCCTCCCTCCCTGCCTCCCTCCCTCCCTCCCTCCCTCCCTCCCTCCCTCCCTCCCTCCCTCCCTCCCTTCCTCCCTCCCTCCCTCCCTCCCTCCCTTCCTCCCTTCCTTCTTACTTCCTTCTTTATTTCTATCTATCTTTCTTTTGTTCCTTTGGTTTATTCCCTGTTGTTACTTTGTTTGACTTCTGTATACTTTGTTTTGTATGTAAGTTTATATGATTTGGGGAAAGAAAGGAGGATCACAGAAGCAGTAGGACAATGGGTGAACCAGTGCAACAGCAATACCAGACTATGTTGAAATGAACTTTACAACTTGGGGGAGAGGGGTGTTGGAGGAGGGGAACAGATGAAAATAAGGGAAAGGATAACACTGTTCCAAAAGAAATACAGTCATGATCATACATATTTAACTGTAACACCTCTGTACATCACCTTTACAATAAAACATTTAAAAAATAGAAAAGAATTTCACATTTGGAAGTGATGCTGTGGTTCAAAGTGGTAGAACAGAAAAGCTCAGAGACAGTGCCTAGCCCCTGAGTTCAAGCCCCATGACCATCCCCCCAAAAAGAATGGAAGGAAACCATATAAGAAAGAATTTCACCTAAATTAAGAAAAATATTTCATATTTGAACAACCTTGATAATATTTTATAATTAATAGATAAGTCAACTTTATAATATAGGCAACTTCAGATTTTATCATATAATCAATCTTTCTATTAATGAATATTATTTATTAATTGGGTCACATATTTTTAGAAAAACAAATTTGGGCCTTAATATTTCAAAGAGAATAATTTACTCAGTATCTGTAGATATTAAGACATATTAAAGACTTTGATCATGTTTATAGGCAGCTAATGGGACAGTAGTTTTATTCTCAATTTAGTAGACATAGTGACTTTCACTTAAGAACATTAAAATAAATAGTATGCGTAGATAGGTTGGCTATTTATACATGCCACAAAAATGGATTTCTATAGCTTGATTGAACATCCCATCTTCTGGCCAAATGGTGATTTTTTTCTTCATATTTTAGAGAATTTTCTCCAGCTCCATGTTATATGAGTTCAATATTTTCTTGCACATATTTTTATGTGAAATGACATGACTATGCAAGTTCATTCTTGTAAGTGAATTTCTGTCCAATGATATTATCAGTCAAAATTGTAGGTGGAGGTCAAGAGATGCTGAGATATAATTTAAGGAAAGGAAGAAAATGGGGGGAAAATAAGATAAATTGTAGAGAGGAAATTTAATACATTTTGGCAGCATAAGTAGGAAGGTCAGTAAAGGACATGAAGCTGGAGTGATGTCATCATAATTGGCTTGAGTTTAGAAGTGGCAGGGTGGCACTTAGCCAAAAGGACACTTTGATGTTGTTTGTTTATACATTGCTATTTAGCTATCCATATTGAGAAGTGGAGATTCCAGCTGATAATTTTAGGGGATGAATGATTATTGTGGTTACTGCATCATTTCAACCTTTTTTTATACCATGCAGTGACTTTATCTTATTTAGAACTTTCTTTTTGTTTTCTTTTTTGTGTTCATCCTTGTAGCCTCCTACACAGTCGAAACAGGAAACTGCTGCAGAACTTTTTGTTTGATGAGATGGTATAGATGTAATTTGAGTTCAGATAATTCATGTAGGAAAGATTCCCTGGATCTTTTAAAATGATAAAAATAATTATTTCTCTGAATCCTCCTATCCTACTTTGTCAGTAATACTTATGCCATGCCTCTAAAGGAAGAGAAAGGAATTAGCTATAGCATCTTCTCCTTTATCAGTTTCCCATGAGCCTGCATTATATACTTAATTCTTCTTCTTCAAATATCACATATATTAATTACATGAAGGGATTTCTTAGTGACATTTTCATACTTGGATTTCAATCAAATTCATCCTCTTGTTCTTACCCTTAATTTTTACAATTTTTAATTTTTTTTTGGCCAGTCCTGGGGCTTGGACTCCTGAGCATTGTACCTGGCTTCTTTTTTTTTCTTTTCCTGCTCAAGGCTAGCACTCTGCCACTTGAGCCACAGCGCCGCTTCTGGCCGTTTTCTGTATATGTGGTGCTGGGGAATCGAACCTAGGGCCTCGTGTATCCGAGGCAGGCACTCTTGCCACTAGGCTATATGCCCAGCCCCAGCCACTGTCATTTTTAACACAATCTACTTCTACTAACCATCTTCAACTGTGAGTTGTTTCAGTAGGTCAGACTGTATCTGCTGGGTGGTACTTTTCCCAATATCACCCTCAAAGAACAAGTAGCTTTGTCCTCAGCATCTCTGATATGTTCCACAAGGTTTGCTGGAGGCACCACTAATTTACTAAAAGCGAGAACAAAATGTTCATACTCTCTCATCTCAAACAGTTTATGGATACCAGAGGAAAGGCATTTGGGAGTTACTTTTCTCATCTTTACTAAAGAGGGAAAAAGTAATGTGTATGTCGCAAGGCATGTGTATGACGGTAGCTTTGTAAAAGTATTCTAGGAGTAAGTGTGGTGTTGAGAACTATTCAGAAATTCAATTAAAAGAACTGGAAGAAGTGGTGTATATTTTATCCATAAGGTGAAAATGTTTATAGGAATAGGGAGAAGGAGAAAGTTTTCATACATTTACTAAATCGTTTCAAGTTATAAAGAATGTTCTGGCTTCTGAATGTGATTTTTTGAAGAAAAAGATGCTTTATGTTTTGGAATGCAAAATACATTGAATATATACATTATAACAAAGTAAAGTTAAGTATACAAGTAATCCTTACTGGACTTTAAAGTGAACCTAAGGTATTTTTTATGGACTTATTTGTAGAACACATTTTGTTGACTTTTTATATGACCTTAGAATTAAATATGGGGTTGTTACTGAGTGAGAAATACAGAGATTTCGTTAGCTTCTCCATTTACATGCAAAATCATAGTTTCTTTTTTTTTCTCAAATTTTTATTATCAAACTTATGTACAGAGAGGTTACAATTTCATACGTTAGGCATTGGATACATTTCTTGTACTGTTTGTTACCTTGTCCCTCATTCCCTCCTCCCTCCTCCCCCTTTCCTTTTCCCCCCATGGGGTATTCAGTTCACTTACACCAAACAGTTTTGCAAGTATTGCTTTTGTAGTTGTTTGTCTTTTTTTACCCTGTGTTTCTCGATTTTGGTATTCCCTTTCAATTTCCTAGTTCTAATACCAGTATACACGGTTTCCAATACACTCAGATAAGATTACAGAGATAGTGTAGGTACAACCACAGGAAGGTGATACAAGAACATCATCAATAATAGAAGCTACAGATACACATGGGACGTTGAAAGTAGTTACAACTGTGATATACCAATCGTTTCTGTAACATGGAGTTCATTTCACTTAGCATCATCTTAGTTATTAGCTATTGGGCTCGTGTGATCCTCTGTTATGACTTGCCTAAACCTGTGCTAATTATTCCCAATAAGGGAGACATAGAGTCCATGTTTCTTTGGGTCTGGCTCACTTCACTTAGTATAATTTTTTCCAAGTCCTTCCATTTCCTTACAAATGGGCCAATGTCATTCTTTCTGATAGAGGCATAAAATTCCATTGTGTATATGTACCACATTTTCCTGATCCATTCGTCTCCTGAGGGGCATCTGGGTTGGTTCCAGATTCTAGCTATGACAAATTGTGCTGCGATGAACATTGTTGTGCTGGTGGCTTTACTGTGATTTTGTTTGTGGTTTTTTGGATAGATACCCAAAAGTGGGGCTGCTGGGTCATAGGGGAGTTCTATATTTAGCCTTCTGAGGAATCTCCATACTGCTTGCCAGAGTGGCTGAACCAGTTTACATTCCCACCAACAATGAAGTAGGGTTCCCTTTTGGCCACATCCCCTCCAACAATTGTTATTGTTAGTTTTCTTGATATAGGACATTCTTACTGGGATGAGATGGAATCTCAATGTTGTTTTGATTTGCATTTCTTTTATGGCCAGTGATGTAGAGCACTTTTTCATATGTCTCTTGGCCATTCTCATTTCCTCATCAGAGAAGTTTCTTTGTAAGTCTTTAGCCCACTTGATGAGGGGGCTATTGGTTCTTTGTGGTTTTGTTTTGGAGGAAGGTAATTTTTTTAGTTCTGCTTATATTTTAGATATGAGGCCTTTGTCCGTTGAATGGCTGGTAAAGATCTTCTCCCAGTCTGTGGGCTTTCTGTTTATCTTGCGAGCTATGTCCTTTGCCGTGCAGAAGCTGTGCAGTTTGATGCAGTCCCATTTGTCCAACCTTTCTTTGATTTGTAGCCTTTCTGGGTCATTGTTAAGGAAGTTCCGTCCTGTGCCAAGGAGCCCAAGTGTTTATCCTACTCCTTCCTTTAGTGTTTTCAGGGTGTCTGTTTTGATTTCGAGGTCTTTAATCCATTTGGAATTGATTTTGGTGCAGGATGATATATAAGGATCTAGTTTTAGTTTCTTGCATGTGTTGAGCCAATTTTGCCAGCACCATTTATTAAAGAGGCTATCTTGCTTCCAAACTATTGTTTTAAAATCATAGTTTCTTGAGGTCTCCAGATGAAAGTTTCCCAGTGTGTTGAGCATGAAGGGGAATCTCAATGGCACAGGGATTTCTTTTAGTGTCACAGATAAAGTAGGGAGAAAAGGTGGGGGAATGAAAGGTACCTTCTGGTAGATGTGCAGGCATGGAAAACAAACTCAAAATAGCTATGCTTTCCTGAGTTCTCTATTCTTTGAGGTGGGGAAGTGCACACCAAGTCAAAGCCTAACAACATTTACATTGGGCATGAAGTTTCCTTGCCTATTTGTTGGTTAAGCTATTGTTCTTGGCTATTTAGTTTTATTTTAGCTCTTTGTGTATTGTGGGTATTAACCCATTGTCCACTAAACAGCTGACAAAGATTTTCTAGCATTCTGTGGATCGTCTCTTGATTTTCATCAGTGTTTCTTTTGATGTACACAAGATGTTAATTTGTTGAAATCCCATTCGTCCAATTCTTGCTCTTATTTTCTGGTAATTGTAGTCCTATTCAGCAAAGAACTGCCTCTACTTACATATTCTGGCAGATGCACTTATAAGTCTGGTAATGTTTGCTTAATAAAATTGGGAGTGCTAACTTTTGACACATATATGTTAAAAAATTTTAAATCTCTTTTTTTTTTTTTTTTTTGGCCAGTCCTGGGCCTTGGACTCAGGGCCTGAGCACTGTCCCTGGCTTCTTCCCGCTCAAGGCTAGCACTCTGCCACTTGTGCCACAGCGCCGCTTCTGGCCGTTTTCTGTATATGTGGTGCTGGGGAATCGAACCTAGGGCCTCGTGTATCCGAGGCAGGCACTCTTGCCACTAGGCTATATCCCCAGCCCCTTAAATCTCTTTTTGATGTACTGTTTTCTTTATTGATATAATGTGACCGTCTTTGCCTTTTTTTTTTTTTTTTTTTTTTTTTTTTTTACCAAATTTGTCTTTTAGATGTATTTGCTTGGAAAAGGTTTTTCCATCCTTTTATCTTAGGATGATATCTGTCTTTGTCAATGAGATGTATTTCTCATAGGCAACAAGTAGATAGGTTTTGTCTTTAAAAAATGCTTTTTAATCCACTCTCCCATTCTATGTCTTTTGATTAGAGAATTAAGTCCATCAACTTTCAGTGTTAATATAAAACATTAATGTTCTCTGCCATTTTGTTATTTTTGTGATGTTTGCTGCTTTCCAAGTACTCACTTGCTAATTTACTTGTCTAGTGAGATTTATTCTTTCCTGTATTTTCTTGTTTGTATTTATCTTCATCTATGTGTAGAGGCTTCCCTTAAGTATCTTCTGCAATTCTGGTTTAGTGGTTATTAATTCCTCTAGGTATTTTATAATAGATGATTTATATTTCTTCTTTAATTGAGAGAATAGCCTTCCTGGATTCATTAATCTAGATTGACAGTTATTTTCTTGAGGGTTTATGATATATTATTCCATGTCACTTCATTTTTAGAATTTCTCTTGAAAGTCTGCTGTTATTCTGATAGGTATGCATTTATAAGTTGTCACTTCTCACTTGCACCTTTCAACATACTTTATTTGATCTGTATATTTAGTTTATTTATTTATTGTCAAAGTGATGTACGGAGGGGTTACAGTTTCATATGTAAGGCAGTATATGAGTATATTTCTTACCAAACTTGTTCCCTCGTCCCTTATTTTTCTTCCTCCTTCCTTCCTCCCTAATTCCTCGCCCCCACCATGAGTTGTATAGTTGGATTACAGCACATAGTTTTGTAAGCATTGCTGTTGCATTGGTTTGTCTTTTACCCTTTGTCTTTCCATTTTGATATTTCCTTCCCTTTCTTAGTTCCAATAAACATATATACAATACCCAGTGTACCAAAATCAGTAACAGTGACATCAGGGGTAAAACCCTGGGAAAAAAAGACAAAAGAAAGTGGCATAATTTCAGATGATACATTGAAAATAACAATGACAATGGCAAACCACTTATTTCCATAACTTTGAGTTCATTTCACTTAGCATCATCTTATGTGTTCATATGTTCATAGCTATTGAGCTATTGTGATCTCCAGCTAGGACAATCCTAGACATGTACTAATTACTCTCAAATGTGGGAAACCATAGTGTCTGTTTCTTTGGGTCTGGCTCACTTCACTTAGTATAGTTTTTACAAGTCCTTCCATTTCCTTATGATTTGGGCAATGTCATTCTTTCTGATAGAGGCATAGAATTCCACTGTGTATATGTACCACATTTTTGTGATCCATATATCTACTTAGGGGCATCTGGGTTGGTTCTGTATTTTAGCGATGACAAATTGTGCTATGATGACCATAGTTGTGCTGGTGTCTAGTGGTATTTTTTTCTCCCATGATACTTACTGTTGGGGTTTCAGAATTCCTTTGTCCTGGAAGACATTTTATCAATGTTGTAGAAGCTGTGAATGCATTTTCTATGTTCTTAGATCTCTTCTCCTCCTTCTATAGTTCCAATTTGTACATTTGGTATTTTCAGGTTGTTTCAGAAATTTATGTACTCTACTCATGCATTCTTAGTATTTTTTAAAAAATTATTTGCCATTGTCTGATTGATCTAGTTACTCTACTTTATCTTTGATCCTTGGCATACTATTTTCAGCTTGTTCTATTTGATTAATAATGCTTTAAACTTAGTCTTCTATTTGGATTATTAAGCTTTTTATTCTAGGTTTTCAAATGGATTTCTCCTCCAATATTTCTGTATCTTTCTTGAATGTCTTCTTATCTTGCATTGTCTTTCTCCTTTTATTCAGCTTATTATTAGAATTCTCTTTGAGCTAATTTTCTGTTTATTTGTATCATCTCTGAATGTGTTTTGGTGTTTATGTATGTTTTCTTGCAACTCCTTCATTGTTACCATTGTAACTTTGAATTCATTGTTGGACATTTTATCCACCTCCCTCTCAGTCAAGTCCTTTATTGTAGATTTTTCATATTTGAAAGAGAACAGTAGTGCATGTGTGGGAGTGTGTGTGTGTGTGTGTGTGTGTGTGTGTGTGTGTGTGTGTTCCTATCCTGGATTTTACACCTATGAGTTCAAGTCATTGGTTGGAGGTTTTAATCATTCTCATTTTTTCAAATGAAGTAGGCACAGTGTTTGGTAAGGACAGTTTAGTCGAGATCCTATTTCTCTCCACTGGACTGGGGAGTATTATTTAGTAGCCAAACAGTATTATTGATCCTCAGCACTTACAGTCAGGTAAACAACTTGATATTTCTTATGTAAGGGCGAGTTTTATTCTTCTGGACTGTCTTTACTATAGAGACTTCCTTTTTACTATACTAGGAGATTCCAGTGGGTGCAAGGAGATTTATAGTTTGTGGACTGGGCAATTTCCCACTCACTTGACATGACTCCCATTTGTGTTTCCAGAGGCAGTGAACACAAAAAATTTGAAGTTTTACTCAAATGTGTCAGGGAGGGAATCCCATGGTGTAATGAGTTCTGTACTGCCTGGGGGTGAACTTTTCACTCTGCCTGTTGATCTGAGTGCTTAGAAATGTGGTCACGTAGTTTATTTTCTTTGCAGAATAGGAGATGATAGAAATATTGTGATCCACAGAGCCTACATTTGGGCTCTCAATCCTGACAGTTAGCAAATCCATATCAGTTCCACAGAAAGATCTTAATACTTTTAGATCCTGTGTGACCTAACCTCTAGGGAATATACACAATCACAGGCAGGTCATGGAAGCCAAATACTATACAAGCCAGAGTCCTAGTTCTTTGTTTTTACCCCAGCCTCAGGTCCTGAGACTCACTCCTGGCAGATGACCAAGCATCAGACCAACACAGCATGCTATGCTGCCAATGCAGTTCACTGTAGCTTGAACTTCTCTGAGCAAAACCATCAGACATTCTCACTCTCTTCAATCACCACCAGGTCTGTCTGCTATCTAGACTCTGTGAAAGGGTGTCTCAAGACTTTCTGAATCATGAATGCTTCTTGTTTTCAGTTCCACAGAGAATCTCAGTTTCAAACCATCAGATCATCTTTCAATATTATGCCTTGCTGTTGCTCTCTGGGATAAGTGAATGACAAAATACCTTACTACACCAAGGCTGGCATTCCACACCAGACCATCAGTGACTCCCAAATTCATTCACTCGCTTTAAGGCTCACAGAATGTCTGGGATTCTCTTGCAACTAGAATTGACAGCTTGTTTCTAAGGACCATCTGTTTTATCCCATGGCTTCCCTTTCCTTTGCTGGTAAGATGGGGATAGGCTTAGAACTTTTGCTGGTGTTTCTCTATGGGTTTCTCCTATTTGGCTGCATCTTTAAAGATATCCAATGCTCTTCCCTTCAGAATAGTCTCTCATGTGTTATCTAAGGCTTCTCATTCATAGATTAAAACAATAAGTCCTTCTACTTGGCCATGTTACCTCACCTCTTATGCTTACTGTTTTTAATCTCCATGTTATTTTATCTATCTAGCATGCATAGTTTGTAATATATCTTTTCTCTTTTTTCTCATTCATTTCTCTACCTAAAGTATATCTATTCTTTTATTTCTACAAAAAATATATTACCCAATCTATATATACAACTTATTTTGTACTTTAAAATGTAATGAATATCACTTATTCCATATGAAGTAGAACAAGAGTAGTAAACAAAATTACTCTTAAGGTAATTTACTGTTATCCTGGTAGCTATAGTATATGAGCTATTAGATATGAGAAAATTGGGAGCTGTGCCTTTAAGTACTCATACTAAGTACCAATAATATTGATAGGAAAAAATTTGTCTCTGACTTGCATAGGCTCTGGATATAGTAAAACAGGTACAAATATAAATGCCTAGTATTATGGGATAAATGCAATGAAGTGGGATTTGTTCCTATCACAGAACCAGTTCCGTGGACATGGTAACATGAAAAAAGGGCGAGACACTTGAGGGTTCAATGCCTAATACGTATAGTATTTTATATTATATATTATATCCTATTATATATTTTATATTATAGTATATATCATTGGTGAAGAGAGAGATTTTAATTTTATTTTTACACCATGAACCTTTAAAAATCAGACTTTTTTTTAGTTTGAAGCTTTTGTAACCAAAGGTATCAATATTATCCTACTTTAAATTTTATATTTATTTCATGTATAACAGTAGCATTTCCTAAAGCAAAAGAGATTAGCACATTAAATTTGTAACACTTTCCAAATATAATAAACGTTTTTTTCTGAAGAGCTTTAAACAAAAAGAATCAGAATGTAGTGTGCCATGGGACATTAAAGATTCTCTTTTCACCTTGCACTGCACTACAGATAGTAAGCATTGAAATAATTGTTGGAGGACAGATAAAAGCTTAGACACAAGCTGATAATTGTTGGTATTTGAAGACTGTTCATTTTATTTGGATTAATAAAGGCATTAATCGCTGAAATGTAAAAGAGTACTTGGTTAGACTTTAGCCTTATGTCACGTCCTGTCTTGGTCACATAGGAACCAATGGCTTACGAAGCTAGGATTTGGTACAAAATTCAAATTTTATTTATTTATTTATTTATTTTGCCAGTCCTGGGCCTTGAACTCAGGGCCTAAGCATTGTCCCTGGCTTCCTTTTGCTCAAGGCTAGCACTCTGCCACTTGAGCCACAGCGCCACTTCTGGCCATTTTCTGTATATGTGGTGCTGGGGAATCGAACCCAGGGCCTCATGTATATGAGGCAAGCTCTCTTGCCGCTAGGCCATATCCCCAGCCCCCCAAATTTTATTGTTAAAAGTAAGAATTACTTCTGCTTTCACATTGTCATTTCTTCTGTGCTATCTTGAATGTACTTTCTCAGACCCTAGTGCACTCTTCCCTCTGCAATTAAAGTTCTAGACTGTCAGATGATCATATTCTCAGAAAAAGTCTTGAGAAAAATAATTCAATAGGAAGACATTCTTATGTACACTATTGTTATCATGAGCTAAAATATTTTAAAATGATTATTTGTGTTCCTTACATTCCTAGACATGTGGATACAAAATTACTACCTTTCTTAGTCTGAGTATACTCAGACTGTGAAATTTATAAAAAATAGAAGTGTAAGTTGGGTGCTAGGGCAAATGCATATAATCCTAGCTATCCAAGAAGGTGAGATTTTAGGATTGTGGTTCAAAGCCAGTCTTGTCAGGAAAGTCTGAGATAGTTTTCTTCAATTAATCATCAAAAAGCTGAAATGGAGTTGTGGCTCATTAGCCTTGCACACAAAAGTTAAGGGACAGCATATAGGGCCTAAATTCAAGCCCCAGAATGGACACATGAAACTTAGTTTTTTTTTTTTATGGTTTTAGACATTGATAATTTCAGAATAGTTCAATGTTAATCAGAAAAGTCATGTCTTAAGATTAAAATAAGAGGACTTTTTTGGTTGCCTTTGTTGGGTAGGTATAAAAATGAAGAATTGAGAGGTAGGCAAAATAGGAAAAATAAAGAAAAGAGCAATGCAATCATCTCTTAAAAATAGTTTCCTACCTTAAAAAATAATAATGTACATGTAAGAAAAAAAACTAAAGTTTAATTTCCTTGTGTCTGTAATATTCATTGTGCATTTAGAAATAGATAGTATGATCCATTTTAAAATGGTTTGCTTCTCTGTTTCATATTATTTATAGTGACTACAACTTGTGACAATATATAGCTTTAAAATTTATCTTAATATCTTACATATAAAAGAATACTCTATAATTGGAATTATTTCTACAGGTGTTTTGCTACACTAGACAGAGGAAGCGATGTGTATTCAAAATTCCTAACAGAATACTGGCAGTGACTTCAATCACTGGGGGAATTTTACTCATTTTTACACATGGAATGCACTAGTTCCCTAGCTAATTGAAATAGAATAATACTAAAATTGCTAGAGGTAAAACTTTCAAGTTGCATACTTAGCTGGTGAAAACATACCAGCAGCATTTGAGAGCTTTTTATATTTTAATTTTGTATCTATGGTAAAGAGAAGTACTACATATCAAGATAGCAAGCATGGTAGATAAATATCAACAATTCCTTTGCTTTGATCTTGCCTTAGAAAACATACAGAAATTGATGAGGATTTTGCACTTACTTTTGCCATTAGCACAAAAGTCCAAGAAAAAGCAATATAAAAGCATCTCTCTTTATTGACTTTTATGAATGTAAGTCTCTATTTGTGAAGATGGCTTGTAATGGACAACTTAAGTTATTTTTCAGAGAGAACAATACTTGTAAATAATCTCTTTTCTCTTACCAGTATAATGGTATCATTAAAAGTCTCATCTAGAAATACTACCATGGCTTCATAGTTTATCAGAATTGTTGCCCATTCCAAGACAGAAGTACAAGGTTGAGTTGATGAAAAAGAAATGTGTGTGTGTGTGTGTGTGTGTGTGTGTGTGTGTGTGTGAGAGAGAGAGAGAGAGAGAGAGAGAGAGAGGACAAAATCAACAAATTAGAAGTCTAACAGTTTTTAAAAGTGAAAAACATAAACTGAACAAAATGATATAAACCATATTTTATGTTTCTGATTTTTCTTAATTCAGTTATTATATTGAAGGTTGTAAAATGGTTACATTTATAAGTATCACATTCATTTAAAAATGATCTGATAGTTATCTCCAAAGAAGGATTTTTTGACTTTCTTTTACTCTCATTTGCCTTTCTCTCACTTAAGATGATCTTCTATTTGGTTTGTACTGTAACACATTATCATAATTTATCAATTTGTGAGTCAGTGATTTAGATGGGATTATTCTGGTATAATTAGCCCTTACCCCCACACAAATGCTATATAACCTCTGTCATTCTGTTACTATTCATCCATCCATATGTACAGATAATATATATATATATATAGACACACATGTGCATAAACACACATACAGATATATGTATATAACATATTTGTATATAAAATTACAGAAAGTATATGTGTGTGTGTGTGTGTGTGTGTGTGTAGGCTATTCATCAGATTTTGAGATTCATTTATAACACAGGTACCAATACACAAATGAAGCTTATCCATTTATGTAAACTTGGATATAACCTTCCTAACATTAGTTTGTATTATTGAATACCTTTTTTTTTTTTTTTTTTGCCAGTCGTGGGCCTTGGACTCAGGGCCTGAGCACTGTCCCTGGCTTCTTCCCGCTCAAGGCTAGCACTCTGCCACTTGAGCCACAGCGCCCCTTCTGGCCGTTTTCTGTATATGTGGTGCTGGGGAATCGAACCTAGGGCCTCGTGTATCCGAGGCAGGCACTCTTGCCGCTAGGCTATATCCCCAGCCCCTATTGAATACCTTTTTCTAGTTCTAGTCTCATCAGGTTTACAAAACGTTGTTCGAGGGAAAGCATTTCAAGAGAAGATACCAGTAATGTATTACAAGTCCTTTATTTTATTTCGTTTTATTTTTTCTTATTTATTGTCAAAGTGATGAACAGACAGGTTACAGTTTCATAAGTTAGGCCTTGTGTACATTTCTTGTACTGTTTGTTACCTCCTCCCTCATTCTTCCCTCCCCCCTACCCCTTTCCTTTGCCCCCCATGAGTTGTTCAGTTGGTTTACACCAAATGGTTTTGCAGGTATTGCTTTTGTAGTCATTTGTCTTTTTATCCTTTCTCTCTCAATTTTGATATTCCCTTTCACTTCCCTAGTTCTAATACCAGTATATACAGTTTCCAATGTACTCAGATAAGATACAGTGATAGTGTGGGTACAACTACAGCAAAGAGATACAGGAGGATCATCAACAATAGAAGTTATGGTTTCACATGGCTTGTTGAAAGTAATTACAACAGTGATATAAAACTCATTTCCATAACATGGAGTTCATTTCACTTAGCATTATCTTATGCATTCATAAGGGCATAGCTATTAGGCTCTTGTGATTCTCTTCTGTGACTAGCCTAAACCTGTGCTAATTATTCCCTATGAGGGAAACCATAGAGTCCATGTTTCTTTGGGTCTGGCTCACTTCACTTAGTATAATTTTTTCCAAGTCCTTCCATTTCCTTACAAATGGGGCAATGTCATTCTTTCTGATAGAGGCATAAAATTCCATTGTGTATATGTACCACATTTTCCTGATCCATTCGTCTACTGAGGGGCATCTGGGTTGGTTCCAGATTCTAGCTATGACAAATTGTGCTGCGATGAACATTGTTGTGCTGGTGGCTTTAGTGTGTTCTTGTTTGTGGTCTTTTGGGTAGATGCCCAGAAGTGGGGCTGCTGGGTCATAGGGAGCTCTATGTTTAGCCTTCTGAGGCATCTCCATACTGCTTTCCAGAGTGGCTGAACCAGTTTACATTCCCACCAACAATGAAGTAGGGATCCCTTATGTCCTTTAATTTTAAATAGCCACCTTTTTTGTTTTTGGAATTTTTGCATCTGGCACAATTATAATAAAAGACATTTGATTTTAAGTGTTGGGGAGATTAGAAGAGAAAATATTTGAAACTCTTAAATGTTGCATGAATTTTAGTATAATTTTGATTCATCTTCTAGGAAAGTGTTTCAAAGTTTCCCTGATGCATAGATATATTTGGAAAGTTCAAGACACACGCCATGAGTCTAAATAGATTTGATACTTTGTTTTCTGACAGCATTTTGACTATTTAAAAATATTTTATTGTCAAAGTAATGTATAGAGGGGTTACAGTTACATATGTAAGGCAGTGAGAACATTTCTTATCAAACTTTTTACCTCCTCCTTCATTTTTCTCCCATTTCCCCCCCTCCCTTGTTTCCTCCCCATCTTTCCTTGAGTTGTACAGTTGGTTTACAGCAGATTGTCTTGTAAGTATTGCTGTTGCATTGGTTTGCCTTTTATCCTTGCCTCTCCATTTTGGTGCTTCCCTTCCCTAGTTCAGATAAATGTTCATACAATACCCAGTGTACCAAAGTCAGTTACAACAGGGGTAAAAGCATGAGGAAGAAAGACAAAAGAAAAAGGCATATTTTCATAGGGTACATTGGAAATAACAACTTAAGTGATAAACCACTTATTTCCAAATCTTGGAGTTCATTTCATTTAGGATCATCTTATGTGATCATTTATTCATTGCTATTGAGCTATTGTGATCCTCTGCTAGGACTATCCTAGACAAGTACTAATTGTTTCCAGTGAGTGAAACTATAGAGTTTATGTTCCTTTGAGTCTGGCTCACTTCACTTAGTATGATGTTTTCCAAGTCTTTCCATTTCCTCACGAATAGGGCTAAGTCATTCCTTCTAATAGATGCATAGAATTCCATTGTGTATATGCACCACATTTTCTTGATCCATTCCTCTACTGAGGGGCTTCTGGGTTGGTTCCATATTTCAGCAATGGTAAATTGTGGTGTGATAAACATAGTTGTGCTGGTAGCTTTCGTGTGATCTTGCTTGTAATCCTTTGGGAAAATGCCCACAAGTGGGATTGCTGGGTCATAGGGGAGCTCTATGTTTAGCCTTTTGAGGAACCTCCACACAGCTTTCCAGAGTGACTGAACAAATTTATACTCCCACCAACAGTATACTAAGGTTCCCTTTTGGCCACATCCTCACCAGAATCTGTTGTTGTTAGTTTTCTTGATAATGGCCTTTCTTACAGGGGTGAGGCGGAATCTCAATAATCTGACTACTTTTAACTGAAATGTTATTGACATCATTTTTACTTTTGTGAATAGTTTTACTATATGTTGACAGGTACCAAAAGGTAAGGTCCTGTCACATTCCACACTAATGTATGCTATTGTAGTGCTTTTTTTTTTTTTTTTTTGGCCAGTCCTGGGCCTTGGACTCAGGGCCTGAGCACTGTCCCTGGCTTCTTCCCGCTCAAGGCTAGCACTCTGCCACTTGAGCCACAGCGCCGCTTCTGGCCGTTTTCTGTATATGTGGTGCTGGGGAATCGAACCTAGGGCCTCGTGTATCCGAGGCAGGCACTCTTGCCACTAGGCTATATCCCCAGCCCGAGATGGTTTTTTAAAACCCTGTATTCCTCATACCAATTCAGGACATTTAAATTTCCTTGAATTTGTATGTGTGCGTGCGTGTGTGTGTGTGTGTGTGTGTGTGTGTGTGTGTGTGTGTGTGTGCTGGTACTTGGTCTTGATCAGGGCATAGGAGTCTAGCTTTTTCCAGTCAAGGCTAGCACTATACCACTTGAGCCATAGCTTCATTTCCAACTTTTTGGTGGTTAATTGGAATTAAAAACCTCAAAGAATTTCCTGGCAGGAATGTTCATGGTTTTGAATTATGATCTTCTGATCTCAGCTTTCTGAGTTGTTAAGGTGACAGGTGTGAACCATTGGTTCCTTATTTAAAATTCCTTTGTCAAATTATTGTTGAGAAAAATAAATTCTACATTATTTCAGAGTCTTTATATAGAAAAACAGATTTTACTTCCCTAATTACTTAAAAAATTCAACTGGTCTTTCAAGAAAATCTGAGTCTAATGTAATTTTTTAATAAGAAAGAAAAGCTATGTAAAATCGCAAAGCAAGTATTATAATTTTCTGAGCATTTTTTCAATGAAAGTTTATGAATCAAAACAAAAAACTAGATCAATGAGGGGTGAGGTTTCTTTTTGAGAACCATCAGAAGTTTCTTTCTTCTGTTAGAGAGAGATGATAGAAAATAAACTAAAGTAAATGAGCTGAAATCATAACAGAATCACATAAAGATATATTTTTATTTGGCTGAAATAGTCACTGATTTGTCTGAGAAATTGTTCCTATTTTCATATTAAGCCAGAGCAAGCTTATTGACATATACCCAGAAGTACACATTCTCAAAGTGATTCTCCCTAACAGGGTAAACTCTGGCCACTTGCTAAACAAAGGAGAGGTTAGACAAAGACTAAAGGTTTACTAAAACCACCCAAATGATCAGACTCCACCTCTTCCTTGGATTGGTACCACCATCATATAAATGGTAATAACTTTAGAGAGGTGGGAGAATGAAGAAGAGGACAAATAGCAAAGAGTAAAGAACAAAAGAGATATAAAAGAAAATGCAACTTTTGATTAGAGGAAATTAAGCCTGCCCTCTCTCTCTCTTTCTTTTCTTTCTTTCTTTCTTTCTTTCTTTCTTTCTTTCTTTCTTTCTTTCTTTCTTTCTTTCTTTCTTTCTTTCTGCTTTTTGGGAGTATGAAAGATGTAAAACAATTACAACAATCACTTCTTAACATCTTTATTTGATGCTTTTCGGCACAAGTACACGTTATGCTTTCCTACAATACTTATAGTTACAAATTGTAATATGTCTTATTAGTGTGTCTCTAAAGAATGAACATATTAACTGTAAATTTGCACTATGTCATTTTATGTGGAAGTTGACTATACAATTTTATTCTATGACATATTGAAGTTTTACAGAAAACTTTTGCTCATTTTATTGGATGTTTTATTTAGAGATTCTTGAATCATAATGCTGAGTCTTGCTGACATCTAGCTGTACTAAGATATTTTTAAAAGATTCTCACAAATATTTATGAGAATTACTCGTGACTATTTACTTATTTGGTATCAACATGTTCTTTTAAATTTCTTTTAATTGTCCAAGTTTACAGGGTTCCATATGACAACTCAACATATACAGTGTGAAATAAGGAAAATGGTTAGCAGTATATGTCCTTAATCACTTCAAAAGTTTTATGGTTAATGTGTAATTCATAACTGCTTGTTTGCAAGGCTATATGGCTCTATTTCCTGTGAGTATCCTCCAACTTTTTAAAAGCGTTAAATGTGTGAGCACACTGAGCAGAGATGGTTAGCAGTTCTGTGAGGAGTGTGCATAGGAACTCACAGCCATTTCTTAACAAGCTATGAAAGGCAGAATGTCCAATTTTGCTTTAGAACATCAGAAAATATTCCAGAAGATCAAAGTGGATCAACTTTAAGAGAAAGAGATCAAAGGAAGCAATTAAACAAGAGACAATGTGAAGAAAGCATGATGGCACATGTGAAAGGAAGGCACAAGGAAGGGAGGACAGATGCCAGGGTAAAGACTTGGGAAGAGTAATGGATGGAAAGATCTCTGGAAGGCATGTGCACTCCACGGCTGGGTGGAGGAGGGATGGTGGAGGCTTCAAGACTAATGGCAAGGAGAACTAGATTGAACATAATGATTGTGTTCCACACATGGTTCTCTTTGTGTAGGATCCCAGCCTTTTATATTGCCATGTGGATAGAATTGGTTTATTCACTCCTTGGGACTATTGCTCATTTCATATAAACATTCCCTTAGTGGTTTAAACATTTCTGGAAGCAATTACATTTCTTAGAAGTAACTCTGTGCTTTCCAGTCACAATGCTGTGGAAAAAAATTAGCTGGTCTTAAAAGTACGACATTATTTTCTGATAATGTAAAGGATCTTTAGAATTCTCATGAAGGAATTACTGTCAATGACTTAAGGAAACTTCTACATGCATGCATCTACTTGTTTGTCTAAATATATTTATTCACATGTATGATTTTAGGTGCTCAAATTCAAATATAAGTAACTCATATATTTCAGTATCTGGAACTAGGAAAATAATTGAGAAAAAATTCTGTTCTCAAGTACAACAGGTTTGTAGGATCCTCTACAAGCAAACCCATTTTACATTTACACTTCCTAAAGTCAACAGAAAAATCCGCCACACTAAATCCACTATTGTACTATCACTTTAAATGTTCATTTTACAAGTACAGTTAAGTTTAAAATTTTAATCCTTGATTCATTGACAATGCATATTATTTGCCAGCATTTGGAAGTCAAATGGGGTGAGAGGGGAGAGCCTTTACATATTCCAGGTTTAATATCTAAGCACCAGATGGAAATAATTTTACAATGAAAGGAAGAAATCTGTTAGGTTATTTTGGAGATCTTCTCAGTTCAGCAGCACATCACTGGTTTTGGAGGCCAGTTTCTCAGAGCACTTATTTGAATTTCAGATCCTGAAGTGATGTACTAATTTAACCCAGAAAATGCTGAATTTTAGGATCATTTAGCTTTTAAATTATCTTTAGCTTAAAAAGCACCCATTTTGCTTTCAGTAATAACTGTTTAATATACTTGAAACAAAGATTTTCTTCACAGATATCATAAAGGGAAAGTACTTTTTATGTAAAACTAAAACAATAATGCTTTATTGTTTCTACAGTTGATATTTACAGCAATATGATTTTTAACTGTAAAATTATTTCTTTTTAAATCACTTTTTATTAGCATTACCAACAGGTTGCCATTCAGTAGATCAGTTTATAAATATAATACATCTTGATCAATTTGACCTCTTGCATCATGTAAAATTATTTTTATTTATGTTTGCTATGAAATTTTTTTAGCTAGGACAGTTTATGACATTTAATGTTGAAGGATTAGAATAGATTAATAATTAAATTACATAAATTAGTTTGTGGGTCTTTCAAGGGTGATTTTAAGCAAATCCGAACAGAAACAAAGGTCAGATAAATGTACTTGGTGAATAATGAGCTGTAGCAATGAAAAACTGGGAATGTGTGGGATTCTAAGCAATAAATCTCTGAGGGGCCTCTTTCATATTCATACCTGTGTTTTCTGGCAAAATAAGTGTCAAAATTTGCAACTGTATGACAGAAAAATTATGCATTACACGGTGAGTTATGGACTTTGGATGAAGTCCAATTCTAATACTTTCATAAGAATTTGACATGATAAACAAAACACACTGCTTTTCTAAACGGCAGTTTGTTAAAAATAACAAAATCAAATGCCACTAGTATAATAGTGGATCAGAAGGTCAATCCACCCTATTCCTATTGCTAGATTTTTGTTCCATGAGAAATTGTGGGAGACTTATTAGAAATGATTGTCATTTATGGACAGTCTGCTGAGAGATGAAAGCAAGCCAGGATAGAATTAACAGGAAGCAGGAAGTGATCACACATTTGTTCTCACCTTTGACAATGGGAGATTAGGGGAAGTCTGCCGGATCCTTGTGGAGCAATGAGAATGGTATCCATCCTTCAATGCTCTGATGTAGTCCCATGCTTTCAGCAGGAAGATGGAAAGAAAGGCAAAAGGAAAGCAATCAAGAATTCAAGAGCAGCAAGGAGGAGCAGAGGAAGTGAGGAAGAGGAAGAGGCAACATGGATACTGAAATTATTTCTTGGACTTTTTTTTTTTTTGGCAGATTGTGGAGCTTGAACTCATGGCTTGGGCACTCTCCCTGAGTAGCAAAGTTAGTGCTCTACCACTTTGAGCCACAGCTCTATCTCCAGTTTTTGGAGTAGTTAATTGGAGATAGGACTCTAATGGACTTTCCTGTCCTGGTGGGATTTGAACTGTGATCCTCAGATCTCAGCCTCTTGAGGAGCTAGGATCATAGATGTCAGCCACCAGTGCCCGGCTTTTTCCTTTGACTCTTCCGAAAATTGACATGCTGGTTTCTGGGACAAAGACCATATTTAGTTATCTAAAGATATGCACAACGTATGTTTTTATACTCTTAAATTCTGTATAAGTAGTTACAGTCTATCCTGTAATACTCTTCATAAATCATGTTTAAATCTCCTAAACTCATGAAAAAACTCGAGTTTTTTCAAGCACAGCATATTTGTAGGATCATTTACAAGCAAACTCATTTCAAATGCTCTCTTGCTATCTTCTTCAAAGTCATGGTTTCACAACAATGAACTTATATCTGTGCTGTTAAAGTGAGGGGAATCATCTGAGATTACTTACAAAATATATGTTATAGAGCTAGGATTGTTTTTTAGTTTTGTTTATTTATTTGTTGATTTGTACAGGTCCTGGCATTTGAACTCAGGGTCTGGGCACTATCCCTGAACTTCTTAGGCTCAAGGCTAGCACTCAGCTATTTGAGCCACAGTGCCACTTCTAGCTTTTTTTCTGAGTAGTTTATTGGAAATAAAAGTCTCATGGACTTTTCTGCCCTGGCTGGCTTCAAACTGTGCCTTCAGATCTCAGCTTCTTGAGTAGCTAGGTATAGGCACAAGCTACCGATGCCTGGTTGGTTCTGAATATTTTAAATGGTTAAAAGTAATGATTTAAGCTTCCTCACACAGACTTTGCCTGTATACCACACACATTGAATTGTTAAAGAAGAAGCAAACACAGTCTCTAGCAATTTGTAGTTGCTCTCAAAGGATAAAAACAGCAACAGAGATGCACCATGGCCCGCAAGTCCTTGAACCTGTGTTCAAGTCCCAAATCGCCAATGAACAGTGTAAAGTGATCATGTCTGTGTTTTATTTAGCTCAGTGGTTTGATTCCATAAAAATAAAGAAGTTGTTCTTTATGATCTGTGAGGTTTCTTCCATCTCTGAAAAATGTTTGCTTTTCCCCTAGAGAGAGTTTGTTCTTCAGTGTTTGAAGAGCACATAGTTAATACATGACTAAGGACTGTGACAACTTAGTGTCTGCTTCTGCCTCCCATTTCTTCCATATCTCCTTTAGGTAGATTGTAGAAATCTGAGACCTACAATCTTAAGAATTGAAAAACATCAATTGGAGGAGTTAATGTATATTATTTGACTTGGTGATTGACTTGGTCATTGAACATAGTCATTCTGGAATCATAGAGACACATTTATTGAGCAGATTGTAGAAAAGTGGGATACTAGTGACTATGGAAGATATGAGGAGCTGGATTCATTGTGCTGAGATTTTTTTCCCCCTTATTTATGTGAAAGTGATGTACACAGGAGATTCTTTTTTAAACAATGGTTTCTAGCTTTTCTAGCTTCTAGCTTCATGATCCTTCTATTGTAAATTCAGTTAGCTTTTGATTCTGATATCACACAAAAGTCACCATTATTTCTTCTTTGTAACACACATTTTTATATCAATAAGATATAAACAAACACTGTCATTTTGCACTAAATCATAGAATTAAGGAGTTTTAGGGATGGAATACATAGTATTGTATTGTTGGTCTTTCAGAATGCCTACTTAGACGGTAAAATGGGTATTAAGCTCAGAATTCACTAAAAATGGTATTTTTCCAGGTTTCATTTTTAGTTACTTGGACTTTGGGCATGTATTCTGGGAGCACGGGAAGGATATTTAGCTGTATTTTATTAATTTACTATGATTTAGGTAATATTAAGACACAGTTTGCACACAAATTATCTCATAGTGAATGGCCATAAAAACACATGAAGACATACTTAGCATCACTGGCCATAAAAGAAATGCAAATCAAAACAACATTGAGATTCCACCTCACCCTAGTCAGAATGTCCATTATCAAGAAAATTAATAAAAACAGATGCTGATGGAGATGTGGCCAAAAGGGAAGCCTAACACACTGATGGTGGGACTGTAAATTTGTTCAGCCACATTGGAAAGCAGTGTGGAGGTTCCTCAAAAGGCTAAACATAGAACTCCCCTATGACCCAGCAACCCCACTTGTGGGCATTTACCCAAAGGATTACAAGCAAGATCACACGAAAGCTACCAGCACAACTATGTTTATTACACCACAATTTACCATCACTGAAATATGGAACCAACCCAGAAGCCCCTCAGTAGAGGAATGGATCAAGAAAATGTGGTGCATATACACAATGGAATTCTATGCATCTATTAGAAGGAATGACTTAGCCCTCCCTATTCATGAGGAAATGGAAAGACTTGGAAAACATCATACTAAGTGAAGTGAGCCAGACTCAAAGGAACATAAACTCTATGGTTTCACTCACTGGAAACAATTAGTACTTGTCTAGGATACTCCTAGCAGAGGATCACAATAGCTCAATAGCAATGTATAAATGAGCACATAAGAGGATCCTAAATGAAATGAACGCCAAGATTTGGAAATAAGTGGTTTATCACTTATGTCATTATTTCCAATGTACCCTATGAAAATATGCCTTTTTCTTTTGTCTTTCTTCCTCATGCTTTTACCCCTGTTGTCACTGTAACTGACTTTGGTACACTGGGTATTGTATGAACATTTATCTGAACTAGGGAAGGGGAGCACCAAAATGGAGAGACAAGGATAAAAGGCAAACTAATGCAACAGCAATACTTTCAAGACAATCTGCTCTAAACCAACTGTACAACTCAAGGAAAGATGGGGAGGAAACTGGGGAGGGTGGGAGAAAAGTGAAGGAGGAGGTAAAAAATTTGATAAGAATTGTACTCACTGCCTTATGTATGTAACTTAACCCCTCTGTATATTACTTTGACAATAAAAAATGAAAAAAATTATCTTGTAGTGTATCCTGATAGAATTTTTTTACAGGTGTAGCTATTTAATTTAGAATATTTCCATCACTTTGTTAAACATTAAAAATCAACAAAATTAAGTTTGTTTATTTGTATAAAATCAACAACCTTAACAAGAAAACTCATACCTACTAGCAATTTTCTTTCTCTCCCTTATCTCCTAGGTTCTGGAAACAACTTCCTGTCTTCCCTGTTCATTTTGTATAGAGTTTTGCAATGATGGCCTCTTTATATCTGACTTCTTCCACTTCTCATAAAGTTTTCAAGGTCAAGTCATACATATCGCACTGTGTATTGGTATTAGTGTACACTCATTTTCATTGAGGAATAGAATTGCATTGTGTGGATATATCACACAGGATTCATTTATCAGGTGATAGATATTGGGATGATTTCCACTCTGAGCCAATTTCTTAGGCATAAGAAATTGGTCAATGTTAAGCATTTTGTAATCACAACAAATACTGAGATTGCTTTATGATTCTAAATTTGCACAGCATTTTATCAGATTGATAAAAGTTTTTAAGTAGAATGATGTGGGAAGTGTTCTCTGATCTATTTTTTTCGGGGGAAGAACTTGGTAAACATTGATAGTAATTTTTCTTTAAACATGTCATACTAGTTAACCAGTGAAGCTGCTTAATTCTGGCATTTTTCTTTTTGGGCTAAATTGTTAGTATAATCTTTCACTTGTTGTATATCTATCATTTTCTGTTTTCTTTTTATAACAGACTATTTGTTCATCTCATCATTATCCAATCTGTCAGGATAAAATTTTTCATGTCATTTTCTTATAATCTTTAAAAAATGTTTGTAAATTTGGTGGGTGGATTTTTTTTGTCTATTTTTTATTTTTAATAATTTGATCCTCTCTTTTCTTTTTGGCTAATCTAAGTAAAGATTTATTGATTTGATTAAAATAAATTTGATTTTTTTATTTTTTAAAGTTTAACAAATTCATTTTATTTTAATAGTTTATTTTCTAAAATGGAATATTTCTGAAAATATAAAGAGCATTGTATTCTTATCATTGTACTTTTCCTCCTGTTTTCTTTGTCAAAACAAATGCAAGGATAAAAAAGGGTTTTATTCCAATGATCTAACAAGAAATGTACATCTGTCTCATCCGGAAAGATTCATAATACTGAGGCATATCCATTATCTCACTGATGTAATAGGGTTTTGTTGCTTTTAAGGTCACATGGGCTATAATATTTTTATTTATTTTGGGGATGTTATGTCTTCTAATTTTCCCTGAAAAGAAGTACAGAAAAAGAGTAACATTGGGTAGCACTTATTCCTGAATATAATGCCACCATCATCTCAAGACCTCCAGTTCTGAAGATAATGGCTCTGTTATATCATTACCTCCAGTCCTGAATGCTCCTTGCTGACAGACCTGTGTGCGACAGTAGAATGAGAAACTTTTATTTGGATCCAATAATAGGCTTTGTCAATCTTTAAAAAAACTATTATTTATTTCATTTCTAATCTTTATTATTTCTTTCCCTTTGGTTGCTTTGGAATTAACTTGATAGTTGCCTATTGTCTTAAGCTAGAAGGCTTTGTTGCTAACTTGTGATCTTTCTTTTTTCTTTTTTAAAAATTTCATATATCTATAATTTATGGTAAAGGAGGGTTACAGTTACAAAATTAAGGTAATGAGTACATTTCTTTTTAAACCCCTTCCTCATTTTCTCCAGCTTCCCCTTCTCCCCCAAGTAGTAAAGGTCATTTCCAACATAATGTCTAAATGAGTATCATTGTTGCATTAGTTCATCCTTTGTCCTGCTGTTTCTGTGATATCCTTTCCCTTCCCTGGAGCAGATAAACTTATATACAAGATAAAGGGTACAGAAAGCTAAAACAGAAAAAAAAATAGAAAATAACCACATACAGGACACAAAAAGAACCTCTTGTTCCAAATTCTTGTAGTTCATTTTGGTATGCTTCATTACATATGCTTCTTTTTTCATTTTTAATATTTCAATTGATAACAATAAAGTTTTACTCTTAGGGTTGTATTAGTAGCCTCCAAAAATTTGGTGATGTTTAGATTTTGAATTTATCTTAAGGCATTTTCTAATTTGCTCTGAGATTTCTTCTTTAATTTCTTTTTTTCCCTTTAAAAGAAAGTTATTTAATTTCTATTACATTCTAGTCAGATATTTGTGAATCTCTCAATTTTTCCTTTTGTTGATTTTAATTTCACTCTATACCATAATCATTGAGGGACACAGATCCCATGATTTCATTAGTTTTGAATTTATTAGAGCTTTCTTATAATCTGACATATGACCAATAATGACAAATGTTTTATGTACATTGCTATGGTTTAGATAGGAGTACATATTCCTCATAACAAAAGTGCATTAAAAGATATGAAATGAGTGCAATCCTAATTCACTTGCTCTCCTGTTGCTAATTCTATGGTCAAAATATAAGATTAATAGCATTTTTTTAGTCACTTATAATGATTTTATAACTCTCCAAAATATTCCCTTTTTTTCCTTTTGTTTTTGGGCTCACTGATGATTGAATCAGATTAGACTTGCTAAAGTAGAAATGTTTACATTTCCCAAGAAGCTTCATGTTTCCTTCAATATTGGATACGACATACTTGCTCTCTAATATATTCAGATGGAATTGAATTCAGACTTCAAATGTGTTTATTTTTACATTCATTATACAAGCTTTAAAGGAAAAATTGGCATCCAAGAAGTGCGTTTTATCTAGATGGGAAAATAAAAAATATTTCTAAAAAAGTTAACCTCTTCAGCTTGATTTTAAATTTCCCATTTCAGTAGATCAGGTTAAGTTTACATTATCAGTGGACTTTTGCCAAAAATAGCCAGTTGGATTTTTACAGAAATTAAGTCTCCTTAATCTACTTACTGATTACTCTTTTGTACTTAAGCCTGAGTGTTTATAGAAATTGTAGATTTAAAAAAAATGGTAAAACACTGTTTATGTGTAAGTGCAGGCATGACGATATACTTAAGCCTATCATTTTTATTGCACTTATTAATGTTTAAAACACTCTGACATCTTGATGATTTTTCTAACAACATTAAACTGAACAATATTTATCCCTATATATTCAAGTTTAGAGAAGAAATCCTGGGAGGTCTGCTTTCCTTTTGTCTGAAAATTTCAGTGCTTATTTTCTTTAGGTTTTAATGGAAATGTAGCCAGTATATTTCAGGGTTCTACATGTCTGTTCTTTTAGAGTTTTTTGAAGCCTTTAGTTATTATGGCTGTGTTAGAAATTGTGCTGAAGTTAGTGGCTTAAAATGACCATATTATTACTCATGATTCTGTGGGCCAGGAATTCATGCAGAGCTCAATAAGCTTGTCTCTTTTTTGCTAGGTGTCATCAGGGTGATTCTACTCAGGCTGAAGGCCCAGTATGACTCCTCTCCCATATCTAAGGTCTTGATTCTCCTATATATCTTCTCTTTTGTCATTTGTTTGCTTTGCCTTGATTTCTTTAAAAGAAAGGTGCATTCTGAAGTAAAAAGAAAGTTGAAGGATCTCTTCATTCATAGACATGAAATTGAACAGTTATATTCAACATATCACTGATCAAGGAAATTATGACAGCAATAGAGGAGGTTAATCTGATTTTAAGAAATAATATATGCACCTATGAAATGCTACATATAATCTCCTGGGCGTTGGTGGCTACTAGCTACTCAGGAGGCTGAAGTCTGAGGATCATGGTTCAAAGCCAGCTGGGGCAAGAAAGTCCATGAGATTCTTATCTCCAGTTAACCACAAGAAAATTGGAAGTGGTTCTGTGGTTCAAGTGATAGAGTGCTAGCCTAGAGCTGAAGAGCTCAGGGACAGCACCCAGGTCCAGAGTTCAAGCCCAACTGACAAAAAAAAGTAATAATCTGTCTTATACAGAAGAAAGACACACCAAGAGGTAATTATGTATTATGAACTATGTATAGCACTAGAGTTTTGTGTAGAATGCTATCAATTCCATTTTTTTCTGAGTGTATGTGTGTGTGTGTGTGCGTGTGTGTATGTGTGTGTGAGCACATGGAGTAGAGCAAAGGGAGATGCTCTAGAAGGAGGTGATACAAAGCAGAGTTGTAAGAAATAAATGCTAGGAAGAGCAAACATTTGCAAAGGAAGGAGAAATATTATAACCCAAAAGTCAATGTGAACAAAGGCATAAGGCTAAGCTCCAACATCACATGAAGAAAACCATATAAGCAGTTCATTGTTCTTGGAAGTGAAATAAGCCAGCCAGCCAGCTTTGCTTTACCAAGAAATCTAAACCGTCAAATTGGTTTTGTAATGCATTCTAGGTCCAAGAGATTTCTAGGCAGATAATAACTAGGATTGACATGAACTTTGTTGCTCAGGCTAAACATTTAAGAATGCATGCTCTACTAAAATTGGTATGAACACAGACAGTTTCATAGATTTTGCCTTTACAAATAATTGCATCTCAATCAAAGATTTCAACTGTCTAGCCATAAAAGAGACAGACAGAAATTGTAGATGGGATCTATTTGTTTTGTGAAAGCTGTAGCAAAGGTTTATTTTAGTATTTCAAGGTTAAAGTAGGGAGAAAGACAAATGTTTCCTGCTCTCCATTTGTAGGAAGTAGAAATTAGACTCAAAATGGCCGACGTTGCCGTCTCCTGCTATTCTTTCTGAGCTGCAGAGCACACAGGATCATTATGTCTTGCAATCCCCAGTCATTAGACAATGATTTTGAGTGGCCAAGGTGGCTATTACTTCCTATTTTAAAACATGCAGGAATCTCTGGACATACCCACTAGGTGAACTTCAGAGTTTCCCTTTTTTAGATAAATTCTTCATCTTCCCCTTTCTCCATTTACACAGTTGAAAAGATTTTGCCATTTAGAAGGAGGGGGCAGTTATAGATAGTCTTTTTTATTTCTCCTATTACTTGTAACTTAGGATTTACATGGAGTGAAGCTTACCTGCTTTGTAAGTTGCTTCCTGGTTCTAACTTCTTCTTCTTCTTTTTTTTTTTTTGGCCAGTCCTGGGCCTTGGACTCAGGGCCTGAGCACTGTCCCTGGCTTCTTCTCACTCAAGGCTAGCACTCTGCCACTTGAGCCACAGCGCCACTTCTGGCCGTTTTCTGTATATGTGGTGCTGGGGAATCGAACCTAGGGCCTCGTGTATCCGAGGCAGGCACTCTTGCCACTAGGCTATATCCCCAGCCCAGGGTTCTAACTTCTGAATCCCTTTTTATATTGATTAAAAATAATATAACTTCTCCATTTTCTTATCTATTTCTCCTGCCTCATTTCCTCATTAAAGCACTTTAGTTGCTTTTAATTTTAAAAGGATTGTAGGAGCAGGGTTCAGATAGCTGCTTTCCTGCTGAGCAAGAATACAGGGAACCAAAAGTCCCCTATCTAATTTAGGAGGTGACATTGGGAAATTTAGTTAGCAGAAAATTTAGTTGAAAAGCTGTCACAGACAAAATGAGAAGATGATCAGGTGCAGTTGTGATTTAAAATGGAAAAATTAAACTGTGTGTTGTCTTTTTTTCCCCCTGTCAGTTGTGGGGCTTGAACTCAGGGCCTCGGTGTTGTCCCTGAGCATCTTTGTGCTCATGGCTAGCGCTCTCTAACTTGAGCCACAGGGCCACTTCTGTTTTATCCAGTGATTAATTATAATAAGGGTCTCACAGGGGCTTTTCTGCCAGGGCTGGATTTGTATAGTATTTTGAATAAGTTAATGGCAGTTGTCTTTTCAGTAGTGGTTGTGCTTATGAGAAAAAATATTATAAATCAAATGATACCAATGATCACTGTATATTCAAAGCGGGAATAATTTTAGACGTAGGGATATATTTGTTTCACAATATCATGTTCAGGCAATGCTTTTTTTCTGAAGTAGGTCTTATCTGTATCCAGTTATATTTCAGCACATGATTCCTATTTTAAAACTAAGTGTTGAAAGTCTTTTCAATGCCTTTTATTCCTAATATTTTTATTTTATTTTTTTGTCTGACACCAGAACTTGAACTCAGCATCTGATGCTTTTGCTCATTGGCTGATGCTCTGCCACTTGAGCCAAGTTTCCAACCCCTTTTATTCCTAATTTAGACAGCTTAATTTCTGGCTATGTCCTTTACTACTTAGGGAACTTGGGCACGATTTGAAATATCTCTACTTCAAAGTCCTCATCACAAATTGGGGGAATGATTCTTTCTCTGTAGAGAGCCCTTATAGTGATTAAAGGAGACTTCACTGGAAAAACGCATTCAACTTATTGTGCAACATATGGCAAGCACCCAATACGTGTTGGTTATTTACTGGAATTTTCATAATAATATAATAATCATTTTTATAGTAACAGCAACAACACACTTGTTAATTAATATTGCTTTTTAATCTTATAGTTTAGCAACCAAGATGCATGTCGGGGCTAATAGATTCAGGAAATGTTCTATGCTTAGCAGCTTTGGAATTGGAAATAAAAAATTTTGCCTCTGAATTTTACATTGGTGGTTTTCAATGTTCAAGGCTGTTCCTCTCATTTAATTTTCAAGAAGTTTCTGACAAAATAATAATTTTGGAAACAGTTACACCCAACAACTTGCTTTGGAATGGACATGAATTACTAAATACAAATATTGAGAGAGTGATGATTGTCCTCAAACACAAATATAAGATTTCATGCCAAATAGTTGCATTGTAATTGAACTTTTCTTTCTGGGAGTTCTCCAGGTTTATAATAGTTTTGCTTGAAGGTTCAAAGCTAGTTGTAAAATTCCAAAAAAAGAGGTAGAAAGCTTTCTTATTAAGTGATTGGGCCACTTAACTAATGATAAACCAGAAAGATTCCTCTAACAATGGTATAGCTGATAACATTTTCAATTTTGTCCATGTTCCTCACATAGTAAACTTCAATTTTATTGTAAAGGTAAAATGAAAAAAATGAAAAACTCAATCTTATAAATACATATAATTTGATTTATTGTCATTAGTAGTGAAGACCATGGAGCTGGCTTAACTGCTTCCATATTGAATAAAATATCAGCCTTAACCATTTGCCCCATGTTCCTTGCTGTACCTGTTTGAGGCTAACTTCTACTTTAGCTCTATCATTTCATGGCATGCCATTTTAGGGACACATTCGTATCTTATTAGCAATAATGAATTAACGAGGGAAGTGTGGTAATATGATAGCAAAACTCAGTACAAATTCTATTTGAACTTAATTCTGTGTAATATGAACATAACCCACAAAGGAGTACTCTGATGTACAGTGAAGAATAATTTGCCTACTGTTCAGGTTTTCAATTAATGTAAAGTCCTCAGGAAACCCCAATTTCTGATTAAAGAGAGTTGATTATGATTAATGTATCCAAATTAGCTGCCAAAAGGAAAGGCACCTTTTAATGATCTACATTGTTCCTTCAGTTCTTAAATTCCTCAGGCTGTATCATATCTGTGCTCTTTCACCTCATCCTTAATAAGGTATATTTGGTTTTAAAATTTTACATTTTGGCCATGATACTTTTGCATGTAAAAAATACTCAAAGTCTTACAAGTTCTCTCTCTCTCTTTCTTTTGGTAAAAGTAGTGTAAGACTATACACTTCATTTTTCCTTTATTAAGCTTCTTTATTAAGTAAGCAGATTCTTGTAAAAAGTGTTTTGATTGGAATCACACGTGTATTTTAAAAATAGCAAGATTAGCTGGGCACTATTGGCTCATGCCTGTGACCCTAGCTACTCAGAAGGCTGAGATCTAAGGATCCTGGTTTGAAGCCAGCCCAGGCACAAAAATCCATGAGATTCCATTTCTAATTAACTATTAAAAGGCAGGAAGCAGAGCTGTGGTTAAAGTAGTAGAGAATTAGCCTTGAGGTGTCCCTAGCGACAGAACTCAGGTACATAGTTTAAGTCCTAGAACTGGCACAAAATAAATAAGTAAAAATAAAAAGTAAAATGATTACTATAATGTATTAGGTATAATAGAGCAGGAATTAATACAATTAGCATTTACTTACTTAAATAATTTAGCTACCACTCAATATTTTTCTACCATAAGAATTTCTTCCTGCTTACCTATTATATATTTGCATTAGTATATTTTATGAGTTATCCAGGATTTTAGTAAAAAAAATTAGAAAATACAGATAAATAAGAAGAAAAAATTCAATCTCACGATTACAAAATCTTACTAGTTAGTAACAACCATTGTTAATATTTTGGCATTTTGCCACACAAATTTTTGTATTTAAAAAGCATATCTCGGGGCTGAGGATATGGCCTTGTGGCAAGAGTGCCTGCCTCGTATACATGAAGCCCAGGGTTCGATTCCCCAGCACCACATATACAGAAAACGGCCAGAAGTGGCGCTGTGGCTCGGGTGGCAGAGTGCTAGCCTTGAGTGGGAAGAAGCCAGGGAAGGTGCTCAGGCCCTGAGTCCAAGCCCCAGGACTGGCCAAAAAAAAAAAAAAAAAGCATATCTCTATATATCTATAATTATTTCTCATCATTTCTCATCATAGCTCTAGAGAGCACTTATTCTAAAACAAAATTAATTTGTGGTGTACATTTTCAAATTTAATAGTGTCCATTGAATGAGTCTATAGTAATTAAAATATATCCATTTATTTTAGTGCATGCATAGTATTTTGTTGCATAATAATGTCATATTTAAATTGACTATTATTTTTCTATTCTATGTAGAACTGTAAGGGAGGTCCATGTAGCTAAACCTTCACATAATTAATCATTTCCTTTGGAAATGTTTGAAAGTTGAAAGTTTGGATTGAAAGGTGAGATTTTTAAAAAAAATTTAATGCAGAATGCTTTCAAAATACATATAGGGATATGTAAAATCAACAACAATAAATGAAAATAATGTACTCTTATTGATAGTGAAGATTTTTTTAGTATTGAACAACTTTTTCATCTTGATATCCTATTGATGGCTCAGATATTGTTATTTTGTTATAAAGTTAAAATATAATGATTGTTTATATTTCTTCTCTAAATTTCTTTTATTTTGTTGTTATTTCTCCTATCTTTCTTTTCCTTTTAACATTATTGATCTGATGAATCTTGAACACTGACTGCTTTTAATATACATTGTAGTGTGTCATTTTCTCATTATTTTGCAAGAAACCTTTACTTTCCCTTTGACTTTTATAAATTTTATAAATATTTTAGGAGTGTAACATTTATTTTCAGTCATTGTTTCTGTTGTTTTGAAAATACATATTCAATCTGTCAAATTATCTATAAGCCAAATCACTTTCTCAAACCTATGAATCTTTCCCCAGTGACTAGTTAATTCCATTATTCTTAAATATACTTACAAACTCAGTTTTATGTGCTTTATTCCCAAACTCACTTTGAACCATGGTACACAGGATGCAACTTGCAAATGTAATGAGATAGAAAGATACTCTCCTTCAGAGGCATAGAGAAAAGGAACAATGCAAAGTACGAAATGTTCAAGGGAAAGAGATCATGTCTTTGTGATCGGACAATCTTTTGCAGAAGTGTTGAGAAATAGGAAATCCTAAAACTTAGCATTCATTAGCTGATGGAAACTATAGAATGAATGTAAACTCAAAACATGGTATCATTTGGATGAAAATCTCTGATGCAAAAAGAAGTTTCTAAAATAGTAATTACATATCATGCTCACAAGCAAGCAAATCTGCAGAGGGACTGTGTAGCGCATAGTGCTTAGCTATTCCTGGCAAATACTTCATCCATTCCCTGATGTGAGGGCGAGTGAAAAAAAAAACCCACCAGTTCTACAATCTACAGTATATTAAATTTACTGTTTTCAAAATAATATTTCCATTCACTGTTTCACAAATTATATCATTTTTATTCCAGAACAAGTACCTAGAGATTCTCAATACATTATTTTGCATTCATTAATTGTGACTTCAAGAATGCCCCTGAGGATTGCTGCAAAGTAAATACCTAGGAGGACCCATTATTAGAGCTGGATTTGGGTGCCTGGAGATGCTAATTTAGTTGGAAGAACCAAATTATAGGAAAGTGACTTGATAGAGCACATTCCTGTTTAGGTGTGCAGTATGTTCCACAAGCACAAAAATCCACCTTGGGTAGAAATATAAATAATGTTCCATGTTTATTCAGAGATTTGCTTTTCATATCTTCATGATTTGGAGGTGTACCATGAAGATGTTTCTAAAATGCTGAAAACTCTGAGAAACAGGAAATGTATGCCCTGAAGACTTATTTCTTAGTCACCTCACAAGGTGCTTATTTGCTCTTCTGTCCTCAGAATTCCATTATTTTAAAACTTGAAATATTAATGTGGTATGGGTAAGGATTTCTAAAGTAAAGGATTGTCATAAATTATTTTACCTCCTGAATTAATGAGATAATAATGAATAATGGGTAAATTGAAAGTGGACTTTGTGATGTATTCATCGAAACAGTGTTATATCCATTACTAAAGCAAACTAGAAATGTTGACTTGATTTTGTCTAGTTTTCTTTTCCCTGTTACTTTGTTGGGGGAAAGAAAATGTCAATGAATAAACATTGATAACCTCATCAGAAAGTCACTGTTTTAAGAACTTACTGAGGAGGAAAAGCATGCATGTTCTCTCTCTTCCTTATTTTATTTTTTCCCATTTGCCTGAACTAGAATTATGTGTAAGTAATATTAGTTGAGAACATCATTGTCATGAATGCCTTTATCCTAGACACTTCACAAAGCAGATGGAAACAAAAGGAAAAAGGCTAGTGCTCAGTTCAATTCTGTGACCCAAATGATCAAACAATCAAAAAACGATAGAAAGGAGGAAGCAAAAAGAAGAAAGAGACCAAGAAAGATGGCCACTGCTACAGCTATCAGTTTCTTGATCTAACAGGACCAGCCAAGGCCTGTACCTTAGAATCTTCTGTGTGCATTAAAGCGGACGGGAGATATATAGTCAATAGCTTCCATGATGAATTGGTTTAAGTGTTCTCTGGCAGGGAAGTAACTCCATGAACGTTTGAGTTGAAGGAATATAAACAGATTCCAATGGAATTTATCAAGAATGTGGAATCTGAGAAAGCTCCCAGTAAATTAGGAAGAGGCAAAAAAAGAGGGTCTCATGGACTTTCCTGCCCAGGTTGACTTTGAGCTGTGATCCTCAGATCTCAGCCTCCTGAGTAGCTAGGATTACAAGGGTGAGCCACTGGTGCCTGGCTCTGACATTCTTGATAAATGCTAAAATGTTTTTCTTATCTATTTTTCTTACTTGTTTGTTTTTCTCCTTTTTGTAGTGCTACCAGTGCTGACTGTGCTTCAATCTATTGTAGCATGCCTCAAGTGCTTTTATTCTTCTAAAGTTCTTTTGCCTCTGATACACAGTTGGTACCACATACTGTTACTTTTCCTAAAAGTCAGTGTCATCTTGTCATTTGATTGTCCAGACTATACATAAATAAATAGCAAAGCCATCCACAATCTGAGTTTCCCCTTTGCCATTTTTGTTTGATCTATTTGACATACCTTAATTAAGTACCAGCCCCTAACCCTTTGCTATAGCTATGCTTTATGAAGAAATCCAGTTAAATTTATTTAGCAATTACAGTCACAGTGATTTATGGCCTATCCTTCAGTATTATCTGAGCTACAAATTTAATAGTCACTCTTATATTAAAAATTAATGGATTTCAGACTTTCTTTCCTTTTCATAAATGGGGCCTATCCCATTCTTAGTGTCTCCCTTACCATAGCATGGAGTCCACATGTCCCATCTGATATTTATAGTGTCAGTGCATTCCAGTATTTCTCAACAGGGGCACTATTGAGTCTTTGTACTGGGTAATTCTTTGTTGTAGAGAACTGGGGACTGTCTTATACATTGCAGAATATTTGAAAGCACTATTGGTCTCAGTGTATGCTTTTGCCAAAATTTTTCTAGTCAGAAAAATATCAATTTTGTTCATAAAAGGTTATTATAATGATGATGATATAGTAATGGTAATACACAATTAATCCTACTAATTGTTTAAATAAAACAAATAAGGAAATAAGGAAGATACTGAGAGTGAAGGATTTCTGGAAATAAGCTACTAGTTGATTTCCCAGCCTCCCAATAGATCTTTGAAAATTCATACTCACTATCAACATTTATTCTTCAACTACAACTAGAAAAACTTACAAAAAAATGATGGGTTCCGAAGGTAGAAAGGTAGCAAAACAACATAGTAGCTACTAAACTTCTGTTGCATTTGTATTAGTAATAGTACATCATTACTCTTTAAAAAATTATTTTATTTTATTGTCAAATTGATGTACAGAGGGGTTACAGTTTCATACGTTAGGCCTTGGGTACATTGCTTGTACTGTGTGGGGCACGCCTGGCCGGCCCTGCCTATGAGTCCCCACCCCGGGGTCATGTGTGGCTGTTACGCTAGAACCTGGAAAGGGGAACCTGGCTAGCCCCGCCTGCCTTCCGGCCCTGGGGTCATGTGGGGCGAACTGGAAAGGCGGTTCTAGCTGGTCCTGCCTCCCAGCCTTGGGACCACATGTGGCCAAGATGGCGCCTGGAGGTGAACCTGGAGGCGGTCCTGTGGGCTGTAAATTAGGCCGCCTCTTAGGATTGGTCCTTCTGCCCTCCACCCTTGACGGACATCTCAGGCCGCCCCTCATACCCCCTAGCTAGGTGCATGCACACCCCTCCTCCTCCTGCCGTTTTAAGGCCGAAGCTCCTCCCAATAAAGTGAGACCGCGCGTGACACTCTCCTGGGCTGTCTGATTGTCCTCCGGCGAAAGGGGGGGTTGGGTGTGGGTGGTCCGTTGACTCTTCACCTTTTCTTGGCCCGCCTCATTTGGGGCGCGCTTCCCCACCTCTCCCGCTGGCCAGGAGAGCGCTGGGGGTGAAGGACCCAGACATGTGACGCCCAACGTGGGGCACGGGGAGCTGTGGATTTAGAAACTACTGGCGAGCCAAGTCAAGAGAGTTCTGAGAGGTAAGGGTATCCTTGGAAAGGATGGGGCAATCTCAAAGTTAGCTTGGTGATGCAGCACTTGGGGTGCTGAGTTTCACGCAAACCATAGGACTAGACATCTCAGACTCCCTAGCCAAAAGGATCCGGGAGGCCTTGATGCGTGCCGCCCCTTGGCTGGCAGAGGCTAATCTCTTTAGCTGGGCTACATAGGACCGGGTAGAGCAGGAAGTTGAAAGGAGGGAAGTCAACTTGGGAGAGGAGCTCCCTCTTGTAGTCCTCCCAATCCTCCGGGCCCTTCAGGCCTGCTTTCCCCCACGCCCCCGAATTGGGAGCATCTCAGCCTGGGAAGCATTTGCTAAGGAATGTCTTGGATGGAGGGGAGACAGCCCCCATGGCTTCCCAGGAGGAGAAGGGCTTATTTGCTTAACATCTGCTTTGAAAGACACAAAAGAAAAGTTTTCTGTCCTTGTTATTAGTGTTTGCTAAGTTTGGAGGTTCGGTTGAATTCTGATTGTTGTTGGCTAAATCCTAAGCTTTTGGAGGACAATAGAATGGGTTTAGTGAGCGCCTCCCACCCACATCTCAGGTAATAGGCGTGCCAAATTCCTGCAGGTGTGGCAGGGATGTGGAGACTCCAGCTCCCGGTAACCCTGCCCCCTACCCTAAAGTCTGCTACTGTGGCCTTACAATTGTGTCTGTGTTCTGTTCATGTCGTAATCTGTGAAAATTTGTTTCCTGGGAAAAGGTTTTGTTTTCTAACTGACCACTTGGTTCTACAGTATGGGCAAAATATATCATTTTGCCACTGGAATTCCAGAAAACTTACATGGTCAATTAAAAAAAAAGGAGGTTTTTCTAAGTGTGCCCCAAAGCTTGTGCACAACTGTCTGTATGTCTGTCTGTCTATCTGTCTGTCTGTTGGTAAAACATGTAAAAACTAGCATCATGGTTTAAAAATTACTGGCCTTTTTAACTACTATTTTAACTTACTTTAAGTCTTAATTGATCTTTACTGTCTGTGGGTGGGGTCACAGTAAACAGCCTGGAGGCAATCCTGACTCTTATCACCAGACTCCAAGCCGAAAGAAAAACAAACAACCCCCCCCCCACCCCCAGGTTTTAAACCCAGGCTGATCATGTTTGGGTGCAAGCAAATGTGTTTAAGAAAAATTCCAAAAGGTTCAAATATGCAGCATGTGGTATAAGTATAATGATATAAATGAAGTGCCAGACTTTGAAGTCAGGCCCCACTTTACCATGCGAACCCCGCTTTACCACGCGAACCTGAGATAAGCGGGCCCTGTGAGCAAACCCAGGACAAGCCCATTAGGGCCCAGTCGGTCTACAACTCTAACTGCTGGGAATGCTTAACTCTGACTACCCCCAGAGTGCCTTGAGTCCTGAGCCAATTAGATTTGTACCTGTGTCCTAATCTTGCTTGCTTGAACACCTGATTGCTGTAACTTTGTTTTTGCCTTTATAAGCCCTGTGTAATTGCAGCTCGGGGCTCCCTCCTAACCTCCGCTGTGTCGGTGGGTAGGATGAGGCCCGAGTTGCAGCTTGCTTAAATAAAGCCTTGCCTTGCTTTTGCATTTCGGAATGTCTGAGTCTCGGTGGCTTTCTTGGTGGTCGTCTCGTGACTTGGCACAACATTTGGGGGCTCGTCCGGGATCGCCCCAGAGACTCCCGAGACCCCAGACTCTGAAGGTAAGGAAACAGCGCTGTTCATTTGTTTATTTGTCTTGTCCTGTAATTTGTCTGTTTGTCTGTTTTGCTTTTGCTTAAAGGGGTTCTTTAAGGGGTTGTCGAAGTGAACGCACTTACTCAGCAATCCCGGGAAGACTGGGGGACGCCCCAGACTCTGAGTCCACTTGGTTCCACTCCTCCTGCACCCTTGTGGGAGGTTGGGCCAACTTAGGTCTGCTCCTGCTGCTTAGCAGGAGGAGGCTTGTGGGCCAACCTAGGAGATCTCCAACTCGTAACTTTTCTTATTTTTATTTTTATTTTTTGGCCAGTCCTGGGCCTTGGACTCAGGGCCTGAGCATTATCCCTGGCTTCTTTTTGCTCAAGGCTAGCAGTCTGCCACTTGAGTCACAGCGCCACTTCTGGCCGTTTTCTGTATATGTGGTGCTGGGGAATCGAACCCAGGGCTTCAAGTATACGAGACAAGCTTTCTTGCCACTAGGCCATATCCCCCTCCCAGTAACTTTTCTTATTCTCAGGCCTGTGTGTTGTGTTTTTTAAAATTTTTTTTTTTAGCCTTCTGAACTAAACATCTGATCAGAGCTATGGGTAACGTTCTATCTTGGGGATCTCCATCTAGCCCCCTAGATTTTACCATAGCTCACTGGAGGGAAGTCGAGGAAATAGCTCAGAACCGAGGTGTGACCCTTAAGGAGGAAAAATGGATCACCCTGTGTAAGTCAGAATGGCCCACCTTTGAGAGAGCTAATTGGCCACCTGAGGGGAGCGTTAATATAGTTAAGATCAGGACTTTACAAAGCCTAATCGAAACCCCTCATTCAGGCTATCTAGACCAGATTCCTTATATAGACACCTGGAGGGAACTAGTTGACAGGGACACTCCAGCATGAGTTCGGCCTTTCTTACTGACTCCCTCCTCCACTCCTTCCCCTACCCCAATATTCACCCAAAAGACACGGGGTGACAAGAGAGAAACCAAGAAGGAAGAAATTGTACCCACCTGTCCTTCAGGGAGGAAGCACGGAGGAGGAAATGCTTCTCCCTCCATGCTCCCCACACCAGTTAACTCCAGAGGAGGACTCTGAGGACGATGTTTCAGCTGTGCCCTCTGCTCCGGAGGCCCCCGCCCAGTCAACTCGCCGGCGTCGAAGAATTACATCTCTTAATTCTGTTGCCCTTCCCCTACACCCTATAGGTCCTGTGGATGCAGATGGTCGACAACAATTCCAATACTGGCCATTTGCTACTAGTGATCTTTACAATTGGTGTGCCCAAAATGCCCCCTTTTCTGAAAAACCCCAGGATTTAATTCGCTTGCTTGAAACCATACTTTTCACTCACCAGCCCACTTGGGATGATTGTAGACAGCTTTTACAGGTCCTTTTAAATTGTAAAGCCTATCAGCTCACCAACGCCCCCAATCAACCAGTTACTAAAGGAGCTCGCCTCCGTGGGAATAGGCCAGGCATGTATTGGAAAGTAATGGGTTTCCAGGATGGGTTGAAGCCTATCCAACAAAGCATGAGACCGCAAATGTAGTGGCTAAGAAGATCCTGGAAGAAATCCTACCCAGGTATGGCTTCCCATCCATCATTGGGTCAGACAACAGACCGGCCTTCATCTCAAAAGTAAGTCAGGGAATAGCCATTGCACTGGGAACGGATTGGAAATTGCATTGTGCTTATAGACCCCAGAGTTCAGGACAGGTAGAGAGAATGAATCGGACTCTAAAAGAAACCTTAACTAAATTGGCCTTAGAGACTGGCGCAGACTGGGTGTCACTCCTTCCTTTTGCTCTGTTTAGAGTAAGAAATTCTCCCTATCAGCTTGGCTTTACTCCTTTTGAAATAATGTATGGGTACTCCCCGCCCATTATCCCTAGCCTTCAGACTGAATTGCTTGCTGATTTGGATGATGCTGAATTTTTGTGTAAACTTGATTATTTGCAGCTCGTGCACAAGAATATGTGGCCCCAACTTAAAGCATTATATGATTCTGCTTCTGTCCCTACCCCCCATTTATTCAGACCAGGGGACTGGGTGTTCGTCTGGAGGCATAACCCCAAATCCCTAGAACCAGGGTGGAAGGGACCCTACGTGGTGCTACTGACTACTCCCACAGCCCTCAAGGCACATGGCATTGCCACTTGAGTCCATTGCTCCCATGCCAGGCCAGCTGACCCCTTTGCCCTGGACGACGACTACCATGGTGGAACATGGGAGATCTCCAAGCACCCGACTCAGCCGCTTTGCCTTCGCCTCAAGAAAAGAAAGTTAGACTGAATATTGTTATAAGTTGTTTTTTTTTTTTTTTTTTTTTTTTTTTGCCTTCTTTCCTTGCTACTCTGGCTAATGTTGACGTTAACCCTCACCAGCCTTTTCAATTATTTTGGCAGCTCACTCCAAAGTGGGGTGACCCCCTTATTTTAGCAACTAAGGACGCCCCCTTAGGAACCTGGTGGCCAGACTTAGTAAGGCTATAGGTTCCTGTCTGGGTAAGGTCAACGCCCCTCAGTGAGCCTGAAGAAGCTACAGAAGATGGATGATCTTCACCCATCAGCCCCCCCTTAAAACCAAGGGACCAGAGTTGTTTTTGGTTACTACTTTGGGCCCTATTGGCCCATGCCTTATCTCTATATCATCCCCTAGACATGCAAGCCATTGAAATGGACAGAATGGAGCCATGATTGGCTCCCAAGGTACCAAAGAGAAAAAGGGGGAAATGAAGTGCCAGACTTTGAAGTCAGGCCCTACTTTACCACGCGAACCCCACTTTACCACGCGAACCTGAGATAAGCGGGCCCTGTGAGCAAACCCAGGACAAGCCCATTAGGGCCCAGTCGGTCTACAACTGTCACTGCTGGGAATGCTTAACTCTGACTGCCCCCAGAGTGCCTTGAGCCCTGAGCCAATCAGATTTGTACCTGTGTCCTAATCTTGCTTGCTTGAACACCTGATTGCTGTAACTTTGTTTTTGCCTTTATAAGCCCTGTGCAATTGCAGCTCGGGGCTCCCTCCTAACCTCTGCTGTGTCGGTGGGTAGGATGAGGCCCGAGTTGCAGCTTGCTTAAATAAAGCCTTGCCTTGCTTTTGCATTTCGGAATGTCTGAGTCTCAGTGGCCTTCTTGGTAGTCGTCTCACGACTTGGCACAACAATAAAGTCAGTGTGTTATTTTTTATGTCTATGCTAAAAGTCAAGTGTACATCTGATCCGGACAATTCTTTGGTATAGACTAAGACTTTACTTCTCCATTTTTCTTTTCCTGTGCTCTCATAAAGTCTATAGGATCAAGGGACCTGAGTCATTTTGGAACGAGTGTGCAAATGTGGCTACTAACCTCAATTTTCCTGACCCAGGATTAATATTTTGCTCTATAGGATCCAGGTCGACATGTGTGTTAAGCTGTGTGGACTGTGGTGTTCCGTGGCTACAGGAAGCTGCCTCCACAGTCTGCTCCCAAACTAATATCTTTAACCAGTCTGTATAGAAATTTGCAGGCAACCCAGCAGGAGGTGTCCTACCCATCTCTCCTGCCTACCTCCATCACACATGACTAACGAGGCCTGCTGATTCTGGATGGAAGAAGCTGAACATTGTCCTGACCCTTTGACCTCTTGATTGTTATTCATTTGTGCTCTCTAACACCTGCTGGTAAGGTTAAATAATATTGTTATGCCAAGTCGTGAAACGACCACCAAGAAGACCACCGAGACTCAGACATTCTGAAATGCAAAAGCAAGGCTTTATTCAGGCGGGCTGCAACTGGGGCCTCGTCCTACCCACTGACACAGCAGAGGTTAGGAGGAAGCCCAGAGCTGCGATTACACAGGGCTTATGAAGGCAAAAAACAAAGTTACAGCCATCAGGTGTTCAAGCAAGCAAGATTAGGACACAGGTACAAATCTGATTGGCTCAGGGCTCAAGGCACTCTGGGGGCGGTTAGAGTTAAGCATTCACAGTGGTTAGAGTTCTCAACTGGCTGGGCCCTAATAAGCGTGTCCTGAGTTTGCTTAGAGGGCCTGCTTATCTCAGGTTCACATGGTAAAGTGGGGTTCGCATGGTAAAGTGGGGCCTGACTTCAAAGTCTGGCTCTTCATTTTCCCCTTTTCTCTTTGATACCTTGGGAGCCAATCATGGCTCCATTCTGTCCATTTCAATGGCTTGCATGTCTAGGGGATGATATAGAGATAAGGCATGGGCCAATAGGGCCCAAAGTAATAACCAAAAAAAAAGACAACTCTGGTCCCTTGGTTTTAAAGGGGGGCTGATGGGTGAAGATCATCCATCTTCTGTAGCTTCTTCAGGTTGACTGAGGGACGTTGACCTTACCTAGCAAGGAACCTATACCCTTACTTTACCAAGGGACTGCAGGATTACTTCAAACTGGAAATTAACTTTCAGCTATACAGACTTACCATTAGCTGTATAGTGTTTAGTATCCAAATGTCAGCAACAAAATAATACATAAACTTCTCAGCTGTGCTCTAAGGGTTGGGTGGCTTTGCCCGTATTCCTGAGCAAGCCCAAAACTACCAATGCCTTCTTGCATGGGACTTTACAGGACTCCTGCTAGTTGCTAAAATAAGGGGGTCACCCCACTTTGGAGTGAGCTGCCAAAATAGCATTAACATTAGCCAGGGTAGCAAGGAAAGAAGGCAAAAAGAAAATTATAACAATATTCAGTCTAACTTTCTTTTCTTGAGGCGAAGGCAAAGCGGCTGAGTCGGGTGCTTGGAGATCTCCCATGTTCCACCATGGTAGTCGTCGTCCAGGGCAAAGGGGTCAGCTGGCCTGGCATGGGAGCAATGGACTCAAGTGGCAATGCCATGTGCCTTGAGGGCTGTGGGAGTAGTCAGTAGCACCACGTAGGGTCCCTTCCACCCTGGTTCTAGGGATTTGGGGTTATGCCTCCAGACGAACACCCAGTCCCCTGGTCTGAATAAATGGGGGGTAGGGACAGAAGCAGAATCATATAATGCTTTAAGTTGGGGCCACATATTCTTGTGCACGAGCTGCAAATAATCAAGTTTACACAAAAATTCAGCATCATCCAAATCAGCAAGCAATTCAGTCTGAAGGCTAGGGATAATGGGCGGGGAGTACCCATACATTATTTCAAAAGGAGTAAAGCCAAGCTGATAGGGAGAATTTCTTACTCTAAACAGAGCAAAAGGAAGGAGTGACACCCAGTCTGCGCCAGTCTCTAAGGCCAATTTAGTTAAGGTTTCTTTTAGAGTCCGATTCATTCTCTCTACCTGTCCTGAACTCTGCGGTCTATAAGCACAATCCGTCCCCAGTGCAGCGGCTATTCCCTGACTTACTTTTGAGACAAAGGCCGGTCTGTTGTCCGACCCAGTGGTGGATGGGAAGCCATACCTGGGTAGGATTTCTTCCAGGATCTTCTTAGCCACTACATTTGCGGTCTCATGCTTTGTTGGATAGGCTTCAACCCATCCTGAAAAGGTGTCTACAAAAACTAGCAAATATTTGTATCCAAATTTTCCAGGTTTAATTTCTGTGAAATTTACTTTCCAATACACGCCTGGCCTATCCCCACGGAGGTGAGCTCCTTTAGTAACTTGTTGATTGAGGGCATTGGTAAGCTGACAGGCCTTGCAATTTTTAACAATATCTTCAATAAGTTGATCTCCTTGTCTAATTTTCACTTTGGAGTGTCGGAGCAAGTCCTGCATTCTTCGGGTTCCCATGTGAGAGGCTCGGTGGATTCTCTTAAGGATCCCCTTACCCAGCCCTTGTGGCAAGATAAGTTTCCTTTCACAAGTTTTCCACCAGTCATTGTTTCCTTCTCTGTCTGGGGTTTTGTGGGCCATGGGAATTTTCTTTATCCACTCCAGGTCTTCTTGGGAATACTGGGGCACAGGAGGCAAAGCTTGTGGCCCTGGGTCTACTAGAGTCAATACTTCTGCTCTGGGCTGGAGGGCTGCTTCCTTGGCTGCCTGGTGGGCCAGATTATTCCCTCTAGTCACCGAATCAACTCCCTTTTGATGACCTGGACAGTGCATAATGGCAATCTTTGCTGGTTCCCATAGGGCCCGGATGAGGCTTAAAATCTCCTGCTTGTTTCTAATAGCTTTTCCTTTGGCTGTCAGTAGCCCTCTCTCTTGGTAGATGGCTCCATGGATGTGTACAGTGGCAAAAGCGTACCGCCTGTCCGTGTAGGTCGGCTGGCTCTTTCCTTTTCCCATCTGTAAGGCTTTTGTTAGTGCCACTAGTTCTGCTCTTTGTGCAGAGATTCCCTGAGCGAGTGCTTCCACCACACTATCTCAGTGTCTGTAGTAACCGCCGCACCGCATACCTTTTTCCAGCCCGAATGAAGCTGCTGCCATCAGTGAACCACGTGTGCTCAGCATGTGATAGCGGCAAATCCAGCAAGTCTGGCCGGAGGCTATGTGCTTGGGCCAGGATCTGCTCACAATCATGCAGGGGCGCTTCTGGATCCGGCAGCAGAGTTGCTGGGTTTAATGCTGTAGGTACACAGAAGCTGACACTTGTGGGGTTAAGTAACAAGGTCTGGTAAGGGACCAGGCGGGCATTGCTCATCCACCAGTTGGGTGGTTGTTTTAGCACCCCCTGTAGAGCGTGTGGAGTGGCCACAGTCAGGTTCTGTCCCAGAGTCAACTTATCTGCATCTTTTACCAAGAGGGCTACTGCAGCTATTATTCTTAAGCACGGAGGCCACCCAGCGGTTACAGGATCCAATTTCTTTGACAAGTAGGCGACTGGTCGTTTCCAAGGTCCAATTGGTTGGGTGAGCACCCCTTTTGCTATTCCTTTATTTTCAGCCATGAACAATGTGAATGGTTTATTCATGTCAGGTAGGCCTAAGGCAGGGGCTTCCAGAAGGCTTTTCTTGATTGCCTCAAAGCCTTTTTGCCTCTGCTCAGTCCAATGAAATTCTGGGAGGCTTTTGGTTGCTTCATATAGAGGCTTGGCCATCTCAGCGAACCGAGGTATCCACAGCCAGCAAAAGCCCGCTGTTCCCAGGAACTCTCTGACTTGTCTGGATGACTTAGGCACATTGATTTTCAGCACAGTCTCTTTACGTGCATCTGACAGCCAATGCTTGCCCTCTTTTAATATGAAGCCCAGGTAGGTGATTTCAGGTTTACAAATTTGTGCCTTTTTAGTGGAGGCCCTATAGCCCAAATTGCTGAGTCTTTAAGAGCCTAGCTGTTCCCTTTAGACAGCTATTTTTGTCTGGAGCGGCTATTAACAAATCATCTACATATTGCAATAGACTTATTCCAGTATTTTTGGAGCGGTACTCACTCAGGTCTTCATGTATCGCCTCATTAAAGATGTTAGGAGAATTCTTGAATCCTTGAGGCAGCCTGGTCCAGGTCAATTGACTGCTTATCCTGATTTCAGGATCGTGCCAAGTAAATGCAAAGTAGCTTTGGCTCTGTGCGGCTAAGTGCAGGCTAAAGAAAGCATCCTTTAGATCCAACACAGTATACCACACATGGCTCAGTGACAGGGAGCTCAGCATTGTATACGGGTTTGGGACTGTTGGATGAATGTCCATTACTCTCTTGTTAACTTCTCTCAAGTCTTGCACTGGTCTGTAATCATTAGAATTAGGCTTTTTTTACAGGCAACAGTGGAGTATTCCAGGCTGACTGGATGGGCTTCAGAACTCCTAAATCTAACAATTTTCTGATGTGAGGAGTGATCCCCTTGTTTGCTTCTAGTGACATAGGGTACTGGTGAACTCTTATTGGGTCAGCCCCGGCTTTTAGTTCCACAAAGATTGGAGGACGATGTTTTGCCAGTCCCATTCCCCCAGTTTCTGCCCATGCTTGGGGAAACGCCCATAGCCACTCATTTTCCGGAGACTCAGGCTTGGGATGCTGGTATAGCCTATACTCCTCTTCTAACTTACTAGTTATCAGTATACTAACAGGTTTTTCTCTTGAGTTCATCACAGAAGCCCCACAGTCTGTGAATTGTATCTGAGCTTTCATTTTTGTTAAGAGATCATGTCCAAGCAATGGATAAGGGCAGTCAGGGATGACTAAAAATGAGTGGGTTACCTGGCCCACTCCCAAGTTCACTGTTCTTTGGGTAGTCCATTTATAGGGTTTAGTGCCCGTCGCACCTTGGACCCATGTTGTTTTAGTGGACATCAGCCCTCTTGGGGCTCGTAATACTGAATTTTCTGCTCCCGTATCTGCCATGAACATGACTGGATTCCTCTCCACTTTCAATGTTATCCTGGGCTCAGGGAGGGGGTCTGAGCCCCGACTCCCTCAGTCACTGTCCTCAGCCAGCTCTAAGGCTGCCAACATTCTTAATGCTACTTTCTGTTTTTTCTCCTTTTTCTTGGCTAGCTCTGGGCAGTTTTTGATCCAATGCCCCTCTTCCTTGCAATAGGCACACTGGTTCTTCCCCACTTTTGATTGGGGTTTGGGCCTCTGCTCCTTACTTGGAGAGGAGGACTGTCTAAAGTTTCCTGCCTTCATGGAGGTCAGCATTTCCCTGAGGTCCTTCTTGTGTTGTGACTGTTGTTGCTCCAAAACTCTAGCCAAACTCTTTTCCATAGCTCTGTTTCTCTTTTCTCGCTCAATTTCATGTTCTTTGTCCTTCCTTTCCTGTCTTTGTACTTCTGTCTCTCTCTTATTATAAACCTTTTCCGCCACTGGTACTAGATCTCTAATAGATTTTTCCCCAAGCCTGTCTAGAGCCTGCAATTTCCACTTTATGTCTGGTGCAGCTTGATTTACGTAGGCAAACATAATCATCTGAGCAGATTCCTGGGTCTCAAGATCATACGGGGTGTATTGACTAAAGGCTTCCACAGCCGCTCAAGGTAGGCTGCCAGACTTTCATTTTCTCCCTGTCTAATATCATAAACTTTGGCCAGATTGGTAGGTCGGCGAGCCGCCGCCTTGAGACCTGCCAGCAGAGCCTGGCGATAGACAAGGAGTCGGTCCCTACCTTCAGCCTTATTGTAGTCCCATGCTGGTCGGGTCTCAGGAAAATAGGTGTCAATCAAGGCAGGATTCGTGATGGGCATTCCGCTTGGGCAGGGGATAAGTCTCCGGGCCGCTTCTTGGATACTATTTCTCTCCTCAGTGGTGAAAAGGACCTGTAAAAGCTGTCTACAATCATCCCAAGTGGGCTGGTGAGTGAAAAGTATAGCTTCAAACAAGCAAATTAGTTCCCTCCAGGTGTCTATATAAGGAATCTGATCTAGATAGCCTGAACGAGGGGCGTCGATTAGGCTTTGTAAAGTCCTGATCTTAACTATGTCAAAGCTCCCCTCATGTGGCCAATTAGCTCTCTCAAGGGTGGGCCATTCTGACTTACACAGGGTGATCCATTTTTCCTCCTTAAGGGCCACACTTCGGTTCTGAGCTATCTCCTTGACCTCCCTCCAGTGAGTTAGAGTCAAATCTAGGGGGCTAGATGGAGGTCCACAAGATAGAACATTACCCATAGCACTGATCAGATGTTCAGTCTAAAAGGCTACAAAAAACAAAACAATTAATATGAAAGGAGGAAAACACAGGCCTGAGAACAAGAAAAGTTGGAGATCTCCCAAGTTGGCCCACGACCTCCTGCAAGGGTGCAGAAGGAGTGGACCCAAGTTCAAGGCGGGGTTCCAGGGGTCCTCCTTCAAGGGTGGAAAGTCTGGGCGTTCCCCAGTCTCCCCAGGGTTGCCAAGTAAGCACATCCGCTTCGACAACCCCTTCAAGAAATAAGCAAAAGCAAAACAGACAGACACATTACAGGACAAGACAAATGAACAGGGCTGTTTTCTTACCTTCGGAGTCTGGGGTCTCTGGGGTCTCTGGGGCTATCCCGGATAAAACCCCAAATGTTATGCCAAGTTGCAAAATGACCACCAAGAAGACCATCGAGACTCAGACATTCCAAAATGCAAAAGCAAGGCTTTATTCATGCGGGCTGCAACTCGGGCCTCGTCCTACCCACCGACACAGCGGAGGTTAGGAGGAAGCCCTGAGCTGCGATTGTACAGGGTTTATAAAGGCAAAAAACAAAGTTACAGCCATCAGGTGTTCAAGTAAGCAAGATTAGAACACAGGTACAAATGTGATTGGCTCAGGGCTCAAGACATTCTGGGGACAGTTAGAGTTAAGCATTTCCAGTGGTTAGAGTTCTCGACCGGCTGGGCCCTAATAAGCTTGTCCTGAGTTTGTTCACAGGGCCTGCTTATCTCAGGTTCACGTGGTAAAGTGGGGTTTGCGTGGTAAAGTGGGGCCTGACTTCAAAGTCTGGCTCTTCAATATGATATGATTTGATTTGATGGCACCTATACTTTGGTGGAGTTACAAGAACTGTTAGGTGAGATTAACTGGTTAAGGCCTTGGCTTCACCTGCCTACAGAAGATCTGCTTCCGCTTTTTGACTCTTTAAAGGATAAAGCCCCCAATGATGTTATTACAATAACTCCATCACATCAAGCAATATTTCAAAAAATTCAGACGGCCTTAATATGGCACAATTGGCTCGTTATAGGCCCGAATGCCCTCTTTGTCTTTGGATCCTTCCCAGTTCAGAGCTTTCCTCAGCCGCCATTATTCAGGTGGGTGAGCCTCTCCAATGGGTGCATGCATCAGTAGGGGCTCCCAGGGTTTATTCCCAGCTAGACCAGCTAACTGACCTGGTAATTAAGGGCAGGGATATTTTCCTGAGACACTATGGGCGTGATCCTGATGTGCTAGTTATTCCCTACTGGCTGTCAGATTTTGAGGGGGTTAAAAGAAACCATAATAGGGTCTCTAGTGCCTCAGAGGGTTTCATGGGGGAGTTGGATTGCCATTATGGCACTTCAAGATGGGTAACCTCATTTTTGAGGTTACAGTGGACTCCCCCCATACCTTTCTCTACCAAACCTCTTATTAAAGCTGTAAATGTTTTTACTGACGGAGGAAAAGCAGAATCTGCGGCGGTAATATATTCCACCTCCTCCTCTGCCAATAGGGAAGAAAGCACCCATTACTTTGAGCCAGTTACAGGGTCTGCACATTTTAAGGAGCTGTACGCAGTTGCCCTGGAACTAACCCATGTCCAGCAGCCGATTAACCTGTTTTCTGATAGTTTGTACGTAGTTAATTTGTTACCAACCCTAGTGTCCTCATTCATTAAACTTGCCCATTCAGGTGAAAAGGCCCGGCATGCTGAAAGCCATTTCCTACAATGTATTGCCATCCTGGGGTTACCACTACAGGTAAAGACAGACAATGGGCCTTGCTTTATAAGCACACCATTGCAAATGTTTTTTCAAATATGGAATATTAAACACACCACTGGAATACCGTACAATCCAAGGGGTCAAGTCATAATCGAGAAGCATAACAAGACTCTAAAGGACCAATTAATAAAAACAAAAGGGGGAGGCAGCCCCTATGACCAGTTAAGGACAGCCATGCTTACATTAAATATTTTAAATTTCTCCAAAGACCAACCTCTGATGGCTTTTCAGAGGTATTTGTCAAATCAGACACTTTATTTAAAGGTGGAACTCTTATGGAAGGATCCCCTTACTGGATCATGGCAAGGTCCTGACCCACTTATTAGCATGGGAAGGCGTTTTGAATGCGTCTTCCTGATTGGCGAACCAAGCCCAATTTGGGTACCTGCTAGAGACCTAAAATACTGTTCACCAAAATAACTACCCAAGAGCACTTTCTCTTGAGGTATGCTTCCTTATTCTCTCTAGGAATAAAAAAGACCATGGTGGATTTCTTCCTGCTCCTCCCTGGAAATACCAGAAACATGCCTGTTTATATCAGCGGTGGACAACAACGGAGACAGCCGCTTCCCTTCCTTCCAGTGCCCTGCCCTGCTTGCTTCTTGGACTCTACCTTGACGTCTTTTATGGCACAATGTTTCTCTGTGGCGATAATGCCTACAGCTACTGCCAAAGAACTGGAATGGAGTTGCACTGTTATTTCCCTTTTGTCTTTCCCCCTGTTGCTGAGCTTAGGGGCTCCTGTTGAGGGGAAATAGGTGTTGAGGGCCTTGGCACCTTGCTTCAATGTTTATGATAAACTTTCCACTAATGATATGTTAAGTTGCTAGTACCTTGGCTGCTGTGGACCTCCAGAACTGCCAGGGCCTGGACCTGCTCACCACCAGAGAAGGGGAATGCTGCCTGCTTTATCCTGAGCAACGCCGAAATGGACTTAACTCCAGTTTTCCCTAGACTGAGCCAAATGGGTGGCTCCCTTACTTTCTCCCCCTAGTGGGAGAGATGCCCCATGATCCTGGTGTTTACATTTGCCTTGTGTTTGCATTTGCCTCTGTGTTTACACATGACCCTTGCTAAGGTAAATAGGCTTACCCTATTTCTTAAGCAATGAGCCAGAGCTGTCCAGTTAATGGTGGTCTGGCAGCATTATGCTGCTTTTAGCCAATTGGAAACCTTAGGAGGCTGGCCATAGCTCTTATCAGAATGTGCAGGCGTGAGGCAAAATAATAACAGGGCCTCCTCTTGAGTGTCAATTCCTCCCCCCAAAGTTCTTCCACTGGGCTGGCAAGCTCTGCAGGTAGGTTTGCCTGAAGAGCTAGAGTGGTAGTCAATGACGGGTAAGATCCTCATTAGGGGACAACCTAAGACAGGCACACTCTCAAGTAGGGTGGCCACCTGATAATAAAAACAAAAGGGGGAGATGTGGGGCAAGCCCATCTGGCCCTGCCTGTGTGTCCCTGCCCCAGGGTCACGTGTGGCTGTTATGCCAGAACCCGGAAAGGGGATCCTGGCTAGCCCCGCCTGCCTTCCGGCCCCGGGGTCATGTGGGGCAAACCGGAAAGGCGGTTCTAGCTGATCCTGCCTCCTAGCCTTGGGACCACGTGTGGCCAAGATGGCGCCTGGAGGTGAGCCTGGAGGCAGTCCTGTGGGCTGTGACATAGAATTAGGCAGCCTCTTAGGATTGGTCCCTTGGCCCTTCACCCTTGACAGACAGCTCAGGCCGCCCCTCATAGCCCCTAGCTAGGTGCATGCACACCCCTCCCCCTCCTGCCATTTTAAGGCTGAAGCTCCTCCCAATAAAGCGAGATTGTGCGAGATCCTCTCCCGGGCTGTCTGATTATCCTCTGGCAAGGGAGGGCTGGCTGCGGGTGCCCATCAACCCTTCACCTTTTCTTGGCCTGCCTTGGTCGGGGCGCGCTTCCCCACCTCTCCCGCTGGCCAGGAGAGTGCTGGGGGCAAAGGACCCCGACAGTACTGTTTGTTGCCTCCTCCCTCATTCTCCCCCTCCCCTTCGCCTCCCCCCCATGAGTTGTTTAGTTGGTTTGCACCAAATGGTTTTGCAAGTATTGTTTTTGGAGTCGTTTGTCTTTTTATCCTTTGTCTCTCAATTTTGATATTCCCTTCACTTCCCTAGTTCTAATACCAGTATATTTGATCCCATAATATTTCTATTTCTTCCTCATGCTTTGTTTTCCATTCTTCATTCCCTTCCTTCTTTTCATTCATACCTTCCTTTGTTCCTTCCTTCCTATCTCCCTTTCCTGCCTGCCTTCCTCCCTTCCTACTTTCTTCCATCTTTCTCCCTCTTTTCCCTGCCCCCATTTTGCTCACTGTGCCATCCTTTACAAATGTAATTCATGTGGGTTAGGAAATCGATTCTAAGAAAAAAATGAGTTATATCCATGGATCATTAGTAGGTCTCATATTATAACTTAGTACAAATGTTATTCAAAGATGGTTTCATGGAAGTCTGTTATCCTAAAAAAGCAGCAAAACTGTCTTTTAGATGTAACTTAAAATGTAACTTAATTTAAAATTCTCTCATTGTCTAGATTGGGATGTCTCTTAAATTTTTAGTTGTATTCCTATCATTGAAAAATATTTGAGCAAATTTATATGCTGCAATATAAATATCATTATTTACACATTTGTATCACATATTCTAATGCTAAAGCTTTAAATATGCAATATTGATAGTGTTTTCTCACTCTCTTTTGATCAACATTATTAGAAATTCTGACATTTCTTCCCTTATCTCTATGGTTACTCTTGCATGTATTCTTCCATTTTGGAGCCATCTTACTGCAGGAAAACAATTCTAATTGGTACACTTTTCACTACTGACATCTTACTTGTTCATTTGTTTTCCATTGAATGCCCTGTCTAGGACAGAAAGAATTCCCATATAATTTCCTGTTCTCATGTTCTCAGGGTTTTCTGAAATCCTTGGTAATATATTTTACCAGATGATTCCAGAATTGAGGTGAAATTACAAGGAGCCTTTGAATAAAATCATTCTTAGTTGCTCTAAAAGTTCATGATTTTTCTGATGCAAAATCAGTTAGAAATGGCAGAGAATTGTACATGTTAACAACATTGTAGATCATCTGCTCCTATTAATAACATTCAAAAGTTGTAGCAACATCTAGTTTTGCTTGATAGACACATATTTGTGGTTGTAAGGAGTGGAAATATTCCAGCTTAATTATTTTCAGACCTGTAGCATCCATCACTTAGTAATTCTACAGGAAAAAAGAGACACATAAAGGCATAATTACTACAACATGTGTTTCAGATTTTAAAGACAATTAGTTGTAGACCTCAAACTTTCCTTTTTCATTCAGCACACACAATAAGAATAATACTTCATATTGGGTAAGCATTTTTGTACTCCAGGACAAGAAATTCATAAATATTCATTGTTTTACATGATGCTTATAAGAGTTGTATGGAGTAGAAGAAATTATTACCTCATTTTTTTTTATTTGAACAAACTGATAGGGAGCTAATTAGTTAATGTATTAGTTTAGCAAAAGTTGTGCCATAGGATGATATTATGTTAAAAAAATCATAGAGAGTTTTAGAGGGGTTGACACTGTATGAATGTATAGAAATGCAAAAACAGTCTTATCTTGTACAAGGAGTGTTTCCTAATAAAAATCCTAAAAATATTGTATGAAATTCAATAGGAAAACTTATATCACCTAAAACTCAAAATATTCTATTTCTATTTAGTCTTTCAAAAGTCAAAGATTCTTTAAAATAATAACTTGAGTATAACTACAAATACCTTTGGTTAGGAAAACAATTCTAAAGAATAGCACTTAGAATTATTGAAAACTTTAAGTCTTATCTTTAGATATAAACTGCTATTTTTTAACATCATCATCTAGGATTTTTATTTGTCTAACATATGCTTTCTTTTGGGGAAGAGGGGATTGTTGATCATGGTGCTTGAACTCTGGGCCTGTATGCTGTTCCTGAGCTCTTCATCTCAAGGCTAGCACTCTACTACTTGAGGCACAGAAATACTTCCAATTCTCTGATGGTTAATTGCAGATAAGAATCTCACAGATTTTCTTGTCCAGGCTGGCTTTGATCCTCAGATCTCAGCCTCCTGACTAGCTAGGAATATAGGCATGAGCCACTGGCGCCCTGCTAATACATGCTTTCTATTGTTAGTTACAATAAGTCTCTCCTCCCTTAGTCACTCTCTCAGATACACATACACATACACACTAAATCTATGTAGTTTGCAAAAATCAAATCTAGAGAATTTTACATATGCTCCAAATTCTCTGCCACTAAGCTATAGTCATAGTACAAGTAATTTTGTATTACTGAAGGAATCACAATGGAATTGAATATTTTTTTAGAATGTATAAAATAACTATATTCAGTTAACTTAGATAATAAACTTTTATTTCCTATGCATTGATGGTTCAGATGACAGAAACATACTTAGTAAATGTTGATATTATTCATAGATATCTGATCATTACTGAGTTTAATTTGATTATTTAATGTCATTCACTAATATATTGACCCAGAAGAAATCTGAATTTCAGCAAAATCTTAAAGACTGACATTTTGCAAGTCAAAATTGATGAGCACCAACATTAGGCCAAAGCATGAAAATGAGAAGAGTGAGGAAAACAAAGCTAACAAGTCATTTTTTCTCTTCAAAACCTCCTAAAACATGCCTATCCACAATTTCATGAAGTTTTTTTTCGGTGTTATCTTTACAAACCACTTATTTTGCAAAACACATCCATAATTCTGTAAGAGAAAAACATGAAAAGTCCTTTTTATTAAAATATTGATTGGCTACTGAGTGCCCTACAAATTTGTATTCCAAGGCAAATCTAAGAGTATTCCCATTGAAAGAAAATATCTACTCAATCTTCTTCGGGTACCATGACTTTGAGCTTCTTGGTTATAAACACTGGCATAAAAGTTTTCAGATACCTTCCCTATAAATTCAAACTTTATGCAACATTTTATAAGTCATCTTTCCTATATAGCACTATATTATTACAATATTCTGCAATTGTTTCTTTGACAGGAGATTTTGAAACTTGGATACTTTTTTTTCACAGAAATGATTTTTTTTATAACAAACACATTTTCACTATTAAAAAGTATAACAGAAACCAGATTTATTGTCTGGATTTTGTTGGGGGGAAATGTGAACATAACAGTTTTACTGTGTGCTGGTTCATGGGATAGATAGTGCAGTGCATTCCAGAGTTTTTACTAGCTGGCCACAATAAGGGATCTTTAGGACACTGCAGAATCATTCTGTGGGATTAGGGAAGGTTTCTTTGCTGATATTTAACTTGGGGTAATAATGTTTAATGAACAATTGCAAGTCCTACATTTACTTTGTTTTGGGGTCTAGGAAATATTTGAAATATAAGAATGGAAGAATGAGAGATGGAAAGGTCATCCCTGTAGTGTTTGCCTCCTTCCTTCCTTCCTTCCTTCCTTCCTTCCTTCCTTCCTTCCTTCCTTCCTTCCTTCCTTCCTTCCTTTCTTTCTTTCTTTCTTTCTTTCTTTCTTTCTTTCTTTCTTTCTTTCTTTCTTTCTTTCTTTCTCTCTTTCTTTCTCTCTTTCTTTCTTTCTTTCTTCCCTCCCACCCCCTGGTTCTGGTCCTGAGCTCACGGCACCTGGGCACTGTCCTAGAATTTCTTTTTCTCAAGGTTAGCACTCTACCACTTGAGCCACAGTTGTGCTTTCAGCTTCTTGTTGTTTATTGGAGATGAAAGTCTTATACATGCTCTTACCTGGCCTAGCTTTGAACTGCACTCCTCAGATAGTCTCCTAAGTAGCTAGAATTACAGCCACCAGCCACCAGCATCTAGATGTGATTATGTTGTGACCACACATATAGGCATTGGGCAATCTACTGGAAAGAACCTAACCCAAACATTTTCCTCTTTACTATGCAGCCTAGGCAAAGACAAGCCACTGAGATGAAATATATAATTTTTATTTTCTCACTGATAATCTGTGGCTAATTGGTAGTAACTAACTTAATATAACTGTTAAGTAGAGGACATATTTGCAGTCTTTGGTCGACTCCTGACTGTATGGAGTGTCTACAGTGCAAGGCATCCTCATAGTGAGCTCATCTTTGTGCTGTATTTCACTTACCATATGGCTGTATTCATGACTTTTGCAGGCCTGTTACCAAACAACCTGACAGAAGCAACTTAAGAGAGGGAGTATTCATTCTGTCTGTCACCCTGTCAGAGAGGGCCTGGCAGAGCACAGAAGTCTGAACCAGGGACATATGGCAGAGAAGCTTCCCTACCCCATGGTGAACCGGAAGCAGTAGAGGAGGGAATGATGTTGTTGAGCATGTTTACCCCTTCAACTCAAGCCCCAGCCTCTGGGATGGTGATGCTCACACAATGGTGGGTCCTTCACACAGTTAATCTTCCTGGCAAACAGTTTCAGAGACATATGCTTTACTAACCTCAGTGCTTCCTCAATTCAACAAGGTGGCAATCAGAAGTAACTATCACAATGAGTAAATGGAAAAGGTCTGTTTACTCAGAGAGGAATGTTGAGGAGAGAATAAAAACAGGGCCTTTGATTCTATTTCCAGACTGCAACCTGAAGGATGAGAAAAGCCTTGGTCATTGTGGTGCACTTTCCCTTTGGTTTGGAGTCTAGTTCTGAAGAACTATGTCTCCAATGGGTTTTTGTGGTATTCACTTTGACATGTTCCATCTGACACCACTTCCTCTACTTAGCGATGTGTTTTTTTTTTTTGCCTGCCAAGAAAAGCGCTGCCTCCACACCAAAGCAAGACCTTGGGTTTCAAACCAAGGGATGACAGTCAGCAGCTGCTTCTGCAAGCAGGCCATTATTGGCTTCTCAGAAGCCTGTCATAGCACCCAATGAGGAAGGAATGGTCTGAAAACCACTACTATGGGACAGGAGCTGATTACAGGAGTTGGGTCTTTGGGGAATTTGAAGGACTTTGAGGTTCTTCAAAAGTATGGTTATTTCTCTATTAAAGCAGACTAAGTCAAAAGATATGAACATAGCACATGAGATTAATACTCAGAAAGCAAAACTGGTTAATGTGTACAATATCCCTGGATAAAAGAAAAGCTCTTTATCTTTTATAGAACATAAAAATATTTTCCACTTGGAAAATTGTATTATTTTAAAAATAAGAATCATAAGTTATAAAATGAGAAAAGAAACAGGAAAATATTTTAACATGTTTTCAGAACTTATGAATTGAATTCCACCTGGATACTAAAATCTGGAGAGTTGCTTTAGAAACCTTTTTTGAAAAAAGTGCTTTAAAAAAGTCATTATAATTGTCTCTTCACTTCTATAAAAATACAGCTATGATTTACAGAAATATAAATTTTGGTGCGAAGTTGCTTCATTTACTGTACCTTTTCCCCTTAGAATAATGTAAAAAACACTTCTAAAATTCATAGCAAACCATTTAATATATAAACTCTACAATATACTTAAAAATGTACATAGACAGACTGACAATCAACATCTGTGACAGAGAACGCTATTGCCTTGAGCAGGTTTTCAACTCTGTTCCCCTCATTTTTTTTTTTTTTTTTTTTTTTTTTGGCCAGTCCTGGGCCTTGGACTCAGGGCCTGAGCACTGTCCCTGGCTTCTTCCCGCTCAAGGCTAGCACTCCGCCACTTGAGCCACAGCGCCGCGTCTGGCCGTTTTCTGTATATGTGGTGCTGGGGAATCGAACCTAGGGCCTCGTGTATCCGAGGCAGGCACTCTTGCCACTAGGCTATATCCCCAGCCCCCTACCCTCATATTTTGATTACATCAAGTAGTTGTATGAGTGGTTTCATCCTGACATGCTATTTTTCTGTCATACTGCCCAATCTCAAAATATCTCATACTCAAATTAGTACCCCTTTACCATGATTTTTTTTTTCACTGTAAAGATTTCACATGTAATGATTTCTTTTCACTGCCTTTCCGACAGGCATGGAAGTAAATTTTAATAAAACCAGGAAGCTTGTCATGATGACAAACCTGACACATAAACAAAAGTAGAGAGAATAGTATAAGGAATCACTTATATTTAGCGTTTTTTTTTTTTTTTTTAAATTTTGTGCTGTCCTGGGGCTTGAACTCAGGGCCTGAATAGTGTTCCTGAGGTCTGCTATTTAAGGCATAGTGCCACTTCTGGTTGTTTCTCAGTAGTTTAAACTACTTTCCTGCCTGGGGTAGCTTTGAACTGCAATCCTCAGATCTCAGCCTCTGGAAGATTACAGGCATGAACCACCACTCCCCAGACAAGATTATAAAACTATACTCTATACTCATGATCAACTTAATTTCCATCAGTATCATCCTTTCTACTTGTATTAGTTTATTCTGAAACAAACCCCAATACAAAATTATCTATACTGTAATTACTTTAGTGTTTTCTTTAAAAATTGATGTAAAATTTAGCCACAGTGTAATTATCATACCTAAATATTACTAAGATTCTTTTCTAAAAAATTATTTATTTATTAAACAAATTTTTTTGACAAGGTGTTGTGCAAAAGGGGTACAGTTACATAGTAGGGCAGAATGTACATTTCTTGTGCTATCTTACACCGTGTTTTTCTTTCCCTTCCCTAGGTCAGGTAGACATATATACAATACGCAATGTACCAAGAACATGTAGAGTAGCCACGTGGCCTGTGCCAAAGAAAATTTGCCTAGGTCTTTAAATGTAATGTCTACAATAGACAGTATGTCGACAATAGTCTTATTTGAACATACATACATAGATTTGAGCTATTATGATCCACTGAGAGGTCAATTATTGACCTTTATATGTTGAGTAGTTGTTTGGTTTTAATTGCATAATGTAGGATTGCTGACCCAAACCTGTGAGAAATACCATTTGACAAGAGGTTTTTGGTTTCACAGACCTGGTCTCTACTGTCTCCCCATCACCCCATCTTAACAGTCATATATCAGGGAGATCATGCCCCTTTGTTTTCTGTGTTCTAGGCTTGTCTCGCTCCACATTATTTGTTCAAGTTCTGACCATTTTCCTGCGAATAACAATATTTCACCATTCCTAATCGCTATGTAGTATTCCATTGTGTATAGGTACCATATTTTTTGGAACCATTCATCTGTGGAGGGGCATCTGGGTTGATTCCATATTTTGGCTATTGTGAATTGTACAGCGATAAACATGGAAGTGCAAATGTCTTTTTGATATCTTGGGACCTGCTGTTCAGGATAGATGCCTACAAGTGGAATGGCTGGGTCATAGGGTAGGTCTATATTGAGCTTTTAGAGAAACCTCCATACTGTTCTCCAAAGTGGTTGTACTAATTTGCACTCCCACCAACAATGGAGAAGGGTTCCTCTTTCCCCGCACTCCCTCCAGCATTTGTTGTTGCCTGAGTTCAGAGTATAGGCCATTCTAACTGGAGTAAGGTGGTATCTCAGGGTTGTGTTTATTTGCATTTCCTTTACTGCCAGGGATGTTGAATATTTCCTCATATGTTTCTGTTGCTGTGTTGGTAAAGATCCTTTCCCATATGGTTGGCTGCCTTTCTAGTTTGGTGGCTATGTCCTTAGCTGTGCAGAAACTTTTTATTTTGTAGTAGTCCCATTTGTCGAGTCTCTCCCCTATTTGTTGTGCCCCTGGGACTATATTCAGGAAGTTCCTTCCTGTGCCTATAAGTTCTAGCATCTTTCCTACTCTGTCCTTCAGTAGTTTCAAGGATTCAGGTCTGATATTGAGGTCCTTGATCCATTTTGAGTTGATCTTGGTGCATGGTGATAGGCTTGGATCTACTTTGAAATTTCTGCATATGGCTGCCCAGTTCTGCCAGCACCAATAGTTGAAGAGGCTATGTTTATTCCATTGTATGTCTTTAGCTCCTTTGTCGAATATCAGCTGACTGTAAGAGTGCGGTTTTATTTCTGGATCCTCAATTCTAATCCATTGGTCTTCTGGTCTGTTTTTATACCAATACCAGGCTGTTTTTGTTATGATGGCTCTATAGTAGAGCGTGAAGTCTAGTATTGTGATACCTCCTGCACTGCTTTTTTTTTGCCTAGAATTGCTTTGGCTATTCTTGGTCTTTTGCTGTTCCATATGAATTTATGGATTGCTTTCTCTATTTCAGTGAAGAATGTGACTGGGATTTTGATAGGGATTGCATTGAATTTGTATAACAATTTAGGAAATATGGCCATTTTCACTATATTGATTCTGCCTACCCATGAACATGGGAGGTCTTTCCATCCATCTCCTTGTGTCTTCTTTGATTTCCCTTATTAGATTTTTATAGTTCTCATTAAATAGGTCTGTCACATCCTTGGTTAGGTTGAGCCCTAGGTACTTTATTTATTTATTTTTTGGCTACTGTAAATGGAATTGTTTCCATAATTTCCTTTTCTGCTTGTACATTGCTGGTGTACAGAAAAGCTGCTCACTTTTGTGGATTGACTTTGTATCCTGCTACTTTGCCAAAATGGTTTATTAGGTGTAGGAGTTTGGGGACTGAGTTTTTTGCGTCCTTCAGATATAAGGTCATGTCGTCTGCGAATAGGGATAGCTTGATTTCTTCCTTGCCGATGTGGATCCCTTAGATGTCCTCCTCTTGCCTTATTGCTATGGCTAGGGATTCCAGCATTATGTTGAAAAGAAGTGGGGGAGTGGGCATCCTTGTCTTGTTCCTGAGTTTAGGGGGAATGATTTAAGTTTCTCTCCATTTAATATGATGTTAGCAGTTGGTCTGTTGTATATGGCTTTTATTGTTTTGAGGAATGTTCCATCTATTCCTGTTCTCTCTAGAGCTTTTAAGTATGGATGTTGTATTTTGTCAAACGCTTTTTGGGCATTGACTGAGATAACAATGTGATTCTTGATTTTAGTTCTGTTTATGTGGTGAATTACATTGATTAATTTACGGATGTTGAACCATCCTTGTGTCTGTGGGATGAAGCCTACTTGGTCATGGTGTATAATTTTCTTGATCAGTTTCTGAATCCTGTTAGCTAATATTTTATTGAGGAGCTTTGCGTCTGTGTTTATTAGTGATATTGGTCTGTAGTTCTCTTTTTTTGTTGGGTCTTTGCCTGGTTTGGGAATGAGTATGATATTAGCTTCATAGAATGAATTTGTGATTTCTCCCTCTGTTTCTATTTCGCGGAAGAGTTTGAGGAGTATTGGTATTAGCTCCTCACTAAAGGTTTTATAGAATTCATTGGTGAATCCATCTGGGCCTGGGCTTTTCTTTGTTGGGAGGTTCTTGATTACCCCCTGTATCTCGCTGTAAGTTATTGGTTTATTTAGTTGATTCATTTCTTCTTGGTTCAGTTTGGGCAGTTTATACTTCTCTAAGAATTGATCCATTTCTGTAAAATTATTGTTTTTTAGTGAGTAGAGGTTCTGGAAATAGCTCCTTATGATTGTTTGAATATCGTGTGTACTTGTTATTTTTCCGGTGGAGTCCCTGATTTTATGTATATGAGTCTCTTCTCTTCTTCTTCTTTTTTTTTTTTTGTAAGTCTTGCGAGGAGTCTGTCAATTTTATTTATTTTCTCAAAGAACCAGCTTTTAGTCTTATTTATTTGTTGAATGGTCTTTCTATTTTCAATCAGATTTATCTCTTCTTTAATCTTTGTGATCTTTCTCCTCCTAGTCATTTTAGATTCGATCATTTCTTGTTTCTCCAGTTGTTTTAGTTTCATCGTGAGGTTATTTACCTGCTCTGTTTCCATTCTTTTAATGTGAGTGCTGAGGGTGATGATCTTGCCCCTCGGTACTGCTTTAGCTGTGTCCCATAGGTTTCTTTGTGATGTATTTTCATTGTCATTGTGGCTTATGAATCCGTTAATTTCATCTTTAATTTGGTCTGTGGCCCAAGTGTTGGATAACAGTTGGGGTTTAGCGTCTAAGAATGTGTATAGCTTCTGTGGTAACTGTTGTTATTGAGGGTTACCTTTAATCCACTGTGGTCAGATATAATACATGGGATGACGTCAATACTTTTGTATTGTATGGTCTATTTTGGAGTATGATCCATGGGGTGCTGAGAAGAAGGTGTATTGAGTCTCTGTAGGGTGGAAGATTCTGTATAGATCTGTCAGATCCATTTGGGATATGGTGTTACTTAGATCCTCAGCTCCCCTGCTAATCCTCTGGGTGTTGGATCTGTCTCTTGGAGAGAGTGGGGTATTAAAGTCACCCACTATGATTGTGTTTGGGTCTATCTTGTTCTGTAGTTCTGTGAGAATTTGCTTGACATATGTAGGGCCTCTTTTGTTTGGTGAGTATACATTTATCACCGTGATGTCTTGATTCTGGATTTTTCCTTGTATTAAAATGTAGTGACCTTCTTTGTCTTTTTGAGTTGATTTTAATGAGAAGTCCAGCTTGTCTGAGATCAGGATGGCTACTCCTGTGGTTTTGGTAGGTGTGTTTGCTTGGAAGATCTTGCTCCATCCTTTCATTCGGAGCCTGTTTTTATCCCTTGCTGTAAGGTGGGTCTCTTGTAGACAACAGATGGTAACTTTTTGTTTGCGGATCCATTCTGCTAGTCTGTTTCTCTTTCTCAGAGCGTTTATACCATTTATATTCAAAGAGATCAAGGATAAGAGTGTTTTTTCTCCTTCCATTTTCTTGTTGGGCTGCTTTTCCTCTTTTTTTTTTTCTTCTTGTCTTTAGTGAGCTGCTCTTTCTGTTGGGCTCTGGCTATTGTAGTTTCTTTCTGTTTCTGTCTGTGTGTCCTGTACGGTTTCTGTTGGGTAGGGGTTCCCTCTTAGAATTCGCTGTAGGGCTGGTGTTTTATTCACATACTCCTTTAGAACCTCTTTGCTATGGAAAGATCTGGATTTTCCCTCAAATATGAACTCCAGCTTTGCTGGATATTTTATTTTAGGTTGGCAATTGTTGGCTTGTAGGACTTGGATGGTGTTCTTCCATTCTCTTTGTACGTGGTAGGTTTGTGTGGAGAGGTCTGCTGTTATTAGGATCCTCTTCCCATTCTAATAAATTTCTTTCTTTGCTTTGGCTGCATTCAAAATTTGCTCTTTATTCTTGAGATCTGAAGTCTTGAATATTATGTGCCTTGGCGTGGCTTTTCTAGGACCTGGTCTGCCAGGTGTCCTATAGGCTTCGGTTACCTGGATGGGGTCCCTTGTGAGATTGGGGAAGTTTTCTGCAATCACTTTTTGAGAATATTTTGAAGCCCTCTGCTCTGGTATTCGGCTCCTTCTTCTATTCCAATTATGCGCAGATTATATCTCTTGTCTTTGTCCACTAGCTCCTGGATTAGTCTGCCCTGGAGCTTTATCGTTTTTTGGAGTGTGGTAATTTTCTGGTTCTTATCAGCTGCATCATCGTCTAAGAGAGAGATTCTGGCTTCCATATGGTCAATTCTTTGTGCTGTGGATTCAAGTGCAGAGTTTATGGATATCAGAGAGCTATTTATGGTTGCCAGATCAGCTCTGATCGTGGAAATTTCTTCCTTTAAAGAGTTGTATTTTAAATCCATTTTTTCATGCATTTCACTTCTCAGGATGTTAAGGTCTTCTTTGATGAAGATTTGCACTGTATCCATTTTTGCTTCCATTTCTTTCTTGGCTTTCTGGATGTCCTTCGGGACTTCCACTCTGAATTCCTGGAATTGGTTTCTGATTTTGTTTCTGAGGCTTTCCATCATTTCTGCTAACGTAGCCTCAGTTGTTTTTTTATTCTCCTTCTCCTCTTCAGTCGTGCTGCTTTTTGGAGCTGGTGAGTTGGCTTGCCCTTTGATGAACTGTATTATATTTCTTTGTGATTTGCGCATCTGGAGATCTGTGGGTGGCTTCCCTGGTTTGGCTTTGTGCTGGTTCCCACTGGTCCGTTAGTGGGCAACTTGTTTGTGTCCTGGCTCTGGGTTTGAGTTTGGCTGTTGAACCTTACTGCCCAGTGGGTGAGCGTGCCCGTCTCGGTTGTTGCCAAGGTGGTCACCCTCACTGCACTTGGGGGTGGGTAGGTTCTGTGTCTTTCTCTGTGGGATAGTGTCCTGCCACTGTGTTGTGCTGACCCTAGCGTGCCCCTGGTAGGGGTTTGCGGGTCGCTGATTCAGCGTGGCCTGGAGGCTTTTCTCTTCTTGGGTTCTTTTTTCCATTGGGTACCTTGGTCAGAGGAGCTCACCTCTCAGATTGAGAATTGCCGCTGAGAGGCGGCTTGCCCCCTTGTGCGGAGTGCACCTACCACGGGCGCTGCCGCTGGGGGGTTCTGCCCGCCTGTGTGGCGCGCGCCTACCAGAGCAGGCACTGCCGTTGAGGGGCCCTGCCCACCTGTGTGGCGGGTGTTGCAGCTTGCCTGCTTGTGCGCTCCCACAGGGGGTTGGGCGGACGATCCTCCTGCTGGAGGACTAGCATGCTGGCCCACGCTGGCCCTCCGGGGGGCACATGTGTGTGCATTCTAGTGTTTCCTTTGGGGGCGTGTTGACCCGAGTTGTTGGAGAGTGCTTGTGCCCTCTCACGAGTTTGCTGTGGGGGCGGTATGGGTGGGCCCCAGTAGTATCAAGTGTCCGGGCGCAGGTTGGTGTCCACAGACTCTGTGCCTCCGCTGTGAGGGGGGCGTGTGATCGGACCCAGATGTCCCTGCTGGGCTGGTATTGTACACCTGCGAGTCTGTGGTTGTTGTTCAAAAAGACTGCAAGGCCCAGGCGCCTCAGGTGGGGCTTCCAATGCCTACCAGACCCCCAGCCCCTGCTGGGGAGGGGTCGAGGCCAGCATGGCCAGGTTCTGGCTCCTCTGCTGGGGGTTTGGGGGTGATGCCTTGTCGCGCTCCTTTCTTCCCTCTGGGTAGGTAGGGTGTGGCGATTTGTTGTTTGGTTGTGGTGGTCCCAGCACTCCCCGTCTGCACCGTCCGGTTCCCAGCCACTCGGTCCCGCGCTGCTGCCCGGCCACTCGGTCCAGCGCCGCCATCTGTCTCAGTTGGTCTGCGCTCCGTCTGGGGTCCATGGAACTCGTGGTGTGACTTTTTGACTGTTGCTTCTCTGGTGGCTGAAGGTCTGAGGCCCCGTTTGCCGGCGCTGGGTCCCCTTTCCCAGCCTGGCCCTGCTAGACTGTAAACTCTGCAAAAGCCAAGAGGTCTTCTATTTTCCACCACGTGCTCTAGCACTTATTAGTCCAGAGTGCGAGACGAACACTGGCTCCTCCCAGCCCAGCTCCCGCAAAGGGAGGATGAAGGGGAAAGGGAACCCGCAACTAGCCACACCAGCCCAGCTGCGTGCTCCGTGCACAATTGAGCCACCCACCACAAGATCGATTCCTCAGATTCTTTTTTTTTTTTTTTTTGCCAGTCCTGGGTCTTGGACTCAGGGCCTGAGCACTGTCCCTGGCTTCTTCCCGCTCAAGGCTAGCACTCTGCCACTTGAGCCACAGCGCCGCTTCTGGCCGTTTTCTGTATATGTGGTGCTGGGGAATCGAACCTAGGGCCTCGTGTATCCGAGGCAGGCACTCTTGCCACTAGGCTATATCCCCAGCCCACCCTCAGATTCTTAATATCACCAAATATCCTTTCAAATGTTGGAGTATTTATAGAAATGTACATACTACCTTTGTGGGGAAATGAATTACTATATCCCTTAACTCTTTGAAGTCTTTTGATCTGCTGAGTCTTTGTATTTTTTGTATTTGTATTTTCATTTTTTCTTAAATTTTATTTTTGAGCTATGCCCATATGAGCACATAAGATGATGCTAAGTGAAATGAACCCCAAGTTATGGAAACAAGTGGTATATCATTGTTGTAGTTATTTTCATTATGCCATGTGAAACTGTACCCTTTTTTTTTCTTGTATTCCCTTCCCTTGGTTTTACCCCTGCAATCACTGTAACTGATTTTAGTACCCTGGGTACTGTATATATGTGTATTGGAACTAGAGAAGGGAAAGGGAATAGTAAAATCGAGAGTCAAAGGATAAAAAGACAAACCATAGCAACAGCAATTCTTATAAAACCATACAGTGTAAACCAACTGTACAACTCATCGGGGGTTGGGAGAGGGAAATGAGGAGGGAGAAGGCATGGAAAATGAGGGAGGAGGTAACAAGTTGGATAAGAAATGCACTCACTGCCTTATGTATAAAACTGCAACTCCTCTGTACTTCGCTTTGACAATAAAGAAGAAAAAAAGTTTATTTTTGAAGATAGTGAGTAACATTTGCTCTGGAGTTTGTTGCACCTTAGATAACATTAATTGCATCTTTGTTATTAGTAATTGCTTCCTTTCTGGTGACATAAGTTCTTATGTCTTTATATAACTCATGGTTATCTCTACAGGCTTGATTTGACTTACATTTGATTGACATCAGAGATAGTATTATATAACTGCATTAGAAGACACAAGAGTTCTCACTATCTTTCTGATTTTTTTGCAACAATTGATGGTCATATGCTATACTGATGATAGTTCTAGTTCTATTGGTTTTTCAAAAATATTTTTGGATTCATATTTAAATGTGATGTGGTCTGAGAGAAAAGTAGAAAAATGATGACTTTAAAGGTTGATCAAGGACATCTGGAAGGATGCTATCATCACAGGACATGGAAAAGATGGCTGGCTTATGAAGTTTGTGGAGGTGAGAATGGAACTTAGGATTTAGTTTGGATGTAATGATTTCTAGAGATGTCTATTAGACACCTATCCAGACATCATACAAATCTGAATTAAAACAGAGGAGCAGAACACTCTATGTCTGTCTGTCTCTGTATCTGTCTCTGTCTCTGTCTCTCTGCTCTCTGTTTCTCTGTCTCTGTCTCTCTCTCTCTCTCTCTCTCTCTCTCTCCAATCTGTGTAAAAAGTCCTTTCATCTCTCTCTGTATTAATCATATAGAAGGGACTTATTCCATTCCATTTCATTATGTGAAGGGATTTTGTTAGCGAGATCTGCTCTTATGCTGTTTTAGGAGTTGTTAAAACAAACTTGTAAGTCTATTGTCTTTGTATCTTATACTGAAATTTAAAGTCTACAGGGTAGAACGTTGTGGAGAAGATACGGGTGAAAAATGAGGGAGAATAAGAATAGCATGCACTAGAATAAGATATGCAAGATCAGTTCATGTTGCCTCTGACCTTGATAGCAATTAGATAAGAAGACATTGAAATTAGAAGGCCCTAACTTCCCTGAGCAGTGTGATAGGAGTTAAGTATTGTTTATCCAGTTTTAAACAGTTGCTGTTAACCATAGATTTATATTGTGAGCGCTCCTTTTAGTGTTTACTTCCTTTTAAGATGTTAGGGCTGGGGCAGTTGACTCCCTAATTGAGAACTGTTAGATTCATCTCTGGTCCTCAGCTGGCGATTATAAGTAGCTAGCCAGATTGCCCACATACTGGCACTGATTGTTTTGAAGATTTCACGGACACCTTGAGGAGCAACAATAGCTGTTTGCTGCCTATGCACTGTTCTGGCTCCTGAAGGTGGGATCCTAGGTTGTGCTGGACTTTGTTGTCATCACAAATGGCAGTAAACTTTGGATGACCTACAGCCATTTCCACTGAGGCTGGAGGAGGAGCATTTGGCCTGCTGGACCAACAAAGGGCATTTGCTTGGTTGCAAACACAATCCATCATTTTAATAAAGGACTGCTGTGATTGGTACAGGTTGTGACACTTCATTTCTGGCTGTGTAAGCAGGCTATTTAGCTCCCGTGGGAGCCAGCCAAGAGACACATCCTGTGCTGCCCTCTGCTATTGCAATAGGCTCTGGCAAAGTCTCTTGAGCGATCAGTATTTGGTTTACTCTTGATCATTGGTAGCGAGGTTTGAGATGATAAACTCAAGAAAAAAATAGCAGAAGCAGCAGCAGATGCTGAGACCATAGCAGCTACCATCCTAGCAGTTGCAACAGTGGCAGGCAATAGTGAGGAGACTGCAGCTAACAAATTCCACAATGTATCCAGGGTACAAACAATGGACAGCTATGGTGAGGGCTTTGAAAAACTGAAGATGAGAAGTTTGTGCCTAGGTTACTGAAAGAGGTCAAAAGAGCTGCAAACTTTAGAGGCCCAAGTCTCAGACACTATAGCCTTGGTCAATGGATGCAGATTCTAATACTTTAAGCCTGAGAACTATGACACCTGATATTGTTGATAGCTGGAGATGCTGACACTCCAGAGTTTAGAGCTATAAGATTTGTTGCAGTAGGTCCAAGGACCTAAGACCTGTAGAAAAGTGGTGACTCTAGAAGGCACTGCCCCTTGCTACTTGCTGCTGTCCAGTACCAGCAAGGATTATAATATATACAAAGTCCCAAGTTCTGGGGCTACTGGTGGTTAAAGCTCAGAATAAGCCTCCCCCCTCCCTGCAAGTTGAGTGCGTAGGGTCATTAAATTTCTGCTCCTGAAGCCTGTTGCAATATGCTCCAAGCTCTGAGTATACAGCTGTAAGCTTCTGCATCTGCCAAGGAAGCCCTTGTGTCTTGGGCACTATAAAGGCCTGAAATGACTAGCTATGGAAAGAACCTTTCCTTACTGACTCATGATTTCTATCTGAGTAGAGTGAAAGGTGGCACCCTGCTCTTTGAGAACAGTGTATTTCTTTTGAAAAATGTCAGAAATCTTTTTTTAGAGAGGTTAACAAATATACTTGGCCCTTGATAAAAGACATTCCAGAAGAAGATGGAACAGTTGCAGATCTTGCCTCTGCCTTGTGCCAATGAGGACAAATAGTAGGTAAATGAAAATGGGTTACCATTATAGAATTACTGCTGCATCTTCAGTTTTGCCTGAAAAATCTTCTATGAGTATTTCTACTGCAGATTAGCCAGAAAGCATATAGGAAAGAAATTCTGAAAATATGTGGTTTATCTCCATGAAGTTGATATATATGGAAGAATCACTACAACATCTCTTTTTTTCTTTTCTTTTCCTTTTCCTTATTCCCTCCCTCCCTCCCTCCCTCCCTCCCTCCTTTCCTTCCTTCCTTCCTTCCTTCCTTCCTTCCTTCCTTCCTTCCTTCCTTCTTTCCTGTCTCTCTTTCTCTTCTTTCTCCCACCCTCCTCTCTCTTTCCTTCCTTCCTCTTTTTATATTCTTTCTCTCTCTGGAAGTACTGGAGTTTGAACTCAGGGTCTTGCTATACAGGCACTTAACCACTTGATCCATGCCCCCAGCTTCTTTCTCTTTTTGTTTCAGTTTTTCTCCAGATTGGCTTTCATAGCCGAGGACTACAATTCTCCTACCTATGCCTTTCCTATATCTGGGATTACAGGTGTGAAGCACTGTATTTGCTTGTTGGTTGACATAGGATCACTAAACTATTGCCTGGGGTGGCTTCAATCTATGATTATTCTGTTAAGTCTCTACTTTCCAGGTATCTGTGATTAGAGGGACATACTGTCTTAGTTATTGTAAATTTTCTTATGAAGTCAGTTTTTACCTCTGCTGAGCACCTATTTTATGCCTCCCCTTTCCTCTTGTAGCATCCAATAATCTCTTCTTCAGCTTCAGTCTTATTTTATAAACTTGCTGCTAATTTCACCGAGACAATGGAAACAATAAAAGAATATTTTCAGCAGAACACTCTATTTACAGCATTCTTTGTGTAGGGTCTTTGAACTAGAACTTTCTGCTGTATGAACTGCTGGAGGAGGCTAGTCCACCTACTATCTCCCATTTCCTTTTGCCTACTCAACAATGTGGCTGTAATTTCTTGCATCTTCATCCTTAGTTTTTTTATATTAGTGCCCCCTTCTGGCATCAGTCATTCTTTTGCATTTTCCTTTTATTCTACTCACACTTTCTAGAGTGATATTCTTGCCTTCTTTTACATATATATAGCTAAAGCTATATCTCTGGGCCTTTGAACTTCTAACCCTCCAACCCCTAATTATCTTTCCTTGGATAAAACAAATTATTTCTACTTTTTTTTGGTCAGTTGTGGAGCTTGTACTCAGGGTCTGGGTGCTGTATCTGAGCCTCTCTATGCTCCAGGCTAGCACTCTACCACTTGAGACACAGCACCACTTCTGTTTCTTGAGTGGTTAATTGGCAATAAGTGTCCCAAGGGGACTTTCCTGCCCCGGCTGGCTTTAGAACAGGATCCTCAGATCTCAGCTTCCCGAATAGCTAGGATTACAGGCCTGAGCCATCAGTACACTGTTGATTTCATAATACCACCATGCAGAATGATCTTTCCTGAACTTTTAATCTATTATTTAAAGTTATTTCACTAATAGTTCTTATTCACTTTTAGGTTACTTTATATTTTTAAATTCTCACTATTGGTGGGACAAATTTTTGGATGAGCTTGATGGTGCAGCTTATATGTCTCTTACTTACAATTCTTAGCCTGAAAGTATCAAATCTTCAATATCCTGAGATAAGGAAGAGTTTTCCAGAACAATCTGGGCTGTGTCCTCATTCCACGCAGAAGTGGTTGTTTTGTAATATTTGTGCTCTGGAAGTTAGGATACACCCAGAGCATGAAATCCTTGCAATATGCTCCCATGGTCTCTCATGCAAGGTGTGATAATAGCACACCGTGCAGATGAGACTCTTACCTGCTGTGGGAAAGTCAAGGCAGCTGAGGAGTTCTTCAAGCCTCAGCTAGTCTTGGTTATATATTTGTGAATAGCTGTGAGTTAAGAAGGTAGCTCTGTTGATCTTGGCTGGGCTTTTTTATGTGTCTGGGAGCAGCTGACTGTAAGCTGGTATACAGATATTCTTGTCCTTACTCAGCAGGCAAGAGCTCTTTGTCTACATGTGGTGGCAAGGTCTGGAGAGGAAGCATGCAAAAACGTTTCAGATCTAGGCCTACAACTTGCAAAATCCTTTTTGCCAAATTATATTGGCTATAAAATTTCACAAGTTCAACCCCAATTCAAGAGTTGGAGAAGGAGCTTTCCTCGGAATGAGAAGAGCCTCATAGTCACATTGCAAAAGCATGTGCAATAATGGACTGACTCATTTTGTAATATTTGGCAGTTGCTAAGCCTCATTCTTTTCCTCTTTTATTTCTTTCCCATGTCTAGGAAAGCTAATAAAGAAGGCCTGATTTTCCCCTTTGGAGCTGTAGGTACTCAGGCACAGAAAATTCTGTCCATGTTAGCTTCTTTACCCCAGCCCTACCTTCTAGACACCACTGATTGTCCTGAGACAGTGCTTTCACAAGGCACATTTGATCTAAAATGCTCTCCCCCCAAAGTTTCACTATTTAAGTAATAAATATTTAATATCCTCCCCATGTATATGTGACATAATCAGTCTTCACAACCAGAATCAAATTTTAGAATCCATCTGAATGGCACAAGTGCATGGACACAGAGCAGGTGTGAAGATATGAGGCCATTTGTGTAATGTCACAAGCAGTATCTGTCATGCATTAGTAGGCAAAGATACTCTAAAACCTTTATAATTTATAAAAAATGATGGTTTATTTTCTTGCCTTTGCATGTGTATGTGCTTGTATACATGTGTGTTTCTTTTCTTATTGGCTGTGGTATAGACCATGACTATTGCCTAAATGTTATTTTAGTAGTATAGTAGCTACTAAGTTCCATGTTGTTGGATGTACCTTTTCCTTCTTTAATGTCACCTGAGGGTATAGCCCTTTTTGGGACATGAAGTTTTAATATCAGAGGAAAAAATAGTAGCAATAGAGTCAAGGCAACATCAAAATGGCTCTTTCAGCTTTTATTTAGATGGGAGATCAGTCACATTTTCTGGTATGCCATTGACCAAGACATATCTAAACCCAATGTCAATGGAACAAGAATAAATATTCTTGAAAAAAGCATAGTACACAATTGTAATGGGATGCATAGTCCTTTAGTGGAATAGGAGAGGTGAAATAGAAATAATAATATAATCCGTATAAATACTGTAAAATGGCCCCAAGTTTTACATTTTTCTTTAGCATTTGACCTAACAATTCTCTATCTAGAAGGAATTTAATTCACTTAAGCAATTATTTAAAAAGATGACGCTATCAGGAGGATCATTGCAACACTGAACACAGGACAGTCCTCTCAGCAGAGAATTTCTTATAAAATTCATATTTTTTTGTGTGCCTGTCAATAGGGTTTGAAATCAGGGTCTGGGTGCTGTCCCTGAGTTCTTTTGCTCATGGCTAGCACTCTACCACTCTGAGCCACATTTCACTCCTGGCTTTCTTCTGGGAATTAATTGAAGAGTTACAGGCTTTCTTGCCTGGGCTGGCTTAGAACCACAATCCTCAGATCTCAGTCTTCTGAATACCTAGTACTCAGTGGCACCTGAGCCACCAGTACCCAGCTTTTTCTCTTTTAAAGAACAGATTTTTCTGTGGAGTGAGAGGGAGAAATTTGTAGCATTTTTCTGTGATCTTCACAATGGTGTTAGGAGTGTAGTTAATGCAGGGAGCTGTTACAGCCAGAGCAGTGGAATAGGAAAAGGATCCAGTACAACTCTCTGGTCTTTGATACAACTTTGGTGATCTCTTGGAAAACAAGAAAACCTGGTTTCTACTATTGATTTGAGTTATGAAGTATTTGTGCTTCTGAGAAACCAGTGCTCCGAGGAGTAAATCTATCTATCATTGTGCCTACCACCGACACTTAAAAATAGCTCCACTAAAACTCGGTGAGCTTATAAAGTGCAATCAGCTTTTAGGAGTTTATAATTTCTATCAAGAAACTGTTTTGAATTTCAACATATCCATTAAAATGATTGTGCTATCACATTTTTATGGGGAACATCTGTTGGAGTTAAATTTAACATGGTATTACCTATAATTAAGGCCACAAAAGATTTATTCAAGCAATTGCACAGGGAGTTCAGGGTTCTGCATAGACCGGCCTCTTATTTTAATACGAGAGAGGGTAATCTGCAGTTTGATAATATGGAACCAAAGGTTACAGAGTCCAAGTAACATGAGGAATAGAGGACATAAATGTTTATGTATAGAAAGAGGCATGTTATTGAGTTTTAAATTCTGGCAGAACAAAGAAAGCTTTGAGACTTGCAAGATGCAATGAATATTTGTAACTGAGCAGTCTTTAGGCGAGGACAACAAAATGTAATTGAATTTTCTCTAAGGTTTTTATTTTAATGCAATTCAATTCTGTACCAATTATCTTACGTTTAATCTAGTCAGCTAGTAGGTGTGCAAGGCCTTAATGTAATTACTGAGGCCTCATCTAGAACAAGAATTTAAGTCCTCCCCCTTATTCAAAACACAAAAGTCTTATTAGAGTAAGTAAAATGTAAAGTATAATTTTTATTCTTTCTTTTATCTTCCCAACATATCATCGTATTTTTATTTAGCATTAAATAATCAAAAATTACAATATTAAAGCATTAGCATTAATTTTATTAGTCACCTTTATCTCATGCAATATCAGTATTAATACAACTTAAAGACTTCATTATGTGGAAACACCAAAATTTTACAATTCATATTTTGTACCGCAAATACGCTTAAGTACATTGATCATAGAAAGAATGGTAGAAATGCTCCCACAGTGAACTAAATTCTTTTTATGTTCTAATAAAACTCTCTGCTTTTGGTAAATGAAGCTTGAGGAAAGGCTGAGAGGAAAAGACACTGTGGTTTCCCTATCTTTTCCTTTCTTCTGTTATCACTTTCAGCATAAGTGCAAGTGAGGGAATATTGTAAGAAAGAGTATGATAGGATTCTTCTGCCATTTCTGTTTCTGAGGACATGACTGCCTTCTTTATGTACATAAGTTTTGGTTCAAATGGAGAAGGTAGGATTTCTGGACCACTAACCTCTCCACTTCATCATAACATGCTTCTTCTCTTACACCTCCATCTAGGGCATCTTGTAACTGGTACAATGTAAATATGATTACCTAAGTAATGTTTGTTGCTGCTGTTTGTTCATAGACCTCACCCACCTTGGACTGGCCATGTAAGTGCCTTCTGTTTCTCCTTTGCTCAGTGCCACCTATTTTGTTCATCATATCTAGTGCTTCTCCATCGAATTTATTGATCAAAGAAGAGAACAGAATCAATGGAGCTAAACGTGCCTAAGAAGTAGTAGATTCAGCTTCCCCTTAAACATCAATTTTTATCTTCTGTCTTGTTTTTTTTCTATTTTGTGACTCTTTCTATTTATCTACATGTATTTGGTTTAAAAAATCTGCAATACCTAGAGTCCATGGTAATGCTTTAGGAATGTAGTTCTAATAGCTGGGATTAACTAAATAGCCAACTCCCAAAGTTTTTTTGAGTTAACTTCCTAAGGACTGAACAATACATTATGTCCTACTCCTTGGAGCCTGTTGTGAAGCAGGCTCACTGTATACGAGACACGACAGTTCACTTTTTCTAAGACTGCAGTTTCCATTGCAGATTCCATTCCATTTCCAGTGAGACAGAATACTAACACAACTAGCTGATGACTGTTCTACTCATACACATACCACATAGGACAGTAGGCACTTGGGATTTATGGTGTGTTCTGAATCAATAGATCTTCCTTCCTTCCTTCCTTCCTTCCTTCCTTCCTTCCTTCCTTCCTTCCTTCCTTCCTTCCTTCCTTCCTTCCTTCCTTCCCTCCTTCCTTCCTTCCCTCCCTCCCTCCTTCCCTCCCTCCCTCCCTTCCTTGTTGTTTGTGGGGCTTGCGCTCAGAGCCTGGGCAATGTCCCTGAGCTCTTATGCTCAAGGCTAGCACTCTGCTACTTTGAGCCACAGCACCACTTACAGTTTTCCACTGGTTAATTGGAGATAAGAGCCGCATGGACTTTCCTGTCTGGGCTGGCTTTGAACTAACATCTACAGATCTCAGACTCGTGAGTAGCTAGGATTACAGACATAAGCCACTGGCATTTGGCTGTTTTTTGTTTCTAAAATAGCATTTAGAATTTCTGCAGGATTCCTCTTAGCCACATTGCTTTGTCAGCAGGAACATCCACACAGTTAAGGAGAGTTTTGAAAGTTATGATGTCTTGTTACACATATGATATATTTTGAATTGTTTAGTTTTAATATGATCAGCACTTGTTGCCATATTAAGTAACTCCCATGATTTGTACCAGTTGAAATATATTTGTATGATTTAATAAGGGATCTAGTGAAAGAAATATGAATTGACTTATTAAATTTGTTTATATACCTAGAGCAGAGGAGAATATAAATGAATGTTTCTATTGGATGGCATACCATTCCTGCCAGTCTTCTGTAATATTCCATTTTTATAACCTAGAGATCTTTATCTTCTGAAGTTGGCTTTCATTACATTTTATAGGGCTGTCTATTTACAACCCACTTCCAACTATTACCATCTGGCTAAAAGTCTTTTATTAGGCTGGTCCTGAGGCTTGAACTCAGGTCCTTGGCCCTATCCTTGTGCCTTTTTGAGCTCAAAGTGAGGGCTCTACCACTTGAGCCAACAAACCACTTCTGGCTTTTTTGAATATATTGAAGATAAGAGTCTCACAAGGACTGATTTCTAACAGCACTCCTCCTAATTAGCTGGGATTACAGATATGAGCCACCAATACCAGGTTTAAAAGTCTCTTTTAATGCACACAATAAAATGGAAATTTGGCAAGGATAACTGAAAATCATGTACAAAATCACAAATTGTTATATGCTTAGGCTGGTTAAAAGTCAATATACATTCATTCAATGGCATCACATTTTTAGTAAGCTTAGCATATTGTTTATATAAATCTAGTTTTTTCTAATTATGCTGAGCCAAAATGTTAGACAATGGGTCTAATGAATAAGTAACATCTTACTAAAAGGAAGTGGCTATATTCATATAATTTTTTCAGTTTGACAAAGGGTAAACTTTAATTCTTAATATCAAATAGTTTTTACTTGGATTTTTCTGTTTTTGAAAAAATGTTTAATGATAATTGAGATAGTGTATTCTGCAAAAAAAATTTAAACAGCTAGCTCAAACAATAATTTCCCATTTAGTGTTTTTCATTCGATCACCTTGCTTTTTTTTTTTTGTTCTCCTGTGTTCCTATTTTTGTTTTCTGAAGCTTTTGTATAAGTTTATCTGAAAGGGGGAACACAGAAATAGTGAGACAAAGGGTGGAAAAAATGTAACAGTGATACTCACTAGACACTATACTGAAAATGAACTATACAACTTGTGGAGGAGAGGGGTCTAGAGGGAAAAACTGGGAGAAAGGGAAGGCAGAGATGACATTATTCAAAAAGAAATGTACCCTTTACATGATTTATCTTAACGTTAATTCCTCTGTATATCACCTTTAAAGTAACAAAAGTGTCCAAATAAGCTTGAATCCAAGATATTGTGTAGCTAAGACATTCTCTCACACTTGAGACTTAAAAAAATCCACATGTACCCTTCTGAATATTGTTCAGTCTTACTTCTGCTTGTAAATTATTTCAAATTCATAAACGAAAACTACAAAAAGAAAACCCACCGGCGGGATTGTGATAGCTCCTTCACAGTTATGGGCTGCCTTGTGTTTCTTACAAAATTGGTAACTTGAGGTCTCAACCTACTTTGCTTCAGAATGTCACCATATTTGGAGATACAGCCAACAGAGATAATTAAGGTTAAATGAGGTTACAAGGGTGGGCCCTCATCCAATCCAACAGATGTCCTTATAAGAAAAGAGACACCAGGCATCCATGTGCACAAGGAAAAGGCCATGTAAGGACACTACAAGATGGTCATTGTTAGCCAAGAAGACAGGCCGCAGGAGAAACCAAAATTGCCAAAACCAGAACCTTGGAATTGCTGCTTCTGGACCTGTAACAATGAAATTTATGGTTTAAGTCACCTTACCTGTGATATTTTTATATGTCAGTCCTAGAAGACAAATACATCTACTAAGAGATGGTTTCAAGAATATTCTTTTTTAAAAATTTAATTTCACTGTCAAGGTGATATAAGTTACATACGTAAGGTAGTAAGAACATTTCTTGTCAAACTTGTTACACCCTCCATATTCTGCTCAGCAACCAGTGGCTTTCTATGTAATTAATTTAAGGCAAGTAGAAGGTTGAACTTCCTGTCTTTTCTGAATGTAGGGCTTGCATTATTCATCCAGGAGTACTCTATTATTGATATAGGAATCTCCAGAATTATTTTTCCCTTGTCAAGGTGACTATGTTAAAGCTATATATGTGTTTAGATATTTATTCTAGGAAACCACTGAGTTAAGGAGTGGTGTCTGTTATTGCAGTATAATTTGTACCTGCTGAAACAACAGTGTGTTGTTAAAAATGAGTGACAACTAAGTAGTATTTTCCCTGACATTAAGGAAAGGACATGCAAAAAATCAGGTATCAACGTATTGACACCTGACCAGCAAAAATTCTTCCAGTTCTTTGTTTATGCAAATTGTTGATGAAGCCCTAGAAAATGTGTTTATTTCTACTCACCTCCATGGAACAAAGTTAAAAATATTTTATCTGTATCATGGGAAGGACAGTTGGGTGATTAAAGGCCTAGAGCTGGCAAATGTGACTCTTCACTGTTTATAGAACAGGTTTGGCAAAATTCCTGAACATCATCACCATTTATAAAATCATAAAATCCCTCTATTCAGTATGAAACAAAGCCAAAGTTCATTTGCACAGTTTTGCTGCTGTAATTGAAACCACTTAGGGATGTTTATTGTTCTAGACCAGGAACAATAAAGACCGAATAAACAAGAAACTGACCCAGTGTGATGCTATCAGATGAATCAAAGAAAAACAACCAAGTTTCTACATACACAGTTGAGCTCATTCTCTCCCTGACTGTGATTAACTTGCCAGCGTGAAGCTTTATATTGTCTATTTTGACATTAGGGATGAGGGAGAGGGCAAGTCCACATTGGTTATAAAGATAGTTCTGTCTCACTATGTTTTTCTTACATCTTTTTAAATGTACATTTTTGCAACATGAATCTGGCTAGAAGAAAAATGAAGCTCATGTTTGGGTGCAGATGGTCATTTTGTGTTTAATAAAGAGAAGAAAAAGCATTTGTTTTTTCTATATTAAGGAAGTTCTGTAATGGAATTGAAGGTGCCTTACATGAAGACAACATGTACTAAGAAACTTAATGGCAAAGATCAAATGTTAAAAATAAAATGATTTTCAAGCCACAACTTATTAGAAGCCACTAGCAAACTGGGACAGGGCTTTGAGTCAAGAAGGATATGGAAGGTAACTGAGTTTAGTCATTCTGAGAAGACATTACCTATTCCATCTGCTTTGTTTTCAGTGTTTTGTGATAGTGCATTTTCATACCAAATCCTGTTGCTATTTCAAGGAGATTCAGGTAGGCAAACCAAGCCAGCAGAAGGTACCTGGATGCTACTGAATGTGCTACTTAGATGGAAACAACAGGTTAATTAATCAAAATCCAGGCATTAGGAATCTGGTGGGAAGATAATTGCAGTTAGAGCTAAAAGACAGGAAGGCAGGATTCTACCAGCTGTGACTTTAGATAAGATTTTAGTCAGCTGTTCAAGACTCTTGAGCAAGGAGTCACTTATCATTGCAAAATAGAGAGGTTAGAGGAATGGTGAGGGTTGAACATTAGTCTTCCACAAACCATTTCATTGTTTGCTTCTGTTGGATATGTGTAGGGCATGGTTAGAAATTCACTGAATTAGAATTTAGAGATCTGTTCTAAAATTGAGAGACAGAGCTTACCTGAGAGCTGTATTATTCACTGGAGTAAGATACTTATTTCTATGTTGTTGTTGTTGATGATGATGATGATGATGATGATGATAACAATAATGTTGCTTCTGCTGCTGAGAGATGATATGTTTTTCCTTGAATCAGAGTGGAGTGGGTTCATGAAAGATGCATTCAATTCATTATATAAATCAAAGCAGCAACAAACGTGCTTACATTAAAAGTTTTAGTAGGTATATCATTTCTCCCTCTAATAAATATTCATTGATATCTGCTCTAAGTAAGATACTGAGTCAGTCATTTTATTCAGCAGAGATGATAACTAAGGGACTTTCATTGATTACTTTTTAGTTCATCATATATTATGTTTATAGTGTGACATTTTATTGTTCTAATTGTTGAAAGCATATATGTTTACTCAGAATTAGTTTAAAAGAAAGCACAGAAAAAACAGAATGTCAAAAATAGCTGGGTTATATTGCTATCTAAAATACTTTTTGTTTCAATAAAAGATACATATATTGGTAGTAAATATTAATTAAGCATAACATATCAATTAAGCATAACATATTCCTGGAATACTTGCTTTGTAAAAATGACAGTGGGGAAAGCAGGATGTTTGACGTTTTGGTTTTGGGTTAAATAGCCAGAAAAGGAAATTGTGCTGAATTATATTGTCATGGCATCAGCAAACATCATTTACATATACTTACTTTGAATTTGGATTGATTTTTGGTTTTCTGCAAATATGCCTCTAGCATGAAAAAGTAAAATAATAGTTCAGAATTTACCTAAATATCTAATTGTTATTGATAGACACTGTGGAGAATATGTGGTTAAGACTCGGACTGTATAAGAAGCAGAACTTGATTTCCAAACCTAGCTCTTCTAGTTACTAGATGAACAAAGTTAGGCAAACTAATTAACCTTTCTGTATTTCAGTCTGCTTTGTGGTAAAACTGCTGAAATAACCTCTACCTAATGAGCAGTTGTGAAGGTTAAGTGGACGAATGGATTAGTAATATTAAAGGATTCTGAAGCCTGACTTCATAGGACTTGCTAATGTTGGAATGTTATCTAATGTTGGGATGGTATCTAATCATTTCAAATTTGGAAATGCTCATGGAAAAAAAGATCTTAGAGAACGTTTATAGAAATCACTCACAAAATAGAAGATATACTCTTATAAAGGGAAATAAAGAAGTTAAAATAGCATATGGTAATTATATAAAACGATGCTTATTGAAATAAACTCCAAGACATGGAAGCAAGAGGATTTTTATTGTACTGTTTTTTTTTTTCTATTCTTCTTCCCTGTTTTCTTTGGTTTATTCCCTTCTGTTGCTGTTTTTTTTTTTAATTTTATTTCTGTACCCTTTGTCTTGTATATAACTTTATCTGATTTGGGGAGAGAGAGGGGAAGCTCAGAAATGGTGGGATAAAGGGTGAGAAAATGCGTCAGTGAAACCCACTAGACACTATGTTGGAAATGAACTATGAAACTTTAGGGGGAGGGAAGTAGGGAGGAGGAAAACTGTTAGAGAACAAGGGAGATGGTGACACTGTTTAAAAGGAAATGTACTCATTACCTGGCTTATGTAATTGTAACCTCTCTGTACAATAAAATTTTTTTTCAAAAGTAAAAAAAAATAGCATATAGTTTGGCAAAACACAAGGGAACATAACATTGCCCATCTTTCATATGTTCTGATAAAAAAATGAATCTATTTGACATTGGTGCAAAGGAATAAAACTCTAATTAGTAGGAGAAAAATCCCTCAAGAGAAATAATGTGGTTAACATTGGGACCACAGAAATTAGACACTTCTTATTACTGAGGATGATGTAATTGTGAAAAATCTCCAAAAAAGGTGAGTGAAGTCTTGCTTGTGAAAAGTATTTTAACACTCATGTTTTTAAAATACCACTGTCCTGTTAGTTTTTATGCTAAATTCAAACCCAACCTACCTTTTTTTCCCCAATAAACTTTTCAATAGGGGTTTTAGATTTTTGCAGTATTTATGTCTTCAAGACCCAAATCTTTGGCTAATGTTAGGCAGAAATGTTCTCAAATAAAGTAACAAATGTAAAGGACAATGAAATTTCCTTCTTTATAATATCAAAGTAACTCCAATTTCATGTGCAAGAAGAAAACCTGATTATCATTCTTTGTTCCTGAGTGGTGGTGTAAGCCTCATCTCTCTGGGCCAGCTGAGATCTTGACCTGCCTGTACTTTTGCAGGCATTGCTCTGTTCCACCCATACCCACCCAAGTTTACATGGAAAATTATCAGGCCATTCCTAGAAAATGAGAACAGAAAAAACAACATGTCTGAGACATAATTTATCAGGGGAAATTAAAATAAAACAGAATAGAGTGGATCAGAACTAAACATAAAACAGAATGTACATCACTTCCTATAATTTGTTAAATAAACAATTTGACTTCTTTGGTTCTTTTCTTATACTACCGAAGGAGAAAATATTTTAGACTTTATTTGCTTGTCTCCCTACAGTAGATGCTGTGTAGAGTCTAGAAAAGGTAATATAAGCCAATGATCAGTTTGAACTTTGCAAAGAAAAGGGAAAGGGTAGATTGCTAATCTTCAACTTCTTTAGTTTGTGTTGCTATAAAATAATGTCATACATTATATTTTCTATGTCATTACTTACAGATTTTTATTTTCAGGTGATTCCCTTGTTTTCTAATTTAATTGGCTTTTGTTTATCCTTTAAAAGAGGTCCTTCAGGGGCTGGGGATATAGCCTAGTGGCAAGAGCGCTTGCCTCGTATACATGAAGCCCTGGGTTCGATTCCCCAGCACCACATATACAGAAAATGGCCAGAAGTGGTGCTGTGACTCAAGTGGCAGAGTGCTAGCCTTGAGCATAAAGAAGCCAGGGACAGTGCTCAGGCCCTGAGTCCAAGGCCCAGGACTGGCCCCCCCCCAAAAAAATAAATAAATAAAATAAAATAAAAGAGGTCCTTCAAGGAAGAGAACTAATGCATAGTTTAGAAATACATAGACTTCATTTCTACCAGCCTTTATGATACAGAGATTTCTGTGTTCAGACAAGCATCAGAGATTCCAGAAAGAAGGTGAGTAATTCTATGAATCATGTTTCTTTTAATGATTATATGCCCAGAAGTAATTTGCTAAGTGTTTTAGCCATTTGAAAAACTGGAGGCCAAGAGATTCTATTTTATATTTATAAGTCCCAATTTTATACTGTTAGAGTTCTTTAATGCTTACATATATTAAGAAATGATCAAAGTCAAAGCCATAATTATATAACATGACAGGTAAAAACTACCCACAGTTTACAAAAATTAAAGTAATGTTTCAGAAATTGACTTTGCTTATGCCATATCTTTATTCATAAGAAAAACAAAATGACTGTATCTATCCCAAGAGGATTTGGTGTTGGTGAATAAAATGAATCATTGAAAGTAAAACATTAGATTGCCCAAACATTCGTTTCAAGATAACATTGTTTTAGATATACTTTTAAGCAAACATTTGTTAATTGATATTCCCTGCCACAGAAATTCAGTGTTTGCTTTATAGATATGTTATATATGGTAAGTACATGATCTTAAAAAGTAGTTTTATAACATTGTAACATTCTTCTTGTATCCCATTCTGGAATTAATTTCTTCATTTTACCTCTCACACAAAGGAATCTCAGGACACTAAAATTTCCTGCTGAACACAGGACTTTGAAGCTTCTTTACAGAATCTTATTTAAAACCTCAAATGAGGGTGTTTTTCTTCTTCCTTTCCAGCAACTTCAGTGCTATAATCTTTCCTAAGACCAGCCACTTACATCACTGACCTTGTCAAACTCTGCAATAATTGAGGTCAGCAAAAGTTGCTGTGGCAGGGAGAGATTTGCTTCTGTCATCTGGCCTGGTGGGAGTCACAGAACAACTTACATGGAAGTGACATTTGGCCTGTGTCTAGAAGGAAGGAAGCAGGGCTTAGCGTTATAGTGGGAAAATGAGACAAAGAAGTCCTAGGTGTAAAGTATATGAATGTGGTTATAGGAAGAAGCAGAATGTGTGAAATTCTGCATTACCAAATAGATCATTCCATGAGCTCTAGGCACAAGAGGGGCCTCCATGTAAGTGGCCTGGACCAGGACATCACAGCAAAAGACAGTGGATTGGAATTTAGAAATTAATTTCAATAAATAGTGTGATCATTTGTGACATAATTGGTGTGTGTGTGTGTGTGTGTGTGTGTGTGTGTGTGTAGGGGGTGGGGGGTGATAGGATTCACAACTCATTCTCTAAAGCATTTTATGCTGAATGAGTTTGAGAGAACTGCAGAGTTAGGAAGGTTACTCTTAATCCTTTCTCAACTATTTCCCTGGGAAGCATGTGAAAGGTGCCCTTCCTTCTCGAGGAAATGCATGTCCTTGGGTCTAACATCACAGGGATATAAAGTAGGATTCAATAAGCCACCTCTCACTTAATATGACTACATCAAACCTCTTTCTCCATGACTGTTAACTCCGTCACCGAACCTCAAATTAAAAAAGAAGGTGATCTGTAGGGTTAGGAGAGATGGGGGATGAATGATGGGAGGGGTGACAGTGATCAAGATGCACTTTATTCATAAATTGACATGTTGGATTGAAAGCCCTTTGTGTAACTATTGATAGAAAACTAAAATAAAAACAGAGAGAGTGATGGGGGTGAGTATGATCAAAGTACTTCATAAGCATGCATGAATAATGAAATCCATGACAAAAGTCTAAAATTGGGGTGAAGCCAGCCAATGGCTTACATCTGTAATCCTAGCTGGAAGCCAATCCTAGCTAGAAGTTCATGACAACCAGTAATAGCCCAATGTGGTGGCATGTACCTCATCTCCCAGCTACATAGGAAATGTAAACAGGAAGATCATGGTACATGTTGGTCTGGGTACAAACCTAAGTAGTCCTGTCCAAAAAAATAATTACAAAAGCAAGAATGTATTGGGTGGATCACAGTCCATGGTGGCCCAGATATAAATGAAAGACACTATTTAAAAATTATTGTGACTGTAAAAAAGAGCTGGGTGAATAGGGCAAATGGTAGAACCCCTGCCTCCCAGGGTTCTGAATTCAAATTCCAGCACCACCAACCAACAAACAAGGAAGGAGGATAAGAAAAAAATAAGAGAGGTGAGTCTGATCAAAGTACATTGTGTGTGTGTGTGTGTGTGTGTGTGTGTGTGTGTGCATTTACTCATAAAAACCTGTGGTTACTAAGCACAGATACATTTTGCTCATATCAATTCCTCAACATATCCTGACATTCACAGAGCAAACATAATAGAAGTTAGAATAAAACCATTGCAATCTTGGAGATGTCAAACAGCAAACGTTTTAATGGTTGAATAGTAGCACCAACTTTTCACACAAAGAATAATTTGTGAAAAGACAATTAGCTGATTTTTATATAACCATGAAGAAATTTGTTGGAGCCTCACCTTTGTCTGTGTGTTTGCATTTGTTTTTAATCCACTGAAGTTTCTATTCATATCATGTAGTTCTTGCCTGGACAGAACGATAGCACAATCACGTATCTGGTGTCAAGAGACCAGGGCTTGATTCGAATTCTGTTTCCAGAAGTCTGCACATGAGGTAGCTCAGCTCATTTCTCCATTAATAGAGGCAACATTGACATAAAAAATAGCAGCAAAGTATAGAGATTCTCCCTTGCTTCAGAGGGATTTTTTTTTGTGAGGATGAAATGATTTATGTATAGTGATGCAAACTATAAAGAATGTCTATAGATATAACAAATTAGGATGTAGCTTCCAGGAAGGAAGCATTTGCTGCAGAGTGACAGTTAACCTCAATTACCTCTTTCATTAGAGTGGATGGACATTTAAACACAGAGTAAATGGAGAGTCTGTGGCTCTATCAGGTCATTAAAAAAATAGCCTACATTATCTAAATAGAAAAGTATCCAGATTATGAGGAAATACTGTTTTAATAAGTTATCTCTCTTCAGTATTTAGATAACATTTTGAGGGCTTTTTATTTTATTAACCTTCTGAGGGGATAAAGAATTGAGGATTACATTCCTGCGTTATAAGAGGAATTTCACTTTATTAACATCTGACATGATTTTAGAAAACGCTGATAGTTTTGAAACAGTTTGTTGCTCAATAAGTTTTCCATCACTTGAAAGCATTAGAGACCTTATCAAATAAGAATTGATTAAGCATACAGTTTCTCAAAAAGGCTGTTAATGCAGATTCATGAGCTTCTTGGAGATTAGAGTTAGAGAGTTTTGATATAAACCATGTAAGAAAATTAGCAGAATGCCATGTCAGGGAAGAACAAAGAAAAATGATATTGAAAGCTTTCTATCTGATCATGTAGTCTTGATATAGTATGCACAGATGTGCATACTTTAAACAATGATTAAGGTACTATTAGTATTGCTCAGAATACATATTTTCTAAGGAGTATGTCACATACTTTTATCTTTCAAGATAAAAATACTTTGGTTACCTTCAAATAGTCAAACTGTATATCTTGAGGATTGCTGATATTAGTGCTGGACTAAGAAATAAATGTTCTTACATACCTCATCTCAAAATGACCCTATTTATGGATGTTTACTGTGCCTATTGTGGTTAGGTTATGTGTATGCTAAGCTTGTGCTCTGCCACTGAGTTGTTCCTCTTATGCCTATTGCTGTCTTTCAGGAAGTCATTGACCCCCCCATAAAGTTCAGAATATGTTTCTGAGAATAATACTTCAGTAAAAGCATTAGAGTCTGGTGAACAAATTATCCAAATACTAATGATTTTTGAAATTTTTATTGTGCAATATTTATTGATGACTTTTGGGAAACAACCTGAAATTTTTATGATATTGTTGATATAGCTACAAATATATTCTTTAATGAATTCAAGTTTTCACTTAGGCCATTTTGGAGCAGTTAACGTTTTTCTCCTTTAGGTTTTTTTAAATGTCATATTAGCTTAATCCTTAGATCATTCACAATTTGTATTGCTGCTATGAATGGTATCTTATTTTTAAATAATATTTTCTCATTGGCTATTACATAAATGAAGATGAGGATTTCTCAGAAGATTTAGGATTAACATTTTGAATTGGTTTCTCCATCCCCTCCTTTCCTCCCTCCCTCCTGCCCTTCCTCCCTCCATACCTCCATCCCTTCCTAATGGTTTGAGAATTCTTTGGATGTTTTATACAAGAATTATCTACCAATTACATATAGTAATATTTTTATCCATTGCTTTGCAATTCCTATACCTTAATATTTTCTTTTCCCTTAATTAGGATTTATTTTCTCTGTAGAAAAATGTCAGTAACTGTGAACATCTTTTTCTGATTACATACACTAAAAGGAAATTTCCAAAGTTTCTCCATTTAGTATGGTAGTCTTCGCCAAAGCTGGGACATTCTCGGCCTTTAGTTTTCTAAGAGGTTTCTTCTTTTTCCTGAAATTGTAAAGAGACCTTGAATATAGTTATGCATTCCTTTTCATGCACTTATTCATAACATCGTGTATTTTTCTCCTTTTATTCTTGTCATATGTGATTAAATCATCTATACACCATTGGAAAACTTTCTAGAAGTCTTATAATATCTATATGCATGTATCTATGTCCTCAATATTAAATTTGGTAGCTTTGGATTTGATTTGTATTATAATTATATTCCTAGTTTAGTTGAATATCAAGATCATACTAACTTAAGAAATGAATTGGCAAATTTACTTTCCCACCTCTTTGAAAGACTTTATTAGATAGGGATTATGTGCTTTTTCCATTTATTCTCTTTTTCATGTTTTCTGCCTAGCATTTATACTCCTCAGAAATCTCTCATCATTCTTCTTCCTTTTTTTGGAACTGTCTGCAAGAGGTGCTGTCCTGGTCACAGTTTGTTCTTTTCCAGGTAAATTTAGGATACTTGGCAGTACCATCAGGTCACAGAGCTTCCAATACAGCAGGCTAGGTTAACTCTTCACTCATATATCCAAGACACTTCTGACATTGGGAGAGTGTTATATTAAAAGCTGAGCCAATTATGTTAGTTCTACTGATTGTTTTGCTCTGAGGACCACGGCTTCGGGTTGCCATATCCAATGATGCTTGATTTTGTAAACAGTTTAGTGCATTCCGTCTTTTTGGTTTATTTCCTCAGATGATGAGTAGGGAGATTCTGGAGTTCTGATCCTTTAATAATTTTACTGATGTATTCATTCATCAATACATTAATTATATGAGTTGATTTTTTCAATTACAGTGACCTTTCCTGACTCCAGAATGATGAGAAATAATGCTTATTGTTTGAAATCCACCCAGTTTGTGGTACTTAGGTTTATTATTCCAAGAAGACTAACAGTTATATCTTCAGCTCCAATCCTAAAAAACTCCCCCAAAACTGAAGAGCCATGGACTTTTCTAAAAGAGAAATGCACCCTTACTGTGTAACACTGTGTAACTTCTGTTTTGAAGCTATGACATAATTCATGAACAAAGGGCTTACATTTCTACTAACTCCTGCAAATGAATAATGCTATAATCCTATTCACGGCCATTTTATGTGATGAACAAAGAATTGGACATTCAATTACGAAGGGTTTTGGGTAGAGGTGGGATGAAATGCATAAAAAAGTCCCCTTTGACTCACTAAAGGACTAGAGATAGACCTGCATCTGTGTAGATCTCACAGGGAGCAGAGGGAAGCACAGAAAGTTGTGGCTATGCAACAGTTATATTAGGTCTTCTTTTACAGAGAAAATTTCCCATTCACATGCTATGGTCAGTAATTAAATAAAAATGCACAGTCCTAGTTTAGCTATATAAAAATTATCTTCATGACATTTATTAGGTATTGCTATCTTACCACCTAGTCTAATTTGTGTACTAAGTTAACATGTATATTGTAGCTATCTGTCACATTGATAACATATGTATGCTAACAAGATAAATTTCTACTTCACTTTAAAATATTGTGGCATGGACTTATCTTGCATGGTTCTTGTTTATCAGTTAAAAATTAAAAAGGAAAACTAGTTCCTGTTCTGGTTGAAAAGTCCTGGTTCCATCCAAATATAAATAAACACAGTAGAAAAAAAACAACAAGGAAGAGCTGGAGTAAATCCACCATGCATTCAAAATATTTAATGAATGTCTTCTGTGGGGAAAGCACAGTGGTAAGCAATAGGAACTCAGCCAGGCAAGAGCAGATGGAGTCCCTGCCCCTGCCCCTTATATGCCCTCCTGAGCACTTTCAACAATGCTTAAAAATGTTAACGTTAGAAAGAGGAATAGATTAATACTCTGAATTATTTGAACAACTTTTTAAGTAAATCTAAAATTAGTTTAAAAATTTATAATGTATACTGATATTTATGACAAGAGAACTTTATGATTTTTTTTTGGCCAGTCCTGGGTCTTGGACTCAGGGCCTGAGCACTGTCCCTGGCTTCTTCCCGCTCAAGGCTAGCACTCTGCCACTTGAGCCACAGCGCCGCTTCTGGCCGTTTTCTGTATATGTGGTGCTGGGGAATTGAACCTAGGGCCTCGTATATCCGAGGCAGGCACTCTTGCCACTAGGCTATATCCCCAGCCCCAGATGATTTTTTTTTTTAATACTTGGTGAAGGAGAGAATTTGGGGGTCATGGAGAAAGGGGAGTAATTGAATCCAGTGAAGGAAGTAACACATGGAATAAGCATATAATAGGAGACAACACTGCTGGATGGGTAAAAATTAAGACTATTCAGAATGGCTGGGGCATGAAGGTGGAGGGAAATGAATTTCAACCCACTTGATCATCCCCACCATGATTCCTGATCTTGTGACACGGTTTTGGGAAAAGCCCAGAACTGCTAATTCTCTCTCTCTCTCTTTTTAAGGATAGAAAGAATTTTATTGGGTGAGAAAGTACTGATGCACCAGGAGTGTGCTTTAGGTCAGGATCTTAAGATGCAGCTTTTTTTTTTTTTTTTTTTTTTTTGCTAAGTCTTAATATGTAGTTTTAGTCTGAACTATTTATGCAAAGCAGCTGCCCAAGGTTGGCATTGCACTCTACCCACTTCCCTTCTCATATATTTAAGAAATTCTGTTTTGTCAATAGAATATAAGGCTGTAAGAAATTAAAGCCCAAACTTAGCCTCCATCATCACATGGAAGATACTTTCTTTCAACAAGGACCACTTGTATTAAACTTCTACCTTGTTAAGGACTTGCATTTTACTTTTATTTAACTATTTATATTTATTTTATTTATTTTCTTGATCCTTTTGTCCACTGAGGAGCATCTGGATTGATTAAGTAGTTTGGCTATGGTAAACAATACTGCAACAAACATGGTTGTGCTGGTAGCTTTAGTGTGGCTTTGTTTGTGTTCTGCCCGTAAGTAGACAAATGGATCAAGGAAATGTGGTATTACATACACAATGGAATTCTACTCATCCATCAGAAAGGATGATATTCATAAGGAAATGGAAAGATGTGGAAAAATCGTATTAAGTGAAGTAATCCAGACCCAAAGAAATATAGGTTGCATGGTTTCCCTTACTTGTGGTAACTAGAATATGCCCATAAATCTACAACTAAACACACTGGATGGTTAAAAAAATATACTGGGACACGATAAATTATACAGGTCTCTAGGCACTGACACACAGTGGGACCAAAGGAGGATGTTCTTAGGAGAAGAACACCAAGGCACAATACCTATGTGCAGCTTCTCATATAAAATAATATTTATTGAAATGAACTCCAGGAAATGAAAACAAACAAACAATAACAGCAACAAAAGAGAACAGACTCAGCAATAGTGAACAATGTTGGCGACATCTAGGTAACAAATGATAGACCACAAGGTCCTGGAATGTGATAGAGAAAGAGAAAGATTTTAATGTTAAATGAGGAAACTTGCAAAAGCACACTGAAGAAAATGGGCATTTCTGTAATTATCAAGAAAAAGAAATGATTGTATGATACAAAAACAATCAGTTCACTTCCAGTTACCTTTTTCTCCTTAAAATCTGTTTTTGTATGGCAACCTACTTTAAAGAATGGTGCTTTAAGATGGCAAATATTTACTGCCTCAGAGATTCTGTGCATCAGGCACTGAGGGCTCGTTTCCTGGGTCAGAGCCTTTCTTTAGATATTGGCTTGGCTTCCAGGCATCTGAAGGATTGACTAGGCTGAAGAGACTGCTCTAAACTCACTCATGTGGCAATGGGTAGAAGACCTCAGCTCATCCTTAGCAGCAGCATTTATGTTGGGTTGTCAACAGAACTGCTAACTTGCTCCCAAGCAATGATTCCAGAGAGGGCAAAGAAGAATGGGCAGTGCCAGTTATGACCTGCTCTCATTAGAGGTCATAATAGTCTCACTCTTGCTTGATCTCATTCTGTACAGGCCCCTTGTATATGTTCATGTCTATTTGTTTGTTTTGTATTTTATTTAAATTCAGGGTGTGAAAGAAAACCTGTGATCTTTGTATTCCCGATTCTGCCTTATTTTGCTTAACATGATGATTTCTACTTTCACTCATTTTTATTCCCCACAAACGAAACAATTTCATTCTTCTTTTTAGCTGCATAACACTTCATTTTATATATATGTATATATTTATATCTATAAATAAAAGTATCGTAACTATTAACTCTATACAACTATGATTATATATAATTAATAAAACTATGATATATAAGACCTGTAACATATCTATATGGCTATGATATATATTATATAAATACATACATTTATATATAACATTCATATGTATTATATATAAGTTTTTAAAATATATTTCTTGTTATTGTAAAAGTGATATACAAAGGAGTTACAGTGATATAAGTTTGATAATTTTGTAATTAATATTTCTCCACTTCCACAAGTGATAATTACATAGAAGAAAATGAAAACAATTTTATTCCCAAACAGATAAAGTTCGTCATTACCTCTGGACTTTTAAATGCTTTATTTCCTCTGTTATAATGGAATTCTACTGGATTTCTTTTTTTTTTTTTCTCAAATTTTTATTATCAAACTGACGTACAGAGAGGTTACAGTATCATATGTTGGGCATTGGATACATTTCTTGTACTGTTTGTTGCCTTGTCCCTCATGCCTCCCTCCCTCCCCCCCTTTCCCTCCCCCCCCCAGGTGTTCAGTTCACTTACACCAAACAGTTTTGCAAGTATTGCTTTTGTAGTTATTTCTCTTTTTTTACCCTGTGTCTCTCGAATTTGGTATTCCCTTTGAATTTCCTACTTCCAATACCAGTAAACACGGTTTCCAATATACTCAGATAAGATTACAGAGATAGAAAAGATAAGATTACAGAGATAAAAAACTCCTACTTATTCCTCAAGACTCAGGCCATTAACTTCTCTATCTAACAGGTTCTGTTGTAACCAACTGAAATTGACTATTATCTGTATAAATGAACTCAGTATATTTTAATCACTACATTTTGTTATTGATTTTTTTTTTTGATTTTTTTTTTTTTGGCCAGTCCTGGGCCTTGGACTCAGGGCCTGAGCACTGTCCCTGGCTTCTTCCCGCTCAAGGCTAGCACTCTGCCACTTGAGCCACAGCGCCGCTTCTGGCCATTTTCTGTATATGTGGTGCTGGGGAATCGAACCTAGGGCCTCATGTATCCGAGGCAGGCACTCTTGCCACTAGGCTATATCCCCAGCCCTTGTTATTGATTTTTATGTACAAATCCACCTATTATGTTAGAACAGTAGCTTTTAAATTAGCAGAAACATGTCCATGTACCCCTTCATTGAATACTTACAAGCACTGGGGCTCGTGCTTATAAGACATAGGTAACTGAGCAGGTATAGAAAGTCAAGAAAAAAGATGCAAACTGTTACTTGAAGAAACCTTCCTGGAAGAAGCATTATGTGGTTAACGAAGTTGAGTTACCCTTGACTTAGGGGGAATATAATGTCTCCACTTTTCCTCTTCTTTTAGGCAGTAGTAGGGCTGGGTGATTGCTGAGAGCTGTGTGATTGCTAGGCCACAACATGCTCAGTTTCTTAATCTAGGGTCTCCCTAACTTTTGCACAGCTGGCCTAAAACCACAGCCCTCCCAACTTCTTCCTTCCAAGTGGCAGAGATTATAGTGTAATCCATTGTGCCCAGCCAGGATATATAACCTCCAAAGGAAAAATAAATTCAAAAAATTATAACAAGACGAAATATCATATTGATGTAGAAAATCACCAATATAATTTAGAGAAAGAATTTCAAGTTAAGATGTTCAGGAAACAGTTTATATGAAAACTAGCTTATGTGGTGGATGTTGAAGGTTTATGAGAATTTTTGAGATCAGATATGTCTCATGTACTGGAATGATCAAGTGTGTCTTAGATTTTATAAGAATGTTGAGTTTGTAAGAACACATGGTGCTTCTCTGGTAAAAATGATAGAAATCATGTGCAGAGACATAAATGCAGCCAAATGTGGGGAACTCTTAAGGTTAGGTTATGAATTCTGGCTGGACAAGGAGCTATATAACTGTCCAGAAGAAGTGGCTTAATCAGAAGTCTAAGAAGCTTAATTTGAAGGTAAGAAGTAGGATTATTTATGTATTTATTTTTATCCTTAAGTAGTTGTATAAAAAGGGTTTATATTCAACACATTATTTTATGCATATAACACATGTATAAAATTATTACCCTTAAGTAGTTGTGCAAAGGAGATGCCATTTAAAAAAGTAGTTTATGAATGAATACAATCCATCTTAATCAGTGTCATCTCTTTCAATATTCTCAACCCCATTTCCAATACTTTTCTTAATTTTTTTTGTATATACATTGAGTTCTTATAAGCACTAGCCCCAGTGCTTATAAGACATTGGCAACTGAGCAGATACAGAAAGTCAAGAAGTCTAGGAAATTGAAAGGGAATACCAAAATCGAGAGACACAGGGTAAAAAAAAGACAAACAACTACAAAAGCAATACTTGCAAAACTGTTTGGTATAAATGAACTGAACAATTTATGGGGGGTGGGAAGGGAAAGGCGGAAGGAGGGAGGGGGGAATGAGGGACAAAGTAACAAACAGTACAAGAAATGTATCCAATGCCTGGCGTATGAAACTGTAACCTCTCTGTACATCAGTTTGATAATAAAAAATTAAAAAAATAAAAGTCAAACTGTAATAAAATTACACATTGAATGAAGAAAAAAAAAGAAAGTCAAGAAGAAAGATGCAAAATGTATTTGGAAGTTTCAGAACTGTTAACTTGAAGAAACAGAGAAGATATGGGATGATTGGAAATTAAAAAATGTCTCATTCTCCGATCCTACAGATACAGTACTTTCGTGGAAGAAAAAGTTAGTTGAACAGATTGAGCTGAATAAAACCACTGCAGAAATCATACATTAAAAAATGTACTCATACTTGATGGCAGTGCCCTCTTTTAATCCAAGCTATTTTTCTTTTTCTATTTTTGAAGTGTCTTGTCACATCATTCCAACCACCCTAGAAGGAATTACTGTTTTCCAAACAGGAAAACATAAGACCAAAAGTCATTTGGGATAAAGGAACCATGTTGTTTTTCCGAATGCTTCATGCAAGAGAAGCACAGGCCAGATTAACTAAATTGGATCTACATCAGCCATTTCCCATCAGAGTTGTGAGTTAAACTACTAAATGTCAGGTTGGAGAATTGATGTATTTTTGTTGAAGCTACTAAATATTTGGTTGGAGAACTGATATGTTCTTCCTATTCCTTCTTGCTTTAAAAGATCTGCCTGTTATTACACGTTAGAGTGTCTCAAAAGCCGGGACTGTGTTTCACCTTTAGACATGTGCTATTTCAGCACTTTCTAGTAGATGTTTGTTTGATTTAATCCTAATGTTTTCAGAAAATGTTGGCATACCCTGAACCTTCAATGAAACAAAAGAAAAACATTTAAAAATTCTTGACTTAGGAGAGTAGCTGAATCTTGCCCAAGGCAAAAGTTACTGGTGACTGATAAATGGAGTTTGTTGTTGACCAAGTTTTTCTAAAAAGATGTTAATTTACCAGAGTTTGAGATAATATGATTTTCATTTCAAAAATCATATTTCAATTCTTCATTCAGTTTTGTACAGATTTACCTTTTGGCCTTCATGTAAAGTAAAAATCTTCTGAAAAGGCCTAGCACTTTATTTAATAGGTATTTCTAGGCAGAGGCAACCAGAGCATTACTGAAATCAAATTAATTGGCCAGAAGGGACTGAGCCTGGAAGCATTTTGGATTAAAACTCTTCTCTTTGCTGCTGTCTGGAACAATATATTTCTAATAAAACTGCTTTACATAAAAATTCTGATGCAATTCAATCCTATGGAGAGTTTTTTTCTTCTCACAAAACAGCTAGAGTGTTTTTCCAATAAAAGAATGTGTTGAGATTCTATTTTATCTTCTTGCACATTAACTTCATGTATTTCCCATGGTAAAATTAAAAACATCTCACCTGTTTAATGCATTGTGTTAGGATCTGTTTTACATAAATACATTTTAGGGTTTATAGGCCAGTATGTGCATATATTCAATGTGTGAATGTATTTACTAGAGTATCTGTGTGATGATTGAAAACCTAAGAAGTAAAGAAAGGACCATATTGGAGGGACATATACTTGTTAAAATATCTTTGAGTTTATCAGTGTTGTTGGTTCAGAAAATATCCTAGACAGGCAACTTTACTTCTTCTTCTTTTAAAAATTTTTAGTTTATTGTCAAGGTGATGTGCAGAGGGATTATACTAACATATGTAAGGTGGTGAGTACATTTCTGGTCAAACTTGTTACTTCTTCCGTCATTTTGTGACTTTACTTCTGAAGGGATGGAAACCCCAAATGAAGATGTTCCAGGGATTTCCCATGGATCTAGATAGAGCCTTGTAGATTAAAAATATGAGTATATTATTTAAAAAATTGTCAAGGTGATGCACAGAGGGGTTATAGTTACATGTATAAGGTAGTGTGAGCACATTTCTGGTCAAACTTGTTACCCCTTCCCTCATTTTTCTCCCATCTTCCCTCCTCCCACATTGCCCCTCTCCTTGAGTTGTACAGTTGGTTTACAGAATATTTTCTTGTGAGCATTGCTGTTGCATTGGTTTGCTTGTGTGTCACCATTTTGATGTTCCTCTTCCTTTCCCTAACTCAGACAAACATATCTACAATACCCAGAGTACCAAAATCAAATGCAATGACAATAGGGGCTACACTATAGGGAAGCTAATCAAAAGAAAAAAGAAAAAAGTTCACATAGTACGTTAAAAATAACAACAATGATTAACTGCTTGTTTCTATATCTTGGGGCTCATTTCGCTCAGCATCATCTCATGTGTTCTTATGTACATAGCTATTGAGCTATTGTAATCATCTTTTTGGACTATCCTAGACATATACTAATTATTACCAGTGAGGGGAACCATAGAGTTTATGTTTCTTTGGGTCTGGCTCACTTCACTTAGTATGATTTTTTTCCAAGTCCTTCCATATCCTCCTGAATGGGGATAAATCATTCCTTCTAATAGATGCATAGGATTCCATTGTGTCTATGTACCACATTTTCTTGATCCATTCATCTATGCAGGGGCATCTGGGTTAGGTCCATAAAAATGAGTATCTTATTTTCACTTTTTTCTGTAAGAATTACAATGAAGCCTGTATATGTAGAAAATAAGAGTTTTACATGATTATGACATTTTTAAGACTATAAACTCTGGTATTATTAATTTATACAAAATTGGATTTATTCAGTTGCTTACTTAGGGTTAGATTAAAGTTAAATATTCTGTCAAGAATAATACAAATATGATGTGTTGTACTTTCAACTGCTTAGAATAATACTCGCCCCTCCCTGCCTAATTAGTGATGTTTATGTTTGATTACTTGGCTAAAAGTTTGATTGCATGATCTTCCTGTGTAAAGATGCTACTTCCCCAGTGCTATTTTGTAGGTTAATAATTGCAAATACATAAAATCTTCTCAATAAGTTATTAGCCAATAGTTTTTGCTGCAATTGATAAATCAATTAGTACACCAAAGCTTGAAAATATGGATCTTAATTATTTTAATTTTATCCTTATACATTAACTGGCATTATTCTACAAAGTGCTTCTACACTTCGTTTTCATCTAACTGTGGAGTATTGGATTCTTTTTCATTCAGTATCTTAAAATGCAGTATCATTCTTTAGATTTTTGTACTAGTCTAAAATTAGTCAATGGCGTATCTTTCCAACTACTGTGTCTTTTCAACATATTTCCATCAGTGTTTAATTCTTCAGAAATGGGTGCCAGTTTTCTACTTTGAGACAAAAACAATTTATTCCCAACATGCCAAAGTCCTTGCCTGGAGATTGCTGCTCTCTCAAGGTTATTTCCTACTTCAAGGACAAGGTTGCCTGTAGAAAAATAGGAGCCTACAAACAATGACTGGTTGAAGAGTAATGGCATGCTTTGGCCTTGTTTCTTCTTTTCAGCTCAAGAAACATCTGAAGAACCATGCTTAAGAATTTTGCTGAGGGCTTATTACTACTGAACTCCAAAGTCTCTTTCCCTTCAAATTCACCTTTTGTCCCCTCTCCACAATTTTTGAGTCCTCATACTTCCTTCTTCCCTCCCTCCCTCCCTCCCTCCCTCCCTCCCTCCCTCCCTCCCTCCCTCCCTCCTTCCCTCCCTCCCTCACTCTCTCTCTCTCCCTTTTCTGTTTTTCTCTTTTCTACTTCTATTCCCCCTCCTTCCTCTTTCCCTCTCCTTTCCTCCTTCCCTCTCTATCTCCTTCTTTCCTCCCTCTTCCTTTCTTTCCTCTCTCTTTCCTTTTATCTGATTTTTCTTCTCATTCTGTTTAAAACGGGACACATTATAACTCTTCATGTTTATGCAGTGTGAGGTTTTGATATCTGTGGGAAAATAGTTCTGTAAATCCTTTCAGATACTAAAGCCATAGACACTAGGCCCAATAAAAATAGCATAGTAGTTACATATAATCTATGCAGATTTTTTCTATTTCTTTTTTCTTCTTTATTGTCAAAGTGAAGTACAGAGGAGTTACAGTTTCATATGTAAGGCAGTGAGTGCATCTACAACAATTAACTATGTACGTTTACACAAGTGTATCACATACCTTCTGCATCCTTTAAATTTTTACTAGATTACTTATAATACTAAAATTATCATAAATGTTATGTAATCAGTTATTAAACTATATCATTTGGTGGATATTGACAGAGGTAAAAGGAGTCTATATGTTTAGTACAAATGTAGTTTTAATTTTTTTTTCTGATTTGACAACTCAGGAATGTGCAAGCATGCCTGTATAACAAACAAATCATGGGAATTAGCATATCCTTGATCAACTCAAATATTTATAATTTATTTGTGGTGATAACATTTAAAACCCTCGTTTCCAGCTACCTTGATATATTTACTATATTAATATTTCTTATAAACTCTATTATACAAAGTGTTCCAGAAATTATTCTATCTACCCATAACTCCAACCATTTTCCAGTCCATCCCTCTTTCATTCTTCCAAACCTCTGTTAACCACTATTCTGCTTTCTCCTGTTAGGACATTATATTGATGAGTAGGAAGATGTGCTGCTTGTCATTCTTTGGCTTAGTGCATTTAATATTATTCCCTCTAGGTTTCTCCATAGTGTCCAAATGACCATTCTGTTATTTGAAAAATAGCTGAATTGTTAACCATTGTATGTTGTGACCACATTTTACTTGTGTGTCTAGCTATTGGAGGACATTTAAATTGATTCCATTATGAGAACATTTTCAAGATGAACCCTCCCTTTTCTAATTTTCATCTTAGAGTATACGTCTTTCAGAACAATGCCTTACAGCTGGTATGAGAAGCAAAGTTGAGATTTGGGCTGGGTTACTCACTGTTCAGTGGACAGCAAGGAGGGGTGCAAAGATACATTGGTACAAAGAGGCTATATAAAGCTTTCACCATAGGTAAACTGTGATGTTATACTGGTTGAAGATATTGAAAGCCTTTAAGAAAAGTGAGGGAAACTAATTATAAGAATGATGCTATCAGATAGACCTGGCTGGGGCAATTGGTGCTTTGGGAAAAGAAAATGAATAATTGAAAAACATCAGTTGTCCATCAAAGGTTAAATGTGAAAGTCAAAGGGATTCCTTTAAAATACCCAAAGAGAGTCTCATGTTCCTGCAGCCTAAAAGCAGGAAAAGAGGAAGACCAAGTTCAAGAATTAAGGATGGCAGAATTCACAGAATAAAACTCTCCAACTAGTTATAGATGTCTTGAGACTCTTGGGGAACTAACAGTGACGAATCCAATGGCATTTGGAAAGGATATTTGTTTGATGTACTTAAAAAATCATGGCTGTTTAGATTCCTGGAGCCCTCTGAGTCTGCAAAAGTGCTCATCACTCTCTATGATCAAGTGCTTAAGCTTGTTTTGACATTGTCACAGAGACATTTCTCTGACCAGGAAGCACACATATGCCTCAGCATTTGTTGTTACTGTCTCCCTTGGTAACTAAACCAATTAAGAATTCTTCTCTCTCTCTCTCTCTTTCATTGCATGAATATATCTCGATCGGTGTCACCCCTTTCAACATTCTCACCCATCTCTCCTTTTCTCTCATTCATATTAAATTTTTAGGATATACATTGGGTTTGTGACAGCATTCTTCCTCTATTTTCATAAGATGTATGTTATCATTACAAAAACCATCAGCACTGATGGTAGCCTGTAACAAAGGCAGTTGTGGGGACTTTCTCTTTTTTTATGGGGAGTTTCATTCATGGAACTAATTAGAAAAGAGCCAACATTGAATTTATATATAATTTGTGGTAAATATATTTTACCACAGTGATTTATGTTTAAGATTAAATAATAAGTTAAGGAAGGGATCATGACCAATCCCTCACAATATATTAATGTATAAAATAAGTTTTAAGTAGATTAATAAATTATTTAACAGTAAGGAAGTTAATGTTGCTAGGATTTCTTTTTGGTAGAAAATAAAGTTGAATCTATTAAAAGATTAAAAAAACAAGAATTGTTATTGCACTAATGAAAAACTGAGGTGTGAAATCTAGTTCACGTTGGCTGATAGGAGCAGATAAAAATCATAGAACTGGATATTGAGACTGGATTCTGAGGACAGAGGCTCAGTGGGACTAGGGAATAATATTAGACACAAGGAAGTTGTTAGGTACAATGTCTCAAGAGCAGATATGAAGTCAAGAACACCAGTGCAAGGAACCAACAATCCCCTAGAATGTGTTTCAGAAGCTCAGAAAAAACAACAACAGCCCATAAACTTTTATTAACTGATATGAATCCAGCATTTACTTTGGGAAATAATGACTTCAATTACTTCCATGATGACCTCAATAATGACTTCAATGAATGGTTTGTAGCTAATTTCTGATAAATATGATAGCACCACAACAAACTTATGAGGTCTGTAAGCATATCTTAGAATCTTTCAATCATAGTCAGGTATAGAAACATTATTTTAACTGGATTTTTCTTGCTGTCATGCAAGATAGGAAAATTCCAATACTTTAATTGTATAAAAATTATCAATCGGGATGCTTGTGGCTCCCATCTATAATTCTAGCTGCTCCAAAGGCTGAGATTTCACAATTGAAGTGAAAAGCCAGCCCAGGCAGGGGTATCTGACTCTTCTTTCCAGTTGACCACAGGACAGTCATGGCTCAATACGTAGAGCACCAGCTATGAGTGAAAAATCCAGTCCTGAGATACACGTGTGTGCATGTGCATGTGCACACACACAATAAACCAAACCAAACACCCAGGGAAAAGTATGATATACTTAAAAGTTGCCTGATAAATTAGAAATTCTACTGGAAAGGATATTTCTTCAAATACTCTTCTAATGATATTCTTCTATTATATCAACTAAATATGTTTTCCACAAATTTCTATGTTAAACTCTTAATTCGGTAAGGATGTGAAACTGGGAGAGAAGTAGGGTTTTGAAGTGAAGCATCATGAATGGGGCAAGTGACAAAGGACCCTAGAGAACATTCTAGCCCTTTTCCAATCATGTGAGCATACAATAAAAAGCCTATCACCAGAACCCACCCATATGAGCACAGCGTTCTGAGACTTTTAGCCCTAAAAATGTAAGAAATAAATTTCTGTTATTTATAATCTCAGTCTATGGTATTACATATTTATAGCCCAAACTGGCTAAGATGGTAGGCTTTATCTAGTTTAAATTAAATGTTAACTTTGAAATAGAAAATTTGGCCTTGAAAGAAACTTGTTGTGAAGGAAAATAGGCTTCTAATGGAAGAGACCAAATAACTAATTTGTTATTGATTTAAGCATGTAGAACAATGGGAGAACAACAAGTTTGACTAGAATTATTTAATTCTCATGAGAAAATGACTTGCTTGGAGAAAGATAAGGTGTTGTAAACATTAAAGTATTTGTTGGTACTGGGTTTTTCAGAGCATTTTTGGGGGGAGTTTTCTGCTGATAATTAAGTTCAGACAAATACCTCCTGCTTATTACTAATGTGAACAAGTACTCCAGTTCATGGTAAAGTCACAGGAGAACTTGAAAATATTTCACTTACAGGAAAGATGTGGTGTACATGCTTGCCAGGACAATTTGGAAATAATAATATGCATTGGCCATTCTTTTTAAACAATTCTTATCTTCCCTTAGAAGACATTTTGAGATTCACTGAAATATCAGAGAAAAAGCCAAGAGAGAGGTTATATATCTGTCATTGCTTGTCTGAATTAAACCAGGCACAATAGTATAAGGTTGTTGGCTCCAAGCCAGCATTCTTCAAGATTAAAGTTGACGGCTGTTTTATATCCAGCCAAAATTTATTATCTCTAGAAACAATATGTATGTCTTCTCCAATTATGGAAATTCTGCATGATCGTGGGTATGGTACTTTATAGAAAGAACTAACCTTATTTGTTAATCACTACCCTGATGTGGCAAACTGATTCAGAAGGAAGGGCTTCTATTCTGACTCAAAAGAGGTAACAAGTCTGGGTGCTGACATCATGTTTTAAAGAATAAAAATGAGAAAAGCCAAGATTTTTGAGTTATGGGCAATAACATGAATAGCCCACAGTTTCATCTATGCGAGAGCATGTAACTAGAACTCCCAATGAAGAGCAGCCCCCTGTAGAGATTGAAGGCCTCAAACCTCACAAACCCTTCTCTCTCAGTCAGGATGGATGAGAGTTTTAAGTAACATGGGCCAGCCAGAAGCCTCTGACATGTGCTTGATATATTCTGGGCTAGGATAATTGTTTCTCTCAGGAATTTAAATCAAGAAAGGCAGAGGGATCATTTGATGGTTATCATCTATATTTTCTTGAAAGTAGAGGAAGGATTAGACTTGTGAAAAAAGCAGAATCGTTATGCATAAGGAGACAGAAAGGGAACAAAAGTATAGTGCTGAGGATGGATGCAAAAACTGAGGGTAAGCAGAAGGAAAAGAAAACGAATAGAACAAAGGGTAATTGACTTGAGCAGTGAATTGTTTATGACAGCGAGTGAAAAATAAGGCTTAGTAGAGTGTACAAGAGCAAATGACAAAGGAATGTGAATTCTGTCCAATCCATAGCAATAAAATGTCTCCCTATCAGTGAGAGAGTGTGAGTAGCAGAGCAAGGTACATAGCTTCTAGAATTGTGAAGTAAGGAAAGATGTCTGTAGAGAGAAATTACTGAGCCAATCGCACAAATCATTCACAAACTGCACCTTTGCTTACGTTCCTTCTTAGGACTCCACTTCTTCATTCCTTCTACATGTTTACCTACTTTCCCACACACACTGTCTACCTCTTCCCCACTACACTTACTACTATTAGGCTGTGGTTATATGTTCAGTCTTATCTGCTATTCCAAAAGTTCTTAAAAACTGAAGTCTGTCTCTTTAATCACTATATTTTTATTTCACTTAAGGATATCTTATTGTAATTTGTGGAAAGTGATGCTTTTTTTCTAGGATATAGATGCTTTGCTATTTTTCCCCCCAAAATCATTAGATGATAAAAGTTCAATGCAATTTTCTAAGATTGGCATCAATTAGACTTCTCCTGTATATGCTTATCAGCTTTGATGTTTCATCATATACTATCAAGGATGCAGTGTATAAACATCTGCCTTTAAGAACTACAAAGAATATCTGTGCCAGAGAAAATCGATAAAGATCAGTGGAAGGAAAAGATACACCTGATTCTTAGTAAGTTCACTTTTGTGTGTGTGTGTGTGTGTGTGTGTGTGTGTGTGTGTGTGTCTGAGGCTTGAACTCAGGCCCTGGGCACTGTCTCTGTGCTTCTTTTGTTCAAGGCTAGTGCTTTACCACTTGAGCCACAGCTCTACTTCTGGCCTTTTTGGTAGTTTAGTGGAGATAAGAGTCTCACAGATTATGAACACATAAGATGATGCTAAGTGAAATGAACTCCATGTTATAGAAACGACTGTTATATCACTGTTGTAATTACTTTCAACGTGCCACGTTAAACTATAGGGTTTTTTTTTTGTTGATGATCCTCTTGCATCCCATTCCTGTGGTTGTACCCTCGCTATCACTGTATCTCATCTGAGTACACTGGATACTGTATAAACTGGTCTTAGAACTAGGGAAGTGAAAGGGAATATAAAAATCAAGAGACAAAGGATAAAAAGACAAACAACTCCAAAAGCAATACTTACAAAACCATTTGGTGTAAATCAACTGAACAACTCATGGGGGAAAGGGAAAAGGGGAGGGGGAAGGGGGGAATGAGGGAGAAGGTAACAAATTGTACAAGAAATGTACCCAATGCCTACATATGAAACTAACCCCTCTGTACATCACTTTGACAATAAATAAGTGATTATTCAGAACAAAGAGAGTATCACAGACTTTCTTTGTCAGGCTAGCTTTGGGCTGTGATCCTCAGATCTCATCCTCCTCAGTAACTAGGATTACAAGTGTGAGACATGGGAACTTGGCTTGAAAATAATTCTTAGTGTTTTGGAGGGCTTCCTCTTCAGGTTCATTTGAGCATCTTCAAATGACTATTTTCTGGCTACAAGACTAAGAGAGACAAAGATACTTATGTCCAAAATAGAAGATGTTAATTAAAAGATAATAGGAGGGATTGTTTATGGATAGGTTGACTTGATATGACTGATAATTTGAGTTACATTAAATTCATTTCCATGCTATCCCCCCTCCCGTGTGTACTTGCACAGTTATTGTTTCAGTGTAGGTACTTGTGTCTATAAATAGTTTCAGTAAGAGTTGCTGTAATCAGGAACTGTGTTGTGGATTTATTATACTTCTTAGTATATCTATAATGTCCTCATTTAAATAAAAAAAAACAATGCTGGCTTACTGCCCAGGACTTGAACATAGCAGCCTCTTTACAAGCATGTTTTCTAATAGAATAAAGGTGTTTTGTAGAACCTGGGAATTTTCTGGGGATTTCCCCTAGGTACCTCCATCAGTCCATTGTCTCTTCCCCTAAGGTGTCCAGAGAAATGAGAGTCATGCTTGCTAGAGGCTCACCAGTTGTATGTATTTTCTTCCAGCCATTGAAGATATCCTAGAGATTCTGAGGTGTTTTTTTTTCTTTCTCTTATTTCTGTCTTTTTTCAATAGCAGAGCTTACACACTGCCAATGATTTCCATAATATGACAATTTGTGAATGTTAATATTCCTCAAATTAAAATGCCTGTCTCTTTCCTGTGCTTAATCCTCACCAATCCCCTGCGGAGTTCTATGATGGGGCTATGGAAAGTTCCCCGAATTGTGCAGCTGTGTAATGGCTCGCTCTTATTCAAGGCAGCATTCACAAATGACAGATCACAGAAAATCAGATACTCAAATTGTCAAATCAGACATGGGAAATTTCATGAGAATCCAAAAGGCCAGGCCCTTCCTGACGTTTTCTTTTCTCTTAATTGCATCTGGAAAGAGACAGCTCAATTTGCCTAGGCCACCCTCAAAATGCAAATGAAAAGGAACTTGAAAAAACCCTCAGGCAGACTTTCCTAAAACCAGCTAAAGGGAATGCTAAGGGGAGACTGCAAAGGGAATTAATTTTACAGAATCATCTGTTACTGTGCATTTGTACAAGGAACTTTTATAGGATTATCTATTTTAAAAAAATGATTCCTGTACCTGAAATTGTCTTTCAAATTTAAAGTTGAATTTCATCTTTTCCCAAGGTAGTAATGAAAGCAATGTGTTGAGAGAAAAAAAAATTCTCTGAAAGCTTAAAGAGTTTTATTCCACCATTTTTGACCCTTAAATGCCAGTGTGAGGAGCATAATTTAAAATAACCCTCAAGACAAAATTAAAAACTTTATGATAACAAGCATTATCATTTTTAAGAGGTTCTTGTACTATAAATGGTATATTTTATATGTGCGATTTTTATATAGCAAAAGAAAACAAATTTACAAAGAATATGAAATAAAAAATGAACTATTATTTTTTGTTCCTTCAGAAGAAGCAGTCATATTCAACAATGTTATAGGTAGCTATTCCTATACAACATCCACTCTGAAATAGAAAGGTTTAAAGTAAGGATCATTTAAATTCATTCATATCTGCTGGCCAGGTTGGACTACACTGTTTGCTGCACTTGACTGGCTCTGCTCCCTGGTCTTGAATGGGGTTGGGTGGGTGGCTGGCTCTACTGTGAATGTCTTTCATTCTTGGAAGAGTGGGCTAGTCAGGGCATGATCTCAGCGCGGGGGACTATGTAACTGTCAGGCAAGCACGTTTCAAATCCTTGTGTCACTTTTGCTGAAATCATATAGGTCAAAGGTAAGATTATGGTTAATTCTAAAACCAATGCAACAGTGATGCACTATGTTTACAGCAGGAAGAAGAAAGCAGAGTTTTCCTGGACAATAATCCACGGATTTTCTTCTTCTAGATTTTTTATCTGTTTGACAGACAGAATGGATATTGACATACAAAGTATTTTTTCAAATTTGATAATTGAGTGAAACGCTCTTTCCAGGTTCCTATCCTTCCTCTGTTCCGGAGGTATGGGTCTATGTTTCTGTCTTTCTGATTAAATCCTACTTACCTTTCAAATTTCCTCACCACCATCTTCTCTAGGAAGATTGGACTTAGTGGCTCTTCCTATTCCAAATACAGTTGCTAGAACATTAGTTTTATGTTCTCTAGTTACATATTTGTCTCCCATATCTGGAACAAGTTTCAGTTTTCAATTCCTGAAATTCAGTTTCAGTTGCTGAACTATTCTAAAAGCACCTGTCTTACAGGTTTGTTATTTTTAACTTTGGGTGTCATCTATTGTTATTTTCCACATTGCTGAATCTACCATACACACACTAGCCTAACAACACTAATAATGATATGTCCTAGGCACATAGGACATTAACTGTGTTAAGCATATCTATATTCCTATCATTTTATATAAAGACTTTGCCCTGCTCTTGCAGTTTTACACATCTCTTACATTATCTTTTATTAATTCTGTCTTTTGACCTCATTGTGCTACTTTAGTCTTTGTTTCCTGTATTGACAAGCAGTGTTGGAGAACTCACAAACTGGTGAGCATTCTTTAAAATTTTAATCTCAACCGAAAGAAAGTCATTAGTCAATTTTGCATCTTGTCAAAGGTGTGATAACTTCTTTCTGTCTGTTCTGAAACTGGAATTTTAGACTTGGTTAGTTAATGTCCATTGGATCATTATCAAAGTCCTAGTTTTGGGAAAGATTCCCAAATATTGTTGGAGTGGATAAATCATTGTTGTGTGGTGGATGCTAGGCCATTTTTGGGGAGTGGGTGGAAGGTGGGTAGTGTCCTCCATCCTTCCTTGTAAAGATGTCATCAATAAATACTGTCCTTCCAAGATTCCAAGGTAATTACAAAGTGACTACACAGGGAAAGGCTTAGAGCAAAGACAGATTCAAAACAGAAGCAGTGATTCAAGTTTTTCTCTTGTTTTTCATTAATTCACGGGTCCAAGAAGGATTCATTGCTATATGGGAATATCAGCTTCTAAGTACCTGTTACAGTTCCTACTATAATTTGTTAAGGGAATTCTTTACCTTATATATGAATCCATTTTTTTGCCCTCAAAAGTTACTAATATTTACTTGGAGAAAAATCATCAGCAGTATATATTTTGTTCTTATGAAAAACTGTATGTAGTTGTTCATTTTGTCTTTATAAAAAGAACATATGCAGCTGCCTATATATACCATGTTCTTCTTGAAACTATTTCTGATTTTTGTCTCTTTAGTCTCCTCCCTTAGAATCCTGACACTTCCCTTTCTGCTTAGAAGTTCTTTGTCATAACTATTTCATTCTCCCAATATCTTCATTCACACTGAAGTCAATAAATTATAATTATGTGATTCTATCTTACCCACTAGAAAATGAGAGCCTGGCTCAATAGCTATATACATATGATTATATAAAATGATGCTTATTGAACCCCGAAAAATGGTAACAAGAGGCTTTTTTATTGTATTGTTTGCAGTTCTTTCTTTCTTTTTCTTTTTTGGTTTATTCCCCTTTTTCATTGTTTTTAATTTCTGTATGCTTGGTGTTGTATATAAGTTTATTTGATTTGGGGAGGGAAAGGGGAATCACAGAATTTTTGAGACAAAGGATGAACCAATTCAGCAGTGATACTCACTAGGTACTATGTTGGAAATGAACTATACAGCTTGGGGAAGGAGGAGGATTATGGGGGGAAACATGGGAGGAAATGAGAGAGGGGTAACACTGTTCAAAATAAGTATACTCATTATCTGACTTAAGTAACTGTAACTCCTCCGTATCATCTTAACAATAAAAATTTAATTAAAAAATAAAACGAGAGCCTGGGATTTGGTATTTTAGGACCTAAAGGACATATCACACTATGGATTTTTTTTTTTTTTTTTTTGGGCCAGTCCTGGGCCTTGGACTCAGGGCCTGAGCACTGTCCCTGGCTTCTTCCCGCTCAAGGCTAGCACTCTGCCTCTTGAGCCACAGCGCCGCTTCTGGCCGTTTTCTGTATATGTGGTGCTGGGGAATCGAACCTAGGGCCTTGTGTATCCGAGGCAGGCACTCTTGCCACTAGGCTATATCCCCAGCCCCACACTATGGATTTTTGATCATTTCTATTGAGTGAAATGAAGTGAATTCTTTTTTGTTTAACTCAGGTGCATTGATAAATATGAGAATGTCAGAGATGGACATTTAGTCTTTGAAGGCTGAGATACCAATGTCAAAGCTGAGATGAAGGAACTGGTAGTTGTGAAAGCAGGCATGGAGTGTAGAGTATTTGTGAATGATCCAGCGAGATACTGGCAAATGTTTGAAAATTGTTCCCCATTCACAGGAGATAGGCATTTCTGAAATAGCGTGTGTCCACACACAACCCTTACCTGTGAAAAGGCTAAGTTAGGGTATACAAATGGGCAGAGAGCATGATAAATATATGATCAACTGAGTGAATTTGGCATAGTCGGCAATACTATTTCTCTCTTTTGTAAATAGATTTAGTACTTTATCCAAAGACCCAAAATGCAAGGTTAGGGAAGTGTCCACTCTCAAAATTAAGTCTTCTCAATCCAAGTTTTCATTTGTGATTGTTTTTAACTTTTTCCCATGGACAAAGCACTTGGCCATTAGGTGGAACTTTCTACTACTCTCTTCACTTTCTCTGTAATTTTCCCACCAAAAACTTATGATTTTTCTAAAAAAAAAATCAGTAGGTACATGCCAACAGCAAGACACGTTTATGACAATTCAAGTATCACATTGCACACAAATGTGTGGAAATGCAGACCCATACCTGGGTCTATTTCTTTATTAGAATGAAGCTGAAATAAAATTTGTCATTTTAAAACCAAGGTGTTTTTGTTTTATCTAGTTAATATTTTCCAAAGGGACCTTTTCTTTTTTTTTATTTGGATTAGCTCTCTTTTATTTCTCTGATTCAAATTCTGTTTTGCTGCTAAGTATCTACACTTGGAGTAATTTTAATTCACTCTATTCAATCTTCTGAAAGGCTTGAGAGTATAATTAGGCTTATATTAAATTCTGAGAAAAAAGAGAATTGAACTTCATGTTATTTGCTCAAATGTTTCCTTTTACCTAAAATGCTATGTCGATCTGTAACGTTGGAAAAAAAATTACCCTCATTAAAAAAAAAAAAATTGACATGGCCTCTTCTCCTTCTCATTTAACTAATCTGTACTCTTTTTCTTCAAATAACCAGTTCCGTATTTTTTGTTTTGTACTTAAATAAATTCTGTGTTTACTTATCGCCCACATAGAGGAGAATTTCCTTTAGAAAACCATGTTAGGGCTTTGTGTAGTCAGTACTTTTTACATACACAGTAAATAAATGGATGAGGGCTGTAGTCCCAAATGGGTTATTAAGAAAATAGCTGCAAAAGAGAGGAATATTGATAAAAATCCAACTAGCATCCATAGTGAGTTTGTGGGTACTGGGTCACAAGCCATTATTGTTAGCAGCCTGGGAAAAATAAAAACAACTAGAATGAAGACATTGGCTTTCTTCTGAAGTATCACCTTCTGATTACCCACTGTGGAAAAAGGGAGTAAAAAATCAATTTTGAGTTAATGTGTTGCAGGTAGATGTAAAGGACAATGGTTCATTTCAGTGACTAAAGCTGATCAAGGGTGTGATCAGTGCTAGGGGCAGAAAAATCACTCAAATTACCTGAAAATGTATTATTAGACAAACCCAAAGCAATGCCTAGTTTAATGCAACAGGACCTACATTTCAAATAGGTTCATTTCTATCCATCTGTCTCAATTTAATTTACAATTTGCAATTATAAGCATTTCATTAATCACTTAACAAGGCATATTTATAAGGCACATTAATTCATAGGGTACAACAGCAAACTGGATTTATTTTTAAAAGCAACCTTAGTATTTTATCAAGGAAAGCTGGAAAATTTTATTGCAGGGCTTGGTTTTATATTGAAGTATTGGAATGGAAATTAGGTTTAAGATTTAAATCAGAGAGTATGTTTATAAATGCTTTAGTTTATTATAGATAGTTTGAAGAGATAAATTGTTAGTTGATTCTGGATGATATATTACAGATGAAACATGAAAACCTATGTTTTAAAAATATATGAGCTGTAGAAGAACATGATTAAAGAATTAATCTTTCACATTAGCATGTTTTCTCTCTGTTTTCATTTTCTGTGATGTGTGACTGCAATGTCTTTGCTATTCTATGAGTCAAGTTTTAATACATATAATCAGGAGAATTGACACAATTTTGAAGTTCTTGGATGTAGTTATAACCAGTTATTCTATAACAATTAAATTACTGAATAAGCACTTTGGGAAAGCGAATGTAACCCTGATTTCTTGCACCTGTGATTTTTAAATCTAAATTGTGTGACTGATGGTGAATAATTATTCCAAGCAAATTTTATACACCCTCAAATTAATTATATACAAGACTTGCTCTCTTGGCCTGCAAGTCTGCTGCTTCCAGGATATTTTGTATCTCTGGATTGGTATATAAGCTTCCTCTTCAAGTTCCCACCTGTGAAATGGAGCCAAAAACCAGACTTTAGTTCTTCGGATGGTTCTGTATTTAGTATTTTTAACCTTTCTCTGCTTTTCTGGGTGAAAATGTAGTATTCAATAATTTTTCCATCCATCCTGACACTGACTTCTTATTACGTGTGAAAAATATCAGGATGCATAATCAGTGTTTGCGGAAACTCCCTATGGCTCAATACCAAGACTTACCTGATAACGATAACTTTACTATAATTTTAAGGAGGGCCAGAAAGATGTAAATCTGACTTTATATTTTTCTCTCCAGCAGCGTTGCATATGATTAGCATCTGTCTCATGCCTGGAGCTTTAGCAGAAAGTATTGATTAGCTTTCACATAATGCTGGGCATAGTAAAATGTTGAATTTTGCTGCAGGTAAAATGTGTCCTGTCAAATAATAATCAGCAGCAAATTCATGTGTGTATTTGAGGAGAAACTTTCCATTTGGCAAGCCATAAACCCACACAGACATTAATATTGATTCCAACATTCTCACTAGGGTTGAACAGTTATCACACACATTCTCGGAAAACACCATCTTTTTGGATATTTATTCACATTGATATTGATATATAAATTCTTTCAGTTAAAAGTTATCCTAAAAATCCTTTTGTTCCTACTGTTCAATTTCCTACATCTTTAGGAAAGCAACCGACCTAAAAATCATACTGAATATATTACCAAGTCCAAGTAGTAGGTAGTGAAAAATATTTATGCATGATCTCAGGGCCGTGGGCTTCAGTCAGAGGTCCTTCCTTGTGATGGATGGCTTTGGAACTGTGCACTTACTTTTGTCTCTTTGGATTTAAAAAACTACAAAGCGAGAGTCTCTACCAGATTACCTCTAAAGTCATTTACAGTTACACGAGAAAAGATAACTCACTAGAGTCTCTCTCTCTCTCTCTCTCTCTCTCTCTCCTATTAAAATTATTTGGTATGGTGTAAGAATTGTAATGTAATTTTTCATTTTATTGCTTACTACTGTCCACTGAATTAATTGTGAAAACATATTTCTTTGTTTTTTTTTTTGACCAGTCTTGAGGTGTGGACTCAAGGGTCCGGGCACTGTCTCTGAGCTTCTTTTGCTCAAGGCTAGCACTCTACCTCTTGAGCCACAGCACCACTTCTGGCTTTTTCTGCTTATGTGGTGCTGAGGAATCGAACCCAGGGGTTCGTGCATGATAGGCAAGCACTGTACCACTAGGTCACATTCCCAGCCTCCCTTTATGACCTTTTTCTTCCTAACTTAGGCAAACTACAAACAGAATCCACATATTACGTAAGGCAGTGGCTATGTAAATTCAGCAAAAATGGGAATATGGAAACCAAACAAAAGATGTGAATATGTGAACATGTAAACAAAAAATTCTCAGTGTCCAGGAATAGGACAGTTGCTACTTCTCAGGAGGCAAAGTAATATATGAAGTCTCTTTATAGAAAGGGGAGAGGTGAGTAAGGGAAGTACTCAATAAGCTTACACAGTTAATTACTGTACCACAAACAAAGTAAGACCATATTTTCCAAAAATGCTTTTAAGTCAAGCTCAGAATTGCTGCTATTTTTACCTGTAGCGAGCTGAACACTTTCTTAATATTATAAATTATTTCTAACTAGCACATGATACCTTCAATGGGATATGTTGTAACTGTCTAAGTAGAGAGGCAGTTTATGACCTTGTCTTGATCAGATACAAAGAAAGAAAACAATATCATTGTGCATAATTGCACTTAAATTTTATGCCATAATAGTTGAAATGAGAAAGGCTTATATTTTGACACTTCAAAGAATAAGAAGAGAACATTAGGCTATTTTAATACGTTTAAAATGTAATAAGAATACTTTTAATTGGAAAAAAGTCCCTTAATTATTTTTTGTAGCCCATAACAGTATGAGTTGGATTTGTCCTAGATTTGTGGGTATCTACAGAGAAGGTAAGTGTCTTATCTTTATTCAGGGCCCTTTCTATTTCCCCAAACTGAAAATCTTTTCAGTTCGAAGTGAAATTTAAATCTTTTGGTATCAATTATCTAAAAACAATAACCAAACTCAAAAAAAGAAAAACACATATGTGAGTAAGAAACAATAGTGAACAGCTAAAAATTCCAAAGACAAATCAACAAAATCCAAAGTGGAAGCATGAAACTCTTAAAGTAGTGTGTTTGTAATTTAGGTTGTTTGTCATGCAACAGCCAAGCTCCATATTACAAGAGGCCCAGGGACAGTGCTCTGCCTCAGGGTTACACAAGTTCTCTCTCTGTGGGCTTTCAGAGACCTTGCAGAAGACTTCAAGGAAACCTAAACGGAAACAAATGGCAAAATGAGCTAAAAGGGGAGAGGGGAGGAAGTTTGGAATAAGGGAATATTTTTGTAGTATAGAGATGATATGAAAAGAAAGTCCAGATCTGTAGCAGAATGGGGAAAAGGAAAAATGATGAATACATGTGTATGTCCTAGAATATTTACATAAGAATAGCAACAATGGGAACTTTTGAGTGAAATAATTTATTCCTAGTGAGAAATTAACAATTCTTCTTTGAACTCCTCCCTATTATTTTGTTGGTAATGTTGGACCTACTATGACCTTCTTTTTTTTTTTTTTTTGCCAGTCCTGGACTTTGGACTTAGGGCCTGATCACTGTCCTGGCTTCTTTTTGCTAGCACTCGGCCACTTGAGCAACAACGCCACTTCTGGCCGTTTTCTATATATGTGGTTCTGGGGAATTGAACCCAGGGCTTCATGTATGAGAGGCAAGCACTCTTGCCACTAGGCTGTATTCTCAGCCTATGACTTGTTTATGGTCTACAAATTATACTTTTAATCTCACAGGTTTTGAATGCTTCAAAACTACACTATTACAACATTACAAAACTCTGTAAGGGATTTGAAATGAAACGATTTGTTATTTCAGTAAAAGTATTAGTGCTTGTTACATTTTTAAATATCCAGCTCCAGTATCTGAATTTAACATTCTGAATTAAGAATCATATTTTGTTTTCAAGTAATGCAATGATTGCAACATTTTCACCTCATTGCCATAGAATATGTGTAGATTGGAAGCAATTTAACCTTTGTAAGACAAATCTTTTCTTTACCAACATTACTAGCATTCAAATATGATGAAAATAATTGGTGAGGACAATATGTAAATACTAAGACAATTTTATCCAACATAGAAAAGTGTCTTAAAATACTCTGCTAAGGGCTGGGAATATGGCCTAGTGGTAGAGTGCTTGCCTCAAATAAATGAAGCCCTGGGTTCAATTCCTCAGCACCACTTATATAGAAGAGGCTAGAAGTGGCTCTGTGGCTCAAGTGGCAGAGCGCTAGCCTTGAGCCAAAAGAAGCCAGGGACAGTGCTCAGGCCCCGAGTTCAAGCCTAGGACTGGAAAAAAAAGCACTCTGCTAAGAGCTATGGTTATATGAAATGAATATATAAATATACTTACATAAATGTACTTACTGAAGATGTAATGTCAAACATACCAATATAAACATGCATTTATATCTGTAAGGATCTTATTGGATTTTCGATGAGACAATAAGAAATGCTTTTGCTACTGGTTCAACACCTGCAAAAAACTAAAAACTAGATCCTTATATATCACCCTGCACCAAAATTAATTCCAAATGGATCAAAGACTTCGAAATTAAAACAGATACCCTGAAAACACTAAAAGAAGGAGTAGGAGAAACACTTGGGCTCCTTGGCACAGGACAGAACTTCCTCAACAAAGACCCAGAAATGCTACAAATCAAAGAAAGGATGGACAAATTGGACTGCATCAAACTGCAGAGCTTCTGCAGGGCAAAGGACATAGCTCACAAGATAAACAGAAAGCCCACAGATTGGGAAAAGATCTTTACTGGCCATAAAATGAAGAAAGGCCTCATGTCTTTTTTTTTTGCCAGTCCTGGGGCTTGGACTCAGGGCCTGAGCATTGTCCCTGGCTTCGTTTTGCTCAAGGCTAGCACTCTGCCACTTGAGCCACAGCGCCACTTCTGGCCATTTTCTGCATATGTGGTGCTGGGGAATTGAACCCAGGGCCTCATGAATACCAGGCAGGCACTCTAGCCACTAGGCCATATCTCCAGCCCCTCATGTCTTAAATATATGCAGAACTAAAAAAATTGAGTTCCTCCAAAACAAAACCGCAAAGAACCAACAGCCCCCTCAACAAGTGGGCTGAAGACTTACAAAGAGACTTCTCTGATGAGGAAATGAGAATGGCCAAGAGACATATGAAAAAGTGCTCTACATCACTGGCCATAAAAGAAATGCAAACCAAAACAACATTGAGATTCCATCTCACCCCAGTAAGAATGTCCTATATCAAGAAAACTAACAATAACAATTGTTGGAGGGGATGTGGCCAAAAGGGAACCCTACTTCATTGTTGGTGGGAATGTAAACTGGTTCAGCCACTCTGGCAAGCAGTATGGAGATTCCTCAGAAGGCTAAGCATAGAGCTCCCCTATGACCCAGCAGCCACACTTTTGGGCATCTACTCAAAAGACCACAAACAAGAACACACTAAAGCCACCAGCACAACAATGTTCATCACAGCACAATTTGTCATAGCTAAAATATGGAACCAATCCAGATGCCCCTCAGTAGATGAATGGATCAGGAAAATGTGGTATATATGCACAATGGAATTTTATGCCTCTATCAGAAAGAATGACATTGCCCCATTTGTAAGGAAATGGAAGGACTTGGAAAAAATTATACTAAGTGAAGTCAGCCAGACCCAAAGAAACATGGACTCTATGGTCTCCCTCATAGGGAATAAGTAGCACAGGTTTAGGCTAGTCACAACAGAGGCTCACAAGACCCCAATAGCTATGCCCTTATGAACATATAAGATGATGCTAAGTGAAATGAACTCCATGTTATGGAAATGAGTGTTATATCACTGTTGTAATTACTTTCAACATGCCATGTGAAACTGTAGCTTCTATTGTTGGTGACCCTCTTGTATCCCTTTCCTGTGGTTGTACCTGCACTATCACTGTATCTTATCTGAGTACATGGAAAACTATGCATACTGGTATTAGAACTAGGAAAGTGAAAGGGAATATCAAAATCGAGAGACACAGGATAAAAAGACAAATGACTCCAAAAGCAATACTTGCAAAACCATTTGGTGTAAATCAACTGAACAACTCATGGGGGGAGAGGGAAAGGGGGAGGGAGGGAGGGGAAAATGAGGGAGGAGGTAACAAACTGTACAAGAAATGTATCCAATGTCTAACGTATGAAAATGTCACCTCTGTATATCAGTTTGACAATAAAAATAAAAAAAATGCTTTTTCTACCACTTATATAGTGTTGGTTGGTTATCCAACTATATGTTGCTCTCTCTATTGTTAATAAACTCTTAATTTTTTTAACATAGCAATGTCTTTATGTATAAACACACACATATGTAGCTTCTAGCATATGGCACTTGTAATTCTAAGTGACTGAAAGGTTAAATCTGACCAATGAGAACATCTCTCAGGGTTTTCAAGGCTTTACTTTAATGAAAGAGTAGAGCAGCTGGTACTTTTTTTTTTCCCATATTTTTCCCTTTCCTGCGTTGATGGCTGTCTGAAGCTGCAGGATGAAGCGGGGCTTCTAATCATGTGGCAACAGGCATGAGATGAAAGTCAACACAGTTAGTCTGAGAGGGCAGTGTGGAAAGAACCTGGCACAATTAAACTAATGCTGGAAAATGAACTTTTGGCCCTTTTGTTACTCAAGACAAGTGTGTTTTCTTTGCTTACATTGCTCATAGGTGCTTTGTCAATTGTAACTTCTTCTACTTGTAAGTAGATATATCGAATAACAAGAGCTGTGTGTCTGTGTGGATGAACTTGATATGTCCTTTAGTTTATTCTGAATTTCATTTATTGTGAATGATAATGATTTCTTCTCACTCCCAATTATTGTTGAGATGGCTTGATGAGAACGTTGAAGGAACAAAATGCAAAACTAAATGCTGAGGGAGAAAAGACAGAAAGGAAGATGTTGTGAGAATGAAAGGAACCGAGGTCATGTTAAAAGAGAAATAGGGAACAAATTTTAGAAAGAAAAACAACAACCCAGAGACACAATATGAAAATGGAACATGTAATATAAGTACAATTTACTTGCTTTCCATTAACCGCTGTGTGCTCAGGAAGAGCACATCTGATGATTGATTAGCGGATGTGCATTTACACAAGGCAGGCTTGTCTATTCTGTAGAGAATTCCTTCTAGGATTTGTAAACCAAATTGTGTTTTACATCTCATCAAAGTAGATTCCACACAAGAATGAAAGTGCTCTTGAGGTGAGTAGGGTGCTTTGTGGGATCTCAGGAACTCAGGTGATAGAAAGGAAAAAGAACAGAAGGGGCCATGGGGACCACATTGCACAGGCTCTTTCCCTAGTATCAGACAAAAAGAACTTTGTTTTATTTTTTGGGAAGATTAGTGTCTTTCATAAGACCTGTGGCATTTTCTGGGGAATAAAGTAGTGAAGGGCTGATTATTTCAGGGCAAATAGATGAAAAGGGGAAAGAGTTATACAGTGCTGCATGCTAAATGCAGGAATCACAAATAATTGAATGATGACAGTAATAAACAAGGTTAGAAGTCATCCTAGTCTAGATTGAAGTTTTCAAACTGATGACTTGTAGACTACATCTACAGAATGAATTTTTAGAGATAAAGGTGGTGGACAACATTTAAAAATGGATAGATCTCAGTTGGTGGTTCATGCCTGTAAGCCTAGCCACTCAGGAGCTGAGACCGGAGGATCCCTGTTGAAAGACAACTTGGGCAGCAAAGCCCAGAGACTTATTTTTGATTAAATACCCCAAAGAGCAGAAGTAGAGCTTTGGCTCAAGTGGCAGAGCAGTAGCCTTGATCAGAAAAGCTGAGGGACAGCACCCAGGCCCAGAGCTTAAGCCCCAGGACTGGCACAAAAACCAAAACCAAAACTGATTGTTTCCACACAAGAAACATGATCTGCTATTCTGAAAAAGGCCAGAAAAATCTACAAATAAAGGGCTATAATCTTTCACAGCAGATATTGTCTGGAGCCAATAGTAGGTACTGAGTCAGTGCGTTTCTAGTGTCCTCACTGGCTTCTGTCCAACTTGGGTTCTACACATTCTTGAGTTTACAAACATTAGAAATGTAGATGAGACTTCTTTAATGATTTACGAATTATCATTTGTGTGTATATGTGAGATGTTGTCATTTCTCACTGAGCTCTGTCAAGAGACTGAGATCGGAGCATCATGGTTTGAAACTGGCTCATATAGAAAAGTCCATGAGACCCTTATCTGTAATTAACCCCCAAAATACCAGAAGAGATGTTGCTTAAGTGGTAGAGTGCTAGCCTTGAGTGAAAAAGCTAAGAGAGAATGCCCTGGTCCTGAGTTCAAGTCCCTGTACATACATACACACACACAATCATATTTGCAAGTGAGCAACATAAGAGCAGTTTCAAATTGCAGTTTCCATAAGTACTAATTGAACTAACAAGAGTCCTCAAAGAAAATGACTTTCATTTAAATTCAAACTCCAGTTTTTTATTGTCAAACTGCCAGAAAAATATCTTTTCATAGTAATCTATATAGATGATAAGGGTATAGAATAGGGCAGAAGAGCTATTAAAATTTGTAATTTGTAAGCAATATAGCAGTGGTGACCTTTGTATCAAATGCTATATCTAGTCTTTCTGAGATGAAGATCATATTCCTGGGTAAATGAAACTATTCATCAGGATGAACGATAGAGTTTATGTGTGGCTTTGTAACACCCAAACAAAAGAAGATATGGAATAAAAGACTAAAGAATGCCCCACAGAGCCTTAGAAATTAAAAACAACCTCACAGGGGTAATGGTTTTTACAATTCACATATGGATAATGCTTCAGAATAGTTGAAAACATTCCTATGCTTTATAGGTCTCTTGGCTTCTTCTAAAGTTTCCTGCCCTCAATGTGAGGAAGTCAGAATTGAGAGTGAAAGAGATTTTCTTTGTATTCAAATCATCCACTTTAAATGCATGCAATATGTTTTCCATTTCCCCACTTATATCTTCTGCTCCCCCCATCTTATTCTTTTAAGCAGAAATATAAAGGGGTTTTCTTTAGAACTACTGACCTTGACTCTCCATTATCTAGGTTTCTACTGAACACCAATTTTTTTCTATTCTTATCAGATAAAGAATTAGAATTTAATGGGAGCACAAAGATAAGGATGAAGAGATAAGAAACAATACAAGAACTATATTCATGTGGTAGAATTAGGCTGGAGGTCATGCCTTTCTAAGACAACATGTGACTAGATGGAGGGAGATTGTACATTTGTATGTTTCTAAGCAGGGTTCAGATTCAAAGTTCAGACCTTCAGGAGTAAGTTGATTTGTTTCTGTTATCAAGCCAAATTGAGTGGCATTTAAATCAAAGTTAACAGGTATGCATTCTCCACAACAGCTTACCTTGATAAGTGATAATATAAAAACCAAAATAACAATCAGGTCCTTTAACAAAATATACACAACTATTTATTAAAATTATAAATAATGTATTTATTGTCACACCTATTCAAGGATAAATATCATAGAAGAAACAGTATGTGGGCATGAGTTAATGCTTTCCTCTATATTTAGTGCTTTGAGATTAATTTTCTCCTTCAACATTGCCTTACAAAGCTAAATTATGATAGCTTTCAATTGCCATCAAATTTTGGTATTTTAGGCTTTCAGTTTCTTATAATCAGAAGTGTTTATCAGCATTTACTGAAATCTCTGTACTTCTCAAGCAAAAAAAGAGAGAAAAGAACATGAAAAAAGAGAATCTTTCAGCTCAGGATATTCCAATGATCCATCTCTGATACTTGGATATTCAGGGGAAAAAAAACAAACTTGTTAATTAACTTTATAAGAAAAGAAGTCTATCCACTAGTAAGTCTTAGCTATGTTTTCACTTCTCTTTATCGTTTTTCTTTTTTTATTAATTAAATTTTATTGACAAGGTATTGTGTAAAAGGGGTATGGTTACACAATAAGGCAATGAGTACATTTCTTGTGATATCTTACACCCTTGCTTACACTTCTCTACTATGGGAAAATTTTAAAGTTGAATAATGACTTAAAAAAATCAGGACTTAAAAATCACTAAATAAGACTGTCTTTTTTTCCCCTGTCATTGATGATGTGAGATGATAATGGCAATCGTGCACAAGAAAGTCTTAGATTTGTTAAAAATTGCAATATATAAGCTAGGATCCAGGGTTTTTAACTGAATGGATCTGAAATAGGTACTCTAGATCTTCAGTTTGAACAACCTACCCTGACAATTTTGATAAAGATGGTCTTGGCATCATCTTATGTGATCATATGGGTGTAGCTATTGGGGTATTTTGATCTTCTACCATGGCTAGCCTAATCATGTACTAGCAATTCCCTATGAGGGACGCCATATGGTTTATGTTGCTTTGGGTCTGGGTCACTTCACTTAATATGATTTTTTCCGAGTCCTTCCATTTCCTTACGAATGGGTCAGTGTCATTCCTTCTTACGGAAACAAGAGTTATACCATTGTTGAAATTATTATCAACATGCCATGTGAAACTGTACCTTTTGTATTTTTTTCTTGTCTGTTTGTTTGATTGTTTTGTTTAGTTTTGTTTCTCTTGTATTCCCTTCCTGTGGTTGTACCCCCGCTACCACTATATCTCATCCGAATACCCTGGATACTGTTTATATGGGTATTAGAACTGGGGAAGGGAAAGGGAATATAAAAATTGAGAGACAAAGGACAAGAAGACAAACCATTCCAAAAGCAATACTTACAAAACCATTTGGTGTAAATCAACTGAACAACTCTTGGGGGGAGAGAGAAAGGAGGAGGGGTGAGGGGGGAAATGAGGGAAGAGGTAACAAGTTGAACAAGAATTGTACTCACTGCCTTACATATGAATCTATAACCCCTCTGTACCACACTTTGACAATAAAGAAAAAAGTTAATAAAAAAGATGGACTAAGGATCATACTAATTAATAAAATAAAAATTACCATTGCATATAATCCTCAATATTTGAGCATAGCCATGTGGTATGAAGGTGTAATATGACTGGACAACAAAATTACTGGGAGTGGCAGTAGTAGAACTTTGAGTTCCTTTGTAGTCACACACTTTAGGTAGTAAGTTGTTCATTCCATTATGGGTGAGACATATATACCTTTTTCTGGTAGATATATTAAATTGGTTTTGCATTTAAAATTATGGACATTAAGGGCAGATTTAAGCATCCTCTACAACAATATTTGTTAAGAAGTGGTCTATAGCCATCTTCAGTAAAAAAATGCCTGGTTGGCGATAGGGGCAATTGAGTAGGACAAAGAAGCAGGCTTGAATATATGGATCCCAGGTCTCAACTTAGAACTTTAGAAACAGAATCACCATGAAAAAGGCTATATATATTTTGCAAAGAATGTTGGGTGATTATTATGCATTTGAGATCTAAAGTAAAATGGAAAGAAAGATATTAGAGATTTTTGTTGTTGTTGTTATTGCCATCCCTGGGGCTTGAATTCTGAACCTAGATACTGTCCCTGAGCTTCTGTGCCTAGGGCTAGTGCTCTACCACTTGAGCCACAGCTCCACTTCTGGATTTTTCTGTGATTAATTGGAATAAGAATATCATAGACTTTCTTGTCAGGCTGGCTTTGAACTATGTTCCTCAGATCTCAGCCTCCAGAATAACTAGGATTACAGAAATGAGTCACTGGTGTCTGGCCCGATATTAGCGATTAAAAAAAATAAGAAATAATAAGCAATATGTGTTAGTATAATCATTTTGTTCACAATGAATATAACTATATGCATGTACAATGTTTGCAATGTGAATTGTATCCTATTTATTTTTTTGTAGCAGTATTTTATTTTAAAGAATGCATTTTACTGGGCTAAAATTTTCAGTACTACAAACACATTCTTCTCTCTGAAGTGCTGGACAGCAAAACCTGGATTTCAGACATGTTAGACAAAATGCTCTCTCTACCTTTGAGATATATCATCCTGCTATATAAGTCTTGAGGACATGCACCCGGGACTCTAATACAACTAATTATGTATCAAATAATTCTATGTAAGTTTTGAGAAGAAAAAAAGCCTTTACATATTTTGATAAGTAGGAGACAAACTTCTCTCTGCTTCAGTGACCTCCTAAGAATTATCCAAAATATATGTAGAATAAGGACTTCCAGGAGCATGGTAACTACATTCATTTTATTTCCAACCAAGAAAGTGCCCATCAAAAGTGTCAATCCAAGGCAATGCGGTAATATCAATGCATGCACAGAAGTTTAAGATTTATTTTAATAATATGGCATTTATGCACAGAATGTATTTTCCCCAAATTCATGAGGTCCTATCTCAAAAGGTGACAATATTAAGAGGAAGAGACTTTAGCAAGACATTTGATCAAGAGGATGGAAGTGTGCCTTTATTAAAAGGACTCCCCAAAGCCCCTTTTCCTCTGGATGATGTAGGGACACAGTAGAAGATAGCTTTCTATGAACCAAGAAGGTGAACAGCAGCAGGTAGCAAATATTGCTTGAAACTCTCACCTTTCCAAACAATGAAAAGTAAGCATAGGCAACTTAGTATTTTTGCTATAGAGGCTGACTGTGCTAAGACATGTAGCATTGCTTTAATTTACTATTTCCATTGAAAACTAAAACAGCCAGCAATAAGTTGCTATTCTTCATGACCCTTTTCTCACTTGATCAAACATTTTGTTGTGTGCTCACCTTTCCCTGATAAAGAAAGACCTCCCTGCCTAGGAAAGTGTATAATGGTTTTAACAGGCTTCACGTCTGTCTCAAGCATTCAGGGAGAATTTGCCTCCTAGGTCTTCATTTGGTTCATTGGTTTGTTGTTCTGTGGCTCTATGGATGTTTGATCAACACAAATCTTTTTAAGTACCTCCAATAGCACTAGTACATGACTCATAGTTCAGGTCTATTCAGTGTTAAATTAAAAATTGCTCAGTGATGGGTGCTTAGGAGGTTTGAAAATCTAATAAATGCTAAGAAATATGGTGTTCTTGCTGCTTTTACAGCTGTCATGCTGCTATGCACACTGGTGGCACTTACTGACAAGGTTCTGAACCCACCTGTCAGTCAGAAAGATTTCAGAAAAAGGGGACTTGTATGCACAGAATTGAATTATTGCTTGGGGAAATAAATGTAATTTATATTCATTGTTGTAAAATCTAATTACCTACACAGGAATAGTGTCTTGAAAATGCTCAAAGAAAGGCCTAATAAGAAAAGCACAGGGACATTTCAAGAATGAATTCTGAAAGAATAACTTGATAGAGAACAAAACCAAGAGTTGGAACCAAAACTTTTTAACATATATGTATGTTTAGACACTTAAAAATACTGTGCTTCTGTTCTGTCCTATTCTCTTATTCCATTCTTCTATTAATTATTTTTAATGTTGGTCAAAAGTGTTTATATGACTGGTCATAATTCTTTTTTTTTCTTCTTCTTTATTGTCAAAGTGAAATACAGAGGGGTTACAGTTTCATATGTACGGCAAGTACATTTCTTATCCAACTTGTTACCTCCTCCCTCATTCCTCCCCTACTCTCCCCTCCCCATTTCCCTCTCCCTCCCATGAGTTGTACAGTTGGTTTGCACCAAATTTTTTTGTGTTGCTTTTGCAATGGTTTGTCTTTTTATCCTTTGTCTCTCAATTTTTCTATTCCCTTTCCCTTCCTTAGTTCTAATACATGTATATACAGCATGCAGGGTACTAAGATGAGATGCAGTGATAGCAGGGGTAAAACTACAGGAAGGGAATACAAGAGAAGAAAAAAAATCTATGGTTTCACATGGCATGTTGAAAATAATTACAACAATGATATACCACTTGTTTTCATAACTTGGAGTTCATTTTGCTTAATATCATCTTATGTGTTCATAAGGGCATAGCTATTGGGTTATTGATCTGCTGGCCTATAGATCCATGGTCCTGGTGACTAAAGATTGCACAAGGAAGTCCTGACACATAATTGTGAGATCTACTTGGAGATGGAGAAAGGGAGGCCTTAAAAGGCAGTCTAAGAAATTGTTGGAGAGGTCACATATCATGCACGTGCCTGTAATTCTAGTACTTAAGAGGCCAAGGTGAGAGAACTGTGAATTTCAGACTAGCTTGTGCCATTGAGATCCTGTTTCAAAAAAATGTAATAAAGAAAAAAATTTATTCATCCCTTGTTGGCTGTAACCAGAACTACTGCGGAGTTTTAGAAAGACAGATATTTAGCAAGTCATAAGCCTGTTAGTGTGCCATGAAAATAGTCTAGATAAGAAATCTTGACCATTGTCGAAATAGACAATAGAGGAAAGTGTTGTAATAAAAGATGTGCAAAGGCTATTTGAAGAGAAAGAGGAAAAGGAAGAAAGATTCAAGAACCAAGTGTTTTGGGGGATGATTAGAATTTCTGATTGCGTTGGGCATGGTGGCATGCACCTGTAATCTCATTCAGGTGTATAGTTAGGGTGATTTCTACTGGAGGGCATCCCAGACAGATAATGTATAAGACTCTATATTGAAAACAACTAAAAGCAAAAGAGACTGGGGTGTGGCTTAGAATTTACAGCTTTTGCTCAGTAAGCATGAAACTGTGAGTTCAACCTCTAATACTACATAAAAATGTAGACTGTTGCTATAGATTTTATTGTTTTTCCTACAAAGCATATGATGAGGTCCTGTTTCCTATCACCCCAGAAAAATATTTAAAAGAATATGTAACAAATATACATAAACAGTTCAAAGTTTTAGTTGTTACTGTTAGTTTCCTTCTTCATCAAATTATTCCTTGAGTTACAAATACTGTTCTAGAGCATCTTTCCCTTTCAGTATCATTTTCCGTGCTCTTTGTAGTTGACCCCAACAGCTGCCAAGTTGTGTCCCCAGGCCTAAGCCCAAGTGAATGTAACTTTTTCCCTTTATCGTTGGTCTCAGTGTCAGACCCAGTTCTGACTAATGGGTATTTCAGTCCATATGACATTGGGAAACTCTTCCCAATCCTGGATGTGCACTAGAATTTGTCAAAGAATTTTCTGGAAGCATCTTAATAGGTTTCAAATGATTACAATGGAATCCAAAATTTAGGAGTAGATTCTTTTTAAAGATCATTGCCAGGTAATTCTAACACTACTATTAAAAAAAACTCACATCACTGTACAATAGTGGTTCTCAATAAAAAATTTTATTTTATTCCCACAGGCTTCATGGACAAAGAGAGAAAAAAGTAGAGAGGTCAGTCTGACTGAATTGTAAGATACATAAGTGTGAAATACCATAGCAAAAGCCTTTTGTACAATTAATGTACTATCTTTGATATGTGTTTTAAAATAGTTTAATAAATCTCCAGTACAACCTGCTTCAATGAGTGCTGTTTTCATCAACACCTTTGTAGATTGAAAACAATGATATGCACAAAGGAATGCAGAAAACAAGAGAAAGAAATGTACAACATTTAGAGATAAATTTAAAGAATATGTAAACAGGAACGTTAGAGTATCTTACATGTCTTAGAAATAGCAGTTCATGTACCTTTTCTTTTCCCTCTCCTATTCCTGTCATGTGGTTTTACCTTGGCCATCACTGTATCTTATCTTAGTACTTTGGATACTGTATATATGTGTATTAGAACTAGGGAAGGGAAAGGGAATACCAAAATTGAGAAACAAAGGATAAAAAAGACAAATGATTCCAAAAGCAACACTTACAAAACCTTTTGGTGTAAACCAGCTGTACAACTCATGGGGGGGGGAAGGGAGAGGTGGGGAGGAAATGAGGGAGGAGGTAACAAGTTGAACAAGAAATGTACTCACTGTCTTACATATGAAACTGTAACCCCTCTGTACTTCACTTTGACAATAAAGGGGAAAAAAGAAATAGCAGTTCAGTAGTTTGGTATTATGAGTAAAATAATAGGTGCTCAAATATGTTTAAATTCATTCTACATTATATCTGGCACAAGGTGAGCAAAAAGATTAATAGATTTACTTTTAAAATTTCTATTTTAGTAATTTACCACACAAGTACTTTCTAAACACCTATAAGAATTTCCTTTCTGATTATATGGGAAATATCACAAAGAAAATCTGAATTGTACTCCAGATATCAAGAATTTTTCAAACATGGTAGGTCCCAGTCTGGAAAGAAAACAGTAAGTGTAAGATTTGCAAAAGCTTAGCAATTTGAATCTTGAGGGATAGATTAGTTAATAACTTTAGGATAAAAAAGACAGCTGATTCTGAATCTAGTTGTTTTGCCAATGATAGAGACAGAGATAACATCTCTTTTATATAAAGGTAAAGAAAGTATAAAGGTAGAATTTCAAAACTGATGGTTTTCAAAACTGATTATTTCTTCTGATAGTATCATCAGTTACAAAATAAATATCCCCCTCAAAAAAACATGAATAATAAGATAAGCTTTTAGAGCAGAAATGGAAAGAAATGTATCAGCTGTCACTGTTATTTAAACTGTTATACTGATGATACCATGGAAGCTATTGTGGAGAATATTTATTTTTCTGTAACACTGGATGTTATGGATAGACATTCCAAAGGAATATATTTAGCAATGGTTTTTAATAAGGAACTTGTTTCATTTTAAACTATAAACAAAAGAAAAAATAAAGCATTTTAAAGTTGTTTGCCTATTCTTACTTTTGAGTAAGAAAAAAAAGCCAATGTGGAATAACTGTTTGCCCCTAAGTTTTTCACACACACGCTTCAGTTGAATCTTTTTCTATACATAATCATGGAAGAATAGCTTTGGTTTACTTCCAGTTAGTCTATATCTCTTGTTGATAATTATACTCCAGCTTTCCTAATTTTCTCTGAATCGATCACCTTGAAACTTTGAAATCTTCCTGGACTATTCCATTGTCTAGAGGCTGTTTGGCTAGGAGTTTAATTCTGACTCATATAGCTCTTCCTACATTCTACTATTCATTTGCATTCACAATCTCATGGTATGTCCTGATTAATTTGCACTGTTATCCTTCAATTTTTGACATTTTTCCTTAATAATTCTATGATTACTTTCGAGCTATTATTATTAAACTTGACTCCTTTCATGTATTGGAATTTTGTCCTGTTTCTTCATGTGTAGTTGAAACATGGTATTAGAAGATTAACAGGACTATGGCAACCAAAGCAATAATACTTACTTGGAATATCCTCATTTTAAACCTGGGATATAGTGGGTATTCTTTATGAATTTTCACACAGAAATCCAGTTTGTATCTAAGTTAATATAAAGTATAAGTGTATTAACTGGCTAGGCAGAAAATTAGTATCTATTAACAAGAATTATTGTTTAAAACAAGGTTATAGTTTAAGAGTTCCTGTACCTTTTCCTCCCATCTCCCTTCCTTGTTACTGGTATGTTAGTTTGGTACATCTGCTAATAGTGATACACTATTATAAACTAAAGCCCATAACTTTTTCATATTTTCTCAGATTTTGCCTTTTCTATCTCAGGCCATGTTTCCTTAGTACCTTTTTGTTTTTGATAATCTCTAACATTTTCCTTATTTTTTTATGGCTTTGATGGTTTTGCTGAGCATTAAGTATACTGTAGGAAGTTCCTACTAGAATTTTATAGTTTTCTCATTACTAAGTAGAAGTTTTGGGGAGAAAGATCACAGACATAAAGTTTCATTTTAATCTCAAATATGCAAGGTACATACAATCTACAGACTTATGACTATTGATACTAACTTTTGTCATCTGGATAAAGTAGGGCATGCAATTTCTCTATTGTTACTCACTACTGTGTGAAGCCAGGAGGAGGAAAGTGATAGTGTTCCTCTATTAGGGTAGCATATCTACACAGTTTATCTGGAATTTTTCTGCATGTGAGATTTGCCTGGTCTTTGCAATCTATTAATTCTTTAAACTATGTCATTAAGATTCGTGAATATTTATTTTTATTTTCAGGGCTGTAATCCAATGCTATTCTCTTTCATTTCTACAATTTTCCAAGTTTTGACCATTAAGTGCTGTTTCAGTTGGCTCCTGTGTCATTTGACATGCCCTATATATATTTTCAGTTTTTTATCTTAAAGTCAATAAAGTTCCCATAGTGTTTTTACCACTAAATAGTACTGAATATTAAGACATGTCAATCATTTTATTTAGTCAGTTGATAACATTCTATCATTTTAATAGCTTGTTTATATGATTGAAAACATTGTTGAAATAAAATTATAGTCCTATAATAAATTTCACTTACTTGTGCTGTATAATTCTTTTCATAAATTGCTTAATTTGATTTGCTAATGTTTTGTTGAAAAATTAGCCTTACATTTCTGAGTGATACTGGTCTGTAACTTCCTTTTCTTTTCATACTAATTTTAATGGAAATATTCCCATTATGATCCAGAATACTTGTCAATTTTGTGCATCTGTCTTCCAGTATTTTTTCTTTATTTCTCTCTTTGCGTTCTCTTTCTTTAAAAATTACTTTCCTATGAATAACACCTCCACTCTTTTCTGCTAACTCCATTGTCTATCATTTTAACCTTGTTCTTTCTACTGATTCTACTCTTCTCCACATTTCCACATCACTGAAACTAAACCAAAATCATCACCCCCTCCCCCCTACTCTATTCTCTTTACTACCTCTAATTTACCCTCCTGACTTACTGCCAGGACCTTCAGGTTCCATTGACTCCTGGTTATTGGATAGAGGGTATCCCTGCTTAAGCCGAGTGAATCAAAGGAGTTCATAGAGAAAGCCAGTCCTAGAAGAACTTAATATAAGAACAAGAATTGCTCATAAGGTTGTAACAGTAAATAAGTGACTACTGAATACAGGGCCCAGGATCGGTTGTTATATTGAAATTGTATTCTTTAGGAACACCAAATCTAAGTTTATAGACAGGTATACAAGGTATCTGTATATAATTGTGAACTTATAAGATTTACACAACAGTGCTTGGTAAGGGCTGCTTTGGGTCTTAAACGGTGCTCACAGGTGCTTGTAGATTGGCATTCCCAATCCAAATGGGCAGAAGAAACACAAGAAAGATGGCAGACAATGGAGTCATTTTTCCCACTCAAAACAAGCAGGAAACAGAGCAGTCAATCAAAGACATAGAAGAGAACCCTCAAAATGCTCTACAAAGTCTACTGATAAACATGTTAAATGAAAAGTTTGAATCAATTCAGCAATCCTTACATAAAGTAATAGATGATTTCATGGCCTCAACAAATAGAAAGACAAATGAAATTCAAGTCAAATGAAAAGATAGCTACCCAGGTAAAAGATTTGAGAGACAGCACTCAAAACCAAATTAATGAAGTAAAGAAGTCCATGCAAGACCTAAGAGATGACATCGAAATCATCAGGAAAGACCAGTCAGAAGGAAAAGAGATTCAAAATCAAGTAGCTAGCCTACAGTCCCGACTAACTGAAGCAGAGGATGAAATTTCAGGAGCTGAAGATTCCCTAGAATCTATGGAGGAAGATAAAAAATCAATACAAATCCAGTCCAATCAACAAAACAGATCCCTACAGGAGATTCAAGACACGATCAGGAAGCCCAATTTAAGGATAATAGGTATTGAGGAAAACTTGGAGAAAGAAGTTAATGGGATAGGCAACCTATTTAACAGAATATTAGCTGAGAACTTCCCAAATATCCAGAAGGAAAGGCCTATACAGATACAAGAAGCATTTAGAACCCCAAACCGACCAGACCAGAAAAGGACATCCCACTGACACATTGTGATCAAAACAGGATCAGTAGAGTACAAGGAAAGAATCCTTAAGGCTGTTAGGGAGAAGAAAACAATCACATATGAAGGAAAAGCAATCAGAATTACCCCAGACTTCTCAGCAGAGACCATGAAAGCAAGGAGAGCCTGGAATGAGGTAAATAAAAAACTACACTAAATAAAAAATAACTACCAACCAAGAATACTGTACTCAGCCAAAATCTCATTCATAGCCGAAGGTCAAATAAAAGTCTGCCACAGTAAGGAAAAACTGAATCAATATATCTCCACCAAACCAGCTTTACAGAAAATCCTCGAAGATAATCAAGATCCCAATACAGACAGAGAAATGAACCCTAAATAGTAAACATCAGACCAAGAAATGGGAAGACACAGCTTTTAACAAGACAGTGATAATGAAAGCAACAAACGATCATCTCTCAATCCAAATTCTCAACATTAATGGACTTAATTCTCCAATCAAACGACATAGGCTCATAAGTTGGATCAAAAATCAAGATCCATCTTTCTGCTGCCTCCAAGAGACACATCTATCCAGCAAAAGTAAACATCTTCTAAAAGTGAAAGGCTGGAATCAAATCTATCAAGCAAATGACCCCCATAAGCAGGCCAGAGTTGCAATCCTAGTATAAGACAAAATTGACTTCAAATTAAAAAAGGTAAGAAGAGACAGAGAACGTTAAGACATACTAGTAAAGGGATCTCTGCTACAGGAAGATATAACCATTCTAAATATCTACACACCAAATGCAGGAGCACCCAACTTCATCAAACAAACACTACTGACTCTAAAAACACTCATAGACCCAAACACATTGATAGTTGGGGACTTTAACACCCCACTATCACCTCTGGACAGATCAACACGCCAAAAACTGAACAAAGAAACCACAGAACTAAATAATTGCATAGACCAACTGGACTTTACCGACATCTACAGAATATTCCACCCAGCAACAACAGAATACATATTCTTCTCCTCGGCACATGGAACATTCTCCAAAATAGATCACATCTTAGGGCACAAAGAAAATCTGTACAAATTCAGAAGTATCAAAATCATTCCCTGCATTCTCTCAGACCACATGGAATAAAATTAGAGCTCAACTCAATCAGCCACCACAGAAAACCCTACAATTCATGGAGACTAAACAACACACTGCTGAACCATCAGAGGGTCATTGAAGAAATTAAAATGGAAATTCAAATGTTTATGGAATTCAACCAAGATGAGGACACAAAGTACCAGCTCCTTTGGGACACAGCAAAGGCAGTACTCAGAGGAAAATTTATATCTCTGAGTGCATTCACCAACAAACTGGAGAAACAGCAACTCAATAATTTAAGGAAGCACCTTAATTTCCTTGAAAGAGAACAACAAGCCAAACCCCAAGTCAATAGATGGAAGCAAATAATTAAAATCAAATCAGAATTAAATCAACTAGAGACGAAAAAAACCATTGAAAGAATCAACAAAACAAAGAGTTGGTTCTTTTAAAAAATTAACAAGATAGACAGACCCCTGGCAAACCTGACCAAAAAATGAAGGCAGCACACTCACATACACAAGATAAGAGATGAAACAGGTAACATCACCACAGAAATAACCGAAATTCAGAAAATAATAAGGGACTATTTTGCAAACCTTTATGCCAACAAATTCAAGAACTTGGAAGAAATGGATGATTTCCTAGAAAAAAATTCATATCCCCAAACTCAACCATAAAGATTTAAACCTTTTAAACAGACCCATATCCAGTATTGAAATAGAAATGACAATAAATGATCTCCCATCCAAGAAAAGCCCAGGTCCAGATGGATTCACTGCAGAATTCTACAAGGCCTTCAAAACAGAACTCACACCAATATTTCTCAAACTCTTCAATGAAATTGAAAGAGAACATTCACTACCAGACACATTCTATGAATCCAGTATAACCCTCATCCCCAAATCAGGCAGGGACTCATCACGGAAAGAGGACTATAGACCGATTTCCCTGATGAACATAGATGCAAAAATTCTCAACAAAATTCAGGCCAGTCAACTTCAACAGGTCATCAAAAAAATCATACACCACGATCAAACTGGATTCATTCCAGGGATGCAAAGTTGGTTTAATATATACAAGTCAATGTAATCCACCACATCAACTGGAGCAAGTAAAGAACCACATGGTTTTATCTCTGGATGAGGAAAAAGCGTTCGATAAAATCCAGCACCCATTTATGCTAAAAGCCCTGGAAAAACTGGGATTCCAGGGAATATTCCTGAATATAATCAAGGCAGTTTATGACAAACCAACAGCAAGCATAACTCTAAATGGTGAAAAACTAAAGCCAACCCTTTAAAATCAGGAACAAGGCAGGAATGTCCACTCTCTCCCCTGCTCTTCAACATAGTACTAGAATTCCTAGCCAGAGCAATTAGGCAAGAAGAAAATATAAAGGGGATCCAAATAGGAAAAGATGAAGTTAAACTTTCTCTCTTTGCAGATGACATGATCCTATACTTAAAGAATCCCATAGACTCTACTCCCAAGCTAGTAGAGCTGATCCAAAACTTCGTCAAAGTTGCAGTATATAAAATAAACCCTCAAAAATCAATGGCCTTTCTATATGCTAATGACCTGAAGACCAAGGCTGAAGTCAGGAAAGCAACTCCTTTTGCACTAGCCTCAAAAAACATAAAATACCTAGGAATAACCTTAACCAAAGAAGTGAAAGACCTCTTTGAATAGAACTTTAAAAGCTTGAAAAACGAAATTAAGTCAGAACTAAGGAAATGGAAAAACCTCCCATGCTCCTGGATTGGGAGGATTAATATAATCAAAATGGCAATATTGCCAAAGGCTATCTACAAATTCAATGTAATACCCATTAATATCCCAACACCATTTTTTAATGAAATAGAGGAAGCAATCCAGAAATTCATATGGAACAATAAAAGAGCTAGAATAGCAAAAACAATCCTAAGCAGAAAGAACAGTGCTGGAGGAATTACAATACCCAACTTCAAGCTGTATTATAAAGCTATAGTAATAAAAACAGCTTGGTATTGGCACCGGAACAGGCCTGAAGACCAATGGAACAGAATTGAAGACCCAGAAATGAACCCACAGAACTACGCCTACTTAATCTTTGATAAAGGGGCTAAAACAATAGTTTGGAAGAAAGATAGCCTCTTTAACAAATGGTGCTCGCAAAACTGGTTCAACACATGGAACAAACAAAAACTGGATCCTTATAGATCTAGATCACCCTGCACCAAAATCAATTCCAAATGGATTGAAGACCTCGAAATCAAAACAGACACCCTGGAAAACAATAAAGGAAGCAGTAGGAGAAACACTTGGGCTCCTTGGTGCAGGACGGAACATCCTTAACAAAGACCCAGAAAGGCTACAAATCAAAGAAAGGTTGGACAAATGGGACTGCATCAAACTGCAGAGCTTCTGCGTGGCAAAGGACAAAACTTGCAAGATAAACAGATAGCCCACAGACTGGGAGAAGATCTTTACCGGCCATTCAACCAACAAAGGCCTCATATGTAAAATATATGCAGAACTAAAAAATTTACCTTCCTCCAAAACAAAACCACAATGAACCAATAGCCCCCTCATCAAGTGGCCTAAAGACTTAAAAAGAGACTTCTCTGATGAGGAAATGAGAATGGCCAAGAGACATATGAAAAAGTGCTCTACATCACTGGCCATAAAAGAAATGCAAATCAAAACAACATTGAGATTCCATCTCACCCCAGTAAGAATGTCCTATATCAAGAAAACTAACAATAACAATTGTTGGAGGGGATGTGGCCAAAAGGGAACCCTACTTCATTGTTGGTGGGAATGTAAACTGGTTCAGCCACTCTGGCAAGCAGTATGGAGATTCCTCAGAAGGCTAAATATAGAACTCCCCTATGACCCAGCAACCCCACTTTTGGGTATCTATCCAAAAGACCACAAACAAAATCACAGTAAAGCCACCAGCACAACTATGTTCATTGCAGCACAATTTGTCATAGGTAGAATCTGGAACCAACCCAGATGCCCCTCCATAGACGAATGGATCAGGAAAATGTGGTACATATACACAATGGAATTTTATGCCTCTATCAGAAAGAATGACATTGCCCCATTTGTAAGGAAATGGAAGGACTTGGAAAAAATTATACTAAGTGAAGTGAGCCAGACCCAAAGAAACATAGACTCTATGGTCTCCCTTATTGGGAATAATTAGTACAGGTTTAGGCAAGTCACAGCAGAGGATCACAAGAGCCCAATACCTTATGAACATATAAGATGATGCTAAGTGAAATGAACTCCATGTCATGGAAATGATTGTTATATTACAGTTGTAACTACTTTCAACGTCCTATGTGTATCTGTAGCTTCTATTATTGATGATGTTGTTGTATCACCTTCCTGTGGTTGTACCTACACTATCTCTGCAATCTTATCTGAGTATATTGGAAATCGTGTATACTGGTATTAGAACTAGGAAATTGAAAGGGAATACCAAAATCGAGAGACACAGGGTAAAAAGAGACAAACAACTACAAAAGCAATACTTGCAAAACTTTTTGGTGTAAGTGAACTGAACACCTCATGGGGGGGAAAGGGAAAGGAGGAGGAGGGAAGGGGGTACGAGGGACTAGATAACAAACAACATAAGAAATGTATCCAATGCCTAACGTATGAAACTCTAACCTCTGTACATCAGTTTGATAATAAAAATTTGAAAAAACAATTTACTAGATTTCATCTCTAAGCTAACAAGTAAAACCCAGGATGGAGGATTGCTCAAACAATAAAGAAACAGAGGAGCAAATTAGATGACCAAACTCGAGTCCCTGAGCTCAAACTCTAATATCAACATTAAATGAACCGATGATAAATAAATCGCAAAAATAAAAATATTGACAAAAAAGTAAACCAGTTTATATTAATTATTGAGGGAAGACAGAAGTTGCTTTAAAACTTATCAAGTAAGAGCTTGGTAGAAGAATATATTTACCTACCCAAGAATATTTATGCTTAAGGAACATAGATTTTTTTTTGAGTGCAAAATGCTTCTTATTAAATACTTTGGGAACACAAAAGTAACTTGTTTTGAAACACAGGAATCCTTAGCTGAGAGCCATTACCACCAGGCCCACCGATGCCCATTGCCAGCAATGGACGCTGGACAGAACCACCAGTTAGAGGCCAATGCTCACTGTAGTTCTGTGCTGAGGCTTGGCCCTGCTCCGGATGAGACTGGCTACTTGTACAAGCTCCTCATTGGGCTCTGGTACATGCACATACAGGCATGACAGAGCAAGCTAGATTTTTGTTTCTGCTGTTTACCAGGAGCTAGAAGAACTTCTGCTTTATAACAAATAGTAGTAATTTCTTTTCAATTAAATGAGTAAATAAAGATCTACAACTGTTATTTTGTATCTGATTATCTTCTATTGTCATAGGATTACTTATGTGCTTTTACCAATTTTATTTACTTTTTTTTTTTTTTTGCCAGTCCTGGGGCTTGAACTTAGATCCTGAGCACTGTCCCTGGCTTCTTTTTGCTCAATGCTAGCACTCTGCCACTTGAGCCACAGCTTTTCTGTTTTATTCTTTCTTTTTCTGTTTAAGTGGTGCTGAGGAATTGAACCCAGGGCTTCATGCATGATAGGCAAGCACTCTACCACTAAGCCACATTCCCAGCCCTATTTACATTTTTTACAGTATTTTTTGTGTTGTCATAACATTTAACATCATCACAATTGCTAAAATTATATTTTGAAATATTTTTGACTAATTACTTAGAAGGAGTATAAAAGTTATTTTATTGTAAAATTATCTTATTTCCAAATCATAAGAAAGAGCACATTTAAAAATTTTGATGACATTCATTCACCATTGGCTAACACACTATATGCATAGTCATTCATTGCCTTCTCAGTGAAGAGTCCTTCAGAGGGCTCCTTCCAAACATTTTGCTCATCACTTTCAGTCAAAGGGAAAGTACCTTCACTCACCTTTGCAGAATCATTGAATCATGGCTGTACTTTTCCTTTACTTCCTCTGCTGCCAAAAAGGATGCAGTGTCCATACATACTTAAAGAATAATTCAATAGAAATTATAATTTGGAGTAAGATTTCTATCAGCATCCAAAGAAGAAAGAAATCATAGTATGCTTGATAAATTCATTCAAATGAAACATCACTAATGGATTTTACCTATTTCTTTTTTTTTCTTTTCAAATTTTTATTATCAAACTGATGTACAGAAAGGTTACAGTTTCATAGGTTAGGCACTGGATACATTTCTTGTACAGTTTGTTACCTTGTCCCTCATACCCCCCTCCCTCCTCCCCCTTTCCCTCCCCCCCAGGAGGTGTTCAGTTCACTTACACCAAACAGTTTTGCAAGTATTGCTTTTGTAGTTGTTTGTCTTTTTTTACCCTGTGTCTCTCAAATTTGGTATTCCCTTTCAATTTCCTACTTCCAATACCAGTATACACGGTTTCCAATATACTCAGATAAGATTACAGAGATAGTGTAGCTACAACCACAGGAAGGTGATACAAGAAGATCATCAATAATAGAAGCTACAGATACACATAGGATGTTGAAAGTAGTTACAACTGTTTCCATAACATGGAGTTCATTTCACTTAGCATCATCTTATGTGTTCATAAGGGTATAGCTATTGGGCCTTGTGATGCTCTGCTAGGACTTGCCTAAACCTGTATTAATTATTTATTCCCAATAAGGGAGACCATAGAGTCCATGTTTCTTTGGGTCTGGTTCACTTCACTTAGTATAATTTTTTCCAAGTCCTTCCATTTCCTTACAAATGGGACAATGTCATTCTTTCTGATAGAGGCATAAAATTCCATTGTGTAAGAAATATATCTACTAGGAAATTTTACATGGCATGAATAGCTAGGGTACTTTCATTGGGTAGCCTTAAAGATGATTGAAAATATGTGATACTGCTATTTCTCATGAAAAATGATAGGTTTAAAACTACTCGTAATGCATCTGCTCGTTTTGTAGATGCCCAGATAAAAGAAAAAGCCAAACATTAACTTTTCCAACAGACTTTTTTTGTGACAAGAAGAAATGATAACAAATTACTTGAGTCTGCTCTTCATAAAAGAAGTGAGTCAAAAGACATATTTAGAAAATATAGCAGAATTGCTATTGATCCTTTAATTAGGAAAAGTTACCTCTTGTGAGCTGAGTATATTGTCTTTCCTTAGAGTGTTTTCTTGTCTGCACCTGCTTTGTATTCCTGATCCACATTCAACTTGTGTAGTTCCTCTTCTACTTTTCAGTAGTGGACATATCTTCTGTTTTATTTTGTCAACATTCTCACTATCAATACTGTTAACCCTTGAGCTCTAGTAAATCATTTCTCTAGCCCTGGTGCTTGTGCTTTTCACATTCTGTAGGACATCAAACCATTTACCAAAATTATTCTTCTCTCAGAAATTTTTTTTCTTGTGTAATTTATGCTTCATTTGTCTTCTCACATAAACACAACACTCCAACTCATCCATCATGTTGATTGCTATTCTCTGTACCATTTTCTCTATTTAAGTTATTCTGAATTAGTGAAGTTAGAGTATTGCTGTTTTCCAAGAATAAGTGCAGAACATATCCTTTTCATGACTAGGTTGTGTTCCAAGTGTATAAGCATCATAGTAGACCTTCTATCTCAAGGCCAGCCTACCAATCACATCATATACAAAGTTTCTTTTCTTTCTCCAGTAAAGAGCTATTCCAAAGAATAAATGACATTGTCATAATTGAATGAAGAAGCTTGGGACCAGTGGCTGATCTGTATAATTCTAGCTATTCATGAGGCTGAGGTCTGGTGGCTTGTATTTCAAAGACAGCTGGGAAGAAAAGGCTGTAAGACTAAATCTCCAAATAATCAGCATAAAGCTGGGCTGGAGACATTACTTAAATAGGAAACAGTGGGACAAAGGGTGAACCAATTCAGCAGTGATACTCACTAGACATTATGTTGGAAATGAAATTTACAACTTAGGGGTCTAGAGGGAAAAAGGAGAAAGTGAGAAAGGGGTAACACTGTTCAAAAAGAACATATAATCATATAAGATTATGATAAGCTAAATGAACTCCAAGGTGTGGAAGGAGGAGATTTTTCATTGTTGTTATTTTTAATGTACTATGTGAAATTATTTCTTTTTTCTTTTGTTTTTCTTTCCTATGTTTTATCCCCTGTTGTCCCTGTATTTGATTTTGTTATCCTGGGAATGGTATATATGTTTGTCCAAATTAGGGACAGGAAGGAGAACATCAAAATGGGGAGACAAAGGACAAAGGTTGAACCAGTGCAACAGTGAAATTCACAAGACAATATGTTGGAAATTAGCTGTACAATTTGGGGGAGGGGGAAGGGAGAAGAGAAATTGGGAGAAAAATGAGGGAAGGAGTAACAAGTTTGACAAGAAATGCACTAACTACCTTGTATATGTAACTGTAACCTCTGTGTAAATCACCTTGACAATAAAATTAAACAAAAAAGAGAAATGTATTCATTACCTGACTTGTGTAACTGTAATTCATCAGTACATCCACTTACAATAAAATTTAAATTTAAAAAATACCAGTAAGCAAGCTGATCAAATGTAATACTCTATGTTTAAGCCTTAGTGCCTTCAAAATAAATGAGTGAATTAGTGAAATTTATTAGTGAAGTGGATAATTGAAGACTACAAGGTTTTCTTACATTTTATTTTATTTATTTAATTTTTACTTGGCATACAGTAAAATTGCATATTTGTAGGGCATAGTTTGGTATTTCAATGTGTATAAAATGTGTGATGACCAAATAAGATAATTAGCCTATTTACCATTTCAGTCTCTTTTGATACTTTAAATTCCCATGCTTGTCTAATATTAGAAATTTCTGGTGTAATAATGTTTAGTTTCCTTTGAGTTATTCCTAGTATAAGCATTATGCCATTCGTTTTCTAGCAGGAAGAGATGAGAAAAAGCTATTTCTTTATAAAAATATTTCAAGTATATGTTGCTCAAATAGAAATAAGGTCATTATTATTCATGGACACACCTCCCTGTGTTTTAATCTTCTTGGAGGCTTTTTGTTAAGTTTCCAGAGCTGCTAAAGACAAGTACTGATGTTTCAGGTCATAGGAAAAATTGCACATTTTAAAAAGTTTTTCCCTCATGAAAGTAGTGTCTTACTTGGTGGAAAAGAACTGTACATCTTGTGGGTGAGGACAGGAGGGGAAAACTGGGGAGAACAAGGGAAGAGGAGATATGGTTCAAAAAGAATTGTACTCATTACCTGACTCATGTAACTGTAACCCTCTGTATATCACCTCTATGATAACAATAAAAATCAATTAAAAAAGAGAAAGTATTATTTTTTAGGAGTAGTTTATAGGATTGACATACAGTTAGTGATTTTTTTAAAAAAATGATAGATTATCTTCCAAGTTCTTACTGAGGTAGAAGGTCACCTATTACTATTATGATGAACTGGACAACATTTTTGGTGTCATTTGTCATTTTTTTTATATGATAAATACTTAATGGTAGTTGAATATTGTTACATTTTGTAGTCTCTCTCGCCTCCTCATTTTTCTTTTTCTTCTTTCTCCTCTTCCTTCTCCCTTTCCTACTCCTTCCCTTCTCCCCTTCTTCCTTTCCCTCCTTCCCTTCCTCCTTTTCTCCTCCCCTTCTTCCTCCTCCACTTCCTTCTCCTCTCCTCCCTCTTCCTCCCCCTCCCCTCCTCTCCTCTCCCTCCCCTTCCTCCTCCTCCTCTCCTCCTCCTCCTCCTCCTCCTCCTCCTCCTCCTCCTCCTCCTCCTCCTCCTCCTCCTCCTCCTCCTCCTCTTCCAACTGTATTATCTAAGACCTTATTGTGCCTTTGGAAAAGCTACTTCTATTACGATTCATTTCATTATTTTAAGGCTATTTATGAAACAGAAAAAAATACAATTTACACTTACATAAAATGCACATTAGAAAATGTGCAAAATAGAACCAAAAGTAAAGCCTTTGTGAACTCTTTTAGTCCATGAATCATAAAGATATATATATATATATATATATATATATATATATATATATATATATATATTCTCCCCATCCTCCTGCCAAAAAAGCTTAATCATGGGAACTTTCTTGTTAGGAATAAAGAAAAATAAATTTGTTCATGGATTCATTTCTGATGATGCTGTCTAAATAAGACCTTTAAACCTTTTGAAGTGTGTGTGTGTGTGTGTGTGTGTTAAGTGGTTTATTTGGCAGCTAGAGTGAAAAATTCCAGTCTACATGCAAAGACTTGATAGACAATGACTATATATACTGCAAGAGCAAGCTTAGAGTATGATTCCATCTAAGTCTGTCACTTTGGATCATAATTAGTATAACTCTATATTGTTTGACTTGTCTTACATCATTTGATTTCAAAGCAAACAAGAAACTTCATCAAAAGAAAATATTAAAGTGCCGAGTCAGCAAGGCCTAAAGCAAATTTCCTATGCCTTCATATCAGGAACATCTCACACAGACAGGTGTTGCAGTAACTTTTAAAACCAAGGTTAAGTAGCTGAGTAAACCTCACAGCAGTCTTAATAAACATTGTGGGGGGAAAAATCATGAGCAGATGTATTAGTTTCATTGAGTGTCTTTAGCAATCAGATAATTTTGGAGCATGCGACATGTAGCATTTAAATAAGGAAGAGGCTGGAAATTGTAGCACTGTTTGTGGTAAGTTGTGGGGCTTGAACTCATGTCCTAGGTGCTGTTTCTGGACTCCTTTTGCTCAAGGCTAGCACTCTACCCCTTGAGCCACAGAACCATTTCTCGTTTTCTGGTGATTAATTGTAGATAAGAGTCTCACAGGCCTTCCTTCCTGGGCTGGCTTTGAACTGTGATCATCAGATCTCAGCCTCCTGAATAGTTAGGATTACAGGCATGAACCATCTGTGCCCCGCTGAAGTTGTAGCACTTTGATTTTTCAAATTACTTTGCAATATTTTTCTTTTCAAAAACGACACAAAAATGTTTCCAGGTAATGGTTGACTCCCTTGGACAGTATCTATTGTTCAGTAGATTGCTGCTCCTGGGTAGAGATTTAACTCTTTTTAAGCAAAGGGCAAACTGCTAAATAATCACATGTTTCTCTTTGAAGACTGGTTTTTGGAAGGACTATGTTCTTTTGGATTCTCCCATACTTGGGGAATTTTCCTTAGGTAATTTCACATAGGTTCATGCTGGGCTTTTTTTTTTTCTTTTTCTTTCATTCTGGGCTTTTGAGAGCTGAGCCTTAGTTTAGTGAAAGAGGTTGAAAAACATCACCTTTAAAAAAATTGTTCAATGAAAGCACAGAAAGATATTTTAAGGGACAGAATGTAAGTAACCTAAGTGGAATTGGGCTAGTTGATAGCACCAATAGGATTAATATTCTTCCAATGTTCAAATGAGGGGCTCACTTTTGATTATGGTGAATAAAGAGCAAATCATCTACAGAAATCTAAAATGGGTAAATGAGAGAAGAGACAAAGGCAATTCCCTTATCTGATAAAGATAAAAATAAAAGCTAGGCGCTTCCTCTCCAATCCCAAACTCCATGTGACTAATTCTTCTGAAGTTGAACCTGGAGTAGGCCTAGTGGCAGCAGGTTATGTATGTATCCAGCTTTCTGGTCTGAGGGGACCTGTTGTTTCAAGGGGAATGGAATGAAACCAATTAATTTCCTTGAGTCCTTAAAGAAAAGCCAATCTAGGACATATCCAAAAACAACTGAAATCGGAATAGAGAAGAAAAAAGCTCATAATAGTGTGCTGTGCAGGCTGACCAAGTGCAGAAGTATTCCCCATTTTCACAAGGGGGAAGAAAGAAAGCAAAGAAGGGAATAAAGAAGGAAGAAGAGGAGGGAGACAGAGAAAGAGAAGAAAGAAAAAGAGAAGAGAAAACATTGTGCTTGTTCTGTACTCAATTTTTGGCTTTCTTCAGAAACTTTCTCAAGTTTTAATATTAAATTTGATGATTCCCCAAAGTAGAAATGTTCTTTGGTAAGTGTCAAGCCTTTTTCATTAAAAAATTCAATAAAAACATGCAAGGAAAGAGTTAAATATAGGAATAATGGCTGACTAGATGATAAAAGATAGGATAAATATATAAATTTATCTAAAGAAGGGAATTTTTTTTTGTTAGTAGGAAGATGTGCAAGAACAGTGCTTTTCAAAACAGGTTATCTACAAACTTACTAGGACCAATTGCTTGATGGACAAAAACTCTATTCAGATAAAAAATATTTTTATCTATAAGGCTTATTCTTGACACATGAAATTTACCTTTTATTTCAGATGGGTGAGAATACAATATATATGTTTTAGAGATCAAGTTATATTTATCTACTTTGGAACTCAAAGACAGACTTGATTGTTAAAATCAAACTCATATTTTGGCTCATGTGAAAGCAAATGATTTACGTGTTTTAGACTTTAACTGAACTACTTACACATGAACTTGAAAGAGATCTTAACTGATTTTGTGCAATGACATTTCACGTGAACGAAGAGCAATCACAAATACAGGCTGGAACATGGAACACTGGGCTACATGTTCAAACAATTGAATTTGAATGTCTGACTGACACTGGAAAAATGCATAGATTTTTGAAAAATAGTTTTAACTTCTTATCTCATAGATTAATGGAGAAGATTAAAATCTAGTGAGTGTGAGAACATTGCAAAATCTATATAAATGATGCAAAGTAGGGTGATGTTCTCCTTGATGTGTGTTCTTTTTTTTTTTTAACATTTTTTTCTTTATTGTCAAAGTGATGTAGAGAGGGGTTACAGTTTCATATGTAAGGCAGTGAGTACATTTCTTATCCAACTTGTTACCTCCTCCCTCATTTCCCCCCTCCCCCTCCTCTTTCCCTCTTCCTCCATGAGTTGTACAGTTGTACACCAAATGGTTTTGTAAGTATTGCTTTTGGAATGGTTTGTCTTTTTATCCTTTGTCTCTCGATTTGGGCATTCCCTTTCCCTTCCCTAGTTCCAATATACATATATACAGCATCCAGGGTACTAAGATCAGGTACAGCGATAGCAGTGGTAAAAACACAGGAAGGGAAAATGAGAGAAAAAAAGAAAAAGAAAAATAATGGGTACTGTGTTACATGGCATATTGAAAACAATTACAACAATGATAAAGTATATTTCTCTTATATTGTGAATCACACTTTCAACTCTATCTCATTTCTTTTAGTTGTACTTAGGTTTTTACAGAATGTTGATTAAAGAAGAATTACATGAGTAGTCATTTATATGATTGAGTTTTTCCTTCTCATTTATTGTATCATTCATTTCTGGCATTAATTGTAGAGTTTTTTTTTAATTTCATTTCATTTTATTGTAAGGGTGATGTCAGAGAGGTTATAGTTACATGAGTAAGGTAATGAGTACATTTCTTGTCGAACATTGTTACCCTCTCCCTTGCTTTCTTCCACTATCTCTTGCCCCCAACTTCCCTCCCCCAAAAGTTGCAAAGTTCATTTCTAACATAGTGTCTTGTATCACTGTTGCATTGGTTCACTCTTTGTCCTTTGTTTCACCATTTTGTTATCCCCTACCTTTCCCCAAATCCGATAATCATATAAACAAGACACAGGGTACAAGACCAAGAACAGTGACAACAGGAGATAGACCAAAGGAAAAAATAAAAAGAAAGAAAAAAGAACTCACCTTCCTTAGGATGGCCATTATGAAGAAAACAAATAGTAACAGATGCTGGTGGGGATGTGACCAAAAGGAATACTGCCGGTGGGAATGTAAACATGCTCAACCCCTCTGAACAGCAGTATGGAGGTTTCTCAAATGGGTAAGTAAGTATAGGGTTCCCCTAAGACCCAGCAATTCCACTCCTGGCCATTTACCCAAACAATCACAAACAAGGCTACGCTGAAGCTACCAGCACAACTATGTTCACTGAAGCATTATTTATTTTAGCTAAGATATAGAACCAACCCAGATGTCCCTCAGTAGATGAGTGGATCAAGAAAATGTGGTACATATACATAATGGAATCCTATGCTTTCATAAGAAAGAATGACATTGCCTCCTTCATAAGAAAATGGAAAATCTTGGAAAAAATCATATTAGGTGAAGTAAGCCAGACCCAAAGAAACATAGACTCCACAGTTTTTCTCATTTGTAATAATTAGTGTATGTTTAGGATAGTACTAATGGAAGATCATAATAACTCAATAGCTATTTACATATGACCATATAAAATGATACTAATTGAAATAAACTTCAAGATATTGAAACAAGAAAGTATTTTTATTTTTTAATGTAGAGAAATTTTGACCCAACAGGTGAGAAGTCTAAATCTCTGAAACCATCATTTTTCCTAGTTTATGATGTTCAGGAATCATGGTTAGAAATAAAATCAAAAGAAGATGGCAGAAGGCTGAGGCGAGCTGAATGCTGTCTTACTGTGCTGTGTCTATGCCATGTGTCCTTTCTCTGCCATGTTTCTTTTCTAATACCCTTTCCTCTTACATAAAAAGGAATGAAACAAAAGGAGTCCAATATGATTTTATAGTGATTTTCCTGCTCTCTTTCTAGTCTAAAACCCATGATGAAATTTAATTGCCATTGTAATGATTTCAAAGTGTGACACCCTTAAGAGATAATCCGATCTTGAGTGTTGCTGTCATAGATGGATAAAGGCTGTTAGGGTAGGAATAGATTAGTTACCATCAAATGGCCTACTTATAAAAGGGGTATTCAGTCCATGCCCTTTACTATTTTATGACATATACAGAGATAGCCCTTCTATTTGCACTTTCCAGCCTCTAGAATTCTAAGCAAAATGAACCTCCATTTCTTATAATGTACTCAGTCTATGGTATTCCATTATAGCAGCAGAAAATGCATTTAAGACAATTACTGATGAGAAAATGAATATTTATGATTATGTATGAGGATATAAGGAGATAACTCTAGAGAAAACATATGCAAGTAATATATCGTGTGTGATGGCAGCCTTTTCAGAAACCTTGGCAGTTGTCCAGGGCTATGGCTTTAAAGTGTGCTTTAGAATTGCCCAGTGATTCCAAAAGAAGTTTTAATCTATGAACAGGATCTCTGATGAGATGTTTTGTATTGATTTTTATCTTTTCATTTGAGCTATGCATGTTGTTTCTTACAGCAATGTTTCTCAATCTTTAATGTGTAAGTCACATGAGACCTTTTCACAATGCAGTCTGATCAGAAGCTCTGAGGAGGTGATGGTCTAGAGAAGAGAATGCAGTGTTTCTTATGAGGTCTGAGAAAATGCCAAAGTTGTCACTTCTGAGGCAGCAATCTGAGTTGCAATCTGACTGTCATTATACAGACACAACCCCATTTATCATGTTCTGAATTAGGATATGCGGGCTTTATCTTAGTGCAAACACAACTATCCTGCAGTAGGAATCATACTTGGAATTTAGAATTCTGATCATTTCCTGGGGTACCAGTATGTGGTACAATATTCTCTTCATGATACTGGGCATCAAGCCAAGGCTCATGCCCCTCTACTGTGTATTGTGTTGCTAAGTTACAGTGTTTGATAAGCGAAGTGCACTGAATTCATTTTTTACTTATATCCCATTTGCTGTGGATTTTGTTGGCACCTATCCCCATTCTAAGCTGAGGAGAATTTGTGATTATTTTTTACCCTTCACTAGTAACGTAAAACTATATTGAAGTTGTGGCTATAAGAATTTTACCTAAGAAAAGATTTCATATTCAGCCATCTTTGAAGTAGAGATGGGACCATTAGGTTTAACTATAGGGATAATTAGGGACAAAGGTAATCATAGCTTAAAGAATCTTGGTGGGTAGGGGAGGGGCGGGTGAGAATGTTGAAAGTGGTGACATTGATCAAAATGCATTGTATTCATAAAGTGCTTTCTTAGATGGCAACTCCTTTGTGCAACTCCCTAAATATAATTAATAAAACATTTAAAATAAAAAAGAATCCTAGTTATAAGTGTGATCAGACTGGACATTTTCTAAGTTCTGTTTTTTTCTGTGTTCCAGAGACTTCCAAGACTTGAAGTGAGAAATCTGGTTCCCATAAGAATATTCCTTCTGCTTCAGCCTCATCATGAGAGGTAATTATCAACATTTGGAAGTGATCTATGTGAAACTCTGTTGTACCCTAGTGGTAGTTTTAATCATTGTCATAAAGATATTATTTATCAGTCCTACCTTTCCTGGAACCAAAGTGATTGCAAAGTCACTGTGGAGAGAATGGTTTGCAGCAGACAAATGCAAAATGGAGGCCAAGATGCTAGCTTGTCATCTGTTTTTAGTTAATCTGTGGCAACTAAAGCATGTTAAGTACCTGTTACAAATACTCTTTCAATGACAAGAAAGTGGGTTGTGTCTAGAGTGAGAATGATAGCCTTTGGGACTGACTTGAATAATTATTGAGATTGACTATGAGAAATTCCTATCCCTAGGTTCATTCTTTGGGGCAGAAATCATTGGTGACTTGGGAAGTCTTAATTATAAAACAGTGGGTTTTTTTTTTTTTTTTAGAGACCTTGTGATCACTCTGTCCATTTCAAGTTTCTTTTCTTTGTATCTCCATTATTCATGGCTGAGAGCTACCTGTCATATTGTACAAATACATTCTGTTTTCATTTATAGTTCCTATATTTTCTAATCTCTTCTGTGGCTTCATTTTCGACACCTCATTTATTTACAAGTGTGTTGGTGTGTTGTCTTGTTCCAAAATATTTGTAGATTTTTCACATGTTTTCTGTTACTGATTTCGAACTGAATTTAATAGTGGACAGACCACACACTGAACATATTTTTAAACTGTTTACATTTATTAAATTTACTGGATACTTCATGAGATCTCTATTTTGGTGGGTATTCCAAGTGTGTTCAAAATGTAAATCTATCTACTTACACATACCAAGAATTGAACTCAGGGTTGTGTGGATGCTCTTCAAGCACTCTACTGCTTGAGCCATGCCCTAATTTGTTTAATAGTTAGAAATTTACTGACTCTCCTTTACTTTTTTGTACAGATGGACATATTTTTAATGCCTACTTTAGCGTTCTTCTGTACAAATCTCATCATATGTGTTGTTTTGTGTGTGTGTGTGTGTGCACACGCGTGTGTTTTGTACTGATTGATTTTGCCCTTGCTCTTTGGCCTGACACTTTTTGACTGGATGTCACATTGTGTGATCTAGTTATTGAATTTCTTTCAATGTTCTGGACTTTATTCTGAAAACAGTAAGTTTAAAGGAAATCAGTGGATCCTGCCCAGTTGAGTCCTTCTAAGGAGGTTGCTTGATGCTCTCACATCAGAGAGGGTACATCTGCCCTTATGGACCACACTCATTCTTATAGGGGATGCTAGCAGAGCCATCTGCAGGCCTCTGGGCTTCTTTCTGGGTAGTGTTTTCTCTCTAGTCATCTGCCATGTGAATTCCTAGATGGATTAATCTCCCTGAATTCTGTATCTATCTACTCAACCCAGGAATACTCATTTCCAGAACCAGTTCTGGAAACTTCCTTAGATAGCAAGATAGATTAATCTTAGGATTCAATGTCCTTTTTGCCCTTGTCTCACAGGTTGTTGTCCTGTGCTTTGTATTGTGCACTATTAGAAATCCATTGATTCTTTTTTAATGTTTTGAAAATGTATTTGATTTGTAAAAATTTAACTTTTATTGTAAAGGTGAGGTATAGAGGGGTTAGAGTTACGAAAGTCAGGTAATGACTACATTTCTTATTGAACAATGTCACTCCTTCCCTAGCTCTCTCCCAGCCTTTTCCTCCTATGCCTACCCACAAGTTGTACAGTTCATTTGTAACATAGCATCTAGTGAGTACTACTGCTGCCTTTGTTCACCCTTTGTTCTATCACTTCTGCCCTCTCTCTTTACCTTTCCAAAGAAATGTAAGTGAACCAAAAAACGAGAAGGAAAAGAGAACAAGAACATCAATAAAACAACAAAAACCCTCTTATTTCTCTTTCCTGGGGTTCATTTATATAAAAGTTATTCCATACAATCAGATGCCCTTCTGTGGATGAATGGATCAAGAAAACATGGTATATATACACAATTCAAATCACCCATCAGAAAGAATGATAATTACGCACATCTCTAGGCATTCACACAGAGCGAGACCAAAGAAGGATATTATTAGGAGAGGATCACAAAGGTGCAATAGTTATGTGTATCTAATCATATAAAATATTGATTCTTACATTCAGCTTTTTTCCCTTAAGTTCCATCATGACTAGAGGCAAAAGTAAAAATGACTTGTTTCTTAGGCTAGATGTAATAAGTCTTTTTCAAGTGGGTTCATATTTGGAAGTGGTCAATCATTTGAATACTATTGCATGTATAAATTTGATTCCTTTAAGTCTTTTGTTGTGATGCATCTTTTCTCAAGGACAATAACCCAGGTCAAATCCAACTGTCTATAGACTTTGTATCTGTATTTTTGCAGTTCATGTCAATGGAAAGAAAAGCCAGGCCATGTAAGTCATAGATTTTTTCAGTGTAAACCTGAAGTCTTAGTTCTACCATCAATGAAGTATTTTTTTTCAATATGTGTCAAAGTCTACATGGTCTTGTTTTATTTTGTTTACAATATTTCCTTTAACCCAATTTCACTAAATGCAATCACACATAATAGTTATTTTTAAAGCAGAGAATAGAAAACGGTTATGTTATAAATTCAATGTTAATGCTTTATGAAATGTTCACATTGAATATTGGGGATTTTAGCATCCTTTTCTTCTGTTTCTGTTTCAGTCTGTTATTATATGCAATAAACTCTTTGATCCCTCATGTCTGAACTCAGGCAAAATGGCAAAGTTCTCTTGAGGTGAATGTTTATTAGGCCATCCAAGGAATTTTTATGGGTCAAGTAACATCAGGGTGGGCCCTGACTGGAACTTAAGTGGGAGGTCTTTTCTGTTCACTAAGGAAGATATGAGCTATGATTTGCTACTTCTCATCCTCCAAGGAACTTTAGTTTATTTACAATATGATCTCATCAGTCACTGTAATGTCTGGCAGGTAATGCTGTTAGAACACAGCTGGCCAATAACATAATTTCTCCTAGATAAATGTGTTGCAACTACAAAATACTTAGTGTCTCCTTGTCCATGGTCAGTTACTGAGTCAGCACAGGGTCAGAAATAGAAAATTCAGTTACTTATATATCTACAATATCTTTGCAGCATAAAGAAAAAGAATTAGCAAATGAGCAACACCCAACACACCAAGTCTTTGTGCTTTCCACTAGATTGCATTAACTTACCTTCATTGGTTTTTGCCTCGAGTTAATTTTACTTATTAGGTCTGTGAAAACCATTGCCACGTCCTTGAGGCTTCTGGACATGCACACCGAAACAGATCAATTATCTGAGATGCCACAGAATGAAAACTATCAGAACAAGCTCCTTGGGAGAAGAAAGGTGTCACATAATTTAAAAGCAATTTATAAAAATCTGCTTTCAGACAGTGTGGTACCTGATATAAGCTTCTTTGAAGGGGGTTTAAACAGAGCTGCCGATATTATGATTACATTTTCCCTTGTTTCATGTCTAGAATAATGGTAAAGCAGCAGAGTTCAAGTATTTTCTCTAATATTGGCAGAACAATGTAAAAATAATGTAATTACTTACAAAGGGACATAATATAGAAAATTACTCTGACTCTGATAGCTCTAGTGTGTAAGCTGAGATTTATTCCCACTGTGATAGTGAAAGCTTTGTTAAAATCTCAATGCTATTTTTTGAGTAGTTACAGGAGTCTAAAGATTTTCATGTAAATGAATATGAAGTATTATGTGAACACCTCCAAAGTTCTCATGTATTGCCACAAAACATGATGAGAAAGCCAGAGAAGTGAATTCAGACAGCCAAAACACCAGGATTTGATTTATGTTTATTTTATTTTAATTTTTTTTATTTTTGTTTTTGTTGCAAAGAAGTCTATTGGGAGCACTGTAAGGAGTAAGGAGACAAAAACTATTAACTAAAATGAGTTCATATAATAAACTTAGGTAAAAATAATGGCATACTTTCAGAAGTAAAGAGGTTATTTATTTAAGCATAACAAGGAAAACTAGTTTTAACTCAGTTAATAGTTAAAATAGTTTAAACTCATAACATAGAAAAAACAAAACAATTCAATCTCAATATGAGTCTAAATGAGTACTGACTTTGATAAAGAGTTAGGCTTTAAATGTTAACTTTTAGATGTTAGCATTAGATGCTAATATTGTGCTATGTGCTAAACTAATCAAGGTAATGCAAGAGAAGAAAGAACACAATTACTATCATGTAAAAATACATATATTTTTCAGAGAGAGAGAGAGATGTGGATCGCCTTTTATGGTGGTTCAGAAAAAGTCATCTATTCTAGTTGGAAGTGACAAGTCCTTGGAAAGGCTTTATTTGGAGCGTTATTTGTAAAAAAATGCTAGAATACAGTCAGGCATATTAAAAGCACACAATATTTGCGATTAGCAAAGTGTTTGATGGGATATATTCTTGGTTCCAATGGTTGTAGTGTGGCTGTACATTTCCTAAATGATTGATACAAAAGAATTTTCCTAATGTTCTTCAGAAATTATGTTAGGATTGGAGCTCAGTCATTAGTTGTAACAAACAGTACCAATTCTTATAGTTACCTGATTTCCTTCCATATTTCACCCACTATTTTTCTAAACTCCTAATTACTGAGATGACTTCCTAAGCAAATCACTTTCATTCAATCTCAGTTTGAGGCTTTGTTTGGGGGAACCAAGGCTAAACATATCACTGCAGGATTCAATAGTCCACAACTTTTGTTTTGAATCATGGTTTTGTCCGCACTGAAAGATTATTTTTTCTCTTCTATTTTTCTTTTTTATCTTGTTAGCTCCAATGTTACAAATTCACCCATTGTTTTCTTATTTCACCTTGAAATATATTTATTTACTTGGGAATCTCAGGGTTAGATAATTTCTATTAAATTTCTATTACATAAAATGAAAATATAGTATCTTAAAATACCCTTCTCTCCACTGGCTTTTTTATTTTCAGAACTCCTGTTGAATGGATGTTCAAAATTTTATGCTAATCTCCATTTATCTTGCATACCCTCTCCTTTTTGTCTGTTTTTTGATCTCTGTTATAGGAAAATTTGTCAACTCTATCTTTAAGACAACTACTTAAGTCTTTGTGTCATTTCGTATCTAGTAATTTAAAATATTAATTTATGTATTTTAAATATATATAAATAATATATTTAAAATAATATATTTTAAAGCTAAGTAATGCAAGCTTACTATATAGCTCCTTTGTGATCTCTTGAAGTGACTAGAATATACAGGTGACTGATTTAATTAAGAAAAATATAGAATACTCAGTCAAAATTGAACTGTAAAAAACAGCAAATAAAATTTGAAATAAGAATATCTCATACATTTTTTTCTAACATACTTATACTAAAAAGTACTTACTACTGTGAAATTCAAATCTAGCTGGTATTACTCCTTTTTTAATCTGATGAGCATAATAACACAGAAATTTAGACATAAAATTAATGTGATGATTTAATGGAAACTGTGCTTCAATTTCTGTGAACTCTTTACTTATTTTTGTGCCCCTAGAAGTCTCTTTATTGTCAAAAATTTCTTGATCATGATACATAATCATTGGATTTAAAAAATGGTCTTCTCTTGAATTATTGCTTTATACATTTAGAATCAGTACAGTTTGTTCATCGTTCATCTTTTCAACCTTTTGGATTTCCTTATTTACTTGGTGATTCTTCTTGATATCTTGAATACTGATGCCCAATGGATGATAGTTTGCATAACTGCTATTTTGAGGCACAGTGTGGGCTTGTTCTCTACAAATGTCCTTCCTTTAGAAGTATATCAATGAGGTACTAAGCCTTCTCAAGTGACCCCTGGTTGATTCTATGTGACTAATGAATGCTTGCATCATATGCGACACTTACACTAGATAGATGTATTAATACATATGTTTCAGAAGCTTTAATAGCTATGAATTTTTTGTTTCCTGTCTAAAAATTATATTTCTTGGTTGGGTACATTTGTGCTTGTATGAATATAAATGTGGCAAGTCACCCAGCAGATTATGCATGCTCTTGTGACACAGAGTGATGGCTGTTCCAAGAGATGCATTATTGTTTTAGTTCCCCTTGAAACGAAGTGTGACCTTGTAAATGGTTGTGGGATATGATGTATTCAACTTTTAGGTGAGACTTTTAAGAAACAATGATCCTCTCTTATATGCCTAGATTGAAGTAATGATGTGAAAGCCCTCAGGGCATCATGGTCACAGTGTGGAAAATGTCTATGCCTCTAAATTGCAGCATGATGAACAGCCTGTAACCAGAGCACACACCTTTGAGAAACAACTTCCAAATGTATTAAGCTATACACATTTGTAGTAAACTTATTATTTCAGTCCAATTTATCCTAAATAATATAATCTCCCTGTTAATATAGCCTTCATATTAAGGCAGTATGTTTTATACAAGTAATTACAAATTCTATTCTAGATAGGATTAATTTCAGTGGTGCTTCAACAATAAAATAAGTACACCAAATATTTTCAGATGATTACTTTTGGATGACCAATTTCCTCTTCTACTGAAAAAAAGTGATTTGCCAAGTAGGAAAAAGTAGGTTGTAAAAATGTTCTCCTTGTCACAAAAACATTGTTTTTTCTTATTTCTCACTGATATGGAATTGGTTTCTCAGGAAAAAATCAAGTTCCTTGCTTTTGTTTCATGTTATCCCTTAAGACCCTGGGTCAGCATTTTGTAAATATTTATGTTACAATTCATCCTGAAGTATAGTGGAAGACAAAGTGGGAAGAAGTATATTATGCAGTTGTGCAATAGATCACAGCCCTTACACAGAAAACATTGTCTGGTTCCAGTTGAAGTAAGTGTGTGTGTGTGTGTGTGTGTGTGTGTGTGTGTGTGTGTGTGTGTGTGTGTGATGTTTATATGTGCTTGTTAAGAGGCAAAAAATTACACAAGGTAGGTAATGGTAGCAAGAACAAAAAAAATTCCCTAAAGATGAGGTTCAGACCACTTTGGAAAGCAGTATGGAGGTTCCTCAAAAGACTAAGCATAGAGCTCCCCTATGACCCAGCAACCCCACTTCTGGCCGTTTACACAAATAATTACAAACAAGGCCACAGTAAGACTGCCAGCACAACCATGTTCATTGGCATTATTTACCATACCTAAAATGTGGAACCAATCCAGATGTCCCTCACTGGGTGAATGGAAGAAGAAGATGTGGAACATATGCACAATGGAGTTCTATGCCTTTGTCAGAAAGAATGACATCCCGTTCGAAAGGAAATGGAGAGATGGAAAAAATTATATTAAGAAAAGCAAGCCAGGTCTAAAGAATTCTAGGTTTCATGGTCTCCTTCATTTGTAATAAGTAGAATGTCTACAATATTCTTAGCAAGGGATCACAATAGCCCAATTGCTAAGTGCATAGGACCACATATATAATGAAGCGTATCAAAATGAACTCCAGGAACTGGAAACAAGAGGTTCTTATTATGTCCTGTATGCAGTTATTTCTGTTTTTTCTTTGTTTTATTTTTCTGTACCCTTTGTCTTATATACAACCTTATCTGATCCATGGAAGGGAAAGGGAATTACAGGAACTGCAGGACAAAGGATGAACTATTGCAACAAAGATACTTACTAGGCACCATGTTGCAAATGAATTTTGCACTTTAGGAAGGAGGGGAGTGGGGAATTGTAAGCAGGAGAAAATGAAGGAGGGGGTAACTGTTTAAAAAGAAATGTACTCATTACCTTACTTATGTAACATTAACCCCATGTTCATCACCTTTACAATAATTTTTTTAAAGGAATGAGGTTCAGAATTCTTGTTGCTTTCTTGGGTATAATCAAAATGTAGGGGAATACTTTTAGTATTTTGTGGAGGTAAATATTATAAAACAGTGATTCCATCAATCATTTGAAATAACTATTATGATGGAAACAAATGTTTCCAGCTATAATTTGAATATGAAATATGCCCAAGAGGTTCACATGTTGACAAGTCCTGGTCCCCAGATCATAGTATTAAAGGTGCAGAGAACCAAAGTTATTCAGTTAATGAAGTATTTTTCTCAAAATGAATAATTATACATAAAATGTCTCTTTATAAAGCAGAGGTGAAAGTAATGGTAAAGGTAGTTTTTGGTCAATACAGTAATCTATAGCCTTTGTTTTAATGTTGTATACATTGTATTTCCTGAAAAAAGGGTAGAGGGAAAAAGTTACATTGTCTTAGTAATTTCTAAAAATTACATTCAAATAAAAATATAATAAATCCAATTTTTAGCATGGCGAGTTTGCAGCACATGGCACATGTAGGCCATTTTAAGCTGTCTGGTTTTGAAATTGTTCAGGTGAGAACTTTAATAATCATTCTGGAGATTAAATAAAGGCAATTATAGTCATGTAATATTTACTATTTTCAAAAACAACTTTCTTTCATCTTAATATAACTCCTGCATGTGTACTTTTATTTACCCTAAGATTATATGTCATAAAATAGGAGGCTAATTGCTAAAAAAATTAAAAAAAAAAAGTGTTGTTGATCTGTAATGCAGCTTCCTTTCTATAATGCCTGCAGCTCACCAAACAAGTTCTAAAATATTCGTTCCATTTACCAGTACAAAAGTAGGCCTTTGTGATGAATACTTTTTTTTTTCTCCATGTATGGTATAAGCAGTTCTATTGTTCTTTTCATTACTTGCATCATCTTTTTCTCCTTTTCCAGATCTCTCAAGTTAACTGCTGGATGTAAATTTATTGACAGAGGTGAAAATATTCGTAGTGTTTTAAAATTTGCATCTTAATTTTTATTGCAATGTTTTTTGAGCATAAAAATGCTAATGTCTCATGTGAATGGGTTGTGGTTATCAGTTTATTTCCTTCGTATATCTGAGGCTAGTCTTATACATTACAAAAGAAAAACAACTGGTTCAGCCATCCCCACTCACTAAGTAAAGGGTCCACATGGCTTTGTCTATGTGTGTGTACTGAGAAGAAACTCTGTGGACTAATGAATCAACACCTAACAGAAATTCCAACTAAGAAGTCATTTTGTAATTAGTCTTTAAACACATTACAATATCTCACTAATTGTTCTATTAAGCATCTATTTCTTTCTCTGGAATTACTTAACATGATGCTGTTATGTCTGGTTTAGTGTGTGCACATGATGCCAAAGGGATTGATGGCAAATAAATTACTTTGTCACTTTCTGTGTTTGGTATCTATTTTCCTTGCAGTCTCTGGCCACTAGTTATCATGAAATGTATTTGTTAGCTTCAAAATATACAAATGCCAAAAACATACTTGAAACTCATATGCATACATAAATAATATAATATATATGCACAAACATATATGTGTACATATAAATGTATACATATATGAAACATATATGATATGTTCGATATTATATAAGATACATATATGATATATATATTTTAGATAAGATCATAGATCACATCAAATAACCTCAAAAGAAAGAGTCCAAAAATAAATTCCACAGTGATTCAAAGACTTTCACCTCAATAGAGTTAAAAGTTAAGGAATATTTACCTACTTTGAAATCCTCCAAGTAGACCTAACACTGAAGGGCAGGAGATCTACCAAGCCTCAATTTGTCTTCAGAAAGTCCCTAATTAAACCAAGGAGTTTTGAGTTCTGACAGGTGCAAAACCAAATCTAATTTTAAAATGATTTTTATCAGCCACACACATAGCTTTTGTTCTGGGGCAGTTTCAATAAGGGCTTCTACAAACTTTCATATTTTAGGATCTTTCTTCTGCTAATGTGTCAGGAAACAGGAAGTTTATTTTCAATCTTACGTTTAAAACAAGGTCAAGCAAGGTTCGCCTCATGTCTTCAATAAAGTGATTGTTTCAAGCTGAATTGTGTATTACTGCTGAGGCATGAGTTTAGCACAGGACTTTTCAACCCTAGAGCCACAAAATTCACAGAATTAGATGGAAACAGCCCTAGTGTTAAGTGAAGAAAACTGAAATTTTAAAAATTAAAAGTGTAGCTGTCTTAGTACCCTGGAAACTGTATATATGTGTATTAGGACTAGGGAAGGGAAAGGGAATACCAAAATTGAGAGACAAAGGATAAAAAGACAAACCATTCCAAAAGCAATACTTAAAAACCATTTGGTGTAAACAACTGTACAACTCATAGGGGGAGCGGGAAAAGGGGAGACAGGGGGAAAATGAGGGAGGAGGTAATAAGTTGGAAAAGAAATGTACTCACTGCATTACATATGAAACTGTAACCCCGCTATACTTCACTTTGACAATAAAGGAAAAAAAGATAAAAAAGAAAAAAAAGTGTAGCTGTTAAATTTTGCTCTTAAGGAGCAGGGCAGTCAAACACACCCACCCACCCACCCACACACACACACACATACACACACACACACACACACACACACACACACACACACCCTCAAGATTGACTCCTTAATATCCTCTTAAACAACAAAAGTGATTCTGTTTATGTTAGGGGGAAAAAAAAAGCTCAGTCGAAAGGTCATTATGTTGTGTCTGCAGCTCTCACTCCTAATATGTGAGTCTCATTTATAAGTAGAGGGAAAAATCAATAACCCTTTTAAGTCGCCTTGGATTCCAAGTGAAAATGCTTTAACCCACTGCACTGTGCTGACTTAGAGCCACTGTGAGATATTATGCAATGTTGTTTCACCAAGGATCCCAGCTCTTCTCAATACCTTTTAATTATGCCGTTGAGCCTGCCTTTGCTGGTGAAGAAAATAAATGCTGTCACTCTGTTTTCTGAAAAATTTAACTCTTACATTGTTCACTTGGTTTCATCATATTCTTGAAAGTGAAGCTTGCTTTTACATCAGCTACTTCGAAACTTGAAGTAGTTTAAGAAACAAGTCTATCAACGTAAGAATGACAATGTTTAACTTTGATTTAATTCTTTTCAGTAATATTTACTAAGTGACTTCTGCATATAAGCCCTGATGAACTAACTGAGCAGCTGAAAAGAAACGAACAAGAAAGGTTTTATGGTTTCAAGAAGCCTTGGTCAGGGCTGGGGATATGGCCTAGTGGCAAGAGAGCTTGCCTCATATACATGAGGCCCTGGGTTGGGCCAGAAGTGGCGGTGTGGCTCAAGTGGCAGAGTGCAAGCCTTGAGCAAAAAGGAAGCCAGGGACAGTGCTCAGGCCCTGAGTTCAAGCCCCAGGACTGGCCAAAAAAAATAAAAAAAAAAATAAAAGAAGCCTTGGTCAACACAGGGGGTGGGGGTAGGGGTGGGGGCAGAGTTTAAGAATTAGCTCACTCCTGTAATCCTAACTACTTGGGACACTAAAAATGAGAGGATCTCTGATTGAGTCCTGGGTAGCAAAGCTCAGGAGAACCTGTGAGCTCATGTGGGTGCATGGTTAGTGATAGCTCCTCTACTTCCTGGCTTTCTCTAATTGAATGAGACAAGACACTACTATGAGCTGTACTGTGGGTTATGCAAACAGAGAAGGCATCACCAACATCTTCAAAAGGATTGCAATCTAGAACTGAGGTTAACCAACAACGAATAGGCCGATAAAGACAGCGGTGAGGTATTCACTGGTTGGAAAGGGTCGAGATGAGGGAACTCAAGACAGTATTCTTTGGAGGAGAAGGTACAAGAGTCATGGGAATACAGTGCGAGACAGGATGGAGTGTTTTAGAGCAAATTGAAAAACTCTTGTTTATGACCAACTTAAGAATTAGCCGCCGCCGCTGCCTCCTCCTCTTCCTCCTCCTCCTCCTCCCCCTCCCCCTTCCCTTCCCCTCCCCCTCCCCCTCCCCTCCTCCTTCCCTCCCCCTTCTCCTCCTCTTCCTTCCCTCTTCCTCTTCCCCCTCCTCCTCCCTCCCCCACTCTAGTTTTCTAGGAAACGCAATTGGCCTCTGTGGAGTAAATTCTTTCTCTGTAATGCTAAGGTGTAGACCCTTGAAAATTCTTTTCCTAAACTTTGATTTTCTCTTATGTCTGTCTGTCATCTTCAAATCATCTTATATCTGTACATATGTATAATCACATACTGTATATGGTGTATTAGTGTTTAACATTTAATCTTGTCCTGTAAATATTGTAATAAATACATACTCCTCTACTTGTTTGTGTTTATGTGTCTAACTCTCTGTCATCTTAGATGTCTATCAGCATGGACAAGAAAGACTCAATAGGGGTTGGGGATATGGCCTAGTGGCAAGAGAGCTTGCCTCGTGTACATGAGGCCCTGGGTTCCATTCCCCAGCACCACATATGCAGAAAACGACCAGAAGTGGCGCTGTGGCTCAAGTGGCAGAGTGCTAGCCTTGAGCAATAAGAAGCCAGAAACAGTGCTCAGGCCCTGAGTTCAAGGCCCAGGACTGGCCAAAAAAAAAAAAAAAAAAAAAAAGAAAGACTCAATACATGATAATGATGTAAAAAATGTTTTTTTTTTTCCTTTGCAGCTTCTACTGAAGTGATAAGACTTTCCTGAAACAACATTTAGTGTTTCTTTTACAAACAAATCCATGGGTTTTGTAAGAAATTCATGAATTTTTTTTTATTCATCCCATATCCTTTTCAGGCTTGCTCATTGCCAAGAGAAATATGATTAGGGCAGTTTGGGGAAGAGTTCTGGACAAGACTAAAGCACCATAGCTACACCTTGCATTGGATTCAAAAGAAAAAATAGAAAAAAGTGTAGAGTTAAAAAAATACTATTATTATTATCTTTAAGTAGTTTTACGTGGGGCTTCATTCCAACTTTGTGAAATTCTTAAGAGTGCAAAATATCTCTTAAACTCTTTTTTAAAATTATCTCTTAAACTCTTGTCAAGTGATAACTTAGGATTTCAAAAATACCCCAGCCCTCAAAGGTATTGATAACCATAAGTTAAATTTAGTTCCAAAGCTTTGGTTACAAAAAAAGAAATCCAAGTCCTAAAAATTTTATAAAACCCAGTGGCAATACTAAAGCTGCTATTGAAAAAACATGTAAATAGATCTATTCCCTGTACGTTCACTTTGTGCTTCAAATAGCTCAAGATTTAGTAGACTTTGGGATTATTTCCCCTTCTCCTTGCTTGAAGTATTAAGTGTTTTGAGTGACTATGCTTATGATGGTTCTACAAGAATAATTTTTGTTGAGTCTCCTTCCTTCATCCCAGTATGGAACACATCTGAATTGACTGCATGCTTTCAAGTCAATAGGAATGCTATATTTTCAAATATATGTGATTTGAAATTTTTGGCAGTTTTTTAAGAAAACAAACATTAATGAAGTTGGTTAATTCAAGTAATGAGCATTAAGAATATCTTCTTGTACATATGCATATTTTCTTCAGAGGAACTGTAAAGTTCACAACTGCACTACAATGTGTGGATGGCCTAGCCAATGCCTGGCAGGTGTTCAGCTCCTGTAAGGGCCATGTTTTATCTTGGCATTTTTATGTTCCTTCTTTTGTACATGCTAATGTTCAATTTTCATCTTGGTGATCAGTCACAAATATTTCATCAACTTTGATGGTGGCATTTTAGATACTAAATAGTGAAACCTAATACAGTGTCAATTTTTCATACCCAAGGAATGTATTATCAATAATCATCTCACAATATAGGGTACCAACACATCTAATTTCAGAGAGTCTAACAAGTATATCTTTTGAATTTGAATTTTTTTGGCATTTGTGCATGTATTATATGGGATGAGTAAGTAGATCATTCTAGATTTAAGTTGGTATAGAAAATGCCCTCATATGTTTTCATGCTGAAAGTTCAATAGTAAAAATGTACACATAATATTCAAAGGTAAATGACTTCAAGAGTTAATACACAATTATAAGATTGTGTAGTCATAAAAGGACAAATAACTCCAATAACTCCATGTAAAGGATGAAAAAATTTCATATGATTAAAGGAATTTAAGATTATTTTTATTTTGAAATATCTATTATAATTTGGACAATAATTTGAATATGAACCTTACAAGAAAAACTTGGTTAGTTTGTCTCATCTTGTACAAATGAAGTTTAAGCATTGCCAAGTGAATCATATTTAATGTCAAGATCTATGCAAAAAGCATATAGTTTCAAATTTATGGGAGCAAAGGTTTTAAGAAAGTGTTTGTGGAAATCATTTCTATAAACTTCTCAGCATTTCCAGTAGTGATAAAATATCTTCCTGAGGACTGGCCATAAGAAAACATGAGAGAAAGAGCTTTCTAAAATTGGATTTTGTTTTCCACAAAATGATTACTAACACTCTTAAAATTCTTATAATTACACCTTGTATTTGGTATAAGGAAAGGTGGGCTAATCTTGTTTTGCTTTATTTTTAACTCAATAGCAGGATGAAATAAAAATGAATTCCATGTTTCTATCTTTCTTATTGTTACGGATTCCTGAGTATTACACTGTTAACTTCAGATCCATGAGACTCTGATCTCCAATTAACCAGCAGAAAACCGGAAGTGGCACAGTGGTAGAGTGCTAGCCTTGAGGGAAAAAGCTCAGAGACAGCGTCCAGGTCCTGAAATGAAGCCCAACGACCAACAAAAACAAAATAAACAAAACAAAAACATTTCCAAAATGGAGAATTTTATAGAGAGTGCCACAAATTTGTCATTGGCAATGGAAAAATATGAGATTGTTTTGTTTACACACAGTTTATTCACAGAATAATGAATACCATCCTGTAGTATAAGCAGATACCTGGCATTATGCTCAAGACTAGCTACATGACATACAAGAGATACCCAAATGCTTTCTGAAGAGTTTTTCTATACAGGCTTTACATTGTTGTTTTAAAATAGAAGGCCTTTTCAACAAAGAAACTTTAAACTATGCCTTGTAGATAACGTGAAAATAATAGGAGATAATGGTTTCTCAGATAGTACAATAGCTGGAACTTGCCCGTGAAATAACAAAACTATAGGATATTTCTTTTGCCATAAGTGTGAGCTTACCAATCTTTTTCAGAGATGATGCTAAAACTGCTGTGTAGGCAAGGAAAGCCAAGTTACAAAGAAAAGTTAATTTTGTTATCTTGAAATCCAATTACACTTTTCTCATTACAGAATTCGAGATGTAAAACACAAGGGCTTGCATGGAGTCTCATGTTCATAAAAAAACCCAACCATCATAAACATAAGAAACAAAATTTTAAATGCAAGATATATATATATATATATATATATTATCACAACCTCATATTATGCAGCATATATTCAAGCATTGGAGTCATTCTACAGCTTGGCTATAAGTTAATTTTTTTTATAACTTATTTAACTGAAATGTGTTTCTTATATTATTTACTCATTTAAAGCAGATGCTTTATGGTTTTTAGTGTAGTTACAGAATTTTGGATTGATCAATTTTAGGACTTTTTAAAAAATCATTCCTGGGGTTTGAACTCAGGGCTTAGGTGCTGTTCCTGAGCTCTTTTGCTCAAGACTAGCACTCTACCATTTTGAGCCACAGTGCTACTTCCAGTTTTCTAGTGGTTATTGGAGCTAAGAGTCTCATCGACTATCCTGCCTGGACTGTACTTGAACTTTTAGGACATTTTAATAACCACAACAAGAAATCTCATACTCTGTAAATGTTAACTCTAAGTGTCCATCCTCTCTCTGTCTCACTTCAGGCAACCAGTAGTCTTTCTGTCCCTGTAGCATTGAAGATTGTGGACATTTTACAAAATGGAATCTTACTGCTAGTAGTTCTTTGCAATTAACTTATTTTTATTATGTTTCCATTTCTATGCTGCAGCATGGCTTCTTGCATACTCCTTTATTAACAAGTAATATTGCACTGTATGCAAACAGCATCATTTTGTTGTCCTACGATTGGTCTGTGAATGGTTGCATTGTTTCCTCTCTTTGGCTTCTGCTTCTAATGCTGCTATGAACATTTGTTTACACGTTTTTATGGGGACATATGTTTTTGTTTTTCTTAGTTGTATACCTAAAAATGGAATTGTTGATCAGATGGCAATTCAATGTTTAACATTTGAGAAGCTGTCAAAATATTTTCAAAGTGGTGGCACCATTCTCCAATCCCTTAGCAAGGCAGAAGGATTACAACTTTTCCACCAATGCTCATTAATGTCTGTCTTGATTTAACCATTATAGTAGGCATGAAGGGGAATTTTATTGTGGTTTTCATTTGCATTTAAATTATGAAAAATGTTGTTGAACACCTTTTGACATGCTTATTGTCTATATTCTTTGGAGAATTATACATATTCGAATGCCTTGCTCATTATTTTAATTGGCTCATTTGTTTGTGTATTGTTGAATTGTAGACACTCTTTGTATGTTCTGGATGAAAATCTCTTACTAGGATATGGCCTAGTGGCAAGAGTGCTTGCCTCATGTACATGAAGCCCTGGGTTCAATTCCCCAGCACCACACATACAGAAAATGGCCAGAAGTAGCGCTGTGGCTCAAGTGGCACAGTGCTAGCCTTGAGCAAAAAGAAGCCAGGGACAGTGCTCAGGCCGAGTCCAAGCTGCAGGACTGGCAAAAAAAAACAAAAACAAAAAAACCCCCAAAAAACCCAAAACAAAACAACAACTAAAAAACTCCCCAAAAAACAAAAAGAAAATCTCTTACTAGATAAATTATTTGCAAACATCGTCTTATATGTTGTAAGTTATCTTTTCAGATTATTGTTTATGTCTTCTGGTACACAGTTTTTAGTGTTTGGTATTCATGCTTCTGATTCTTAAAGTATTTAATCAATGTTTACTTCTACATTCTCTTCTAAGAGTTTTAGAGTTCCTTACATTTCTGTCAACAGTTCCTTTTGAATTGGTCTCATACATTGGCCTCATACATGAGGTAGGCATTGAATGTTCTGATTTGCATTTGGTTACCTAGTTTTCTCAGTATCAATAGTTTCAGGATGATGTCTTGGTACTTGATAAGTTAATGGTTAAAATGAGTTTATTTCTGGAGTACACACACTACTAAAGTATATACACATATGCCAAACCCTGCTGCTTATTTTTACTTTGTAGTAAGTTGCAAGGAAGGAAGGAAGAATGTTTCTTTTTTCAAGATTGCCTCTGTTAAGTCCTTACATGATCATTTTTTTAGAAAAAAAATTCAGGTGAAACTTTAATAAGGATTTCATAGAATCTGCATGCAATTTTCGTGGTAGTTGTATTGATGTATGGGATTTTTAACACTAATATAGTAATGTAAATAAACCTGTAGGTGAGTTTGTGTACATCCAAAAACAACAATACAGTGACAATAAGGAATAAACCTAGTCCCCAGATTTTGATTTTGAAATCCCTTTACCAATAAGACAAATCAATTTTCTAGAAAAAGTGGGTTTTGAAATATTAGGGATTATCTTCTACTTCCCAGAATGTACCTCTGTAGAAAATGTATGAAAATTGGAAGAGCGGTGCTTCTCCTAAGAACAATCAAAGACAGACTTTCAAAAAGTAAGTGAGTCCTACTTAAAGAATTGGAACAAAAAGATTTAACAGACTGAAGTAGTGAGTTGAAAAAATCAAATATTGGTAAGCAAAAATCCTTGGTATCTCTAACCAATATCCTCCCTCAATAAGTTGCCATCAAATCAAGATATTAGAACCATAGAATGGTTCTGAGAATGAGAAAAAAGTTAAGAGCAATTGAGACCTTCACAGCTAGAATCAGAAATAAAATGAAGTTAAAGCAAATATGTGTTATTTCTTGAGTACTCAGATTTCTTGACTGGGATTCATTGCCACTGCATATAGAAATGCTAAGGTGACACAGAATTTCAGTATTTATACACAACCTCAATGCCCTTAACACTTGTAATGAAGACTTTTTTTTCAAGCAGAGTTGATATGTCACTACTTGCTTTGGTAATAGACTGAGGTAACATAAAGATAGATTTAACCTTTAATTCTTTCAAGTATGATTTGCAAATGAAACCTCTTCTTAGGATGGCTTTTCATGTTTGCTTCCTAATTTAAGCAATTACCTCTCAAGGGAGGATGACTAGTTTCTGACATCACCTTGATTAGTGCTCCTTGTAGCAGATCTGCCTTGCCTCTGTCCGCGTCAGGAAAGAATGAGGGGTTGTAGAATCTATTTTGGTCAAAGCTTCTCATTTGCTTTGCTTGTCACTGCAGGCTATATTGGCTCTCCTCATTGCTGACTCCTTCTTATACTGCATAGTGCATGCATAACATGTTCAGCAGTTATAGAATTTAAATCACAAAACAACATAGAAGTGGGTGCTTGACTCATCTTGCTTTTACATAAGGTTTCAGACCAAGTTCCCTGCTGGTCTAAGGGTTCACTTTGCTTCCCACAAGCTCCCTTCCTCTGTCATGCAGTTCCCTTATTGGGAAGATGATTTGCTTGTCTGTGCTCCAGCTGCCCTTTAACCTCCCCTGCCAGAGGTTGGGAAAGGACAGTCTAGATCTTTTCCAGGTGAATGATTTCTTCTCTTTCTTGCTTCTCTCCTCACCATGAATACAGCACTAAACTCACTCTTTATTTGGATCATAATTACTTGGGGAAAACACAAATAGGAGAAGGCAAATTTTAAAGCCTTCAAGAAAGAAACATGATTTTATGATATAAAAGAGGAATGACTTGGTGAAATTTTTTTAAAAAAATGACTTTGCTAAAGAGAAGATGTCAAGTGAAGAACTAAAGAAACACAGACACACTTGTACAAATTCAAGGGTGTAGAGCAGGGACCAGACAAATGATTCCATAAAGTTCTTAATAGTCAATATTTTTTCCTTTGTGTCTCATAAGTCACAATTGCAACTAGTAAACTCTACCAGTGTAATACAAATGCAGCCAATTACAATAAATGAATGAATTTTGTCGGTGTGTTTCAATATTTATTTATTCATTCATTCATTCATTCATTCATTCATTCATTTATTGGTGAGCAAAATTTGATTCCGGAAATAGTTTGTTGATCCCTGGGATGAAGATCTTTCTAAAGAGCAAAAGAAAGGTTGTTATTTTCCCCCCAGTCCTGAGGCTTGAACTCAAGACCTGTCTACTGTTCCTGAGTTTTTTCTGCTTGAGGTTAATGCTCTACCCTTGAGTCACAGCTCCACTTCTGGCTTATTTTAGCACTTTATTGGGGTTAATGGTCTCATGTACTTTCCTGCCCAGGCTGACCTTGAACTGTGATCCTCAGATTTCAGTCTCCCGAGCAGCTAGGATTATGGGCATGAACCATTGGCATATCCAGTCCAAATGACTTTTTTATCTGAATTATTTCAATCTTTCTTTAAGCAGTTTTAAATTCTTCTCTGTCATCTGAATCAATTCCCAGCTTCTCAGTGGAAATTTGTATTATAAATCCTATAGATAATTCATATCCTCTTTGCTTAAACCTATGTTAGCCTCCCTTTTCCTGCCCTCTCCTCCTTTCTTTTCTCTTCCTTTCCCCTTTCCGCTTCCCTTCTTTTTCTCCCTCCCTCCCTCCTGCTTCTCCTTCCTTCCTTCCATTTTCCTTCCTTCTTCTCCTCCTTCTCCTAAGCCGCCCTCCCTCCCTTCCTCCTTCCTTCCTTCCTTCTTTTTCTTTGGCTCTTTTACTCTATTGAGGCTTGAACTAAGAATCGCAGGCTTGCTAGACAGATGCTAAACTAATTTTCTAATCTAAGTCAAGAATCCTGATCTATGCACATTCAAAATTACATAATTTTAGCAGAAACTTAACTTCTAAATTTAAACTTTGTGTGTTTGTTTATGCTTAATCAATATCTGAGTGTTTTCAAGTTTAATTGCCTATTAGTTACTTTGGAGGGAGAGAGATCTCTGAGGATCTCTTATTGCTACACTTGTAAGCAAGGGGTTACACAAGTTGTCTGCGTTTTCTTTTCATGGACTTATGTATAGCAAATAACCTTGCAAGATAGAAATAGAGTCTTCTCTCTAAAGAAGAAGGCATACTGGTGCACTGTCAAATATAATAAAGATAATATCTCCCTGCAGGGTAAACGATGAACAGATTTCCTTACAGCTCATGGTAAACAACTGGAGATATTTGACTGGCTTTCAGAATTGAGACACAAATCCATTGTTCATGCAGCATCCCCTCGGGCCCACCTGTATCATTGCCTGATTTTAAAAGGCCAACATAAACAAGAAGTTTTTGCTGACCAATGTGACAAAAGTCATCAAGCCTTAGTTTCTGGCTGGAGAGTCTCATGTCTACTGCCAGCATCCAGGAAACTGGGAGGCTAGCTTGCTGGTTTACCAATAGTCTAACATCTCAGAACCTTCATAATTTAAATTTTTATTTTTGGGCTAACATTTCTTGAACACTGTGGTGGTAAACAATTGTCATGCATTTTCTAATTTAGGTCTTGTAACCTTGTAAGTTAGCTGCTTATATTACCTATCTCAACTTCATTCTCTTTTGCCTCAGAAATATTCAGTCCACATTGCTCTCTTTTGGCTGCTGGTGCTTCTCGAGAGTCAATCATCGTAATTCCTTCTGTTGAAAACAGAATTTCTTTTCTTGGCTTAGTTTGAGAAAAAATAGAAGGAAGAATTCTAATTAACTTGATTTGGTATGAACAAATAAATCATAAATGTGTTGGGGAGGGGTGAGAACTCGTGTTATGTAAGAACATCTCAGGCTTTTTACTCAACACTAGAATTTAATGGACTTATGTTGTCTAAGAAAGCACCAAGGAATCACTGAAAAGAAATTCGGAATTTGTTCATAGCCTCGTAAAATCATAAGAAAGTAGTAATTTATGATGCTCAATCAACACCAAAGAATCAGTAACCAACAAAATCTAACATTGCCTTTGGATGCTCACAAAGAAAGTGCTGAAATGTCACCTCACTCCACCAACAAGAACACAGACAACATCACATGCTAGAGGGCCTAGGGCAAAGTTGCTCTTTTACTCTGTTGCTGGATTGTAATCGAGGGTAACCACATTGCATATCGGTGTGGAGGTTCTGCAAAAACCAAAAACTAAAACTACCACCTGATTCAGTGATATCACTCTTGGACATATATCTAAAAGAAAGATAAATCAAGACACAATGGAGGCATCTATCTGCACACCCATGTTCATTGCCGTTCCATTCGCAATAGTAAAGCTAGGGAGATAGCCCATTTCCTACAACTGGTGAATAGATAAAGAAAATGTGGTATATCTATACAACCACAATTAAGAATGAAATTATGTCATTTGCAAGGAATTGGATGGAACTGGAGAACATTGTGTTAAGAGAAATAAGCCAGTTTCTGAATGAAAGACAATTGCTGCATGTTTTCTCTCATATATGTAAGATCTAAGAGATTACATGTATGTGTTTATGTATAACATGCTTTTTATATAACCTGTTTGTGAATATGGGTCTATTTGAGGAATTGGCAGAGGGGGAAAGAGAAAGAGAAGGATGGAGAGTGAACAATATTGGAATACATTGCATCTGTGTATAAAGATAGCATAAAGCAACTGAAGGCTGTTTAATAATAGGGAATGAGGGATATGGAGAAAGAATAAGTGAAGGGGTCAATCTATATAAAGTCAATATATGCATGTGTGAAATAATTCCATGGTGGAATCCGTTTGAACAAATAACATGCACTTAAAATAACAAATAACAGAAATGTAAAACCAGTCCTGTCTGAGGTGTATACTAAGTAGTGGGAGGGAGGAGAGGATGAATAGAGAAGATGAAATAGGTTGAATATGGTAGAAATGCTTTAGGTGCATGTAAAATGGAACAATGAAAGTAGTTACAACAGTGATATAACAGTCGTTTCCATAACATGGAGTTCATTTCACTTACCATCATCATTTGTGTTCATAAGGTCATAGCTATTAGGCTCTTGTGATTCTCTGCTGTGACTAGCCTAAGCCTGTGCTAATTATTCCCTATGAGGGAAACCGTAGAGTCCATGTTTCTTTGGGTCTGGCTCACTTCACTTATTATAATTTTTTCCAAGTCCTTCCATTTCCTTATGAATGGGGCAAAGTCATTCTTTCTGATAAAGGCATAGAATTCCATTGTGTATATGTACCACTTTTTCCTGATTCACTCATCTACTGAGGGGTATCTGGGTTGCAATATTCCATATTTTAGCAATGACAAATTGTGCTGTGATGAACATTGTTGTGCTGGTGACTTTAGTGTGTTCTTGTTTGTAATCTTTTGAGTAGATGATACCCAAAAGTGGGGCTGCTGGGTCATAGGGAGCTCTATGTTTAACCTTCTGAGGAATCTCCATACCACTTTCCAGAGTGGCTGAACCAGTTTACATTCCCACCAACAATGAAGTAGGGTTCCCTTTTGGCCACATCACCTCCAACATTTGTTATTGTTAGTTTTCCTGATAATGGACATTCTTACTGGGGTGAGGTGGAATCTCAATGTTATTTTGACCTGCATTTCTTTTATAGCCATGATGTAGAGCACTTTTTCACATGCCTCTTGGCCATTCTCATTTCCTCTTCAGAGAAGTCTCTTTTTAAATCTTTAGCCCACTTGTTGAGGAGGCTGTTGGTTCTTTGAGATTTTGTTTTGGAGGAATTTTGTATTCCCTTCCTGTGGTTGTCCCTGTGCTATCACTGTATCTTATCTGAGTACCCTGGATACTGTATATACTTGTATGAGAACTAGGGAAGTGAAAGGGAATATCAAAATTGAGAGACATCGGCTAAAAAGATAAATGATTCCAAAAGCAATACTTGCAAAACCATTTGGTGTAAACCAACTGAACATCTCATGGGGGGAGAGGGAGAAGGGAGGGGAATGAGAGAGGAGGTAAAAAATTGTACAAGAAATGTACCCACTGCCTTACGCATGAAACTGTAACCCCTCTGCACATCACTTTGACAATAAATAATTATTTTAAGAAATGGAACAATGAAACTAGTTGAGATTGGTTTAGGAAGCAGAAGAGATAAGAAAGTAATGAAGTGGGTGAATTTGATCAATGTACATGGCATACATACATGGACAACGCAAAATGAAATCTTCTACAATTCACTGATGCTAATTAAAAAGAAAAGGAGATGGTAAATACTTGGGCACTGGAAAAGTTTGAATGGTCTCTTGTCGGGCTCAATCTCCACGTCTCCCCTGGGGAGATGCTGAGCCTCCAATTGTGAGGGACAGTTGGCTCTGCATCTCCTGCCAGCAGGAGGGGTAGAGCATGTCCCTGTCGGGCTAAGCTGAGCTGAGGTAGGGCTGCTGAAACCCCTGGTCCCAATCCCTCTTACATTTAAGAGCAGACACTGGACACGAAGATGTCGGGGAGCTGGTCACATGGACTACCAGCCTTCAAAGGATTTTATTCAAGGCAGGGGTTTATATAACAGTAATGGCGGGCAGGAAGAGGAGGGACTAACTGGGTATTAATGATTGGCTAGTGAACTGTCCATCATGGTGATGTCATGGAACTTCCTCTATGGGCGGAGACCACAGCCTCCCAAGGACCGGGCCTCTGGGGTCTCCGGTGCCATGGTGGCACACACGTGCCCGCCGCTGAGGGGCGGGGGGGCTGGCCTGGCTTCTCTTCTGGTTGAAGCCGGAAGGGTTGGGATGGGCTAGCCGGGCCGTCCCCTCTTAAAGGCATAGCCATTCCCTACATCCTCTGCCTTCCCTTTTAAATGTTGCTAAAGTACTCCTTAGAAACCGTAGGACAGTTTCAGCAACTGTCTTTGCTTTTAATTAGTGTAACTATCAGTTATGAAATTTTAGAAAGTCCTGTCATTTTCCACAAACTGCTGGACCTGATTCAAAAAGCAGGAAGAAGAATAAAATATGGAATAAAATATTGAAAAAATATAATTTTAGTTTGTTAGATCTGCTATAAACAGTGTTAACTTATTTTTTCATGGTTATGGGCAATAAGTTTAAGGTCAAGATGTTTATTATTATTATATCAAAACATCAACACATATAGGTAATTCCTTTTGTTGGTGAAATATGGGGAAATGCCGATAGGTCTATCAGGAATACTATTCAGTTTTACTCTTACTTATGGATGATAATAGCGATAATATGTTATTTCTCAATTGCAGCCACATAGCCGGTACTTGTGTTCCTAAATACCTGATATTCTGTTTTTATTTGATAAGTTATGGTAAGATAAAACTTAAGACTATTTTTTTGAACTGTGATATAATCGGATGTTAATGACATTTTCTATTCTTTTTTCTTCCTTTTCTTTTTCTTTTCTTTTTTGGTGCTGCACTGGAAGCTTAAACTCACAAACTCATTTGGGTTTCTCCCTCAAGCCTGGCACTCACCACTAAAGCTATACTTCCAATTTACTTTCTTTAGTTTTTTTCTCTCCTAACATTACATTCTAAGTGAATTCATTTATTTCTTTTTTTCTAATTTTGCTTCTTCCTATTAAAACTGACTTGAAACAATTAACCACAGGTTGACTATATCCTCTGTAGGTGTTTCTGCTTAATTTCAGTCCAAACTCATTCCCTTTGTACAATAATGCTTCTCATTTTTGTGAATTTACACTCGTATAGCCTCAGTATAAAACATTTCTAAACTGATTAAATAGTTAATGCATTTAAAAATGAGTGAACAATGTCAATTTACTAAAGATGATTATAACAACTTATAACTTGGTGATAATAACCATTAATCAAATGAACACTTAATGGTTATTTATTCTCTTTTCACTAAGCAAATTTTTGGGTATAGTTTACTTCTTTGTGGTAATTTGTTTTCTGGCAGAGAATATTCTCATGGGGGTTTAAGCCTCTCCAACTTTTGGCAATTACCCTTAGATATTGAGTTCGAATACATTTTTTGTCCATTATTTTCTTTTTAGTTTTGGTTATAGTGGAAGCCTTAGATATAGATAAGAAACAAAGCAGGTTAGGGAGTCATCCATATTTGTTCTAGTTACTCCTTCTGTGTCTCTGCCTTATTCTGGATCTTCACTGAAAGTAGCTATTTCTTTCATGGTGTCTCATCTGTAATACTCTTCATTTTGGGATTTTGAAAACAATTCCATGTACCTGTCTACCATTCCTACCCATATCTATTAAAGAGAACAATTACTACCAGGCTTGGAATAATGTAGTATCCATCCTGAATATCCACTACAATTATTCCAGTTTAAATGTAACTTCTTGGAATGACTTTTATATTTCAGTTTGCTCCATTTGGTTTTGACTAATGTAATCATTGATCTCAGAAATGACCCCAGGAAACAGTCCCTTGAACTATAATTCTAGGATGAAATCACTTAATATAAAGCAAATGAATTGCTTTCTATTAGTGAGGGTAGGTCAAGGTCAATCCATAGCAAAGAGCACATTATAATTAGTCAAATAAGGTCATTAGATAGAATAGAGGGAGATCAAGTATCTTTGGTGCTTATTACCTAGAACAGCAAAAGCTATTATCAGATAGTTGGGTTTCCTAGATTTGTTTACAGTTCTCAAGGTATGTGTACACAAAAAAAGGATTTTCTACTAATGGAAAATTATGAGTACCTGTAGAGCTGTTGCTTATTTGGAAGGATTCCTCCATCTCATTAATTCTCAGGAAATACAAGACTAAAGATTAGTCAAGTTTTGTTGCAAGGATTGATTAATTACTTGAACTTGCCATGAATCTCACTCTAAGATAAAGAGTAGAGTGGGAATAGAATAGCATTTTTTTTTCCATTCCTGGGGCTTGGACTCAGGGCCTGAGCACTGTCCCTGGCTTCTTTTTGCTCAAGGCTAGCACTCTGCCACTTGAGCCACAGCGCCACTTCTGGCCATTTTCTGTGTATGTGGTGCTGGGGAATCGAACCCAGGGCCTCATGTATGTGAGGCAGGCACTCTTGCCACTAGGCCATATCTCCAGCCCAAAGAATAGCATTTTTAAGAATGGAAAAATCTATGTAGTAGCAACAAAATTGTAATTATCTTGATTTACTCAAGGCCTTTTGATACCTGCTTACATTTGGTTCCTGATCTTGGATACTGCTTCTCAAGTTTTGTTGTATTAATTACCTAAGAGTCCTATTAAAACTGAACTTCAGATTCAGTAGATGTGAGTAGTAAGATAGGATGTGTATTGTAATCTTAAACATACATTGAATGCTGTGCTAACTGAAAATGGTGAATAAAAAATAGTGAATATTGTAAATTTCCTACCCAGGACTAGGCCTGTTAGAGAATCAGAGAAAAGTGGTTGTATGCCAATGCCATGTTAATGAATGCTTTTGGGTTGTGTGATAAGATAGTCCTTAACTATAACACAACGCATTTGACTCAATGTAGTGAAGGAGACTTATAGCTTGGTAATATCTTTGGATTTTGGAGGTAATTTATACTGTTTGTTGATCATCCTTCTTCTGGACCTGCAAAAGTGCCAGTATTGTCCTGGGTTCTGAATCAGAAAGAATTTTGCAAGAAATTTGTTTTCATTCAAACTGCCTTGCCATTTGGGTGTAATAACCTAACACAACCAACCGATTTTGAATTATGTGTTGACAACATTGGCCTGAAGAAAATAATTATTTTCATATTAAATAGTCTTTATATAAAGTCTTCCAAAACACTTTGTATAAATTCTTCCAGAAACCCAAATCAGAGAAATCAAAGTATAGGCATCTATACTTCACAAGTAAGGTAATGCCCTTCTGTTTTTCCACCATCTACTTCTGTTTGAAAAGTTACACCTACTTTGCACCTGGCTCTGGTAAAAAGAAAATGTCTGACTTTGTAAAAGCCTGTGTCTGTGAATCATGCTGTCCAAGCAGAACTATCAGTTACCTGGTCAAGTCAAGCATAAAATTGGATATGCACAGCAGCAATACTTTATTACAGGGAACTGGTAAATATATTAACCTGAGTGCAAGCTGCCATGGGAGACACAAGTAAACAGTCCAAATAAATAGCTCACTTTAACATGATAGCTGCTCCATTGCTTTGCTTTTTTTTTTTTTTTTTGCCAGTCCTGGGGCTTGGACTTGGGCCTGAGCACTGTCCCTGGCTTCTTTTTGGCTTAAGGCTAGCATTCTACCACTTGAGCCACAGCACCACTTCTGGCTTTTCTGTTTATGTGGTGCTGAGGAATCAAACCCAGGGCTTCATGCATGCCAGGCAAGCACTCTACTGCTAAGCCACATTCCTATTCTTCCTTTGCTGTCTTGAAGAAGGAAAAAAAAGATGACTTTGGCTCCCAAATAGATCCTATAACTAGACCAAGAAATAGCTAGAAGTAGTCAGTGGCTTTCAGGGGTTTAAAAAGCAGTGGATGTGAAGGAGCAGTGCCCAGATTCACCTTCTAGGACTGGAGTTCCCATTTCCCTGAGTCGTGGCAGCCAATAGTTCTGAGCTCAGCTCCTGACCAGGATTTCTCCCTAGCTTAAGAGGGTCTACCTGCCTAGCATCCTGCTCCCTGCCTAGTGTTTTGCTCCTTCCTTAAGTAAGCCAAATCCAAGGATTGGTCAATAGAGATATAGTGGTCTGCTACATGCCACAATGTTGAACGATTACTAAGAACCTTTCAGCTCCAAAGTTAGACAACAATATCAACTAAGGTGTTGTGATGATGTCATTAATGTTCAGCTTATTCCTCTGTGCAATTTTACTTTATTTTAAAGCTGATAATCTTCAGCATGACCACATAAACATTCTTCATCCAAATCTTAGATTCTGTTTCCAAGGTTACTGAATCTGTGGCAGTTAGTGTCCAACGTGATCTACTGAGGCACGGGCCAACTATAATTGGAACGTGTATGGATGGGTTTGGAGAAAACAGTTATGTAGTCATGTTTACTAGTTTAGCTTCTATGTTTCTCTTTCTCCCCTCCCCTCCCCTCCCCTCCCCTCCCCTCCCCTCCCCTCCCCTCCCCTCCCCTCCCCTCCTTTTTCCTCCCCTCCCCTCCCCTCCCCTCCCTTTTCCTCCCCTTCTCCAGCTCCCCTCTCCTCCCTCCCTCCCTTCGGTGGAATATGGAGAATTAAGGACAAAGGGTGAGAAGGCATGCATAGTTAGACGTATCTCAGATCACAGATGTGCTTGTAGGTGGTAGAGCTCTGTAAGTTTGCTCCAGTGATCTAGTCTTTCCTTGACTTCAAGATGGCTACAAAGTGACTACGGGAAAACATGGTTCTGGACAAACTACATAGTTACAAAATAGAGGAGTGTGGAATGCCTACTTAAAAAAAAATCCTATTCCCAGTTAATTTGGGCTCCCTAAATTAGAAGATAATGTTTCTCAGCAATAAAAGTAGTTTTAAAGCATCTCATGCAGTACTGGGATTTGAATTCAGGGCGTTGTGTTAGGTACTCTACACTTGAGCCATGCTTCTAGCTAATTATAGCTATTATTTTTCAAGTAGCACCACACTTTTGCCTCAGGCTTGTTAGGAGCCTATTCCTTCTATTTACACTTTGCTGGGGATGTTTGTGGTATTGGTTTTCTATTGGTTGAGATGAGATCTTGTGAATTTTTAAATTTTATTCATTTATTTATTTTTTGGTCTGTGCTGGTCTCAAACCCCATTCTCTCAATCCCAGCTACCCAGGTGGACAGGATTACAGTTGTATGCCAAAACATGCCTGACAAACTTTTTTTCCCCCAATTACCACCAACAAAGTTTTTCAGCCATGTCTATGACTTTTTAAAAAAAGGTTTTAGAATATTACTAGATTATCTATTTTTGCCCCTCAATATTTTTGATTTATGTGGGAAGTGTGTTCAAATCATTATCATTACAATGATGCATTACCTGACTATTTGAATGTCCCTTGTATGGGGAATATCTTTCTAAGAGGACGATCGGACAAGAGTGGGTTTGGAAGGCAGAAAGGATGTTCTGTGCCTAGCACCGACTGCTTTACCACTGATTCTATCCTGTTTCTTCATTTTCTTCTATGGCTGTAAGACCTAGTTTTATTCCTTTTTTTTTTTTTTGAGGGGGGATAAAGTGGGGAGGTCCCCAAAACATTTCAACTCTGGACATTTCTACCCAAACTTCTTCCTCTTAAAGATAGTGTTTGGGCCTACAGTTAAAAATTCATTATTTGCTAATATTATCTGCTAATATCTATTAACACAACACTTACTATATTCTTGTTTATATACCAATGCTTTCAGAAACCAATCTTTTGTTAAAATTTTTGTTAAAAAATGTTTTTGTAATTGGAATAATTCTTAAAAAGTCAACTGAGCCTAATAGGCAAGATTTATCTTTTTGTAATCGGACTTGGCTCTCAAATCAGAAGAGAAGATTCTTTTTACAATAGGTCTCAGTTTTAGACCAGCCAGAGTTCAGAGTTTCAGAGCCCAGAAAAGTATTGGAGGTCCATTTAATTTCTATTTTAATTTCTAATTTTTCTTCTAATTATCTGAAAGATGTATTTCAAGTTATCAAGTTACCAAATGAGAAACATTATATTTTCTTATCTTGACAAATACCTTTGTAAAAAACATGTGACACTTTATAATTGAAAGCTGGCAAAATTCCCTAGTTAAATGCTATAGCTTGCTTCTTAAGTGTTTCTCAAAGCCCATTTATGAAAAGAGTACTCTCCAGGTAACTGTGTTAGAAATTGGCGGAACCTGAAGAACTGGATTAGTGAGTTTCTTAGATCACTGGGGTGTAAATTTAACAGGGATTTTAATTTCCCCTTCTCCTTCCTTGCTTTTCTGGCTTGTGATGTAGGCAATTTTTCTCTTGTATGTGCTCATGCCATGATGAACCTTTTCACCACAGACCTAAAGAGAAGAGACCAATGATATCATGGAAACTATAAAACCAGGAGCCAAAATAAAAATGTTCATTTCTATGATAATCTCAGGTATTTACAATAGTGATAGAAATTTGACTGACATGCAGAATGGAATTTATTATTGGTGTGAAGTAATGTTTGAGAACACAATTATGACACTCAAATATCAATTATATCCCTGTTTTTATTAACTTTATTAAAATATTAATTTGGGTCTTATCTGTACATATTGTTCTCTTCATAGTCATGTAGTGATTCTTATTTTTTTTACTATAATTAACTTGTCATAATGGAATACCACTTTGTTTTACACCATGAAAGTTTGTTTTGAATATAAAAGAGCATTTGAAAATGAAAATCATTAAAATATTTTATTGTTATTGTAAAGGGACGTACAGAAAACTTACAGTTATATAATTCAGATAAAGAGTGATGATGAGAGTACATTCTTTTTGGTCGATATCACCCTTTCCTTCTCTCTTTCTCTCCCAGTTTTTTCCTCTCATCTCCACGCACAAGTTGTATATTTCATTTTCATCAGAGGGTCTAGTGAATATCATGTGTTTAAATGAGTCCAGTTTAGGTCTCCCAATAACAATCTCAATTTAAGTGCTGCGTTTGATGTGATGAATGCTTCGGGATTACCAGCCAAAGGTCTAGTTTCTAAACCACCTTCCTAATTTACCATGCTATAGCACTATTGTAGCATGTTTTCCATATTGGTTCTATCTCCCAAACATGCTTTTACACTTATTTGTTTAAGAGAGATGCTCTTAAAATATAGCAGGTATAGTAATTCAGTTGAAAAACCAATTCATTTCAACTTTCTTTTTTTACTACTGATAATTTATTCATGTACAGTAAATATGATTTTCAGCTTGAATTTTCTGCTTCTCCTGCATAATCTAGTTAAACTAAAAAGTAATATTTACATTTTAAAAAGTAATTAATTTAATATACATACACACTTAAAAAGAGAAATACAGGTTATAGAAAAGGAGGTATTGGGTCTGGGAATATGGCCTAGTGGCAAGAGTGCTCACCTCATATACATGAAGCCCTGGGTTCGATTCCTCAGCACCACATATATAGAAAAAAGCCAGAAGCAGCGCTGTGGCTCAAGTGGCAGAGGACTAGCCTTGAGCAAAAAAGAAGCCAGGGACAGTGCTCAAGCCCCGAGTTCAAGCCCAGGACTGGCCAAAAAAAAAAAAAAAAAAAGAAAGAGAGAAAAGAAAAGGAGGTATTGACCAGAGGTAAAAACAGAATTGCATTGCAGGATTTGAACTTTTTTAAAAATGAAAATATGGCACTTCAGAATTACATCTTTTACAGCTCCAGCGTAGCATTTGAAAATGGCATTAGAAAGAAATAATACTCCCGGCTGATTTAAATAACATTCTCGACCCTCATTTAAAGGCTTCTATATGTTTTTAACACTCTGTTGAATAAAAGTTGTAAACAACTTTTTGACATTTAGTGATTCTTTATTTAATAATTGTATTTTTTAAAAATTTATTTATTAATTACATTTTTTTGACAAGGTGTTGTGCAAATGGGGTACAGTTACATAATAGGGCAGTGAGTACATTTCCTGTGATATCTTCCACCCTGTTTTTCTTTCCCTTCCCTAGATCAGGTAGACATATATACAATACACAGTGTACCAAAAACATACAATAGCCACGTGGAATACGCCAAAGGAAATTCACCTAAGACTTTAAATATAACTATTTGTATTTTTAATAGTGCCTAGGTCAAGAGAAATAAGGTACACATTCCACAAATAAATCCTCCTTTTAATCCCTGAGGGTTGGTAATAGAAAAAAGGCATATTAATAATAGCAAATATTTCATAATTCAGACATATCATGAGATATGTGTGAATCTTTGATTATATATTAGTTGTTTCTTCAAAATTTTCTGTCATATAACAAGCATCAATGTACCTTTAAGAAAAGAAAAATATGTCAGGCATTGGTGGCTTATGCCTGTCATCCTAGCTACTCAGGAGGCTGAGATTAGAGGATCAAGCAGGAAAGTCCAGTGAGGAATCTTCAATTAACCACCAAAAAATCCCCCAAAACAAACAACAATAAAACCCCACAAAAAACCCTGAAAAAACTGGAAGAAGAGCTGTGGGTTAAATGGTAGAGTGCTAGCCTTGAGCCAAAGCACCCAGGGACAGCATTCAGGCCCCAAGTTGAAGCCCTATGACCAGCATGCGCATCCCCCCCCCCCCCCAATGAGAGAGAGGAGGTAGAAAAGACAAGTTCTTTCTATCATACTATAGTTTAGAAGGCTTATCATGTTTAATTTTTCTTCTTCCTGCTTGATACTCAAAAAGAAAATTTTAAAAAGGTTTTTTTTTATAATAGCTAGACATAGACACAATAGGACCCTAATTCATTTATAGCTTGCAGTTAAGGGAATAGATACAGAATACTGAAAAATAGTGAGACCAGCAATGAGTCCCCTTAAAGTTCCATTTTCATATGACTTATATCAATCTGATTGTTTGCTATTAGCAAATAAGATGCCAGGGTTACAATTCTTGTTATCTTTATTTCCTCTAATGTCAATGACAAGACATTACACAAATGAGGAAACAGCCTGAATGATCATGAAGAAGAAGGGAATCATGCTATAGACTTCTGAGGTACATTACTATTCCACTGCAGGCTTTCTCAGATTGTACTTGTTATAACTATTTACAAATATTTTGAAAACATGTATTCAAGAATGCAAAAATGCAATAAACATAAAATTTCTATATGTAAATGGTTTAGAAAGCATGTGAAGCATACAAAATCTATAATGTGTTTATGTACCTATAGAAAAGTTTATATATGTACATATATGTATATATATATAACCTTCTTTCTTTTAATCTGAGTAAATATATCAATACATAATTCATTCCCCAACTGAGAAATGCATCCTGTAGAGCCATTCAATTCAGTGTTAATGTGTTTTATTGGTTCAGTCAGCAATAAGAAACTTACTGCACTTGACTGAGATTTTGTTTTTCTAATCTATCACTTTTATTTTGTGAAAGGATTTCTGATAAGAGGGCTTGGCAGGACACAAAAAAGAGTTGGCAATGTAAATAAAAGCATATTGAACACAATATTTAGTGAAAAAAGAGGACATCATTTAAAAGAACAAGTAAAAAGAAAATGCTATTGTGAAGTAACAGGTAAATAGGGGATGGATGAAGTGGAAGAGACAGGGAGAATGATGAACGGTTGTGACACTGATCATGATCTCAGACAGACATGTTCATTTTTGTTTTGCATGCCACAGATTCTAGATAGGAATCTAGAATTCTTTCCTTACTTCCAAGAACTCTTGGCCACTTACTCTAAAGTCTCTACATTACAATCTGTTACCTATTTTCTTGACATTTTGTGTAACTACCAACCATGTATGTATGTCTGTGGGTTTCTTTGAATCTTAAAAGGATTGATGCTTAGGGACTCTACCTGTATGTGTCAGTCCAGAACATGTTTTTCTAGTATCAAAAAAGAATAAGGCACCAGGTACCTGCGGCTCACCCTGTAATCCTAGCTACTCAGGAGGTTGAGATCTGAGGATCTTGAGGATTATTTAAATATGAAGCTTGGATTACCATTGTTGCCAAGGGACCATTACCAAGTGAAGCACTTTCTGAATGCAAAGTGAATGTTGAATGAACAATGGCAGAATGAAATAATAACCACCAATCACTATCAATATAAACAATTTTGAAAGATAAGATTGTAATGGTTATTAGTATTAGCTCATTATTTTTATATAGATGAGGCCAGAGTGCACTAAAAATTTCAGACACTTCATCTCAACAGAAACAAAGCAGGTCATGGTAAGGCATTTTTGTCATCCCAGGTATACCATGAACTATAACCAGGAACTATAACTGTAACTAAGAGAATAATCTTAAAAATAACAAAGAAAAAAGAGATATAGGGGTAGCTCAAGTGATAGGGTGACTACTAAAACATGAAGCCCTGAATTCAAATCCTAGTGCTACTACTACTACTACTACCACCACCACCAACAACAACAATACATAAAATAATGCAGGAAGGTAAGGACGAACAAATATATGTAGAAAAATAATTTTCTTTACTAGTTCTGAACTGAGAGATGTTCATATGGATTTGAGATGAAGTTAATATACCCATATGGAGGTCTTTAAACTGGGCAGCACCAAATACTCATCTTCCATGTTTTCTATACTTTTGTCATTAAAAGAATTGCTTTCTGATGGTGATGTCCAGACGAGTTACAGTCACATAAGTGAGGTAAAGAGTATATTTCTTTTTGGACAATGTGACCTCCTCCTTGGCTCTCTCCCACTTCTCTAATTTTGATACAGTTCACAATCCTCCTTTTCTCATTCACTGTTTTCGGCCAGCAGCCCCTCTCTGCCATCAGCAGCATTTTTATGATCTTGCTTCCATCTCTAGATACACACACACACACACACACACACACACACACACACACACACACACACACAGAGTTTTATTTGGGGGTGATTTAATAAAGCAGTTTACTTTACCTATACATTTGGATTTTTTATATGTAGGTCTTAAATGTTTTCCCTTAAAGTTGAATTTCACTTTATGTAATACTTTTAAGGGAGAGATTCTATCAAAAATAACATTTCACAGTCCTAAGCTTTGTGTACTTCACTGAGTTAACCCTCTTTCCCCAAATGCCAATTTGTGACTATTAAAATAAGTCACAGAAAAGCTGAGATAAGCAAATCAATAAAATTCAGAAATGAGAACCACTCATTCCACTAACTATGTAAAATCAGTATGTTAACAAAAGGGGACAGAAAAGCAACATCTAATGCAGAGCTGAGAATGAGTAACAAGAAGTGTATGGCTGAGAGTAAGGGCAAAAACAAAGAAAACAGCCATGAGACATAACACTCCAACATTGTTTTCATTTATTCATATATGTAAAATGCTTCATTCATCCTAAGTACCATCATGGGTTGAGGCTACTAATCAAAACAAAATTCATGCAAATATATGTACATGATTTGCAGATGAGCCATGGCCTCCAGGTTTCTGGAAAGTTGCCAGTATTGTCTTTGATCGAGCAAACTTTAGGCTCTTCCTAAGCTCTGATATTGTGTTTATTATTTTTTCTTTGTTTGAGGTAGAGAGGTCGCAAATGGCATCAGGTTAACAATGAGGAAGGAAGGACACTTGTGTTAAGGTTTTGTTCTTTTTTCTGGAAGAGCGATGACTTTTCAGACAGAAAGGATCAATGCAGCTCAAAATCAGTCTGAACACATAGGGCATTCTCCCACAGATGTGCTTTCTGAATTGCATCTATTTAGCGAATATAATTTTTAGAATTTCAAATGTTCTAGCCATTGTATAATATAGTATGTATCTTACAACATGCCCTATGGCATGATTTTAGTTAGAATTAGTTATCTATTTTTTTTTGTCATTCTAATGAAGAACAGATATGATAGCACAATGGTGTAACTTATCCTTAAACCTGGATTCTCTGGGGAAATCCACATGAGCCACATGGAGGGGCCACATGAAAAAATGTCAAGTCCAGAGTTTTGAGTGAAGCCTTATTTGTTTATAGCTCCAGGTCAGGCACTGCATTTTAATCCAAGCTCAATGCTGATAAGTAAATGACCACATATAGAGCAAATAATCATCCAGCTAAGCCAAAGAAAGCCCAGACACCTAAGAAAGAATACACCTTGTCTGACTTAAGCCCACAGGTATCGGAGTGTTTTGTTACAACACAAAAGATAACTGAAACAAGAATAGGAACAAACAGCCAACAAAAACTTCCCATCTATGACCATATTTAAGTTAGGTGTTCAAGATGACATTCAGATTATCTAAGCAAGAGCAAACAGTATGTCCAGAAGGAACAGAGGCAAAATGAGCATGCACTACTTTAATAATGGCAAGTCATTTGGTATGACTGAACTCTTTTGCTTATCTCTGTCAATAATAATAGAAATTTTGTCTTGAAATATTTTCTAGAGTCTTTTCTGTCTCTTATGCATTTTTCCCTTTCAACTGTGACTTATTTTCTCTACCTTTAAATTTTTTGTTTGAGATTGTGACTTAATTTGGGCAAGTAGACAATTAGAAGTGACAAAAGCAAAGGTTGAATAAGTAAAACTGGGACTTACTCTTCCTTTCTGATCTTGAGGACCTTATAATCATTCCATGATTTAAATTCTGACTCTAGATGATGGCTAAAAACAACAGTAAAGAAATTTAGTGAAAATTGGAAAAATGGCAAATGACACTACATTGGAATATTTGGCAAATTTTTTGTTTTGCAAAAATAGGAAAAATAGAGCATCTGATGAACTCATGGAACACAAGAGATTTTCTGGTAGCATCAGTTGACGTTTATAAGTTACGTATGATCAGGTGTGGAAAAGATAGGAAAGATAAAACATGAGCTATGTTTTATTTGCAAGTAAATTTAAGAATAATATAAAAATCAGTCAGGACTTGCTATGTTAAAAAATTATGACACTTTTTTCCCCTTCAATGTCTTAAGGTTGTAAAAATTCTTTAAGTAGGAAATGACCTTAGTAGAATGACTAAAATCAAAGATGTGGATTTAAGACTACTTTTTAAAACTTCTTACAAGATTTTAATCTGTTGTTCTAGAAATCACTGAATCCTTACTTGGGCCACAAAATATGAGAAAAACTAGTCCTTTCCACCTCTATTTTGGGGTTCTGTAAGTCATGTCTCGCCATTCACTCTAATAATATATATATATATATATATATACATGTATATGCACATGTAGACATATGTATATATGTAGATGTACATATGTATATGTACACATGTATACATATATACATAACAATATGTCATATCATATGTTACATATATGATCTATAAAATAGAGCATATAATATAGACCTATATAGTATAGCTCATATATAATATAGAATATCCTATAGGACACATAATATATAATATATGTAATATGTAAGACTATATGATATATAATATTATATAGGAACTATTATATATATATATTTGCCACCCTCAAATGTGATAGTACTGGAACATATTAAAATGGTCTCACACTAGAAGAAGACTAAAAAGTAGAAACCAATAACAATTTAAATGTTCTTGATTTTAGCAACAAATTACCCTTGGAATATTCATAGGATCAAAAAATGAAAAAGGAAATGATTTAAGAGAAGAAGAATATTCAGAATCTGTTCCAGACACAAAGTATTTTAGATGCTGTGATGTATGCAGATGGAAACTTCACATAAGGAGACAGATACATGATTCTGGATCTCAGGAAGTTCAGAGCTGGATACATAAATCTGGGATATTTTATAATGTTAAAACATAAACAAGATCACAGAGGAAGAGGACATAGTGAGGCCTGAGATTGAGTCTTGAGAAATAATTGACTATTATTCCTAGTATACCAAGTGTCTGGATGCTCCAATAGTTTATATTTCAGAGACTTGGCTTACCCCAAAGAATTTAAAAGAAGAAGATAGATTATATGTACGGGCAAGTATATAATGTTATTAAAAAATCACAATAATACATCAGAAATCATTTCTATAAGTTGAAAAATAATTGAGTTATAAACATCCTATCATCTGTTGCAAGTCAAAATATTAGAAAACATTCATTGTAGAAGTTGTTTGTTATAGAAAACTATTGATAACATATTAATGAAAGGTAAAAAGTAAAATCTTAGAGCATAGTAAAATGCTAATTGAATATAAATATAAGCCAGGTGCTGTTGGCTCATGCCTGTAATTGTAGCTGTGGCTCAAGTGGTAGAGTGATAACCTTGAGCAAAAGAAACTCACCAACAGCACCCTGAGTTCAAGTGCCAGGACTGGCAAAAAAAAAAAAAGTATATTTATGGCTTGGTGTGATAGTTTATCCCTGTAAGTTAAGCTACTTAGAAGATGGAAGTAGGAAGATCCCGATTTGAGGTATTCCTGAACAAATGAGACTTTATCTCAAGAAAACTAAGATGTGGTCCAAAGTCCAAAGTCAGCTAACAAAAAAAGTCTGATACCTTAATTGCGACACAAATTAACATAAAAAAGTGGTCTCAAGTGAGACCCTTACTTTTACACTCAGGATCTGTTTGTCTGTCTGTCTGTCTATCTACATACACTCATATACATATGCATATGTACACATATGTGTATATTACATATGTGTACATATGCATATGCATACATAACATATAACATGTGTATATAGCATAATATGTGTACATATACACATATGTATGTATATGTATGCATATATGTCACAAAAGAAATGCATATTATCAAAATATTGAGTGATTATTTCTTTTTTTTAAAGTTTTTATTATAAAACGGATGTACAGAGAGGTTACAGTTTCATACGTTAGGCATTGGATACATTTCTTGTACTGTTTGTTACCTTGTCCCTCATACCCCCCTCCCAACCCCCTGAGGTGTTCAGTTCACTTACACCATATAGTTTTGCAAGTATTGATTTGTTGTTGTTTCTCTTATTTTACCCTTTGTCTCTCAATTTTGGTATTCCCTTTCAATTTCCTAATTCTAATACAGTATACACGGTTTCCAATATACTCAGATAAGATTACAGAGATAGTGTAGATACAATCACAAGAAGGTGATACAAGAACATCATCAACAGTATAAACTACAGATACACATGGGATGTTGAAAGTAGTTACAACTGTGATATAACAATCATTTCCATAAAATGGAGTTCATTTCACTTAGCATCATCTTATGTGATCATAAGGGTATAGCTATTGGGCTCTTGTGATCCTCTGCTGTGGCTTGCCTAAACCTGTGATAATTATTCCCAATAAGGGAGACCATCGAGTCCATGTTTCTTTGGGTCTGGCTCACTTGACTTAGTATAATTTTTTCCAAGTCCTTCCATTTCCTTACAAATGGGGCAATGTCATTCTTCCTGATAGAGGCATAAAATTCCATTGTGTATATGTACCACATTTTCCTGATCCATTCGTCTATGGAGGGGCATCTGGGTTGGTTCCAGATTCTCGCTATGACAAATTGCGCTGCAATGAACATTGTTGTGCTGGTGGCTTTACTGTGATTTTGTTTGTGGTTTTTTGGATAAATACCCAAAAGTGGGGTTGCTGGGTCATAGGGGAGTTCTATATTTAGCCTTCTGAGGAATCTTCATACTGCTTGCCAGAGTGGCTGAACCAGTTTACATTCCCACCAGCAATGAAGTAGGGTTCCCTTTTGGCCACATCCCCTCCAACAACTGTTATTGTTAGTTTTCTTGATATATGACATTCTTACTGGGGTGAACACAGAGGGAACACAGCTTTTTCTTTAATCCTTATTTTTTTAGTGAGGAAAATTGAAACATTGAAAATAAACATAGTTGGATGAAATGTTATATAAACACTAGTTAAATAACCCTAAATTGAAAATTTGAAATAGTATAAAACTCAAAACTGATATCATGATGTTATCAAAAATTTTTACACAATGGAGCTCCTTGTTTCCATGTATAAGATGATTTGAAATATTGTATAAAATTAAAGTCATCCTCCATGCATAACATTTACAGCAAGCACAAATAAATTTCATGGTAATATCAACTTATTATAAAGGATTTTAATGAATATTCCACCTGTAATAATAAAATTAATAGTCATAATAACAGCACACTAAATTGCAACAGAGGTGAGGTGGAAGAAGGTTTCTGTAAAAATAGGACTATAATGAGTGACTTATTTTTTCTGGTTATTCTTCCAATCCTTACTTCATTCTCAGAACTTGGAATCATGTGACTCACATAAGACTATTGCTTAAAAAGTTTAAACTGTGACAAGAAAGGCTCAGTAACTGGACTAACATCACATAATTACTAAATACTATGTTCATTTACAGTCTGGACTTGTTGTAGAGAGAGCTCTCTTTAACCTCCAAAATGAAAGGTAGATGGAAGGCCTTTCCCCTACAGTCTGTCCTAGCAACAGAGTGAGTGAAGATCATCCATTTTCCTTTACTTTCTCAAAAAGGAAACCACATTTATGTCTCACAGTCTGATTATGCATCCACACAAGAGTAATGACTAATAACTGAGTACTATCTCACTGCTTAATCATAAGCTTTTCTTTTCCTTTCAGCATAACTGTTTCTCATATACTTGTGTGTATGAAAGATTCTTTAGAGACAATGAAACTATACAAGTGATTTTAACAATAATCTAGCACCTTCATTTTACATATTTGTATATTCAGGGTAAAGTACAAAAATCTGACTTTTGATGGCACCAGAAACAGAAATAAAGTTCAGAACCCTTGCCCAGTACTCTTTTTCTGAGCTATTTTTCAAGTCTAATGTGGCTGGTCAGGAGCTGGTCTCAGTGATCCCAAGGCCGCAGTCATTGTTTTGGCCTTTGTTCAGCTCATTCTGTCATGAATTTAAAGTGAAGTTTTTCAAAGTGGCATGAGGATGACTGCAAAACAGACTGAAATCAAAGGGAAAAATGAGGACACAGTCAAACTCACCAGTGAAGAGATTAAAAAAAAAAAAACCCAACCAAACAAAAATGTCACTCTTCTGAATAATAGTTTTTGCCTTGGAAAATAACATGTGTTTTCCTAAAATGTGGGCAGGTGCGAATGGCTCATGCCAGTAACCCCAGCTACTCAGGAGTCTGAGATTTGATATTCAGAATGAGCAAAAAAGTTTATGAGCCTGTTATCTCAACTTCACCATCAAAAAGCCACAAGTGAAGCTGTAGCCTTGAGCATAAAAGCTCATTACATGTATGTATGTATATATATATATACACATACGTTTATATATTTTACATTTATATATCATACATTATATATAACGTTAACACATAAAAAGTTTATTGATAATAAACACTTAAACAATAAACATTTAAGACTGCTTGGCTTGAATACCTAATATGGTACTATTGATGGCTATGATTCAGATACATGTAATTTTGTAATTTGGGGAATTCTATAATTCTTGAGAATGTGTGTGTGTGTGTGTGTGTGTGTGTATGTGTGTGTGTGTATGTGTGTATGTGGGGGGATGAATGAACATTGATGAACTTAACTACTCTAGAAGTAGGAGAATCTTTGAGGGCAGCTGGAGAAAAAGCATAAGACCTTACATGAAAAAATAAATTAAAAAATAGCAAGAGTAAGGGAGTACTGTCAAAACAAAAAGGAAAGAGAAATGAAAAAAAGGTATAAAAGGTCAAAAAGGTTGATAACTATTTTATCAAAGAAGAGACATATTTTATATTTTTTCCAATTAGAAAAATATTAATTTAATAATTCCAAATACTACACTTATCTCAAAACATGGAATATTCTAAGTTTTTTCTTTGTACTTATGACAAGGAAAAGATCTTTATGCTACAATTTTCTATCCATATGTCACTATTTAATCATGCCTTCTCATGATGAAGTTAAGTCATATGTAAATGCATTCTCTTATTTTCAAACAGAATATTGCAGCACAGCAAACAACCTTATAATCTGAATGAGATTACTTCTCTTCTCTATTACTGATTTAAATCATATTTCTTGAAGTAAAAGAAGCATATTGTTTCCCTTGGTATTATGGTACACTTAAAATATATGCTAATATTGCAGTGAGAATCATTATTGGGTTTCTCAATATAGCACTGAAAGGAAATACAATTAAAAAGGCTTTAGAGTATCAATAATTTATGAGGGGAAAACGTCTATTCCTCCTAGACTCCATTTTAAAAAGTCCAAGTGAGACAGTAGGGAGCCCACTGAATCCTTCCCAGGAGAGTAGCATTGTGTCTTTACGAAGGAGTTCATTTTAAGCTTCCCTTGGGCTTCTAAAATAGTGATCTATCTTCTTCTTCTTCATCATCTATCTTCCTTAGAAACCTACAAGCAGAAATGAAGGTTTCACAAGAAGCCACTTGTCAAACAAATAAACCAACTCCTAAGTGAATTCCTTCTGCATCTCTCCGATTAGCTGGCAATAGCTCCTAGCATGATTATGCACACACAGAAGGATCACGCAGTCAGCCATTTAGGCATTGCATCCTCCACCTACGATGCATATATTTCATCCCTCCAGCTCTGCTTCTTCCTTCTCCCATCCTCTTGAAACCTGGGGTTTCCTAAATGATTTCCAGGCCTTCTGCCACATTCGATTTTTTTTTTAATAGGAATCTCTAAAGTGAACTATAATTTGAAAATACGTAATCAAGGACACTGTGGGATTCTCAGCTTTAGGCAATATGTTCTGTCGGGTAGAAGAAAGCTCTGGCAAATGGCAAACCCAGATCCTTGCACCAGCTGTGCCCCGGATTTGTTCTATAATTCCAATCAAACCTTTCTAGCAGCCATTGTCTGTCTGTTTCACTGATGGAATCTACAGAAGTCCTAGCCTTCTGGCCTCCTTACCGTGGATGGAGTGGGGATTAGCGGGATGAGGCTGCAGGGATGTGTTGTCCCCTTGGGAAAAGACACTCTCAAAATAAAAGTCTTAGAAGAGAGCTCTGGTAATAGCTTTCAAGAACTGAGATTCCCCAGTCTCATGTTGTATGCATGCTTGCTGGCAATTAGGTCATTATTGCCTTTTCTCTTTGTAATGAAAACAATAACCCTCCCTCCCCTGCTCAAAAATATCTTTTAAGGTAGAACAAAGAAAACAAACTACTTTTATGTCTTTCATGTTAGACGTATTTTCAGCATGAGCATGCCATAGCATCATAGCACAAATTGGCAGCTTTACCTTGCAACAGATTCTCATCTGCTGAATGGGCCTCAGTTTTACATGCCCAATTGCACATTGTTTAATTGACTGTCTCTGCCAGTAGCAAAAATATGATATATTTATAAGTTTCAGTGTATATGTTTGTACAAAAATATGAACATGTTTTGACCTATTATTGAGCTTTTGTGATACATATATATTTAAATATAATCTGTCTACAACTTTTAATAGTAATAACCCCCCCTTGAGGTGTCTGTTTAAAATCATGCCTACAGGCAGAGACTGAGGGGCATTGCCTGGTGTGATTTTACCTCAGATACTTCAAAAGAATCTGTGCATGTGTGTGTTTGGGGAATGACTCACATAGAGAAAAGTGGGTTAGGAAGTAAATTCTTTATGAATGTGAAATATTCACTCTGTATTCTTCAAATGTTCCAAATCAATGCTTTCATATACTTCTTCAATTTACAATGCTGCTTTCCTCTGTATTTTATCCTGACATTTTCTCGTGCACCCATCTCTCTGAATAAAAGGATATATCACCCTTACGTCCACCTTAAGGCTAAAGAAAGATTTGGAAGAAATTGGGATTTAGCATGAAAATATCTTCCACATACACTATCAAATTGCCTTCTGTGATGGTATGTAAAGACGGGCCTAGTGGTTGTATGGTAGTCCCATGAGAAATTGCAGCTGCTTCATCTGAATTGAGGAGATGATTTCTTCAATAGAGTTCATAAATTGAATGGATACAGTAAGGTCTTCTAAGTAATCATCACTGGAAATAAGATCTGCACACATGGATATCTGGTGTGTTTTGCAACATGGAGAGCCACTGGCCTGAAGATAGTCAGTTTTGAAATCTTTAGTGATGCGTTACTCAGCAGGACCCCATTCATGGCAGCTAAAACAGATGTTGTGCATTTGTTCCTGGGGTGTGTTCTGCCAAGGAAAAAGTATCACTTTATCTCCCTTTCTCATTTAATGATTGGAGGTCAAAAGAACTAATACTTGTTATTGGATTGAGATTTGTGCAATACAGCATTTTCATATTAAATAGGTGTCCAAAAACAAGGTAAGGAATCAATACAAGAAGATTGCTGCTTTCCATATCATGAAACTGGCACTTTCTATTGTTTTGGCAAAGTCATAGTTTTCAAAACAAATAGTTAAAAATTGAACAGTTACAAAAAATAATTTTTAAGCCTGTACTCAACTCACCATAAATGTCCTAGCCAGACAATTAAACATGCACATCAAAGTAACTGAAGTTCACATTTGTTCAGACTGTGAAACAGAATAAATTTCTTCGTACTCCACAGATTTTTGAGTTTTTAATAGACTTAATATGGAACAATGGTGACAAGCTCTATGTACATTCATATTTTGGAAGAGGGAAGAGATGATTTGACGCAAGTCAAATAACAAATAAATTCAATTGTTTCCAAATGAAATGAAGGGCTAATTTATATAAATTTAGATGTAATTTAAATTCCTTAAATTTTATGTCAATTTTATGAAAAGGGTTGCTTGAGTGTAGAAGAAAACCAAACTTTATGTTAATTTCCCTTACTGGAAAAATTTCATGAATTTATTTTACACATAAAAACTTCTTAAGTCTTGTGGTGCACTACTATTCCTTGCAACAGGAAAGAGTAGAAACATTCAGTACTAGGAGGAAGGAATTCTGGATTCATGATTATGAGAACAACATGATTTAGTTCAAGGGAATGGAAAAGAGGGCTATTTTAGAAATGAAGGATGACGATGAAAGAAAACACTTGCAGGATTAAAGTTGTGCTACCACAAAGAGTAGACAGGTGAGATTGGAAAACAATGGCCATAAAAACAACATACAATCTCTTATAGGAAAGATGAATAATAGTCTTGGAATCAAAGTGTTTTTTTCACATTTCAAAGGACACTTTTTCTATAGCTTTTCTTATTTTAAAAGAAATTCAAGTTTGTTAATGGGTTTCACATTTTTCCCCCAAATAGATACTATCTGTAATCTGATATACACTGCTTTTCTTTATTTCCAGTTAGCAATATACATTGTACAAGGTATTACACTTTGACATGTCCACATGAACATGTGCACATAACTGTGATGTATACTTTTGATGAAGATACCACTTGGAAAAGTCGAGAAAATACTTTGGATGTTAAACCTTAATTAAATTTGAAATAAATTAAATTTAGTAAGAAAAGAAATAAAAGCCCAACTGTCAATTCTTAATGCTCTCTCTATACCTTGTTTTCACATCAACAGAGAGACAGAGTGACAGACAGACAGACAGACAGACACACACACACACACACACACACACACACAGAACTAGAACATATTTTAAGACCACCCATTAAATGGCTTTATGATCAATAGGCAAAGGGCCTTGCGACCCTGAGAAAACAGAGAAGGAATACTTCGTAATTAAGCAGACAGTTTTACAAGGTTCAGAGCATGTGTCCAACAAACAGTAAATAGAACTTGAGATTTGTGTACAATAATGGCCTGTAATGTCCAGGCTGATTTATGAAAGTGATTGCTTATGTTCCAGTGAATTAAATATGCAGTGCATCAAGCACAATGCCCTTTAAGCTGTTGATACTTCTTTTAGTGACCCAAAACTTTTTAACTGGCTACTGAAGATGCTACTGCTCCAGGTTTGGGGCTACCCACTCACCCCTGCAATCATGGCACCAGGTGGCTGTTGCAGAGGGCAGAGCTCTTCTTTCTTTCCTAATGGGTAAGAGATGTCTTGTGCAAAAATATCTCCATAGCTCCTGAGAACATCAGGATGGAGCTGCTTAGCTTGTTCCTTCTTTTTTCTCCTGCTTTCCCAGTATTCTGCTGAGAATAGCATAGTAATGGAAAAGTTTTAAGTTGAGCCATTTTGTGACAAAAAAAACAACAAAAAAACGCTAAAAACAAAATAAAATCTAAGGCTCGTTATGACCTTACTATAAACTAAACATATCTAATTTTGATGTTTGTATTTTTCTGAGCAATTCTTAGAGCAGCTTTAGTGTGCCTTATAGCATTATAATCTCTACTTTAGAAATAAGGAAATCCTGGTTCAAAGCTATTACACATTAAAGTCAGGCCCAAGACCAGTTGTGCCTTGTTCCAATTTGTGTTTATGATCTCCACCGTGTTTCTTCTCTGTCAGCTGCAGTTGAACATCGTACAGTAGATCTGTATTGATGAAACACATAAATTCTCCTTCCTACCTTTGTCAAGTACTGTCATTAATGTTAATTCCGAGATGAAACTAAGCAAAGACTACATGATGAGATACTGCTTTTGAGAAGGTTTAAAACACCAATTGTGCCTCATTAATATATGCAGCAATTATACACTCACATATTAGTTTAAAATAAATCTAAGTTTAAAAAGTTACTATCATTTGGATAAGATAATTTAATGGGTAAATACCAACCCCCCTCCAAATTTTTTAAGCTGAGGATTAAAATTTGTAAGCATTCATATTTAGGAGTAAAAAAATGTTCTTATATACATTTCCAGTGTGGAAACAATTGATCCAAGCGAATTGACATATATGTTATCTCAGATACTCATCATTTAATCCTCTGGATGGAAATTTTATACCATTTGATTAATGTCCCTCATTCCCCTGCTGCAGATCAGGTAATGGCCTGTGTAACTTCTGCTTCTGTGTTTTCAAGTTTATAACTTCCACTTCAACTGGGAGTATATGATATTAATCTTTCTGAATTTGTACTTGAAAAAAGACAAATTAGTACATATTGTTTTGGCACTAGTCTCAAAATTTTATCTATTCTATTAGTTTATATTCTTTTTCTCAGGAAAATGATCAACTTTTGGATATTTTAGAAATCTGTGTTTTATTTTATTACAGTTGCTATCCCTGCCCTTGATGAAACTCTTGGGTTTTTGAAAAGTTAAATATGGTGCTATCTCTGATTTTTATTGTTGTTTTTTTTTCTAACTAAAGATGAAAACTACAATTTTTTAACATGAGATATGACACTATGTGTGGGAAAATTTAAAAAAAGGGAATCATTTAACCATAGCTCTATCAAATGCAACATCTTTCCATCAAGAGGCATTTGCCTCACAATCAACAGTACTTTGGCGAGTGAAACATCTCATCAATGGATTTGCTCTTGAGTAGGATATTAACCATGTTTTATGACCCTTTTAGAATAAGTGGCTTATTTTACAGATAGAATGGCAATAAACAAATCAATCTTTTTTATTTTAAATTAATAAACCAGTAAATGCCTTGAAATTGGTATTGATAAGTTACCCAAAAAGAAATCATGAATTTTTTAGTCACTCAAGAATAAAGGTTTCCATTCCTGTAATCTTGACTCTCTTTTAGTCCTAATTTTGATTCAGTAGGTCATGATCCAGTGCAGACTATTCTTTACATGTCTTTTTCCTAAGTAAGTCAGTTTTTATATCCTATGACTATCTGATCATTCTAATACTCCATTTTACCTCGGAGGGAAAAGAACCAAAAATTCATTTGGGTATTAAAAAACGTACATTACTTGCTCTAGCAATTGATTGACAGTTTGGTCTGTTTTTATAGTATTTTTTACGTAACTTTGTGGGAATCTCCATGCTCATCTCTAAAACCTAACAAAATGGAAGATGCTTCTTTTAAGCTAATCCTAAATTCTCCATGGCAGCGTCACTAGAAGCTTCTATGTGGCTTGATTTGTATTAGTGGACGAAGAAGGGATAGAAGTCCAGTAGAGAATTACCAGTGTCATAGCCTTGCAAAAATAAATGTATCAAATAATCTTGCTAGTCTCATGAGGATTTAGAAAAGCAGAAAAAAAATTGTCAAGGAATTTGGCTAACCCCAAAGGTTACAAATAATTAATTAATGGTGGATAGAATAGAAAAGAATATTGATGGTGAATTTCTCAACCACATGACATTTTACTGACCATTATTTAAGAACCAAATGCCTCTAGAGAAGCTGGCAAGGGGTGGCTTAGGATCATTTTAGTGGGAGCATATTCTATACAAATCTCTAATTTATCAGCATTATTAGCTATCAACTTGGCTTCAATTTTACCATGTCTCATATTCCTGTCTACTCTACTCTAATTAATTCTTGACCATTTAAGAAATATTTACTTTGGAAAATTTAATTGTGTTCTAGAAAATGCACTATCACCTGACAGTTAAGAGGCCTGACTTGTATTGCCATTTTGACATAGTCATCATTTTGGAATAAATCATTCACACTTTTTAAGTCTCTGAGGTATCTTCTGTGAAACAGATGTACTGAAATGATAAATCTTTCTGGTCTACCATTGTGTGGTTGTGGGTATCACGTCTATGGCAATTAAACTGTGGGATCTCTTCCCCTCGGCAGAGAAAAAAATGAGTGAAAATACACAGACACACAGACACATACAGACACTGATACAGATACACACACACCCTTCTTCTATCCTAAATAAATATTCCAGTTTTCTTCACTTTCTGAGGGATGTTTATTAGTTTTTTTCTAGTAGATTATAAACACGTACATGAGTTTGGTTTTTTTTTTTTTGGTTGTTTGAGTCTTAGTCTTCTTTAAATATTGTTTCCTGCATCTTAAAAGCAGAAATTATTGTCGTGTTTATAAAGACCAAGAAAAATGAATCCATAAGATCAGATTATATAATATCTCGATTCTTAATTTTAAACAAAATAAGTAACAAGAAGAAGCAACCCTGAAATACTATACTTTTCTTTGGCTTAGTTTTTATTTCAAAATTCTTTATCTTTCAGAATATATTGCTTGTATTTATATCAGTGATGCTTTTATTACACCCAAACAATTTTTTTATGTGTGCGATTCCTGGGGCTGGACCTCAGGGCTGGGGTCATGCCCTAAGCCTGTTTTGCTCAAGTCTAGCACTTACTATTTGAACCACAGCTCTAGATCCAGCTTTTTGGTAGTTAATTGGAGATGAGTCACATGGACTTTGCTGCCAGGGGTTGATTTTGTACTGTGATTCTCAGATCTCAGCCTCCTGATAGCTAGGACGGGATGTATCAGCCACTAGCACCTGCTATTCCTGAGCACTCTTCAGCTACATTGCTAAGATTTCCCCAGGAATAATGAAGTTCTCCCATCCAAGTACTAACCAGGCCCAACCCTGCTTAGCTTCCGAGATCAGACGAGATCGGGTGTGTTCAGGGTGGTATGGCCATAGACAGGAATAATGAAGTTCTAAAGTCATTCTTTCTGAAGCCTATGGGGGCTTCAGGAGGAATTCAAGGATAAATTTATGTGTTAATATAAAAGCCAATTAATTCTATGTTCCACCAAACCTACATATGTTTGTTAATATACCCTCAAAACCAGTGCATTTCTTGATCTAATATTATATTGGAAGGATTGTTTACACACATAATCATGTACTACTGGCTGTTGCTGTAAAACTGCACAATTTGTATGGCTTTCCTTTTGAAATCTGCTATTTATTGCAACAGAATTTCAGATTTTGCAACATGAGAGTAAAAAAGATACGCCAAGACAGGCAGCTCTTTGCAAACAAGAGACCTGGTATTTCCAACATCCCTCAAGTTGGCCAAATATGAGAAGACACACTTGGTAGGGTGTACTGATTTCCCAGGACTTTTCATTCTTTCAGATACAATTTTGTCTGACAAATGATATATGCTCTTTTGTTGTGACTGCTGTTGTTATATTTCTGCTAAGCATACTACCCTACAAAAGATTCACCATCTGGATGTGATGTTTGTTTCTGTGAGAATGAATTATTGTGTACTTGACACGTCACTCTTATAAATAGGTTCAGATGAGGAGAAAAATGAAGATAAAGATGAGGTCAGATTAGGTTAATTAGGTCAGATTAGGTTAATTACTACAAACTACTTGATAAATACAATTAAGCATGGAAATGTATTTGTTCTAAAAGTATTTATTGGGCATTCTACAATAATTTGACAACTAGTTTGAAGTCATCATTCAGCCTGCTGCATGCAGCATGGATATTTGAAAGTCCAAAGGCAAGTAAACACAAATCTAAACTACATGCAAATGGTAAGAATTTTATAGTTTTATTTCAAGATCTTAACTGTGAATTTCAGATATAGCAAATTGTAACAAAAAGCAGGTTAAGAAACAAGTCAAATTAGAGAATAACATTTGAGTGACCATACTCTGTTTTTCTACCATTTATCCCATTGGTGATTTCTTTGCCATAATTCGCATACAAATACTGCCCTGTGTTTTATCTGGGCACTGAGTTTTGTTTTGTTTTGTTAGGTTTTCCCAAGCTTTAAAATTAAACAGCCAATGAAACAGATCTTCTCAATCAAATCAAATGATCCATGTGGGTGTTGACACTAAAGAAGTATAGTTCTCCTTATTTTATACATGAAACATAAACAAAGAGATTAGATCAGAATGGATGTTATTTTCAATGAAGCACTTCTTTCTGTATCTTTGTTTTAAGGAGCTCAATCCCTGTTTCAATATGATTAACTTTTTTGGTTTGAACTCAGGGCCTGGGTGCTGTCCCTGAGCTTTTTTTTTGCTCTAGGTGCTGTCCCTGAGCTTTTTTTGCTCTACCACTGTGAGTCAGAGTGCTAATTCTGGTTTTGTGGGGATTATTTGAGTCTCATGGATTTTTCCTGTCTGTGCTGACTTTGAACCATAATCTTCAGATCTCAGCTTCCTGAGTAGCAAATATTACAGACATGAGCCTCAGGTACCTGGGGATATGATTAACCATTTCTTCTTCTAGTTCTGTGCATGAAATCATTGAAGTTCTTGAAAATGATTAGACTTTGGCAACAATGACTACTCTCTGTCATTCTCTTAACTTGTTTTGTGAGATATAATATCTTCTATTTCTCTACTGCTAGGTCTTAGGAAACATGGGTGTCAATAAGCTAGCTTATGTGTTTATCTATTTAAAGAGTTGCAGTCTGAAGGTATAAGATCATTTTCTAATAACAACGAACATGCATAATAAAGAATTTGGAAAGAAAAAAAGCAGATCCTTTTCTATAATCAACCATATTAATTAGAGAATGTACAAAGTAACCAGGCTGACTCCCACAGACTATTAATTGAATAACTTTAAGTACACTGTAAAACATTCTTGGTCACACAATACATACTGTTTTTAATAACACAACATGTTTATGTAGCATAAAGTCTAAAAAGGGTATCCGGAAAAACTTCTGTAGGCATTATATATTTTCAAGACTCTACATGTATAGAGTTGGTCCTCAAAACCTAAGTTCCTATAAACATAATATCAGAGCATTGAGCTTTATGTCAGAACAAGGTGACTGTACCTAAAAGGGATTCTGGGATAGTCAGTGTTTTTGGTTATTTGCTTGAAATAAGCGCCTAATATATCACATGTGAAACGTATCTTCAGAAATGGGAAGAGTTGTTATAATTAGGTTTCATATGAATGTCAAAGATGTTGGAATTATTATAAACAAGCTAGGTAAAGGAGATTGTATTCCTCATTTTACAGTCTAAATGTCAATATTAGATATTTGTTATCTGACTCTTTAAAAGCCTTTGCTCTTAAAATAGACATGGTGATAGATGATTTAAGAGTCTAGACAAGGACGGCCTTTAAAAGCAAGTTAAACCACAAGGAATTACTTCCTTTCAGTTTAAGAAACCTTGGGCCTCTTAACAAATCACAGATGATTTAGTAAGATGACTTTATATTACTATACTATCTCTACTATTTGATTGGTTGCATTATCCATATACTCAACAAATAAATAGGTTTCTTTACTATTATGTTAATGGAGAGCAGAGTAAACCAGCTCGTCCTTTGTTTGGAATGGCAGCTAGAAGTTGTACTACTGAATGAGGGGTAGCCTTATGCTGAATACAAAAAAAGTACAATTTATGGTAAGTCAAGAAAATTAGGTCTATTTAAAATTTTGACACTTCATTATCTATAATCTATTAAGGAGGTCATTTCTACCCTCTTTAGTAAGTTTTGCTGTTAATAATAATCATTTGCTGTTAATCATTAATAATCATTATATAACAAAAGATCTGCCATGTAGTTTCCTTTCCATAGCCAGAAATAAAGCATGGTGAACCACAACAATGAAATTATCAGTAACAAAAAGTTGAAAATAAAACAAAACAAAACAATTAAATCTCTTGATGCAGATGTGGTAAACCTTTAGGGTCAGTGACACAAAGATGATATTAAACATGGGCAAGTTATATGAGATAGGTATATTCAACATCAGAATATCCGAAGAAGCTGCACAGAGTGATATCTTTTGTCCCTTAAAATAAAGCTCTTCTTCTTGCTCAGCAGAAACATTGTATCTAGGATTTTGCATGTCAAAATAGCTTCCCTATTAAAACTTTAAATTGTGCAGGGCAAGAGGAGGGCAGACAATTGAAGTAACTACTATTATTTGAGAGCATGATGGAATTTACCAAATAGCTGCACTCCAGGAGGTGACTCAAGGGAAGAAGAAATTTTCTCACTTTATATCTTTGAGCAAGTAGGAAATTTATAGGTAGTAATGTAATTACTTATTTGTTAGATCTTTTTTTTCAGGGCACTGGTTTAGTTTTATCTTAGACTTCTTAGTACATAATTTTTTTATTACTGACATGGTAATAATATAAGAAGTAAATAATCAGCAAAATGCTGACAAATGTTTGAAAAATAGATGATTAAATACACATTTTATATGAGACTATAAATTATTATTTTATTTCTTGATATCACTGTTGAAGAGAGTAGAAAAATCAAAGTGAAAATATTCAGAACGTGCTTGGTAATATGTTTGTATACATAATAAATAGCTATTATGAATAATCAACAAACCGATAGAAGTTATAATGGGAGTTAAAATAGAAGTTATTAAAATTAACTACTAAAAATATGGATAAAATGAAATATAGTCAATCCATAAAAGAAAAATTTAAGATGGTACTCTGGGATGCAAAATGAGTCCTACATAAAAATTATTTAACTAAATTTTGTCATCTTAAATAGTTATAAAAAGATTACAGCTCAACATGTCAATCTGTGAGTACAATGCATCTTTGCTATACATTTGTATCAAAAACTTCAAAAGGATGAAATCATTAAAATTTTTTGAAGAAATAAATTTTCCCTTGGAAAAGGATGTTAATTTTATTTTAAAATTCTAGAGCACTGGACATATTTTTAAATAATAATAAATATAAATGTGATTTTCCATATAAAGTTCTGCTTATCCACAACAATCTAACAGAGAGTCAAAATAAAACTCCAAGTTGAGAAACAAAATTGAATTTATTAGTGTGTTCTTAAAAACAAAGAAAAGTCTCAACTACTGGGTTAAAAATTTAAAAAATGAGGGAGGAAAGATCTAAGAAGAAGAAAAAAGTACAGCTAATTTATAAGTATAAAAAATTTCAATAAAACTTGAATGGTGATTATGAACATTCTGAAACTAAAAATAGCATCTAAAAGAAGCTGTTTAAAGTTACACTATCTGCAAGGAACTAGACCGACCTGTAAGTGAAGTCAGAGAAGTGGTCAGTCAGGCTCAGAGAGACAAAGGACACATGTTTTCTCTCAGATGTGGAAGTTATATCCAAGTTCTAAATATATAATCTAAGTATTAAAATTTTTCTAATGCCAATTCTTGCTCTAAGGCAGCCTCTGCTAGTGTTTCTTTTAGATGATCACTAAAGACTCAGGAAAGTGGGTTTATTTTCTTACTTTCTCCTTCAACCCTTTCTTTTTGGCTTACTGCCTGAAGAATGGTAGGAGATAAAGAGACAGGAATGTAGCTATTTGGAACTTAGCACTGGTTGGAGTTTTCAAAAACTGAAATATTTAAGATGAGAAAAAAAATCTGACTCAAAATGGAAAATAGAGTGGAGGTAGTTAGTGTAAATAGTAAGCATATCTTAAGCAGAGAAGCATCACGGTTTGCTGAACAAACTTGCAAATGACACATAATTATTTTGAAATGTTAGGAACTACAAGGATTCTTTCCAACACAATACAATAGAAATCCCCACACTTCAAAGCTAAATAAAAATCATTGTTTTTATACTCTTTAATTGTCAGTAAAGTATATATTATAAAATAATAGGCATAAGAGCTGGTGTATCTGTAAGCTTTTGTTAAACCCTAATGTAGTCTACAGGTGCTAATTATGTCTTTATCCTAATAATTAAAGTTATTAGTACAGATTATAGTTGGTTCAACTTTTAAGGAAGGGATCTTTGTTTTATTTTTGGTTTATGTTTCTTTTATCAGAACCTTTTTCTAGGAGGTGGTAAGGTCTAGGAATAAACAAACACAAAAACATTTGCAATCACATTTACATGTGTATATGTAAGCACACACACACACATACACATACACACACACTTTAAAAATTACTGATAAGTATCCATAAAAAAAGAATAAGTTATAGAGTAAAATGAAAAGTAAAACATCAATAAACATCAAAAGATAATAACAAGAAAATTCCTCTGTGAGGCGTTTCTTACTGAGCCCCATTTTAAAAGATGGGAAAAAGACAAATACATAGTCCAGATAATAAAATAACAGCGTTGCTGAGGACATAGGCAGAAGTTTTCCACTTGGCTGGAGTTGGTATATCAACATGCACAAGCCTCATCCTATTGTTTAAAAACTGCAGAAGTTATCTAGGTGCTGGTGGCTCAGACCTGTAATCCTGCCTACCCAGGACGCTGAGATGTGAGCAACATGGTTCAAAGTCTGCTTAGACAGGAAAGTCCCTGAGACTCTTATCTCCAATAAACCACCAAAAAACGGAGTGGAACTCTGCCTCAAAATGCTGAAGCATTAATCTTCAATGAAACCTCAGGGATGACACTCAGGCCCTGAGTTCAAGCCCTACAAATGATGCCCCATAACTAAAGGGGAAAAAAAATCTTACCAACCAACAAATAAATGCAGATGTTTCCACAACTATTAAACTTACTATGATTCTAAAAATGAATTTCTGGTTGTGTATGTTTACTATAGTTTTGCAAAGTTTATTGACATCTCCTGTCTTTTTACTTCTATACTTTATTACCCAACTTAAAATTTACAGCTTTTGAGTCTTCATTGTAAGTCAAATAGCATGGTAATACCTTATACATATTCTTACTTATTATTATTAGTATTAGTATTTTGCCAGTTCTGGGGCTTGAAAGCAGGACCTGAGAACTGTCCCTGGCTTCTTTTTGCTTAAGGCTAGCACTCTACCACTTGAGCCACAGCGCCACTTCCACCTTCTTCTGTACTTGTAGTGCTGAGAAATGGAACCCAGAGCTTCATGTATGCTAGGCCAGCAATCTACCATTCCCAGCCCTTCTTAGCTAATTTTATCAAAAATATAACACAAAGAAAATTCTTTTACACTTGAAATGCTGGCATTTATACTATTGTGGTACCAGAAAAAAAGATATGTTAAGGGAAATAAATAAACATTTTGAAAGAGTTTGAGGACAGAACCTTTATTTTGAAAATATTTCTCAAGAGGAAGTAACAAACAATACAAGAAATGTACCCAAAGCCTAACATATGAAACTGTAACCCCTCTGTACATCACTTTGACAATAAAAAAATGAAAAAAAAATTCTCAAGTTTTCATTAAGGAAATCTTGAAAGATTAAGAATGAGCAATTAAAAATAATAAAAGCTAAATAATGTGTGTGTGTGGTACATGGCTGCCCAACTCTTTCAGCCTCATTCTACCATGTGTGGATTTGTCAGCATTTCAGGACTATTTTAAGAATATGAAGCATTTTTTTTTCATTTGTGAATATTACATTCATTTAGAATGTTTGGTGATTTTGCCAATTTCAGGTGTTTGGAGGAAAATTGCTGAACAAAAAGATGAATCTGTTTCATTTTCTTCTTTTCCCCAGGTTTTCAAAGCCAGCCCTGTTGCAGAGGTTTGACACGAGTATCTCTTAATAATGTATTTCTAGCCTTCCTTTCCCTTTACTTTGTACAATCTTTTTTTTTTTTTTTTGGCCAGTCCTGGGGCTTAGACTCAGGGCCTGAGCACTGTCCCTGGCTTTGTTTTGCTCAAGGCTAGCACTCTGCCACTTGAGCCACAGTGCCACTTCTGGCCATTTTCCGTATATGTGGTGCTGGGGAATCGAACCCAGGGCCTCCTGTATATGAGGCAGGCACTCTTGCCACTAGGCCATATCCCCAGCCCCTAGTACAATCTTTTTAATAAAAATATTTGTTTTAGTCCATGAGAGTAATTGTGACTGGTTTGAGACCATTTAGGAAGACTGTAAACTGAATTTCCATTGCATTCTGAGGTTAAGTATGTTTTCTATACCATACGAAAAGCCAGGCTAATTCTAAACGGGTGACAAGCTTATTTTATCAAAAAGCATAGTATATTTTATTTATGTTTTCACCACTAACTTAAAAGAATTTAGAAGCATAAACTGGCAAATATGAGGGTCTGAGTTCAGTGTTTAACACCACACCAGAAAACAAAACAAAGCAAAACTAGAAGCAGACCAAGAGTGAAAAGGGTTTTCTCAGTCTTTCGTGAAAACTACTTTTAATTTTTAACTTTGGGAAAAAATGCACTAGGAGAAATAGTAAATAGATAGAAACTGACCTGGATTTCTCCGTTCTGAACTCAGATCACATAGGACTTTAATCGTTGAACATTTGGGTAACAGATATTTTAGGACTACTATACTTTTGATTATGGAGGGAAGTTTCACAGATTTGGTTTATTTAGTTTTTTTTTAAGGTTTTAATTCTACTTATTATTTTAATTATGAAAACGTTACTTAATTCAGCATTTAAAAATAATTCATTGTTGTACAAACTATATTTTGTTTCCAGTTGAAAAATAGGTGATTAGAGATAGATAGATAAATTGAGGATAAGTTTTCCTAATTTGGCTATATTGCATCATATGGTTACAGGCAATAGTAATGCCGTTTGATTTGCAAATTGGCAGAAAGTGACTATCTCCTTTCTCTGGGCATATCAAAACAATTGGCTGTAGCATTTACCCTTCCCTCCCTCTTCCTCCCCTTCCTCCTCCTCTTCTTCCCCTACCTCCTCCTCCTTTCATACCTGAATGCCAAGAAGAACTGGCTGTGTTTGCAATTCTACATTTTTAACCTTATTGTGAAAATCACAATCATGTACAAAAACATCAAAATCATAAAAAACATGAAAATCAAAATCATATACAAAAAGCACCACAACACCTGTGTGGCCTTGGAATAAATGAAGAGTAATTTCTACTCTTTCATTTTGACAGTTGTGCTAGTATAGGGCTGAAGTTCGTGGCCTAGTTGGATGAACATAAGGATTTCTTCATTCTTATTACAATGTTATCCTCCCTGCTTTTATCCTCTGAGTCACTGCCAAACCTCTGCAGAGGGGCCAGGAAGAAGGGACCTGCCAGAGATCTCCCTACTTTTATGTATTACAGGATTGTTCCTGATCATAATTTTTCTTAGATCTGTGTGCTTATCTCCTGTCCTTTAAATCTTCACTTTTACCTCACATAGGGAATAAATATCCACTCCCACTGAAATGAGCACTCCCAGTTTCTAGATACATATAATGAAAATTTATGATTCCAGATGCAAAAAATTATTGCTAGGAAATAAGAAAGAGGTTTGGGTTTTAATGGTATAATTTAATACATGTGCATTAGTAGTCTATTTTTAAATGTAAGATTTTTTATCACATTGCTTAAAACTATTTTCTCTTATTTAAAATTTCTATGGTTTTCCAGCTAGATATTATAATTTTTTTCATTATCTAATAGCCCCAAGAAGCAGATGTAAAATGTATGCATCCAGCTAGTCTCTTCTGACTTGTTCTAGTCAGGATAACTAATATTTATTGAATACTAGTCTGTAAAGGATTCATTACTGAAATTTTACTTACAAAAATTGCTAAAAATTACTTACTAAAAATGTCATTAGAGTATGTATTTTTTCTAAGAGAAAATGACAGCAAGACATGACACAGTAATAGTTAAATATAAACTTAAATCAAGGTTTTTCTTCTAATGAATTTTAAGAGATAATTACTTACATAGTAGAGTATAACTATATGTACAATAAGACTAACTTATCCCTCCCTCCCTCCCTCCCTCCCTCCCTCCCTCCGTCCCTTCCTTCCTTCTTCCCTTCCTTCCTTCCTTCCTCCCTCTCTTTCTTCCAAGGAAATAAACTAAAATTTTTATTGCCTAATTTGCAGTTGCATTTTAAAGTTCCCAACTTGTCTATTGACCATACTGCAGGCCTCCCTGCTGCTTGTGATAATTTCTCCATGCCTTCTTAGAGGATTATCCAAGTTCTGTGCTTGGTTATAGGCTGGGACAATGATAAAACTGATGAGAGATGGGCGATAACCTAAAATCCACTTCTGTCCCCATGCTTAAACCCCTGAATAAAATAACATAAGGGTACAATAAAGGAATTTAGACTGGAATTTGAAGTGTGGTTTCAGGGCCCCTAACCCACAGTGACAAAAGTATTTGTAGGTGTGGGCACTGTGCAAATACCTAGGCTTCAACTCAGCACTTGGTGCTCTTTTTTAGCTTTCTTGCTCATGCCCAGCCCTCTTAAACTATGCCTCCAACTCCAGCAGTTTGGTAGTTAATTGGAGATAACCACTAGGCTGGCTTTGAACCTCAGTCTTCCAAGTCTTCTCTTTCTGAGTAAGTGGGATTATATGCATAAACCACTGTTACTAGTCCTGAATATGATTTTAATGGACTGAGTGGTGCCCTCAGTTTTTACTGGGTAATACCCTGGTACTGTCTTTGCAAAGGTCAGAGAGACATAGTGCTGGCCATTATTCTGGAGACATTAGTGGGAAGAACTCAGGAAAAATGAATCTACTCTGAAAATCAAATATTGAATCTTATTTCCACTTGATTGGAGAATGTTTTCATGAGAGATTCAATGTCAAATAACCTAAGGCAATAACAAGTGTAAGGCTCTGAGTTTAAAAATCCCACAACTGAAACAAGAAAAAGTAAGCTACATAAATCTGTGCACACATTACACACACACACACACACACACACACACCTTTTCATCCTACAACCAATCTGAGTTTGAGTGTCATTCTGTCCATTTTAACTTCACTCATTATGTACCTGTTTTTCTTGTCTTTTAGGGTTCCAAGATAGTTTACCAATTTCATAATATCAAAGTTTCTCTAACAAGCATGCTCTAGAAACACTAAACAAAATGAAATGGCTCTCTGATCTAATCTATCCCAGCAATCCACATACTACTCTACAGCATATGGTGCTCACTTCATACCTTGGAAAATGATCTCCAGCTTCTCAATTTTAAAGACATTATTCTGTAGGGAAAACCAGTTCTCTAAATTTATATTTACTACTCAGAATTTTCCAGCCACTCATAGGTGGATCGTATCTCATATCTTAAGCAAATCTGCAGGCCTATGAAATGGGATCTTTCCATTCCCAGAACCTTCAAGTGTACTCTACTACTTCAAGCTGAGTTTGCATGACTGTTTGTAATGGATCTCTTTCTCAAGATCAGGGAGTGTTAGTAAAACTGTACACAATGGCCTCAATTCTTCCTTCCATAGCTTGGTGAGGCAAGGTGAAAAAAGACTGAAGCAAATAAAAAAGCAATACTTCACTATACTAGTGTTCTCTTTGAGGTTGTTGTTCCTTGATTCTTTTACGTGATTTAAGCATATGCCACTGGAAATGATTGATTCGAATCTTTCATGGACAAGACAAGTTTCTTTGGTGCACATGTATTGTACAAATACATATAAATTTGTAAGTATATCATAAATAGTATAATAATGCACAAAATATTTTGTAATTTTTTTATTAGATGCTTTGATATAAAATAAGGAGCTTCATGGCCACAAGTTCCCCAGCTTGGACTCTCTTGTTCTCTGATATGCGATGGCACTCCCAGCCCTCTGCAGGTGCCACAGCTGCAAGACATGTTTCTATTCTGACTTTTATGTACAGTCTTTTTTTTTTTTTTTTTTTGGCCAGTCCTGGGCCTTGGACTCAGGGCCTGAGCACTGTCCCTGGCTTCTTCCCGCTCAAGGTTAGCACTCTGCCACTTGAGCCACAGCGCCGCTTCTGGCCGTTTTCTGTATATGTGGTGCTGGGGAATCGAACCTAGGGCCTCGTGTATCTGAGGCAGGCACTCTTGCCACTAGGCTATATCCCCAGCCCTATGTACAGTCTTTTAATGGATATTTTTCATTCTTATATTTAACCAAGAGTTAGAAGTTGTAAGAACTAGTGCATGACCTTGTTATACTTTGGAAGGCATAATTAACCTTATGCACATAGCTGAACTGGAAGTGTTATTGCTATATTATCTAAGTTAAAGGTCAGTAAGTTTGTATATAGTGTGAAGAAAATAAGACACATTAAAATTGATAATTCAAATATGTAAGGATGAGTCATATTAAAGGGTTTCGGAGCCTCTTCTCAGCCACAGTGATGTATCCATCACTCAAAGTACAAAAAAAAAACCCCAAAAAACCCAACAACACAGAAAAGGACATTGCTTTCTGATAATGTCCTTCTAAAAGGATATGTTAAAGATCTTTGTCCTTTTTGCTTATAGTGTGCTCTTAGGTGATGAATATTTTGATTTGTTATTGTGATGATTCCACGTATCTTCATTTTCAATCTTGTCTTTGTTCTCTATCTAGGAATTTTGAGTCTAGCTATAGAGGAGGAGAATTGATTTTCCAATTCAACTCTAACATTTTTCAAGGTTGTAGTGGACCAACAATTGTAACTATAAGTCTTATAGCCTTAGTCCTTGACTTCACTGGGTATAGTGCAGGAAAGAGACAGAAGATTAAAAGGTCACTATGACTATATTCTTACAAGAATAATCTTAAGAAAAAGTGATATGTGTATACTAGTTTCCCACCTAGACATATTTCTACTAAAAAGATGAAGCAAAATTGTAATAATGAATAAATAATATAGGCTAATTCAGTTGCAATGTCTTGCTGTTCTGTACTCTATCCATTTTCTTCCCAGAGAAAGGCCCTGCCATAATTCTCATCAAGGTATTTTCTTTTGCTGGGCACTGGTGGCTCAGGAGGCTGAGATCAGAGGATTGCGGTTCAAAGCTAGCGCAGGCAGGAAAGACCACGAGACTCTGATCTCCAATTAATCACAGGAAAAGCTGGAAGTAGTGTTGTGGTTCAAGTGGTAGAGCACCAGCCTTGAACAAAATGGCCTAATCCCAGGATAGGCCAATAAGAAAAAGATATTTCCTTTTATAATGCAGATCATTTACCTACTTACACTTACATCTGAACTCTTGGAAATAGGGAAAGCAATGAAGAAACCAGGAAAAAATGAGATAAGGAACAAACTCTAACTTTTAATATGGACATCTACCCTCCAAAGACTAGAATTGCATGGTTCTATTGCAATAGTACTGTATTCATTTGGGCAGACGTTAGATAGTCCCTTGGGTATGTAAAATAGTTCATACTTCCAAATAGTTAAACATACCAATGGATAAAGGTAATGGCAAGTAAGGAATCTGATGAACCGGTGAGTAGGTAAGTGTCACAAGGGAAAATTAAGAATATTAAGAGATGACATTGGGCAAAATATAATCTACATCTTGATTCTGTCAGAGTAGCTGAATACTCACGTTTTCACTGCTAGCTATATATATTCCTAGGAACTCCTAAGCTCATCGTAGCATTTTATGGATAGTGGCCAGCAACTATAAACATGTCAGTCAGCATACTGAACTAAAATGGAGCTCACTCAAATAAAATTCTGAAGAATATATAGAGAAAAATGTGGAGTAATCAAGGACCAACAGTAGTGGGAAGCTGTCATTCATTCAAGCTTGGAAACAAAACAGAAGAAACTTACTGAGGAAATCATTTTAAGAACTAAAAGACACGGGCTGCATGGTGAAATTAGGGTTGTAGGGAGACACATCAACTCTGAATAGCAAAGTGAAACATAGAGGGAATGAAGGTAGAAATACCCTGGGGACTCTGCTGGTGCCCCTACCACTTCCCGTACAGTCTATACAGAAATGAGAGGTTGGGTGGGAGGGAGGCAGGGAGACAGGGGAGGAAGGGAGAAAGTGTGGGAGGGAGACAGGCACGTGCGTGGGCACACACACACACACACACACACAGAAGGAGAGAGAGAGAGAGAGACAGAGAGAGACAGAGAGACAGAGAGACAGAGAGATCCAGGATTTGCAACTCCTACAACAAAACATAGGCCAGACATAAGACCAGACAGGGAGACAGTGAATATAGAGGGAACAAATTTTTAAAAAGTACAGGCAAATGTGTAACTGTAGCTTCTATTATTGATGATCTTCTTGTATCACCTTCCTGTGGTTGTACCTACACTATCTCTGTATCTTATCTGAATACATTGGAAACCGTGTATACTGGTATTAGAACTAGGAAATTGAAAGGGAATACCAAAATAGAGAGGCACAGGGTAAAAAAAGACAAACAACTACAAAAGCAATACTTGAAAAACTGTTTGGTGTAAATGAACTGTACAACTTATTGGGGGGGGGAAGGGAAAGGGGGAGGGGGAAGGGGGAATGAGGGACAAGGTAACAAACAGTACAAGAAATGTATCCAATGCCTAATGTATGAAGCTGTAAACTCTTTGTGATTCAGTTTGATGATAAAAACTTAAAATAAAAAAGTACAGGCAAATAGTGAAGAAATAGAATAATTGCATAGTAAAGATCATTTTTGTATCAATTCATTGTAATGGACAGAGGTTCAAGTCTCATAAAGCAAAAAGGACTAAGGAATAATTCATTTCCGTTTCTTTTCTGCTTTTTTCTTTTTGCCATTAGGAACTCTTTTTAAATTTTAGTGAATGTGTTATTTTTATTTTTTGGCCAGTCCTGGGGCTTGGAATAAGGGCCTGAGCACTGTCCCTTCCCTGGCTTCTTTTTGCTCAAGGCTAGCACTCTGCCACCTGAGCCACAGCACCACTTCTGGCCATTTTCTGTATATGTGGTGCTGGGGAATTGAACCCAGGGCCTCATGTATAGGAGGCAAGCACTCTTGCCACTAGGCCATATCCCCAGCCAGTGAATGTATTATTTTAAAGAACCTTATAGTCACAAATCATTCTCAAATTTCTTCATTATTGTTGCATAAAAAGAAAAAATACAGAGATAGATCCTTGAAGAACATTGAACCAGTGTTGCCATAAGAATTCAATGTCTGAGAAAAATTTCAAGAGCTGAAAGAACTTTTGTAAAGTCATATCCTCAACAAAAATCTAAGCAGGTTAGCTAGCTAAAAGAGTTATGTGATTTACTGCTAACGCATGAAATGATTTGCTTGGAAACATACTTTTTTGATATTCTGCCTATAAACATCAATTCTTTGGTATATACTAATATGATACCAATTATGAAAAATGAATTTGAATTATGGTTGAAGAAGGATATTTTGTGTTTTATTATTCCAAACAGATGGGGATATAGTGTTATTTTTGAGAAAGGTAAGTTTTAGATCTCAAGTTTTATGCTGTTCTTCGTTTTAAAGCCACTCACTTGCGAAATGCTTCAGCAATTTTATTGCAATTATAAATGGTTATATTGTTTTCAAATATATTTAGTTTTCTGTGCTGTATTCTTAATATGAAAATTTTAACATTTGATTATTTTCGTAGTTTTAAAATGTGGTTATTAAAATTTCAGATTATACTTTAAGGCATTGAAGTTATGCTTCTTCTTTTTTTTTTTTAAATTAGAGAATGCTAAGTTTGTTAGACTAACTGCAATGGAATGAACATAGATTCCTGGCACAGATTAAGAAGGAAGAACTGAATAACTGTAACCCCTCTGTATATCACCTTGACAATAAAATTAAATTAAAAAAAGATAAAATAAAAAAAGAAGAACTAAGTAGAGAAAGGTAGTTGTAACTGTCATTATTTAGGCTGATCAATTTTGTGTGTGTGTGTGTGTGTGTGTGTGTGTGTGTGTGTGTGCGTGATTATGTTGTTTTTTATTGCTGTTGTTTAAAATTTCTTCTTTATTTAGCTTCATAAATTTTAAACATTTTTTTTGGTCTGTGAGAGATAAAATTTAATATGTTAAAGAAAAATATATAAATTTTCAGCATCTCAGAAAAAGCAGATAGAATGCCCCAAATGGGGTAATAGAAATGAGTTTATTGAAGAGACTGTTGACTATTATATGAAAAGCATCATATCCAGTAATGATTTATGGTGGCGAAATAAATGACTAGGGTTATGGAGATAGCCTTATCATTCCCTAAGACCACTGGGTTGAAGAAAGGGAGCAGTTTTAGAAGTCCTATGAGAGCTGGAAGTATAAGAAAGGTGATGTGCTAAGAAATATCTTCTGTTTTGGTAGAACACAGTCTTTGCTACTCTGACTGAAGGAAGGAGAAAGATAATACTTTTAACACTCTTTGTTTACATTTCTGTTGCCTTCTGTAGACCCCAACAAATTAAAAGTGGAATGAAAGGAGCCATGATGATGAAATCTACTGAGGCCTAGTCTCCTAGGTAGAGAAGATAGAACAACTGAAAAACTGTAAGGAAGGTGTCTAGAGAAGGTACATCTAAAATGTACAGCAAAAGACAGAAGGTCAGAAACAAATGGATTTAAGGGTATTGTCTAATGACATCTGCTAGAGTGAAAGTTTCTGGGTGAGGATGTATTTCAAAGGAGAGCTCATTTTCAGTATGTGTGTTAAGGCAAGGAAGAGAGGATGAAAATAAATTACTAATTCAGTTTAGCCTGAGTTGTGGAGTTTTGTCTTTGGCTCACCTTGATGATAGCAAAAGTTTTCCATAAATAAGAAAAAGGTAAAGAAACAAGTCAAGAGCTGTGGTCTTCATGGCATGGTGCTGTGCTAAGAGACAGCTTGTAGAACCACTGGTCAATCTCAAAATCGACTTTTTAAATGTACTTGTCAGAACACCAAGAATTCATAACATAATAGTGTCAGGATGAACTTTCACCAGGAATAAATGATAAGGAAACATTGCCAAGATGTCAAGAGAAAGAATTAGCAAAATGTTCCAAGAATAATGAATGAGAATGAAAACCTAGAAATCCTTTAAATAAAACTAAGTGTCAATATAAAGATTCTTTCATTCCTAGTTTCAGCAAAAAATAAATCAACACCACATCTACTGACTTTTATTATTTATCCGTGTGTTTAGGGCATATTTTGATATTTTAGAATTGTATGTCCATGTTCATGTGGGATGTGCGTGTGTCTATGTGTGTGTGTGTGTCTGTGCGCATGCACACACATGCAAATACTCAAGTGTTAACTATTATATGTAGCCAACAATTGTAACCTGGCAATAATTCAATTGACTCAATTTAAAATATTGAGTGGAATTCAAACACTATGAAAATTCCATATTTTCAATTTGTAATTTAAACCCTCTGCATCTCAGTGGTAAGAAATAACACTTGTGATACATTGAAATTGCTCCAGTTGTAGATGCTGAGAATTTTTCTTTGTCGGTTTTGGGGCTTGGGTCTGGGCACTATACCTGAGTCTTCAGCTCAAGGCTAGCACTCTACCACTTGAACCATAGTGCCACTTCCGGTTTTCTGGTGGTTAATTGGAGCTGAGTCTCACAGACTTTCCTGCCAGGACTGGCTTCGAATCACTATCCTCAAATTTCAGCCTCCTGAGTAGGTAGCGTTACAGGTGTGAGCCACCATTGCCCGGCTGATGCTGAGAAAAATTTAAAAAGCCTATCTCTATCTTGAAGTTGGGGAGGCCATTAAATTCTTTTTAATAAAGTGAATGGTCCAAAAAATGTAAATCATAATTTACATAATTTGGGAATTTAAGTAGCAGGGAACAGTAGGAGAACAAAAAATCCAAGTGAAGGAGCTTTCCTGCCAGCAGACTGGAGTGTGGAGTCCATGGGGTTTGATGGACTACAGGGTGTGGGTGCCTGAGAGATCAGTGGATACCAATGTAGCGGGACTATATGTAAGGGGACTATAGTTATTGCAGATTTCTAATTAAGGCTTTAATACTAGCATTTTGCCTGGAGGAGAAGTCAGCAACAGAAATAGAGAGGAATACATCTGTTACTAGGCTCTTCCTAGAATTCAAGGTTTTACAACTTGCTACTAACTGGAAAGAGAGAGATCTGCTTTAGTTGTTTTTGAGAGGATTCAGTACTGCACATGTACTTGGCCTCACACTTGGCATCTATGTAGATATGTAAGCAGCCAACACCAGTCACTTATGAACTTTCTTCTTCCTTTTCCATGACTAAGATCAAAAGCATAGGGCAGAGGTTGACAAAGGAAATGGTAAGAGGGACATTCCAGACCAGAGTGAATGATTCAGGTAATGGAAATTTTGTGAAGACACTACTTGGTAAATTTTTGGTGCTGCTAGAAATTTCCATCAACTTGATGATGACTGGGATAATTTTCAGTTTAGGAAGTACACAAATTTTTGTACATTCTCAGTTTTGGATTACATAATCCCTACTGGGCTATACTTCTACCACTAGTCTTATATTCACATTCATACACACATACACAAACACACACATATGTATGTGGAACACCTGCCAATTCTAATATCTATGTTCAATTCATTATTATGCCTTAATCAGTGCTCAGGAATACGGCTGAATGAAGGATGAGGGTTTTTGTTTGTTTCTTTGTTTTTGCCAGTCCATGGGCTTGAACTCTGGGCCTGGGCACGGATTTTGTCCAAGGCTAGAGCTCTACTACTTGATCTACAGCTGTACTTCTGGCTTTTTTGGTGTTTAATCAGAGATAAGAGTCTCACAGACGTTCTTGCTCAGATAGCTTCAAACTGCTATCCTCAGATCTTAGTCTGCTGAGTAGCTAGGATTACAGGCCACCAATGAGCCAGCTGTGCCAGACTGACTTTTCTTTCTAATTTTCTTTTCAGAAATTATTCTTATCTTTTAAAGAATCCTCACAAATATTTTAGGTGGTCAATAAATCTATATCTGAATATTATTTTCCATCATGTGAAGAATAATGTTGTTTGTTTAATGCCGTACTGAATAAACTTCATTTTTTAAAAAGATATCATGTCTGGCTGATTAGTTTTAAAAACATTTATTGACATATTCTAGTGTTGGCATATCAAAATTTTTATTAAACAATTTCAGATATAAGATGTAAGATATATGTACGTGCTGAACCATGAGACATCATTAAAATAATATTAGATTTAAACTTATGATTTATTTTATGTAAGTAGAAATAATAAACTTAGTCAAAGAGATTTCCTCTAGAGGAAATAATAAAGCCCAGACAGATCAACATACATTCTTATTCTGGACCAGTCATTGTCCAAATGTTTTAACATGTCGTCATTCTGTAAAATGGGTATGATCATTCTATCTCTTAATGCATTATAGCATTTAATTAAGCGGTTATGTGTTTATACATAGTTTACATTCTTAAACTAATAGGCTAATAATGCATATCCTCAATGTACTTCATTAAAGTACACTGGAAGCTAATTAGAAGGGATGTAATTCACGCTTTGGAAGAAGTGTTATCCAAGTGTAAATTAGATAGAGAAGTGGCAGTTAAAACCATACAACATATCTATTACCACGCGTTTGATGCTTAACTCTAATTATAGATTGGACATGGGAGCACACAACATCTGGGAGACTTCCACTCCCTTAAGAAAGCTCTTCTTCACATCTCTGAAAGAAGAGTGTCTATGTAGTAGAATTATTAGTAAGAAAAAATATTTTAAAATAATCAATAACACTTGGTGCTGGGAACAAAAGGTTACAGAGAAAGGACACATTCAAAACCTTTGTATTGCCACTAATCATGGCCGTCTTCCAGTGACAATCGCTGACCAACAAGTGTCATGAAAAATGGACTTTATCATTTAGTTTTCAGACAGAATAACATGATTTTGGGGGCTGGATGAGAACTTCATTCAAAAAGGGCGATTTCACCTGATGGAAGAGGAACATTGTATAGACAGATTTGTGCCTGTCTTCAAACCTTTCACCATCTGAATAACCCCTGAGGTTAAATAGCTGGTAGACATCTGTAGGAGGAAGGAAGAGAAATGAGATCATCAAGGAACGATATTGTGCTTACAACATGTGGCGAAATGAGTGGCTCTTCACCATCTGTTATTTGTGTGTGTATTTTATTATGTAAATGTTCGTACACACTGCATTCTAAACAAAGGAACATTACTTCCACTGTGCTGGTGCTGCCAAGCTTGCGTATGTGTCCTGGAAAAAGAAAGTGGCAGACAGAAAATTCAGGGTTCATCTGGCCACTTGGGTCCCTTTCCTTTCACCAAGAGGGTGAGAGACTCTTAAGTAGGTTTGACTCCTTTTCTACATCCTGTTAACAAATACAAAGCTTGACTGTGAATTGAAAACAATGTCTTAAATACTACAGTTCTGGTCCAAAGCTTCTTTTGCTGGCATCCACGGGAAAAAGATACTAGAGGCTAGGATGCCCTGGGATAGTTCCAATGTACACTAGTGATAAATCCAGGCTAGAAAATAAATTTGGACAGAGAGAACAGGCTCTGTTCAATTTTCTCTCATCTGTTTAATTCCTGGCACACATCTCTGGGTCATGGGAAGGTTCTGGTGGGCTGCTGTCATTGTCTCCCCCAAAACAAGAGGGGTGTGTGTATGCATGTTGAGGAGGAATAAAAAGTAAAGGAGATTTGGGTGACATATTCTGGTTTAAATTTTCATAAAATTACCAATTTAAATTGAAATGTAATTATCCTAACTGGCATCTTTTTGGCAGCAGCTTAAAAAAAAAAATCCCTCAGCTTTACTGTACCAAGCAAAAGCCCAGAGGAGTCCTGACATTGGCCTTTAATCAAAAGCTGAAAAGACACAAAAGCTTTCAGATAATCTATGCCAAGCTATCTTGGACAGCACGGAATCGCCTGGAGCACCCTTCTGGTGGCATTTAAAACACCTGGTGCCCTTAGAAAAAAAATACATCTGTGGCTGCTATTTCTCCTTCTGTAATTCCCTTAAATCTTTCTATCTCAACCCTGTCTCCTAGCTTTTACAAGGAAGGAGGCTGTAGTGACAGAAAAATGAAGCAATTTTTATTTACTGAGAGAATGATACTTGTCATTGGCTATGCCTAGAGGTGACAGGCTCAGGTGGCCATCTGCACAAACACTTCCTCACTGTTTATTTCATGTGGTTTAATATAATTAAACTATCATTGTGCTCATTGATTCAGCACAAATTTTAATTTGATAATTGGGGAAAAGGTGTGCATTTGAAATGGAGGCAATTAATTGACACTTTAAATGCACTTGAACAGAAATAATTTAAGTTACACCATACTTAGGGGTGACTTATAATGCTGTGTTTATGTGAATACTTTCATTTAGCTTTTATCATTAATGGGTAGAGGTAAATAATGTTCTTCTGTCTTTTGATACTTTTAGAGGTAAATAATGTTCTCCTTTTGATGCTCATCATCTCATTTTGAAATTTAAAGTTTTTTTGTTGTCACAAATAATCCCAGCATTTCAGTCACCAGCTTGTGTGACATAGACATTCAAACTTTTAATAACAATCTAATTATTCATACCTAACCTTACACATATGCAACATAATTATACAGATTGTCACATATTTTTGTCAATAGACAGCCTCATTCCTTCTTTGTCTAAGGTGTTTGTTAGAATGGAAATAACAGATACACACATTTTCAGTTTATAATACTCATTTTTTATGATTTGAATAATAAAATAAAATAAATGAGCCCTTGATTATTTACATTTTTTTCCTAGACTGATTTTACTTTATTTTTCTTTCCTAGAAGACCTTGTCCATGATAGTGAACTTACAGAAAATTTAAAAGGAGCCCACAGTTATAGATAAAGCAGATTTTTGGGGAGTTAATTGTCTTCCAACTGGAAACAAATAGGCCTTCGTTGTTTTTCAGACTACAAGAACAAGAGGTGGTTTGTTTTAGAAACTTGAAAAGTCTTTATTACTTTTACTAGAGCTCTTTTCTTTATAGAGCCTGAAATAAACACTTTTAATCAAAACTATGAAGTAAATTCAATTATACTAAATGTTACCTGCCAAAAATTAGACCCGTGGTAAATTTCACTTCATACAAAATGTTGTTGTTTTATAGATGTTTCGAGAGGATTTACTATTAATATGCACATTGAAGCAACTGCTCTGCTTAACAGATGAAAGTCTATGCTCTTGTTTCAATCTATTATTCGAGATTTTTAATATTCATCGTAACCACGGATGAACTCACAAAGTTTTGGCAGGTCTCTTCAGTTAAACCACCACACTCTTTTTTATTAAAGTTGGAAACCTCATTAAAATAAGGCTCTCTGAAGATTTTGTAAACTCCAGCTTCAAATTGAGGTTGGCAATAGTGCTCCTAAAAATCTTTTCACATAAATACAGTTCTCTTGGCACTTGAAAGAAGAAAGGCTAAAAAGCATTTTTAAAAAGTGAAGAACAAAGAGAACAAACAAAAGTACACATAAATGCACAGTCATATTCAGAAACATGGACAACCATCGTATCTTTACTTTCTATTATCTATTTCAGATAAAATTATCCAAAAACATCTTTGATAAATGGGGACAATATAATATCTATAGTGGAAGAAAAGTATAAAAACTTACTAATCTATTCTATTCTCAAGCATCAAATGATCAACATACATTGCATAAATCTGAATAGTAATAATAATAATAGTAAACAACGAATCCTTATATTTGAGCAGAATTGAGATACTCTAAAATAGTATATAATTTAAAGGCTAGATGAGAATTGGTATATCAGATCATATAATAACTCAGAAATATTAGAGACTTTGTGTCACTGATTAAATGACTGTAAATTCAACAGCTAGAGATAGGGCAACAATAATAAAACAGACATTGGCATTGTCATGCAAATGTTTCTTCTATATGGTATTGTTAGCTATGCTAGTATTCTTGGTGGAAATGATAACAGTCTTATATAACCTGACATATTAGCTAGCAAATCTGTTTATAACTAAAGTTAGCTAATCAAGCACTTAAATTTTATTTTTTATACTTTGCAAAAAGTCAAATTCCACAAACATAGCTCCTTTTAGAATATTCTCATTTTGACCTTGGACAGAAAGGACACTTATTTATTTCTGATAAGATTTCATGTTCAGAACTCAATAGTAATCTCTTTGTTATTTATACCTTTAAAATTAATTCACAAAGATACTTTCCTCTTTAGCTCCAGCATTTTCTCCCGAGTATTAAAAGTACTGTTTAAAATATCAAAGAAGCATTAGTTAGGTAGGTAAGAATATACAATTCTGAGGTCAGAGATAGACAATATATATCTCATTAAAATTGAAACATAGCATACAAATGATTAGTATATTCTGTTCATGTTTATTTATGTGACAAAGGCCGGCTCTTAAGGAGGAAACACCAAATACCTTGATTTGTTTTCAGTTTAGTTCAAGAGTATGCATACTTAACCCTGATCTATCTTTTTAAGGAGTAAAAATATATATGATAGTTCAAATGGACAAACTAGTAAGATGACAGTACACATATACAAAAACTTCCGTAAGAAAAATTTTAAAAATACAAGTGGTTAACTGTATTGTATTAATAACAACAGGTGTTAAACTATATTTTCTTATCTGTGGAATAACTGAACATGTTTTTCTTTTCAAATGGTTTTTCCAAATTAAATATAAAAATAAATAGTGTAGGAATATAGTTTGTGAATCCACTAAATCTATTTTCCTGTATGTGTTTTCTTTCCAAGAGCAGTATCAGTTGCAGAGAATATGGAGGCAATTCAAATAAAGTACATTTATGTAAGGAACTAGCATCTTAAGTTACAACTGTGCTAAGAAGAAAAATTGAACAGCTGGAAAATTTATATTGTACTATGATAATTAAATTAGATATTTTTGAGCTCTGAAGTTATTTGGAAGGTGAATGAAGGGATAGTGTGTTTAATATAATTCAGTTCCTCAAACAAGATGAAAATATACTCTACAAGCTATACAATATCAGAAATAGTGAGAGTGAGATGTTATTTTGCAGGCACAAACAATGTTACTCAGTTTTGGAGAAAATTTAAAAAGTATTATTTCAAAACATGATGTCTTCTCAGAAATGCAGACTTGACTTACAAAATTATTTTTCCAGTTTAGGAAAAAACCCTCAAATTGATATGCTTTAAAATTCGTGAGTTTTATTTTTGATTAGAAAAATAACTTGAAGGTAAGCACTTACAGTTCACATGGCCACTCTAGCACTCATATAAACATTCTCCTAATTTTCAAAATCTGGACATTGGAACAGCAGTTTCCAATTAGTTATACTATCGTCTCCTCTTTCTGTGTATTAACATTGGCCTGCCATTTTGCAGGCTTTCCAAGTGTGTAGGAAATTTGGCCACATTAGCAGTTTTGTTTCAATATATTCTTGGATTTTTTTTTTTCTGGAGCAGATCTGTGTGTGTTCAGCAAGCAGCTGAGAGGGATGCAAGGTTTCTCAGAGATCATGCTAGAGAATACCATGTTGGTGGAAAGTCATGTAGCAGCAGGTTCCGATGGCACAAGAGACAAGGCATTGATGGGTTCCTTGTCATCTTCATCCTAGCTTTTATACTGGAGTTTGTTATGAAGAAATAGGGAAATTTCTGAGCTCTGAAGTTACTCATACCACTTTTGAGAAACTTAATTACACTGTCAACTCTTACATGCCTGACTAAACTAAGAGATGTAATATATGCATAATTTCTTTTCTGAAGGGATAGCCAGGGGCGAAGAGAAATGCTGTGGGGAGAATCCTAGAGTTTGTTGTGAAACTATTCTATTTATATATTCTGTTCAAATCCATTTACCAGGATGTCTATTGTTAGTAGAATGTGGGTACATACAGACTCAAGGATTGCGTGAGTCTGCTACCAGGGTAGCAATATTCTAGAGATTACAGATTACATTTAGTTAGGGTGTACACTTCTCTATAACATTTCTGTTCTGTATCCAGTTCAAGACTAGTGTGGCTTTCTACAATACTGAATGCAATGAAAACCCTTTATGCCTCCTTGAACTCACATGAAATTACCATAACAGTTTGGGGACTGCCAAGGTCAGCCATTCTCCAATGAAATATCCCTTCCAGGTCTACCATATGAATCAGGCTGCAGCAATATTACTCGTTGTTTCTTGACCATGTGAGGAGAAGAGAGGATCTAAAATTCCAATTTAAGTTAAAAGTAGGAAAACAACAACAACAACAACAAAAATAACCCTGACCACTTATTTGCCCCTTAAATTTCAGTCCCCAAAGAGTTTAGATTTAATGTGTTTGGTAGGGAAGGATGGAATAAGCTATTGTTTTATGCATTAATAGGTACAAGAATGAGTTTTCTGTAGCTAATAACACTCGTCTGAATCACTACTTTATTTACAGTAAAGTCATAGCTATTGAATTTCATCAGCAATGATGGGTTGAATATGTTCTGTGAATAATTACAGTATCTTTTCATCTACCTTTTGTTATAAGAAGCCTGTATAGTAAAGGCTTTTAAATATGCAGTGGGAGTGTGTAATCTACGTTATTAAGTAAAACAAGAAATTGTTATGGCAAGTTCAGAGCCCTCTCAAAATTCATAGGTTTGGAGTTTCGTATTTAATTAAAACGTTTTAAAGGTAGAATAAGTTTTCTCTTAGGAAAACAGTGTAATGCTTTCAAATAAGAGGGGGTTAAGAAATTCTCAGCAGATTTTTCTGACATTCAAATTATGTTTTATTTAAATATAGAAATTCCTGTGTTCTAATATTTTAAAACAAAGAGAAACAAAAAAGGAAACGAGAATCTTATACATTTCCATGAGATTGAAAAGGCTTTGAAAATTGATTTGTGAAAGTTTTGTGAGTTAAGACAAATACTTGAAAATTTTATTATGTGTCATAAATTTAATGGGAGATTCTGATCAACATGTTGCCATTTGTTAGAGGTTTTTTTGGTCAAGAACAAAGGAAAGTTTTAAAGCCATAATTCAGGTTTTCATTCTATCATTAAGTTAGACCATCTTGAGTTTATTTGGTGGCACATTTCTAGGTTTTCTGTAAGGAGAGCAGATTTTCTGGCTTTTTGTTAATATTCTCATCACCTAACTTTTGAACTTTGATCTGTATATTGCAACACACATATTGATCACACTAAATATGCAAATAAAAGAGACTAGAAAATTTACATTTTTTTCTCGCCTTAAAATTTCCTTATGGTTAGACAAAATAACTTCCCTATGGTGTAATCTTAGTTAGAATACTATACATGTAGGAATAAAATATTCCTTCATAACACTAAATTTAGAGACAAGCCAAACATACGAAGCATTACAATACACAGGCAAATCTAGCTCAAAACAACAAACATTTATTTTTTGTCAGCCACAAGCAAAGAATAACAACAATAGCAAGCAAGTCTTGCTTTGATACTTTAGCAAAGTAGATTTTAGAAAAAAATTAGGCTTCAGGGGGAATTGGGGAGTAGGGATGGTGGGAGAAAACAGGGGAGGAGGTAACAATTTTGACAAGAGATGTACTCTCTCTCACTTATGTAACTGTAACCCCTCTGTACATCACCTTGCTAATAAAAATAAAAAATTAGGCTTCAAATATTGAAAGACATAAAGAAAAAGTGAGGTGTACTTGAAAGGCTGTTCCTTGGCTAAATAAATGCATAGCTGATTCCTATTTTGGAGTTTCATGTTTTCATTTTAATAAAACTTGATTTATCTGCTTTTGTAAAGTAATTCAAACTGTTTTCCATTCTCCTAAGGACATGTTAAGCCCAAAGACTTATTACTTTATTTTTGTTTTGTAGTTTTACTACTAAAATATAGAAAACAATTTTGGCTAAATGTTGTGAGTTGTATTAGAAAAAGTCAATGTTTATTTTTTTCCATTCTAATATCCAGCTGTTGCATCATTATTTTGGAAAAGACATTTTCTTATCCTTCATTGAAAGGTCTTTGTACTTTTAAAAAATAATTTGGCCAATTACATCTCTAACAGTATACTCTCTCAATTACTGTTTGTTTATGATAAGTCATAAAAACAAAATTATGTTGTTCAATAATATTCTTATTTTCTTAAAATATTTGCTTGTCATTCATTTTCGTTTCTTTTTAAATTTTAACTTGCTAATTCCTGTAGAAACCATGCTAAAAGTTTTATTTTAATTGCATTGAAAGTGTAAATCTAGTTGTATGAAATACATTTTAACACTACATACATAATCTCGTATAAGGAGAAAATTTTCAATAGTGTTACCAATAAAACTAATTTAACTCCCATTGACAGATGTTAGATTAGCTTCCTCTATTGCCTCGTTGATGTTATCTTTTTGGAGCATTACTAGTCCAGGGTCTTACATTGCAGTTAGTTGTCATGTCTTCTTAATCTTTTAATTCTAGAAGAATCATTATCCTCCCTTTTCATTCATTTCCTCCACACATCAGAAGAGTACTTAACGGTTGTACTTTAAAATAATTCTTTTTTTTTTTTTTTTTTGCCAGTCCTGGGCCTTGGACTCAGGGCCTCAGCACTGTCCCTGGCTTCTTCCCGCTCAAGGCTAGCACTCTGCCACTTGAGCCACAGCGCCGCTTCTGGCCGTTTTCTGTATATGTGGTGCTGGGGAATCGAACCTAGGGCCTCGTGTATCCGAGGCAGGCACTCTTGCCACTAGGCTACATCCCCAGCCCCTAAAATAATTCTTAATTTTGGTGTGTCTTACTTATGTTTCCTCTTGTTAAAGTTTAGTTAGAAAGAAAAGCATGGAAAAATGCTATTCTTTCTAAATGTAATATATCCATAGAAAGATGGCATCATTATATCTTATTATTAATTACATCACTTGTTTAAGATGCTGTATGCTATTTCTTCTAGAATAAAATCACTCATGTATATTGAAGAGATTACTATTCTTCATACTGGATGGTTTCTGTTAAATATGTTTGCAAATTAACTGATTCTTTTTATCTCTATTTGTAATCCTGTCTTTAGCCTACCAGAAGCACTTTTTAACTTCAAATACTCAATTTTTTTATTTGAAGATTTCTGAAGTTTATATGGATAAGTTTAATTTTCTGTATGTTATGGAGCAGACTAATGGCTGCTTCATTAAAATACATTCCTAATAGTTTAAATAGCTATGAATTCATTCTTTTCCTTTCCAGTGAGACTATCTAACAATTTCCTGGCAGTTTACTGGACTATATCTGATTAGATACAGTCTAATTAGATAATGAGGAATCTAGATTCTGTTATAGTGATCTAAAAACTATTGATACTTTTGTTCTTTCTTGCAGCCTTCAATGAACCTGGTTAGATACAAAGTGAAAAGAAGCATGTCTGAGGTTGGCAACAACTTAGATCTTAGTTTTTCATCTTCCACAGTTGGGCATTTCTCTACTTTTCCCATCCAGTGTGTGGTTTACTAGTCAATGACTTGGATGAGCCATATGCCCAACATATTGGAATTCTGGTCTTCTGGCTGTGTTCTTTCTGATGTCCCCGGCATTCTCCAGTGACGCTTACCTATGGGTTAATGGCTTTCTACTAGTATTTGAATCACACCACTGCCACTGAGATTGTGGCTACACTCTGTAAGCAAAACTACCAACACAACAACAGCAAAAGAGATGCTCTCTCTGTTCTGATTTGTTATCTCTTCCAGTTTTTATCTCTTTTCCAAAATCTGCCTACCATGTTTCAGTTTCCACAGCTTATGGGTAATTATGATTGCAATTTTTCACTATTAGAGGCTTTAGTTACATCATAATTTCTCCTGTAATATGATTTAGAAGATAGGAAGCTTGCTTTGGAATGGCCAAAATAATCCTAAAAATAGTGAAATACTTGTTAAGGAAACTTTTGATAAAAACTTACTTGTACAACCTCCCCCACTTAATTCTTTCAACTTCAGATCTCTTTATAGAACACTATGTTAGGACTTAAAAATATTTATGCAATGGCACCTTAATTTTCTGGCCAAAGTTGATTGGTAAATGAATGAATAATACCTGGTTCTCATTTAAGTCACTTTCGTAAAAGTTAGGAAAGAGGGTTAAGGGAATACATCTTGTATTATGGATTGAATTCTACTGTTTCCCTTTTTTGCCATCATAAAAATGGGAAAAAAAACAAAACAATAAAAGCAAAGAAAAGAGTCAACCAAGAACAAAGGCATAAAGTCAAAGCACAGAAAGAGCAGAATCATGAAGAAATAAGAGAATAATCCAGTTGTGGGGTCAATTCTAAGTTTTCCTTTCTACACTACCTGACATCTGGCTACATTATTTTCCTTAACTGGTATTAGAAATCCCTATAGAATAATTGAGAAGCGGCTTTTATTCATTTAAGATGGCTTTGGTAATGTACAGCTTTAAGAATTCTAAGTAACTCAGGACCTTTTTACATTAGAGGCATTATGAGATTTAACTATGATGATAACATACACAGAAAAAAATGTGGTGGGAGATGCTAAAGTGGTCTGAAATGAACTAAATTATGATTTTTAAAAATCAGATGATTCCTAAATAATTATGTTAAAAAGTACCATATAGGTAGACAAAGATCTTATCAGTTAATTTGAATGTTAATTGGAAGAAAATAGAGGAAAATATTTTATAAGGTATAGATTCTTTCTTGCTTATGTAAGTAATGCTAAATTAGATAATGACATTAAGTGTAAACTCTCTAAATGGAATATTTCTGTCTTCTGGTGATCACTTTCCACTCCTGGGTCAATCCCATTACTATAATTAAGTTTCTGTTTAATCAATTTTATTTCTGTGCTTAATAAAAAAGGGCAATTTTTTCTAAATGTTCTGCTCTTCCAATTATATAACCACTAAGAAATCAATTGCTCCACAAAAGTTAAAGTAATATGATTTGAACATGAATTATTCTGTAGCAGAAGGACATAATGAGCCTGATGAAAATCAGAATCTGTCTCCCCATCCCCCAAACAAATAAATAAATTTCAGCAAAGGAGAAGCTTGGGATCTGTTGGATTTGTCAAACATTTCATGGATCTTCCAAAACATTTTGGCAGGATAATTCCCTAAAGTGCTTCATTATCCATCAATTCATATTTCAATGTCACTTAATATTTGTTGAATATTCACAACATGCTAGGATTGCACAGCTGCTGAGAACACGCTTCTGTCTCTCAGGCTCGCACTGCATGTTTTTTGAGAGATGAAAAAATAACATGTATTTTAAAATTTGTTGAGAGGGTAGAAGAAAATTGGCCTGAAAACAAATTAGCACACACTCCCATCAAGAATCATTTTTAAATTTTTTTCATTGTCAAAGTAATGTATAGAGAGGTTATAGTTACATACATAAGTCAGTGAGTATATTTCTTATAAAACTTTTCCCCTCCCCCCTCATTTTTCTCCCACCTTCCCCTCTCCCAGGTTATGAATCGTTTTTCTTATGCCTTTAGGAAAACGACTATTGTTCTTAGGGCACAGATACACACATACACACACATATATCATATATCATATATCATATATCTCATTTATATGTGTATATGTGTGATAAATTACACGATATTATGTACATCTAGGTATATTCATATAGAAAGGAAAGCCTGTATGCTTATACAGAACTCCCTTCTCATTTAATTTTAATTTTGATGTTTATTTTATGTTTCAGTGTAACCTTCAATTCTACTCTCTCAAAAAATGTACTCTCAAATTTTTATTCACAATCTGACTTTTAAGTTTCTGCTTAGAAATATGGATATGTCCATCACTTTAACAAGTGTTGAAATTTCCTCTTAACTCTGTTCTTTATTTGTATTTGTTTTCTAATTTGAAAATTACTACATAAACATTTTTATATTCCTTTCATTTCTTTGCAGGGGAGGTTTGGATTTGTATTCATTTTATAAAGTAATAAATGATACCTAATCAAGTTGTCCAAGTGTCTGCTTAGGAAGACCTTCTGAGACCAGACTACTAAAAATGACATGTACAATCCTGCTCACACCCTTTTCTAGACTTTGTTTTAGTTTCTTTTTTCTTTCCTGTCACTTGACTTGCTTTTAAATTGATCCCAGGCCTTTGTATTCACTATACTTTCAACTCTCATAAAAATTTTGGCTTTACTTTTTAAGAAAAGCGTGTAGTAGATGAAACTGGCTCTGAAGTGTTAATAAATTAATAAATGAAAACGTATTATTTTCCTTTGGTCCTATTGGTCAATATATTCTTACCATAGATGAATTAGGTGCATGTTATCTAGGGAATCCTCTCTATTTTCTGGTGAAAATTATCTTTACTTATGTATTTTTCATTTATCTTTAATATATTCAACTTTTATAAAGACTAAAAATGGTAATTACTAAACATAAGGCTTAAGTGGCAAAAGTATGCAGTCTGAAGAGCAGAGATTGATACTTGGTATGATACTCTAATATTTTTCGTGGAGTCTAGATGGATTTCATTTACATAAACATAGATAACTTTTTAAAATATCTTAAAATACTAAAGTAAATTCTCTTTATCAGAATGAATCTTATTGCTTTGTTATATTTCACTGATACAAGCATAATATGTAATATAACATTATGAGATATCACATAATAAAAGCATATTCTTCATAATAAAAGCATAAAGGGATAAAAAGCATGAAACTTTCCAAGAGCATGAAAGCCAACTAAGATCTTGGCTTTGGTGGAATAATTGAAATTGTTTATTGTTGTCATTTCATGAGATAAAACAAATTCAAAATGTCTTTAGAGTATCTTCTTCATTAATTTTCCTAGTACAAAATAATGCATAGCTACTTCTCAAAAAAAGTTAATGTAGCATCTAATTGTTTTACTTTGATTCCTTTCAAATAAAAGTTAGGTATTCTAGTCCAGAGTTTCCTCAAAACCTTGCATTCAAGCATATTTAACATTAACTTAAGAAGTAATCAATAGCATTGAATGTCCAAATAATTCAATAATATTCTAGACCACTGTCTGACTTTGTTCTTCCTTGGAATTTCTTTTCCTATTTTGAGAGAAATGAGTGTGAAGATTAAACCTTTTTGATTTGAGTTGGGTGTGATTTTTGAGGATAGAAGTGTAATTTTTGTTAGTTGGCAGTTTAAAAAGTAGATTCTCTTTCTCAAAGGATTATACAGGAACAATGAAAGGCTTTGATAATGATGCATGGGTGTTCTTGTTTTTTCTTTTTTGTTGAAAAAACAGAGTATCACTTTACAATGCCTCTTTTTGCTGAGAGAAACAAGTTGAAATCATGGTAGTTTTATTTTATGTATAGCTATCTGGTTATTTTTTTCTATTGATTTTTGACTCTCAGATTCTATCTAATCTGGGGTAATTTGACCACAGGTCAATATTGCTGCTATGTCCTCTTGAAATAGTTTCTGCACAGCCATATATCAGATCTTTCTTTGTTGAATTGTGTTGATTTAAAAAATAGGCTTCATTATTAGACCAGGTGCTCTTCGTAGACAAAGCTCATGGTCACATGTCATCAAATATAAAACCAGAGTCTCTGTGTCATATCTATATCCATTGAAACAGCATGCTGGATTAGGCTGTCTCCTCCACAGGTACCTTCCCAATAAGACTCTGCAGTTCATGATGAACTTTTTATCCTGGAAACCTTAATATGGTGTAAGATTCTCCCATAATACTAACCAATGTGTAGAATGATATTTGGATGCCTAATCAAACATTTGTCCTTCTGTCATGATATTTCACACACAACCTTAACTTTGCTTTATTTTATTTGGATAGATGTTTTCTATCCAATGCACATGGCCTGCAAAATAAGCAAATAGCTTGGCTATTAATTTTCTTGATGCAGTCTTAGGAAGAGTAAGTCATCTCTCTTGGGCCTGTGCTTACCCAATTTTCTTTCGATGACACAGATTCAGATATTAGGAGTGGATTTCGTAGAATCCTTGCTTGGTTGTCTGTTTTGAAGGTTGCATAGGGTCTTCTCCATGTCATGATTTAAGTGGTGGTACTGTCTAAATTTCAGCATAGGCATGCTGAAGACCCTTATTTTTCATTAAGGTCTATTAAGTACTAGCAGGATTTAATCTCACCTAACAAATGCATCCAAACTGTATTCTGTTAAATTTGTTGCTTTTAGAATCCAGAGAGGGATACCAGTTATTGTTCTGCTTCGTGCTGACAGAAGTTTCAAGAAGCAATTGTGCTTCGGCATTTTCAAGGCCTTTGGAATTTTAGAGCGTTTAATACTGTGGAGGGTCCAATGAGTTTCAGGGAAGGTTTCTACCCTGTCGGTTGAAGCACATATGTCTTCCCAATGCCTCCAGTGTACTTGTCAGTTTTTGCTCAATTGAGTTGATTAGAATGTCATCTCTTTACTGGACCATTATGGTGTTTTCCAGATATCCAGATGGCCTAGGTCCCTTCAGAGTATATTAAGTCAGAGCCAGGGAAAGTTAATATAGCTCTGGGTCAATATAGTTCTGGTTTTAGTGCCGTTCTGGAAATGTATAGTTTTCTTTGTTCCACATGACACTGATTTGTTGCTGAGCCTCCTTTCTGACTGGGTTGGAAGAGAAAGCACTACATAACGACCACAGGCAATAACCAGCACCTGTGTTTGTCTGCTTTTGTAAGAACAAAACAATGACTGAAATTAAAAATACGACATGATTAACTTTGAAGTAATAAGTGAGGATTCATTTTCCAAAATGTTTTAATATTATGTTTAAGCATCTATATAAAGGAATTGTCATTTAACAAAGCCATTTATGAATTTAATGTATCTTGATCAATGTCAAGCCTTTCAATATTCTCACCCATCCTTTTCCTAACCATCCCTTCCCTCCTTCTTCTTAATTTTATAGGCTATACATTCAATTCTTGTTTACATTTTCTCACTATTTGTTTGTCTATGCTTTTCCTCTTGACCCCATTCCACCTCTTTTTAATGCCCATTTCCTCGGGTTTTGTTTTGGTGAACTTTGATTGTAGATTTCTGTGGATTTACATACTTTGAGATCTTTCTTGAATCTACCATATTGAAGTGAATACATTTGTATACACTTGCATACCACTCAACACACACACACACACACACACACACACACACACATAAAACGCTGCTACTTCATGGATTTTCACGGATTGCAGGGTCTTTGGGATGTAATTCCTGTGATAGGCAAGGGATTACTATATTACTTATGAGTTTATAAGCAAAATCTAGCTTGCACATATAAGGGAAAACATGAATCCTTTGTCTCTCTGGGCCTGATTTACTTTACTTACGTAACTTAATGTTTTCCAAGTCTTTCCAGCTCTTTACAAATAGTTCAATGTCATGCTTTCTAATTGATGAGTAAAATTCTATTGTGTACATATACCATATTTTCTTTACCCATTCATACATTAAGGGGCATCTCGGCTCATTCTATACCTTGGCTATAGTGAATAGTGCTGCAATAAGCATGATTGTGTTGGTGGCTTTACTATTGCCTGATTTACAATCTTTTTGGTAAATGCCTAGGAGTGGAATGGCTGGATCGATTTGTAAAGAGCTAATTTGGTGAATTAAGTTATGATATGAAGGAAGCCCTAATTTGTATTATCTACAGTTTTTTTTAATATCACGGTAATTACCGAATTTCACCTGAAATAGAGTAGGATATTGTGTTGGTTTTTCTATAAAAGAAGGAGACACATTTGAGAAGATTCCAGGTTTTATATTGCCAGCATTGAAAATTAAACCTAGGGAAATGAACATGCTAGTCAAGTTCTCTACTATTTAACTATCTCTCATGTTTTTGGTAGGTTTCTTAAGATAAAGATCAAATGGATTGGGCTGGGAATATGGCCTAGTGGCAAGAGTGCTTGCCTCGTATACATGAGGCCCTGGGTTCAATTCCTCAGCACCACATACACAGAAAATGGCCAGAAGTGGCGCTGTGGCTCAAGTGGTAGAGTGCTAGCCTTGAGCAAAAAAGAAGCCAGGGACAGTGCTCAGGCCCTGAGTTCATGGCCTAGGACTGGCCAAAAAAAAAAAAAAAATCAAATGGATCAAGCCACCAACAAGCAGGTTTGCTAATAATTAAATATCTGTATCCAGGTTACACATGTATGCCTTAGCATAATAGTGCTAGATAGATCATTTATGGACCTCGTAAACCCATTGGGATCATGTCATTGTTCAAGATTCCTTTTATGATGTGGACCTCATAGAGTGGAAACATCCCTCTATTCTGAAAGTTTTCCACGTAGATACTTGGGTTGTTGAATGTCAAGGTCGATTCAACATAATTTACAAGCTTACTTGACAAAATGTGCACAGGTCCATTTTGGGAATGACTGAAGAGGTTATTGCTGGGTATGTTTTCTGTGGTGTTCTATGGAGAATGGATCTGATAAGAGGACGTAGTTTTCATGGACACTCCCACCTGATCTTTGCTTTCTTCAGCAACATCTGTGCTTCTTCTTTCTTGATCTAGTTTTGGTATAATTTGTTTTGTTTGCAATACTCATAACTCTGTTAATCATTTCCCTGGCTACTATTTCTTTTTTTTCCTGGCTACAATTTCATTATTGCCACTGACTGCAACGTTTGCATATCCCTTGCTTCCACTGGTTTATCCACACCTGACTGCTGTTATTTCAGGATCATCTTATCCTCAATGCTACCAGAGAGCTTAGTTCAGCCACAGCATCTCCTGCTTTTAGTCTGCTCAGTACCCAGCTTCTCAACAATGTCAGAAAAACCTTTAGTGAAGGAATAAGGACAGCTATAGTAAGTAGCTTCTTTTTGAATTCCTAAGAACTTTATATCCACTCTAGAATTCTCAAAGGAATAAACTAAAATGAGCAGTATGTAACTATTTTCATGTTTTGATAGAGTAACTGAGGCATAGGTAATTTGGGTAATATATTTTAAAGCTAAATAGATGTCTAGTGGAAGAACCAGGCTCTGAAAGCTGAGATTATATTGATTACATGGAGTGGGGAAAAGACAAATGCCAATAAATGTGCAAAATACAAACCTTTGTCAAAATTAGAACATTGCACATAAATGCAAGTATACTTTCCTATCAGCAAATATAATACAAAATAGTAACATTGGAAATTAATGTGTGCATTCGTATGAATGTATAATTTTGATTTATATATTATTTAATATATTATATATTGTTTGTAACTGTTGTTATTAGAAACCAAGAATAAGGGACTAAATACAGATTTGTTTTTGAAATTACTCAATTTTCAACATTATAGAAATAATCAGTTTACTTTAAGTTATAACTGTCACTTGGTTATTTATGCACTTTCTCTCAGTTTTAGTTTCTCCAGATTAAATATATATTCACACTTACTAGAAAATTTAATACTAGTTCTTATCCTCCAAAGTTTTTATATTATTATTCTAACTTTTTCCCTTTTTTAAATATATGAGATATTGTATTTTCTGCGCTGGGGATTTTATTTATTTATAAGCTCCTGTATTTATTACATTTTATTATATTATATTATATTATTTACTTATTTATTGTAATTAGTTTCCATTTTTTCAACTGAGCTGATCTGTATACAGATATAGGTCACATGGATTTAACTTCTTTAGCAGCTGGATATCAATTGCAATGGCATGATGCCTTTTTCTCTGTGGGATTTATATGTATTTTGAATGATTGCATGCAATCAGTGGGAGGGGGTAGTGGTGGTGATGGTGGTGTTCTCTATAATAACTTTAAGGTTATTACTCATGGTTGTCCACAGAAAAAGAAGGGCTAAAAGGAGTTGTCTAAGGAGAAGGAGGATATATGGCAATTTCTGTGTTGGAGGACTGGTGGAGAGCATGCAATCCATTTGCTAACTCAAATGTTGATGTTACCAGAGTCCACTGAGTTTAGCACTTATCTGCTTGACTCTGTTGACACCTCATTATCATAGGGCCCTATCTTTAAAAGCATGAGCATTTGTTTCTTTGTGTTTTTTGTTTTTGTCAGTCTTGGTGCTTAATAAACTCAGGGCCTGAGCACTGTCCCTGGCTTCTTTTTGCTCAAGGCTAGCACTCTACCACTTGAGCCACAGCACCACTTCTGGCTTTTTCTATGTATGTGGTACTGAGGAATCGAACCCAGGGCTTCATATATACGAGGTGAGCACTTTACCACTAGGCCATATTCCTAGGCCCAGGCATGAGCATTTGGAAGGAATAGAAGGAATTCTGTGAAATTTTTACTAATTCTATAATCTGTACCATTTTATAGAAGAGAGATGATGTAAAGACATATTTACCAAATTTCTCATAGTCACACAATCCTACAAAGAAGGAATTTTGTATTCTGGAACACTCATAAAATAAGACTTGGTGTTAGCATGTCAGCTGGCAAATGGGCTCGCTGACTTTGGTATGTTGGTTACATGCATCAAGAGTGTAGGCGAAATCAGGACCCTGGATGGCTCTAAGAAAACCTTTCTTAGATTTTCTAAGGCCTAGGCCACAGGCTTGCATTTTGTTTCTATATTTTTATACAAATTTTGGATTCATATGCTACTTGATCTCATTTTTTCCAAATTTAATCATAACATAAAATGAAGTGTTCATTTTCACTCAAAATATTTCCAAGTTTGTATTGGAAGGTACCTGTTTTTATTGAGTCTTCTCTTGAATGTGGGAATAAGGCCATGGAGAAACACACACACACACACACACACACACACACACACACACACACACACACACAGATAGAACAAGACAGAGCTAGATTATGTGAGCTGTTGATTGGTTTATGAACTTGGGTGTTAGTATCAGAATAAAAGGAAATCATCAGAAGTTTTTGGTAGGTATGGTATGAGGCATAATAGTTACATATGGAAAGTTGATTCTAGTTATTTTGTAGAGCAGACAGAATGATGGGAGAGTAAAAGGAGACAGATCAGTTACTAGTAATTTCTATAGCTTGGAGAGATCCAGAAAGTAGAATAGCAGAATTGAAGAGGAAAAGTCTTTATGGTAGTAATCTAGATTGGTTGATAAAGGGTGGAATATTGGTCTAAAATGGTTTGGTCCTTGGAAGAATAACAGAACATGGATAGAGAGAAAAGTATATAATAGAAAAGACCATTCAAGTGCCAAGGTTTGCATGCATACACCAGGAAATAAGAAACAGAGATTACCTTCCACTGATTTCAGAAGAAATTAAGCCTGTATACACATTGATTTTGGATTTCTAGGTTCTAGGCTTGGAAAAGAATATATTTCTTTTGTTCTAAGCCTCTTGGCATTAAGGGGATTTACACGGCACTAGAAAAATTAACCCAAGGGAATAAGAAGACATATAATTCTCAGAATGTGACAAATTTTTGGTCAGTAAGTAGGTTTTAATAAGCCACTTCTTTTCAAAAAGTCTTCACAAAACATTTTTGCTCATGTTCATTTTCTCCTATGTGAATTCTTCTGGTCCCTACGACTTTGCCTACTTTTTATTTACAATCTTGCAAACTAATGGAATATTATCTTCTTGGTATATGAGAGCCACAAAACATAGTAAGGCATCATTTTACTTTAGTTTCTCAAGTTTTTCGTATGAATGTGTATATAATCTTGAAGGCAGGCCTTCTTATTTCTAATTTTTACTTTGGTTTATACAGATGCATGTAACAGAAACTATTTGATAATGAGATAATAACTGTTAAGTGTTTATAAACATTAGGTATTAATATCTATACAAAAATACCAGTCTGGTTGCTTTGAAAATTAGTTGGCAACTGGAGCTATTCTGAAATGAACCTATGGTCTTATTTTCAAATAAAAACATTTTTTCTTAAGGCAATTTATCCCTTTTACCTGTGAAATGTAAGGTGTGATACATGAATGATTTTTTTATGTTCTTGTTCTTTGTTTTTCCATTATTTGTGTCTTTTACTAAAAAGTTATCAAAATTACTAAGTTATTTCAAAAGATTATCAAATTACTTCATTGCTTTATTGCTGAATATATATTGTTTGTGTAAAAAAACTTTATTTTTACTTTTAAGGCCTTCTGTTGTAACACTCTAGTTATATTTTGTAAATATTTGTTACTTAAAATTTTCAAATACTATCACCTTATCCCTCAGTATTTTGTTTTATTTTGCTTGTTCATTCCTGGGAAAAGTTTGTGAATCTCTCCCACTATGATGATCAAAATATCAGTTTTTCTTTTCGTTGGGTTCAAAAGAACAGAATTGTAGATATACACAGGAAGGTGATACAAGAACATCATCAATAATAGAAGCTACAGATACACATGGGACGTTGAAAGTAGTTACAACTGTAATATAACAATCATTTCCATAACATGGAGTTCATTTCACTTAGCATCATCTTATATGATCATAAGGGTATAGCTATTGGGCTCCTGTGATCCTCTGCTGTGACTTGCCTAAACCTGTGCTAATTATTCCCAATAAGGGAGACTAGTAATCTTATCTGAGTATATTGGAAACCGTCTATACTGGTATTAGAACTAGGAAATTGAAAGGGAATACCAAAATCGAGAGACACAGGGTAAAAAGCAAACAAACAACTACAAAAGCAATACTTGCAAAACTGTTTTGTGTAAGTGAACTGAACAACTCATGGGGGGAAAGGGAAAGGGGGAGGAGGGAGGGGGAATGAGGGACGAGGTAACAAACATTATAAGAAATGTATCCAATGCCTAATGTATGAAACTGTAACCTCTCTGTACATCAGTTTGATAATAAAAAATTTGAAAAAAACAATAGAATTGTTATATATTTTGCCATTAATATGTTCCTCTTTTCTAAACAAAAAATATCTCACTTTTTATTTTTCTATTGATTGTTCACCTTAAGCTTTGGTTTTCTGTTGCTAATGATGCTACATCATTAGTATGTAGACATACAAAACCTTAGGGACTTACAGCACATGTACTGATGTAATAAAGGGATAACAATGAAACTAAAAGAGTTGCTTGACTAAAATATATAATGTCCTTATTCAGGGACAACTGAGTTAAGCATTATTAAAATTGAGATTGGCAAAATATTTCAGTTAGGTCTTTGAAGGTATTTGAAGTTTAAAACTCAAGTTCACCCTAATAAAACTTTAGTGAGGATTTCTTAAATTCCTCTAAAGAATTTTCTCACAAGAATTTCAACAATGCATTTTTTCCACACTCTATTTTGTTCCTAGAGCAGTAGATCTTTGCAAATTTCTGTTAAATTGCAGTGGGATGGTAAGCTTTCCAATTTGTACTTAGTCTTGGTGAAACTACTATTCTTCACAATATCCTCTACGTCCCTGGTTTAAGCAAATGAGTAAGAAGGTTGAATTACTAATAGGCTTTCATGGTCTTTTTCAAATCAGACATCCTTGTTTCAATGCAGCAAAAAGGCCTAAGAGATGGAGACAAAGCAGAAACAGAAACCACATGGCAGTGGGTGAGAGCCTGGAAAAGAGAAAACATATGCTTTCCATATAAGTCTTTACAATAATTTTGTCAGCAAATAATTCTATCGGCAACAGGAAGGTACCCGTTGGCAATTGTAGATCATGCTATTTGTGTTCAAGGAAAACAGCTAAAGAAAGAGGACTGAGCATAAACAACAGAGTTAAAAGTTGAAAGCATATATGCAGCATTTGGAAACATGCAAATGGAAGAATAATTGAACAAAGTATCAAAAGGCCAAGAACTAGACCATAAACATGGGAAGAAGAAAGTTCTACTGGAGGTGACAGGAAAAGCAAAGAGACATGTAAGGGATCAAAGTGATTTAACTCCTGTAAGGTCAACTTCTATGATTTACATCATCAGAGAAAAAAACAAAAACAATTCATAATATATTGTGTGAAGCTATATCTAACAGGACTCTAGAAAATTTTGTCTCCCAGTTTCTTTTCTTTATTCCTTTTCTACTTAGAATCCCACACTTGACCTTCACGTACTCAATGTCAATGCCTTGAAAGTACATCTGCTCACCCAGAATTCCATATTTCATCTCTTCATATGATGATGTCGACTTCCAGACAAGGAGGAGCCACCAAATGAAGACCAGGCTGCTGTAGTGCAGACTTCTAGGAGTCTAGGTCATGATCATGGAAGAGGCCATACTGGAAGATTAAAGGCAATCAAATGAGAATAACATTACTGGGGGTAATTTATAGCCATGTCACTACTGGCTAACTCTATCACTGTTCAGAGAACAGGCAAAGAGAGTTGGAAAGCTGGGACAATAAAAGGCAATTAAAGATGGTGCCTTCAGAAGAAAGATGAGTTGTGACAGGGCCACAGGGAAAACAAAAGAGCACTTTCTACTGGATCCATACCTAGATATATAAATTTGAGATTCCAGCTTGTTTCTTTCACACCATTTCTTGCCCTGGAATTTCCTTTTCTGTTCTCCTTTCATTCTATAGCCAGAAACCATTATCGCAACTTTGTATTAAGAAGAAGAAGAATAACAACAAAATCTTATCGGATTAAACTTTATGATAGACCTAACATCTCAGAGGAGTACTTTGTAAGTCTAAAGGATTCCCTACCCCCTCTGTAGACTGATAACTATCAGTAGTGTGTTGAAGGAAGCTGAGCAAAACTTTGGACTGAAGGTCAGTCAATTGGACTGCTTAGCTCATGGTTTCAATTTAACTGTTTGGCTCAGAAATCTGTGTTTCATTAGGGCAAGGCTTTCTTCATTTTGTATTTTCTTTTACTTTCTTCTTACTTCTTAGTAGGTTTATTTCCACATCTTGGTTTTACTTTGACAATCAAAAGGTAAGATCAGGAAATATTTTTTGTCCATTTTTGGGTCTTATGGACCACTGTATACCTGTAGAGATTGTAGAAAAGGCAAAAATAATAAAACCAAAGGAAAGTGGAAAAGAGAAATCATAGCCATCCTTTTCTGCCTGTGGTAATGTGTCATAGACACTTTTATCTCTGCCTTGTAGAGATTTTGTATATGTATGTCTAAAACCTGGCTTCTTATAATAATATTTTAAAAACCTGGCTATGTGGTCTTACAAAAATAGAATCACCAGAATTTGTACTCAAAATCTGCATATTTATCAATTCTTCATATAGTGCTTAAACAGACAGCAAAGAACACAGTGAAATAAAGAACTACTCGGAATTAGTTTGGTTTCAGCATTTCCATCAAGCTTTTTGAAAACTAAGAAAAATTCATCTTGAAAAATAGAAAATTTCAATTCCTTAAAAAGGGCTAGAAATATCTAATCCTTTGTCCCAAACTTATCTCCATAATTGTGTTATCAGTCATAGAAAACTTTCCAAAGGTTAACTATTTTCTCCTAAATCAATTTTCCAGATATTCTTAGAAATGATAAAGGAAAGGAAATATTAAACCCAGACTTGTAACTTAAGTAGCTAGTTAGCTGTCTACTATGACATGCCAGACATAAGAAACCTAGGATTGCAGAACCTAGTATATAATGGATGTTCATTAAACATTTATCTTCTGACAAGAGAAAGTAACATTTTATAAGGAGAAAGAGAAGACAAAATAAAGCTGTGTGGTTAACACTAAAAAACAATTTGTAATTCAACTATGACCTTGCAGAAATGTTGTAGTGTGGGCCTCTGCATAACTTCCTGATATAAACTTGTACCTTCTATTTTTTGAAATATAATTTTACTACAATGGAATTCACTAATACCCATATCCATAAATGTAGTCTATAGTGGATGCATATATTTCTATTACCCACATCTTATCAATACAGAACATTTCTATCACTTCTGAAAGTGTTTTCCTTTACCTTCTTTGTTAATCTCTCAAAGTCAACTGGTGTTTGATTTTTGTCATGATGAATTTACTTCTTTTGTTCTAGCAATTTCTACAATGGAACATTTCTTGAATTGTCCACATTCTTTCATGTATTAGTAGTTCACTTTTATTACTAATATTCCACTATGTGAGTATACAATGCTTCACCTGTTTAAATGTTGAGAAATATCTGTCATTTTTAGCTTTGAGCTATGAAGAATAAAATTGATGAATGTCCTCCTTGAAATTTTTACTTGACATGGTTTCATTGCTGGGATAAACACTAAGGAATGAAATTACTAACTCAAAATGTTCATGTGTATTTGACTTGCTAAGAAATTGCCAGGCAACCATGTTCCATCTATATTTTATGAGATTCAAGGGTTGTTTTACATTTTAGTCCCTTCAGTTGCTATATCAAAATAAGTTAGACCAGGTAGCTAATAAAAAATACATTCAGGGGCTGTGAATATGGCCTAGTGGCAAGAGTGCTTGCTTCTTATACATGAAGCCCTGGGTTCGATTCCCCAGCACCACATATATAGAAAATGACCAGAAGTGGTGCTGTGACTCAAGTGGCAGAGTGCTAGCCTTGAGCTAAAAGAAGCCAGGGACAGTGCTCAGGCCCTGAGTCCAAGCCCAGGACTGGCCAAAAACAAAACAAAACAAAACAAAAAAACACTCATTTATTGTAATTTTGGAAGCTGAGGTTTTTAAGGTTTGATTATAACCTCCTCATCACCAGTCAGCAATCATCTAACTCTAACCTCAGGGTCTGGAGGGGACAAAGAAGTTCTGTAGACTCTATTATAAGGACACTAATCTGATTGAAGAGGGGTCCATCCTTGTGAATTCAGACTCTTGACTGTCAAAATTTTAGACAAAAAAAAAATGTTACAAATGAGGCACCAACTCAAATAGTTGTAACTTCAGATATTCACCTTATGTGAATGTTAGTCTAGCAAATTCTGGGTGGTGTAATATGAATAAGGGCAAGTGCATCCTGTTGCCGTTCCTCTTGCCATAAAATAAGTCCCTTGTTTCCTGCAGTGCTTGGACTTTCAAAATTAATGTTTAAGTGTTTAGATTTTCATGCTGGCTGAGCTGGCCACAGAAAGAGCAAAGCTATCCACAGAACATACATCAAGATCATCTACAGGATGAATCTAATGTGGCCAAAGTTTCACAAAGTGGATGTTCAGGTTCCTCTTGAAATGGTGATCTCTTGTTGACAGAATAACATTTTTTTCTGTTTCTGATAGACTGATATCTATTACTTGAGTATAGTTATTTGTATTAATATAATGATTGTTGGGTTACTCTCTTTCATCTTGTTACTTGCTTGCCACATTAATATTTGTTTTTTTACTCTTTTTCTACATTCATAAAGTGAATTGACTTTTGTAGGATTACTCACGATTTCTACAAATCCACTCACCTGTGTATTTATTTAAGTGAATATATCTTCTTTGTTTTTATTTTGCTGGGCCGTATAATAGGTATTTTCCCCAACATCTACATATCAATGGCATTGTTATTTCTTACATAACATAAGAATTCAAGCACATATGCTTCTCCTTATTACTTGTTTTTGTAATATTGTACTATACCATTTACTATTGCTATTTTTAAACTGCTAACTTAAAAGAACAAGAAAAACAATTAAGAAAAATGAAGACTGGTGTGTGGCTCAAGTGACAGAGAACTTGCCCAGCAAATGTCAGGGATTGATTTCAATATTTGGTACAACAAAATAAAGCATAATTTATATTTAGTTACACATTAATCATTATGAGTTTTCATCACTTCAAATAAATTTGAGGGTCTCTCTGGTAACTATTTCTCCAAAAGAATTTTCTCTTAATTTATTAAACTTTATATATGTTAGTGAAATATCTCTAGATTTGCTAAACACAAATGTTTGATTCTCCAATTTTTTCTTCTTTAACATTTTCTCCTATTTTATCTACCTAGTTATTTATTTACTTTTGTCCTTTTTATTGTTATTGTAATGGTGATGTACAGTGTTATAGCTACATAAGTCAATGAGTACTTTTTTTGTGAAGTGTCACTCATTCCCTTTCTTTCTCCCAATTATCTCCTCCTAACCCTCCTGCAAGCTCCATAGTTCATTTACAACATTTTTTAGTGATGATCACTGCTGCCTTTGGTCACCATTTGTCGTACCATTTCTGTGCTCCCATAGCCTCCCCCCCAAAAGATTAATTTACATACAAGACATCAGGTACAGATAATAAAAAATCAGCAAAGGAGGAAAAAACTAAACAAAATAACAAAAAACCTCTTATTTCCATTTCTTGGAGTTCATTTCAATAAATGTCATTTTATATGACTGCATGTCCATACCTATTAAGCTTTTGTGATCCTCTCCTAAGAATATCCTCTGCTGGTTTCACTGTATGAATGTCTAGAGACTGGTATAACTTATCATGTCCAAATATAATTTTTTGTCTTTTACCATTCAGGGTGTTTGCTTGTAGATTTATAGGCATACTCTAGTATTCTAGTTACAAAAAATCTGAGAAACCATGCAACCTATGTTTCTTTGTGTCTGGCTTACTTAAAATAATTTTTTTCCAGGTCTTGCTATTTCCTTATGAGTGGTACAATATTATTCTTTCTGATAGAAGCAGAGCATTTCTTTCTGTATATTATATATATATATACATATATATATATATATATCACATTTTCTTGATTCATTCATGCATTGAGGGGAATCTGGGTTGATTCCATATCTTCACTATGTAAAACAAGGCTGCAATTACCATGATTTTTCTCTATTGAATTTTGTAATGCTTTGGAGTCAAGATTGGATTAATACATTTCAGCATTTCATATTGTTTCATTTAAAATATTGTTTGCATGCTTAATAAATATAGAGGAAATATTTTAATATCTTTTGTCCTTAGAGAAATACAAATTAAAAGTACACTGGGATTTCATTTCACCTCAGTCATAATGGTTATCATTGAGAAAACAAAACAAAGCACAAAAAACAACAAATTGTGGAGAGGATATGGAGAGAAAGGAAGTCTCATATATCATTAATTGTAAAGTACTTGTTTTCCTCAAATATTTAAAATGAGAGAAAACATAGGCCCTCCTCAGTACTAGCAGTGGATCACATTAGCTCAATGACCATTTACATATGATCATATGATGCTAAGAAAAATTTACATTTACATATGATCAAATTGATACTAAGCAAAATGAATGCCAAGATATGGAAACAGGTGGTTTTTCATTGTTGTTACTTTTAATGTACTATGTACTATTATTTCTTTTTTTTCTTGCATTTTTCCTCACTATGGGTTAGTCCCTGTTGTCACTGCATTTGATTTTGATACTCTGTGTATTGTATATATGTTTATCTGAATTAGAGAAAGGAAGAGGAACATCAAAATGGTGAGACAAAGGATAAAAGGCAAACTAATGAAACTGATATATACAAGCCATGTTGTAAACTAACTGTACAAATGGGGGGGGGGTATATTGGAGAGAGGGAAAAATGGGAGAAAAATGAAGGAGAAAGCAAGTTTGACAAGAAATGTGCTCTTTACCTTATGTATGTAACTGTAATCCCTCTGTACATCACCTTGACAATAAAATTAAATTTAGAAAAAGAATAGAGTCATACTTGGGCATAAATCACAGGCCTTGGTGGTGATCCTCCTTCTTTTGCTTCCCCACATTACTAGGGATACAGGCATTGGTACCCAGCATTGTGGTTCCCCTGTACCTGTGGTTACAGATACATCCCACTGAACCCAGCCATTGAATGAGTTAGGGGTTTTTCAAACTTTTTTTCTTTTTTGGCCAGTCCTGGGGCTTGAACTCAGGGCCTAATCACTGTCTCTGGCTTTTTTTTTTTTTTTTTTGCTAAAGGCTAATACTATACCACTTGAGCCACAGCGCCACTTCAGACTTTTTCTATATATGTGGTGCCAAGAAATCAAACCCAGGGCTTCATGTATGTGAGTCAAGTACTCTACCACTAGGCCATATTCCCAGCCCCCTTTCAAACTTTTATGCTCAGGCTGACTCAATATGTGATTCTCTGATCTCTATCTCCCAAGAAGATAGGATTGCAAATCTGAATGTGCATGCCTAGATATTTTAAAATTTATTTTTAAAAAATCTAAAAGAAAAATAAGTAATTATTCAGAAAAAAATCTAAAAGAAGCATGTTCATTTATGAGTACAGTTCATCTCGACTAGATTAATTTTTTCTACCATTTTCTTTCCACCTCCTCCATTCCATTCCCCCAGTTACATCGTTTCCCACTTCCTTGCTCATACTTCAAGTTAATTTAAATGTTTCCTTTCTACTATATGATTTAAGTCACAGTATCTCTTTTTATTAACAAAAGAATAAGACAGATTTCTTTTTTTGATGATTTTTTAAATTAAATTTTTGTCTATTGAAAAGTAAGTAAGGTAATGATTACATTTGTTTTTGGACAATTTTATCCCATCTTTCATTTTCTGCCGCTTACCCCTCCCTACTTCCCATCCTCCCAACAATAGGTTGGTGAACAAAGTTGTTCTCCAACCTATTGTTAAGTGAGTATCATTGTTGAATTGGTTCCTCCTTTGACCTGCTGTTTCTGTGATTCCCTTTCCCTTCCCCTGATCAAATAATCTTAAATACAGGACACAACATACAGAAAATTCAGAGAGATAAAAGTACCAAAAGTTAAAAATTAAGTAAAAAACTACATACAACACGTAATAAGGACCTCGTTTCCATGTCTTGTAGTTCATGTTGGAACACTTCATTATATATGGTCCTATGTATTAAGCATTTGGGTTTTTGAGTTCCCCTGTTAAGAATATCATAGACATATTCTAGTTCTTACATATGAGTGAAACCATGCACCTGATTTTCTTTGGGTTTGGCTTACTTCACTTAATACAATTTTTTCCAGGTCTTTCCATTTCTTTATGAATGGGGCAATGTCATTCTTTCTGATGGAGACATAGAAGTCCATTGTGTATATATACCATATCTTCTTGATTATTCATCTTCTGGGGCATTTGAAGTCGGTTCAATATCCTTATTATGGTAAATAGTGCTGCAATGAACATGGATGTGCTGGTAACTCTAGTATGGCCTTGTTTGTGGTCATTTGGGTCATTTGCTCAGGAGTGGGATTGCTGGATCATAGGGGAGCTCAATGTTTAGTCTTTTGAGGAGCCTCCATACTGCTTTTCAGAGTGGTTTTACCAGTTTGCCTTCCCACCAATAGTGTAGTAGCATTCCCCTTTGACCACGTCCCAACCAGCATCTGTCATTGCTATATTACTTGTTAATGGCCAATCTAACTGGTGTGAGGTGGAATCTCAGTGTTGTTTTGATTTACTTTTCTTCTATGGCCAGAGATGTTGAGCATTTCTTCATGTATCTCCTTGTATTTGCATGTATCTACTTGCATTTCCTCTTCAGAGAAGTCTCGCTGAGTCTTTAGCACACTTGTTGATGGGGTGATTGTTTCTCTGGAGATTTCTATAGGGGGTATTTAATTTCTTGAGCTGTAGGTACGTTTTAGATATAAGGCTCTTGTATGTTGTATGACTAGTGACGATCTTCTCCCAGTGAATGGGCTTTCTACGAATCTTGCTAGCTATTGGAATTAGACAGATTTCTTATAATGTTAAGCAAACAGTGATTAAAGAGATTAGATGCTCTGATTCTAAGAAGTGAAGACAAAAGAAAAATATTACAGGTAAAGGTAGGAAGATAGCTGCAAGTTAACAGGGGACCAATAGAGTTCTCTCTGAAGAAACAGAGTTTTAGGGCCCCACTGAACTATTCATGTCTAGAGAGTCTTACCAAGTAAGCTAGAATTACACAGAGATTTATACCAAAAAAAGTGCTGGGGCACCAAATTTCATAAAATATACTACTTTCCATAAAAACACACATTTTCAAATATATTGATTGTTGGTAACTAACCCACCACTGTAGTCTTTGGATAGATCAACCCAGCAAAAATTCAACAGAGAAATCTCCAAATTAAATAATTGCAGAGACCAACTAGACTTAACAGATATCTTATACAGAATATTTCACCCAGAAGCATTAGAATATACCTTCTTCTCAGCAGCATAGTGAACATTCTCCAAAAGATATCACATTTTAGATCACAAAGCAACTCTGTGGAAATTCAGAAATATCAGAATTACTCCCTGCATTCTTTCAGACCACAACAGAAGAAAATTAGAACCTCAACACCAAAAGCCACCATAGAAAGCTCTCTAATGCATGGAGACTGAATAACACATTGTTGAATGACCAGTGAGTCATTGAAGAGATCAGAAATTCGAACACTTAGGATATTTAGCAAAATGAACACCCCAAATTCCAGCCCCTCTGGAACACATCAAAAGCAGTATCCAGAGAAAAATATGTAGGTCTGAGGGCCCATACCAACGAATTGTAGAAATCTCAGACCAAAAATATCTTGATGAATCTTAAACTCTTTGAAAAAGAGGAACAAACAAATGCCAAATGAGTTGACAGAAACAAATAATTAAAAATTAAATCAGAGATCAAAAAAATAGAAACCACAGAAAAAAATCAATGAAACAGTTGGCTCTTGGAAAAAATTAACAAAATTGACAGATGCTTAGCACATCTAACAAAACAAAGAAGAGAACACACCCAAATAAATAAAATGAGTGATGAGGATGGGAATATCACAACAGGAAAAAGCAAGATCCAAAATATTATAAAGGTATACTTTGTGAACCTTTATAGTAACAAACTTGAGAATCTGGAACAAGTGGAAGAATGCCTAGCAAATATAAATATACCCAACGTAACCAAGAAGGTTTAAATAACTAAATAGACCCATGACTAGTTATGAAATAGAAATAGCAACAAAAGATTTCCCATCCAAGAAAAACCTAGGACGAGATGGAATCATAGCTGAATTCTAAAAGAATTTAAAGGATACCTCACTCTAATACTCCTCAAACTCTTCAATAAAATTGAAAGGGAAAGATCCTTATCAAATTCCTTCTATGAAGCCAAAATAACTCTCACTCCAAAGCCAGGTAAGGACACATCAAAGAAAGAGAACTAGAGATCTATGTCTTTGATCAGCATTGATACAGAACCTCTCAATAAAATTCTGGCCAACCAAATCCAAAACTAATAAAAAATTGTACACCATGATTAAATGGGGTTCATGTCAGGAATTTAAAACTGATTCAATATGTGCAAGTCAATGTAACTCAACACATCAATAGGCTCAAGGAGAAGAAACACATGATCGTAATAGAGGTAGAAGAAGCATTTGACAAGATTCAACACCCCTTTATGATAGAAGCTCTGGAGAAGCTAGGAATCCATGGAGCATACTCAATATACTAAAGGTTGCAGGTGACAAACCTACAGCCAGCATTATAATTAACGGTGAAAAGTTAAAATGATTTCCTCTACAATCAGGGATGAGATCAGGGTGGCTGCTCTCTCCACTCCTCTTCAATATAGTATTGGAATTCCTAGCTAGAGCAATAAGGCAAGAGAAAAACACAAAGGGTATCCAAATAGGGAAAGAAGTAAAATTCTCCCTCTTTCACATGAAATGATTCTGTACTAAAGTACAGAGTTCCATCCCCAGGTTACTTGAGCTGATCCAAAACATTGGCAAAGTAGCAGGATATAAAATTAGCCCATAAAAATCAATAGCTTTGCTGTATGCTAACAATGAGAAGGGAGAGACTGAAATCAGGAAAGAAATTCATTTTGCAATAAGTTCAAAAAATACCTGAGATTTAATCAAAGATATGGAGGACCTCTATGATGAAAAATTTAAAAACCTTTCTGAAAAAAATATTAAAGAAGATTTAAGGAAGTGGAAAAACCCTCCCGTGCTGCTGGATTTGGAGGATTAACATTGTGAAAATGGCAATATTGCCAAAGGCTATCTAAAATTCAATACAATACCCATCAATATCCCAATAACATTCTTTCATGATATAGAAAAAGCAATCCAAAGATTCATGTGGAATAATAGAAGACCATGAATAGCAAAAACAGTCATTAGCAGGAAGAATAGTGCTGGAGGAATATCAATACTAAATTTCAAACTCTATCACACAGCTGTAGTTATAGAAACAGCTTGGTACTAGCACTCACAGCTAGAACAGGCCTCAGGACCAATGGAGTAGAAGACCCAGAAATGAATCCACAGACCTTATCTTTGGACAACTAATCTTTGATAATGGAGCTCAAAACACAGCATGGAAGAAAGACAGACTCTTCAACAAAGGGTGTTGGCATAATTGTTTATACACGTGGATAAAATGGAAGTTGGATTCTTATATATCACGCTACACCAGAGCAATTCCAAATAGATCAAAGACCTCAATGTAAGACCAGATATCCTGAAAATGTTACCAGAGGGATAGGGGAAACACTAGGGCTCCTTGGCATCAGTAAAAATGTCTAAGACCCAGAAACACAGCAAATCAAAGAAAGGCTGGATAAATAGGATTGCATCAAACTGAAGAGTTTCTGCATGGCAAAGGACATAGCTAGTAAGGTAAATAGAAAGCCCACAGAATGGAAGAAGATCTTTACTAGCTATACAACAAACAAAGCCTTAAATCTAAGATACAATTAAAGGTAAAAAAATAATCCCCCCCTCAAAAAATCCTCCAGAAACAATAACCCTATAAATAAGTGGGCTAAAAACTTAGAGAATTCTCTGAAGAAGAAATAAGAGTGGCCAATGGACACATGAAGAAATGTTCAACATCTCTGGCCATAAGAGAATGCAAATCAAGACAACAGTTAAATTGCCACTATCAAGAAATATAACAATAACAGATGCTGGCAGGGATGTGGCCAAAAATGAACCCTACTACACTGTCAGTGGGAATGTAAACTTGTTCAACCACTTTGGAAAGCAGTATAGAGGGTCCTCAAAAGACTAAATATAGAGTTTTCCTATGATCCAGCAATCCCAATCCTGGGCGTTTACCCAAATGACTGCAAACCAGCCGGCACTAATGCCATCACCACAACCATGTTCATTGCAACATTAGTTACCATAGCTAAGATATGGAATCCATTCAGATGCCCCTTGATGGGAACAAGAAAATATCGTATATATACACAATTCTATGCTTCCATCAGAGAGAATACATTGCTCCATTTGTAAGGAAATGGAAAGACTTGAAAAAATTATATTAATCAAAGTAAGCCAGACCCAAAGAGATATGGGGTGCATGGTATCTCTCACTTGTAATAACTAGAATATGTCCATAAATCTACAAGTTAATACAATGTATAGTAAAATACAAATAATTACATTGGACATGATTAATTAAACAACATTTTCACATTGAGAATAAAGGAGGATATTCTTAGGAGAGGGTAACATGGGCTCAATAGCTGTGTACATATGATCATATAAAATGATGCTTATTGAAATGAACTTCAAGAAACGGGAGCAAGAGTTTTTTTTTATTGTAGTGTTGGTGGTTATTTCTTTATTTTTTTCTCCTTTGGTTTATTCCCTGTTGTTACTTTTTGATTTCTATACCCTTTGTCTTATATATAACTTTACCGGATTTGGGGAAGGGTAGGGGAATCACAGAAAGAGTGGGACAAAGGGCAAAAAAAATTCAACAATGATACTAGACTCTATGTTGTAAATGAACTTTACAAGCTGTGGGGGGGGGGGGAGAGGATTTATAGAAGAAAGTGGGAGAAAATGAGGGAGTAACACTGTTCATAAAGAAATGTACTCATTATTGTAATAGTAACCCCTGTATACATCATATTTACAATAAAACTTAAATTAAAAGAAAGCATAAAATGTAGATGTAGCCAGGGCATTTAATGGCTCATGGATGTTTTTGCCAATAATTATTTGGGCAATAAAGATCATGTATTCTCTTATAACAAAGCCAGTTGGTTTCTAAGGCAGAAATTCAGGTAAACAATACAGTGTTTAAAATTGTCTTTGTTCTTTTAGGTATCTTGGAAAGGAAAATGGCGTCTAATTCTCTGCATGCGTTTAGTCTGAAGTCATGCTATAGATGACTTATTTAAAGGAAAAAGAGATTCAAATCAAAGAAGGCAGATAGGGAGGCAATTATTGGGATTGAGCAGAAGTTAATTTGTGTAATACAAGACATAATATTATCTAGCAGCAATACACTTATAATCAAGCATGCGTTCCTCCTATGCCCATCTTTTTTCTCTTTTAAATATTAGGCATGCATTTTTATTTATGTGCCTATTTAAAATTCTCTCATTTATTTACATGAATACTCATCTCCTTCCCCCACTATTTTTTAAGATCCACTCAAATGTGTTGCATGCCTGTGAATTATACCCCAAGTGTGACAGACGACGACTATTTGGAGGATGCCAAGTAGCTGTTGCCTTAGCAACAATAACCAGGGGATGCTTCTCAGAACTCCTGCCTTCTCTCCTTCTTAATAATTTTCATTTTGTCTGTTTTGAGAGTAAGATAACATGGTCACCAGAATTAGCTGAAGCTGATTTCTGCCCCTGGCATAATGAAAGAGAGAAAATGTAGAACCATCTTCCTTTTTTTCTCTCATTTTCTTTTCTTTTTAAATTTTTACTATCAGAATAAATTCAGTATATCTCTGCAATCAAGACTGAATGGGGTAGAAGAAAAAGTATTACATGTTATCATTCTAATAAAGGCTGTATGTTGGGGAATTATCAGAAATGCTACTAGCATCCACTTGTGAAGAAAGAATAAAATTATTATTGAATTTCCATACAGACACTAAAAAGCAATATGTAAATTGCATTGCAAGATTCTATGTCCTGTGGGACAAAATTTCTGGGCTGATAAATTGAATCTGATAGGGAAGATTTAATTTTGGCTTTCAGGTGGAGAAATCTACAATAAATGAGAATGTAATATTGTCTCGATAGCGAGATAGAGAACTCCTTTTAATCACTCATGGCTTTATTGATTTACATCCATCTCCCATCCCAAATAAGTGTTCAGTATGAACCAGAGAATGAAGTTAAGGAATATTTGTTTGCCAAGAGAAGTAGACTGAATCTTTATGGATCTAAGATTAAAATTCAGCAGCTTCCTTTTCAGAGCCGTTTCTAAGACCTTGTAAATAAAGTTGCATTTGCAAAAGTACAGTCCATGTAGTAAGCAAGCCTAACTGCTATCCTGGTAGAAATAACATGATGTATTTACAGTTTCTTCTTCATTTTTATTTTTATGTCATGAAAGAAGGTAGTGATTATTATAAAGGCTAAATGGTATTTTGTTGGTTAAAAGAGACTGATTTACTTTTGTTTTTTCCTTTACCTTCTAGCATGGCATATAAGCATTAAGCTCTACAAATTCTCACTCAACACCCTAGGATAGAGGGAAATATAAATTATTTATGTAATCATACATTATGGGCATTGTTATATTTTAGGACATACAGATTTCTACTTTGTGTTTTTACTTTAAAAACATATCTTGTTTGCTTCCTTTCATTTTGGGTGTTAGGTCTTCAATTAAGTCTCAAGCTTAAGCATATTTAAGCAACAATATCAAAATTGTGTAGATCACATACATCATTGTATATTGTAAACCACTTACTAAGAGTATGGGTAGGATATGAGATAACAGTTGGGGCTGGGAGCATGGCTTAAGTGCCAGGGTGCTTACCTGTATGGTTCAGGGTACTGAGTTCAAACTCCTAGAATTGCCAAAAAATAAACAAACAAAAATTAGATCTGATGAAATCATAATACAAAAAACCCAAGACAGATCAAGAGCAATTTTAGCATAATTCATGTGCTAACACAATATTTAGATTCTGCTATCTGTGATTCCTGAAATATTAAATTTCTGTCTGGAGGAAGTTTTTGTAAAAATCTTAAAAATAGATATAATTAAATATGTATTTAATAGAAGTTTCTTTTGTATTCTGTTTCCATATCCCTTTAATAAATAGTCTTAATCACATATGTTTCAGTAATCTTCACCAGATGTACCCTGTGATACTTCAGGAACTTGTATAAAATAAATGAGCTTACAAATGAGATGTTGCAGTATTTTATTTTTATTTATTTTTTATTTTTGGCCAGTCCTGGACCTTGGACTCAGGGCCTGAGCACTGTCCCTGGCTACTTCCTGCTCAAGGCTAGCACTCTGCCACCTGAGCCACAACGCCCCTTCTGGCCGTTTTCCATTTATGTGGTGCTGGGGAATCGAACCGAGAGCTTCATGTGTAGGAGGCAAGCGCTGTTGCCATTAGGCCATATTCCCAGCCCAGTATTTTATTAAGGTTGTGAAACCAGTCCTTCATGGTAACTCTGGACGAGTTCTCCTGTTCATTACACTTATCACAATTTCCCATTGGTGTAAAAATGTTTGGAACTTCCTTTGACTACAAGTTTTGGAGTATAAGTCATACATGAACGTAGTACCTTGAACCCAAAAGGTACTGATGTGTATTTCTTTAGTTGAACATGACAAATAATAATTTTTTCAAGAACTTTTGCTCTTAATTTCTACAGTTTATAGAGCAGGTAATACGAATCTCATTATAGACACCACTGGGAGTTTTTATCTTTAACAAGAGTTACTTCCTAAAATATTTAATATAAAATTTAAATATTTATTTGGAATTAAATATTTAACAAGAGATACTATATTTGAATAATTCAGTTATAAAACAATCAAAAGATATATGTTCAGTAAAGTATCTCTCCTACTCGACATATATATATGTATGTATGTGTCATGTAGATTTGTATGTATATGTGTTTGAATTTGTTGTACATATTGTACAAACTATAGAGAGCTTTAAAATTTTGTTTTTTTAAATATCTTGCAAATAGAACTACATATTTGTGTGTGTGTGTGTGTGTGTGTGTGTGTGTGTGTGTGTGTGTGTTTGCCAATCCTGGAGCTTGAACTCAGGGCCTGAGCACTGTCCCTGGCTTCTTTTTGCTCAAGGCTAGCACTCTACCACTTGAGCCACAGCGCCACTTCTAGCTTTTTCTATATAGTGGTGCTGAGGAATCGAACTCAGGGCTTCATGTATACGAGGCGAGCACTTTACCACTAGACCATATTTTGAGCCCTTGTACTATACATTTAAAAAGAAAATAGAGCTATTTGGAGGTGTGGTTTGAGTGGTAGATTGCCAGCTGAGCACACAACACAGTTAAGTGCAAATCCTTGAATTCAAGTCTTGGTACTACAAGAAAAAAAAAAAAAGAAAAGAGGAAAAAGAGGAGAAAAAGGAGGAGGAGAATGAGATTACAGAAAGTTGTTTCCATTCTTATGTCTCGAGATTTTTATTTTGTACTTACAGTAAAACTCATAAAAATTTTTTAAAGTTGAAGGATATTCAGATGTTTTACTAGTCTAGTTTCACTAAAAAGATTGTCACTTCGTGGGCTGGCTTTGAACCACTATACTCAGATCTCAGCCTCCTGAGTAGACCACTATCACTCAGCTGTTGTAAATTTTTGATATTATCATCCAAGCATGGAGATGTTGGGTCTGAAGTACTTTTACTAATTAAAGGATCTTGACCAGAACAAAACATCAAAACTGTAATAAATACTTTTATAATAAATCCTTATTTTGCAAAAGAGCACAGATGTATAGGCTATATTACAAATTAGGTCAAAAGTTGAATGCGTGGAATATTAATAGATATTGCCAGATTGCATTTCACACATTAGAATTTATTTACACACAAATACAATGCTCTTTTTTTTCATTGTTGCTTCTAGAATATGCCATCAGACTTTTTTAAAGTTATTTTTGCAAATAGAATAGGTGAAAAATGTCATGTAATTTTAACTAATATTCTACTTGTGAAGTGAAGACCTTTTTCGCATGTTTAAGACTATTTCAATTTCTTTTTCCTTGACCATAAAAGTGTTTTTCTCTTCTTTCACTAAAATAATTGAAGTATTTTGTTTATTTATTTATATTCTTCATTGTCATTTTTTCCTCTTCTGTTATTGTTAGGATCATTTAAGGGCAATACTTCCCTTTTTAGCTCATCATCACCACCAGCTCCTGCCACACCATTTTCTCTAGAGATGTTTTACAACTATTTGTTCAGGAATGACTTACAGGAGTGAAATGAGTCCAGGAGGTCTCTAATACACTGCCACAGAATTCTGTCCTTGAGTCTGTGCTCAATTACTTCTGAGTCTCTTAAGGAGTGACTGGTTACTATACTGTTAAGATTTTTGAAAGCTTCGAGAGATATTTGAAATGAAATTGATGAGCACAGCACTAAAAGTGACTCATCATTTATACTTTAGAATATGATTTCTTCATGCCTCTTTTCAGCTGTCTAAATAACAGTCATAGTTGAATTTTACATAACTAAGAGAACTCTAATACCAGGTACAGTATAAGCTTTTACTTCACAATTATTGAAGAAAGAAAATAGAGGCACTAAGCCAATAATGAATAATTGTGCTCATTTATGAAACCTTGTTACATACTGGAAGCTACAAATTGTTTTTGTTAAATTATACACAACATTTCTTCATTGGGTTTTGAATGAGACTACACATTTTGAAAATTCATTATCAATTGACCATTGGGCTCTAAAAATTAAAGGGATAATGATTCAAAATGTCTTCTTTCCACAGACATTATCATACCCAGTGACTTGGAATTTATTTCAGCAGCTAGAGACACCTAACAGTTCAAATGCAGTATACATGTGTAGTGTTTGAGTGCCTAATGCCAAAAATAGAAAAGTATTACTGAGTTTTTAAGTAGAGTTCAATGAGTGGCATTTAGGTTTTATTTCCCATTTGAACAATAAAGACTTGTATAAAGAATTCATATAGTGTGAGGGTTTGTTGAGGCATAATAGATTAATAGAAGCACAGAAAGAAATATTTACTTTTTATTCTTTCTTCAATGCATCAGCTACAAGTCTTTGTTTTCCACTGTGAAATAGATATAAATCCAAACAAGACCCAGACTTTATCCTGTAGAATGTACTTGATTTTTCAGGGTTTACAGGACTCTGTGAATGACATGCAAAGTCTGGCTTCATTCTAAAGTACTATACTTCTGTGGTGTGGTAACATTAACTGCTCTGGAGATTTACACAAAAGAAAAATGTGTAGAGACTTAGTAGTTGGGTCTTTGATTCTAGAGGAAGACAGGATTCAGAGTTATCATTGATAAATTCCAAGAAGCATCTTACTCTATAATTGGTCTCAACTTTGTTTCTTCATTGTAACTCTTTAATGCAAACTTTAAGTCTTCTGGTCATTTTGATAAACTCTACAAAATGTTGTAAGAAAGCATGTGGGGGTGAAATGGACAAGGCAGAGTAGGCTCCATAAAGAGAACCAACAATGGAAATCAGTAATTTTGTCAAAATTGAGGTCGATAACAGTCTAGATATATAAGTGCAGCCTATTCTCTGAATTTATCTGAAATAAAACCACTGGGGACTGACTTTCCTGCATTCGTGGGAATAGGGCTTAGGTATTAGTTAATTGGTAAAGGATTTGCTTTAAAGACTGGAAGTGTTGTAGGGGTGGGGGTGGTGGATGTAAGAAGATGTGAAAGATACATGGATGGACATTTGGTTCAGGTCTTAAGGTTTAACTGATGACTAGTTCTTTCCTCAGATTTGAGTGCTCATATTGTGTGTTTCCATGAAGTTGTATTATTTTTTGTGCATTAGCATCTTCATTATAAGTAAATCATAAACTCCCTGAAAACTAGGGATTGATTCTTATATACCATGCTTATCTACATATTATTCAATGGGTCATATTCCAATAGTAGGGTAGTCAGGTTGTATTTATGGAATAGATACTTTATTGAGCATTTCTTTTTAGGATAAATATGTTCTATATTCTCAAATGACTGAAATAGGTTCTTACATATACTTTGTATGTCTTTTCTGTTTCTTTTTTTTTTGGCCAGTCCTGGGGCTTGGACTCAGGGCCTGAGCACTGTCCCTGGCTTCTTTGTGGTCAAGGCTAGCCTTCTGCCACTTGAGCCCCAGCGCCACTTCTGGCCATTTTCTGTATATGTGGGGCTGGAAAATTGAACCCAGAGCTTCATGTATACCAGGCAAACACTCTTGCCACTAGGCCATATCCCCAGGCCCGTATGTCCTTTCTTTTTGATGTATGGAATTTCATTTATTATGTTCTTTTATTTTGTTAGTATTTTCACTTTGAGTGCCTCATGCCTCTTCAAGACCCCTTGAGTTTCAAAGTTCCTTCTAAGGAACATGTTGATAATATGGAATTACCCTCTTCTCTTGTGTTAAGATAAAATAATTAATAAAATCATCTGTGCTTATGTTTTAGGCATAGTGTATGAATCCATTGAGTCCTTATGTCAAACAACTATCTACTTATATAAGTAGAAAGTACAAAAATGATTTGAAACTCTGAGTATAACTATTATCAGCTGGAGCCTGTTCTTTCCTTTGACGGACTTATTCTCCAAATATTATATATAACTCTAATTGGTTTCTTAGTACTGGGAAAGCTAACTCCTGACCAAGTCAGGAAGAGCAGTGAACAAAAGAATAAAAATGCAATTGGGAGGTCAGCCTCTCTGCATATAATCGCCTCACTGAGGAGAGCACTGTGATAGATCAGACATCCTGCCTGTTTTAGCCCCATGAATTGAGTGAAGAAATCAACCAAGGATAGACAGGTATAGTATTTGCTTTTCCAATCATCTTCAGGAATAATACAAGTGGTGTTTCCAATCAGGCTTGGTCATTTCAGTTGGCTTTTCATCATTGCTTCAAATAGTAACTTCCCATGATGGATAGCTGAGAAAAGGTCTTTTTAAAAAAACAAACAAACAATAATGTGTTTTCACATGGGAAGGATAGAATAGTTTGGTTGTTTGCTATTGCTTCTACTTGTGCATAGCACATTTCTGAACACTACGGCTGATGCTGAACAAACTCAGTTTTTGTTCAGGTCTGGTTTTGATCTGCAGTGTTCAGGGATGAGCAATTCCTTTCAAGTTATTTGCAAACCTTGTCAAAGCCTGATTGCAGTATGACATTGATGACAGACTGATTACTACTTGTCTCAAAAAGCAGTGTAAGAACATATTGGCTTTCATGCAAACATCCAGCTTGTCATTAACGTACGGTGCAAATGGCAGAGGTTTCATACTGCAATCCTGGAAGCACAGGCAAAGGAAGTCATCTCTGTTTCTATTGGTCCTGGAAGGATTTCAATGACAGTGTAGGGATAATTCCTGTGAACTGAAATTCCCACAGCACCAAGACACACAGTCTTGCCTTGAAGTTTCACAGATTATCTTGAGATTCATGTATTCTAGTTTAGTAGACAGGAAAAATTTAAAAGACATATAAAGGACTATTAAAATATAAGTACATAGTTTTCCTAGTAAAACAAATTTACTAATGTTTAGATGGGAGCTTAGTTGCAATGTTCTGCTTGCCTGGAAGCTATGTACCACTTAATATTTTCACAATAATTTGAGCTGAATCCACCTAGATGAATTAGCTACTTGGGAGATGAATTAGACACTGTGACAGGCACTTAGCCTTTTAAAAACCATAGGAACCTCTTTGCTTTAAAGAAGCATATGTATTATAGAGTCTTTTCTGTGAATTAAAAACTCTATATACACTTTGTTGAAAATGAACTATACAACTTATGGGGGAGGGGGCAGGATGGAAAAACTTCGAGAAAATGAGGGAGAGGTGACAATGTTCAAAAGAAATTATGTATGTAACTATAACCCCTTTATACATCACCTTTATAGTAACTCTTTATAATTTTAGTTCTATTAAAATATCACAAGATTAAGCCATGTATCAATTTGTACTTAAAAAAAGTCACTGGCGGGCTGGGGATATGGCCTAGTGGCAAGAGAGCTTGCCTCGTATACATGAGGCCCTGGGTTCGATTCCCCAGCACCACATATACCGAAAACGGCCAGAAGTGGCGCTGTGGTTCAAGTGGCAGAGTGCTAGCCTTGAGCAAAAGGAAGCCAGGGACAGTGCTCAGGCCCTGAGTCCAAGGCCCAGGACTCGCCAAAAAAAAAAAAAAAAAAAAAAGTCACTGGCTGTTTAGTACTTAAGAAAAATGACTTGCTGACCAAGTTACTGGTTATTGGTCAGAAACTTGTGTTGTCACCTTACCTGTGTTCAATGTAGCAATTTCTTGCTTCTATTGGCTGAATAATAAGAGCATCATATCATTGGATGAGTGATACACATTCCCAGAATGTATAGGCAATGTTTCCTTTGAAAAAACTAACTCTAAGAAAATTGCTTGCCTAAATTTAACTGGAACTTTTACTTAAATTTGTATATGAATATGGGAAATACTGCTTTGAAAATCCTTTGAGCAATTAGAATATATTTAAAAATGTGAATGACAGATGTATAACAGGTACTGTTTGGGGTGTGGTATTAGTGGTACTGTAAAGGGAAAATGGATAGGATGAAAGAAGGTGAACATGGTCAAAATGTTTTATGCACACGTTAAAATAAAACAATGGAGTTTGTTGAGATTGCTTTGGGAAGAAGGAGAGAGGAAAAGGGAGAATGAAAGATGGCGTAAATGTAGCCAAAATATACTTTATTATATGTATCTATGGACATGTCAAAGCAAGATCCTTTGTACAAGTAATATATGGTAATAAAATGTGGGACAATAGTTCGTATTTACATGAAAAATAAATTAATGTTGGTAAGTAAGGATTAAATGAAGACAATCTTTCTTCTACAAATTCCATGTACCTTTATCTAAAACATTTTTGCTGATATGAATGCATTATTTTCTTTTCTTTTTGGCTTTTACTTTTAAAAAAATTGCATTAACATACATTTATGTTGAGGGGGTTTCACTTTGATATTTTCATAGAGTCATATAGTGTACTTTGAAAAAATTTACCAGTCTATCATAGTTCCACTGCTTTCTACCTCTTGCTCTTTTCATTATATTTTTGGTAGCATATCTATCTATCTACCTACATATTTATCTATCATCTATCTATATCCATCCATCATTTATTCACATAACTTTTATATAAGCAGAAGTAGAACTCAACATTCTTTTTTTTCTTTTTTATTGTCAAACTGATGTACAGAGAGGTTACAGTTTTACACGTTAGGCAATGGATACATGAACTCAACATTCTTAATCATACCTTATTTTCTTTATTGGACTTTGTGGAAATAAGAGTTATGGTAGTTGAAAGTAGGACCAGAAAATTTCCCTTGTTTGTTTCACAAAGAAATATCACAATTATGACCTATTTATATGAATGACTATGTATATATACATATACATATGTATATATTCATCTGCGATCTATATAATAAATAGCAATGAAACAGTTAGAAAAATAATAACTAAAAATTGAACACAATGCTGGAAAATCACTTAATGAAAATAAGATGGCTACATGGTCAATATCCATATGAAAAAGTGGTTAGTCATTTGTCTTCAGCTAAGTTCAGATTTAAGCCATGAACTATGAATTCGAAGCAGAATGACTTTTATAATTAATATGCAAAAAATCAACTGCTAGCCAGGAATAAATCAAATAGATTTCTTTAAAATATACAAAATAATATGGTTTTTTCATTCAATAGTCAACGTTTTGGAAAGGTGTTTAGCAGTATCTATACAAACCAAAACCAGATTCACACACACAAAATATCAACCTTTTAATTACATATAAAACAAAAATGTGTTTTTATGGCAATGAAAAACATGTGCAGAAAATTCCTTTTTCCTAGTAACTTTATTTATAACAGTTACAAATAGGTGACAACTTAAAATGACTATATAAGAGAATAAAACATATGTACTCTATGTCTTATTTACATAATGGAGTATTTAGCAGCAATGCTTAATAGTGGCAGTGTATATTGATAATGCATATAATAAAAAGTTACTTAACATTTTTGAGAAGTCAATTTAATGAGTCAGAGGGAAATTTTATGATTTCAATATTTCATTAATGAAGGAGAGAGTAAAAATAGATATGTTATGTATTTATGGGTCAATGAAAAGAGTTCAGATATAAGAATTCTTTTCATAGTAATAACAAAAAAATTTAAAAATGGTAACTTTATCCTTTTATTTCTTTTTTAAAGCAACATGATGCGTTATTTCAAAGTTAATACTGTCCAAGTGTGAAAACATTTGTCTCTGAGATTACTCATGGCGAATTAAAAGCTGGATATCAGTTTACCAACATTGATGCAGGTAGAAAGCCAGTGGAATTTAGCATTTAGAAAGCCAATGGAAATTTAGCAGTAGACACAATCTGAGTGAAGAATTCACTAGGCCTTGACTGAAAGTATCCTCACCTCCAGCCTCAGTAGAGACCATTTCCTGGAATCTCAGGAAACAAGCGTAAGCATTAGTCAGTCTGTGAGATTCAGTGGAGAGGCCTTGTCTGAATGAGAAAAAAGAGCCTCTAAACTTCTTTGGAAAATGTTTTGCCACTTATCCTAAAGGTAGAACCCTGCCAACAGGAGCAAGTGGGATATTATAAATTTATATATGCATTTAATATGCCTCAGGAATGTTTTTTAAAAAAAAACTTATATGGTACATCAACATTTCAAAACAACCTTTGAAGATATGGAATCTTCCAAAAGGAAGGTTCTTTCCATGTGAAAAGCAGCTTTCTTGGGGAGGAAGAGCAATGACTCATTTGTTTGAGCACAAAACTGACAGTAGAGAAAGTCTGACATGTAATTTTGGGCTTTTCTATTTCCTTAGGTTGGCTTATATAGAAAAACAAAGAACCTGTTAAGGAAGCAGATTCTTGAAGTAAGTACACACATATAATAAGAGCTAGAAACTCCATTATAATAAATTTTGGGGGAGTCATGGGGAAGAATGATGAAAGAGGTGACATTGTTGATTAAGATGCATTGTACTCATAGTCTGACATGTTGTATTGAAATCTTGTACTACTTAAATATGAAAGAAAGAAAAAAGAAAGGAGTAATTTGCTAAGTTCTATGCATGAACTGAGTCACATAGATTCATTTAATATGGCTGAAGCCTTTGACAAAATAGACACATACACCTACTGAAAAGAACTTAAATATAGGAAAACGATGTTTAGTATATATTTAATGTAACATGTATGTATGTACAAACTCAGTGACATTATTTTGATTCTATTATCTGATAAAAACTAGTTTAAAAATACAAATGAGCAAGTTTTTAAGATGATATAATGATGTTGGAACATGAAAATAAAGAAGTTAATAGAGTAATATCAATCATTGATGGGTTCCTTATACAGATACAGCATTCAGCTTAAGGGTTCTTAACTATCTTACAACAATAGAAATCTCTAAATGAGCTTAAAGCCCTAGCAACAAATAGTATTACTAGGTTTGTTGTTGTTGGGAATAATTGCTGTTTGTTTAAAGTTCTTTAAGAAGACAATTAACTACAAGGTCTGAGAAATTTAACCTCTAAATATGTCTAAAGAAAAACAAAAGGATCCAACTTTTTCACAAGAAATGACTGGAAAGCCAGACATCAGTGGAAGATTTGGTGAGGAATCAAAAATTGTCGGTAATTTTCTTTTGATGGTTAGGAACTTACTTTCAAAGAACTCACCAAAATCTGGCTAGGTAATTGGGGAAATTAATCAGTTTATTAGATTATTTGTCAGAGATTCAAGATTCTCCAAATTGAAAGTACAATCTTTTGAAAGGATGATTAATGAATTCAATACTTGGCTAATTCCTTCAAGCAAGATAAGACATTGAAACAGGAAATGAAAAGTAACTGATGTAATCACATGTAGTTTTAGTAGTTCTAGGTTCACAACATAGAAATGGTTTAGTTGTGATCATTTCACAAGCGAAAACACATACCTCAGTTGAGAAAATAGGCAAACCCAGAGGATTATTGTAACTTCCAGGAAAAGAAACTTCAGGTTGATGAAAAAGCTTGTTGAAAACCTGATGGTCTAATAATTTGCCTGTGTTTTGTTTCTGTGAAGCTGTAATAATAGTGGTGACATGCAGATGCAGAACCAGAAGGGCTATAATTCACACTGGCTCAGTCCACTTAGAGTGGTAGAAAAAAAGCCCTTATCAAAAACATTGACATTTAAACTCTAAGATAGCTATACACATACATATGGTGTGTGTGTGTGTGTGTTTAGTATGCATACACATAGTTTTATTTCATGAAAAAAGCTAACTAGAATATTTATTGCCTTAGCAAATTTCAAAACTGGACACATGGTCAAAGAAGATTCTCTGAAGAGACAGGGTTGTTTTCTTCGGGAGGGAAAAATAAGTTAAGGGTGTGTGCGTAAAAGGGTAGGAAAGAATATCTAATGGTGGTAAGAACATGGGCAGATTACAGTGGGAAAGTCCCCTTAGCCTTCAAGTTTCTCACAGCTTCAATTAATAATTAATTCTGCTTACTTTTACATGACATAAGTAAACACATTCACAGATTCTGATTCCTTACTATATTTTTCCCAAGCATTTGGTTTGCAACCTTTAACTGTAGCATTTAGTAAATAAAGGTATAAACATTCAAATTGCTTAAACATACCTTTTATATTACCAAGTTGTGGTTAGAAAACATTGCCATAATCTTATCTTTAAATGAAGGTGCAAAAACAGCAACTAAAATTGATTCTGAATCAATAGATCTTCCTTCCTTCCTTCCTTCCTTCCTTCCTTCCTTCCTTCCTTCCTTCCCTTCCCTCCCTCCCTCCCTCCCTCCCTCCCTCCCTCCTTTCCTTCCTTCCTTCCTTCCTTCCTTCCTTCCTTCCTTCCTTCCTTCCTTCCTTCCTCCCTTTCGTTTCTCTCTCTATTTCTCTTTTTAGTGCCTGTATTGGGGCTTGAACTCATGGCCTGAGCAAGGTTCTTGAGCAAAAATAAGCTAAACCTCTGAGCCACAGCTTCATTATTGGCTCTGTGTGTGCGTGCGTGTGTGTGTGTGTGTGTGTGTGTGTGTGTGTGTAAATAATTGGAGATAAGAGACTTAGGAACTTTCCTGCTCAGGTGGCTGTGGACCACGATCCTCAGATCTCAGCCTCCCCAATAGCTGAAACTGTAGGCATAAACTGCCAGCACCCTGTTTTCAGTAGCACCTGGCTGTTCTTTTTTTAATTGTTATCTCTCAAACTCTCTTTTCACAACCTTCAGTTAGATATTTGTGATCTTGGGTACTGCCATTCAAAATGTCAGCAACCTTTGAAGATTATTTTATCAGCTTAGCAGGTACGTATTTTCTAGTTCACAAGATGAAATTTGTTACGTGAGGACCATGAAAGCAAAGGTGATACTACACATCATATTCAAGGTATGGAATCAGCTCAGATACCCTTAAATGGGCAAATGTATCAACAAAATGTGATATATATGCATATATATGTATGGAATTTTACTTATTCATTAGAAAGCATATATTAGAAAGGTACTTGAATTAGAAAGACTATTAGAAATGTACTTGACAGGGATAGGATGGGCTCAAGAAGGGGAAATGTAGAGAAGAAGGCAGGGAAAATGTCAATAATTTAATGTATGTCCTACAAAATTAAGAAAGTGAATAAAAGGGTGAATTAGGAGGGATGGCTGAGAATAGTGAAGGGGGTGTCATTGAGTAGGATGCCTTGTATTCATAAACTTCTTTGTTAAATGGCAACTCACGTGAGCAACTACTTAAAGATAATTTAAAAAGAAAAAAAAGGAAACCCAAGACAACAGAAGAATCTTTCATTGAGTTTTGGCAAGATCATCACAAAACATACACAATGGATTGTTTAATTATCAGCACTTCTAATCAGGAGGATTGTGGTAGTGTGCTAAATTTTTTTCTATAGGACTGATTCTACTGTTCATAGATCTTTGAACTAAGGTAGTGGAAGAGAGGCAAAACTTTTTCCACATTTTTTGGGGGGTAAGGCTTCAGAATAAAAACTGACAAAAACAGATGAACAGGAGAAAAGCATATGGGAGAGGAGGAAAGATGGCGCCGACAGAGTAGGGAGGCACCCCGACTCGCCCAAACTGAATAGCGAGCTGGGAACTCCAACACCCAACACCCCGTCAAGAAACCAGCAAAACCAGCAGCCAGAGAAATGTAGTGGAGAAACGCAGGAAAACAAAAAGGAGCAAAATAAGAACCGAAAACCTACACGGAGCCAGAGAATCTCCGGGGCACCCTCCCCCCACCAGCCCACCCTGGCCCAAACAGGGCCAGGCTGGGAAAGGGGAACCCGGCGATCGACAGACAGGCTGCCGGGAGCACAGGATTCAGATAGCGGGAGACCCCACAGTCACTAGGGAGGGTGCGGACCAAGACACATAACAGCAGCGATGAGAAGTTCAGGTCCACACCGGGTTCGGACAGAAGGCAGCTGGGGAACCCAGCGAGGCAGAAGGAGGGAACTGGGGGAAGCCACCAGGACACTTCGCCACCCCCTGAAGGACCAACGGCTGAGCGGGACACACACACAATCCAGGATCAGTGAGTCCCCCATTACCCCCTCACCCAACGGGAGACTAGCTATCAGAGACCCAAGACCTACAAAGAAGCTAGATCTCCCTCCCTCTCCCCCCCCACCCTGAGGGAAAAAGAATCCCCAAATCAGGCGGGAAGCTCCCATCAGGCGCTGGGAAATCAGTTTAGCAGGGTAAGGGCGGAGCAACCCCAAGGCCACACAGGTTCCTGAACTGGCCGAACCAGCCCCACCCCCTTCCCAACAGGGGCCGGGGGACTGCAGGCAGTGCAAGCCCCACCCGAGGTGCCTGGACCTCGCTGACTCTTACAACTAAAATCACCGGCGCCTGGTGAGCAACACCAGCACAGCAGGGACACTTGGGCCTGATCATGCCCCCCCCCCCCTCGCAGCAGAGGCGAGGTCTGAGGGTGCTATCCCACACCCGGACAGTCGATCCCATTGGGCCCCACACATACCGCCCCCACCAACAGACTCGCTGGAGGGCGCAAGCACAACCCAACAACCCGGGGCTCCCTCTGCGAGGCGTATCCTGCTAAAGTGGACGGGGCCACAGCACCAGCGCCTGTTGTAGTGGGCGCACAGTGCACAGGAGGGCGGGGCCCCCGGCAACAGCGCCCACTCTGGTAGGTGTGCCCGGCACAGGTGGGCAGGGCCACAGCGGCAGCACCTGCTCTGGTAGACGCACCTACAAAGGAGGGAGGGCAGAGCTACAAACCAAACCTGAGAAGCTATCCACAGATCTCCAGATGCGCAAATCACAAAGAAACATAACACTGTTCATCAAAGAGCAAGCCAACTTGCCAGCTCCAAAAAGCAGCATGACTGAAGAGGAGATGGAGATTAAAAAAGCAAATGAGGCCATGTTAACAGGAATGATGGAAAGTGTCAGAAATGAAATCAGAAAACAATTCCAGGAGTTTAGAGCGGAAATCTTGAAGGACACCCAAGAAGCCAAGAAAGAAATAGAAGCAAAAATGGATACAATGCAAGCCTTCTTTAAAGAGAATTGAAATGCATGAAAAAATAGATTTAAAATACAACTCTTTGAAGGAAGAAATTTCCACGATCAGAGCTGATCTGACAACCATAAATAGCTCTCTAACATCCATAAACTCCACAATTGAAACCATAACACAAAGAGTGGACCATATGGAATCCAGAATCTCTCACCTGGACGATGAAGCAGCCGACAACAACCAGAAAATGACCACACTCCAGAAACGGTGAAGCCTCAGGGCAGACTAATCCAGGAACTAATGGACAAAGACAAGAGATATAATCTGCACATAATTGGAATAGAAGAAGGAGCCAAATATCAGAGCAGAGGGTTTAAACATGTTCTCAATAAAGTTATTGCAGAAAACTTCCCCAATCTCACAGGGGACTGCAGGTAACCGAAGCCTATAGGACACCTGGCAGGCCAGACCCCAGAAAAGGCACCCCAAGGCACCTAATATTCAAGACTTCAGACCTCAAGATTAAAGAGCAAATTCTGAATTCAGCCAAAGCGAAGAAAGAAATTTTCTACAATGGGAAGAGGATTCAAATAACATCCGACTTATCCACACAAACTTACCAAGCACGAAGTGAGTGGAAAAACACCATCCAAGTACTTAAGGCCAACAATATGCAACCTCGGATCAAATATCCAGCGAAATTGGAGTTCACATTCGAAGGGAAAACCAGATCTTTCTACACCAAAGAGGAGCTAAAGGAGTATGTGAATAAAAAACCAGCCCTACAGCGAATTCTAAGAGGGGAGCCCCACCCAACAGAGATCGTACAAGACACACAGTCAGAATCAGAAAGAAACTACAATAGCCAAAGTCCAACAGAAAAAACAGCTCACTAAAGACAAGAAAAAAAAAGAGGAAAAAACAGCCCAACAAGTAAATGGAAGGAGAAAAAACACCCTTATCCTTGATCTCTTTAAATATAAATGGTTTAAACTCTCCGATAAAGAGGAGCAGACTGGCAGAATGGATTCGCAAACAAAAAGTTGACATCTGCTGTCTACAAGAGACCCACCTTACAACAAGGGACAAAAACAGGCTCCAAATGAAAGGATGGAGCAAGATCTACCAAGCAAATGCACTTACCAAACCATCCTGATCTCAGACAAGCTGGACTTTGCATTAAAATCAACTCAAAAAGACAAAGAAGGACACTACATATAAATACAAGGAAAAATCCAGAAACAAGACATCACAGTGATAAATATATACTCACCGAACAAAAGAGGCCCTACATATGTCAAGAAAATTCTCACAGAATTACAGAACAAGATAGACGCAAACACAATCATAGTGGGTGACCTTAACACCCCACTCTGTCCAAGAGACAGATCCAACACCCAGAGGATTAGCAAGGGAGCTGAGGACCTAAGTAACACCATTTCCCAAATGGATCTGACAGACCTATAGAATCTTCCACCCTACAGAGACCCAATACACCTTCTTTTCAGCAGCCCATGGATCATATTCCAAAATAGGCCATGTCATAGCCCACAAAGAACCTCAGCAAATACAAAAGTATTGACATCATCCCATGTATTATAACTGATCACAGTGGATTAAAGGTAACCCTCAACAACAAAGGATACCACAGAGGCTATACACACTCTTGGAGGCTAAACCTCACACTGCTATCCAACACTTGGGCCACAGACCAAATTAAAGATGAAATCAACGAATTCATAAGCCACAATGACAAAGAAAACATATCACAAAGAAACCTATGGGACACAGCTAAGGCAGTACTGAGGGGCAAGATCATCGCCCTCAGCACTCACATTAAAAGAATGGAAACAGAGCAGGTAAATAACCTCACGATGAAACTAAAACAACTGGAGAAACAAGAAATGACAGAATCTAAATCGACTAGGAGGGGAGAGATCACAAAGATTAAAGAAGAGATAAATCTGATTGAAAATAGAAAGACCATTCAACAAATAAATAAGACTAAAAGCTGGTTCTTTGAGAAAATAAACAAAATTGACCCCTTGCAAGACTTACAAAAAAAGAAGAGAAGAGACTCATATACGTAAAATCAAGGACTCCACCAGAAAAATTACAACAAGTACACAGGATATTCAAACAACCATAAGGAGCTATTTCCAAAACCTCTACTCAGCAAAAAACAATAATTTTACAGAAATGGATCAATTCTTAGAGAAGTACAAACTGCCCAAACTGAACCAAGAAGAAATAAATCAACTAAATAAACCAATAACTTGCAGCGAGATACAGGAGGTAATCAAGACCCTCCCAACAAAGAAAAGCCGAGGCCCAGATGGATTCACCAATGAATTCTACAAAACCTTTAGTGATGAGCTAATACCAATACTCCTCAAACTCTTTCATGAAATAGAAACAGAGGGAGAAATCCCAAACTCATTCTACGAAGCCAATATCATACTCATTCCCAAACCAGGCAAAGACCCAACAAAAAAAGAGAACTACAGACCAATATCACTAATGAACACAGATGGAAAGCTCCTTAATAAAATATTAGCTAACAGGATCCAGAAACTGATCAAGAAAATCATACATCATGACCAAGTAGGCTTCATCTCACAGTCACAAGGATGGTTCAACATCCGTAAATCAATCAACGTAATTCACCACATAAACAGATCTATAATTAAGAATTATGTTGTTATTTCAGTCGATGCCCAAAAAGCCTTTGACAAAATACAACATCCATACCTATTAAAAGCTTTGGAGAGAACAGGAATAGATGGAACATTCCTCAAAACAATAAAAGCCATATACAATAGACCAACTGCTAAAATCATTAAATGGAGAGAAACTTAAATCATTCCCCCTAAACTCAGGAACAAGACAAGGATGCCCACTCTCCCCACTTCTGTTCAACATAGTGCTGGAATCCCTAGCTATAGCAATAAGGCAAGAGGAGGACATCAAAGGGATCCACATCGGCAAGGAAGAAATCAAGTTATCCCTATTTGCAGACGACATGCTCTTATATCTGAAGGACCCAAAAAACTCAGTACCCAAACTCCTACACCTAATAAACCAATTTGGCAAAGTAGTAGGATACAAAATCAATCCACAAAAGTCATCAGCTTTTCTGTACACCAGCAATATACAAACAGAAAAGGAAATTATGGAAATAATTCCATTTACAGTAGCCAAAAAAAGAATAAAGTACCTAGGGATCAACTTAACCAAGGATGTGATGGACCTATTTAATGAAAATTATAAAAATGTAATAAGGGAAATCAAAGAAGACACAAGGAGATGGAAAGACCTCCCATGCTCATGGGTAGGCAGAATCAATATAGTGAAAATGGCCATGTTGCCCAAATTGTTATACAAATTCAATGCAATACCTATCAAAATCCCAGCCACATTCTTCACTGAAATAGAGAAACCAATCAATAAATTCATATGGAACAGCAAAAAACCTAGAATAGCCAAAGCAAATATAGGCAAAAAAAGCAGTGCAGGAGGTATCATAATACCAGACTTCAAGCTCTACTACAAGGCCATCATAACAAAAACAGCATGGTATTGGTATAAAAACAGATCGGAAGACCAATGGATTAGAATTGAAGACCCAGCAATAAAACCGCACTCGTACAGCCAACTGATATTCGACAAAGGAGCTAAAGACATACAATGGAATAAACATAGCCTCTTCAACTACTGGTGCTGGGAGAACTGGGCAGCTATATGCAGAACACTCAAAGTAGACCCTACCCTATCACCATGCACCAAGATCAACTCAAAAAAATGGATCAAGGACCTCAATATCAGACCTGAATCCTTGAAACTACTGAAGTAGGAAGGACGCTAGAACTTATAGGCACAGGAAGGAACTTCCTGAATATAGTCCCAGGGGCACAGCAAATAGGGGAAAGACTTGACAAATGGGACTACTACAAATTAAAAAGTTTCTGCACAGCTAAGGACATAGCCACCAAAATAGAAAGACAGCCAACGATACGGGAAAGGATATTTACCAGCACAGCAACAGACAAAGGCCTGATATCGGTCGTCTACAGAGAACTCAAAAAACTAAGCCCCTCCAAGCCCAATAAACCTATTAGGAAATGGGAAAAGGAGCTAAAGAGAGACTTCACAAGAGAAGATATAAAAATGGCCAAGAAACACATGGGGAAATGCTCAACATCCCTGGTGGTAAAGGAAATGCAAATAAAAACAACCCTGAGATACCACTTCACCCCGGTTAGAATGGCCTATACTCTGATCTCAGGCAACAACAAATGCTGGAGGGGGTGCGGGGAAAGAGAAACCCTTCTCCATTGTTGGTGGGAGTGCAAATTAGTGCAATCACTTTGGAGAACAGTATGGAGGTTTCTAAATATAGACCTACCCTATGACCCTGCCATACCACTCCTAGGCATCTATCCTAAACAGCAAACCCCAAGATATAAAAAAGACATTTGTACTTCCATGTTTATCGCGGCACAACTCACAATAGCCAAAATATGGAAACAATCCAGATGCCCCTCCACAGATGAATGGATCCAAAAAATATGGTACTTATACACAATGGAATACTACATAGCGATTAGGAATGGTGAAATATTGTTATTCACAGGGAAATGGTCAGAACTCGAACAAATAATGTTGAGTGAGACAAGCCTAGAACACAGAAAACAAAGGGGCATGATCTCCTTGATATATGACTGTTAACAAAGGGAGACGGAGAGACAGTAGAGACCAAATCTGTGAATATTGTATATGTTCTTGATACATTGTATATTGTATATATGTCTACCTGACCTAGAGAAGGGATAGAAAAACAGGACGTAAGATATCACAAGAAATGTACACACTGCCCTACTATGTAACTGTACCCTTTTTGCACAACACCTTGTCAAAAAATTTGTGTTCAATTAATAAACAAATAAATAAAAAAAGTAAAAATAAACCAAAAAAGCATATGGGCACATTTAATATCTGTTTTATGTGATAGAGGAAATGAAGACTCAAAGACACAAAATCTCAATGCTTTTATGTTAGGTTAAACAAAGAGACACAATTTTAGAGCAGTAACAAAAGTATGTAGGAGGCTAAAGAAAGATAGTGTTATTTGAACAGGTCCTCTTGGAACAGTGTTTTTGTTCCCAATTTCCTGTTCTTGATGATATGTTACTTTCGTTCTGGTATAGTCAAGATATCTTCCATGTGAGAATTTTATTCCCTTTCAGGAAGGAAAAGGAGAATCTGAGCATCTTTTTTGGCATCTGATTTTTTCAAAAAAAAAATACCTTCAACTCAAAATAATTCTTGGACCAAAATGATATATTGTACTGTGGCATATTCAGTGGTACGTACCAGCATTTTTCATGGTGAGATAATTTTTCCTGTAATTGCTAAGAAGAAAATGTGTGGGACACTACTTTGAGATACAAGAGTGTCCTCTTTATCAAATGTTCAGTTGTTTTTTAGACTGCATTAGGAATTATAATGCTGCATTATTGATATTCTAATATCGGTTGGCACTTTATTCTAAGGAAGAACTTGTTCCACCCTTCCCCTCTCTTTCCTCTTCTCTCCCTTCTTTTCTATCTTCTGTCCTTATTTCCCCTTGTCCCCATTTCATGATCTTCCTTAATCTTTTGAGAATTTAGAGATTTTCATTTTAATCCATGAGTTACAAATTATTACTATTACATATTTGGAGCCAAAGGTGTGCATATTTGATTTTTAAAAGTCTCCTTAAGTCTTTTGCTCTCTTTATATGTGTTCTGATTATGTTTGGAGGATTTTTTTTTCTTTCTTGGATAGATGATGTATTTTGTCTTTCAGCAAAATATTCTGTAATCCAGACCTCTTTGACACTTCAAGATAATGAGGTTGTAGTCTTCTGTAGCTTCTGTGTTCCCTTCCTTCTTACCTTTCAGCTGAGCATTAGTCAGGAGCATCCCATATCTGGCCTCTAGTTCTCCATCTGCATGAAATAATTTCCACTCAATTTAGAAGATTCAGTAAAGAGTCTGGAAGATTTTGGGTAGATTTCTTAAAACCCTTAGAAGATGAATACTGTAATTTTTTCAAGTGCTATCCCTTTTGCCATGGAGATTAAATAAGACAGACAAGATTGCTCATAGTGGCCTTTCTACTGGAAGACAATTAGCATCAAACTGTAGCTCCCAATGGATTATTTTATTCAAGTGAGCATATATGAAAAGAAGGAAGAGAGGGAGGAAAGAGGGGGCGAGAGTAAAGGAAAGACAAAGAAAGAAGGAAAGAGGGAAAATGAAGGAGGGAAGGAAAGCAAGCAAGCAGTACGGCAGACAGACGTGGCTATGTTCTTTGCCATTAAAGTCCAGCAAGACACGGTATTCATTTTAGATGATTATGTAAAACACTTTAATGGAGCAACAACATATAAAGTGTGAGCATGGATAGGAAGCAAATAAGAGCTGATGAGACACACCAATACTAGTAAAAGGAGAGAGATTTAGTCACTCGGAGGTACAAAGGGACATAGGAAGCTCATAGAGATGTAGTGGATTAGTGGATGACTGTCTCGCACAAACACTAGCTTTAGAGAGACACAATCACTGTCACATGGTGTCACTTGGTGGCACCAAGTACAGAAGGATGGGAGAGTAGTGTAGACTGTTCTCAGGCTTTTCCTCCTGGAGTTCTCATGGGCTACACCAAGTTGAAGGGTAGCTGCAGGAGAGTTGACAACCGTAGTTCCTAGCAGTCATATCCAGGAGCACCGAGGAATCACAGAGGAGAAAGTCGTTCCATGGGCAAAAGCAAATGAACGGGTGCATATTCTCCTACCTAGCCCACTTCACTGTTCAGTGGAAAGCCGTCTTCATTTCTTACACTTAATTCCTTAAACATACACCTTAATTCAGCTCAAAACTTCTGCTATTCACAAGTGAAATTCCATCTATTTTATTAGGTGGTGCTGGTTCCTCTCTCCTGCTCTTGAAAAATCCAATTGGTTATTCCGTGGAGAGAAAATATGTTAGGTGCAAATGTGGATAAGACAGTCATAAGCGAGTCTGCATTCAGCTCACACAGTCTAACCCTGTTAGAGACTATCAGTTAGGGTATTTTCAAGGGGACTGAAGTTGATTATGAGAGAACAAAGAAGCAGCAGCAAAAGTCACGCAACATAATAAAAATGGAAATTAGTTTAAATTCTCAATTCTGTTTTCTTTGCCAATGAACATAAAGTTCATGTTCTGCACATCTGTTTGCTGAGATGAAATCTATAGTTATGTGAGAGTAAACTAAAATAAACCCTAAATAGATTTCTAGGTTCATCTTCAGTACTGAAAATCTATATCTTGGTTCATCTGTGGATAGATTTTTTAAGACATGCTACTTGGGGTTTTCATGCTGGCTGCAATTTTCTTATTTTTCACCTGAACTATGAAATCATACTGTTTTCCTGTTATGTTTTTCCCTCATAAGCATGGATGGCTAGCAAGCTATCCTAATCGGGTGACAATATGACGTTCATGAACTACTTACAGGCACACATCTGCATTAAAAATATAAAGAAAAGAAGAGATTTTACAAAAAGTCTGTTACACATATTTCTTCAGTTAAGTACATTTTCATCAGATCATAAGCAAGTTACTTTTCTTTCTGTTCTTCTTTTTTTTTCTTTTCACTCCCTGAACCATTTTGTTGCTCTCTGCAGCCTGATACTGCAGCGCCACAGCAGCAAAAGGCGACTAGCAAGCAGACGTGACTAGACACAAAGGTGATAAAGGCACGTCTCATTTCAATGTTCAACCAGAGTGGAATGCAAATGGTAAACAGTGCGTGACAAAAAGTAAATTAGATCTCTAAAACCTCCCTTTAAAAATATAATCTCAGATTGTCTTGGCAGTCCAGTAAGGTTTTTCTGTGAATATAGGATTTTTAGCTCAGAAAAATCTCCTTAAAAGGCAGATAAGAAGTAATACAATTCTGTCCCTTCCATATATATATATATTTCTTCCATTTCCACACAGCCTTATGCAGTATATATATATATATATATATATACATATATATGTTTTTCTGATGCATTCTCTTTAATGTACCATTAATTGCTCATTCTCATAGCTAAGCCTTTTGCAGTATAAAATACCTACCTCTATGCTGTAAGTTCAGAGGTCAACAAGAAATTTCTTTATCACTTGGGTGATCACCAGTCACCTGGAGCCATATTCAGAGACAAATGGATCTAGGACAACATGGCATACGTGCTCTTTATTACAGGTATGCCTATAGTACCTGGAGGTTGGAAGTAGTTCCTCCTTTTGTAATTTAAGAGTGTTTCTAAAACAAACACATCAGAACCAGATTTTGGAAGGAATTTGTCAGACGTGTTGTAGAGAGAAATCATTTCAGGCAGAAGACACAAGATGTTCCAACACATATTACTTTCTTGAGTTCAGTTCAGTAGGAGTTTTAGACAAATATTGAGATATGTGTTAAGGTGGAAACATGTCTGGATTTTGTTGGAGTAGTGGGAAAATTATCTGCTAAAGCTTTAGTGTTTTAAGATCTGAAATTAGAGATTATTAGTGCATTTATATTGGGTTGATTTAGTGATGCACTGTACCATTTAAGGCATGAAAGAAGGAAGGAAAGACTTAATGCAATATGATTAAGACAGGCTTTGCCATGAGATCATCTTGAATGTAAGTTGCTCTTAAATTTATTTGCTGAGTGATCTTTGACAACTCAACTGATGTGAATTTCAGTATTCTCATCCTTAAGATGAACACAGTGAAGCCTTGTAGAACTGCTGGAAGATTGGCAGTACTGAAAGAAAGGCTTGTAGCACATTGTCTAGCTCATATCAGCTACCCAATAAACAATAGTGCAAAGAAGAAAATTTATCTGAAATCACAAGGCAGGGACTGTTCTATTTATATGAGTTGTACACTTTACTTTTTAACAAAATATGATTTTTCTGCTTTATAAAAGAATATTTTGCATTCACCATCACTTGAGATATGGAATTTTCCTATTTTCCCAGTGTATTCCACAATTTGTGGGTGAGGTGGCAGCAAGTGGGGGCATGAAGTGTCAAGTAGAGATAAAGGGGAAAGATGTGGATGGAAAGCAAGTTGTGGTTTATGCCATTCTAGAACCTTTATCTCAATGCTCACTTTCAACACAGGTTTCCAATAAAAGATGTAATTACAATATAGAAGGTCCTAAAACATGCATCTGAGAGAGATTAAAATTAGGGTGAGGCTAGTGTTTTTCTCGTGGAGCAGATTTCTTTGTCTCCTGTCACCAGACACAAATGGAACACGTCAGCAGTAGCAGAGGGAGATTTGTGATCTGAATCTCCAGCATGAAGTTGTTTACTGTTGAGTATAGTCGAGCATCATTGTGTTTTCTTCTCTCTTTAATACAGTACTGGCAGTCAGATGGCTTAAAGCATCTCTGTCCAAATGGAATCTTTCTTTGCTTTGTTCTCTCTTCCCTCTGGCTCAGACACATGGCCACCTGGCATATGCTGTGTGTTCTCTGGGAAGAGACTGCCAGCAAGCAAACAAAGCCTGTATGGACATGCAGGGTAGTTTGCCTTGATGGTTGTGAATTCAGTCAAACCATTGGTCATTCGATCAGACCTGCCTACAGATCAAATGTTTTCTTTGACAGAACTAAAGGTAGAAACAGTAGAGCTTTTCATGTAGAGACACAGAAAAGAAGGGGTAGTAATTCACAAGTTTCCCTTCAATGTCCCACATCTCTAACATACATGTCCTGAACAACTTTGATATTTTTCAAATTTCTAATTAGATCATTATTGTCCTATGCTATCCAATTACTTTAGACTTTTCAGAGAAGAGAGGGAAAAAAATCAAAATACTTCTTTTAAAAGATAACCCTATCTCCCTTACAATAAAGTTAAAATAAAAAGATAATTTCTGTCTCTCCTTAGACATCACAGTAGTTTTATAAAAGTAATGGCAATTTTAGACCTAACAAGCTGTACTTAAGATTAGTATTTTCCAGGAGGCAATTTCTTGATAAATCTAAATTACAATAAAAACAATTTAGAAGGAGAATGGGAAAACTTGAAGACAGAAATGGCTAATAGGCCTTTGTTAAAGTTGTAGAAGTTATAGCTTTTCATATTTTCACATTCTCTCATCTTTTTTGTGAGAGGACTCTATGTAGCTTTCTTTTTAAAAAGTAGAAAATAGTATAAAGGACAATAGTCAGTTTCTTAATTTCATGAGCTTTCTAAAACAATGAAATGTCCAAATGCATAATTTTCCTACTTTTGCTAAAAATGTATAAACAAACAGCATATCTCTATAGGTTTATCAAAACACAATCTATTTATGGTTATGAGTTTCTCAAGCCAGTGCATACACAATACAATTAAACAGGAATTGCTACCCAATTACATGAACACACTGAAATTAGGGATTGTGTGTGGTCTTCCTTCAAAGGCACATTGTATACATTTGATTTGTGATCAACTTTCTGAGGATAGACTACAGAGTATTGGAGGTATTTCAGCTTCTAAGAGAACAAATCCAAATCATGATATTTTATAGTATTTTTATATGATGTGAGGTATCCAAATAAAAACATTTTTCAAGCCAGGTATGGTGGCATACCCAAGTTTCATGCCAACTCAGGCAATGATATCAGGTTACATAAAAAATAAAATCAGAACAAAACACTTGAATGTGTATCTGTGTCTGTGTGTATGTGTGTATATACATAAATACATACATATATGTATATACACATACACATATATACACACAAACACATATATACATACACACACACACATATATATATATATACATATATATGAAATCATACAGAAATGGGACCTTTGGGGACCAGTTATTAGGAAATTCTGATTCAGGTTGTAGCATAAGATTTAAATAGTTATATTACTTGCTTACACAAAAGGTCACAGTTTCAAGGAGATCCTTTTGGAAAAGAGAATATTTTGATTCAGGAAAGAAGTAATGTAGTAAGACAGTCTACTAAAAATGGCACATATCCACAATTGTCACCATTTCAGAGATTAGATGGATGAATGTCGCTCAAGGAGATTCTTCAGTCTGCAGCCTGAGACAAAGGCTGTTCATAAAATCAGTCATCCTTCTCTTGCTTTGAAAGAAAATACCCAGGTATCAAATTCTCATTTGTTTGGACAGGGAAAACATTCTGTTTTGTGATCCAGTTTCATTGTGTAAGTGGTAGGTTCTCCAAGTTGGTGTTCTGATTCTCTTTAGGAAGGGTTGTTGATCTTGTGGATCAAAAAGACTTTGCTTATTTTTTCTCATGTACTTATTTACATCAAGGAGGGTGTATTCAATAGTCATTAACCTCTAAGAGTCATGCACCTGACTCTCCACCTCAGGTTGATTGTTATGAATCAGTCCCAGTAGGAACACACTTGAGCAAACATTACAACCAAACCCTGTTGTACATACATGGAAGTACCCAGAGAAGGAAACGAGACCTTACTGTAAAGAATTTATTCCCCCAAATGTAAATGCGGGGTACAGACTTGATATAAATAACTTCTAGGCTAATATAAGTCCTACTATATCATGGATTGCTAGGTAGCATAAAGGGACAAAATACTCACAGTTTTGAGTTGAGTGCTATGATGAACAGAAACTTTCTTGCTGTTTACTTAAAATCAGTTCACAATCTAAAGCATCATAAAAAGTAATTTTTTATAGATTGACATTAAATGAATATATTGAAATAGGTTATCAATAGTTTGTTGTTCAATTTTTAGGAAAATTTAATAATTTAATAATTTTAATAATTTAATAATTTTATTTGAATCCCTTTGAAAACATGTCATCTGTTGATTTTTTCAGTATTTATTCTACACATGATTCATATTAGATAATTTTGGAATTGGAAAAAGTTATTCAGTATTTGTGTGTTTCATAGAAGAAGCAGACAGAGTGGAGATAAAACGGTTTAATAATGGCTAGACTCCAAAACTATTTTCCCAGGTTACAGTTTAGTAACACTGTATTAAACCTCAGGCCCATAGAATATTAAAGGAATGAAAAACTAGAAGAACACCTAATCCAGACCTATCATTTTTACAGATCAAGAAACTAAGTAGAGGGAATTAGGTGGCTCATCTCTAGTCACTAGCTGGTTGGTAAGTGAACCTGAATGGAATCTAAACATTCTGTCTCATGATACATTTTTTTCTACCTAAATCATCCTGATTTTCTATCAAGTTTTAATGTTGCTTAAAAAGTACTATAATCACATGATTCAAAATGTAAAAGAAAGATATAGAGTATAAAGGTAATTTAACTTCTTGTCTCTTGTAAGTACTTCCCATACTCCTGTGTCTCCACACTCCTTGAAAATGTGAAAAAATCATCTTATCAATGTCCCTTCTGAGAACTTCACTTTGGAATGAAATCCAGATCCTTACCACTCTATCCCATTTACTACTTTACTATTTCTACAGAATGATCATTTCCCACTATATGATACAGTTGCTTCTTTTTTCTCATTTATTATCTCTCCACATGAGAATGCAAGACAGATTGAGAAATGAGTTTTTGTCTTTTGTTTAGTAATTATATCTTTAGAGACCAGTAAATCTCAATAAGTATACCAGATTAAGTTAAAACAAATGCACTTTTTTTTTTTTTTTTGTCATGGAGCTTGAACCCAGAGCCTAGGTGTTGTCCCTGAGCTTCTTTGCTCAAGGTTAGCGCTCTACCACTTGGAGTCACAACTCCACTTCTGGTTTTTAGATTGTTAATTGGTTAAAAAACTCTCATGGTTTTTCCTGTGATCCTTTGCTTCCTGACTACATGAATTGAGCAGTTTTTCTCTGCCATGGACTTCCTGTCATGATTCCTTGCTTTACTGTAGGCCAGAAAGCCAGGAAGAGCTAACTACTATAGCCTGAAACCTCTGCAACATCTTCAGATCTCTCTCTGACATTTTATCACCTTTTCTGACTCTCATCCTCCTTCCTCTACTTAAAAGGATCTTTACCATCAGACTGAGAACATCCAGGTGTCAAGAGAATCTCTCAATCTCAGGGTGCTCAATAGAGTCAATCTCTGAAAGCACTTTTTTCTGTAGAGTGTAAAACCTTCACAGGTCTTGGTAATTAGGATGCAAACATCCTGACAAGTTGATTGTTCATCCTACCCCATGTCTTATACATGGATGCAGTATTTAGTAAAATTAGTTCTTATCTTAAATAGAAAAGGAAATATAAACAATATATGTAGTAATCCTGTAATTCCAGGTAGAATGGAAGGCTGGGGAAAATGGATCCAGGTAGAATGTAAGATGCCTATTTTGATTGCTTTCAAATACATGTGCTCAGGTACCATAAGGAAAAGATGAGCTCAGGAAAGTAATGGCTAATTTCAGGGCTAAGATAGGAAAGGCCATTTGTGTTTTCATTGGCCCACTTGAACCCTTGTTTACCACTGTCTCCAAAATGTTGTAATTGTATGGTGAAGGGTTGTATCCAACTTTGTATAGATTATTTTCCTTTCTTTTCCATTACTCATCACTAAATGAGCTGGAATTTTCTGGAAAAGTTATTTGTTAGAGATTCGCATAGGGTTAGATATTATGGAATATAGTCTAGATTTCAAATCCTTCTCTATTCCGCTGATCAATGTCTCCCAAGTTTGCTTCTTACTAAAATTCTTATAAATCTACAAGTAAACACATTGGATGATAATGGATACAAATTATACTTGAATGTGATAAACAGGACTAAATATTCACACAGTGAGATCATAGGAGAATATTCTAAGAAGGAGATAGCAAAGACTCAGTAGCTATATACATATGATCATATAAAATGAGATTTATTGAAATATACTCCAAAAAAAAGGGAAACAGGAGGTTTTCTTTTGTTATTTTTGCTTTTCTGCTTTGTTTTTGTTTTTGTTTTTTCCTCCTTGGTCGCTGTTTTTTTTTGAAAATTTCTGTACCTTTTGTCTTGTATGTAAGTTTATCTGTTTGGGGGTAGGGTAAGGGGAAACATAGAAATGGTGAGACAAAGGGTGAATGCAGTGATATTCACTAGACACCATGTCAAAAATGAATTTTAGAACTTGTGGGGGAGGAGATCAGAAGGGAAAAACTGGGAGAAAATGAGAGAAGAGGCTATACTGTCCTAAAAGAAATTACCTGACTTAAGTGACTATAACCCTTCTATAAATCACTTTTACAATAAATATAAATAAACAGCTCTTTTGTAACATTGTGTGTGTGTGTGTGTGTGTGTGTGTGTGTGTGTGTGTGTGTGTGTGTATGTTCCAAACCATTTTAGATGGGGCCACATAACATCCTTGCCATCAGCACTGCTCTGACCAGTTACCATTCCTGCCAATGCAGGGAAGGGATGTAATTCATGATTCACAGTGAGCATCTCACCTGCAGAAATACACTTTGGTGGTACTTCTGAAATACGCTTCCATTGAGCAATTTTATTGCTTCCATATTATTTCTTGCAATTTCTTCTATATAGCTTCTACTTGACACATATATTTCAGTCTGCACCTGAGAATACTTGCATATGTGGTTAGAGACAGTTTTATTATCCTTGTTGCTTTCGCATAATTTCTGAAAGAGGAAAAGGAAAGGTACTGCCTTATGCAAAGAAATTCCCTTAATAGTTTCTTAGATGAGGTACAGAGAGTAATATGTTTCAAGTTGGGGAAGAAATAACCCTCACATGATGGTATACATTATTGAGGTATGGTTCCACGCCATCATCCATAGTTGATTTATCCATAACTTCACACATTACCTTTGTGTCTTTTTACTTACTGCTTTGTCCACAGAGTTCCTACACTAGTATCTGCCGAATAAAAAGGGCTTCACCAATATTTTCTGAAATCCAATGGATGACTCCATAGGGAAATTGAATATCAAAATAATAGTGTGATTCTTTTTCTGCTCAAATTGCATACAATATAAGAAATTCTTTTCTTATTCAAGATTCTTTTGCCTACTAAATAATTATCTACTCAGTCAGGATTTTAGCTACTCACTTGTTTCTAAATTGATTGTTGTTAAACATTAAGGCAATAACTTTAAATATGACTATTAATAGATAACACATTTCAACAGTACTGGTAACATACAAAGATATCACCTATGTGATACCTAATCATATGTAATTAATTGAATATACAGAGTAGCTTGATGAAATATTATTGCAAATGTTTCAGTCTGGATCAGAAAAGGGGCAAAATGATTTATATGCAGTGTTTCAACATGTATGTTCTTTCTAACTAATTCAAAATTTTATCATGATAGAAATTAGATGATCAATAAAGCACTAGAACTTTTCAATAGCTTCTTAATAGAAAATACAGTATTCCCTATTTACCCAAATGTTAGAAATAGTTAAGTCTTTTTTAAACAACTTTAGTTTTGTTGCTTTATCTTCATGTAACATTAAAAGTGACATGATATTAGAGAGGCAATTCATGTAATTACAAAGAGTTTTCTAATCTCTGAATTTACTCTGATATGTAATCTTCTCAAGATGAAATAAAAGCCCTGGGTTAGTGTGCTGGTTAGAAGACATCAATTTTCAATTATTATCCAGTATACAGTAACCCCACTGAGCATGAATACTGTACTTTATATTAATTATCTTAATTGCTCTTTTATTAATCTTTAACAACTAGGATGATATCTGCAATGAATTTTAAAAAGATTTGCATAAGTTTACTTTCATTCCCCCTGGAATTTTATATCAAATAGGAAATATAAAAATGTCTTGCATTTTTTATTTGCCTTTGATTTTTTTCAAGGAATTTCCATTTTTATTTCTTAAAAATGAAAGTGTTTTATTGGTAAAACATTTATTTGCAAAAGCATAGAACAGAAATTCTCAAATGTTGTTTATATTTATTGCTTTTCACACATTCATATTGCCAAATGTAAAGACATTATTTTACTTATCTTCAAGTAATGAAAAAGATATGCCCTCACCTCTAATACTAATAATAATATGGAGAAATATATACACATATACACACGTCTATAGATTCAGCTATACTTACAAGTATATATCTTATAGCTATTGATCCTTCCTTCTATGGATCTGTCTATTGAAGAACTTGCCTCTCCCCTCTAGGCCCATTCTTTCTATGTACTCAAAGATGGGATATGAAGAATTGGCCCCAATCCAATTTTTCCAGACCCATACAGGCATCAGGCAAAAACCCTAGGTACATGCTGACCTGCTTTGATGTGAGGGCAGGGTAATTCACCTAAGCTCAGCTGGAAACAATCCATTGTGGATTGCCCAAAGAAAAGCCACCAACTTCCTAGACCTAATGGTGCTTTCAATAACCTCTGCCTCCTTGCTCAGGCCCCCTTATAAGCCTGGTCCCAAATTCACCCCCTTGCACAACCTCCAAACCCGCGGGAAGGTCTGTGCCCCTCCCTGTTCCTCAATAAACAGTTCTCGCCTGTTGATGGTAAAATCCAGCCTATTCCTTTTCTGTTTTCCTCCATTTTTCTAACATCTATAAGTAAGATCTACAACTAGTTTACATTGCAAATTGAGAAATACCTAGCCAAATTGTTTTAGTATAAAGTCCTAGAGGTCTAATTACATATTTAATTTATATACTATAAAACGTTTATCATGTTGCAGGTACAGTTAATGGGAATTGTAACTTGCCAAAAATTTACAAATGGGCTAATTGAAGAATTATCCTCAATCCACATTCTTAGAATTGTTGTTGGTTACTGGAGAACTCAGCTTCCTCTGTGACTGGCTCCCAATAATCCTCAGGTTCAGGCCTTGTCAATCTTCGTTTGTCACTCTTCTCTTCTTGAGTGAGAGGGGATGCCTCACTCATTTTAATAAGTAGAACATAGAAGAAGCAATGGGATATCAGCTTCACAATTAGGTTTTTTAAAAGACTGTACCTTTCTTCTGCTGTAATTTTTCTTGCCTGTCTTCCCTCCCCCCACCTCTCTCTCTCTTTCTCTGTCTCTCTCTCTCTCTCTCTCTGTGTCATTATTGTTCAATTGTAGGAAGCAAGATGCTGTTTCCATCTATGCTGAGGAGACATTGATAGAGAAATGAATCCCTTAACTCAACAGGCTGTAGGAAATTTCTATTCCAGTGAACTTGCAAGTAGATCTTCCAGTTCCCCCTAAATTTTGTGATGTGTTCTTTAGCTTCATGACAGCCTGTGGATACAGCTTGAGCCCAGGCACTCAGCTAAGGTACATAGGTCTTTGACCTACAGAAATCCCTGACATGAAAAATATTTCTTGGTTTATAAAACAGAGTTTAACAAGTGATGTCTTATGTAGCAGTAGACAAACTTTAGACCTCTGATTGCAGGCTCTTGCATAGCTAAAATCACAGGGGTCAGCCCCGGTGTCTGACATTTATACAAATTAATATTTAATGCTAATGTGCCTTTAATTTTTTTCAAGGAATTTCCATTTTTGTTTCTTAAAAATGAAAGTGTCTTATTGGTAAAGCATTTATTTTCATATGTGCAGTTACTTCTTCAACATCTCTATTTGAATGCTTTGAAGTCATGTCACAGTTAACCATTCATAATTATCTCTATGGTCTTTCCTGTTCCAAACATTCCCCTCCTGTGTGTTTTATCCAAGTGAATAGCCTCCATATATCTCCAACTCAGATAGTTATCTAGGACAGATCTGCACAATAAGCAGGATATGGGTTAGTTTGTTGAAGCAAATAGTCCCTAATTTACTGGAGCATATTTGTGTTTCTCATGTTTTTTTAAAGGAATGATCCAAGACCATGGATTTCTTACATTCAAATCTACTACCTACTACATATCAGCTATGTGGTCTCAGACAATCTCATTTCTTCTCTATGCACTTTATTTGTCAAAGTGGAAATGCACACAATCCATTACTCATCCTAGAAATATATTTATTAAACTATTAGAACTGTGTTTGGTTCACTTGAATATACTGTGTGAAAGTGTGTGATTTTAAAGTAGGAGATGTTGTATAAGTGGACAGGAAACCAATTTTTTGTGCCCTTCAATTCATTTGCTAGGTTCAATTCATCACCAGGTTTTGTAGATTTTTACCTCTCAGATCGTCTCTTTGTATGTTGTAACACTGTGAATCTACTCCTTCTAACTGCTCTACAACATCTTCCGGGAACCACACTGTAAGAATATTATGTTAAAAGTGAAACCATTTAATTCTTCACCCATCAGAAGGAAAGGAAAGGAAAGGCAGGAGGAAAGGAAAGGAAAGGAAAAAGGAGGGAGGAAAGGAGGGGGAGAGAGACTGAAGACAGAAAGAGAGAGGAGGGAGGGACTGAGGAGAGGGAATTGTTGGTATGGAGAAAGGGAGGGAATAGGAGGGACCAAGAGTGGATAGAAGAGTATAAGAAGAAGGAAGGAAGGTGGAAGGAAAAGAAAACAGAAGGGTAAGGAAGGGAAAAAAAGGAAGGGAAGAGAAGAGAAAAGACTTCGTTAATTTTGACTTGCTGACTCTCAAGCTCTCAGCACTGAATACTGAAGTCTTGTTTTAATTTGTTGTGTAGGTATATGTTGCTTCATTCTGTCACAATTCCCTTGTACATATTCTCTTTTATTGGAATAAACTCATTAGATATTCAGTACTATTCTTCTTTTTGAAATTTAAATTAGTTATCACTTGGTTTTATCTTAGTAACATAATCTGTCATTATCCCTATCTGAAGACTTAACTCAGGGCCCAATACTTAATAGACAATCTCTCTTCCACTTGAGCCACATTTCTAGCCATTTTTGCAATGGTTATTTTCATGGTAGTGTCTGGCTTGCCTGAGTTGAAGCCTCCTACTTTTGCTTCCCTATGTCATTGAAAATTACAGGTGTACTTACTCGATAGCTGGAATGACAGGGAAATAGGTATAGGCCACCATATCTAGCCATTGGTTAAGAAGAAGTCTGCTTATCTCTCATGCCCAGTCTCTCCTTGAACCATAGTCTCTCCATCTCCACCTACCAACTAGTTAAGATTACAGGGTTGGGCAACTATACTAGTTTTAATCAAAACCCTCTCAACAGTCTGGCATATAGTAACTATTCAAGAAATACTTCTGACAGAAGAAATTAATAACAAAGGAAAAACTCCACTATAATAACCATGAAAATTAATTCAAATAAGTTGTTGAGAAGAGATACTGCTAAGAATCAGAGTTATACCTTGAGGCAAACTGTAAATGACTAAATAGAAGCCTTATCATCAGGAATACGCTAAGACTTTAAAACATTTTTCTACCAAGTAATGCATCAATGGTACTTACAAAGATGGGCATAGCATTAAAACAGAACACTTTTTTTTTGCTTCTTACTAGAAAATTGACAACAGTCATGAGTAGAGCTAATAATGTATATTCATATACCTATTACCAGTATGAAAAATCCTCAAGATTTTGTCATAATTATTTCATTTATCTACCCATCTCTGTGAAGGGACTATTTTAAGCAAATCCCACAGCATATTTTTATTTAATTCCTAAATATTCTAGTAAGTTTCTTTGAAATAAAAAAAGGAAACAATGATCCTTGCACATGTAAAAATTTTACTATGTCCAATGAATATCAATAGCCATTTACTATTCAAATATTTACTTTTGTCAGATTTCTTACATTTGGAGCTATGGTTTGCAAAAAAATCATTCATTCCAAGAGAAAAGTTGGAGATATTCACTAGGTATTCAAGACCTATATGTCAGTGGGGAATGAAAATACACACACACACACACACACACACACACACACACACACAGATGCACACACACACATTTTCCTGGGAACTAAAGAGCTGGAATTTTGCAGCATTGTTTGAACCCACAGCTCAAAGTTCTGTGGTGATTCTTATTCAGGAGCAAATGTTAAAAGACAGATAGAGGGAACTTCATTATTGTAGATCCCTACTTGACTTGTTAGAAGCATCCACACATTTAAGTTATATGATTAAAAATCACTAGCACACTCTTCTTGTGAGCCTTAAATAAACCAGCCACACCCCATCTTTAATAGGCAAGTGGATAATGACTCCTAGTTTTTATTTGGTAATGTTTTACCTCTTTTTACAAATCATGGATGGATTTTTATGAACTCAGTAAAACAAAAAGATGTTATTTTAATTATCTGTTTTGTAAATGTTTTCCCTAAAACCAAAAGAGAACAGAGGTATTGAATAGGAATATCTTAGATTAATGCACTGAAATTCATTTACAGTCATTTCATGTCATTTTACTAACACATCTTTTAAGGGAAAGCTGTAATAATTGTTGACATGGTAACTTTTCTCAACCAGTAAAGACTAGAATTTCAGTCTATGGAGGGACAAGAACAGAAACTAGAAGAATCTATGTCTCGATGTGCATTTATCTCCATGGGCAATAGTACACATATTTATGTAGTTGACAAATTCACTCAAAGTTGAAAAGAATAGAAGTTCTTTCTTCTTTTAGTTGTGTGAAATTTGGACTTGCAAGTGGAATCAACATACCCTTGAATCAAATCCTGAGTAATTCATAGGTGTCTGGTGTCGCTTGGGATCTGTTACTTAAGTTTTCCATGCCTCTATTGCCTTCTCCCTATAAGAAGGATCACATAACACATTTCTCATGATAACTATGAATATTTAATTATTGGAGCAAAGAAAAAGAATTCAGAACTATGCTTTCCATGACTATTTATTTAAATTGTATAAACTTTAGCACAAATGAAGTTATTTACTGAAGTGGACTTGACCACACTTTAATAAAAAAATTAGTAGCTTACATCAGAAAGTGTTTCCTTAAACATTAGCATTTCCCATTCCCAACAGAAGCTTTAGTAAGTCTAAATTGTCAAGTTATTACAAATAAGATGCAATTGGCTAAGACAACTGACCATATTAAATAAAATTCATCAAAATGAAGCCCAGGAAATGGAAACAAGAGGCTTTTTCTTTCTTCTTTGTTGCCATTTTTGTTTTCATTTCCTTTTGTCTTGTTTGCTCATTTATCTGCTTTGGGAGGGCAAAGGGAAGCACATAAATGGTGGGACAAAGGGTGATTAAATGGAGCACTCACTATGCAGTATAAATAAGAAGATATGTCATACATACAAACATACATGCATACCTGTATCTATACATTTACATATACACCATAGCTGTGTATTTACTTCTCTCTATATGTGTGTATTTACACATGAACTATGTATATGTATACATATATATTAAGCAAATACTTAACGATTCCTTAATTTCTTCATATAAAAGTGATAGTTGGTTATTTATGTTTTTTTCTATGAATCAAATATTAGGCAATTTTTAAGGATTAAAAATCATGTATGAAAATGCATTGTTTTTCTCCCAGAAAAGATCTCTCTAAGATTGCTTGCACAGTATTTTTTTAAATATCTTCTTGCATCTGCAAAATTTAAAAAATATATATATATATAAATTGAAGTGCAGACAAAAAGGGAAAATAATGACCTGAACAGCAAAAGCTTAGCCCATTACATTACTTAAGGTTTCTCTTCTTACAGAAATAGGCATCAAAATAGTACAAAACTACCTCAACATTGGGGGATCATACAATATTCATTACCCTGGTAAAATAATGCATAATGGGGGCATTCAGCACTTTTTACCCCAGCACACTTTCAGTTTTGCTGATAGCTTTTGAGTCATTGTTGATGCAAGTATACCAACTTAGAAGTAGATAATACATATCATTAAGCCATTATTTGTGTATCTGTGCAAACTACCCAGTGGGGAAGGTATATTGAGACATTTCAATTAAATTAATTATTTTGAAACCTACTCTAAATAATAGTTATTTGAAGAATAAAGTACTGAAACAATATCTGTGGGTTTTTTTCTGTAATTTTCAGTTTTAATTTCCAAAAAAGATACCAGTTTCATAAAGGACCATGTTTTCAAATAATATAGTCCACTAGATCAGTAACAGCCAGGGCATATCTCTATTGAGCTTCAATGCCATCTATTATTAACCATAGGAAAAATACCTCTAAATAATTTCATGCTTATTTATCAGTTTAATATATAAGAAAATTAAGAAATAGAAGAATACAATAGAAGAATACAATACAAATAATATGGATAGTAAATAATAATGAACAGTTCCTCTGTTTTTCACTTATTAGCAAACTTAGTGATTACAGAAATCCTGGCACTATAAACTGCACCTAAGATCTGTACTATTAAATAATACACCTGGGTGTAGGTTTTATTTTTCAGTAGGAGAGATATGGAGAGCGATGTAATCTGGCATTTATTCTGTTGAAATTAATGTCTGCATATTGTGTAATGTAATGGACACAGAGAAGGGAATTGTAAATGTTTTTTTCTGGCCAGTCTGGTAGAATGAATGAGGCTTTAATGTTGATGCTGGCAATACAGACGACTAACCACATTTAAACAAGGAAATGACAGAAACAGACTAAAAAATCAAGAATTGGGTGCAAAAGTTAAGATCAGGCATGTAAGGATCCAAATCTGTGAACTAAGCTTTCTATTCTCGATTTGATCCAATGTATCTTATTGGAGCCAAGGTAGTTCCCCTATAAAATGTAGTTAAATCTGAGGATGCCTACAAAACTCAGGTGTTAGGAATATTATTTGGAATGCACCATCCAGAAAGAACTTTATTAGGAGTTTTGGGTTCAATTTATGGGAAAAAAAGATCAGGTGAATCCAGTAAATAAAGCATGTGGAGAAAAATACTTTTATTAGACATTAGCAACATGTCATTTTTTTATGCAGTCATTATTCTGCTGTCAGGATGGGTTGGACTGTAATAAGTGTTAGAAGTAATGGCAATATTTTTTCCTCCATACTCAATTTATGGACAATTGGGTTCATATAAATAGTTTGTCAAGGAAAAATGATAAAATTGTGGACTATAATTTTTAGAAGAATACTAGAGAGGGGCTGGGAAGGTGGCTTAGTGCTAGAGTGCTCATCTTGCATGCATGAAGCCCTGGGTTCGATTCCTTTGCACCACATAAACAGAAAAAGCCGGAAGTGGTGCTGTGGCTCAAGAGGTAAAGTGCTAGCCTTGAGCAAAAAGAAGCCAGGGACAGTGCTCAGGCCCTGAGTGCAAGCCCCAGGACTGGCCACAACTACAACAATAACAAAAGAATTCTAGAGACTGACAAGATCATATTGTTCAAGTCTAAATTCATTATTCCATTATAAAATTAAATTATCAGGCCCTGTGATTCTACAAGGGCTAAGTTTGTATTTGTTCAAGAAGCCTCAAATTCATGACTGCTAATATGCCACAAAATTATTTACAAATAGAATAAATATGACCAAGTTTTCTTTTTTTGTTTTTTTTTTTGTTTTGCTTTTTTTTTTTGGCCAGTCCTGGACCTTGGACTCAGGGCCCAAGTACTCTCCCTGGCTTCCCGCTCAAGGCTAGCACTCTGCCACCTGAGCCACAGCGCCCCTTCCGGCCGTTTTCCATATATGTGGTGCTGGGGAATTGAACCCAGGGCCTCATGTGTAGGAGGCAAGCACTCTTGCCACTAGGCCATGTTCCCAGCCCCCCAAGTTTTCTTAAAAATAACTTAGTGCTTTCATAGTATCAAAGTATAAATGTTTAAAAACTCTTAATTAAATTCAAATAAACCATGACAAAATGTTCCTTGAGAGTACTCATTAATCTTGCAGCATATGGACTTGTACATCACAAAATGGTGATGATTTCCACTTTAATGTACAGTGTCCAAATCTCAACTATTTAATCAATGAATTCTATGGTCCACTGGTAAGTATTGTATTAAAAGATAGTTTGCAAAAGTCCATTTTGCTTCTTGCCAGTCTTTCATCTTCCAATGAAATTAAACAGCATTTGGAATATTATGTACTACATTGCAGATAATTTATTTAAAAAATTATTTTCTGGGCTGGGCACTGGTGGCTCATGCCTGTAATCCTAGCTACTTGGGAGTCTGAGATCTGAGGATTGTGGTTCAATGTCAGCCTGAGTAGAAAAGTCCCCATGAGAATCTTGTCTTCCAATTAACTAGTCAAAAATAGAAGTGATGTTGTGGCTCAAGAGGTAGATCACTAGCCTTGAGCACACAGAGCCTCAGAGACAGTACCCAGGCCCTGAGTTCAAGCCCCAAAAGCAACACACAGACACATGTAAAAATTACTTTCTACCCATTGTTGTTGGTTAACACATAAAATACTAGCTACTCATGAGGCTGAGATAGTGAGACTCTTATCTCTAACTAACCACAAAAACAGCTAAAAGTGGTAGCCTTGAGAAAATAAAAGAAAAATTAAAAAAGAAAGGAAGAAAAAAAAGTTCAGGGATACTTCCCTGAGTTGAAGACCCATGATCAGAAAAAAAAAACACAATTCCTGAAATGGAGCTAGAGGAAGCAATATTTTAGAGGAAATGTTTACTTAGATAATACAATGAAATTCTATGCCTCATATTGTACTTTGCTTCTGTAATCACAACTTTGTATCACAATGCATTTATACACTCATAAATACACCATTTATGGCATCTATCACTGAAATAATTTTTATTTAGTATATCCCAAATAACTATTCTTTACCACAGATTACTATTCTTCATATTGATTCTTAGCATGAGAATAGAATCTTAGGAAAGAAGTCCAATGTACTTGCAAGGTTTATATCCTTCATCCCACATAGCAATATAATCATAAATTAACAGAGTTGAAAATAGTACGTAATATCCCTCAGTCCATCTAATGTCAAATGCTAACTGCAACATTCCACACAGTGAGTTATCCAGTGTCTGCCTGAATATACACAGACAAAAATGCTCTACCCTGTGAATGAGAAGTCTAAGTATCTGAGGTCAAGTTTCAAGCTGCCAACCTCTGACCCTTTCCTGTTGTGATCAAAGAATGTGCTGGAGAGATAACTTCTAAGATCTTGTCTGACTCATTTTATGAAAATCTCACTCTCTTGAAAGCAGAGAAACCATCCCAAACTCATACTGCCCTTATGTTAGCTTTTCCCCCAGCCAAGCTGAAATTTTGTACTCTATAATTTTAACCTCCATCCTTTGACTTTTCTCTCTGTCCTGAGAATCGCATCAGAATCGGAGTGCTGCCACTACTAAAGAGCAAGGTCTAAATTCTACTGTTCTTTTAAGAGCCAGGGCATTTTTATTGATGTGTAACTTAATATTCTTTTGATGAAAGTGAAGTCAATCTTTGGCTCTCTTCTTAAAGAAACTAAAACAAAAGGGGCCATCAAATACACTCTCTGCTGGATTGCCCAAACTATTATGTATGAATCAGGAAACTCCCATCAGTAGGCATGGAGATTACCTGGAATGTCCAGATGGTTCCTTCGAATGGAGGTTTTCAAAAGACCATTGCTAGACATATGTGTCTGCTTAGAATGTTTAACCTTCATGGTCTTTAATCATGTAGCATTATGTGAAATGCCACTGGCTGAATGGCTTGATGGAGTGTTCTGAGGCTGTAGAGTTTCCAGTCTCCTGACCACCATCATCACAGGCTTTGCAACCACTGGGAACATGGTTTGTATGATCTGAGTGCTTCTTGATTGGTCTGTGAGAAAATCAGGGCAGATGGAAGTCATATTGTGTTGTATGAGGGAAAAGGAGCGTTGTGAGGCAATGAACCAGAGGTGTAGCAACACAGAGACAAACAAAATACACACACACACACACACACACACACTCTCATACACACAGAGGAAAGATAAGATGCAGTGTGGGGAAAAAGAGAGAAGAGAGAGAGAGTCCATTCTACTAGGAAGCATACAGAGTAGAGGTGGGAGTGACTAGTGAGAACGATGATAGGGTGATATTGATCAAGATACATTGTGCTCATAAACCAACACTGAATTAAAACCTCTTTGTATAACTACTCAAGGATAATTCATTTTTTAAAAAAAGAACACTACCATGACAAAAGAAATAACTGAAATGTGGTGATTTTGTCCTAATTTTTCCTTTAATGCTAATTATCCCAAAGCGTTTTCAGAAAAATTTTCTGAGGGTAAAATTGGCATCTTCATTAGTTCTGAAAGTTCATTGCTCTCCATTTGTTAAATGCTGATAAAAACAATGAGGATGAAAGGCTGCAATTGCTTATCTTAAAGACAACTGGATTGGATGGAAAGCAGGTTTACAGTAGGAGACACTGGAATCAGCCTGGCTCTGAGATGAAGTGCTGAACATCTCCTACAGTGTCTGAACTTCAGGATTCTCATCAAGTGAGAAGAGATTCAGAGTTGTGAGAATTAGACAGGCAATGCAAATGCTTATCTCTGTGCCAGAAACTTAGTAAACAATAAGGAGAAGCTACCATTCTTTCTTCATTGAGGTACTGATTGTGCTGGTGAGGAATGTGGAGGCCTCCCACAGTACAGCCCCTTGTTTGTATTGTTTGTATGTACATGATATGTATGATCATTTGGACCCTCTTAGTATTTATCTGACAATGACTCTGTCTGGTTTAGTTGATTATTTTTAAATGCGAATCATCAGACTTCTCCTGTGATACTTCCGAGGATGATAGGCCTGATGGAAACATTGCATACTCACTTGCTTTTTAGAGCCCTGGTTCTATCTAAATAGAAGCATATGAACCCCTTCTTGTATTCACTGGGGGTCAGCCTCTTTGTTGTTTTGTTGAAACTCTGGAAAGAGAGCAGTACATGGGGCTATGCTGGCCAATTTGGCAACATACGTTTTCAGCCCACTTGGCTGTGCATGGTATTCTGTCTGAGATTGGGAAGATCGTCTGCTTTATTCTTTTGTAGAGAGGCTAAGAGAAATGAGGCAATGGATTTGCCTTATACAACAGCCTGGAAAAATAGGCCATGGCCTAACAAATAATGAGAGTTCCATGGCCTCCTTCCAGCAAGTTCCTGGCTGGAGACTCGGACAGGTTGAGACGCCTTCTGATAGATTTTTGCACTAATTGTCTTCTTCCCGAAAAGAAGTTGTACTTAAAAATGAAAGGCAGGGAGTCAATGGGGGGAAGTGAGAACCTTTCTTTAGAGATCCTTGTATGAAGAATCAATAGTATGCAGATTTCAAGGACAAAGTTCAACTCATACATTCCCAGGATCTATCAGGAGATATTATAATTTTCAAAGCCAGCAATAAAGTGTGATATGCTGGAGGTTTGTATCCCAGTCTCCAAATGCTCCTCATTGGAGATTGGCCCAAAACCTTTTCTTTGTTACAGAATTTCCAATAACCCTATAAGATTCTGCTTTGGTCTGTTTATCTCCATAAAACCATTTTGTACTTTCAGTGCCTGCCTATTTCTGAATGCTTGCAATGTTTTCCTCTTTCTTTTTTGAATGAGGAAGCCTTAGGTATGAAAAACTAAGTCGGTTTTCTCACTCTATACTCAGTCCTACTCCTCTATAGACTACATTTTAATTGCCGTTCCCAATGATGACATCTCCATTGGGCACACGTTGTCATTTTGGTTTAGAAAATGAGGAATGAGAAAGGTTGGAACATCATTTATCTTGAGAGCCGTTGAAATGATGACTCGGCATCTGCACTGAAAATATCTGTCTGACAAAGATGGAGTCCCTTCATGCTCTGACTTCCATATTCTGTGGGCATACTTCCTTTAACTCCTGGACTGTGTATGTTGTTCGTGACGGCCATAGAGTGAATCTCCATCTCTTCATCTCAGAATACTATTCCCCAGAGCTGCCTTATGGAGCTGTTCATAGATAAGAACAATCATGAGACCAAGAGCCTTGCTTCCTTTTCTGTATTCTGTGACATTCTCATCTCAGCCGACGGTGTCTGGCAGCCACACAATGAGGCCCTGCGTGTGTCAGGGAGATGGATGATATCTGCAGTGTGTGCATCTCGGCGCTGACTATGAGCTCCTGCTGAACCTTACCTCAGGGATGTTTGCTTCTGTGCCATTGAATTAGAAAGGCAAACCTCCCCCTTCTAAGGAATGTCTTATTTTCTCTCAATACAAAAAATGCCATAATGGAAATAATGGCATGCATTAGAGTTTTGATGGATAGCACATCACATTTTCATTCTCCATATTACTGACCATAGTACTTTATGCTTTTGTCTCACGGCTCTGTTATTTTTCAAAGCTAAAACAAAGAGAACACGACTAACATAGATTGTACTTTTTACATGCTATTTTTACACATTTTTTTCAGCTCTCTTAAAATGAATTGAGAACAATAAATTATAAAAGCATCAAGGAGACTTTGTTTCCTCATCAACAAAATAGATGGTTAACTTAGAAAAGATAGCTCTGACTTAAATTGACAGTTTTGTTGCAGCATGAAATCAGCTGTGAGTCATACACTAATGTGGTACAGTGGGGTCATTAGCAAGAATTTCAGTGTGGTGAAGGTCAACCAGAAACCTCTGAGAGAAGTGGTATTAAATGGGAAGAGAACCAAAGGGCTGACAGCAATGGCCATCTGTTTTCTAGAACTGATTCTATGAACATGTGACCCATGCTGTTTCAGAGGACTCCACACAGAGATGGTGCATTTAATGCACTACTATATTGAGATCTTGAAATTTGTAATTATTTTCGAGCAACAGGACATTCATATTCAGTTTGCACTTGCCCTAGAAAATTGTGTAGCCAGTCTTGGGGCAATCCATGATGTGCTCTATGCTTTGTAAATTAACCGTGGGATCTAAAATGGGTCCTTTCTCCTCTGTTTTGATGGAGGTCCAATAGATAAGTATCAGTGGAGCATGAGAACAAGTTATACTGGTAACGACTGAGAACTTCAGTGTCTCAGATCCCTCAGCTAGACGAAGGGTCTAAAATAATCCAGTGAGAGCTAAATGACTTGTAAATCACAGTCCCCTCTCTTATCTGTGGGAGATATGACATAAGTAGAGCACAAATGATTGATCTTTGGGCTATTGCCTGAGAGAACTGTAGTCGACTGTGGCTTCTATCTAGTCCAAACATAGAAAATACAGAAACTAAAGATTGATCCCATAGTAGGGGAATCAAAGGAAATGATCTAGTTGGAAAAGTGATAATGTTTGAGAATTGGCTATGGGCCACTTGGAAAGAGCCATATTATAGAATCACCTTCAGTCTTGCAAGATTTGTCTCAGAGCTGCCAGGGGAAAGATATTTAGCATATGAGTATGAGTTCAGATCAGGTTCCTAACACTGTGGAATAGATGACTCTTACAGGAACATGAGAATTATGAGAGAGATTGGCCAAATAAAACAACCCAAAAGCCCACCATCTTAGTCAATTCAAGCTGCCATACCAAACTACCATGGACTGGGTGGTTTTAACACAAAAACATATGTTTCCCACAGTTTGGGAGACTTTCCACAGTGTAATCGAAGATAGCAGTGCCAGCATGGTCAAGTTTTCATCATGACTGAAAAGGACCTACTCCTTCATTTCCAAATGGCCATCTTCTCACTACATCTTCACATGGCTAGGAGCAAACACTGGGCTCATTTCTTTCTATGAACCCTAATCCAGATGTGTAATTCATATCCTCATGACCTCATCTAAATCTCCCTAAGTCCCCACTTCCAAATACTGGTATACTGGGAATTTAGTTTTCACATAAAATTTGGCAACTATACCAAAAAATTCAGACTATACCAGCAACCATGTGTCATGTATAATTAACTGTATGGTTCTTTCAATCTGAGCCACCAAATTTAATAACTTTCTGGAAACTAGAAAGCTTAATGCCACCAAGGCATTCCCTTTGCTCATTAAGTCAAATTCTGATTCTTAAGTGCAGTTGAGGACAGGAAGAGATGGTAAGCAGGTAGATAGCCAGACCGAGACAAAACACCATTGCAAATTCCAGCCTCACACAGGAGCCAGCTGTTTGAAATGCTAAGGTCCATGGTCAATCAGGTTTGGAGTTTACACTGCTATATCAGACTGCATATTCTGATGACTGAATTGGACATGTGTTTATAATTTAAAATAACAGTTGGGCCTACTTTTACTTCACAATGAAATGAAAATCAAGAGAAGCTGCCTGACTGTTCTCCTCCAGGGGTAGAATGTTATGTCTCTTTCACCATTCCTTTAAACTATTTATCAATCACACTTCATACACATCAAGCTTGTCAACATATTGGTCATGTGATCACATCCTTATTGCTCATTCAGTTTTTCCAATGTTTTGTAGAAAATAACATTTTGGAATTGAGAAAAATAAGGAACGGAGAGGCCAAGAAACTTTAACAAATAAAGAAATAATCAGGGTAGAATTTGAAGTCCTATTTATATGTTTCTTAAGATTCTGTTTCTGAATTTTTAGGCTTATTCATTCTTCAACTGGGAAAAATATGCCATTAAGTACAAACTATATACCAGACAGAGTGCTAATGGTCTAGCATATATTATTTATGCTTTATATAAACCTTATATTCACCTGTTCTTACTAGCTGTAAGGAAAATGAGGCTCACAGGGTTTTATTAGCCAACCATTAGTCTGAAATCACATGACTGGTTCTTGTCTGTTAGACACTCAAATGTATTCAAGTGATTAACAGACAGAGGGCAACAGAAAGAAAATATATCAGTGAAAGAGAGAAAAGAAGAGGAAAGGGGACATTCTCCCCAGTTTTCTTCTTAAATAAATCATAACTTTGCTAAAATAAAACATATATGGAGATCTTTCTAATTGGGGAGCATCAAACAAAAACCTAATTATTAGACATGTTCTTACTAAGAGAAAAGACTGGTATCCTTTTATCCAATGTGACTGACAAAGTGTAACTCCAGAGAAAGGACTACTCTTTCCTGTCTTCATAATAGTCAGAGAAGATTTTATTTTAAAAAATTAGGATATTGAAAATAGGATTCTTTCTGTAATTCAATAGAGCAAAAAAGAAAATCATGTAGTTTGAACATAGCAAAAAGAAAGCAAAATTATAGAACTGGTGCTAAAATGCAACTGATACGGGGAGAAGGTAGGGAAAGAGTCAACTTTCTAGAAAGCATTCTGCTTTTCTAAGGTAGTTACACAAGGAGTGGCTACATTATTTATTTAGAAACCTGAAATCAGGTGAATAAATGGACTCTGGTAGGAAGTGAATGTCCTTTGCAAGCGCTTCATCAACGGAAGCATTGAAACCCTCAAATATAGGTCTGAGAAGGATATGTGATTCAGATAGGAGTAAAGAAGAGAACCTGTACAATTGGTACAGGATTGGTACAATTATCGTGCTTCAAAGTGTTTCCTTGTTACAGAGAATAAAATCACCTGCAATATATATCTGTGTGCATACATATTTGTATATTCACACAATATAGTTGTTTCTTGGAATACAGAAAAGATTGATTTATTACAGGATTCCCTACATGGTACTAAAATCCACAGATGTCCAAGTCCCTTACATCAGATGGTTTACTAGTTGCATATAGACAATTTACATCCTCCTGTATATTTTCAATTATATAGAGAGTACAAGTAATACTCAATAAAATGCAAAGGGAATTTAATTAGATATTGTATCTTATTATTTTTATTTGTACTACTGTTATTGTTACATTATTAATATTGGATTGCTTTTTGAGATGTTCTTATATACATTTTTCATTCCTTTGATGCTGAGCTCACAAAGACCAACTGTATTCATAAATATCTCCCAAATATATACATATACATATATCAATCTATATCTCTATCTTCATCTATCTATCTATCAACTATAGGAGAAGAGCTACAGTGCTGTAACAATGTATTCATTACTATATATTACATGATGAATATAAAGCTTATAGCTTAGTGAATGAAAATAATTCAGTGAGAACAAAGACGAATATTCTTAGGAGAGGATAGCAAGGGCTCAATAGCTATGTTCATAAAATCATATAAAATGATGCTTATGGAAGTGAACTCAAAGAAATGGAAGTAGGCTCTTTTATTGTGCTGTCTGTGGTTCTTTCTTTTTTTCTTTGGTTTATTCCCTTCTGTTGATTTTTTTTCATTATTTCTGTACCCTCTGTTATGTATATTTGTTAATCTGATTTGGGGAGCTGAAGGGTGAATCAACTCAGCAGTGAAACCCACCAGACACTATGTTGGAAATGAACTATATAACTTTGGAGAGTGGGAAGTTGGGAGGGGAAAAACTGGATCAGAAGGAAGGGGAGAGTGACACTTTTCAAAATGAAATGTACTCATTACCTGACTCATGTAACGGTAACCCCTCTGTAACAATTTTAACATCGCCTTTACAGTAACATTAAAAAAAGAAAATAAGAGCATATTACATGGCAAATTTCTCACATCTGTTATACTGTAGAGAAAAATCATTGTAAAACTGAGAAGGAATAATGCATGGAAACAGCAGTAACTTAAGAATCATGTTAATGTATTTATATTAAAAGCATCATACTGCTCTATAGAGGAAACTGTCTTTTCTCATCTAAGTTTTTAAACCAGCATACAATTTTAGTCTGTTAAGTGCTACACTTGTAGGCATTGGAGTAAAATAAATCATATGATGAATACTTTTTAAATTTATTTTTATTTTATTTTGTCAAATTGATATACAGAGAGGTTACAGTTTCATATGTTAGGCCCTGGATACACTTCTTGTACTGTTTAGCAAATAACTTGTACTGAAAATTCCTTAACAGACATCGAGAGTTGGAATGCTAGATTGAAAATTTTCACTGAAGGCTAAGAGTACCAGGATATGATTGAAAAAGGGAACAATGGGACAGAGAAGGGATTCAATTTTCACACACTTTCTCTTGAAGTATCTTGACAAAAAGAAGAAGAAAACCTCTGCCATACCCTGGGGAAGGTGGGAGTTGTAGGAAGGTAATTTTGTGAGTCATTGATGTGTCATATTTTCCAAATGTCTCATTGGTAATATCATATCATGGTTACTGTTTGAAATGTTGGCAATGGAAGAAACACAAGTAGGAATGGCTGGGATGGATTAGCCAATAGAGCTAACGTTGCTCTTTCCTTTCACATCCACATGTCTAATGGGTCTCTGACGTGAAATGGAATCAGCTCAAAAGGGGTGAAGTAAGGTTACATAGGGTCCCAGACACATTTATTTTTGAGTTTGGCTTAGTCCTTTGGAGGATTTCTTAAAAATTGACCTTATTGGTGTGGCATTTTCTAGAACAGTGTGATATCTTAGTGAAGTGTGCCTTTTGAGTCGTTGAATGACTTTAAAAAAAATTCTCACAGCTGCACAAGTCTACTTGGGCTTTGGAACAGGAAAAACAAATGTTGTAATATTTTTACTCCTCCATAACATTTGATTTTCCTCCTCATGAATTATAATTGATTTGAAATAATAAAATAGAAGGACATTTTTAGAATCACATGTAAATTTGTGCTTGCCCATTCAAAATCATTTTGTTTGTTTTTCTTAAAAGTTTTCAATCAGTCATATAACCATGGGGGTGTAATGAACACATAGCATATTTATTCAAGGTTTTATGTCTGAAATAAATGTATACTACCCTCACAGTCTTGGTCCTGAATGGATAAAGTAGGTATTTGGGGACAACAGTAAATCTTTGTCCTTAAACCCATCTTATGTAGCTTTTTATCACAAGCCCTCTGATGACAACTTTCACTATAGTTTTGCCCAGAGACTGTGAAGTGGCATACCCAAGAAGTCTTCCTGGAGCAGTTTTAATATAATGTAATTATTTTGGATTTTAAAATGCCTTATTTTTTTTATCAGAAATTGCTGTGAATAATGGTGATGTAGTGATGACACAAGATAATTTGGGTTCTAGGGATGAGGTAACAAACAGTACAAGAAATGTATCCAATGCCTAATGTATGAAACTGTAACCTCTCTGTAATTCAGTTTGATAACAAATATATATATGTATATAGATACATATATAGATAGATAGATAGATTCTACATGTAACATTTGAAAAAAGCTTGAGATTTAAATTTAAAAAATTCATCTTGGAGTCCTGTTGGGATTCAATATGCTATTCCTTTGAAATACCTCAAGTGACAAATGCTATTGGAGTAAAGAGTGTATTAACCACAGGAAAGGATGCAAGCATGATGTAAGCAGAGAAACCCTAGAAGCAAAATTCAGAGCACACTGGTCTAGACAAAGCAGACCAAGATTCATAAACCAGATGTGCCACTGGTTAAGCATGTAATAATAAATGATTCCTTTAACGATTTTAAAGCTCACTTTCCTTATCTGTAATATAGATATGAAGGTTTCTGTGCCCTAGAAATTCTAGAGAAAATGTTTACTTATTTAAGTCATTTTGCATTCAAATCACATGCATGAAATCATTGGCATTCTGGAACATAAGAAAAAGCATGTAGATTTTTTTAACCAAATTAGTACCTGAGAGCTGTTCAATTGCCTGATTCTTGAGAGGATAATAGAAAATTATTAGTAGAAGAAACAATGTTAGGTTAGGATAAAATAACTTTGGTAGCCAAAACAAACTAAACAAAAACTATAAATTACGAACACAAGAGTTTGATTATTAACAAATCGGTTATTGTTCATTCTGTATAACTATGCTGAGTAAGTAAAAAATAAACAAAACTAATCCCTATCACTAAGAGACTCAGCTGATGGCAAAAATCTAGTTGATGAGAGACAAAAGAAATGCTACTAAAATATATAGTACAATTATATAAAATGTTATTTATGCTTCCCAAACATCTCATTTAAAATCAATAGATGTTCTATGTACACCTGTCTATCTCTTTGATATTGTACTGCATTAGCCAAGTAGGAGTTATATCACCTCTATACATTAATGTATTATAGGTATGTGCTCACATTTTTTTAAATATGAATGGATTTGCATTAACCAAAATGCTTGAATATCACATTGATCTTCTTGGCTATATTGAGGAACTATAACTAAACCTATACTCTGTTTGTCCTTGTATGTATTTAAATGTGTTGTTTCATCTTGTTGAATAACCATATGCTGTTAGGTAAGATTTCTTCCTTCTCCCTTAGTTGTCCCTTAGTTGTCATATTCTGATGTTGATTTCTCTTCTGCAGTCTTTCTCTGAAGGAACTGAAAATTTTAGGAAACATAGAAAAGTTCACATGCTGATAATACCCCTAACAGGTTCCAAGTTCTAATTTTGTCTAGGCAAGAATAGTTGCTAATAATAGAACAATAAAATTCCCAGGCAGTGAGAGAAGAAAAGGGCTGATATAAACCTTGCATGGGAGGCTTTTGCTATAGTCAGTATCAATACTCTCCTTCAGTCAACTCAACACTAACAGGATCATGGTGCAAAATAAATATATGAAATATACATTTGGCCAAGGTAGGCAAAGGCATCTCAGAGTATCCCCCTTCTGTCGGCTGGACACAGGGAAGAATGCGTGGTGCCTGTGCTCCTAAAGGCAACAAGAAATGGTGAAAACTGAAGAGAGTCCAATCAAATTCTCTATTCTTCCTGACTGCATATGAGCCGATGAGCCGATGTTCTCTCAGGTATCTAAATTTTTACCTAAGTTATTGAGACAAGGTAAAGCCCTGAATGGAACACATCATACGGAATTGTGGAACAGGCCAGCACTGAGAAGAGGCTGGAAGATCCTCCCAGTTAATGCTAACGTTGGCAGAAATACTGCAAACCATGCGGGATTTCTCCCATTATCCAAGAGATTCAATATCTAAGTCAATTGAAGTTAAATTAAGCCTTAGAGGAAACAACAGTACTCCACAAAAAATTAAATTGTCACCACCTCATAAAATAGGACCTAGAAAGGAGACTGAGCTATTACAAAAATAAAATTGTATAATTTCCATATGTGAATGTGGGACCTAAGGGGTAAATTTGGCCTGGGTGAAGGTGTGGAAAGAAAATTCAAGAATACAAGAGAAGAATGACAAGTAAGAGACACAGAAAAGAAGTGGCTGGACAGAAAGTATTAATGTATATAAGTTTAGAGGGATGACTTAGTAAAGATATCACAGTACACATTATGTGCAAATGTATCATGGAAATGTTGAGGACACAGAAAAAACCAACATTACTGCTTTCTGAGCTCATGGAACCCATTCTTTAACATTGGGGTTTGTGCTTTTCTCATAATTATCAAGTATATTTTTAAAAAATGACGAGAAGGAAAAGTACCCTGTGGAAAAGCCAAAATGAAATTGGGATAAATGGAGAAGAGAATGATGGGCTGGGTGACAATGATCAAGATGTACTCATAAATGTGCATGCTTAATTGAAACCCATTTGCACAATTACTTAAAGATAATACAAACACATGCATACACATTTGTATCTATGTTCATATATGCATGTATGTGTGTATATATAACATATATGTATGTATATATGAAAGGTGAAGGTCAAGGGAGCTAATGATTAGTGGTGATACTGGTATTCATACTTGCTGGAAAAGTTTTCCTGAAAGAATTATATCTTTACACAGCTAATGTGTTTTTAGTTTAGCCAAAGTTCATGAATTTGATGGAGTAGTGAGAGATTCTGGGATGTTTCATATATTCTGTACTAAAAAAATACTTTGAAATTATCCTACATCAGAAACCACAACCCAAATTATATAATCCTAGTTGGGAAAATTGTCAGATCATTCGATAAAATCCTGATAATAAATGTGTTCTCTGGTTTCAGAGACATATTGTCACAAATGACTTATACTTCACATTGTGATACTTTCACCTCTAATTTCAGCCAAACCATTTTTTGTTTTTTAGCTTGGCTATTTATTCTAAAGTATTTCCATTTGCAGATTTCTGAACATTAAACTTTCATTCCAAATATTTCAGCCATTTAATTCACTTAACTTTAAAAGTCTGACCTCAGTAAGAGATTGCCAGCTCTGAAAATACATGCTTCTGTGAAGTATTACTTATTTTAAGGCACAGAAACAAGATCCATTTGTCTGTAGTCACTGTCCCCACAGATAAAAGTAGCCATCCTAGGTAAGGGCATTAATAGTTATTTAAGGTAGCTATTTAAGATAACATTTAAAAGATGGAGAATATGAGAGAGAATGTCACACATAAGAATTCCAATATCTTGAAAATTTCCAATGAATTTTTGAGTAGGTTTTATTTTAGTCTAAATACTCAAGCATTTATAGCTTGAGGAGGTCAAGTGAGTGTCACAAATCATCATGGTTATGAATATCCATCTCTCTTATGGCATGAAATTTGAGAAGATTTCTGGCACCAAAGACAACTTTGCAAAAAAAAAAAGTACATTTTCTGACTGTCGTGAAGGAATTGGCGTAGAAACCATATTATACAACTAAGTTAGCTAGAAGGGCGAGAGACGCTCTCTTCTCTCCAATGTGCTTTTCCTCACAGCTGCTTTTCTTATTCCAGCTGGGACAGGTCAAATTCAATCATAACTTCTTTTTGAGCCAAGGAGATGCTTGGCAATGAAAGTCTTTCATGCCCAGACACCCAGTTTTCTTCTTATGTCAGACTTTAGCATCAAGAATATGTGACACTGATTAGGTGATTTTGATCAAAATACATTGTGCTCATAATCTGATTGCTGGAATTGAAACCCCTTTGTACAACCACTTAAAAATAAGAATCTATGTCCACACTTCCACAAAAAGCAAAGAAAGTTGTGTGTTCAACTAGTTATGCTGTGTGTGTGTGTGTGTTTACTGGAATGGACAATTGATGATGTTTTCATTATTAGTAAAGTACTTTAGCTTCTAGATAACTTAGTTATCATACATTTATGGACATAACCTCTAACTTTAGAGAATATATTAAACAATGAAGTCAACATCTCTGAGTTGCATGGAGAACATGTATGTGAAAACATATTATTCAAAAGCTCTGTTTTCACGTTTTTGAATAATCAAATACAAGCCAAATCCAGGAAGAGCACTTGTGACACAAGGAAAAGAACAATACATGAAAGTGTGACAAGCATCCTTGCAGCTTTACATAAAGCATAAGGAGAAAGAAAAGATGAAACTAGAATGTAGCAAGTGCAATGTCAGTAGCCCTGTTATGTTTTATTTTTTTTCTGAAGAACTGAGTAACTATGGAATGATTTCAGGCAGAAGAGACAGATTTTTAGAAATAAAACCACTCAGTGATGATAAAATGAAAGAAAGGGTGGCCATATTGGAGGTGAATTCAGCACATTACACTCAGAAAATGAACTGAATCTAGCAAGGAGTAGAGGTAGTAGAGATGAGAGAAAGCAACCAAATTCAATTTGATTAAAGCACAGTATAGGACATATATAAAACAGAAAGATGACTGACTGAAATATATTTTACATAACTATCTGTGGATATGAATATAAAAGTAATATGATGACTAACTTGGTGGTAGTATGAAAGAGAGAAGACTATACCCTTCTCAGTGCTTTGCCCGGAAGAAGTGATGAAAGGTGGTGGAATATAAGGCTTATAAAATAGGAATCATTAGAGATGGAGTTTGAGGAGCATAAAATGAGTTCAGTTCTGAACATGTTGAATTTGAGAGGTTTGTGATAACCAGAAACAGAAACATAATAGGGGAATTAAGCAGTTGCTTAAGTTTGGTGGGAGAGAGAAAAAGAGAGTACTTGAAGAAAACCATGGTTCCAACATATAATTGAATATGAAAATTAATCTGCTAGTATAAAACTAAATTTAAGGTAATGTCTTAAAAGTACATATTCAGTTGAAGCAATCATAGCAATCTTTTCTAACATTCCACAGTGTCAGGAAAGGGAACAATTTCAAAACTTTTCAATAATCATGAGTTGCCCAGAAAAAGTAAAACAGTAAGAGTATTTGGCTATTGAATTTAGAGGTTAATACTATTAAAGTTATATAAATTAATTTAGGGCATAGAATGTTCTGGTAGAATTAATATAGATCCCAGTAAAGCTTATTAGGAAGTGCTGTTTAAGTTAAAATCTGGAAAATGAGCAAGAGCCAGTCAAACAAAGGCAAGAAAATGCTGCATACAGTACTTCTATGTTTAGGTAGATTATTCAACCCTAAAAAAGCACACTACTTTGTGGAAATTATCCTCTTTACCCCCAAGGAAATGCTTAGAAATGAAATTATTTCAGTACCATGCATTCTAGGAAAGAAAGTCAAGTGATCAAATATAAAATTCAGTTTCCTAATCACTTTGAAAGAACTGACTGCTTGGCAAAAATACTAACCAACTAAAGCCCTAGACTTTGGTTAATTATGAAAATATCAAAATTCCACAGACAAAGGGATAAATATTACCCATGTAATTCATTAGAGTACCCTGTGGTATTCATTAATCTACTGAGATGTCTCAACAGTGTGTGAGTAAACATAAAACTAAATGCATTTTGAGACATACAGTTTTATTTCCCAGAGTATATTACATGGGTATAATTTATTCTATATCGAAACCAATGGACAAGATCAAATAAATGTACAACGGTATGACCCACATAAATTCTCATTTTTACAGTATGAAAAATTTAATAAGTCTACTACAGCCACACAAGTTAGTAGCAGCCAAATTCAGAGGTATAAAAATATGAAGTTTCTCAACTGCTGTTTTCTTTGGCAGAGATGGAATCAGATCTAAAATAAACACCAGTAAACAGTCTTTCCCATTAATAACATGTGTAACCACGAGCTCGTGGTCCAGAACAAATGGTATTTTCATTATCACAATCTCATAGTCATATGAAATAACAGAAAATATTTGCAAATAATAGAAATAAGATACTCATAATTTTGATTCTGATATAGTTTTGATTTATAATTTTGATTAGTGAGCACTTGAAAAAACAATGTATATGCTTTTATACTGAACTATAGTTTTGTCTGTCAGTTACAATATTAAAATGCACATAATAATTAGTGCTATGTGTGTTTGTTATATGGAATGCTAAAATAAAATCACAGTGTTAAAGCCTTAATGAGGTTTAAGTCCAATAAGCCTTCATTTGAAGTTTTTGGGACTAATTCTTCTTATTTAAGAAGAGATGGTATCTTTCCTAGAATGGAAATAGCTCATTAGTCAAAGAAATTTGAAGAAATAGTAGATTTACTTAGATATTGTCCTGGTGATGGAACCATTGAAAATATTGTAAGGTTTTCCAGAAAGGAAACCTGCTACATGGTTCAGGCAGAGAAAAGTTTGTTGGGGGGAGAGCAAACTGCCAGCCCACACAAGATGGAAGAGCTGGGAGTCAGAGGGGAAGGAAGAAGGGGAAAAGAGGGAAAGGAGAGAAAGAGGAAGAAAAGGGGAGAAAGAGAAAGAAAAGAAAAGAGAGTAAAGAGAAAGAAAGAGAAGGAGAGAGAGCAGGGACTCATGTTGAGCTGGATTATGTAGGGAAAGGTGGGAGATAGGCCAGGTGGATTGGATGTGACCTCAGGGAAGGAGGAGGTAACTGCCTCTAGGTGTGCCAGTTTTGTAGGAAATTCAGGTACTTGGCGCAGACTTTAAACAGTTGGGGGGTATCTGCACAGAGCCCTCCCGGGGGGGGGGACCTTACATCTATCAAATTACATAATTAATGCATATGATATTTAGAGGCAAGCAGAATAGAAACCCAGTGTATAGGTAGAAGTTGTGGACATTATTTCATCTGCTACCAATACAGCAGAAAAATTTTGACCTTCACGAATGTCTAATTATAAACGAATTCTTTTTTTTTTTTTTTTTGCCAGTCCTGGGGCTTGGACTCAGGGCCTGAGCACTGTCCCTGGCTTCTTTTTGCTCAAGGCTAGCACTCTGCTACTTGAGCCACAGCGCCACTTCTGGCCATTTTCTGTATATGTGGTGCTGGGGAATTGAACCCAGGGCCTGATGTATACAAGGCAAGCACTCTTGCCACTAGGCCATATCCCCAGCCCTAAACGAATTCTTAATCTGGACAGAAAGGTATTTTTTTTCTCCAAAGAAAAAGATTCTATGTTTTTATAAAGAAGTAAAGTTTACTGATAAAGTGACCATTTGCTTATCATTCTAGTAGTTATCCAGAATTCTCCAGTTACTTCATTAAATAAGTTTTTGATGAACTTCTTCCTAAATTCTCAAAAAATCTTTTATTATTTAATTTTTTCTTTCTAATATAAATCAACTGCAGATATTTTGTCATTTTGATTTGCTAACTTTCTTTATTGTTTTTATTCATAGATTTATCCACTATGAACATATTTTGCAATGGCTAATAATACAGTTTAAACATCTCATTATCCATTAAATACCATATTTATTTATGAGAAAATAATTATATAACTATGAATATGCTCCAAAATGACTTTCAAAGGATGGAATTAAACAGGAGTATCTGAGGACCCATCTCTAGGCCAGAGTTAAAAAGTTACTAAAATAATGGACAGGAGCTGAGGATATGGTTTAGTGGTAGAGTGTTTGCCTCCCATACATGAAGCCCTGGGTTCAATTCCTCAGCACCACATATATAGAAAAAACGTCAGAAGTGGCGCTATGGCTCAACTGATGGAGTGCTAGCCTTGAGCAAAAAGAAGCCAGGGACAGTGCTCAGTCCCTGAGTTCAAGCCCCAGGACTGGCAGAAATAAATAAATAAAATAATGGACAGCTAGTGAAACAATTGTATCTGGAGCATTCAATTAGAAAAACAAATCTATTACACAGATATTTGTGAAAATATCACCTTCACAAGCCATGAATAAAGTATTGTAATGGGATTATTGAGGAAGAATAATCAGATTAAGGTTAATGTGATAAGAGTTTATGAAATAACCATATCATAAATCTAATGTAAAACAGTTAAGTTCCTAAACCATCAATAGAAGGTTAATAAGGTTTTCCTTAGCCAACTTAAGGCAATTTTAAATAAGCATGGACAAGTAGCTACAGGCATATATCAAAATGAGAATTCAGATGACAGAGCAGTTATGAAGTAATGAGAGCTGAGGGGGTATACTATTCTGTGATAAAGGTAAAATTTCCTAAGGCAGAATTCAGATTTGATTCCTGCTCATAGGGAAAAATGAGATAGGCTTCTATTAGTAGAATCAAACCTTAAGGAAACAACCACAAGTTGATGAAATTGAATTTCCCTCCCTAAGGGAAGGGATTGAAAGTGTCAGGAAGATTAAGAAAATTAACTTGAGGATGATAATTGTGTCAAAATTGAAAACTAATCCAATGAATCTTTGTATTTCTCTTAGAAAGTGGAGTTAAATGAAACTGGCTATCATAAAGAGCACAGTCTTCATCATTTACAACAAACAATACTAGGTTATTTGAAAGCCAAGAAGAAAAACATGAAGCCAATATGAGCAAATTTAGAACTTCAAAAGTTCAGGGACGAATGTGGAAGTCACATATAGCAAAACGTGGAAGGAATATTACAAAAAGAAATACAAAACAAAACCAATAGCACCCAAATAAAATAGTTTAAAAATAACCTATTTTCAAAGCATGATAAAAAATCACAAGTAAGATGTTTGGAAAAAATTATATTAAGTAAGCCAGACCCAAAGAAACATAGGTTTCATGGTTTCCCTCAGTTGTGCTAGCTAGAATGCGCCTATAAATCTGTAAGTATACCAAGTTCCCAAATCAAGCGCTTGTTTCACCTTATAGGATCCAGGCTTTGACAATTTAACTTTTATACAGCTCTTTAGACAATAGAGTCTGAATATTACTTCAAATATCAGTAGAAAAATTGTATGGTGGTATAAAACAAATTGGATAGAGATACATGTGGGTATGAGTGTATGTTTCTGGACAATTTCTAAAAGAAAGCTTTTACAAGTAAGCAATCATTTTTGTAAAAATAAATCCATTCATAAAATGCTCCTAAATCACACATTCTAGAGAAAAATAACTTATTTTAAGAATCTTCCAAATTACATGAATTTTTTCCTCCCAGAAATAGCAAGGCTTCTGGGTAGCAGTGATTCTCACCTACAATTCTAACTACTTAGGAGACTGAGATCTAAGGATCACAGTTTGAAGCCAGCCCAGTCAGGGAAGTCCATAAGATTCACCTCCAATTAACCAGCAAAAATGAGGAAGTAGAGCCATGGATCAAGTGGTAGAGAGCTACCCTTGAGCAAAAGAGGTCCAGCACAGTGACCAGCCACAGCACAAAACAAGAAAACAAACAAAAAACAAAAACAAAAAAAAAAAAAGAGAAAAGAAGGGAAAAAAGAAAAGAAGTTACCTGTAGCAATTACTACTCAACTAATTCAGTAATGTCATAGGAAAATTTTGGGAGACATCTACGCATAAATTTATTAGTATCTCTAAAACCAGCATGGCATACATTCATTCAAAACGGCAACCAATAGTCATAGAAACTATATCATAAAAATTGTCCAAGTAGAAAGAGCTTATTTTCTCAGATTAAGATGTCCCTACTCTAGTCAGATTCATTTATGAATGTAGTTTATGTTTGTTTTGTGGGCACATTTTTTTTCCAAGTTTTTCATGACATACACATGGGACACTGTTAAAGGGGATTTGCCACAGAGTACTATGATTTCTAAATTGATGGACTAGCCTGGGCAGAAAGGATGGCTAAAAGTAAAGTCTTCAATGAAAGATCTATAGTTGCTATTCTTTTTGTCATGGAAGCATGAATAAATATCCAAGGTGTCAATTAAATGGATTTTAAGAAAACAACTTAATTGGGCTGTTTCTAAGATTAAAATTTCACCTTTTTAGCAAAGAAAAAAGTTGGAACAGAAACAAGGAAGGGCTTCTTAGAGTATTTTTAGAGTTAGAATGAAACAACTTGTTTTGAATTATTTGGTGCTCATAGTTTTTGTTATATATTTAGAAAAGCTTCTTTATAGAGAATCTGGTTCTTTTGCAGATTTAGATGAATGCTGTGGAAATTCCAAACAGGAATGGAATGGTATTAATCATAATTGGCGATTTAGGGGAATAAAATGTATCATTCTCCACCCACATTCTCACCTTAACTCTTTGTCAGAAACAATCGAAAATTTAGAGTTCATTGCTCTAGTTTTACACTGGGTGGGGTGCATTTACATGTAAATAAAGACAATGATCTTTTTTTTTTTTTTTTTGGTTGGTCATGGTGCTTGGAGTCTGGACCTGAGCTTGTCAGTTTAAGGATAGTACTGTACCAATTGAGCCACTTCACCACTTCCAGTTTTCTGGTGGTTAATTGGAGATAACAGTCTCACAGACTTTGCTGCCCCAGATGGCTTTGAACCACGATCCTCAGATCTCAGTTTCCTGTGTAGCTAGGATTACAGGCTTGAGACACCAGAACCCGGCTGGCAATGATCAGTTTAAAGTGTTATATTCTCTGTATAAGTCCAGTTTCCTTGCCATAGGGATTGGTTCTACCTCATACAAGAAATTTATTTTTAAAAATATAATGGATAAAACTGAATAAAGGTATTGGGTAAAATTTAATTTGTAAATGCCTGGGGAAAGCTTAATATGGGCTAACATGTTAATGTTTTTATTTTTTAACTTTGTCCTATTTTATATCTTGTAACTACCATCTTATTGAAAAACTCCTTCCATTTAGACATTAGGACCTTGAAGACTAATTATACTTATTGGCTATCAGGTATTTCAGCAACATTTTGCTTCCTATACTTTTATTTTCAATAGTTTCATCACATTTTGTTTTCCTTATTTCTGGGTTTTTATCTTGTAATTTGCAAATTGTTATTTCTCTTCTTATTATTTCTCTTTTTTAGTGTAAAATTTTAATACCACGACAGTTTTGTATTGATACTGAAGTACAAAGGTACTAATAACCTCTTTCTAAATAAAGCCAAAATTTACTATGCTTTTATTTGCTTTCTGTTTGATTTTTCTCCCATACCAATACCCATGCTGAAATCATGTTGCTTTTTTAGCTCTTGTTTATGTTGTCATCAATATGCATCAATGTTTATCTCATACTATGTGTCAGGTTTAAAAAGTATTTTGTGGGGGCTGGGGATATGGCCTAGTGGCAAGAGTGCCTGCTTCATATACATGAGGCCCTGGGTTCGATTCCCCAGCACCACATATACAGAAAATGGCCAGAAGTGGCGCTGTGGCTCAAGTGGCAGAGTGCTAGCCTTGAGCAAAAAGAAGCCAGGGACAGTGCTCAGGCCCTGAGTCCAAGGCCCAGGACTGGCCAAAAAAAAAAAAATAGTATTTTGTGGACTACCATTTTCTTTTGTAACACAATTAATCTTTCTTAAATTTATTTATTCATTTTGTTTTGCTTTCCCTAGAAATAATTTCAGGAGGTCTCTGTGCTTTCCTTACTTCTCTTTTGTATTTCATTTTCACCATGTTATGCCCAGAATCCATCCCTATTTATAACAATGGACATGTTATGTCTTAAAAACAATTTTTAAAACTAAACTCAACAACAATCACAACATCCAGTCGATCTCAGTATTGACTATTCAAGTATATCTCAGAATTTTCATAGTCATCAGAAGAATTTTCTAAGCAGATAGTTTGATTTTGTGAGTTAGAAACAAGAAGATAGAGCCTAAAGAGAGAAAACCTCATTCAAATACTCAGTATTCAGGCCAGTTCAGTGATACTGTGAAAAGTACTATAAATCTTATAATCCTAAATATCCTCATTAGAAAATAGATAATTTAAAACTTTCTATTCTCTTATATCTTTATTAATCTAGAATGAAATATAGTTTATCTGGGGATGATGGTACATTATATTAAACACTGGTTCATCTAGATGCCTAAAACTGTTCCCTGCTCTAGTTTAACAATGTTCCTGTGATTTGAAAGCAGAAATACAGACTATAAAGAACACAATAAAAGTATAACAAGATATTCTAGATCTTAATATCTTTACATAATATAAGTTTATGATATTTAATATAAGTTTATGTATTTAAATGTATCATTCAATCAGTTGAAGAATGTATTAAATCTTTGACAGTCTACATATGTTAAAATAGTATCAGGCTCAAACTAAAAACAGAGAAAAAACATGTCTTGTTAAGTCTTCTCATATATTTCCTTTAGCCAGTAGGTCTGGAGAACCTCTCATTCTATAATACAATTGTCTTTCTTTTATCAAACCTATGCAATTTTACAATTAAAGTAAATATTACAATATTCCATTAAGATAGACAACACCTTGTCTGAGTCATATTTGGTGAATATCTACCATTCACTTATACCCTTCTTTGAATGGATAGAGCTAGTACCACAAAATTAAGTTTATTTCAAGTTTATTACATCAGAGGGCTCACAAATAAAAATGACATAAGAAGTAGTTTCATTTATACTTGTCTCTCTTCTACACCTTATTCCACACCTATTTTGAAGCTCTATTACAAATATATCAATTCCGAATTTTAAAACTAGCTACTTAAATATTACAATACTGTAGAGATTTTAATAGATATTCATTTTAAACTATTTAGATATAATATTTGAATATATCTATTATTTAGAATCCCAAGTTAACTTCTACTGTCATCTATTTTGTAAGCTGAAAGTTAAAACAGTATGCCTTGACTATCAAATGTAATAAGTGAATTTGTAACATACATTTAGGTTTCCTCATAATTTATAATAAAGTAAAATATATCAATGGAAAATAGAAATAACATAAACTTTTGTTATCATTGACCAGCTCATTTTAGAAGAAGATGGCAAATGATTGGATATATTGACAGAACTATTTGAATTGACTTATGAAGAATAACAAGAATAAGATTAAAGAACATTTTTATGGTAAAGGTGATGTACAGAGGAATTACAGTCACACAACTTGGGTAATAAGTACATTTCTTTTTGAAGTGTCAACCTCTCTCTCATTTTCTCCAGTGTTTTTTCTCCCTCCTCCCTCCCACCAAGTTATATGGTCAGTTTCCAGTATAGAATAATAAGAATTTTGAAATGTTAAAAAGAATAAACTTTAAGAAAACAATCAAATGGATTTAGAAATGTTTATCATGTGGAATGGGCATTTTCAGGGCAAAAAATACATCACAATCGTGAGTTTTGTGTAAGAAAAATAAAGGAGAAAGTATAATTTTGTTAAATCTATATAGACATAAATAGACACTGTATATAGTTTTGGTACATTGGATATTGAATATATGCTTACCTGAAATAGGGCAGGGAAAGAAAAATGAGGGAGGGTATAATAAATATGACAAGATATGTACTCATTACCTTATTATATAACTGTACCCCCTCTGTATATCACCTTGTCAATAAAATATAATAAAAAAGAACAAGCTTAAAAAAATAAATAGACATAAACTTTAACCGCTAACGTGTTGCTTGCTAAATCTTTGAACTCCATGGAGAAAATGTTGGGGATGTATCAAGTTGTAATAAAATGGTCAAATTCTATCTCACTTAAATTAACAGAGTCAATTGCTATATGTACATTCAAATATATTCAGTTACTTTATGCAAGTATTTACAAGCTAGTAGACTCAGGAAAACATTTAATTTTTTTTAACCATAGTCTTCAACTTTTCCCTTGGGCATATATATACATAACAACAACAACAAAACTTCTTCCAACCAGAGTATAATTTTAAAGTCTGTAATAACAAGTCCCCATATAGCAGGTACAGAGTCAATTCTGCTATGTTGATGGACTTAATTGAATATGCTCAATATTAGATTAAAAAATAAAAATATCATTCCCTTTATCTCACAGAGATATTGTAAATTTAATTACATGAACCAAAGAAGAAAAAAAAAAAAACAGCCAAGCTCATTATACATTGGACATCATTTCTATCAACACAAACCAGTCATTAGGAATCAGGACGTTTCATTTTTTAAGTATTTAGAATTTTTTCTTTTGTCAGCTCATCACTAAATGGTACAAAAACATTTGTTTTCTACCTATAAAATGTGGATTGGAGCATACATTTGAATAAAAACCTAGAAAGGCTGGTTTTGTGCTAGATCTTTCTAGAATCAAGATCCTTCTAGAAGTGAAGGAAAATATCCCCTCCTATCCTTTCCCCTGGCTGGGGGTAATCTCTTGGATGCCAAGTTTAATCATGGCACTTAAACTCAATTCATGTGAGATGTATCTGGATTTTTTTTTAGACAGAGAATAACAATTTCTCTTTGCTCTTGCATTATTTATTTTTAATGTTTTAAAACATTTATGAAAGTAATCAATACAGTTTTTTAAAGATATTAAATCCTTTGTAGTAACAACCAGCAGGCTCTTGCCATCTCTACCCTTGCTACCCATTTCTGATAATCAAAGGTGATTTGTCTTCACCAAGAGTTTTCATGAAGAAAGTGGGTATGATTCATTTTGAAATATATTGATTTCATCTAAAAAAGTATAGTAAATTATATATATATGTGTCCCATATACATATATACATCCACACACATATATGTATATACATATATATATATATATATATACATACACACAAATATACCTACATATATACACGTCTAAAATTTGGGAGAGAAACCTTGTTTTCTATAAATTTGAAAATTTTCAGTAGTTGATATTTCAGTATTTATTTTAAGCTATGAAGCATTTTCATAACATATATTGAGAGCCTTTTGCAAAAACATGATAAAAATGTAGAATATTCTACAGCATGTTCTAGACTGAATACCTGGATGCAATTGTGGCTATAAGAAGCCTAGTAACAATAAACTTCAATTAGTGAATATTCTGAATATATAGAGAAGCCATAAGCAATGAGAACAGAAGAATCATAATGGGGAAGAAATGTGGCTCTTAAAGGTGCCTCAGGTAAAGAAGGGACAAGAAGAAACTGTGTTGAACTCCACAAATTTTTAAAGGAGGCCCAACTCAGGCTACATGTTCTACAACAGTTCAAAATTGAAAAGAGACATTGAAGGCAATACTTCCCTATGCAGAGTTCACAGAATTTTATATGGATTTAAATGTCTAAACCAGAATATTTTTACATGGAACTTAATAAATTGTCTTTGCTGCTTTTATTCATAAATACCCTTTATTGTTATACTGCAGTTTCCCAGAATCTCTCGATGCAATTCTATTGCCTAAGAACAATGTCCCTCTTGTAGATATCTTAGCCCTCTTTGTCACCAAAACTTACTGAAATTCCATAGTCCATGAAAAAATAACTCCTATGGAAATTATTTTTCTCTTCCTAATTTTACATGACTGGACATAATATATTAAACAATTGTCTTTACAAATTGGACAATAGGCAATATAGAAACCATGATTTCAGAAAGTAAGAAAATAATTAGGTAAGTAATAAAATTTTCTCTACTTCTACTCACATGGCAGTTAGAAAATCACAATGTCTCATGGATGAATTAAAAAAGAGCTTAGAAATTTTACAAATTAGAAAATTAAGAAATTAGTTGCATTAAAATATGGCTGAATTTTGGCGGTGGGGAGGTGTGGGGGGGGTGAAACAAAAGAAAATGTAATTACTAGACATTCTAAAGGGGAAAACCTGCTAGGAGCAAAAAGTAATCAACAGAAGCAAAGCCTCATGTGTCTGGAATGCCTGGGACAGCCGCATGCATATGGCATCTAACAGAAACCTTACCAAACGCTCAAGGATGTTCACAGAGACATGATGAAGTGAGAAACAGGAGCTGGCTAAATGAAAATTTTCAACTTCTGGAGATCAAAAGAAATATTTAAAAGTTAACAAAAACATACTGATACAATTAGTTGTAGATCAGGTGCTACAGAGTAAAACATCAGTGAACTTGAAGAAATTCAAATGGAAATCATCCACAAGAAATCACAGAAAAAGAAACAAGGGGCTGGGAATGTGGCTTAGTGGTAGAGTGCTTGCCTAACATGCATGAAGCCCTGGGTTTGATTCCTCAGTACCACATACTCAGAAAAAAAGCCAGAAGTGGCACTGTGGATCGAGTGCTAGGGTGCTAGCCTTGCAAAAAGAAGCCAGGGACCGTGCTTAGGCCCTGAGTGCAAGCCCCAGTACTGGCAAAATAAAATAAAATAAAATAAAATAAAATAAAAATCACAGAAAAAGAAACAAGAGAAACAAAACCTGGTTCATCAGAGACCTGTGGGAAAATAGCAAATTGTTCAATTTCAGTGAAATTCTAGTGCTGAAGTAGAGTGTGGATATTTGAAGAATTGATTAACATATTCAAAATAAAAAAATCATTCAGGATAAAAAGAGGCAGTTAAAGTGAATAAGCAAAATAGTATCACTTATCGTAATCAAGTTGCTGAAAGCCAATGATTAAAAAAACTAAGAGCCAGGACTGGAGGGATGCAGCTTATTGCAATCTACCAGAAGTCAGGAGGTTAAGAAAAAAATAATTGGGAATTTGAAGAACTTGAGGCCAAGCTGGATTACACATTGAGACCCAGTAGCAATCAATAAATCAATTGATCAATAAGAAAAATAAAGAGAAGTGGACTTCCAGGAAGACAGCGGAGGAGCTGCAGAGCCCTAGTTGAGCTCCCTCCGACACTGCAGTTTTCTCACCCCATAGAAACTTTTACTCCTAGAAAGACAGCCAGAGTAAGTTCTAACAGTACAGGGATTCTGGCCAGGAAGGAAAAATCCACTTTGCTCGTCTGAAAACACAGAGTTGAGCTCCGGGCAGCATCCCACCACTGCGCCAGTGCCGGCACAGCGCCTGGCACAGCAACCCGCAAGCCACGCAGATAAAGCACACAGCGGAGACCAGCGAGAAATCCTCCAGACGGCGGCTGAGCACGGACGACCTGAAATCACAGAGAAAGCGTGAGTACCCCACAAAAAATATTCTCACTCATGCCCACAGAGCAGCTTCTGGAAGGCAGCCCTTCCTCTACCGCCAGAGCAAAGCGCCATCTTTGCCACTGGCATAGGCTCAGACCAGATTGGAACTAAAGCGGGCCTGGGGAAAGCGAGGTCAAAGGAGATATCTTTGAAAAGGGCAAGAGGGACCGAACAGTGAGAGCCAGCTCCGCCCAGGAGAACGCCCCCTGCCCAGGTGGGAGGCGAGTCCTGGGCCTCGGCTAAGCCAGAGGTGCCTCGCCCTGCCCACCAGAATTTCTAAATTTAAAGTGAAAGCAGCGAGCAGCTCCCAGCAGCATGGAAACACCAGACGGGGGAACAAATAGTTCCTGAGACAGTTAAATGGTCCCATCACAGAGGAAGCCCAATTCCCAGCCCAAAACGGAGCTGCATCCCATAGCCACCTCCGCCTAGGAGGCCTCCCCGCCCAGGAGGGAGGAGCCTTATCCAGGCAAACAACTCTCAGCCAGGTAAACCAGGCCAGAGGCGTCCTGCCCTGCTGAGTCCACAGCCTATTCAAAGCCAGGTGTTAAAGGCTGCGGCCCCACAGCAGACAGAGGAGCAAACTGAAATCAAGTCAAACCCAGCCAATCAGGAAAATAGACTGCAGACCATCACAAGGAAACCAGAGACTAGGGAAAGACCTCCCAAACAAGGAGGACTCCATTTTTTTTTCTTTTCAACATTATTTAAACTTTAAAAAAATTTTTTTTTTCACTTCTGAAATGTCGTCGGTTTTTGTTGTTTTTTTTTAATGTTTTCTATTTTTACCTGTTTGTTTTATCAAGTTTTTTTCTTTTCTGTTTGTTTGGGTTGTTCCTTTTCTGGTTTTTTTCCTTTTTATTTTTATTTTCTTTTTATAAACAATTTTTCTCTGTTTTGTGCATCTGTCTTCCACTATTTTTACTTTATTTCTCTCTTTGTGTTCTCTTTCTTTAAAAATTACTTTCCTATGAATAACACCTCCACTCTTTTCTGCTAACTCTCCATTGGCTATCATTTTAACCTTGTTCTTTCTACTGATTCTACTCTTCTCCACATTTCCACATCACTGAAACTAAACCAAAATCACCACCCCCCCACCCCAATACATTTTACTCTATTCTTTTTACTACCTCCAACTTACCCTCCTGACTTACTGCCTGGACCTCCAGTTTCCATTGACTCCTGGTTATTGGATAGAGGGTATCCCAGCTTGATCCAAGTGAATCAAAGGGGTTCATAGAGAAAGCCAGTTCTAAAAGAACTTAATATAAAAACAAGAATTGCTTATAAGGTTGTAACAGTAAATAGGTAACTATTGAATACAGAGCCCAGGATCGGTTGTTATATTGAAATTGTATTCTTTAGGAACACCAAATCTAATTTTATAGACAGCTATACAGGGTATCTGTATATAATTGTGAACTTGTAAGATTTACACAACAGTGCTTGGTAAGGGCTGCTTTGGGTCTTAAACGGTGCTCACAGTTGCTGGTAGACTGGCATTCCCAATTCAAATGGGCAGAAGAAACACAAGAAAGATGGCAAACAATGAAGTATTATCCCCCACTCAAAACAAGCAGGAAGCAGAGCAGTCAATCAAAGACATAGAAGAGAACCTCCAAAATGCTCTACAAAGTCTACTGATAAACATGATAAATGAAAAGTTTGAATCTCTTCAGTCAATTATTCTAGAGCATGAGGAGGCAAAGCAAAAATTAATGGAGAATTTCATGACATCCACAAATAGAAAGATAAATGAACTTCAAGAGTCAAATGAAAAGATAGCTACCCAGCTTAAAGATTTGAGAGACAACACTCAAAACCAAAGTAATGAAGTTAATGAAGTAAAGAAGTCCACACAAGACCTAAGAAATGACATGGAAATCATCAGGAAAGACCAGTCAGAAGGAAAAGAGATTTGAAATCAAGTAGCTAGCCTACAGGCCCAACTAACTGAAGCAGAGGATCGAATTTCAGGAGCTGAAGATTCCTTAGATTCTATGGAGAAAGATCAAAAATCAATACAAATCCAGTCCAATCAACAAAACAGATCACTACAGGAGATTCAAGACATGATCAGGAAGCCCAATTTAAGGATAACAGGTATTGAGGAAAACTTGGAGAAAGAGGTTAATGGGATAGGCAACCTATTTAACAGAATATTAGCTGAGAACTTCCCAAATATCCAGAAGGAAAGGCCTATACATATACAAGAAACATTTAGAACCCCAAACCGACCAGACCAGAATAGGACATCTCACTGACACATTGTGATCAAAACAGGATCAGTAGAGCACAAGGAAAGAATCCTTAAAGCTGTTAGGGAGAAGAAAACAATCACATATAAAGGAAAAGCAATCAGAATTACCCCAGACTTCTCATCAGAGACCATGAAAGCAAGGAGAGTCTGGAATGAAGTATACCAAACCCTAAATAAAAATAACTACCAACCAAGAATTCTGTACCCAGCCAAACTCTCATTCATAGCCGAAGGTCAAATAAAAGTCTTCCACAGTAAGGAAAAACTGAATCAATATATATCCACCAAACCAGGTTTACAGAAAATCTTCAAAGATGTATTATACAGGGAAAATAATCAAGATCCCAATACAGACAGAGAAATGAACCCTAAATAGTAAACATCAGATCAAGAAATGGGAAGACACAGCTTCAAACAAGATAGTGATAATGAAAGCAACAAACGATCATCTCTCAATCCTAACTCTAAACATTTTTTTTTTTTTTTTGGCCAGTCCTGGGCCTTGGACTCAGGGCCTGAGCACTGTCCCTGGCTTCTTCCCGCTCAAGGCTAGCACTCTGCCACTTGAGCCACAGCGCCGCTTCTGGCCGTTTTTCTGTATATGTGGTGCTGGGGAATCGAACCTAGGGCCTCATGTATCCGAGGCAGGCACTCTTGCCACTAGGCTATATCCCCAGCCCTCTAAACATTAATGGACTAAATTCTCCAATCAAACGACATAGGCTCATAAGTTGGATCAAAAATCAAGATCCATCTTTCTACTGCCTCCAAGAGACACATCTATCCAGCAAAAGTAAACATCTTCTAAAAGTGAAAGGCTAGAATAAAATCTATCAAGCAAATGGCCCCCATAAGCAGGCTGGAGTTGCAATCCTAGTATCAGACAAAATTGACTTCAAATTAAAAAAGGTAAGAAGAGACAAAGAAGGTTACTACATACTAGTAAAAGGATCTCTCCTACAGGAAGGTATAACCATTCTAAATATCTACACACCAAATGCAGGAGCACCCAACTTCATCAAACAAACACTACTGACTCTAAAAACACTCATAGACCCAAACACATTGATAGTTGGGGACTTTAACACTCCACTATCACCTCTGGACAGATCAACACACCGAAAACTGAACAAAGAAACCACAGAACTAAACAACTGCAGAGACCAACTAGACTTAACCGGCATCTACAGAATATTCCACCCAGCAACAACAGAATACACATTCTTCTCCACAGCACATGGAGCATTCTCCAAAATAGATCACATCTTAGGGCACAAAGAAAATCTGTACAAATTCAGAAGTATCAAAATAATTCCCTGCATTCTCTCAGACCACAATGGAATAAAATTAGAGCTCAACTCAAACAGCCACCACAGAAAATCCTACAATTCATGGAGACTAAACAACACACTGCTGAACCATCAGTGGATCATTGAAGAAATTAAAATGGAAATGCAAATGTTTATGGAATTCAACCAAGTTGAGGACACAAAGTATCAGCTCCTTTGGGACACAGCAAAGGCAGTACTCAGAGGAAAATTTATATCTCTGAGTGCATACATCAACAAACTGGAGAAACAGCAGCTCAATAATTTAAGGAAGCACCTTAATTTCCTTGAGAGAGGACAACAAGCCAAACCCCAAGTCAATAGATGGAAGCAAATAATTAAAATCAAATCAGAATTAAATCAGTTAGAGACGAAAATAACCATCGAAAGAATCAACAAAACAAAGAGTTGGTTCTTTGAAAAAATCAACAAGATAGACAGACCCCTGGCAAATCTGACCAAAAAACGAAGGCAGCACACTCAAATAAACAAGATAAGTGATGAAACAGGTAACATCACCACAGAAATAACTGACATTCAGAAAATAATAAGGGACTATTTTGCAAACATTTATGCCAACAAATTCGAGAACTTGGAAGAAATGGATGATTTCCTAGAAAAAATTGATATCCCCAAACTGAATCATGAAGATTTAAACCTTCTAAACAGACCCATATCCAGTATTGAAACAGAAACGGCAATAAATGATCTCCCATCTAAGAAAAGCCCAGGTCCAGACGGATTCACTGCAGAATTCTACAAGGCCTTCAAAACAGAACTCACACCAATATTTCTCAAACTCTTCAATGAAATTGAAAGAGAACATTCACTACCAGACTCATTCTATGAAGCCAGTATAACCCTCATCCCAAAACCAGGCAGGGACTCATCACAGAAAGAGGACTATAGACCGATTTCCCTGATGAACATAGATGCAAAAATTCTCAACAAAATTCTGGCCAATCGACTTCAACAGGTCATCAAAAACATCATACACCACGATCAAACTGGATTCATCCCAGGGATGCAAAGTTGGTTTAATATACGCAAGTCAATTAATGTAATCCACCACATCAACCAGAGCAAGGTAAAGAAAAAAGCGTTCGATAAAATCCAGCACCCATTTATGCTAAAAGCCCTGGAAAAACTGGGATTACAAGGAACATTCCTGAATATAATCAAGGCAGTTTATGATAAACCAACAGCAAGCATAACTCTAAATGGTGAAAAACTAAAGCCATTCCCTTTAAAATCAGGAGAAAGGCAGGGATGTCCACTCTCTCCCCTGCTCTTCAACGTATTATTAGAATTCCTAGCTAGAGCAATTAGGCAAGAAGAAAATATAAAGGGGATCCAAATAGGAAAAGATGAAGTTAAACGTTCTCTCTTTGCAGACGACATGATCCTATACCTAAAGAATCCCATAGACTCTACCCCCAAGCTACTAGAGCTGATCCAAAACTTTGGCAACGTTGCAGGATATAAAATAAACCCTCAAAAATCAACAGCCTTTCTCTATGCTAAGGACCCGAAGACCGAGGCGGAAATAAGGAAAGCAACTCCTTTTGCAATAGCCCCCCAAAACATAAAATACCTAGGAATAACCTTAACTAAACCAGTGAAAGACCTCTTTGAGGAGAACTTTAAAAGCTTGAAAAATGAAATTATGTCAGAACTAAGGAAATGGAAAAACCTCCCATGCTCCTGGATTGGGAGGATTAATATAATCAAAATGGCAATATTGCCAAAGGCTATCTACAAATTCAATGCAATACCCAATAATATCCCAACACCATTTTTTAATGAAATAGAGGAAGCAATCCAGAAATTCATATGGAACAATAAAAGACATAGAATAGCAAAAACAATCCTAAGCAGAAAGAACAGTGCTGGAGGAATTGCAATACCCAACTTCAAGCTGTATTATAAAGCTATAGTAATAAAAACAGCTTGGTATTGGCACCGGAACAGGCCTGAAGACTAATGGAACAGAATTGAAGACCCAGAAATGGACCCACAGAACTACGCCTACTTATTCTTTGATAAAGGAGCTAAAACAATAGCTTGGAAGAAAGATAGCCTCTTTAACAAATGGTGCTGGCAAAACTGGCTCAACACATGCAACAAACTAAAACTAGATCCTTATATATCACCCTGCACCAAAATCAATTCCAAATTGATTAAAGACCTCGAAATAAAAACAGACACCCTGAAAACACTAAAGGAAGGAGTAGGATAAACACTTGGGCTCCTTGGCGCAGGACGGAACTTCTTAACAATGACTCAGAAAGGCTACAAATCAAAGAAAGGTTGGACAAATGGGACTGCATCAAACTGCAGAAATTCTGCATGGCCAAGGACATAGCTCGCATGATAAACAGAAATCCCACAGACTGGTAGAAGATCTTTACCAGTCTTTCAACCGACAAAGGCCTCATATCTAAAATATATGCAGAACTAAAAAAATTACCTTCTTCCAAAACAAAACAGCAAAGAACCATTAGCCCCCTCATCAAGTGGGCTAAAGACTTGCAAAGAGACTTCTCTGATGTGGAAATGAGAATGGCCAAGAGACATATGAAAAAGTGCTCTACATCACTGGCCATAAAATAAATGCAAATCAAAACAACATTGAGATTCCATCTCACCCCAGTAAGAATGTCCTATATCAAGAAAACTAACAATAACAATTGTTGGAGGGGATGTGGCCAAAAGGGAACCCTACTTCATTGTTGGTGGGAATGTAAACTGGTTCAGCCACTCTGGTAAGCAGTATGGAGATTCCTCAGAAGGCTAAATATAGAATTCCCCTATGACCCAGCAGCCCCACTCTTGGGTATCCAAAAGATCACAGACAAAATCACAGTAATGCCACCAGCACAACAATGTTCATTGCAACACAATTTTTCATAGCTAGAATCTGGAACCAACCCAGATGCCCTTCAGTAGACGAATGGATCAGGAAAATGTGGTACATATACACAATGGAATTTTATGCCTCTTATCAGAAAGAATGACATTGCCCCATTTGTAAGGAAATGGAAGGACTTTGAAAAAATTATACTAAGTGAAGTGAGCCAGACCCAAAGAAACATGGACTCTATGGTCTCCCTTATTGGGAATAATTAGTACAGGTTTAGGCAAGTCATAGCAGAGCATCACAAGGGCCCAATAGCTATACCCTTATGAACACATAAGATGATGCTAAATGAAATTAACACCATGTTATGGAGACAGTTGTTATATCACAGTTGCAACTACTTTCAACGTCCCATGTGTATCTGTAGCTTCTATTACCGATGATGTTCTTGTATCACCTTCCTGTGGTTGTACCTACACTATCTATGTAATCTTATCTGAGTATATTGGAAACTGTGTATATTGGTATTGGAACTAGGAAATTGAAAGGGAATACCAAAATTGAGAGACACAGGGTAAAAAAAATACAAACAACTACAAAAGCAATACTTGTAAAACTGTTTGGTGTAAGTGAACTGAATACTTCAGGGGGGGAAAGGGAAAGGGGGAGGGGGAAGGGGTATGAGGGACAAGGTAACAAACAGTACAAGAAATGTATCCAATGCCTAATGTATGGAACTGTAACCTCTCTGAACACCAGTTTGATAATAAAAATTGGGAAAAAAAAGTAAAGAGAAGACATAAAAATGATACATTACCTACTAAAATAATGGGATATCACAGTGCAAGTACATTTTTCATTGTTAACAAATGTGTTTTAAAAACTTTTATTACATGTCATTAAAGAAACATCAATTTTATTATTATACACTAGAAATGACTTGTAAGAAATACTAATTAAATATTAGCAATAATTATATTCAAATAATTAGGAATAATGTATGAAATATGCAGAAGATGCATATAAAACAAGTTCAGAACATTTTTGAAACTAGTAAGAGTTCAAAAATAAAACACTAAGCCACAAGTGGAAAAAAAAATCCTTACAAAATTTATGTCTGAAAGACATAAATATAATGTATACAGAAAACTCATGCAAATGTATAAGACAAATGTCTCTATTTAAAACTGTACAGATATATTAGTAGACATTTTCATCAAAAGTGGCCTGAAGTGGCTAACGAGCTGAAAATGGTCAAGTTTATTAATCACTAGAGAAATGGAACTATCATGTGCTATCTTGCCACTATCATAGGAGAAATTAAAGACAATACCAAGTGTTGGCGAAAAGGCAAAGATACCATTCTCATATACTGCTGGGGGGAAAATGTAGCATTGTACAGCCATGCTAGAAAATAGAGTGACAGCTTTTTATAACTTTAAATATATACTTGTATGGAGCATCCATCCAATTATGTCTATTTCTTTAGAGTCTATTTCATACACTATCCCAAATTGTTAGATATCTTGATGATGTAATTACTGCTGATATTTAATACAGAAGCATGCAAGAACTTACATAGCAGCTTTCTTTGTAATAGCCCAAGCCAGCATACGATGTCAATGCTTTATAAAACTATAAATGGCTAAATTAACTCTTATAGTCTCAATATAATGAAAGTCAACCATTGTGATACAGATAAGGAATCAGATTTTCTCCAATGTGATTCCATTTATATAATTATGTGAAACATAATGCTTCAGCTATAAAGAATGTAGCTGATTGGACCACAAATGAGTTTATGTGTTTGACCTTCAAGTGCCAGAAGATAATAATAACACATTTTATGAAATTCCAAATGATACACCAAAATACAGAAAAAATATTTCATGTATTTTTTCAGTAATGGTGATTAATTTTTCTTGTTCTATGGTATATTCTTTTGTAACTACTTGACAAATTATTACTGTATAAAGGACTAAGGAACACATTTTCCAGAGTACTCTTACTTTAAAGCAGTTATTTTTGAGTGAATGTTTTAGCCTTGAACAAAGAGAAGTTTTAATCGCAGTGAGTTATTGTGCTGAAATATTAACTATGACAATGGTATTTAAGCATAAGAGAGATTTGCTAGTACTTATCAACTCTCATCATAGCATGGCCTGAGTAGATTTGGTCCTACCAATAAGCTTATCATATTTAAAATGTAAATTCAGACAACCATACAAAGAATATTTAGTTGCAGTAGTTTACCACATCTCAGTGATTTAGCTGATGAAAAATACAGTAGTGATATAATTTCATATCAGCCTCATTCATAAGAAAAATTCTATTCTGATTATAGTGTATCTTATAAATTTTAGTATTATTTGTCACAAACTTTAGTTTTCTATAGCAATAAGTTATAGAGCTAGCACAAAAGGGAGTATTTTGAACATCTCCCATCATGGGACTTTATGAAAGACATTGGGGGTAAAAAGGCATATTTCCTTAATTTTATCATACTTGACAAGTTTTAAGTAAGCTAAATATGATATAGAACAAAGGATATAGAAAACAATAATGTATGCTTCACTTGTACAGAATTATATTATTATTATATTATATAGGTATTTACTTGGATGACAAATCACAGATTACAATGCCTATTTTCATTATGAATAGATCTCACTCTATATGAAAAGTTTTGTGCTCTTCCAAATCATCTTGGGAGGCAACATTCACTTTACAAAATCTTCAGTGTGGAAAATTTGAATTTGAATGCTCAAGAATTATTACTTGAGTGGCAAAAATTAAATTCTGATCCAATCATGTCAGGATGTATCTATGTTACTCTGGAAGATAAAATTGATTATGTTTAAGACTGTCAGCATGTACATGTCCATTTTATGATTAATTTGCAAATAGCACCACCCATATTGGAAAGACACAGCTTGTTAAATTGAAATTAAAGGCATAACCATCTTCAAAGAGATGGATGCCTTATAGATGATAAGCACAATAATTGTAAGATGAAGTTAGCATTTCTTTCTTTTAACATGCTACATTTCCAAGCAAATCACTGAAAGAAACACCTTGGCATTATTGGGACGTTGCAGACAAGTATAAGTTTTCTAGAATATAACTTTTCAGAATAATGCTATAGAAAAAGATGTCCAGTTCATTACTGGAGTGGCATGGTTATAAATCGTGTCCAGGGAATTAGCCATCTAAGTGGAGGAATAACCAATCTAAGATTTCACAGTGTTCAGTAATGACTATGACCACACCAAAAGTTAGGATTTCTATCACCAAAGTCCTTATCAGAAACTTGATAATATCTATTGAGTTTAACATTCTGCTTCTCATAATATACCTATGGACTTAAAGCAAGGGACTTTTGACCCAAGTAATTTTCTCCTAAGATGAAAGTGAATTGATGGGAAAGTCTGGACAAAAAATACTAATGAATTCAATTACATTCTCTGGCTTAAACAGTCTTATAAATCTAGCTATTATTCTACTTGTGATTTGAGCAGCAGTTAAATTATTTAGAAAGTTTTTCAGAGCAAATATTGCTGGCAAAATTAGAAAGCTGAAGTGTTTCTCTATTCTTATTACTGATTCAAAAGGTGTGCACTTAGCTTTAGCAGGTTTTCATTTGTAAGCAGAAGCAGTTTATAACCCAAACCACTGATGGTATAAAACTCACTACACAGCACGTTTTCATGAAGTAGTTGCTGTTCACATTCACTGATATAAGATCTACTCACCAGGATTTAGTAAACTTATTGACTCAGCAAGCATATAAAGTGTACACTGGTTTTATAGAATGCATACTTCAGTTCAGAAACAGTCTCTGATCAAAGAGTGGTCTAGGTTTACAATACACTCATTTACCTAAAACCCAAGGCCTCATTTTCCTGTCCCATGGGTGCTATCTTGCTACGGCAGAAGCAATGCAATGGTTGTAAAAGTAATAACACAAAATGTACAAATCTGGGGGCATGATCAAGAGGTAGAGTGCCAACCAATCCAACACAGGCCCCGAGTTCAAACTCCAGTATTGAAGAAAAGCAATAAAAACAAGCAAAAAACACTGGCTTAGAAAACAGATTGTCCATCTAAAATTAGTTTTTAAGGTTTGCCATGTACTGAGACAACCTGGATTATTGGGACTCATCTATGTGATATAATTTGTGTGGGCTATGGTGCTGAGTTTTTAAATGAAGTTATAAAAGCACTAGAGATAATTTTAATGTGCAACAACATGAGTGGTGGTTCTCTATCTTGTCTGCCTTTTAGAAAAGCCTGGCATTCTTTAAAATGTTGATGCCAAGTTCTCCAATTTTATGGAACTGAATTGAGGAACAGGAACATCGGAATCCTCACGTCCACCCCCACGTGCTTCTAGTAAACAGAAAATCCTGAGATGATCAACAGGATCTTCACATTTATAAAGTTTTTCACGTTGAACTGATGCCACATCATTATTAAAATCTGAAATAGACTTTCAGTCTGCTTTAATAAATTGAAAGCAAACAATAACTGACAATTGCATGGAAAGATCTCTCAGAAGAAATATCGCATCCTCATTTTAAAAGGCTAATGCAATTCTACTTGAAAAAAATCACAAAAACTATATCCAAAGGAATTATTTTGTTTGATAATGAGGATGGTCTTCGGGACAACATAATTACTCATAAATAATAAGGAAGGAGGAAGAGAAAAGGCAGTTTTTGACAGATTTGCCATGTTTAAGAGGAATGTGATCAGTTTTCAAATAAATGTTTTCAGACATTTAGAAGTCATTTATAAATGTTTATTCTACTTAGAATCTTTTTAAAAACACAAGCGCTTGACAACTAATGTAAACTGTCAAATGCTTAGCAGTAGAAATGTAAAAGAGGAACATCTATTTAAAGATTATAGCATGCTTCATAATGGAAGTTACAGTGTTACTTTCTTTTAATGAGATACTTGATACATATTCAGAGGGAATCCAGGTGTAAACTGTTAAATCCTGTTCCACACTTGTGCAATGGTTTATGTGGTTCTGTTGGTACAGCTTATTGAAATGTTGGGTAAACACTTGATAGTTTATTTCTTACAACGTCATTTATGCATTAATTTTTCCCTCAATTTCTCATATTCAAAGTAATTACTAGACAGTGCTAAGTTCTTATCTTTCAGTATCAGTAAAAATTTATTTATTTTTAACATTTGGGTGGGGTATGTGTATATGTGCGTATTGTATTTTCAGAAGAGGATCTCACTTCTCAAAGTGCTGATTTTCCTTAAAATTTACACTAAAAGTCTATCGACACATTGTAGAATGAATAGTTTACTATTAAAACTAATGTTAGCACTTCAATGTCATATTATGAATGATGAGAATACCTATAAAATATAGTTAGTTTGTAACATAGAAACATTAAAATGTTTATTTTTTTACTCACAATGAAAATGACCAAGGAAAAAAAAAGGAAAAGAGTAGATGAAAAATAAGCGAATAGCTTATTGGGAGAAGTCATTGAATCAGTGTTGACAAAGGAATGAAGCTACAACAAAGTTTTGTTGAGAAGATGGGTTCTTATAGAAATTTTCTATGAAAGAAAACGTGCTTAAACTTAAAGCAGAAAATACAAGTTAGGATGAAATTCAGCCATGATAACTACAATACCTTCATGGAGAAACAACAAAAGTTACTTTAAATTTGAGTAGCTTTATTTAAAAGTTTTTTTATTTTTATTTTGTCACATTGTTTTCGTCACTAATTGTTCTAATGTAGAAAGTAACTGAAATTACCATAATGCACAAGAGTCAAGTTACTGTGTTTTATGGACATAGTTGATAGAATTGGAAAATGGCCTAAGTTCATAATTCAAAGGATGAATTTTGGTAACAAGTAGTGTGCTGACACAAGGAGATGTGAGAAACCAGAATTCTTTCCTCAGTAAGGTTACAAGCCAGTTGTAGTAGAGTGAACATTGGGCAATTGAAAGGCAGAGTGAGGCTCAGAAATTTTGACATGCTACCCTGTATCATAGAGTGAGATTAACTAACCCAAACTGAAAGCTAATAGGAAACTTTCGTGCAGGATATAATGGCCAAATTGGAATCTGAATGAATCTAAAGAAACAAGTGTAATTTCAGAAGTATCCAAAAATAACATTTCCAAGAATAAGGGAGCTTGGATGTAAGAAAGGTCTTAAACATTGTTTATATTAGATAAATAATGCTAGCTTACTACATAGGAAGATTTGAGAGGCAAAACATACTGAAGAAATAGTAGTCAAATACACTATCATAACAGCAAAGAAATAAAAGCCATTTGTGAGAAGAATGGTAGTAGTGATAAAAAATTAATCAAAATCACCATCTTTGCATTTAGAAGAGATGGAGAACTCTGGCAACAAAGAGGTGGTCAGAGAAAGTAGGAGCTGTTGGAGGGTTGTGATGGGCAGCAATTCAGTATTCAGAATGAATCCCAAGGAAATGCTCTCTTAAATAGTTGTTGGTTTACAGATGTAGGTAAATGCTGTGAAATGTTTATACATTAGTCACCTAGGAAAATGGGAATTTTTTAAAATGATAAAATAAAGTTTCTGAAAGATCTTAATAAAGGGGGGTTATGCTAGGTGGGAAGTGGGCTGGATTTACAGATCCTTCTTGATTGTACGCTAGACCAAAGAGATTTGCAAATGAAAATGATTGAATGACAGAAATGCTATGTTTCTGGATTTCAAGACGAAGAAGGTAACTTGGCAAGGAATGTAGGTGGCTTAGAGCAAGGGAACAAAAACCTCAGACCTCTCTATACGGAAATAGATTTTGACTTGCCCAGGTGTGATGAAGAGTCCGTGTAATGTAGTAATGTAGCCCAGGTGTCACCTTTGTGTTGGGGATTCAGCTTGGCATTGAGGGGGAGAGGGCGATCCCGAGTCGCTGCCCTCCCCCGCCCTGGGGCCCTGTGGAAGTTAGCCACACCTAACTCCTTCTGTGTCGGGAACCGGAGGGAGTAGCTCTGAAACCAGCCCCCCCAAGGTGTACCTTGGCACTGGCAGTACCCAGGGGGATGGGGACCCTATGGGAAGTGACGTTAGCCCATGAGGGAGATCCTAGAGCGCTGCTCTTAGATGGACAAGCTTGCCAGCCTATTGCCAGTTCCTGATCAATCCCTCCCCTCACTCCTCATCACTGCTATATGACTGTTAGCCCCTCCCTTGAAAACAGATTGTCCTTTGAGGCTCTCTGGGAATCCATGCATGCCTTGCTTCCTTGGTGGGTATAGGAAGGGGGAAGGGATTTCCCCTGGCCATGTGCACCTGAGGCTTACTCGTGTCCTCCACTCTATCTTGGCCTGCCTGCAGGTCAGGCGGCCAAGGGAGAGAGTGGAAAGGGAGCACAGATAAGGGGATAAAGCTTAGCGTCTCGGCACCAGAGGAGGTAAATCTAGCCCGGCACCTTTGGAGCCTATGAGAGTCTCAGCAGAGACCCAAAAGAGACTATGCATACTTCTAATAACAGAACTGGGAGATGATAAATGGGAGTTACTTTGTGCTACTAAATTGGTAGAAGTTTTTCAGCAACAGACATTCACTAGTCAGAGATTTGCCATTACAAAAAAAAAAATGCACTCTCATTATAACTTACTTGCAAATAGAGGTATTTTTAGCGGTAGCTTATAACTCACGCAAAAATTAATCTCGTTACCCATTAAAATAAAAAAATCACAGGATAAAAGTTCAATTGAGTTGTTCAATTACTTGTTGGATATTTTATTTCTATGTTTAAATTTCCTTAAGTATTGAAAAGAGGATTTATTTTTAATAATAGTTTTATGTACCCTTGTCATATCCTCCTACAAAAGCTATTTCTAATTGTATCAAAAAACTTAAGCAGTGTAATTCCTTAGAGAGACAAAGTCAATAAGAAAATAAGCAACAGTAATTTAGTACTTGGAAAGGATGAGGTGGGCTAAGGGGAAAGTGGGAGATGAAGAGGAGACAAAGGGGGATGCAGGCATTTAATGTATTATGAAAGTGTATACATTGGTTATGGAAATAACGTGATAAATGGATTTACATTTTTAGAAGCAGATATTGAACAAAAACACTGAAATTGAACAAGATAAACTTTATTATAAGTGAATGAAAATTAGTTAGCTATCTTTTATGGAAAATGTTGGTATGCCTTTTAAAATCATAAGCTATTAATATCTGGAAATAAAATATCTTCTGGTGGATTAAAAAATTCAATGTATATCCTACAAAATGAAGATTAATGGGAGGTGGGAGGAAGGAGAAGAGGGGAGGAATTGGAGAGAATGTTGAAAGAATTGACATTGACTAAAATGCATTGAATTCATAAACTGTTTTAAGTAGCAACTCCTTTGGATAGTTAATGATACTTATGTAAAAACAAGAAACTCTCTCTCAAACACATATGCATCCATAACTGTAAAAAAAAAACCAATCTTTGTTAAAACACTATAACTTGTATGACCTTTTGCTCAAGGAGCTGTATTCATGTGTCATCATTCTCATAGTTTCTTTTTGTATTATTATTGAAAGAAAATCTTCTTTTTAGAAAAAATATATTTCCAGAAAGTCTTCCTGTCATTAAGTTCCTTTGAAGCTAATACAAATTTGAATTTTGTGGCTCAAGAAGTTTTTCTCTTGGGATGAGGTCTATTCTTTAATTTTCTTCCCTTCCCAAGTTTTTTCATTGCAAAATGAAAAAAAAATTAAAAGTACAAATACCACATAATCTAACCTACAGAAAATAGAAATGATTTTTCTTAATTTCTGCCATTATAAATATTAATTATTGCTATTATTACTCATGGGATATTTAACAATTTATACACATTGTATATAATTCAAAAGCATCGCTAGGTATTTTGTTTTACACTATAAGGAAAGCCATTTACTGAAATATCACAATAGTTCTACTAAATAATAGCCTTGAAAAAGGTGACATTGATCAAGATGAACTGTTCTCATAAACTGACATGTTGAATTAAAATCCCTTTGTACAACTGCTTAAAGTTAATTTAAAAAGTAAAGTAAAAATAACACTGTTAAGGACTATATTCTAACATTTGTATGACAGTGATGACATATGTGGTATTTTTTGTTTAGTTTTTGACACACAAGTTACTTGGCTACTTTTAAATAATATTATCACTATCCTAAGATAGCAAGAACATACTATTCTAAAAAGCTATTACCTTTGTTTTCTTTGTAATAAAACCTTTCCCCCCCGTTTTTATCGGTAATCATTACACAATTTCGAATCGTACCAAATACTTTGCCCCATCTGGAAATTACCAGCAAATGAAATTCTTTTAAATGTAGCATGCACTTTAATTTTTGGCCAAATACATTTCATTCCCTAAAAATACCAGACGGGCATTCTTATATGTGTGGAACCAAATTATTGTCAGATTTTATTGTCCAGAATAGATTTATTAGATAAGAGACTTGGAACTAAGAAATAAAAATATGGAAAAAGGAAGGATAATAACTAAAATATGCTATTAAATATCACATTTATCATTTGTTTTATTTTTAAAGTGAAAATGCTTTTAGTTTGTTACTATGTTCACTCTAATTCATTTATCAGAGGTCTGTCTTTGCATTTGGACATCTGGAACCTATCACCCGAAGCAGTCGCCAATGCTCATAACCAATAAATGAAGGCTTACTGTGAAGAATAAACATTAAAAACATGATCTGAGTTTTGTTATAGTGCTTATGTGATGGAAATATTTGGTCTCAGATCCTTTTAATATTTGGCTGTCTGAAAAATTGGTATTGCCACTCTTTTAAACTCTAAAACATCATCAATCATTTTACTCAAAAATCTAATTTACATGCATAGATATTTTTTAAAGCTCATAATGACTTTATAAATGTTGTCTCATAATGCTTTCCCTCCTCCCCCAAATGAGACTAACATGGTCATAATATTAGAACTTTAAGTAGAATTCTTGAGTGAGAGAATTCATGTAATTAACTTCTCAAACTTTGGCTTCATTATTTCAGGAAACCACTTAAAACAAAAGAGCTTTTTAACTGCTCTCAACAGAATTCCATTCTGCTTTTATCTCTGGAGAGGATTTTCCTATAATTCAAGCTCTTCAGCCAGATTGTTTGCACACGGGTGAGCAGAAATAACATATATTTTTACATCAGCATATTTAATATCATGGGTTCTCCAATGTACTGACACAATATTGGCAGTCTTAACAATATAGACATCATTAGCTCTCCAAAAGATCCATAATTGAAAAGTCAGACAACTGAAAAATGTCACCTTGTGTGTATTATGCTAGGGGAATGGAACTTTGCATAAGTCCTACAAAGGGCAAACAAAAACTCAATTATGTCCTGTGCTGAATCCAAAGGCAAGATCTCTGTTTACTTTTAGCACGCTGTTTGGAATTTTTATCCCTGATAAAGTATTTCCCCATCATGAGAAGAGTTCAATCCCTATCCTACCTCCTCTTTATATACTCTTTCTATGATTTATGCTTCAATATGTTCCAAGTATAAAATGTTTGTTCACCTAGGAAGGAAAAGAATTATTAGCATGCATTAAATTATGCATAGTAAAAGGTTTTATCATGACAGGAAGAAATCTTTATATATTGGAAAGATTTCTATAAAGTATGTCTTTATAGATTTATTTATTAGAAGTAGAATTCTTGGCATAATTTAATTATTTGACTGATTTAAATTATACATGATTTTAAATTTTAATCTAAAAAGGAAAGGCTTTGAAACTTTAAAACTTTAAAATACACATTAAGAGTAGGGAGTAGAGAGAGAATTTAAGATTTAGAAAATAACCACATATTTCATAGCTAGTTCCATAGAAGCTCAGTGGGTGCTCTGATCTTGAGAGCTTTAAGCCTAATCGTGCTAGCTGTACTGGGCATGAGCTATAATGAAGACACAGGTATTGTTGAATAAAGTAAGACAGCCCAGATTTAATTCCACAATATGTATTAAAAAGGCAGAAGGTGTTGGATGCTGTTAGCTCATGATTCGAATCTTAGCTACTCAGGAGGCTTAGATCTGAGGATCTGCCAACCCAGGCAGAAATGTCCCTGAGACACTTATCACAATCAACTTCAAAAGGCCACAAGTAGATTTGTGGGCTCACTGGTGGAGTTCCAGCCAAGAAAGAAAAAGCTAAGGATACCTAGGCCCTGAGTTTTAAGCCCAATAAGGCACAATGAATGAATTTTAAAAGGAAGAAGTTATTGAATCTATCCTTTGCTATTATTTTCACCCCAGAAATACTGATGTCGGTTTTCAAAAACTGACAGGTCTCTATCTACTGACTGGTAGGAGGGGTCCCTTTGAATATATCTAGCAAGGGCTGGGAATATGGCCTAATGGCAAGAGCACTTGCCTCCTACACATGAAGCTCTCAGTTCGATTCCCCAGCCCCACATATATGGAAAACAGCCAGAAGGGGCGCTGTGGCTCAGGTGGCAGAGTGCTAGCCTTGAGTGGGTAGAAGCCAGGGACAGTGCTCAGGCCCTGAGTCCAAGGCCCAGGACTGGCCAAAAAAAAAAAAAAAAAAAAAAAAAGAATTAAAAAAAGAATGAATATATCTAGCATGCATGATGACTTACACATAAGCTCCACTATTGTAAGTCTTTTCCCAATACTGTGTAAAGAGGTTATTATTTTTAAAAAATGAATATAACTGGATGGTATAGTCCTCTGTCTGAATAGTTTATTTATATTAACGCAACGAACCCTCAAATTTAGTTCAACTCTGAGTACAATCATTTGGAGCACAACTAACAAAGTGAGTGGAAATTCAGAAATCAGGATGTCTGGGCACAAATTTAGCTTTAGTTATGTATGTCTTATTTAGTTTTTAGTTGTGTATGTCTTGTCAAAATCAACCACTGCCTTATCTGTCAAGGGATAGTGATAATTCCTATTAAATAAAGAGCAATGATCATTCCTCTCTCAAGGGTTGGTTCTGAAGCATAAATGATGAACTCAGGGAGTGGTTCACATCATGGGTGGGTCTTATCCATTCCCTATCTCCCAGCCAAGGTAACATTCAAGCAAATCATTTTGCTTCTGATAAATGCTGTGCGTATGTGCACAACTGGTACTTAGCTTGCACAGCCTGTGAGGCACGAGGCAGCCCACACAAAAAAGAATTCTTTCTATGAACATGTCAGCAGAACACTGATTCTGAAACCCTGATAGGAATCACTTGAAACAGTGTCTCATACAGACTAACACTACAAAAATGTTAAATCTTCTTTGAAAGCTGTTAAAATCTACTTACTTTGACTTACTGTAGACATCTTTCCTTAGGACTTTTCCGTTTTTCCTTTCCATCTGTACTTCATATTTTGTTTGGGGGTTTGAACTAGCAGAGAACACAACTTCTTAAGCAACTGGCATCAGAGGAAAACAACTCTATTATTTTAATTTTTCCCTAGAGAAATGTGATCACAGAACACTAGAAAATGGATTTAAGTGCAATAACAGCCATTATCTGATTTCTACACTTATCTTTTTACTATAGCTACTTCATAAAATTAATAAAGGAAAGGTAAGCTTACATTAGACTTATTTAATCTTTCACCCTTCATATTGATATACAAATTCAGAACTTAGAAAAGTAGAAGAGATGAGGACAAAGGAAAATGGTAGTTCTGTACCATTATGTATACAACATGAGAATTTGCCAAATTTACACTGATAAAATACAATACCAGAGAATGGATACTTTGTAAAGACAAAACATTTGTTTAGCATATAGACTTGTAGGCTGAAAGTTCAAACAGCATTGTCCTTTGCCCAGTAAAGACCTCAATGGTTGCATCACATCTCAACAGGTAGCACCCTGGTAGGAGAATATGACAGAGAAAGAGATCCCAACAGAGAAAAGAAGCCACACAATACAAGACTTGTGCTTGAGTAACAGGTTATTCACATGTGATGAGATCAGTATTTGATACATTCTAGATGCAGCAGCTCTAGTGAATTGTCTCCTACTAGCCCTTACCTCTTATTTGTTCCACATCACCACCCAATGTTGCTATACTGAGGACCATTTTTTCAACCTATTTAAGGAGACAAATCATATCAATATGGGAACAAATAATTTTTAGAAAATAAATCTTTATAATTCGTGCTTTACTTTTCAGTTGAGCTATTATATGAGTTAAGTTTCTTGATTGCAAGGAACACAAACAGATTCTATTCTGTATTGAAAGGGTTATCTTAAAGAGTATTTGATAGCCTGAAATTGTATAGGAGCTTCATATATACAAGAGTGAGGAAGATGAAAAAAACAGGAAAACAGAACGGCTGTCACTAGGTGAGGAGTATAGGTGAGATAGATGAGCAACATCACTACTGTCATGAATATGCAAGATCACTGCTGGTATAGGATCAACCACACAGTTAACTCCTAGTCATACCACTAAGAAAACAGGAAGTAAATAGATAATATATAAACAATAAACAAATAGGATTTACTAGGTTATTTAAAAGAAAGAAACAAACAGACCTAGAGTAGGTAAAATGTTCCAATCATTATTTCCAGAGAAAGATACGGGAGTATCTGGCCAATATACTTTCAGAAGATGAGATGGGAGAATAGTTACTGTGTAAACTTTTAATAGATAAGTATTTCAAGGAAAGCAAAGCTAAGCACCTGGCATTTCAAAATGCAGCTGTAGTCTAGTGGCTGGGAGCATCAGTTTTAAACGATGACCTATATATTATGTGCAGGGGAGAATTTCTCAAGACTGTAAAAGGAGTTGTGGTTTGCATAGACTGCTATTTTTAATTTAGAGATTTTTTCTCATGTGGGACAATTTTTATTGTTTCTTATAAATCTGTGAGTGTAAGGCAACCTATTTTTGTTTTGTTCATTTTAAAGGCCCCATGTGCTTTGTTCAACAGAAATTTCATGTCGGATGAAAAGGTATCCAAGTTTGATCAGTCCCTTAAAGCTAGATAAGAAGATGCTGTTATCTCAGAGAAAAAAGAAGCCATAGGGCCAGGAGAACTATTGCAATGACATTTTGCATGTTTATGTACTTTCAGCACACAAAACCCTATATTATGATGTTTTTTAAGCAGCTGTAAAGTTTATACAGTAGATTGCTAGCAGATGTAATTGCTGGACATCCATAAACCATTTTTTTTACTTGAAATGTGTCTCCAGGCAATATTAGCTATGATGATAGCCAAGGGTGTACAAATCTATCATTAGTCTCATTGGTGACATTAAAAGATGTTTCCCTATTGCTTAGCTAAATTTGGCAAAAGTGAGGAAAGGCTAGCATTTAGATTTTGGTTTCAAGCAGAATTGTCCTGGACAGGTGACAAGTTGTTCCTCTTAAAGCAGTTAAAGTGAAATTTTGTCTGATGGAAGTAGAGATGTAAGGCTTGTTATTACCACACAGACTCTGTGTGGGAGATCATTAGTTGGACACTAAAAAATTATTTTGTATTTTGACAATTTCTTCATATTAGAATGCATCCTATATGTGCCATATTTGCAGTGAGTGGCTCATGTGTTGGCCAGCCCAAAGGAGTTACCATTCAATAAATCATTTTATGAGTACAATGCAACTTGATCCTTTCATCATTTTCTTCCATCCCTCTCTGTCCTCTCAATTTTCTTAATTTCAGTCTGTCCTCTCAATCTTTATTAATTTCACAGGGTGTACATTGACTATTATCCATCCTACTTCCTGTCTTCATTCATCTATCCCTCTCTCATTGATCTTCCCCCAACATCTTTCAAGTGCCACTTTCTTAATTTTCCTTTTGTTGGACTGTGAATTTGTTTTTCTAAGGAATTTTATTGTTTGAATTCTTCTCTGTACATACAGTACTTCCGTTAGTATATGAGGTGTTTTAATTCTTAGAGGCTCTTGATATTTCACTATTTCCTTAGTCAATTTGTATCAAACATTTGTTGGATGCCTACTTTATATTATTTTGTCTAATTATTGCAGTATCTGATATTCCAGTACATATTGTTGGTTATTTTGTCTTTGATCATGAAACATTTTGTTGTATTTATTTTACATTGGTTACAACCTGCCTTATTTCTGGTCTTAATCACTGGAAATTCTTTGTGAGCATATTCTGGATTTCCAGAGAAAAATTGAGGTTGCCTTTGTTAGTATCAAATGATGATGTTTACCTGAAACTTTAATTTCTCAACTTGAAGGGCTCTTACCCATGCAGGCAGTATAAACTAATACATAGGATAAAGCTTAACAAATTTAGGGAATACTTTTGCCCCACTCAGGGCTATACCAAGGCAGGAAGGTCTCTTTCTTATCTCATTGTTGACACAGTTGTTGTTCAAACCAAGATTATCACTAAATTTATGATATATTTTATATGTTCCTAGCCTTGTATAGGGATTTCAAATTGAAGATATGCCTTATGAGAACCCATAGAGTTGGTTACTAATTTCTCTAAAATGTAAGGCTTCAAATAATACCATTTTATCTTAACTGCTTTGGTTTCAGCTGTGTGTGTGTGTGTGTGTGTGTGTGTGTGTTTCTTTTTTAAATGTATTTTTCCTTTGTTGTTATTTTTCTTAGTTTTTATTGTCAAAGTAATGTACAGAGGGGTTACAGTTACTTATGTAAGGCAGTGAGTACATTTCTTATCAAACTTTTTACCTCCTTCATTTTTCTCCCACCTTCCCCGCTGCCTAGGTCCCTCACCACCCTCTCCTTAGGTGTACAGTTGCTTTACAACATATTGTCTTGTAAGTATCCCCGTTGCATTGGTTCACCTTTTACCCTTGTCTCTCCATTTTGGTGTTCCCCTTCCCTTGTTCTGATAAACATACCAAAGTCAGTTATAGTGACAACAGGGGTAAAAGCATGGGGAAGAAAGACAAAAGAAAAAGGCATAATTTCATAGAGTACATTGGAAATAATGACATCAAAGATAAACCACTTATTTCCAAATCTTGTAGTTCATTCTTAAGATCATTTTATATGATAATAAATACATTGCTATTGAGCTATTGTGCCCCTCTGCTAGTACTATCCTAGACAAGTACTAATTGTTTCCAACAAGTGAAACCATAGACTTTATGTTTCTTTGAGTCTGGCTCACGTCACTTAGTATAATTTTTTTCCAAGTCATTCCATTTCCTCACGAATGGGGCTAAGTCATTCCTTATAATAGATGCATAGAATTCCATTGTATCTATGTACCACATTTTCTTGATCCATTCATCTACTGAGGGGCATCTGGGTTAGTTCCCTATTTTAGCAATGGTGAATTGTACTGGGAGAAACATAGTTGTGTGTATGATTCTAAATGAGACACATTGCCTGAGATACCAGAAAATTAGGCTTGTACTTTATATTCAGGAAATAAATTTATTTAATATCAATTAGTACTCATTAATTGTTATGTTCCAGTCTTTCACATATTACTTATTTTGTGACTGTTCAAACTATTTATTCGTAGAGAAATAAGTAATATTTAATACTAATGAATACATATCATGTTCTTTAGTTTTTCTTTCCTGTATGACTGCCAATAACTTTTTATGCATAGAAGTTTATCCTTATTCATTGCTACATTCTAAATGTGAGTCTAAAATTCTTACATTTGCTTCCCTGGTAGGACTGGGAGGTACGACATTTGGGAAGTGATTGAATCATAATGACTATGTTCTCATAAATAGATCAATAATCTTAAAAGTGACTCATGGGAGCTCATTAGCCCTTTCCATTCTGTAAAGGCACAGTGACATCTATGCACATGTATAGATGTAATTTTATGTACAGGATTTGTACCTATGTCTTGCACACAGGAACTGTAAGTAATAAATTTATGCTCTCAGTTTACCAGTCCAATGTACTTTGTTGTAGCATCTTGAATGGACTGAGATATTACTATATTATGATGTGCTGAAAGTGTCTATGTTCTTTCAAATTTTGGTTTGTCTGATGATATCAAGATTGTGACCCTTGATTATTATTATACTTTTTCTGCTTCACAACTCACCTCACATTTACAAGATCCAAATCAGTTTGTTTTAGGTGAGTCTCTGACACACAGTTTACCAATGAATATTAATCATGATCCAAATGTATATGCTATCATTCTAATCAGTGAGTTAGCTTCATTTATGCTTTCTAAATCAAGATGTATTGGCTTCATCTTAATTTTGTTCTAATATATGTATTTATGTATATAAGCCTTGAAATTATCTTGGTACATATTTACTTCTACTTTATTTTGCTTATCTTTTTTTTGCTATTGTTTGGGGCAATTTCTGAGAACACAGACATTCACAATTAAGGCCATTATATTATGATCCCATGCTGTCTCACCACTGAACAAAACAAGAAAGTTTACTATGGCTGAAAAGGGTGAGTACCAAACCTGTGTGCCAGCTTGAAATTAATTGTATGATCTGAGTGAAAAATCAAGAATTCTATGGACCCAGTGATTCTATTCTTGGGCATTTATCCAAAAGTTTGCAAGTCAAGATGTAATAAAGCATCTGCGCCCTCATGTTCATGCAGTACTATTCACAAGAGCCAAGTTGTAGAAATAGCCCAGATGCCGTACACTCAATGAATGAATTAAGAAAGTGTATTTATATACATTCGATGGAATTGTATTCATCCATCAGGTAGAATAATGTCATTTGCTGGAAATGGATGGACCTGGAAAAAATTCATATTGAGTGAAGTAAGCTAGACTCAGATAGTTAAAAAGCATGTTTTCTCTCTTATGGGGAAGTTAGAATTAAAGTATAAATATATATATATATATATGAAAATATGGACAGGGCCATATGCATACATGCATGATGAAATTGACTCAAGTATAGTACACTGAGTTATGGGATTCCATGGAATTTTAACAAAATGAATACTAGAAACTTGAAGCACTGTCTTTTTTTTTTCTTCAAATTTTTATTATCAAACTGATGTACAGAGAGGTTACAGTTTCATACGTTAGGCATTGGATACATTTCTTATACTGTTTTTTACCTTGTTCCTCATACCTCCCTCCTCCCTCCCTCTTACCCTTTCCCCCTCTGAGGTGTTCAGTTCACTTACACCAAACAGTTTTGCAAGTATTGAAGCACTGTCTTGATTGATGAGAATGGGGATTAATGGGAGGCAAGGATGAATGGAGAGAGGACTGGTAGGAAAATAAGTCACAACACTCTATACATATGTGAAAATAGAAAACAAACACTATAGGAGATGGATAGAAATGGGTAAATGGGAGAGGGATGAAAATGATGGAAAGGCTGACACACATATGATACACATAAATGTACATGTTGAATTACATAACTTTTTCAAGATAGTAATAAAAAGTAAGAAAAAAATAAAAAAATCACTCTCTGATTTACTATTCTCCACTAAGTATTACACACGTGTACCACACTTCTTTATTTGGTATTTTAGCTTGGAAGGGAAATTGTTAACACTGGTATTTTTATACTCACCATCACCATGTTTTGGCTGTATAAACTCAACTAGGAGTTTAAAGGAGACTCTGCCTGCTATCACTCATAAATAATAATATTCCAAAGATGCTGGCTGAGCTTTTGTGTCCAGCCACAGTTATTTATGACCACTATACTATCCCTGAAAGAGAAATGGCAGAATAAGACATCACTCAACTACCCAAGTGCTCATAATCCTTTTATGGATAGAACTTTAATGTTATATAAAAACAGATCTTATTAACTGAATAAGTTATGTTTTGTTGATAATAATTGTAATGGGCAAAGAAAACTCAAATGTGTTGCTTCAAGGAGAAAAGACATGGGAGCCCACACCAGAGAGGTAACAGAAATAACTAGAAATAACAAGCAAGCAAATGCTGTATAAAAGATAATATGTCCCAAACCCAAAGGAAAACAATATGATTAAATGGTAACTTAACAAATTACTGATAAATTAGAATTAGTTGTTTTGGATAAAGATGTGATTGCAAAAAGATTCTTCATAACATAGTTAAGAAGCTAATGGCTTTGGTGATTGGTGAAGTTTTTTTTTTTTTTTTAATTTCACCTACCCCTCCCAGCTTACCCCTTCCCTTACTTTTCTTAAGTTTTTAGAATATATATTGATTTATTTTTGTTTAACAAAGCAGTAATATATACAATGCATTTTGATCTGTCTCATGCCTTCAAGATTTTCACCCTCTTTATACCCACCCCTCCTTTATTTGTTTTAATTTTGTGGAATATACATTGTTTCCCTTTCCCCCATTCATTTTTCTAGCTCTCACCTCATACCCCTTCCCCTTCCTCTTGCAGTACCCATTTCCTGGTACTTATTTTATTGTGATTTGACTTAATCTTTCTAAAGAATTATACTATTTGAACTCTCCATGGAGTCTATTACACTTCAGTTAGTTCTTTTTTAACTGCTTACATAACACCCAGTGTATTTACATATAGATTTATAGGCACATTCTAACTACCACAAATGAGGAAAACCATGAAACTTTTGTTTCTCTGGGTCTGGCTCAGCCCTTGATGAACTGATGTATCCAGAAAATGTGGGATAAACACCCAATGGAATTCTACTCATCCACCAGAAAAAATACTATTGTATCATTCATAAGGAATTGGAAAGACTTGTGAAAAATAGATTAAAGTTTATTGATATGTATAATTTCTTACATAGCAAGCCTTTGAAAGCTGGGATGCATTTTATTATATACAGCTCATCTTACTTTTAACAAATCACACTTCAGTCTTAACACTATTGATAGGTAGTGCCTAGTTTCCTTATTGGGAAATGTACATAGAACACTAATAAGTTATTATAAGTCATTAAATAAGTTACTATGTAACTTGAGGTTTTTAAAAGACTGAAAGAAGCTGGACTTTAGTGGCTCACATCAATAATCCCAGCTACTCAAGAGGATGAAATCTGAGGGTTTGATTCGAAGGCAGGGTAGGCAGGAAAGTTCATGAGACTCTCATCTCCAATTAACCACCCAAATGCAGGAAGTGGATGGGTGGTAGAGCACTAGCCTTGAGAGAAAAATGCTCATGGACAGAGTTCAGTCTTTGTGTTCAAGCCTCAGGACCAGCACAAAACATAAACCAAACCAAACAAAACAAAAAGATAGAAAGAAACATGTTTTGTTTATTTTTAAAAATCCCGAATGATTTTTACAATGAAGGAATCCAGTACTGTTCGTATCATTTTAGGAAGTTAGAAGGTAATGAACTGAACTTTATAAAGGTCATGCTGGAAAACATGAAGGCTAACCAAATAATGAGGTTCCTGTGATTTTGGGGAAAAATGTAGGTGCTTTTGCTTTACTTAGAATTAAAATAAGCAAGATCTTTAAATAGCAACTGCAAAAACTTATTAGGAATAGAATGTTCTGGTAACAAGCTTAGACCTAGTAAATGGAAGACTATAAAAACACAAGGCTTTCAATTTTCATGACATATATTTAAAGGCATAGTATGAAAGGATATTTTCTTTTTAATTACTTCTGGAGTTTGAGATTAATCTCAGAATTCCAGGAAACCTCTGAATTATAAAGTGTGAAAATTAATGCATGCTAATTACAAAGGTCTGTTCATGTATTACTGGAAAAAATGAGGGAAATGAATATTACCAAATGAAGAAAATAATTTAAATCCTAGCCTATTTTCATGACTTTTTGGTTGTTCAAGGCTGCGTCAGTTCAAGCAATAGTATGAACAAATTATGTCAGTGACTCCATTCCAGCAATCAACTAATATAACACATTTCAGGTGTTTTCTGGAAAATCCCTCAGCAGAGAATCTTAAACATGGTTTTAAAATGAGAACCATCATTTTGGAGACTCAAAAATTTAAAAAAAAGATTTTAAGGGTTTTTACTACTAGGCTTTCTTTACCTTATTATTACAGTTACTTACCATCATTTGAAGGGCATGCTTCTAAAAAGTTTTTGAGCTGCTTACTACAAACTTCAGATGCAGCTCTTGTCCTTTCTTTTCAATTATAAAATTTCTTTAAGTTATTTTAACTGAATCTTTCATTTGAAAGTTCCCCTAGTCCACGATTTAACACTTTTGGTACAAGATTTTACTTTTACTTTACATTCAAGATTTGCAAAGCATTACACTGGAGGCTGTTTTCACACATGGTATTTAGATTCTGTTATGGGCAAAGCACAATAGCTTACATTATTTCTCTGCTAAGCAACAAAAAAACTAAAAGGAATATTATCTTCATATCGTTGATTAAAATCCAACATTATAACCACTACTATTTACATTTAATGAAATGTAATTTTCTTCTGTTAAGTGCAAGGTACTTGATAAAAGTCATTTGTAACCTGCCACCATTATTCAAATAAGATCATGCTGGGAAGAAAATATAAAACCACCCACTGGCTTTGGTAGTGAAGACCTTCTGACTTTTTGTATGTCTGTGTTATGAAAATAAAAATGCCAAATATTCATTTGTCTCTTCCTGGTAATTTCAGGTGCAGGTTGTGCAAAAAAAAAAAAAAGAGAAGAATAAAGACGCATTCTTTTCTGCAGCTTTAAGAAAAGAAGAAACTAAGGAGAAGAAAATCTTCAGATATTCTGGTCCAAAACCAAATGAAGAAAAGCAAGCAAAAGAATAACAAGTCCATTGAGCAGACCTATATACTCTGCTTTTTCTTTAATTTTGGATGAGCTATTTTTATATAAAATCTTGTTGCCAACGGCCCCCTCAACGAATGGGCTAGAGACCTAAAAAGAGACTTCTCTGAAGAGGAAATGAGAATGGCCAAGGGACACATGAAAGAAGTACTCTACATCACTGGCCATAAAAGAAATGCCAATCAAAATAACATTGAGATTTCACCTCACCCCAGTAAGAATGTCCATTACCAGGAAAACTAGCAATAATAAATGCTGGAGGGGATGTGGCCAAAAGGGAACCCTACTACATTGTTGGTGGGAATGTAAACTTGTTCAACCACTCTGGAAAGTGGTATGGAGATTCCTCAGAAGGTTAAACATAGAGCTCCCCTATGACCCAGCAGCCTCATTTTTGGGCATCTACCCAAAAGGTTACAAGCAAGACCACAGTAATGCCACCAGCACAGCTATGTTCATTGCAGTGCAATTAGTCAATGCTAAAATATGGAACCAACTCAGATGCTCCTCAGTAGATGAGTAATTATTCCCTCATAGGGAATAATTAGTACATGTTTAGGCAAGTCATAGCAGAAGATCACAATAGCCCATTAGCTATGCCCTTATGAACACATAAGATGATGCTAAGTGAAATGAACTCCATGTTATGGAAACAAGTGTTTTTCTTTTTTTAAGTTTTTATTATCAAACTGAATTACAGAGAGGTTACAGTTTCATACATTAGGCATTGGATACATTTCTTGTACTGTTTGTTACCTCGTCCCACATTTCCCCTCCCCCTCCCCCTTTTTCTTCCCCCTCCCTCTCCCCCCGCAATGAATTGTTCAGTTCATTTACACCAAACAGTTTTGCAAGTATTGCTTATGTAGTTGTTTGACTTTTTTTTACCCTGTGTCTCTCTACTTTGGTATTCGCTTTCAATTTCCTAGTTCTAATATACCAGTATACACGGTTTCCAATATACTCAGATAAGATACAGAGATAGTGTAGGTACAACCACAGGAAGGTGATACAAGAAGATCATCAATAATAGAAGCTACAGTTACACATAGCACGTTGAAAGTAGTTACTGCAGTGATATAACAATCGTGAAAACAAGTGTTATATCATTGTTATAATTATTTTCAACATCCCATGTGAAACTGTAGCTTTTTTTTTGTTTCCCTTGTATTCCCTTCCTGTGGTTATACCCACGCTATCACTGTATCTCATCCGCGTACCCTAGATACTGTATATACTGCTATTAGAACTAGGGGAGGAAAAGGGAATATCAAAATCTAGAGACAAAGGATAAAAAGACAAATGACTACAAAAGCAATACATACAAAACCATTTGGTGTAAACCAACTGTACAACTCATGGGGGCAAGATGGAAAGAGGGAGGGGCAGGGGGGATGAAGGAAGAGTTAACAAATTGAACAAGAAATGTACTCACAGCCTTACATATGAAACTTTATTCCCTCTGTACTTCATTTTGACAATAAAGTAAAAAAATGGTGGGAAAAAGCTTGTGGCATTGATTGAGAGCTTTATTAAATAGAGGTTCTAAATTCACTTAAAAATCCTTGGGCTTTTTTCCAACAAAATTAATCCTCACTGAACACCTCAAATCCAGAGACCCAATGGATAACTTTTAATCTACTTCTTGCAGAATAAGGAAAGTTGCTAATTTCCATCCTTACAAAATCAGATTTTCCTTGAAACTCAGCTATCACAATCAAAGTTCCATTTTAGGGTCTTGTTTCTTCAATGCAGCTTCTGAAATTCTTTTCAATCTTGGATTTTGCTTGGTTGAAGTAATCAGAAATTCATCTCAAATTAGGAAATAAATGATTTTATTCATTTATATAGGAGGAGAAAACAGTGGAATAGAAGCACAGAATAACAACTGAAAAATAAATGCCTCTTATTCCTTTATCTTCTCCTCTCCCTTGATTTCACAATGTTTGCATGTATGTATGTATGTATGCACATCCACTACTTGTTTCTGTTGTTCTCATTCTCTTCTTTATCAAAGTGAATCTTTCCATATGTTACTAAGTAAGGATACTGATGACAACACAATTGTAAACTACCCCAATAAGAGGAAAGTAATGATTTCTTAAATCCTTCTATCATGAGCAAGTTACTCATGGAATAGTATTTAATATAATCCTAGAATAAAAAAAGCATTAAGACTGAGAATGAGCTATAAAATCATAGTCAGTTTCAGTGATAATACTAATACCAGGAAAATTTTGACATATATTTATGAAATCATATATTTTTTTCAATCGTTCACTAAGAAGAATCATCTTTTGTTTGTTTGGGTTTTTTTTGTTGTTGTTGTTGTTGCCAGTCCTGGGGCATGGACTCAGGGCCTGACCACTGTCCCTGGCTTCTTTTTGCTCAAGGCTAGCACTCTGCCACTTGAGCCACAGTGCCACATCTGGCTTTTTCTATATATGTGGTGCTGAGGAATCAAACCCAGGGCTTCATGTATATGAGGCGATCACTTTACCACTAGGCCATATTCCCAGCCATATATTTATTTATTTATATTTATTTACCCACAGGCCTGAAAGCTTATTTTGGTGACCTGTGAAATATTTCTAATAGCATAGAAAAAAAAACCTACTATTACTGAATGGATAGTGTGTGTATGTGTGTGTGTGTGTGTGTGTGTTTGTGTGTGTGTGTGTGTGTGTGTGTACACCCAAAAATAAAAATGTAGTAAACTTTCAGGAAAGGAAAGGCTGTATATTTTCTTTCATATTAATGTATCTTTCATTTTCAATGCAACAAAATTACATACAAAATGTAATACTTGTGATATTGTAAACAAAGTAAAACACATATTTATCATGATGAAAGAGAACATATCTTTTAATTACCTTAAGAGTGATAATACATGAAAAAATACTATAAAATATAAGGTTCTCTTTATAAGAAATCATCATTAGCACTTTTAATGCTTTTTTTTTTTTTTTCTCAAATTTTTATTGTCAAACTGATGTACAGAGAGGTTACAGTATCATACGTTGGGCATTGGATACATTTCTTGTACTGTTTGTTACCTTGCCCCTCATGCCCCCCTCCCTCCCCCCTTTCCCTCCCCCCCCCAGTGTTCAGTTCACTTACACCAGACAGTTTTGCAAGTATTGCTTTTGTCGTTATTTCTCTTTTTTTACCCTGTGTCTCTCAAATTTGGTATTCCCTTTCAATTTCCTACTTCCGTGTATGTGTAGTTTCTATTATTGATGATGCTCTTGTATCACCCTTCCTATGGTTGTACCTACACTATCTCTGTAATCTTATCTGAGTATATTGGAATCTTTTAATGCTTTGATTAGTACAAACAAAGCATTCTTTATGGTAGTGTAGGATTGGGTGTTAATACAGTGGGGAAACACTGTGACTTCAATTAAAGAAATGTTTGATTGATTATAACAATAAATCCCCTAATGACATTTAAGCCTAAATGGTCTTGATATGGTGGTAATCTTTTAAGATTATTAAAAATTGGAGAATTCCTATTCTCTAAATTCATAGCCATTATAACTATAGTGAAATCCATGACCCATGTTTTGTGCTGATGCTGCTGTAAACGAACCTATCATGTTCACATCAAATATGTATAGTATACAACACAGTATATCACACTTGATAAAGACAATAACTACTCTGTTACTGGCTTATGTATGTACCATACAATACTATATTTTTCACATGGTTTCAGAATGTATAGTTTTTCTACTTTTTATTAAGAGGGGTATAGTTAGGGCAGTGGCATATGCCTGCTGTCTCAGTGTTTTGGGAGGCAGAGGCAGGAAGATAGCTGTAGCCAAACAGATGAAGACCAGTGTCGATAACTTAGTGAAATCTGTTCACCAAAACAAACCACAGCACTTATTATAACAAATATGTTCCATTAACTATGACCTGCAACCACTCAAGAGTGTGTAAATGTGTTCATTGATGTTAATACAAGGAAGAAACACACTAATAATGCATTTTTGAGAACATGTCTTCATTGAAAATACATGGCTACTTTTCAGGAAAACAATGCTTTCTAACAAAAGAAATATATTGGGGAGGATGTAACAAGTTGGATAACAAATGTACTAACTGCCTTACATATGAAACTGTAACCCCTCTGTACTTCACTTTGACAATAAAAGAAAAGAAAAAAGAACATAATATATAAATAAAACTCAGAATTAAATGATGTTCACTACTTCAGCTAGGCACTCGTTAGTAACAAGACTTATTGTTCATATTGACACTGTATAACTTTCATATGATTTCCTACAACTTTAAACTTATCTGTGTTCTTTCTAAAGACACAAAACCATAGCCCATGAAATAAACATCAGAACATTTAGAATTAAGGAACATTCCACAAAATACTTGACAGCAGTCATCAATTTCACCCAGAACAAAGAACTCCAAAAAAAATTTCACAACTAAGAAGAGCCTAAGAACACATAATAGCAATAGTGTATTATAACCGGAGTGATTACTGGAACATCAGAATGACACTGGAAAAAAACTATGGAAATCTAAAGAAAATATGGACATTAGTATGTTAATACTAATATACTAGTATAAGATATTAATAATTTAATGTAAGATGTTGGTAATGGGAAATACTGGCTGTGGCATATAGTGAAACTCAGTGCAATATCCTGGAGATGTTTCTGTAAATCTCAAGCTACTATAAAGAAAAGGTGTATATTAAAATTTAAAAAGTATTAATATGCAATCTAGTAGCAGGAGTTTCATTTATATTACTACAAAAACAATTTGGTTGGTTTTGATATTGGTCAATGAAGAATTTATTAGTGGCTTCCTGCCTTCCAATTCAATAGTTGCTGAATAATTCATTTGGAAGTTTCAAGAGATTTTAATCACACCTAATAATTCAAGGTAACCCCAGTTAATACAGGTAATCAAACTTGACTTCAGGAAGCAACTCCATGTATGCACTGGATTTGTTTTCCTTCTCCCATACTCAAAAATTAGATTTAATTTCATCTGAGTAACTCCATATTAAGACACATCAAAATCGAGCAGAACATTTTGACCTGATTCTGTCATCCCAGACTCCACTGCATCTGAGCTCCTGAGTTCCAGAGAGGAAAGCATACAGTTCCCAGGCAGCTCCAATATTCTATTAATCTCTTCCCAGCTCTATAAAAGCACTACTTCTATTTTATGATGCACTTTAGGCCTTCTCTCCTCCACAGGTCCAATCTTCAGTATTAACCAGGCAAGAAACTGCTTACTGATGTGATTCTAGATGATTTCTTGCCAGTAATAGAAAACCTAAATATTTATATAGTTTATATTTGATGGTCATTGCTAGGATTGGGGAAATTAACCACAAAGCATGCTGAATCCAAAGCTATCTTATTTAAATCAGGAATTTAAAACCATGTTCTGAGACACTGCATTTGGATCTTAAAATAGAAGACATCCATTTACTTCCTGCATTAATTTGCAGAAAGTCAAATATTTTCACAAGAGTTCCTGCAAACTTCTTGGAAGCCTTTTGCTCTGAGAAATATTTTTGCTCAGTGATAAATCTCATGATTCTCCCAGAAAATATATTTTTGTTTTATCTTTTTATTCACTATAACAAGAATATATAAGGCAGGTTCTCCTCCACTGACATTTCTGGTTGGATATATATGTTGTGGTGTAGGGCTTCCTAGTTTGTTGAAAAATATTTAAGAGCATTTTTTATCTCTATCAGTAGATGCCAGAAGCACCACTACCCCAGTGTGTCCACCAAAGTATGCCAATACATGTTACCACAAAACTCCCGGAGGAGAAAATAATCCTACTGAGAAACACTGACATAGTGGAATTGTAAGAATCCAGTTTTATGGAAACTGCTGAAATACCTTGATTTGACATTTACATTTCAATTGTCAACATGCAGGAAAGGTCACTAAACCATTTTCTCTGTTTGGCGAATATTCTCTGTATCTTCAGGGGTCATGAAAATTGCAAGGTTGCCAGTCACTTTTGTTGACTCAAAGGCAGCAAATGACTTAGAAGGATTCTTGTGAGCTCTGTTCTGGTTCTTGCTTTGCACTCCCACAAAACATATCCTTAAAGACACACTTAGTATTAGAAGTTACATAGATTAGACTTTAGTCTTCTCTTTGGACAATAACATCAGTCCCTTCTATTTCCACTTCCTCTGATCTCTAGTATATGTTATTAGTAATTCAGAGTAGCTCTTGGCAACACATATTCTGTAGAAACATAGCTGTGTCCATAATCTCACATATGTTCTTTTACTTCTTTCCTAGTCTATCAGTGGATGTCTGTATTGTGACTGATAATATACCCTGGAAGAAAGCCTACAACACTTACTATCTTTCCCATAATAGAAGCAAGTTGACAGCTCCTGTTTTAAAACATGGTACCTGCAAATTATTTAAACTTCGACTTAAACTCTCATATACATAGCATCAGATTAGCCATTGCAGCAGCTGCCACATTTGTAATCATAGCTGATTCTTTAAAATTCATGCCAGAGGCAGGATTAATTTAGACACAATCTTTATCCTCAAGAGAATAAGCAGCTTGCCACTTCACATCTAAAAATGATTTTTTCCACCTCTGCTTATGCTATCTTACCATAAACTCAGCAACTGTAACATTGGTTAGCAATGTTGTACTATTTCCTTCCTTGGGCTCTTAGGATCATTGTTACCATTTTGAGGGATACAGGACAGAGAAGCTATGTAGAGCCAATTTATTGTTGCTAGACATACTTACTTGCCCTTAGGAAGGATTAGGATATAAAGAGAAGCAGGTGGTTTCTGTGTAGTCAAGAGTAGCTTTAAATGTTATTTGATCTCCAGTTAGTGGTCATTTTTGCATATTTACGCATTGATTTGTTTCTGTTATTTAAAAAGGAAAGATGAGTTTGCAAAAGTGTTTTGTAGCAAGTTTATAAAAAGGAATACTGTTTCTTTTCGGGGCTGGGGATATGGCCTAGTGGCAAGAGTGCCTGCCTCATATACATGAGGCCCTGGGTTCGATTCCCCATCACCACATACACAGAAAATGGCCAGAAGTGGCGCTGTGGCTCAAGTGGCAGAGTGCTAGCCTTGAGCAAAAAGAAGCCAGGGACAGTGCTCAGGCCCTGAGTCCAAGCCCTAGGACTGGCAAAAAAAAAAAAAAAAAAAAAAAGGAATACTGTTTCTTTTCTGTAACCATCGTTGTGTTGGGACTGTTTTCTTATTTTGTGTTTGAAAAACAAAGTAAGTATATGATACCTGATTGTTTGTAGTCATGTGATTTCTTTTTTTTTTTTTTTTTTTTTTGGCTAGTCCTGGGCTTTGGACTCAGGGCCTGAGCACTGTCCCTGGCTTCTTCCCGCTCAAGGCTAGCACTCTGCCACTTGAGCCACAGCGCCGCTTCTGGCCGTTTTCTGTATATGTGGTGGTGGGGAATCGAACCTAGGGCCTCGTGTATCCGAGGCAGGCACTCTTGCCACTAGGCTATATCCCCAGCCCTAGTCATGTGATTTCTGATAGAATATACTAAAAAAGGAAGATGCGGATATAATATAAAGCACACCTCACTGCACAGATTGTACTACCAACTGTTTTGAGTATATGAGAAATCATTAATGTGATGACATGGTTAAAAATTGTAATCTTCATTTGTGTTCTTTTACAGAAATGACTACATTGAAAATACTGCAACTAGACACAGTTTTAAAGGCATCTTTGCATGTGGTGTTTATTTCCTCTGTCATTTCTATTTTGTCCAGTGAACAATTAAACTGCTGAGAATATATTCCAGTGGCAGGGCTTAGGTTTTAAGTACATGGTAGAACCATGGGCTTTATCCGCTATTCGTGACTGACTACTGTGTCCCTAAGGGAAATAAAGGAAGCCACAGTAAGCAAGACCATCAGCAGCAAAGAACTCAGGGCCTGTACAGTGTGTGTCCTACTTTCTCAGACAAGTTTCCATACACAGAACATATTTTTGCTAAATATATACTTAAATCTGCTTTGCATTTCCTTAGAGTAGGATTAAATTTGTATGAAATACAGAAACTTTCATGATTAATCAAAAATCTTCAAGTACAATCAACATCTTAATAGACTGTAAGTTTGAATGGAAAGAAAATTGCCTTTTGGGGTACCAATGTAAACAGGCTACTTGCAAATATGAGATCTAAATGGCACTACAGATATGTCCAGAAAATGGTTTAGAGAACAAAGGAGCTTGATGGAGGAACTGAGGAAATTCAAAAGACGATGGAGAAATTTTGAATGAGCAGATCTAAATCTTGGAAAGACTGTCTTGGAATGACATTGAATGTGAAGTATACTTAGGTGAAGAAAATTCAAACCTGGAACAGCTCAGCTCATTTATAACCCTAGCGACAACCATCAACAGATTTCCATTTCCTGTTGCCTGAAGGTCCAGCTCCTGGACTACATTTAATTCAAAGTGTGCTACCTAGTTATCTAATTGACACTTTTTTCCTTAGTCTATGATCATCTCTGAGTGTTAATTCACACTGATATTGTTCTCTTCTGGAATGTTTTCAGTTCTGTCCTTTATACTGTGAGGTCATTCCCAAATTCCTAATAATTTATGGAATCTTTCCAATTAAATTCAGCCCTCAAATCTTTCTTAGCCTTCCTCAATATTTTAAGAACTACATAATTATTACCTTTAGACATCTGTTTATTTGCTTTGATGAACTATGTGATCATTTCTATGTCTCTTCATGATATTCTCCCAGTAGGAAAAAGAGCCACTATTTCCAATGGAGAACACTGTGTCATTTTTGTGTGTGACTGCTATTGCACACATTAACAACATATGTATAAATTTTTATTTCATGGAATTTTTAGACACTTCCTGGAAAGGTAAATTTCACAGTCACAGTTTCTAGTCTTCTTAGAATATAAAATTGTAGATGACACTACTCTTTTCTGTAGATGTTGCAATAGGTTGAATGATTGATTCCAAAAAGATTATTTCCTGATAGAACTTCAAGACATAAACTTACTTGGAATAAAAATCTTTGTAAATATAATAAAGGAATATCAGAAGATCCTAAAAGGAGTTTCCTCTAGAGTTTTCAGATTAAAGTATAGGTCTGCTGACATCTTGACTCTGGAGACAGCCTTCCAGAACATGAGGAAATAAATCTCTGTACATTCAAGTGAACAAGCTTGTAGTAGTTTGTTATGTTGACCTCAGAAAGAATTACAGGTTCCTATTCTCAAGCGGATGAGGCATTCATGTATTTAAAAAAAACAACACGAGGCATAAAATTCCATTGTGTATATGTACCACATTTTCCTGATCCATTCGTCTACTGAGGGGCATATGGGTTGGTTCCAGATTCTAGCTATGACAAATTGTGCTGCGATGAACATTGTTGTGCTGGTGTTGTGCTGGTGGGGCTTTAGTGTGTTCTTGTTTGTGGTCTTTTGGATAGATACCCAAAAGTGGGCCATAGGAGAGTTCTATGTTTAGCCTTCTGAGGAATCTCCATACTGCTTGCCAGAGTGGCTGAACCAGTTTACATTCCCACCAACAATGAAGTAGGGTTCCCTTTTGGCCACATTTCCTCCAACAGTTGTTATTGTTAGTTTTCTTGATATGGGACATTCTTACTGGGGTGAGATGGAATCTCAATGTTGTTTTGATTTGCATTTCTTTTATGGCCAGTGATGTAGAGCACTTTTTCATATGCCTCTCATCCATTCTTATTTCCTCATCAGATTTGTAAGGAAATGGGAGGACTTGGAAAAAGTTATACTAAGTGAAGTGAGCCAGACCCAAAGAAACATGGACTATTTGGTCTCCCTTATAGGGAATAATTAGCACAGGTTTAGGCAAGTCACAGCAGAGGATCACAGGAGCCCAATAGCTATGCCCTTATGATCACATAAGATAATGCTAAGTGAAATGAACTCCATATTATGGAAATGATTGTAATATCACAGTTGTAGCTACTTTCAACGTGCCATATGTAACTGTAGCCTCTATTATTGATGATATTCCTGTATCACCTTCCTGTGCTTGTACCTACACTATCTTTGTATCTTATCTGAGTATATTGGAAACCGGGTATACTGGTATTAGAACTAGGAAATTGGAAGGGAATACCAAAATCGAGAGACACAGGATAAAAGAAGACAAACAACTACAAAAGCAATACTTACAAACTGTTTGGTGAAAATGAACTGAACAACTGAACAACTCATGGGGGGGAAGGGGGAAGGGAAAGAGGAAAGGGGGAGGGGGAAATGAGGGATGAGGTAACAAACAGTACAAGTAATGTATCCAATGCCTAGTGTATGAAACTGTAACCTCTCTGTAATTCAGTTTGATAATATAAATATATATTAAAAAAACATGAATTGTTAAAGATTCTGTATTTTACTCTTCCCAGAGCATTCTAACAAAAATATCACATGTACATATGAAACTATAACCTCTCAATACTTCACTTTGACAATAAAGAAGAAAAAATATCACATGTGGGATGGCTTACAAACAATACAAATTGACTTCTTAAGAGTTCTGGAAGTTGTAGCAGATTTGTTTATTCATGAGGATTTAAATCTTGATTCATAGATGGCTGTAAACTGCTGGTCTTCACATAGGAAAAGGAGGGAATATTCTCTGATGAGTATGATTTGCAGTCACCACTGGCCTGCTCCTATGACTTCACCATCATTAAAGACCCCATTTCTTGATGCTGTCACCTTGCGGTTGAGATTTTAATACATAACGTCTTAATACATAAAGTCTGGGAACACATAAATAGTGAGAATATAGCAAACTATATTGAAGAAGTTAAAGATATTGAACAGAAGTATGTTATAAAATATCCTATCATATACTATAACTAAATAAAAATAAAATTTATTTGAAGATACATTCCATAATTTGCCATTATCCCAGCCTCTGTTCAGCTTATAACATAAAATCCAAGTTGTCTTTATTCAGAGATGCCATTTTCATTAGATGTTATACTAGGTTGAATTGCTGCCTCTAAAAGAATGTTTGTGTGAAACTTCAGGATGCAATAATGTTGGAATAATTGAGCATAATAAAAAAAAAGTGTTTCATGACTGAATGCAATGGCTATTCTTGGTGGCCAAATGGGCTGGATTGAGAGACTACTATAAAACTGATAAAGTGTATTTCTGGATATGTAAGTGTTTCCAGAAAAGACTTGTATGTGGTTTAGGGAAGTGAGTCAGGAAGATGTAACTTCAGTGGTAGTAGCACTTTATAATAGGCTATAGCATGGGTGGAACAAAAAGCAGTAGGAGGGGATGGTGTAAGGTCCTTCCCCCCGGAGGGCTCCACGCAGATGCCACTCACTTGGTTAACTGGGTGGAGACTTAACCGGGTGGGGGTCATCTGCATGGAGCCCTTGGGGGGAAGGGCCTCACAATGATCATTCATGGTCCACTCTTGAGTGACACTTTTTTTTTTTTTTTTTGCTATAGCCATTGTCCATAGAGTTCAGAACTCTATAGAGTTCATCAACTTTTGAACATGGACTTGAACCAGTGACTCTGTAAGGGGACAAACCATTTTCAGCTTTTTATTCTGAAATTTCTAGCTTAGTTTGAGCAGCTACTTGTTTTCCTCACTCGCTAGTGTGCCAACAGCTATTGGGGGATGAATCAGCTTCTGATGATATAAATAAATTTCCCCTGTCTTCTCTGTGTGTATTCTATTCGTTTTATTTTAATGAGGAAATGTAACATATACAGTATCAAGACCTATATAAACCATAATGAAATACCTTAAAGCAGTACCACAAGTGTGTTCACAAGTGTGTTTTCCAGAGATGGCAGTGGCAGTGGCAATAAAAGGAAGGGTAGAAGGAGAAGAAAAACTTGGAAGATGACAAAGAGAGAGTAGAAATGTTTACATACATGTTTAGACAAAAGGGACGGAACTTTGTCTTCAGCCCTTACCAAGTAGAACAATGGACAAAGTTCATTTAACTTCTGATTTTGTTGGTTGCACAACAGCCAATTCAACACTAAGAGAAGAGATACAGTTCAGATAATTTTTTTGAATCTAGAGCAGGAAGAATGAATCTCAACAGATCATGAATATCCTTGCAAGAGAGATTGGAATTTGGGAAATCTGAGAAGGGTGAAAGTGGTGAATTCACAGTTCCAAAGAGGAAGAGAAAGAGCTATGCTCTATGAGATTTAGATAAACACTAAGATAACATTTTGTTTGGTTATCTAAATAAAAAATTAAACACAATGTAGAGAAACAGGAAATATTTGAAAAATAACAAAATGGAACACCAGTTAAAGAAAATAGAATGTGTTCAGCACTGGTGGCTCATGCCTGTAATGCTACCTACTCAGAAGGGTAAGATCTGAGGATAGTAGCTTGAAGCCAGCCTGTGCAGAAAAGTCCCAGTGAGATTCTTATCTCCAATAAACTACTCAAAAAAGCCAGAAGTGGCGCTGTGGCTCAAGGAGTAGACTACTAGTCTGGAGCACAAAGAAGCTCAATGACAGTGCTCAGGCCTGAATTCAAGCCCCACAACCAGAAAAATAAGAAATAGGAACAGCATGCCCAACTATTACTGTGTTAATTAAAATTAGGAATTTTGATTTTAAAATGTTTCCACAATGTCATTCACCACAACAGAAAAATAAAATGCCCTTCATTCAATACAACATCTCTTTCATAAGTGTAAAAATAAAAATGCTCATTGAACTCTGAAAGAAGACTTTTTTTGTTTTTTGCCAGTCCTTGGCTTGGACTCAGGACCTGAGCACTGTCCCTGGCATCTTTTTGCTCAAGACTAGCACTCTGCCACTTGAGCCACAGCACCACTTCTGGCCATTTTCTATATATGTGGTGCTGGGGAATCGAACCCAGGGTTTCATGTATATGAGGCAAGAACTCTTGCCACTAGGCCAAATTCCCAGCCCAAAAGAAGTCTTTTAATACATGTACATTACAAATGATATTCAAAATAAAAACTCTTATGACTATAATTCAGACATGAAGGCAAATCCAGATACTGCACAAAAGAAGCATCCAAATGGCTTCATACACATGAAAAGATGCCTTCATCACCATAAAAAATTCATATTGTGATCATAGTAATTTCCATGTACAACCATTCAAATCGCCACAATTACACTGACACTGTCAAGCACTTGGGAGATGTGGAGCAATAGAAATGTCATAAAAGGTTGTGAATTTTTTGAAGTGTGAAACAGTGCCATCACATTGAAAGTTTCTTGTAAACTAAAAATGTTTTATTATTGCCATTCACAGAAATGAAATATATCCCCTCCATAAGACTGGTACTTGAATATTCTTTTTCCCCTAAACATCCAAATTTCTATCTATATTAGCCTGAATAGAGAAATTTTGATAGAGTCATATAATGAAGCTTTACATATTGTGATTGTTTTTACTCACTAAAAAAGAAAGAACTGAAATTGTTCCCTATCAGTAATTTCTTTCTGACAAATAATATAGTTGATTATCGAGACACCAGTCTATGAGTATGGTACGAAAGATGGCAGCATCTTGCTAGCAGATGTTCTACTATTTGGGTTTTGACCAAATAAATTGCTATCTCAAATTGACTCATATGTGAACAAACTGGTAGTTTGCCACATACCTCGTTCCTGAGGCCATTCATACGATGACAAGAAGAGACCAACTGCTTTCAACAGGCACCCAATTTAAGGCCAAAGACCCTTCCCATGTTTACCTTCCAATGAGTCCTAGATTCTCACTTGCAGACTTGTGAGTAGTCCTGGGCCAGAGAAGTTACACAGTTGTGATCAGATTTCTGTGCCACAGAAACCATAAGATTATATTTGCTGTTTTAAGACACTAGGTTGCTGGTAATCTGTTAGGAAATCGTCATAGATAATGAATAGTGCTGCTACCACTGAAGGCACATCTTCTCAACTCACTTCCCTAAGCCACATACAAGTATTTTCTGGATACACTTCAGGAACAATCTAACGGCATGTACTGTGTGTTAGTTTGGGGTTGAGAATCACCATAAACATAACAGCTTCAAGTAATGCTCATTTACCAAATCATAGATTTGATTGTGACAAAACTGAGTTCTCTACTCAGTTCTTACTAAGCTCAACTAACTTTCCAGAGATGCAATTTCTTCTGAAGATGAGGGATCTTCTTCTACTATAGAGTTTTTCTTTTAAAGGCCAACAACAGAATTTTTCCAGTGCTTCAAATGGCTCTAAGTTTTATTAAAAGGTTATTGGCTTAGGTATAGCTTACCTAGGGAAATCTCCCTAACTTAAACATAGTAGAAACTTTCATTTTTACCTGATGACTCTCCTTGTTCCTTATATAGATTAATGTTTGATAGAACAATAGAACATACATCTAATGAAATAAAAGAATCTTAAAGGGTATCTTAGATTTCTGCCTACTCTTATCAACTATATGAATAAATGGCACTTGCTATGTAATGAGTGAAGATAAGCTATTTGATCCTATTTATATGGATATCTAAGAAAGAGAAGTAAGGTTCATTGGCAAGAAAGGGCAAATCAATAGTTGTTTGGACACAGGGGTTGGTTGTTGTCTGGGAAGAGGCACATGGTAAAAGAATTACTAGAGACCAACGGGACTTCTGGGAAGACAGCTGAGGAGCAGCAGAGCCCTAGCTAAGCTTCCTCTGACATCCAAGTTTTACCACTCCAGAGAAATTCTTACTTCTAGAAAGACAGCCCAAGTAAGTTATAACAGTACAGGGATTCTGGCCAGAAAGGAAAAATCATCTTTGCTGGCCTGAAAACAGATTTGAGCCCCAGGCAGACTCCTGCCGCCACACCAGTGCCAGCACTGGCACAGTCCTGACACTCCGCACACCTAAAGCACACAACAGCAACCAGGAAGAAATCCTACAGATGGCGGCAGACAGACACAGATCGGAGGCTGAGCATGGACTGGCCAAAATCACAGAGAAAGCGTGCTTGTAGATTGGCATTCCCAATCCAAATGGGCAGAAGAAGCACAAAAAGATGGCAAACAATGGAGTCTCATCTCCCACTCAAAACAAGCAGGAAGCAGAGCAGTCAATCAAAGACCTAGAAGAGAACCCTCAAAATGCTCTAGAAAGTCTACCGATAAAAATGTTAAATGAAAAGTTTGAATCTCTTCAGTCAACTATTCTAGAGCATGAGGAGGCAAACCAAAAATTAATAGAGAATTTCATGGCCTCCACAAATAGAAAGATAAATGAACTTCAAGAATCCAATGAATAGATAGCTACCCAGCTAAAAGATTTGAGAGACAGCACTCAGAACCAAATTAATAAAATAAAGTCCATGCAGGACCTCAGAGAAAATTATAGCAAAGACATGGAAATCATCAGGACAGACTAGTTAGAAGGAAAAGAGATTTGACATCAAGTAGCTAGCCTACAGTCAAGACTAGATAAAGAGGAGGATCAAATCTCAGGAACTGAAGATTCCCAAGAATCTATGGAGAAAAATAAAAATAATACAAAATCAATCCAACTGGCAAAACAGATCATTCCAGGAGCTCCAAAATACAATCAGGAAGCTCAATTTAATGCTAATAGGTATTGAGGAAAACTGAGAGAAAGAAGTCATTGGAATAGGCAACCTATTTAACAGAATATTAGCTGAGAACTTCCCAAATATCCAGAAGGATAGGCTTATCCAGATACAAGAAGCATTCAGAACCCCAAACTGACCAGTCCAGAATAGGACATTCCACCAACATTGTGATCAAAACAGGATCAATACAGTCCAAGGAAAGAATCCTTAAAGTTTTCAGGGAGAAGAAAATAATCACATATAAAGGAAAACCAATCAGAATTACCCCAGACTTCTCAGCAGAGACCATGAAAGCAAGGAGAGCCTGGAATGAGGTATTCCAAACCTTAAATGAAAATAACTATCAACCAAGAATACTGTACCCAGCTAAACTCTCATTCATACCTGAAGGTCAAAAAGTCTTCCACAGTAAGGAAAAACTGAAACAATATATCTCCACCAAACCAGCTTTACAGAAAATCCTCAAAGATGTACTACACAAGGGAATAATCAAGATCACAATACAGACAGAGAAATGAACCCTAAATAGAAAACCAGAATATTAGATCACGAATTGGGAAGATATAGCTCTTAACAAGATAGCTATGATGAAAGGAACAAACGATCATATCTCAATCCTAACATGAATATTAATGGACTTAATTCACTAATCAGATGACATAGGCTCATAAATTGGATCAAAAATCAAAATCCATCTTTCTACTGCCTCCAAGAGACACATCTATCCAGCAAAAGCAAACATCTTCTAAAAGTGAAAGGCTGGAATAAAATCTACCAAGCGAATGGCCCCCATAAGCAGGCTGGAGTTGCAATCCTTGTATCAGAAAAAATTGACTTCAAATTAAAAAAGGTAAGAAGAGACAAAGAAGGTTACTACATACTAATAAAGGGATCTCTTGTACAGGAGGATATAATCATCCTAAAAATTTACACATCAAATACAGGAGCACCCAACTTCATCAAGCAAACACTACTGACTCTAAAAACACTCATAGACCCAAAACACATTGATAGCTGGAGACTTTAACACTCCATTGTCACCTCTGGACAGATCAACATGCCAAAAACTGAACAAAGAAACCACAGAACTAAACAACTGCATAGACCAACTAGACTTAACCTACATCTACAGAATATTCCATCCAGCAACACCATAATACACATTCTTTTCAGCAGCACATGGAACATTCTCCAAATTAGATCACATGTTAGGGCACAAAGAAAATCTGTACAAATTCAGAAGCATTAAAATCATTCCCAGCATTCTCTAAGACCAAAATGTAATAAAATTAGAGGTCAGCTCAAACAACCACCACAGAAAATCCTACAATTCATGGAGACTAAACAACACATTGGAACCATCACTGGGTTATTGAAGAAATTAGAACAGAAATTCAAATATTTATGGAATTAAACCAAAATGAGCACACAAAGTACCAGCTCCTTTGGGACACAGCAAAGGCAGTACTCAGAGGAAAATTTATATCTCTGAGTGCCTACACCAACAAACTGGAGAAACGGCAACTCAACTTAAGGAAGCACCTTAATCTCCTCAAAAGAGAAAAACAACCCAAACGCAAAGTCAATAGATGGAAGCAAATAATTCAAATCAAATCAGAATTAAATCAGTTAGAGAAAAAAAATCAAAAGAATCAACAAAACAAAGAGTTATTTCTTTGAAAAAATTAACAAGATAGACAGACCCCAAGCAAATCTGACCAAAAAACGAAGGCAGCACACCCAAATAAACAAGATCAGAGATGAAACAGGTAACATCACCAGAGAAACTGCCAAAATTCAGAACACAATAAGGGACTACTTTGCAAACCTTTATGCCAACAAATTTGAGAACCTGGAAAAAATGGACGATTTCCTAGAAAATGTTGATATTCCCAAACTCAACCATGAAGATTTAAACTTTCTAAACAGACCCATATCCAGCATTGAAATAGAAACAGCAATAACAGATATCCCATCCAAGAAAAGTCCAGGTCAAGACGGATTCACAGCAGAATTCTACAAGGCCTTCAAAACAGATCTCACACCAATATTTCTCAAATTCTTCAATGAAATTGAAAGAAAAAGTTCACTACCAAACTTATTCTATGAAGCCAGTGTAACCCTCATCCCAAAACAGGCAGGGAATCATCACGGAAAGAGAACTATAGAACAAGCTTCCAAGCTAGTAGAGCTGATCCAAAACTTTGGCAAAGTAGCAGGACATAAAATAAACCCTCAAAAATCAATGGCCTTTTTTAAATTTAGATAGATAGATAGATGTGCATTGTGTATATTTGTTTCTAATAAAAATTTACATAATAAAAAAGAAAAAAATCAACAGCCTTTCTATATGCTAATGACCTGAAGACCGAGGCCAAAATTAGGAAAGCAACTCCTTTTGCAATAGTTTCAAAAAACATTCTGAACAACTCAAGGGGGGAAAGGGAAAGGGGGAGGGGGGAAAGGGGAATGAGGGAGGAGGTAACGAACAGTACAAGAAATCTATCCAATGCCTAACGGATGAAACTGTAACTGCTCTGTATATCAGTTTGACAATAAAAATTAAAAAAAAAAAAACAACCATAAAATACCTAGGAATAACCTTAACCAAAGAAGTGAAAGACCTCTATGATGAGAACTTTACAAAAGTAAAAAATGAAATTAAGGCATGGAAAAACCTCCCATGCTCCTGGATTGGGAGGATTAATATCGTCAAAATGGCAATATTGCCAAAGGCTATCTACAAACTCAATGCAATACCCATTAATATCTGAACATTATTTTTTAATGAAATACAGGAAGCAATCCAGAAATTCATATGGAACACTGAAAAACCACAAATAGAAAAACAATCCTAAGCAGAAAGAACAGTGCTGGAGGAATTACAATACCAAACTTCAAGCTGTATTATAAACCTATAGTAATAAAAACAGCTTAGTATTGGCACCGGAACAGGCCTGAAGACCAATGGAACAGAATTGAAGACCCAGAAATGAACCCACAGAACTATGCCTACTTAATCTTTGATAAAGGACCTAAAAAAATAGGATGGAAGAAAGATAGCCTCTTTAACAAATGGTGCTGGCAAAACTGGTTCAACACCTGTAACAAACTAAAAGTAGATCCTTATATATCACCCTGCACCCAAGACAATTCCAAATGGATCACAGACCTCGAAATAAAAACAGATACCCTGAAAACACTAAAAGAAGGAGTAGAAGAAACACTTGGGCTCCTTGGCACAGGATGAAACTTCCTTAACAAAGACTTAGAAAGGCTACAAATCAAAGAAAGGATGGACAAATGGGACTGCATCAAACTGCAGAGCTTGTGAAGGCCTCATATCTAAAATATATGCAGAACTAAAAAAATTACCTTCCTCCAAAACAAAACCGCAAAGAACCAATAGCCCCCTCAACAAGTGGGCTAAAGACTTAAAAAGAAACTTCTCTGATGAGGAAATGAGAATGGCCAAAGGACATATGAAAAAGTGCTCTACATCACTGGCCATAAAAGAAATTCAAATCAAAACAACATTTAGATTCCACCTCACCCCAGTAAGAACATCCTTTATCAAGGAAACTAGCAATAATAAATGTTGGAGGGGATGTGGCCAAAAGGGAACCCTACTTTGTTGTTGGTGGGAATATAAACTGGTTCAGCCATTCTGGAAAGCGGTATGGAGATTCCTCAGAAGGCTATACATAGAGCTCCCCTATAGCCCAGCAGCCCCACTTTTGGGTGTCTACACAAAAGACTACAAACAAGAACACACTAAAGCCACCAGCACAACAATGTTCATCGCAGCACAATTTGTCATTGCTAAAATATGGAACCAACCCGGATGCCTGTCAGTAGACAAATGGATCAGGAAAATGTGGTACATATACACAATGGAATTTTATGCCTCTATCAGAAAGAATGACATGGCTCCATTTGTAAGGAAATTGGAAGGACTTGGAAAAAATCATACCAAGTGAAGTGAACCAGACCCAAAGAAACATGGACTCTATGGTCTCCCTTATAGGGAATAATTAGCACAGATTTAGGCTACTCACAGCAGAGTATCACAAGACCCTAATAGCTATACCCTTATGAACGCATAAGATGATGCTAAGTGAAATGAACTCCACATTATGGAAATGACTGTTATATCGCTGTTATAATTACTTTCAACATGCCGTGTGAAACCATAGCTTCTATTGTTGATGATCCTTTTGTATCCCCTTCCTGTGGTTGTACCCACACTATCACTGTATCTTATCTGAGTACACTGGATACTGTACATACTGATACTAGAACTATGAAAAAGAAAGGGAATATCAAAATCGAGAGACAAAGGAAAAGAAGACAAATGGCTCCAAAAGCAGTACTTGCAAAACCATTTAGTGTAAACCAACTGAACAACTCATGGGAAGAGAGGGAAAGGGGGAGAGGGGGAATGAGGGAGGATGTAACAAACAGTATAAGAAATATATCCAAGCCCTAAGGTATGAAACTGTAACCTCTCTGTCCATCACTTTGACAATAAATAAGAAAAAAAATTAAATAGGATTACTAGATATACTAATATAGAGGCTGATTACACAGGCTTACAAACTTATCAGAAATCATCAAACTATTATACTTAAATGCATACATTGTATTATTTTTTTTAAATGCGTCCCAGTAAACACCATTAGAAACTGAGTCAGTGATCTTTTTCTCATAATTCCCTTCTAAATGTGATACAGGGCTCTCAAAGTGGCCAAACATGATCTCTCCTTGTAAAGGAATCTAGCTAGCTCAACGTTATTTTATATTCCAAGCCTTATAGTAAATAAATGTATATTAGTTGCAAAATGATGCCAGGTCTTTCAGTTCTAGGCATAAGTATTTCCGCCCATTCAGTAAGCACATTCTGTAAGAGATAATGTGTCAAACATATATACCTATGCACACACAAGTATACACATAACCCTTCAACATGGACAGATATGGTGCTCAGAGGCAATGAATTGGAATTCATCAAGGGGAGATAACCTGTACAATAAAAGCTACTCATAACAAAATTTGCCTTTGTATAGAGAGCAGTTCAAATCCTTTATTGTTGTACTGGCTATGAGACAGGTAAGGCCTGGCTTCTGGTCCTGAAATTCAATATCCAGAGATGTTATCTCTGTGGACATTTATACACATGGATACCACTACAGAGATCACCACTTCTTGCTGTCAAACTGTGCTCCAGTTTGCAAATTGTGGAATGAAATCTTCAGCTGATTCTTACTGGGAATTTTTTTTCAAATGAGTCACAAATAGAATCTGCAAAAATCTTGAAAATAGTGATTGTTTCAGTTCCATGTTTGTATCAGCTAACTTTGTAAAGTAGATATTTGTTCAGTAATGTCTATTTAAATAACAGGGGTGGAGTGGGGAAGGGCATGAATCCATTATTCTCAATGCCAAATAATCCTCTGGGATTAAAAGAGGAGTGTTTTGCCTTCCAGTCAAAAGCATATGTACTTAATCACAAAGAAATGAAATAAAGCATACAAATAAATGAAACATTTTCAGCACATCTGGAAGGATTTTCAGATGACGAGTTGCAGGAGCACACCACTTGAGAATCATTGGCACAATAAATCAAGCAAATAGGACAAAGAGCAAGATTTAAGCTAGTTGTCAATGTTCATTGGTTATGCCTCTGCTATGTGCAACACACCCAGAGAGGATAGAAAACAAAAACCTCTGGTGATATTATGGGAGATATTATATATTTTGTGCCAAATCTTGGTGTTAAAATTATAATTGTGGCCCTCATCAACTGAGAACCACAAAAATAAAAACTGTAATCTTAAGGTAACTTTCCTGGGCTCTCTAACTCTAAATTTCAGGAAAATGTTAAAAGAAACAAAATTATCAGGTACCATATGTCATTCATGGCAATTCCTTTTCACCTATGGTGAGATGGATTTGCTTGTCCATCAGTGATTTTTGCCACATGTGAACATCATCAGCTAGGAAAGGCAGTCACTATTTTTTCCACTGGGATGGCAAAAGTACAGGACTATATTATGTTTCAAAAAATTTTTTAAAAAGTGAATTCAAGAAGTTTAAATCACTCATAGCACAAGTCCATGGACAAGAAGATGAACACTGGCTCAATACTAATGTAGAAATTTCTCCTGTATTCTTATTTAACACTAATCTGAAAATGTGGTTTCATTTTTTTTTATTATTTTTACATCTTTTTAATTTTATTTTTAGAAAATGTGGTTTTAATCCTCAGAATTGTAAGATAGCTCCTTCTGCATCTACTTGGAAGGACAGCTGGGACTGAAAGATCATTGCACTGCAATTATCTTTTTGATAAAATTCTATTGGAAGTCCTTTGTAGGGGTTTTCATTATTGGCAAGAACTGAGATTTTTTACTAGCTCTATCTGCACTGGAAACTCCAAAAAACAATTTTTAGCAAAAATATTCTTTTGGCTTGTCATAAGTTTTAAGAAAAGGGAAGAGATTACTGAATAGGTCTTAGGCAGTATCTATCAGTGCTAGTCATTACCACAAACGAAATTTGCTCTCCTGACATAAGTATTTCCCATGTACCCTTCACATTAAACATACCTTTGAGCCACTCCATTTTGTCCATTTATATACAGTTTCTATTAATATTCTCAATAGATTTATTCTGGAGAGGATTAGCCAATCCTCTAAGGAATGTAACAACAGAAGTATTTATCTGAAAAGTTTCTATGTCTTTAAATCAAGAACTGAGAATTTTTGAGATTTAAATTATAATTTAGTCTGAGTTGATATAATAATACTTGCAAGGAATTTTAACTTGTCTTTAGCACTTTTTTTTTACTGTATGCATCACAGGTTGAGTGATCTGCTAGGCTCTATTCTATACTAGAACAGGTGTCTCCCTTCAGATACCTCATCACATGCTACAAATACACAGACATGTGAGCACATAACTACAATAGAGGAAGACATGGGCATACATTAGAAGATATCATCGAAAAAAGATTTGGGAAAGGTTCCAGGGAATAGATAGATATGTGATACCCAATTTGGATGAGTTAAATTCAGGAGCAGTTCCCATATTTGTTGATTCTTAGCCTACTCTAATTGCAAAAATAAGGGAAACAAACAAAATATAAATAAATAAAGTGATACATTATATATAATAATTATACTTCAGTCTTGCTTTACTTAATAATGTGTACATTCTGAGAAGTGTGCTGCTAGGTGACTTTTTCATTGTAAGAATATTGAAGGGTATTTATGCAAACATAAATGGTATCGCTAGTCACACACCTAGGCACCACATATGCCATAATATATGTGAGTGAGCCATCGACCAAAACATCATTATATAGCACATGATAACTAACACAGTATCAATGAAAAGTATGCCTTCAAAGAACATTTAAGTCTACTTCTAAATACAAATATAACACAGTGTGTTGGTCTGAATTTCAATGAAGCATTTAGACTGTTGCTAGAGCTCATCCAGAATGCATTCTTCTATCTTCACAGTTTGTTGTAAGTTTCATAAATATAGAATATCTCACAATATGCTTATGCCTGCTGAAAAACAAATAGCAAAGATAATAATAATCCAAGAAATTGCTCTTCACAAAATATGGTGCACTCTTGCATGCAGATCCTGAGAAATAAAAATCCTATTTTTTTCTGAACTACACTATTTGAGAAGAGAAATTTAATATTATCAAACTGAATTACAGACAGGTTACAGTTTCATACATTAGGCATTGGATAAATTTCTTGTACTGTTTGTTACCTTGTCCCTCATTTCCCCCTCCCCCTCCCCCTTTCCCTCCCCCCCCCCCCCGCCATGAGTTGTTCAGTTCATTTACACCAAACAGTTTTGCAAGTATTGCTTTTGTAGTTGTTTGTCTTTTTTTACCCTGTGTCTCTCGATTTTGGTATTCGCTTCCAATTTCCTAGTTCTAATACCAGTATACCCGGTTTAGAAATTTAATATTTTATAACTATCTCTACCTCATAATAATATCCTAAGCTTTAACTGCGTTGTGGCACTGGAGTTGAACTTCTTGATGATCAAGATACATATTTTGGATGGCATATAAGCCATTTCAGATTTAGAGGAGGGAAAAATTTCATTACAGTCTTGAATGACTAGTGATTAGGACATGTTTTCTTTCTCTAAAACACTCACAGGCATCCTGACCAACACTCTATCCTGCACTGCTAGAAAAATACTAAATATTCAGTAAAGTATATCAATCCTTTCAAATATTTCCAATATTCTCAAAGCATCCCTGTAAGTTTGAAGGAGACATTTTGTTTGGATTTCTCAATTTTATACTTGGCTAAAGGTATAAACCAATGCCTCAGAGTCTCTTTTAAACATTCTGGTCTTAGACTTTGCCTAGCAGTTTCTATCTATGAGGTAAATTGTATGCTAGGGTTTACTGTATGCTAGGGTATATTGCACGTATATAATTTCAGTTGATTTGCACTGTAGGCATGACTATTTTTCATTACCTAAAATAACTAAGTTTTACTAAGTTTTCTTCAAAAGGTCCCATAGTGCAATGAATCTTCCATTTCATAAACCCCCACTTGTTAAGCTTCCATCTCTGATAGGATTTTTCAAAAGTTCCTACTTTACATATTTTAATAGTCCAAGAGAGTTTATTAAAGACATACTCATCTGAGTTCTCCAGTCTCTACAAAGAACAAATCAGTCACCATAGCTTCAGTTTCTGCCTTCTAGAAAATAACAGCTTACTTCACTAGCAGCATAATGACAGTGACTCTCATAAACATGGTGTCCAAACCCTAGAACAGTGCCTGGCACTCAATATTAATAAACAATCAAACCCCCCAAACAGCGCAGTGAATTTTCAAGATTAGATGCATGATGCATATCACTGTGAATGAACAAGAATATATAATAATATATTATATAATATATAATATGTATAATATATAATAATATATAACAAGAATATAGGAGGTAAAAACAGAAATCAAAATTGTGACCAAACTGCTAGAGATCATCAGAGACATTATTGGAAAAACTACAAATTCCTGGAGAAGAGTTGGTAGCTATGATGGAGAGATACCACACCTCTTTTCCACTGTCCAAGTTATTCACATATTTTTAGAAAAATCTCCACAAGCAATATGTGACATAAGTTTGTTAAAAAATACACAATATCTCAAGCCAGTCTATCTTTAAACAAAATGACATCTGAATCTATGGAAGTAGAAAAGAATTAGCGCCTAGAAGAATCCTTGCATCTAAAGGAGAAAAAGCAGAAGCAGCAAGACTATTATCTGAGCCAATGTTGGGATGGGTTATTTGATGATGAATGGAACTACACTAAATCCTATCTATTATGAAGTAAATTATGCACTGAGATTAGATATATTCTGCAAATTTTATAAAAAACTATTCAATATTTACAGTTCTTTGTATGAGGTTAGTCATTCATGAACAATTCTCTTTGTCTTCAAAATATTAACTTTAGGTGTGCTTTTAGGGATAATTTCTTAATTTCAACATTAGCTACATTTACTGAGTTTTCTTTGTGATGGTCAGAAAAGGGCTGAGGCATAGTTCTATTAATAAACATTTATTTATCACAGTTTTATAATTTGAAAAGTCTAAGATCAGTGGTACAGTCTCTGATGAAAGTCCATTTCCTCACACAGCCATTTTATTATTCTAACCTCACATGACAAAAGGGAAAAGAGAAATCTCTTGGGTTTCACGGATAAGAGCACAAGTCTCATTCACAAGGGCACCTCCCACAAATGTTCTACTTATTATCTACTTGAGGATTGCCTAGGACTTTTGAAAAACCCAAATGGTTAGCATATAGCACTCTAGTGCTATTTTATAATAAGTTTTTTTTTGTATTTTTTTTTACTAAAGCGGTCCCCACACAAAAACGTTTTGAAAACACTTCTGTCATAGTAATAAAAAGCAACTCAAGGATGAAAAAAATAGATCACTGATTTTTCCAGCCATTTCTAAATGATCCTCAGGAAAAGAAATTTGTGGTGACTTGAAACTAAAATTAGGAGCAAAAAACTAGCAGCCTTAACAGGCAGTTATTCAAGCTCGGAGGACAATAAGTACCTTATAGAAGTAGCTTTTGACAGTAGACGGGAAGAGGAAAAAGTAGACAGGGTGGCTTTTCACAGGGTCTTCAGTCTCCCCCACTGTATCCCTGCTTGCCCCTCCTTCCAAAGAAGTGATCTAGATCTACTGACTCCTTTTCTTCTTAGCTCAAATTCACCTTTTCTTTTTTATTTTTAAAATTATCTTTAAGTAGGTGTACAAAGGAGTTGCTACTTAACAAAGTAGTTTATGAATACAACATATCTTGATCAATGTCACCCCTTTCAACATTCTCATACATTCTTCCCTTACCTGCTACTTCCCTCATTCTTAATTTTGTAGGAATTGAATTTTTAACTGTATGAGATTCCTTTCTAAGGGATTACACCATTTGAGTTCTCCCTTGAATCTATCCTATTTCATTTAATACATTTGTGTATATTGGGTGGTAACTCAATATATTTACTTATAAGCTTATAAGCTAAATTTAGGTTGCAGATATAAGACAAAATATTTGTTTCTATGGGCCTGTCTTACTTATTTTCTTCCCATCTTTTTTGTGTGAAAATCTTTTTTAGAAATATTTATTTTAAATTTTTATTATCAAACTCATGTACAGAGAGGTTACAGTTTCATAAATTAGGCATTGGATACATTTCTTGTACTGTTTGTTACCTTGTCCGTCATTTCCCCCTCCCCCCTCCCCCTCTCCCTTTCCCCCTCATGAGTTGTTCAGTTCATTTATTTTTTTTAAAGTTTTTATTATAAAACTGATGTACAGAGAGGTTACAGTATCATACGTTAGGCATTGGATACATTTCTTGTACTGTTTGTTACCTTGTCCCTCATACCCCCCTCCCCCCTCCCCCTGTCCACCCCTGAGGTGTTCAGTTCATTTATACCAAACAGTTTTGCAAGTATTTCTTTTATAGTTGTTTGTCCTTGTTTACCCTGTGTCTCTCAATTTTTTTTTTTTTTTTTTTTTTTTGCCAGTCCTAGGCCGTGAACTCAGGGCCTGAGCACTGTTCCTGGCTTTTTTTTTTGCTCAAGGCTAGCACTCTGCCACTTAAGCCACAGCGCCACTTCTGGCCATTTTCTTTGTTTTTGTTTTTTTTGGTCTTTTTTGTTTTGTTTTGAATTGTTTTGGCCAGTCCTGGGGCTTGGACTCAGGGCCTGAGCACTGTCCCTGGCTTCTTCTTGCTCAAGGCTAGCACTCTACCACTTGAGCCACAGGGCCCCTTCTGGCCATTTTCTGTATATGTAGTGCTGGGGAATCAAACCCAGGGCCTCATGTATACAAGGCAAGCACTCTTGCCACTAGGCCATATCCCCAGCCCACTTCTGGCCATTTTCTGTATATGTGGTGCTGAGGAATCGAACCCAGGGCCTCATGTATACGAGGCAAGCACTATTGCCACTAGGCCATATTCCCAGCCCCTGTCTCTCAATTTTGGTATTCCCTTTCAATTTCCTAGTTCTAATACCAGATACACGGTTTCCAATATACTCAGATAAGATACAGAGATAGTGTAGGTACAACCACAGGAAGCAGATACAAGAAGATCATCAGTAATAGAAGCTACAGTTACACATAGCACGTTGAAAGTAGTTACAACAGTGATATATCAATCGTTTCCATAACGTGGAATTCATTTCACTTAGCATCATCTTATGTGTTCATTCGGGTATAGCTATTGGGCTCTTGTGATCCTCTGCTGTGGCTTGCCTAAACCTGTGCTAATTATTCCCTATAAGGGAGACCATAGAGTCCATGTTTCTTTGGGTCTGTGGCTCACTTCACTTAGTATAATTTTTTCCAAGTCCTTCCATTTCCTTACAAATGGGGCAATGTCATTCTTTCTGATAGAGGCATAAAATTCCATTGTGCATATGTACCACATTTTCCTGATCCATTCATCTACTAAGGGGCATCTGGGTTGGTTCCAGATTCTAGCTATGAAAAATTGTGCTGCGATGAACACTGTTGTGCTGGTGGCTTTAGTGTGTTCTTGTTTGTGGTCTTTTGGGTAGATGCCCAAAAGTGGGGCTGCTGGGTCATAGGGGAGGTCTATGTTTAGCCTTCTAAGGAATCTCCATACTGCTTGCCAGACTGGCTGAACCAGTTTACATTCCCACCAACAATGAAGTAGGGTTCCCTTTTGGCCACATCCCCTCCAACAATTGTTATTGTTAGTTTTCTTGATATAGGACATTCTTACTGGGGTGAGATGGAATCTCAATGTTGTTTTGATTTGCATTTCTTTTATGGCCAGTGATGTAGAGCACTTTTTTTTTTTTTTTTTTTTGGCCAGTCCTGGGCCTTGGACTCAGGGCCTGAGCACTGTCCCTGGCTTCTTCCCGCTCAAGGCTAGCACTCAGCCACTTGAGCCACAGCGCCGCTTCTGGCCGTTTTCTGTATATGTGGTGCTGGGGAATCGAACCTAGGGCCTCGTGTATCCGAGGCAGGCATTCTTGCCACTAGGCTATATCCCCAGCCCCAGGAGAGCACTTTTTTATATGTCTCTTGGCCATTCTCATTTCCTCATCAGAGAAGTCTCTTTTTAAGCCCTTAGCCCACTTGATGAGGGGGCTATTGGTTCTTTATGGTTTTGTTTTGGAGGAAGGTAATTTTTTTAGTTCTGCATGTATTTTAGATATGAGGCCTTTGTCCGTTGTATGGCCTGTAAATATCTTCTCCCAATCTGTGGGCTTTCTGTTTATCTTGCGAGCTATGTCCTTTGCCCTGCAGAAGCTCTGCAGTTTGATGCAGTCCCATTTGTCCAACTTTTTTAGAAATGTTTTGATTATCTTTTAGTAGTTGTAAAAGGAGTTGCTATTCACCAAAGCAGTTTATTAATAAAGGGTGTGTTGATTAATATCCCCTATTTCAACACTCTCACACACCCTTCCCAAATGACCCCTTCCCTTATTTATCTTCATTTTAGGTTATGTATTGAATGGTCTTACCATTTGACAAAGCAATTCATGTGTACAGTGCATCTTGATTTATGTCATCATTTCAACATCTTCACTTCCATCTTCCCTTCAACCCTTCTCTTCCCTTACATTTCTCAATTCTGTGGTATGTACACAAATTCTTGTCTGCATTCTTCCCCTTCCCCACTTCATTGGTCTTCCCCCTTCCCATCGCCCCATCTTCCCCTCTTGCAAGTATGGATTTCCTGGTGCTTATTTTGTTGGGCTTTCACTTATTTCTTCACTGCTGTTTGTGGGTATAAAATCATTACAAAAGCCATCTTCAATACTGATCATTGCGCATGAATTCAACCTTCACTACATATGCTCAGAGATATTCCCAGGAATAAAAAAAAAAGAGCTAAAACTCTGTAGCACTGAATTTTTTAATGTAGTTTCAGTGCAATAGCTTAGTTAGCTTTAAGCACACAGATTTTTAACTAAAGCTCAGAAATGAGCTTGTCATAGCCCCATGGCTCATAAGATCCCACACAGGGCAAAGGATGGCCTGGACGGAAACAATTCTGGCCAAAATCCAGCGAGAAAATAGTGTAGGCCAGGCTTGTGTTTAATTTTCCAGTTTCTTGTTTTTAGTTCTCTGACTAAAAAAAATATTAAGTGCAAGAAAATCTAATAAAAAGATCAGTAACATTATTTAGGAGAAACATTATCTTTGAAGCAAATCATTCTGGAATCAAACAAAGGCGATTTTAAAAGCCAAATTTGTGAGTGAGATGTACAATTCTGGATCACCAACATATTCTGACAAGATTTCACACACTGTCAGAGAGGTTCTTTTCTTTAGCCTGCCTCCCCATGCAGTGGAAGGGACTGAGCCAAAGCCCCAACCTCCCTGCACTTAAGGAGCCACTTTGACCCAATTCCAGAAGCCCAAGGGCTGTCCTTAATTAGCATTGTAATTCATATTGCACAATTATGCAAATGGGGTACATAAACAAAATTATCCTTTCAGTTTGGCCTTGCTACCCAAGAAATGCAAAGCCAGTTACTGATAAGAATAAAAACAACAAAAAAAGCAGAATTCATTTGTTTTACTGCAATGCACCATTTCTTAATTTAGCCACTCTTTTGTTTTATTTTTTCACCTTGTACTTGGGGTTTGCATTTTGTTTTCTTTTCCCTGTTTTGATTTTTCTTTCCTTGATGCTGTTTACTCCTTTATCTATACTTGGCTCTTTTCCTTGAGAAATTTTCCGTCTCATTAGTTCCCCGGCAAAAATTCATAACTGTTTGGAACATTCCTTTGTTTTTGATATAGCCATTTTCTGGAGTTTCCCCCACCCCCCACCTTCTCTCTCTCTCTCTCTCTCTCTCTCTCTCCCTCTCTCTCTCTCTCTGCTTCCTCCCCAATCCTCTCCTTCTGCTGGCATCACTTTCCATTTTATTCTGTTTTCTCCAGTAAGTTTGACTTGCTTTTATAGCTGTGTGAGGCTCTTTGCCAGCTATGTAGCAAACGCCCTCAGGATCCAATCATGTTTGTGTAAGAAAGCTGAAAATAAGCATGGCACATAACAAAGCTTGGAAGACAGGAAATCTTAAAACACAATGCCTAGTAAAGTGGAAGTGGAAGCCAGTGCCTAGAGGCACTAGACAGTGTTCAAGTAGGTATTAACAACCAGGTAATCAATCAATAATTCAGCATAACAAAAATAATTTTCCAACATTGGATCCTATTCCAATTTAGTCTGTACCTTTGAACAGCTTTAAAATTAGGAGGGAAGATAAGGACATGTTAAATAGGAAAGACTCATGGAAAACACAATCTTCTAGAGAAGAGCTGGCTTTACAAGAACAGAGAGAACTGTGACTGACAGTATGAGGAGACGGACTGCTGAGGGGATTTCTGACAGAAGTGCTTGAACAGAATGGTGAAGAGAACAGAATTGTGTGCCTTGCTTTATCTGCTCAGAACCACAGCTCCCGAGGGGGAGCATTCCTTTTCATTCTCCAGCCCTCTGGCTGCAGCAACAGCAGTCAAATTAAAATATAACCCAAGGGGCACCCAGCCCATCTTGGGCAAATCATAGTGTTCTCCCTCTGGCTAAAACTTTCTCCATTTTGAATAACATTCAAATGTCTCATAGAGCTTCCCATGCATATTTTTAGTCCCTGTCTGTGTTTCTGCCTCGAACTTATCTCTCATTTGCTTACTAATACTCTCATATCTTTGCTTGACATTTTTTCATCACTGGATCATTGGTCCTGTTTTTTGTTTCTATGTGTGATGTGATTTGAACACAGGGCCTTGCACTTGCCATGTAAGAGCTCCTCCACTGAGCTATGTCCCTAGCCTTTCCGATGATGATGATGATGATGATGATGATGGTGGTGGTGGTGGTGGTTATTATTTTGATAGCTGGTAGTTTCCTGTCATTTGGGTCTCTATTCAAATGCCATTTCAGAAGAATCTCTTATACTGTGCTTTCTCACTTACTATGCATTATTCTGTTTTACTATTTTTTCTTTAGTAGCTTATTTTATTTAGTAATATTTGAAATATCTGTATGCATTTTTCTCAAATATTTCTCAAATATTTATCATATATCTTATTTTGTGCTGCTGTTTCCCCCAGTAGAACGTACGATTTTTTTCTGTTTGGTACCAGCATTATTCCCAATGAGTGTTAGATGCAGACAGCAATCTCAAATTATTGTTGTTATTATTGGCTATTTTTCAGTGCCAAGATTTGAATTTAAAGCTTTACCACTTAAATCACCTGTTTGCATTTCTTGGTGATCATTTTGGTAAATATTATTTTATATGGTCAGATCTGCATATGCCTTGCACCTGTGTCTTCCTCTCCTAAGAGTATCCTTCTCTGGGCTCATTGTGTGTGAATGATAAGTGACCTATGTAATTATTTATTATGACCCAGTGAATTTTTGATCTATTCATTCCATTCTTAATTTTGATTTCTGTAAAACCTCTCCGCATCCATTTGGTGATGTATCTTTTTGTTAAGCTAATATGAATTGTGCTTTAGTCCTTTGAGGTCAATAAAATTAGAAAATAACTATATAAAATACTAGCACTTTATGCATAACATAAAATTTGGGGCAGAGTTTTAATCAAAAATTGAAATCAAAGATTACATCAAAACCTAAAGCTCAGAAACAAACAAACAAAATAATAAGCCCCTAAAGCTCACACCTCCTTTGTTTTTTTCTCTTGTGTTTTTTTTCTTTTTTCTTTTTCTTTTTCTTTTCAAACTGATGTACAGAGAGGTTATAATTTCATACCTTAGGCATTGGATACATTTCTTTTACTGTTTGTTACCTCCTCCCTCACTCCCTCCTCCCCCCTCCCCCTTTCCTTTTCCTCCTCAAGAGTTGTTCAGTTCATTTACACCAAACAGTTTTGCAAGTATTGCTTTTGTAGTCATTTGTCTTTTTTACCCTGTGTCTCTTGATTTTTGGTAATGGTCAACCTTGCCTACTCTAGATGTGGGCTCTTACATTAGGAGAAAAAGCTGCAAACAAATATGACACCAAGAGAGGAGCTTGGACTGTGTGAGCCTTTGTGAATGAGGCTTGAGATACCCCTCTCTGCACTGTGGTTAAGACTTGTATCCTAATGTATAATCTGCCAAGATTGTATAACTCAGCTAAAATCTGGATGGATGGATGGATGAGCTCCAACAACTGGGAAGTATGGGGAAGGATCTGAGAGTAGATTGGCAGGTAGGGGAGTATAGATTCATAAGGAATTAAATACTTGGTTTCTCTGCCCAGTTCATGGAGTGGAATTCAGAGAAAGGTCAGATTATGGTTACTGTATTTTCAATCATATCCAGTAGTAGTGTAGGTCACATTTTAAGACTCTCCTAATTAAGCAACCAACAGAGAAAATTATATAATAAGAAGAGCTCATTCAAACTTTTTTTTTTTTTTTTTGGCCAGTCCTGGGCCTTGGACTCCGGGCCTGAGCACTGTCCCTGGCTTCTTCCCGCTCAAGGCTAGCACTCCGCCACTTGAGCCACAGCGCCGCTTCTGGCCGTTTTCTGTATATGTGGTGCTGGGGAATCGAACCTAGGGCCTCGTGTATCCGAGGCAGGCACTCTTCCCACTAGGCTATATCCCCAGCCCCTCATTCAAACTTTTGACAAACCACAAGTTTAAGAAATATTATTTAGGTACATGCCGGTAATTACAGTTATTTGGAAGGTAGAGAGAGAGAAACAGAGAGAGAGAGAAACAGAGAGAGAGAGACAGACAGACAGACACAGACAGAGAGACAGAGAGACAGAGAGAGACATACAGAGAGAGTCAGAGAGAAAGAGAGAAAGATACAGACAGACAGACAGACAGACATACACACAGAAAGATGTTTAGGAAGCATTTATGAGCCCTATAAGTACACCTAAATACCTAGAAGAACAGTGCTTTTATATAAACTCAAATATTTTAAATTGGTTATTTAAATAATCTACATGTTTGTAGGCAAACTGAAGTCTTGAAAGATTATTGAGCATTTTTCAATATTCTATTCAACATGCATGTTTATTATCCCTTCTAAAAGGTGCAATGACCTTGAAATTAAAAAGATTAACCATAATACCATGTGCCCATCCTGGGGCTTGAACTCAGGGCCTGGATGCTGTCCCTGAGCTTTTGTCATCAAGACTATCTTTCTACTAATTGAGCCACAGCTTTACTTCTGAGAGTCTCACAGACTGTAGGACAGTCAAGGCTCTCCTTGAACCATGAACCTCAGATCGCTGCCTCTCAAGTAGCTAGGATTACAGGGATGAGCCACCAGTGCCTGGCCATCATCATATTTTTTTCTTTTTGTTGTATTCTCTTTCTCTTTTATAATATTTATTATGTTATTTATTTCACTAAATAGTAAAAATTTTCCTTCAAAAGTTTAGTATTAAGGGAGGCAGATGAATACAAAGAGAAAAGCCAGGCATGTACAGTCATTATATTCAATGCACGTTATGTAGTAAGTTAAACTCTGTAACTTGAGGGTATAGATGAGTGTGGGAAATTTAGGAAGAATGTAGAAAGGGGTGAGATTAATCAGATGCATTGCAGTCATAATCTAACTTATTGAATTGAAACCCCTTTTTATAAAGTTTAAAAAGTTTGGTTCTGTAGTTTAATTGTTGATTTTATATTTACTCAAATTGGATTAAATTTATAGCCTTCTAAATTTTGTCTTTGTTTTCTTGTAGTCTGGTTACATTCTTCAAATAAAAGATTTAATTTGCTTGAATTCATTTTGGGCACAATAAATATCACTTATTATCCATGTATTTGTCTCTGAGAATAGCTTTGAAAATCTGGAGCTATAATTTTTGTAGGTTCCTTAGTCCCTTACAACTATGGTTTTAGGTTTCCAAGTGTCCTAGTACTTATTAAAGAAAATAAGTTCTCTTATTCAATGCTGCTTTTGTTTTGTTGTTTGCATCTAACATTTGGGGGAAACTTTTTAGAAAAAACATTTCCCGGTAACTGTAAATTATAAGTAAATGTTATTTCCTACTAGTCAAATACAGATCTATTTTTACGAAAAAATTAAAAATAAACTATAGATACTTGAAAAAACTGGCAATTTTTGTTCATTGTCTCTAAATCCTTACACACCTGTTGTTAAATCTTCTTTCTATTGTCTTGATTTAATTTTTAAAAATTCTATCATGTGTCTTCACTTATTTGGTAGACAATACACATTTCATATTTATTATATGTTTCCCCTTATAATGTTTATGTACATATTTTACATTTGCACAGTTATCAGACAAGAATTAAGCATCATGGTCTCTCCCAATTATGTCAAAAATCTTACTATATCCTTTCTTTTATGTTCATTTTCTTCATTCTCATTTATACACACACACACACATGCGCGCGCACACACACACACACACACACACACACCCTGTATTTTAATACCAAGTCATTGTTAATTTAAAAAACTTTAAGATGAGTCTCCTTTGTCAATGACTTTCATTTTTGTATTCTATTTCCTAAACATATCTTAAAACCTACCTTTAGGTTTAGGTCACCACTGTGGTCTCTGCACAGGTTTGGTACATAAAAGTATTTTGAAAAAAAATCTGAAAGAAAAGAAGAATCTGATACAGTTGAAACTTCCACCTCCAAACGCAGTAATGATTATGTAAGCACATCCTCTCATAAAGTATGCTACCACCAAGAATATGGTAGATACATCACGTGGATCTCCAGTTTCAGCTCTGCATAGTCAAAAGTGCACAAAAACAGGTTGCATAGCTTTCCTCATTTGTGGTAACTGGAATATAACTATAAATGTTCAAGTGAACACAATAGGTGTTTAACAAAAAAACTAAAAACAAAACAAAACAAACACTAGGACATGATAATATACAGGTCTTCAGGTATTCATATACAGTGAGACTGAAGAAAGATATTCTTAGGAGAGGAACACAAAGGCACAATGCCTATGTTTATCTGATCTGATAAAATAATATTTCCTGAAATAAGCTCCAGGACATGGAAACAAGAGTTTTTATTTTTCATTGCTGTTTTTGTTTTCATTTGACCATTCATCTGTCTGTGGGATGGTAAAGAGGGGCAAAGAAATAGGGGGACAAACGGTAAACAAATGCAGCAGTAGTATTCACTAAACACTATACTAAAAATTAACTATACAACTTGTGGGTGGGGGCTGGAAGGAAAAACTGGGAGAGAGAGAGAGAAAGAAAGAGTGACATTATTTAACAAGAAATATGCTCTTTCATCTGACCGATATAACTGTAACCCTTCTGTACATCATCTTTCCAGTATCAATAAAAATGTACAGATTCTATTGGCAACAAATTTCACAAATTTCACTATTTCCTTATGTATTAATACTCCAAGCATGTGATGCACATGCATTAGCTTTGTTACTATTTCATGAGTTTACCTGTAAAAATAAAATTAAACAATGGTCTAAAACTCAACTGTCCATTGTAATCACAAGAGTTATCTTTAGAAGATACTAATGACGGGCTGGGGATATGGCCTAGTGGCAAGAGTGCCGGCTTCATATACATGAGGCCCTGGGTTCGATTCCCCAGCACCACATATACAGAAAATGGCCAGAAGTGGCGCTGCGGCTCAAGTGGCAGAGTGCTAGCCTTGAGCAAAAAGAAGCCAGGGACAGTGCTCAGGCCCTGAGTTCAAGCCCCAGGACTGGCCAAAAAAATAAAAATAAAAATAAAAAATAAAAGAAGATACTAATGACCTGGCTACCCACCAGCCCAATTAAATCCAAATATTTCTGGTTGAGTCCCAGGTTCAGTATTTTTTAAACTTTTTGTGTGACTGCAGAGTGCAATGAAGACTGAGACTATAGGAGAGGGAATGAATGTAGCACATAAATGCTCAGTCTAGCAATTAAATACAAGAAAGAGATCATTTTTCTGGATACTTAAAAAGTGATGCTGGCAAACAGATCTTGGAACCAAGATGACTATCAAAATAACTGAGAGCACTTATATAATTACTACAGCCATTTCATCATTTCTAGCCTGTCAATGAGCCAGTGTTCAGCTTTGTTTGGGATGAGAATTGAGATTAGAAAGTTCAGCTATAAACAGCATAGTAAACTCAATTAAAATTCAATTTTCAAAGCTTAGAATTTAAATAATTTATAAATTTGGGTTGAACTCTCTTACACCAGAAAATTTGAAGTTATTCTTTTAATATTTGGGTTCTACAAATTGTTTTTTCTTTATTCTGAGTATGATTATTGCATGGATGTTTCTTGATTTTATGGAGTGTCAGAGATTTGAGTTCAAAATCTCATTGAAATTTTGAGTGTTATTTGAAAGTAGAGGCAAAACATTTTCCCTGAAAACTTCCCTTAAATGTGAATTATAGCTATAACAGTTTCATACTTGAGTCTGGATTAAAAATAAGATTAAGAAAAAAAACTAAAAATCAAAATTCACATGTGATTGTAAGTGGCATTTTTATTATATACATCTTTCTAAATGTTAGAGGTCACAAACTTGAAAAATCTAAACTATGGTTAGAATTATTTTACAGTGATGGAAGTCAATTAACTCTTTTACCTAAGATAACAAAGAATCTTTATTTTAATATTAAGGTGTTTTTTTGTGAGAATCAATTTAGGAGCACATCTAAAAAAGAGATAAAGTGTACAAATTAAAGTAAGCTAAATTATCCTCATAGAGCTAAAATGTCAAATTCTTTTTGTCCTCTTTCTTGGCTTTGTCCTCTTTCTTTACAATTAAATTATAGAACTAGTAACATCTATTTAAATTTAGACTATTTCTTATAAATAATGTTCCTACAAGTATGTACAATGTAATTTGTAGGCAGATTGCCTTAGTTGTTCGTAACTGAATTTGCATTTCCAAAGAATCATAGTTTGATTGAAACCTACCAAGCAGTATAGGATCATTGGACTTCTATACAGAAAAACAATCAAGAAGATAATGCAAGTTGTCTTCTTCAGTGATCTTCACACAATCTAGCGGTTCACAAATAATGCACCTGAACCAGTAGCTTCTGAGTCATTTATGAATTTTCAAAATGCAAATTTGTATGCTCAGCTGAATACTACTGAAGAAGAAATTCTAAGATTGGGGAAGAGCCATCTTTATTTTAACAAGTTTTCTCTGGTTATATTCTACTACCTAAATTGAGAATCTCTGACATACTAGAAGTTCCAAGAAAACAAACAAGCTTGCTTAAGGTTAGAGAAAAACCTTATCTGTAGTAAAAGAAAGTATTTTCCCAGATTTATCATTGGTTTGCATCATCTTTCAGCACACACAGTAGTGATCATTAATTTCTTCCATTTGCTTTCAGAAATTCTTTCAAGCAATACAGTGTTAGATTTCACATGTGCTTTACTTACCTCATTGATATAATGTTGCATAATGATCTCACTTATATGTTACATAATTAGGTCTAATATCTCTCTAATGAGATACACCATGGTATTCGGTAGCAGCTGTTCTATCACAGATAGCAAAGGATATTCTGGGAACAGCCAAGTGGTTATTTCATGTACAAATTGCTTTATTTCCTTTTCTTTCCCATTTGCTTTGGGATTAATATTAATATTTGAAATAACACCAATGACTACAAAAGTCTGGATTTCTAAAGAAATTCAGTGTGTAATAATAATCATTAGGGAAAATAAAGGTTTAACTATCAATAAAATACAGTAGACCAAAAATACAAGACAGGATTGTTATAGTATTGTTGCATTTGTCTTGTATTACACGTAAATGTTTCAACAATATACTATATGAAAGAGTATTTTTCACAGAAAGAATGCGTTCAGTTTTTAAGAAAGAGCTATTAGCCTTAAGTATGTAGGAGTCACTTTTACAGGAACTGTTTATGAGTATTCAATTAAAAGATGATGGAAATCAGTAGACATGTATTTATCACCCATTTTATCTATTTATGTCTATCTCTATCTGTATATGTATAACATTTATATCTTATATATCTATGTGTCTCATGTTTATCTCTTTCTCTATATCTACATCCATCCATTATCAGTCTATGTATCTACATGGATGTTGCTTCATTGACTTAGTCATTTACATAAACATACCTGTGTGCATTTTCAATCTGAGCAAGTGGATACACAATACATAAAGGGAACTACCTGGAAGCATAACCATGAGTTTTCTTTTAATAGTAGTCTCCTCACTCTGCCCAGTGTACGCACATAACTATTACCTAAGCTGTATTTGCTTGTTAATGACACCACACCATGCAGCCGTTTATGAAACTGTAGTGAATTAATGGATCAGATTACCTCACCTCCCTACAGTCTGTCTCTCTTCAGAAGAGGAAATTAAGGGAGACAAACGAAACTGTGATGCTTAGGGACTCCCTTGATTCTGCCTGTCACCGTTTTAAAGCTGGCTGCAGGCCTCAGGGGAGTCTGGCTGTTTAGCTTTCCTCAGCCAGCCAGACGGTAACGGCCCACTGCTTTTATTCATTACCCTGAATGTAATGCACTAAATTTAACAAGTAACACACTCAGCGGGAATTTATTGGTCTTTTGCAGCATGATTGCAAGGTAGGGTATGGATATGGATTCCAATTACTGTTGACACCCAGATAAGAAGAACAAAGCCTGTGTATAATTATTAATCAAAGTTGATATTTTGGGGAAATGAAAATAAATAAATAATTACCCTGATAGTAGTTGAAGCAAACATTTCCACGTTTAAAGAACTCTCTCTGCTCACATAATAGGAGCATTCCAATTAAGTATTACAATAATAAAGTGGCAACAAATTAAGACAAAGTGCTTTGATAAAGCAAGAATTTTCACATAAAAATAACTACATGGAGTTGATATTCAGTACAGGAAAAGCTTACAAATTTCAAACATATACAAAATACATAAATACTATCTTAATATTTTAAGTAGGCAAAATAATTCATATAATATTGTTATTCCAGAAGGTAACTATATACAGATCTATTAAAATATGGTTGATGTAATTTCTTTATAAAATCTGATATAGATTTCCTTATCTATAATTCTAGAGCTAGCAGATGATGAACACTAAACATTACTGACTTACAGATATTTATGAATAACCTCAAAATCCTCAGGTTGCAATAAAAGAAGTGGGAAAGGGGTCAGAATTGTTAAATCACTGTAGGCAAGGGTTTGTGTTATTATGGCTTGATTTACTTACAAAGACCATAGAAGCACAATAAATATAAAGGCACAGAAGAGAAAATATGATTTCATTCAACCACACAGAAAGTGAAAAGAAAATGTGTGAGGGCAAAGGCATGTGAAAACAAAAGCAACATCACCTTCTCCATGATTAACCCAAATGAACAACTTCCATTATTGAAATAAAGCCAGCAGACATCACTGGAAAGTGTTTGAAACCTCACATTACACAGAATCATATCCTGATTCTAATAATTACTAGCTCTCTGACCTTGAGCCATTAATTTAAGCTCTCTTAGTCTGCTTCCTCAAGAGTAAAATAGGTACAATTATTGTAACTACCTGTGTTGCTATAATAAACTAAGAATAATGCTACTATTTTGCCAAAGTGCTGTTCACAAATCAAATCAGAGATATTAAGAACTTTTGCTTATTTTGCATTATTTTAACTCACTGAGTTAAAATCAAGAAGAAAATATAATTTTTCTTTTGTGAATGAATGAGATTCAGTATAAATATTTCAGTGGAAAGAAGCAACATTTGGATTCATTTTAATTTGAGAGAGTTTTATGATATACCCTTCCATATAATGTGTGGATGATGAATAGCACTTCTGATATGTTGCCTGCCTTTGAGGACGTATAGGGAGATTAAAGAACAGATCCGTCTGCAAGGATAGCCCAGAAATTCAGCACACAGCCTGGTAGCTGATGATATTTATTCATTTTAGTGATCTAAGGATGAATTTCTGTATTTACTGATGAGTCCATTTTTTTTTTCTGGAATATCAGTACGGCTTCTTCAGAAATCAACCCTATTATACAGCAAATGAAATGCAAGTGGTCCTTTAAGAGTATAGGGTTAATGCAATGGTAGAGCAAGAGCCTCAGTCACCCTGGGTTAGAGTGATCATAGTAACCACCCTCAATAAATGAAAAGATGAACGTGGATAAATAACAAAATGTGTTTATGTGCACAAACACGTGTGTGTGTGTGTGTGTGTGTGTGAAGGATTTGTGCTATTGTTAGCAATAATTCACATAAAGCTTAGATTTTAAAGTTTTAACAATCAAATAAAAATCATTTATAAATGCTATGCGTTTTCCTTCTTTCTTTAAGAATGTAGTAGTGCTTACTTAATTAACTGGAATTAATTAAATAAGTGGAAGACTGATACTATTATCAACAGAAGTATAAAGAAGTACTTGTATGATAATGCAATGTACTGAAAATTTCAAGGTTCTATTTCCACAAAGCACAGGAAGCCAACAAAAGCAGTTAAGTAACATAATTTTTTTCAACCCTAGAGAATTCCAGGATGACAATGAAATGATTATTTAAAACAGAAGAGCTTAAACAAAACCATCAGTCAAACAGTATTCTATTCTATACATGTCTTAGTATTTTTATCATAGAATTCTTTTATTTTTTTCTTTTGAACAGTACTGGGATTCAAACTCAGGGCCTTGTACTTGTGACACTCTACAAAATGATTCATGCTTCCAGACCATTTTGCTTTAGAGATTACATATACCTTTTCAGGTTATTCAAAAGTAAAAAGGACTTTAATCAAATAATGTCTTAAATTAGTACTATGTAAATATTTACATTAAAGGCTATTTGTTCATTCATTCGATTTGTTTGTTCATTCATCTGTTCACTCAGTCACCAACTGAAATATAATAATTTGCATATATTCTTAACATTTGTATTAGGTACATTAAATATTAAGAATAAACAAAAAACATATAGCCATACTAGAACATAATTTCATTTTCTTGTAAAACAAAATGTAAAATTACCTTGTGACACTCGAACTTTAATCATTTACCTAAGACAAATGAAAATGTATGCACACATACCCACACATACACTCACACCTCACACACAGAAAAGCTACACAGGAATATCTATGTAAATTATTCATAATAGTAGAATGTGGTACCAACCATGTCTTCTTTAATAAGTGAAAATTGAGAGAAATATCTGTGGTACATCCATATCATGGAAAACTATAATATTCTGGATCAATCTACAGAGAAATTATGCTAAGGAGAAAAAAGCAATCACAAAAGGACTCCTACTGTATGATTTCATTTGCTTACTATTGTTGAAACAAAACAATTTTAGAAATAAAGGCCAGATTAGTAGTTTTCAGGGGCCTGAGCATGGGGAAGAACAGGGCACAGGAACAAGGTGGGTATGGTTATAAAAGAACAATGGAAGGGATCTTCCAATGGAGATACATTTTTGTATTTTGATGTGGTGTTGGACACACAAACCTACACTGGAACAAAATTCCACATGACTAAATGCATACACAAATAAGCATAATTAAAACATGGGAAATGTGGGGGAAAAAACTGTGTAACTATCAGTATTTAATAAAAACAAAAAAATGACCATTTGGGAAAAACTGAATAGAAGGTATACATGACTTCTATGTATTGTTACTTACAACTGCATGTGAACTAAGAGTTAGCTTTAAAAGCTACTAATTATAAGAAAATACTTTTAGCATACTTAGCCCAATATATTTCATTTTCATTTTAATATATTAAACAACATAAAATTATTAAAATATATTTTCCACTGTCCATTTGAACTTAGTCACATCTCAGTTTCTCTAGGGTCACATATGCAGCTCCCATGTTTTATAGAACCGTTTAGTGTAACAAATAATAGCTAAGAGCAGAGGCCTAAGGTGAAGGCCTGGCTCAAGTGACAGAGATGACAAAGTGCAAGCCAGTCTTTTCCGATGGTTCATAAGGCCTGATGATGGAGCAACCTCCCCTAACTCCTCCCTCCCTCACTGTCACAGTAGCCATTCTGGATTTCTTTTCTTCTAGAAAAGGCAAACCTGAGGAATCTTGCTCTTGCTGTTTTCCCGACCTGGAATTCTCATGCTTAGTGTTCTAGTATGCTCTCACTCTGCGAATCCTTGCTGCTTAGATGACTGTCACTGATTTGCATGAAATAGCCCCTTTCTTCAACATTTCCTGTTACTTAATTACATTGTTTTCTTGTTCTGGCTAGTACTTGTACCTCTCATAGTCTATATGTTTCCTACTTTGTCTATTTGTCAGCCTCCCACCGAGAGCAGGGTTATCTGCCTATCTAGATGTATTTCTTAGGGCATGGGGGAGTCCTGGAAACACATAATGCATTTAGTGACTATTTGATGAATGAACTGCTTGATGTGTTAATAAATTTTTTTAAGTTTTCAGAGTTTTCAAAATGCAGCAAATAAAATCTGCATTTCCCTTCAATTAAAACACTGACATGATGTATTTCAAAAACTGAGTAAAGTCACCTGAGTTTTATATGGCTCACTGAATCCATCACTTTGTGTGCTCATAAAATTAACAAGTTTTAATAAAAAAGTCAGCTTTTAGCTAAAACTTAAAAAAAAATACTACGATGCATTTAGAGAGGTTTTCTTTCTCATGCATGTTTTCCTATGGTTCATTTACTTATACCTTATGGATAAATTCACCTTTGTATGAAATAAATGTCTAAATTCTGAAAAAAATGGCATTCATTATTCACCAAAAATGCTATCAAAACTCTGATATTCTGGGTTAGCAATAACATATTATTGGAAAATTCCTCTCTCTTTTTCCCCTCCCTCCAACAAGACTGCTCTCTTTCTCTTCTCTTATACATACTGGTTAAGCACTTAAATTCAGCAGCTATTCAAGCTAGTTATGTCAAAGGTATTTATGAAAATGCACTCAATCCAGTTAAGCAGAAACTAGCCCCTTTTCTTTCCATTATTCCCATTCTACAGTGATTTATACCCAGGGAGACTGGGTAAATATTGGATGAACTGAATTGAATTAAAAAAAATAATGTATGTGTACATCTAATCTAGAAAACTTGAAGCAGAAATATTGTTTATGATAACCTCTCAAATATTCTCCCAGTATTTGTCCCAGACAAGAACTAATATTTATAAAGCTGCTATGATACCTTAAGGGTTTTATATGTGATCTCATTTAGTCTCTAGGAAGTATGGAGTATTACTTGTAACACTGTACATATATGGAACTAGAAAAACTTTCCAGTATTTTCCATATCAAATGGTTATATCAGATCTCAACAAGTTAACAGATTGCCAGAGACTGGATTCTTTTACACTTTTTAGTGTGTTTCCACTACTTCAATTAAGAGATAGCTGCTGAAGCAAAAAAAAAATAGGAGGTACATATTTTTTACAGAAAAAAATCACACATAAAATATAGGTTATCCTTGTTATCCAGAGAATTATAACAAAGATCAGGCATAGTGGCTTCTACATGTAATATCAGAGAGTTAGAGAAGGCAAGAATCAGGACACAGTTTGAGGCCAGCAGGGGCAATAATTAGCAAGATCCGATCTCAACCAGTAAGCTGGGAGTAGTGGTCATATCTGTCATCCCAGATACAGCAGGATTTGTGTAGGAGAATTATAGGCAGGCCAGCTCAGGCCAACTTGTGAAACCTTATTGAAAATTAAAAGCAAACAGAATGAGAGGTATGGCTCAAGTGGTAGAGTGCCTGACAAGAGTGAGGCCCCGAGTTGAAACCCTAGTGCTGCTCCTACCAAAATAATAAAAGATAATAATGAATACAACAAAGCTATGCTGAGATTCTAGGACTATATCTCATGTATCAGCAAGAGGACTTTAGGCAAGAAAATAGCACATGACAAGACACAGAAAGGAATTTGATTTCATCAAAAGAGGTCTGGCCTTTGAGCCTGGCTATTGGAAGGTAGCTGGAAATTTAAAAATTTCCCAAATGATTGTAATTATCCTTGTTATTCATGATGTGTCCTTTGGACAATCTGGCATGTCAATCAATTTATCCTGTTTGTATAATAAAACCCCAATACAACTGAATACATAGGTCTAGGTGGGCTTCCATCATTTCCAATACTCTGCATGTATTACTGTAGTGTAAATGTGTCCCACAAAAACCAGCTATGGGAAACAAGCACTAATCATTATTGGGAGGTGGTAGGTCATGACGTGGCGGAAAAGTATTGATGATACTATAGAAAAGGGTTCAAGATAAAATTAAGTCTCTCTTTATTGATGAATGATTCAGACTCTGCTTCATGCATTTCTTCCTTCCAGTGATTCAGAACCATGTTCCCATCACAAAAGGACCTGTGAGGATAAAAAGTCTCAATGAGTCTTTCTAGGAAACTTGAGCTTGAATGTGGTTTTGCAGAACCTTCAACTTGCAGCTTGAGAACTAAGGGTAGGTCTTGTGTGGATTCTCTCTGTCACTTAGAGTTGAGCCCAAATTCATTATTATTGGACTAAAGACTCTCAGGAAGATTTTATGATCAGAAAGACTGTACCCTGACCTCCTTATTCACACACAATGAGGAAACTATAATTTAGATATTCTTGATAATATACTACAGTAGAGTAAAGATTTATAGGTGAGTGAAGCATGGGAATTGACTTCTAATATTCAAAGTAACATCCTGTTGATATATTTAGCATTGCTCCAGAGACAAGATTTGTTTCATTGTACCAAAGAACATACTAAAAAATAGAGCTAAAAATTAGATGTCATTTAGCTGCTTATCAAAGTATTAAGCTTGCCCTCTACCTTAAAAAGTTTTAATTCTGAGAGAAAAATATTGATATATTGATAAGGGGATTCAACCTCAGTGAGAGAGTGGCCCCCCACACACAGTTCACATAGCAGCTAGGACTATAGACATGTCTTTATCACTGCCTGCTTATTTGTTGAGTTAGGGGTCTTGCTAAATTTTTGCCTTGGTCTGGCCTGAAACTCTCATCTTGCTCTCCAGCTCCCAAGTAGACGGGATGACAGACATGAACCACTACTTGTGTCTGGAGGTTGACTTTAAGGTATCATTTTATGTCCTAAAATTGTGCTTCTTCGGTTCTCCCAAATGGCCTAGCATATATCTTGAGTCGGTCAAAATTTTAGACATGGATGTTTTAAAGATCTGTTACTTTAATATTTTTTTTTAAAAATGCTGGGTGCACTGGCTCATGTCTATAATTCTGGCTACTTAGAAGGCTGAGATAGTTAGGAATCAAATGTTGAAGACTTTCAGAAAAAGTGTTCCATAGAGCTCTTCTTAAGGAAGAGTGGGATTCAGTGGCACATGCTGTTATGCTAGCTGCTAGGAAGCCTAACATAGGTGGATCACACATCCAGCCTCGGTGGCAGGAAGTGAGAATTTATCTAAAAACAAATAACCAGCAACAACCTGAGTGGGAGATGTGGCTCAGCGTAAAGGATACTTGTCTAGCAAGTGTATGGATGTGAGTTCAAAACCCAGACTGCCCAAACAAACAAAAACCCAGATCACTTTTAATTCAATTCAATTAGCTAGCCAAATATATGTTTAAAGCAAAACCAAAAATACAGAAAACTAAAAAAAAAAAAGGAGTGGTACTTCTTAGCATGTATAAGACTGGATTGGCTCCCTAGTTCCTAAAAAAGAAATGAGGAGTGTTGTAGGAAAGAATATTTCAAGCTGTGGATCACTGACAACATCCTATACAAATGTGTGATGCTATTAGGGTAAACTAAGAAATGCATACTTTCATATACTCTAGTAGTCATAGAAGACAGATTTTTTTTTTTTCTGAAAAGACCTGTAAAACTGCTTACACAGAATTTCAATAATGTACCCGAAGAATTGGTATTCTGTTACAAATCAAATTATAGAAAAACTTTTCAAACAAGTCATCCAGGATTATTTCAATGTGAAATTGTCACACAAAAATGGAAATCACACCCTTGACAACAATTCAATTTAATGCAAAATATAGTTACTTGCATATTCAAAAGAGAATTCATTTCATAAAACATTTTTTCATGCTATAATTGTCATTAAATGCCATCACACCAAACAGCTGCTGAAATCTACCTTCCAATGTCTTTTAAAGAAATTGCCATTTCTTTCTACTCAACTGAATTCAGCATTCTCGGGTAAAACTCTTGTGATTTTAGTTGTATGAGTGCAATGCAGACTAACCTGTTTCCTCCTGTAAGTTGGAATTCACATGTTTCAGTAAGTTTTCTATGAGTTTTATCACAAAACACCTTACAAGAGCTATTTTCACAGGTAATACGTATTAGGAAATGTGAATTTTCTTTTAAAAAGAGTCTTCTGTGACAAGATATTAACCACAAAAGACTATAAAGAACTCAAAATATTCAATAAGATGACACAACAAACAGATAAATGAAAAATGAAACTATTCAACATGGAAATGCAAGTCAAAACCACAATGAAATGTCACTTCACAACTGTAAAGATGATAAATCTAAAGCAAAAGGAAATAAGTGTTGATGAAGACTTGGAAACATTCCACCATACAATTACTGGCAATGCAAAAGGAGACAGCTGGTACAGAATTCAGTATGGAGCTTACTTCCTGAGGTTTCAGTAAACCTAGCATAAGATCCACCAATCAGACTTTCTGCTATTTTTTGTTCTTTTTTTTTTTTTCTTTTCTGCTAATTTTTCAAAGTGACTTCATTTGGGACATTATCGCTTACATTGTCATTATAACATGATTGAAACAGTTAAATATCTATTAACCTAAACATCTATTAACATGTTAATATGATAGATTAACAACATAGCTAATCAACAGGGGTAGATTTACCATTAAAATGTATCTTCTAGAACAGAGGACATATGAAGTGGAACTGTACAACCATTTTAAAACCCACTCTGCATTAATTGTCCTCAATAATATAGAAACAAACATTAATATTAGAAAGAAGCTTCAAAGAAATAGTCCCCTTCTTAAGTTGACAGGTAAAACTCAGTTATATCTTTTAAACAGGTGCAAAAACTTTATAGATTAAATGAAATGGAGCAAAGAGATTAGAGGATAGTTTAAAAATCACATTGGTAATATGTTGTGAATAACCTTTAAGTAGTTGTACAAGGAAGATATCATTTAACAAAGCAGTATAGGAATACAATGCATCTTAATCTGTGTTACCCCCTTCAACTATTTCATCCCCTTAAACCTACCCCTGCCCTTAAATTTCTTTTTTGAATGTTTTTATTATCTTGAAGAATTTGTGTAGAGGAGTTGCCATTTGCCAAAGCGGTTTATCAATACAGTGCATCTTAAATGCTCAATAGCTATATATGACCTTATAAAATGATGCTTATAGTAATAAACTCCAAAAAATGGACACAAGAGATTTTTATTTTTCTGTTTGCAGTTAGTTCTTTATTCTTTCCCTTTTTATTCCTTTGGTTTATTGCTTGTTATCACTGGTTTTGTTGTTGTTAATTTCTGTACCATTTGTCTTGCATATGTTTATCTGATTTGGGAAAGGGAGGGGGAAATCACAGAACTGATGGGAAAAATGGTGAACCAATTCAACAATGACACTCACTAGACACTGTGTTGGAAATGAACTTTACAACTTGGGGGGAAGGAAATCAAAGGGGGAGTGGGAGGAGATGAGGGAATGGGGTAACACTATTCAAAGAGTAATGTACTAATAGGCAATATAACTTATGTAGCGGATGTAACTGTAATCCCTCTGTACCTCACTCTTACAATAAAAATTAAATTAAAAAAACTATTTTCATCCACCCCTCTCAACTCAACTCTTCCTTTCCTGAACATAATTTTAAGTTATGTATTTGTGTATTTATTTATTGCTTTTTAGCAAATCAGTTTATGTGTACAATGCACCTTGATCTTTGTCATGACTTCAACATCTTCACACACACCCCTTACACCCACCCTTTTTTTATGGTTTTCAATTCTGCAGTATATACAATGCGGTTTTTTTTCATTTCTTTATTGTCAAAGTGATGTACAGAGGGGTTACAGTTTCAAAGGTGAGGCAGTGAATACGTAAATTGAGAGACAAAGGATAAAAAGACAAACCAATGCAACAGCAATACTAACAAAACTATATGGTGTAAACCAACTGTCAACTCATGGGGAGGGGAAGGGAAATGGGAGGGAGAGTCAGAGGGAGGAGGTAACAAAGGTAACAAAGAGTACAAGAAATGTATCCAATGCCTAACGTATGAAACTGTAACCTCTATGTACATCAGTTTTATAATAAAAACTAAAAAAAAAAGAAATGTACCATGAATTCTTGCCTGCATTTTCCCAAATCCCTGTTTCATTCTTCCCCTACTTCCTCCCTTCTTTGCCTACTCCACTCCCCTTAATCCCATCCCCCTAACATTGGTAATATGTAAAATAGCATATTAGCTGGGAGAACAACATTGCATATTAATTTCTATTATATATATTACATATAAGTATATATATAATTATTATATATAAATATGTTATATAATTGCTATTTATGTAATGTATTATATAATAGAAATTTTTATTTATATATATATATTATTTCAGAGCAAGGTCCATTGGAATTTGGTTGCTCAAATCATTGTCAGTATTTTGTCCAACATTTCATCAGTGTGGAATTATTGAGCTGGAAGGAAATTCTATGTGGGGACACAATGTGAGAGCCATACGTGTAAGTAATTCAAACTGAATGTTTGCCCAGAGACTTGAGTGAAACTATTGCCCTTTGTTGGCCCATTCTGGATCTTGAACTCATTGGAGTGTATTTGTTTGGATTATAGTCGATGTGAACCATTCTTCAATCAATAGTTGAACTCTGCCCCTAAGATGCATTCTGTTTAAACACAGAGAGAAAATAACACAGCTTGACCCTAGTGAAGTGTTATGAAGAGCTGTAGTCAAGTGGTGACTTTTTTTTTATTCTGCTTGGAGTATTTTATTGCTATCTTAACCTTGAGCTGGGCAGAACTGTGAATAACACATAAAATTCCTTTATCTTCATTACTGCGGTGTTGAGTCCTTATTAAGAGAGATACTAAAATTGGATTGAGTCTGTTGCTAAACATTTAATTTGAATGCTTATAATGACTAAGAAGATAATAGCTACCAGTTACTAAGTATATATTTTATACAAATGTTATCTACAGCATTACATTTGTATACTTTCCCTGTACTTACTGACATTGCAACAGGCTATCCAGCCAGCTAATCTCATCAAACCTACCCTTCTTTCCTTAAGTTACAAGTCCAGAGGTGGACCAGAGCCAGCTCATCTTTAACTCAGGAGACTGTATTTTCCCACTCAGTATTACATGATATCATACTAGTCCTTTACTTCCCTCTATATAGCCATTGTGTGATATTTGCTGACACCTTTCTATATGCATCCTTTATTTACTCACAAAGAAGAAATTTTGTTCTTGAAAATGTCTGGCCTGACTTGGTTTGTGGTACTGCAGAGGAATTTAAAATGGGAAACTGACTACTATTAAGTGAGTAGGGAGACAGAAAAAATCCTGCCTCTCACGCCACTCACGGGAAATTCAATATGTCCCATCCTCCCGCCTTCCTGCAATGTCTTTCATTCTTGAAAGAACGAGGTAAGGGAACCATGATTCTTTGGGTATTCTCTCTCTAAAAGTGGGAGGATTAGGGATCAGAAGACAATTGCTTGTCTACAGCTGGTTTTTATAATTAACATTTTCTTGGGATATGGCTATACTCACTTGCTTATATATGGTCTATGACTACTTTGTTATCTCGAGCAAAGTGCAGCATACTCACAGCACAGTCTATGGCTTACAATATTCATTATCTGATTTTTTTTCAGAAGATTTTCAGGAATGACTAAGGTTACACTGCTTTTTATATAAATAATGCTTTACATTAGATTTAACTCATGTAAGCATGGGATGTGAAAAAGCTGGATTTCTTTTACCTACCTCAATTTGATGGAAAGACCTGTAGGAACTTATGTCTTTAAATGATATCCAGATATGCTTATGCAATTCAATTTTGTAGAGAAAGATTTTATCCATTATATCATGAAAAAATTTGTATCTTCATTTCTCAAAAGCTGGGACACCCAGGCACTTTCCTTGAACCTCAATATTTATTCATTCATTTATTCATTCAAATACTTACTAAAGGTGTATATGCATGTGGCATCGTAGATTCTAGACACTAGATATATTCTCATGAGACTCAAAGCTCTTGTTCAAAGACAGTTCATAGTTTAATGGAAATTTGTATTCTTTTTTTGTTTTCTTTTACTATAGTATCAAGAAGTGATAAGTACTGAGAAGAAAACAGTAGAAAAGATGCTGGACAATGGAGTATATAATATTTAAGATGTGAGTCTAAGGAGATGACATTTGAGAAGAGAGACAAGATGGAAGAAACTGGTGAGCCACATGTTCCTGGCAGAAGGAAGAGCAAGCCTTAAGACTCTCAAGTGAATTTATGCTTATGTTGAGAAGAGATAGAGGTTGTGAAAAGGTGTGTGTGTGGCAGGGAGTGGGAGGGGACAGACAAGGGGCAAGGTCCTATCAGGATTTGTAAGTGCATGAAGTATTGTGTTGAAAACCCATTGGGAAGTAGTACAGAGGTTTAGATTATCACTCTCTCATCCCCTTTGCAGTAGAGACCACAGAGGATTACAAAGGGGACAAGACCAATTGAAGGGCACTGCAGTAATGCAGGCAAAAGATAATCTTTGTGTAGATGTAAGAGGTTTCTAGAAACCACAAGACCGTACGTAGACTTCTGAAGTGCTTTCTACAATCAAAGGGTAACTTAGTTGTTCTTGCATGTTAGAATGGGGGAAGAATTCACACATGCATCAATATTTATCAGTCATCAATAAGAGAACCTCATGTGCTCTGTACTTGAGAAAACAGATTATAAACGCCCTACATTACTGAAAAATAACATGTAACTTCCCTCTCCTGCTTTTCACATCTTCCACCTCACTTCAGCCCTGATCACGGAGTTCCCTTCATTCATATTTCTTGCCCCATGGCTACTCACAGGGCAGCTGAACCTGCTGCCATTGACGTATGTTTCTCCTGTGAAGTCCAGTAATAGAAGGAATAGATTAAAATAATGTGATCTATGAGCCACGTGCACACACTTCAGTGTATAACAGTTGAATATTCTAATTTCTTGTATAAAATGTACTTATTAGTATTAACATAGGTGATTCTCTGATTAATGAAGACATGGGACTTTGGTGTTTAAGTTACTAAGCTCCTCCCTTAGTTCCTAATCTTTTTATGTAAAGGTCTAGATAACATTCACAATATTTTTTTCAAATTTCTTCACTTCCCAATGGCTTGGCATACAAAGACACCTTCATTCACTAGTCTCACTGTTCTCTGTGTTGCCTTGAGCACTGCAACTTCTATATTGATTCACAAAATTGTGCTTTGTTCCTTTGTTCCAGACAAAGATATTTTCCAAATAATATCTGCAAAAGTAGCTTATTTCCAAGACAATGCTATTCAAACATTGAGTAAGTGAACATTTTGGCATTTTAGAAGATAAATAGTGTTTTTCACGGTCACATGAATCTGCTCGGGACTCCAAAGCAACCTTTTCTGTATCAGCTATAATTTGAAATACATACAAGTAGGGAGAGGGGCATGAGGGGACTGGCAGAGAGCTCTCAGGGCTTTGAAGTAAAGTACTATACTGACATTGTAAGTAGCAGACTTTTTGAAATCTAAATACTGTGGGTTCCAATTTTAAGAGCAGATATATCAATGTGTCTTTAAAATAGACAACTAATGATAGGTAGGAACCGTTTCATCTATTCTATATAAAATACATACCTAATCATATTGTTGACATATTTTTTAATTTTGAAAATGCCCAATGTCTTCAACTTTGATCATAATGTGTGTGTGTGTGTGTGTGTGTGTGTGTGTGTGTGAGAGAGAGAGAGAGAGAGAGAGAGAGAGAGAGAGAGAGAGAGAGAGCGGTATTGGGATTCCCTTTACCTCCAAAGCTAGGTTTAGAAGCATGCAGGGGGAACTTGGAAGGGTTAAAGTTTTGTCTGTGACACTGAAATTGAGGCCAGCTGTAGGTCATATTCATGTCCCAGTCACAGGAAAATGAACCTGTGAGACAGAACCTAATTATCTGCTAAACCAAAAGCCAGTCTCAGTTCAATAACTTACGACAGAGCCAGCAGCCAGATATAGTGTTACCATGGCAACTTTGGAAAAAAGCTCCACTGCGGTTGAGAATAAGGAGGAAGGGAAGGAGACTGTAACCCTAAATGTGCTGTAGCTGTTTGATCTTGGACAAATGGGTTTGTCTAGAAAACAAAGTTATTCTACACATGGCTACCATTTGTCTATTCACCTTCATATCTGCTACAATTACTGAAAAGGAAAAGGTAATTATTATGCTCCCTAGGCTTAAAAATCTTCCACTTGTTAACAGCTAGAAGATTACATTTTGGGCAAAACATATATAACTTTCACTCTCTTCTCTTCCACAACAACCCTAAGTACATATAAAATAGGACAAAGAGGATTCTGGACTATCAGATCACTGTAACAAGTTAGTTGTGCCCATAAAATTCACTGCAACTCTTATTTTCCTCTTATTTCCAAAAGCTGAGATATTTTCGAGAGACAACTTTGAAGAATTTTCTCAATAATGTTGGTTTTTCCACAGGTTAGGAGCTGAACTTAGGAGGAAAGAAGATAATTTTGTTTCCTTGTGAAGCTTCCCTAAAATTTCAAGTGAAAAAATTTGCTGGGATATTGAGTTAAGAAGAACCAAACATTAGAAAGAAGTAAGCACTGGCTGGCTGACATTTTTCTTCTTGTCAGTTCACCAAGTAGTTATTTCTGGAAGGACAATGGATTTCTGAATTTTCAAATTGATAGGGTTTAATGCACATAAAATTGTACAGTAAAAATAGCACTTTAGTAAAAGTATAAGCAGACAAAGAACCAAGAGCTTGCTGTACAATAATTTGCACTTAGAGGAAGAATTCAGAAGCACATTCCTTTATTTAAAAAAAAAATCATTCCCAGTGGAGACAAATCATGCTAAGGGTTGTCAGCTACAATTATTGGATTTCAGAATATTTGACAATTTTAATGTGTCATTAATGATGTAACAAGACACATGTAACATATGATGTTGTCACTGAGGGTTGCTATCCTGTTGTAGTATCAAAATGGAATCACATATATCTATGTATAAATATGTAGATATGGTGGTGGGTTTCTGTGTAGCTAATAAACACGTTAGGTTTTGAATAAAAGATAAAGAAATATGGAGATGAATAATTTCTTTTTCATCTGCATGAATAACTGTGGTAATGCAAATGAGAAATCACAAAATGGAAAGTAGGTTTCTTAAGAGTGTAGCTGAAATTTGCCAATAAATTAGAGTCATTTATGATATCTGTAGATTTTCTTAAAGATATCAAATCTTTGAGAAAATACCTTACCCTTCTTTATGTATTATACATTGAAAATAGAATTTGTAACTCTGGAAATGTGAACTTCAACTTCCATTAAGCTACCATGGCAAATGAAAGGGAGTTTAGGATTAAAGCAAGATAAAAAGGGTTGTATAAAGGATGAGGACATAGAAAAGCAACACCACAGGGCAAAATGAATTTTCTGATTAATTTCTAGGTAGAAGTAACCTAACCTCTGTTCATAACCCTAATGTAATTCCTTTTCAAGTAAATGGAAGTCCTTTCTAAGACAGAGGTTTCTGAGATCTGATTACTAAAAGGTTTGCAAAGATGCCAACTAAAACAATAAAGTCTAATGCACTATGGATCTTGTTACTCCTAATATAAGATTTTTTTTTCTTAATCTTTCCACTTACATGAATTAATGAGTTAGGAAAGAAAATGAAGCAATTTTACCAGAAAAGCATCTGCATGAACTATTGATTCAAATGCTTGTTACATTTCAGTCTTATCACACATGATTAGCTTGCAGATATGAGAGCTTAGTAATGATGCAAAACACCAAATTTCACTGAATTCTTCGTTCCATTTGAATTCCCAGAGAGGATATTAGAAGCACCAGCAAAGAAATCATGTTATTTTTCTCACAATGTCTTTGAGTCGATGATTTTGAAGATATATGTGACAAGTACACAGTGCCATCTTTCCCCACTATTTCAACACATACTCTCTTTAGTATTATAGTCATTACATTCTATACATGTAGCTGGGTGTGTGTGTTTGGTATGTGAGCTGGTTTTTGTGAATGAGTGTGCTTTGTTGAATCCAACTGTAATCCTAAAATTCATGAAAATTGTGTGAAATATATGCTTTATTTTGTGCAAAGGCTTTATATGTTTACATGTGTATGTATAGCATGTATATGCTTATGTATATGCTTTATTCTCTATGTTCAACTAACATCAAGTACAGTAAAATATAAATGAAAATAATTATAAATCTTTAATCTGTTTGCCCTATGGACTGTATTTAATGTGTTTGTTGACACAGAATAAACAAAAGAACCTACATGTTAAGGAGCAAGAATTTGATTATCTGCAGAGAAACAAAAGGACAAAGAGTAGTCCTGAAAAATATGTGCAAGCAGAAAGACTAAATCCCCTAACACACTTGGATATACTACTTGAAAGACATTTTCAATTTTCAAAAGTCTTCATTTACTCACTAAGAAAGGGAAGGGAATCTAGAAGTACAGTCATCATTCAATCTATCATAGACTAGAATATTCAAGAATATATGATATCTTAATTTCTAATAAAGGTCAGATTACATTTTACATTATATATATATATATATATATTCTACTCTTTCTGCATTAATATTGGCTGCTGCTGAGCACATGAGGCTCATACCTATAACCATAGCTACTCAGGAGGCTGAGAACTGCGGATCTCACTTTGAAGGCAGCCCAGGCAGGAAAGTCTGTGCAATTGTTATTTTCAAGTAACCAGAAAAACAAAACAAAACAACAAAACATAAAACCCCACAAGTGGAACTGTGACTTAAAAGTGAAAGAGCACTAGTGTTGAGCAAAATTTCAGAGACAACATCCAGTCAATGATTGAAAGTTCCAGTATGAGAGAGAGAGAGAGAGAGAGAGAGAGAGAGAGAGAGACACCGAGAGACCGAGAGACCAAGAGAGACTGAGAGAGATTGAGAGAGACTGAGAGACAGAGACAGAGAAAGACAGAGATAGAGGCAGAGACAGACAGAGACCAAGAAACATAGAAAGAACGTTGGCTGCTGTTTCTGCTTTCCTATTAGCTTTATCTCAGCAGTATAACTCTATAACGTGGTTCTTAGAAGTCTCAGTTTGCTGCTTAAATGCTTGCCCTTGGATCATATTTTGGAGCTTTTGAAACTCTACAGATGCTTTCATTTATTATCACTAATTTCTTTTCATTTATGCTCCTTATCTACTTGTTTCATGGTCCCCCAAAACTGAAAGTTTTATAGTTTTTTTCTATGATGAGTAACTGCCTATCCTTAGCTGCTATAGTATGGTTAAACAAATGAAAGTTAGGGCAGGGAATGTGGTAGAGTGCTTGCCTTGTATGCATGAAGACATGGGTTAGGTTCCCCAGTACCACCTACATAGAAAAAGATACAAGCTTGGATTCTCAACTACAGCTGAGGTCAACTGTATTTCTACTGGTAGAATGATTTCTAGAGCTATGTAATCACCTCTAAATTTTCCAGTACTATCTGATGTCTATCTATAGTGTCACAGTCATACTATAGTCCCTAACTTAAACACACACACACACACATACACACACACACACACACAAAAAAAGGAAAAGTTTATTTAGGCTCACAGTTTTGGAGATTTTTGTCTGTAATCATTGGAGGTTCCTGGTTTTTGTTTTGTGTTTTTTTTGTACCTCTAGTGAAGGTACCATATCAGTGCTTGGTAGAGCACTGTTATCTCATGCCAGAACACGAAAGAAAGAGTGAGAAGAAGGAACTGGATTATTATTACCCCTTCTAATGGCAATGTCTCAAATGATCTCAAGACCTTCCATTAGGATATGTCTCCTAAAGGATCTACCACTTCCCAATGGCACTGAACTCTTGAAGAACATGTCTCTCAAACCTGTGACTTTGGGGAATGTCACAGATCTAAATTACAATATCATTCATGATAACAAACTTCTGTTCATTGATATAAGAGGTCAAGAGGAGATGATGCTGGCTTGTAGAAGGAATATAATTATTCTCATTCTTCTTGTGTCAACAAGATAGAAAACCATTACCAATTTCTCCTCTTTCTTTTCTTGTCTCATTTTTTAAAATTTCTATGCAGTCTACTCAGTCATTAAAGTCTCTCAGTTGTACATTCATGAGATTTGTTCCATGGATCTTATCCTTTTGATACTATCAACTCTTACAGTTCTTAATTTGGGAAAGATCTGGTCTTTTTTTGAGCATCTTACAAATAGGATTTGACCACATCTCTCCTTGTCAAAATGAAATCGAGAGACACAGGGTAAAAAGACAACCGAATACAAAAGCAATACTTGCAAAACTGTTTGGTGTAAATCAACTGAACAACTCATGGGGGGAAAGGGAAAGAGGGAGGGGGGAGGTGAAATGAGGGAGGAGGTAACAAACAGTACAAGAAATGTATCCAATGCCTAACGTATGAAAATATATCCTCTCTTTATATCTGTTTGACAATAAAAATTAAAAAAGGAAGTATACCCCAAAATAAATAAATAAATGTGAAAAAAACAAATACTATTTGACCACCTCTCTCCTTGTCAAAATGTTATTCACTCAAATTTTTAATTTTATGGGAATATGCAACCACATGGATTCTGAATTTAAAATTTGCAATTCTTATATTCCCCTTTTTTTTCTTGTATTGTTAAATAGTCTTTAAGCATGTCTAGTAATTCTTTACATCCTCTTATTTGAGCATTCTCTGCCTAGCTGTTGATTAATGGAAGTTTCAGGCAGTTATCCAGGAGATTTTATAAAATATACCTCACTGTTCTCTATGCTAAACACACCGAGCCAGAATTTACAGGGAAGGAAGAATGATGAGGAAGCTTGTAAAGTGTTCTCAGTAAATCTAGTACATTGTCTGGAAGTCGATCTTAAGCTACACTGACTGGAAATAGATGAATCTTACATCTCACAATCTCATATCTACACCTAAATATTTAAAGAATTCCCAGGCTATCAGAACATATATGGCAGAATCACCCAGCAAGCCATGGTGAACAGTTGTGACCCTTTCACAAAGTCATCTCAGTTTATCTTTAACTAGTTGTACAAAGGAGTTGCCATTTAAAAAAGCAATTTATGAATAGACTATAACTTGGTCAATGTGACCCTTTTCAACATTTTTACTCATCTCTCCTATCCACCCCATCACTCATCTTAATGTTATAAGGTCTACATTAGATTCTTAACTGCCTTTTTCTCCTCTTCTCTTCACTTCCTCACCCTTTTCCCCTTGACCCCACTCCACTTTTGAGTACCTACTTCTTGGTGTTTTATTTTGCTAAACTTTGCCTTTGCCTTTCTAAGGCCTACCTTTCAATTGGCACTTACATTTTTTAAAAAATTATATATATAATTTTATTGTAAAAGTGATGTACAGAGGGGTTATAGTTACATGCATTAGGTAGTGAGTGAATTCCTTGTCAACTTGTTACCCCATCCCTCATTTTCCTCCCACTTTATCTCACCCAATTTATCCCCTCCCAAGTTGTACAGTTAATTTCCAACATATTGTCTTGTGAGTATTGCTGTTTCATTGGTTCACCCTTTTTCCTGTTTCTCACCATTTTGATGTTCTCTAATTCAGATAAATGTATATACAATACCCAAGATACCAAAATCAAATACAGTAACAACAGGAGATAAACCATAGGAAATAAAAATTAAAGAAAAACAACATAATTTTACATAGTTCATTAAAAATAAAAACAATGGAAAAAACTCTTGTTTTCATAACTTGGAGTTCATTGGGCATAGGATCCCTTATATGATCATATGTACACAGCTATTGAGCTATTGTGATCTCCTGCTAGGACTATCCTAGACATATACTAATTATTAACAATGAGAGAAACTATGGACTCTATGTTTCTTTGGGTCTGTCTCACTTCCCTTACTGTGATCATGCCTGTCAATCCCAGTTACTTGGGAGGCTGAGATCTGAGGATGTTGGCTGGAAACTGGCCTGTGAAGGAAAGTCTGTGAAGCACCAAAAAAGCCAGTAGAGTTGTGGCCCAAGTAGTAGAGCAACTAGCATTGAACAAAAAAAGCTCAAGGACAGTGAATATGCCTTGAGTTAAGTCCCAAGGTAGGCAAAAGTAGTACTATTACTACTGCTGCTACTGTCTAATAACGAAAAAGTTCAAACCTCATTTTCTTAGCCTTGCAAAGTTATGAGTTTTGTATATTGGGAAGTCGATGTGTATATGGATGGATGACATGTAAGGAACTGGAGTCTCCTGCCTGTAACTGACTATAATTCCATTTGCTCTTGAATTTTCTAAAAATATATCTCAATTAAGAAACCTGAGTTGAGGGTCTGGGGATATGGCCTAGTGGCAAGAGTGCTTGCCTCCTATACATGAGGCCCTGGGTTCAATTCCCCAGCACCACATATACAGAAAATGGCCAGAAGTGGCGCTGGGGCTCAAGTGACAGAGTGCTAGCCTTGAGCAAAAAGAAGCCAGGGACAGTGCTCAGGCCCTAAGTCCAAGCCCCAGGACTGGCCAAAAAAAAAAAGATACCTGAGTTGAGAGAGAATTGAGAACAAATAATAACAAAGGTGAAGGAATGGCTATCGTATTAAACGTTCTGGTAGTCATTCCAGGTTTGATAAAACCAGATGAGATGGTCTTATTCTCTATTAATATTGTGCTTAGAAGACTTAAGAGTACAGCAAATTGAGATTACTTTTGGAGAGTGATCAAATAAAAATGCTAAGAATATAGAAGTTTCTTCCTTTCTGTGTTTTTAAATGCGCACTAGTGTTCCTTGAAAAGTAGAAGTAATGGTGAAGTAAATTAAAAATTATAAATATTCGATGCCATATTCTTAAAAGCCCTAAAAGGAACTTCTTCACATTAGGAAAGTGTGGAGTTATTTCACTTGTGTTGAATGATCCAAGAAGCTGATGCAGTTTAGTTCCTGCTCAAACATAATTAAATATTTGTTACTGTCTTTAGAAGAGTTAAAATTTAATACTTACAGTGTTTTTATTAATGTGTAGGATTGTAAAAATACAAATTCTGATTTCTAAAAATTTCAGTCCTGAGAACTGAGCAAATAAAGCTTGAAATCACTCAAATATTGATATGTTTTGATTATGTATGTGCACAATCTGTATTTTTAAGTTTATATAATATTGAACAAACATTTTACAAAACTAAACAAATGATGCTTTTATAATTTTTTAACCCATCAATGTATCAAAGCTAAAATAAATTCTGGCCCATTTGCGATGTTTTGTTCATATACAACTCTAAATGGCCAATTTTCAATGTCAAGAATGAGGATTAAAGTTAGAGTAAGGTTTGATCACTATAAGAAGCTGTGTTGTGTTATGGAAACAAGTGTTATTTCATTGTTGTAATTATTTTCAACATCCCATGTGAAACAGTATCCTTTTTTTTCCTCTTGTATTCCCTTCCCGTGATTTTACCCCTGCTATCACTTTATCTGATCTTAGTACCCTGGATACTGTATATATGTGTATTAGAACTAGGGAAGGGAAAGGGAATACCAAAATCGAGAGACAATGGATAAATAGACAAACCATTCCAAAAGCAATACTTACAAAAGCATTTGGTGTAAACCAACTGTATATCTCCTGGAGGGGGAGGGAAATGGGGAGGAAAAGGTGGGGGAGTTGGCAGGAGGAGGGAGGAGGTAACAAGTTGAACAAGAAATGTATTCACTGCTTTACATTTGAAACTGTAACCCCTCTGTACTTCACTTTGACAATAAAGAAAAAAAAGAAAGAAAAAGAAGAAGCCATGTTGTAAAATGTAAACAATTCTCTTATGATGATGATGATGATAATCCCAAGTAAGGCTCAGAAGACACAAGAAAAGGCTTGCTGTTGTGACCCGAGATTTGTAAAATGAAATTGATTTTCATTCAAATCAGGTCTTTTACTCTTCTTGAAAATGTCAAGGTGTCAGCCTTGGCCCTTACAGGGTTGTGGTTTATAGTTGAGACAAAGTGATAGTACCAGATGATGGTCTGGAGCAACAGCATAGTGTGGGAAAAAGTGGCCAGTGACAACCATCTGTCTTTAAGCCAATCAGCAAGGGTTAATTAAGACCTGAGTCTTTTTTCTTCCATCTTGATTAGGGAATGATAAAATACAATCTGGAAGATTTACTGTGTAGAAAATAAGCAAACACTGTGAAGGGAAGTAGGTATCATCATTCCACAGAATAAATTACTAACATTATTTATGGCAATCTATGCTTTAGCCCTTTAGAAACACAAATTTATTACAGGGCTATAAACAGATGTTGCAAATATGACAACTTATTTTTAATATACTGGAAACCACAGCATAATTTTGTAATTTGATAAATTAGCAAGAAGAATTGTGATAAATCTTTGAAGTCTCTAAATTATGTTATAGCTTTGTTCATCTGTACAACAAAATGTTTTACATTTGAATTGTTATTCATAGCAAATTAATATTTTCCCATCTAAGAAGATCAGTAAATAGTAGTTACTGGCGGTAACATGTTAAAAACTGCTTAAGCTACATCATAATCAATAACAGTTAAAAGGTAAGTGAAGCCAGGTCCTAGTGGCTCACACCAGTAATCCTAGATCCTCAGGAGTCTGAGATCTGAGGACTGTCATTCAAAGCCAGCCCAGGGAAGGACAGCCCATGAGACTCTTATGTCCAATGAACCATCAGAGAACCACATGTGTTGTGGCTCAAAATAGTAGAGCCTTGAGCAAAAAAGCTCAGGGAGTGTCCAGGTCTATGACCAAAAAAAAAAAAAAAAAAAAAAAGTAAAGAAAAAACTTTTAAAAATTCTAATATTCTCATCAAATAAGACAATTTTAGCCATCATAAATATATCACACATATCAGAGAAGGGAAAGAAATCAATTCATAGCCCCAATTAAAAGATTCCTAAGAAACAATAAGATAAATATTCCGAACATTGAAGGAAACGGTTAAAAGGATTTAAAATTTGCTTCCAGAGAATTATATGATGTCTAAGGATCCTCAACTTAGAATGTAAAATAAACTCATCAACAACCCCCCGTCCCCTCCCACTTTTTTTTTTTTTTTTTTTTTTGTCAGTCATGGGCCTGGGCACTGTCCCTGAGCTCTTCAGTTCAAAGTCAGCACTCTACCATTTGAGCCACAGTGCCACTTCCGGCTTTCTGGTGTTTCATTGAAGAGTCTCATGGACTTTGTTGCCCCACCTGGTTTTGAACCGAGGTCCTCAGATGTCAGCCTCCTGAGTAGCTAAGATTACAGGCGTAAAGCAGGCACCTGGCCTCCTCATTCCTTGTTTATGAAATTCTCCTTTCCAGTAACCCTAATGTTTTAAATTCCAAACTGGGACCAAATGTTCACTGTACAGATCTCATCACAAACTAAACTATCATAGAAACTGTTAACAAAATAGAATTAATCTCCATGAAGTCTAGAGTTGAGATTTGATGTAGTAAATATTTCATCTTTTTTTTGCCTTATACAACATGTTTGGTTTAATAATCTAATAGTATCTATATGTGGATAGGGACTACCAAGTTTATTATGGCAAAGATATTTTACTAATTTGGAAACTGGTAGTGGTGGTTATAAGCCATGGTACCTTTTTGCCAGTTATGAATTCTCTCTCTCTCTCTCTCTCTCTCTCTCTCTCTCTCTCTCTCTCTCTCTCTCTCTCTCTCTCTCTCTCTATTGGCACAGCCTCCCTTGCTAGATTATTATTTTTCTTCCTTACAGTGGATGTTCAGTTAAAGCATCCCTGATTTAGAAAGAGATTTGGATCTGCTACTGGTCATGTGACCAAAATAGAGCCAATTACAGCCTTTCTGACCATTAAAGTTGATAGTTGGTTAAAAAGAATCTGTTTTCTTTTCTTATTTCCTTTTTTTGTTTTCCTTCATGAATCAAAGAGGTAGGAATGATGCCCCATGATGCAAGTTTGGAGATGCCAGAGCTTTCATCTTTCCACCATATGGCAAGGTCCTACCAAAATATAAAATCAATTCAATAGAGAGGGAAGAAGAGGGAGTAATGTGGGATGGGAAAGACAAAGGCAGAGAAGGCAAAGAGTATGGGAAGAAAGGGAAATAGATGAATTAATAAAGAAACAGCTTGTTTGAAGAGGATGAACTTTAATTGGTGAATTCTATGGATTTTGCTCAGATAGGGTCCATCCACAGTGGCAGAAAAAATGGGCTCTGGTTGATGCTTCTGATGTGTGTTACAAACCAATGGTCAAACTTTTATTCTCTTTATGATTTGCGATTCCTGATGGCAAAGAATGCCAACCACCAATATCTGTGTTCATTTTAAAAGAAGAAAGGGAGATACTATGAGAAATTTCCTCCCTAAGCCAAGTCTATACTGGTCTTGGATTAACTTTGTGGGCATTTGTAATTCTTCATATTAGCATTTGGGACTAATAAAATACATATTCTTATAGATGTATTCTTTCAGATGCACATACTTCGTAGATGTGTGAATAACTCAAAAGGGGAATTTCCTAACACAGTATATAAGAGAGAGAAGGTGGGAATCAATTTTTTTATCTTTCAAATTTAAAGTCACATAGTAATATTATCTGTCAGGCCTTTTTAAGAGTTGCCTCACTGCATTTATTTAAAGTATTTTGAATTGCAGAGTTGAAAGTAAGGAGGTCTGCTGGGAAAAAAACAATTGAGTTAACTATTTTCCTTCCAAGGGAGGATAAGAATTAAAATATGTCTAATTGTTTTGATAAAGTACATCACTCTTTGTCTTATGTAGCTATTTAGTTGTGTTTAGCCAGTGGATCCCGGGACCCTCACTAGAGCATATCCTATGAAAAAGAAAACACATTTTCTTTGAAAGAATAAGATACAATTCCTTTAAGATTCTATTAATCATTTTCCCCCTTTAATTGAAAAAGTCACCACATAAATGAGAGTACCAATTTCATTCTTCCAGAAAGAATGTTAAAGTTGACATTTCTTTGAACAATTGTTTTAGAAATCCTTTTTTAAGTGCATTTTCATTTTCTGGCATAGCTTGAATTGAATTCTAAACTTTTCTGCTGCTTGTCTTCTAAGCCCCTTTGGTGAATTTAAATAGGCTTCCCTATATATTTAGTACATTCAAGAATTCTTTGTCGCACTGCCTACCCTGCTTTATTATTAGAAGGCTGCCTCGGAAGTCCAGCAGCCAGTTTGTTTTCTGCCATTAATAAAGAGTCTAGTTTTTTCCCACTTCTTTGAAGAATTTGAAAAGGCTCCATGTTGGGTGGAGGGGGGCCAGGAAGAGAGGGAGAAATGGAGGGAACTGAGTGTGGTATAATCCTCCAACAAAAAATATTGTCTAATGTAGAAATCTCCCTAAGGTTTACAAATGCCCAGGCTGGGCTGTGAGTGTGATGTGTAACTGGGCAATAACTTAGCCACAGTCTGGTTCTCTGTCCTAAGACTAGGAACTAAGCTATTATGATGGCTATTTTAAAAATTCTACAAAATCAGGTTTTTTGGTTGACTAGTGATTCAACATCACACTAATCTCTTACTGAAGTTGTTCAGGAGATGGGAAACAAACACAATGAAAATCTCAAATTTCCAACACTTTATTTATATGTCTACAAAACTATCAAGAAGGATTTCAAGAAAGACTTTTGTTTGGATGTGTAAGATATTGATGTTGACTCATGGCCTTGGGAAACCTAATTCAAAGGCAGGGAAAGATGACTGCACAGCAAAATCACATAGAGCTCACAAATTTTCAGGCATCAAAGTGACAAGGAGGTAGCAAACTTCTTAGAAAAGAAGGAGTGGTTAAATTTGCCTACATAAAAGAACCTCAAATACCCCCAAACATTAGATGAACAAGAAAAGACTCCTAGGAGTTATTTGCCCTTAATTTCTTGATAAAATAAACCCAAGATATTTAACACTTGGTTTGTTTAGGAATTATTAAGGTAAAAGTCTCCAACTCACCTTATTTATACTAATAATAAAACATTTAGTTCACATAATCAAAAATTTTCAGTTTTAAATTGTCCATAAAATATGCAGAGAATTATCTGAACAATTATATAAATGAAGCTATTTCATCTTCAAATGCATTCGTACCAATTATCTTCTAGTTCTACTTGGTTTCTAACTTCTATGAGTAAAATACCACATACAGTTTAGCATTAGCTAGTAATGTATTTCATCTGATAATACTATATAGTATTTCATAAAGAGTGATGTAATCTTTAAGCTAGCTTACAAATGAAAGAATGGATGAGTTCATGAAAAAGAATTTCTGAACTGATTTCAATACACTTTAAGGAAATGAAGACAGACATACAGGTAATAAATAGATTGATAGAAATATAGATAGTAAATGGATAGAGTGACAGATAATCAATGGATAGATGATAGGTAGGTAGGTAGGTACATAGATAGATGGATAGATAGGTAGATAGATAGATAGATGAAGATGATGATCTTCATATACAGTATAGGCATTTGTAATACACATATGAATGAAGTAGTGTATATTTGTATTGATAGGTGAAAAAATTAAAGAACTAAATATGTATTGTATATCTACAATAAGAAAGGAAATATAAAAAAGGAAAAACTATTTTCAAATGGTAACAAATGCTTGGGATATTGCTTAAAACTTCTCCTAGGAAATTTCTTTTCCTTTCTTTTTTCAAATACTCTCACTAAGGACTCAGTGGAATTGGAGTGCTAAGTTAAATGTCTAGTAAGAAATTAAACAAAAGAATACCAGGCAATCAAAATGATGCCTGCATTTTCTGCCTACAGAAATGTAGGCTGTACTGCATGTGTAAATGGCAAATTTGGGCGTCAGATAACCTTTTAGGCTCTGTTTTTTCTCCCCTCAAAACTCATCCGAATGTGACAGCTTTCAAAACCATTTACACATTTAAGGTGGACTAGAACAAGCTTAGGCCTTGTATGCTCATTTAAAGAACAGTTGAAGGTAGAATATTATTTTTCTTATTACATTAGTAATTAATTGGTTCTATAAATCCCTTGGGATACTTTATTCTTTTTCTAGACATTATTAATGGAGCCTAATGCTCAAATACTTTTAATATCTGTAACTTTTTCTGCAGGTCCACTGGAATACTGAAGTGTTTAGGACTTTCAAACTGGGAAAAATATTGATTCCACGAACCCTGGTATGAAATATAATTGCATTTAGAATTGGCAAAATTCCAGAGCAATTTCTTTGATAAATGCTATAAAGGGCTATAAAATTTTTCATTTTGGAAAATGGATGTTTTCCTTGCTGAGACTTAAACATGACTATCCTGATACTATCAAAGTAACACAAAAGAGAAAAATAAATACTTCATTGGCCTTTGGTAGATGCTTAAGATGAATAATGATTTTTGTTTTTAAAAGGAACTCCAAGTTCCTAATAAATTGACCAAATATATGTGTACAAGAAATAATCAAGCAGAGGTTAGCACATTTATGTAAAGCAGCATCTTACTATTTCAAAATTAAAATGAACAAGTAAGTTGGTGTCAGAGAGAAGGTGATCCCTCATTTCCAGTGCATTGAGCAAGCTCCCATCGGCAGCAGACAGCTCTTAATGTATGCGTCTGGTTCAGGCTAGTCTTCCAACCAAGAAGCAATCGAATTGTTAATATCACTGCTTTTTGTATGCATCACACATCATTTTCTTGCTCTTTGTTGTAGATCTCTCTTTTATTTTAAGCTCAGTATGATCTGATTTTTTCAAAACATATGATAGTTGAGACAGGAATTCAGAAAAAATGACATTCATCTATGCATCTACAGCATAAAGCAGTTTATATCATAAACACACCCACTTACATGCACACACACCTTGATGGAACAGAAGAAAATCTTTATCAGTGATATTCTCACAAAAGACAGTTCACAAAGGCAATTTATATAGAGAGAAACTAAAAAATACAACATCAGCAAAATACTGTGTATACATATATACACACATACATACACACACATATATGTGTATGTGTGTATAATTGTAAGGAGTGAACAAATGCTATTTGCATTCTAAATTTAGCTTTGGCACATTTCTTATTGTGGAACATAAATTAACATAAGGATAACACAAAAAGAAAATCTTTGCATTTAAAATGGTCTCTGAGTTTCCTATAGCTTAATAAACATCTTTTCATGTTTTTTGAAAATACTGATGAGCCATTTAGTACAGATTATTTGTGATTATGTCAAACAGGTACACATGTACCTATATATGATCATTGTTTTCTGTAACAGGTTGCATCTGATTCATTTTGTGATTCTTTGATATTAAATATAATCAGGTTTCTACATTCAAAGGAGTACACCTATACAGATATCTTTGCACCACGAAACTTCTGGCTTTTACAAAGTTTTATTCCAACAAGAATAAGATTTAAATTGTGTAAAAGATACATGCTCCTAAAATACTCATATTCTTTCTTATTTTGGGGGGTTTCAAACATTCACACATAGAGGCATCCATAAAATTAAACAGCTCTAGTAGGTAAGTGCAATGATAATGTAAATTAAAAATCTACATAGACAGTGTGAATACATATTTAAACACGTTCTTTTCTTATATAAATGTATGCTTTGTTCATAGTACTTTGATATTAAATATTGAAGAAATATCTCATGATAATTTATATTCTATCATATTTCCATTCATAAGTATCTGTAACAAGTTAAACAGATGAACAAAGACTTTATACAATATTTTGAATACATTCATACAGCTATTTTCACAGTACAGAAATTTGTGGCACTCAGGCAAAGCAGCAGTTAAAAGAAAAGTCAATTTGTTTCTTCTGTCATGGACAGGAACTCCTCTCCATTTTGAATATTTTTAATGTTATTGTAAAGTTCATGAATAGATTTAGTACATTTATTCTATCTCTAAAAATAGATATCTGATCAAATAAGATACATCAATTATAGTTGGAATAGGTTTTTACAAACCTAAATTTCTTTTAAAGCTCGGTAGTTCAGAATACGTTGGCAGTTGAATGAGGGCAGGTCCACTTCCTAGGTAATGATCTTGCTTTATCTCATGTAGGTCCATAGGATACACAAAGTAAAAGGAAAGGAAGAAAAGCTACCATATTTTACCAAATTTATGATGAATATTCTAACTCTTGGACTTTTATAACAAAGGAGTCCTTGACACACCTAGTGATTTTTGTTTGGATAAAAGACTGAGGAAAACTCTGGCAATAAATACCAAGTATAAAACAGCATTCTTCTTAAATCGGTAATAAAACCTAATAGGGCCAGTAAAGAAGATTGTAAATCATTTTGTTTCTAGGCCTCATGCATGGTTAGAACTGTACATTACATATTCTGAGCCACAGTTGTATGAAGACATCAAGATTTATTTAGGGAGTTAATGTATATAAATTCAGGGCATATGAAAAAATGGTTGCAAATAAACAACTCTTTTCATTAATGAAAGAGATATGTTCTTATTTTAACTACCTCAAAATACACCCAAAGGATCATTTTAAAACACCTGTATTTTAATTCAGCTTCTGACACAGATACCTTCTGTTGCTTTTGTATGATCATTACAATCTCCTACAAATGCTATTTCATTGCAACTGTGTAATCACTTTAGATTAGTTTCTGTCCATAGTATTTTGGAGGGTGGGTCATGATAAAAACATTGCTGATTATAAAGGAAAGCATTGTTCTTTTTCTCCTGGGCAGAGTCTATGTATGTTCTTTTGTTCTGGTGATAACTGCAGACAATCAATAAAGGTCCAAAGCTGCTGTTTCCCCTCCGCCTAGGTCCCAAGAGCCTGACTTGTGATGTTACTAAAATATCTCACAAGTTAGGGTCTCAGGGACTAGGAAAAGTCTGGTTTGATGCAGGAGGATTCTTCTTCCAGTAGTGAGCATAGCTTAGAAATAGCACTTGGATTTAGATAGGCGTTTTCCCTCTAAATACTAATAAACATATACCTAAGTATATATATATATATATATATATATATATATATATATATGCTATATCAAAGATAAGATGAGCTGAATTATCACAATGGGCATTCATAGATTAATTCCATACCTTACAATGATGGAAAAAAATATGAGAAACCATGCAGACAACGAACAGTTAAGAGCCATTCCACACAATCCATAGAAAGAGATTAAAAAAATGGGTTAAAAATCTGCTGTTCTCATATTGTACAGCAACACCCTACCCTGTATGATATTAAAGAAGAGTTGTATGCCAGTGAATGAGACCCTAATTGAAATTTTGCTTCTCAGAAATTTTGCTTCTCATTACACTTCTATACATTACAACTGTATAAAGGTGGGCCCAGGACATACAACACTTTAAGTCTGGTTTACACACATCTACTGTTGCAGTTTAGGATAAAACAAAAAGTTTTTTTTGCATGTTATAATTTAATACCTATAAATCTTGCTTTTTCTGATGAAATCTCCAAAGTCCTCAGACAGCAAGTATTTCCATACACCCTCTGGAACTATCTAAGGCAAAGACACTCAATAAGCACGCAACTAAAAATTCCCGCAACATCATAAGGAAATTTTTTTTTAAAGATTCTATTTTTTGAATTATTGCACTAGCAAGCTCACTGCTTTTGAAAACACACACTTGTAATCCTGCATATTCACTCTATCTCTCCTCCGATCTTTAAGCCTTGTTTGTGGTTCGACAACAGAATTTGTACTTTAGGAATGATCCAAGGTTTAGTAGCATAGAACGCAGGGTAAAACAATCGGACCAGCCATAATACACAAGTCCTGGCCACAGAAATGAATCTGATTCTTCTGAAGTGGTTGATCTTAAAAGGGGGGAAAAAGGAGGAAAACAAAACAAACAAACAAACAAAAAAACAGGGAAAGAATTAGAACGTTTTCCTGCAGAACAGGTGAATCATACATTTCCAAGTAAGCTGCAAAGGACAACTATGCTGAACAAAATATTTGCTAACTGGCCCCCTCCTCCACCCTAGTACCACACCCCTTTCCAACCCCCACATCCCTGTCTAGATCTTTACTTTGCCTTCTAAGACTTTAAATAAATATTCTGCTCATGATGTAATGCATCATTATATAAGATCTCTTTCTGTTTATCATTTGCTTTTCCATACTGAATCAGTTATGACTTAAAATAATAGTTTTATAAAACCCCAAACAAAAAGAAAACCAAAACAAACCGAAAAAGAAGCATTCACAAAAAAAGAAAAACAACCCAAAACCAAAACCAATCCTTAGATATAGAAGTCCATGCTTTTCCTTAAAACTGAATATGGCTTTACAATTTTTGACCATAACATTCAACCAATTATTAGAATGAAAAATCTCACCCCTCCATAAATATGACATTAACATAATTATACCACCCCCATCACGGAGACCCATCCTCCTTAGGGAATACATCTGATGCTCCAAAGATGGAAATCAGTCAGATTTTAGTTGCTCTCCAACGTACCTTTGCTTCTCACTGACTGACTGGCTTTTACCCTCCACGCACTCACACGCCACCCCCTCCCCTCGGCTAGACACGGATGCCCGAGCGAGCAGGCGCGCGCACAGGCATACAGACACCCGGCGAGAGGCGAGCAAAGCATCTGATGCTGACTCAGAGCGCTTCTGTGTGCAGGGGGTGGCAGCGGCTGGCTGGGATTTTCACTGCGCCCGCTCATCATTAACATTAACTCACAGTCTAGCATCCACCCTCTCCCAGACCTGCCGGACTGCGGCATTTGCATGACGCTGTCACTCTAGCCTTTGCAGGTCAGACGACACAAGTGGGGGGAAAAGGGAGAGGAAAGATGAGGGGAATTTTTTTTTTTTGAAGAAAAGAAAAAAAAAAGCAAAAAGCCTCAAGACTCAAGAAATGCCTTCATTTCTTCCAGGGTCTCCTTATTTTTACCACCTTTCTAGTTCCTCTGTGGTTGTTTCTCAGTTGTTTGACATCATTCAGGAAGAAAACGTCTGGTGCTTCAATGAGCTAGTCTTGTCAGTTGGTTCTCTGCTCCCCTCCCCTTCTCTCCCCTCCCCTCCCCATCTTAACCCCCCCACCCCAACATCCCCAGCCGCTGATCAATAAGACAAATCTCCAAATGCAGTTCTGGAAACAGGCTCCCAATTTCACCCTGGATTCTCTAACTCAGGAAGCATGCAGCCAGACTCTCATGTGATAAAGGAAGCAATAATGCCAGCAATTCTTTAACAGCCCTAGACTTTATTCTCTCTCTCTCTCTCTCTCTCTCTCTCTCTCTCTCTCTCTGTCTCTCATACACACACACCCTCCCTCCCTCCCTTCCTTCCTCCCTCCCTCCCTTCCTCCCTCTCTCCCTCTCTCCCTCCCTCTTCTCCTCTCCTAGGCAGAAGAAAGAGCAAAAGAGAGACTACTTTTCCTATTTCTATATGAAGCCCCCAAACAACCAACGTGACAAGAGTGAGGCCGATAGATAGATGCCCATAGTGTAACGGATCAATCATTTCTAATAATAATAATAATAAGTACAGTTTAATAAAAGTAACTGTTTCACATTTTTATTAGCAATGCTCTCATCTCAAAGGAATTACAAGACCTTCCAGGATTGAGATCATCATCAATATGATTCAAACCGTGTTGAAATCTTAAGTGGCTGGAATAAAATCAACTAACAGTATATTTTAATGCTTTTCTTAAAAAATAGCTGTGTTTTAGAGAATATGTAAAGGTTTTTGAGACTGAGATACAATTTTAAGATTTTAGATATTAATGATTGATATATATATATATATATGTCTGAGTAAATATGGACTCATACACCCGCGCACACACACCCCACCCACACACCATTTATAGTACATGCATCATTATTACAAGAGTGAAATATTTGGCTGAACACATTCATGGTGTTTCACAACCTGAAAAGCAGATGTAGGAATTTTCCCTTTTCCTTTGTTCTTCGATCCCTCCCCGTAATGACAAGAATGTGGTAAAACTTCCCACCTTTCCTTTCTACATGAGCAGTATTTCTGAATTACTTGCCAGACAGACCTGGCCATCGGTGACTGCAGCATACGAAAAAACATACAAAGGGAAGCAAAGTACGTAATCCACAAGCCAACTCTAATGCTGTCTCGTGCTGTAGACTTTTCAATTTATTCTCCCAGACAGATCCCAGCATGCAGTGCGGCACTGCAGGACCAACTAAGGTAGTAATTTGGCAACAGATCTATGGCAACAAATGTGGAGAACAACCATTTGCAGAGGTTCCAAGGAAAACATCACACGACCCATAAAGAGAGGGAAGCATCTGTACTTAGAATATGTACTAAAATCGGTTCCTACTGGGTCCTGGTTTGAAAGAGGAAAAGGAAATGGGAGGGGGTCTGGGAAGCTAAAACACAAAAACAAAAATAGAAGAAAGAAATGGGCACCAGAAAGAATGGAGTTTAATACATATTCTCAAGTAGAAAGGAAAAGAACAAGAGAGGAAGAAAGGGAAACAGGAATATAAAGGAGGAAAAGAGTGAAGACAGGGAAAAAAGGAACACGGTAAAATACTTTGTATTGGATCAACAAATGAAACATAAAATTTAAGTACAGAGACTAAGGATTTAGGAAGTATCCATGCTTAGACTAATAAAAAATTTAAGCAAAAACAGATATGCACAGGATAGTTTAAAATAATTAACAGTAACAGGAAGATGTCTGCTGAAATCTTCCATGGGCTACGTGGTAAATGCATCATCTCCCAATCTGTCTTTTTTTTTTTTTAATTTTACTTACTTGATTTTTAACTGTTGAATGTCTTTGTATTTCTATCCTCTTGCTATTTTTTTCCTAGACAGTTGCTGAATAACTTAATGTTATGACCTCTTTATGGTTATCAGGCATAAAATGTTGACTGTTTTACTAATGGAACATATGCTTATAGCAACTGCCTACCGAAAGGAAATCCCAGCTCTGTATTGTCTGCATTCCTACATCTTTGAATCACAAGTAACAGTTTCAAAGGCAACTTCGTTTCTGTAATTTCTGCCCTTTCTTTAACTTACATTCTGAGACAGACAAACAGGGATGCTTGAGCTATACAAAAAGCATAAAAATATTAAATGAGGAGTGGAAAAAAAATCAAAAGCAACAAGGGTTTGAAAAAAAGTCATATTAGCAGCATTAGTAGTAATAGCAGCAGTAGTAGTAATAGTAACTGAATGGCCATGTATTTAAAATATTATATCCAAACTTAGTTTAGCTAGGTTCAAGTGGCCAGGCTTCTGTCCTGATCTGTTTGGCCAATCAAAGAAAAAAGCAGGCTTACTTAAGTAAGTACTTATTTGAAAGGAGTTGTAACCAATCAGTTTGGTTTACCAGTGTCACCAATGTAATCATTAATATGAAAGCTTCCCTATATCAAAGTTTATACTTTATGGAAAAAAAAATCAAAAGTTTGTCTCTGTTTTTTGTTTAATTTAGAGATAGTACAATATATGGATGAATTCATTAGATTGATTAATTTTACATGTGTTATTGGAGATTTGTATTGTTAACTTACAAAGTTAGCCAAAACAGACCTGAATGGAGAGCCAATGATATATTAAAGAAAGCAGTAACTACTCTAAAACCCGCATTGCCTCTTCCTACCTTCTAAATCATGGTGCTTTTCTCCAATAAAGGGTACTTTAAATCAGTGTGGTTGTATCACTTAATTTAACAAGTAGAGCTAAGAATAAGGAAGATGGAGGACAGAAAATGATTGGCAGCTATACCTGAGTCAAAATTTAAGGACTGGCAGAAAATACTGTTCCTTGTGTAAATTCTTCTTTGTGTTACTTAACCTGAACTCTCCACCTACCTGTTGCTGCAACCAGCTACATGCAGCTATTTTCATTGAATTTTTTAAAACTGTTTTTTTTTTTCTGTTTCCCTAGCATTGTTTCAAATGTATAACAGCATAGATGGTCGGCAACCATTATTTTGGATGTCTTGCATCAAAAACATTTCCAGCCTTGAAGAAATTTTTATAGGACAATGCTGACTTAACCTGCCCTTGCGAAAAGTTTTATAGCATAGTAGATCATTGTAACCTAATATTTTCCTCCTAGTCCTTTTTGAGAGAACGATACTCAGATCAATAGATTTATCTAAAGATCTAAAAGAGCATTTCTGCTGACAGAAGAGCCTCTAGTTCTTGTGTTGACTAATACCTTGGAAATATGCAAGATTACCCAAAAGGAAAGTTTATACAGAAACTAGCAGGCAGAGAGTTGATTTTCACAAAGAAATTAGAAGATACCAAAACACTACCCAAGACTTGAAAATCTGTGAGTAAAACTGACATGTTTATTTGTTTAATTTTTTTTAAAAAATGAGAACCTTCGTAGTGCCACGCAACACATAGTACATATTCCTCTTTCCTTTCACAAAGAAGGTATATATTAATGTGAGCAACAAAAACTCAAATAAAACTATTTTTTCAAATTCCTATGCACAGGGGCTGGGGATATGGCCTAGTGGCAAGAGTGCTTGCCCCGTATACATGAGGCCCTGGGTTCAATTCCCCAGCACCACATATAGAGAAAATGGCCAGAAGTGGCGCTGTGGCTCAAGTGGCAGAGTGCTAGCCTTGAGTAAAAAGAAGCCAGGGACAGTGCTCAGGCCCTGAGTACAAGCCCCAGGACTGGCCAAAAAAAAAAAAAAAAACAAACAAACAAAAAAAAACACAAATTCCTATGCACATAAGAAAAGAATACCAGGTAGATACTGAAATAACCAGTTTTTTTTTAAAAAATAAGAGAAGGTTAAAAAAATGAGAATGGGATGCATAAGAATCGGATACCAGGGAGCTGGGAATATGGCCTAGTAGTAAAGTGCTTGCCTCACATACATGAAGCCCTGGGTTCGATTCCTCAGCATCACATATATAGAAAAAGCCAGAAATGGTGATATGGCTCAAGTGGTAGAGTAGCTGGCCTTGAGCAAAAAGAGGCCAGGGACAGTGCTCAGGCCTTGAGTTCAAGCCCCTGGACTGGCAAAAAAAAGAAAAGAAAAGAAAAGAAACAAGCCCTCAAGTATTTGATAATACAAAACAAAAGTGCAAACCATGGGCAGCAATCTTTATTCCTCAGCCCTTCAACCCATTTCTTCTTCCCTCCGCTCTTTAATTGATCTTCTGGAACTCTACAACCAATTCTCAGGTTCAATCTGCCATCAATAGCTACCAGAGGACTTCATTCAAAGTCAGACCAGAGAGACTAGCTTGGACAGAGCATGCTTGAGACAGGAGGAATCAGGACAAGAACATGAACTGGGTAAGAGAGATTAACACCATGTAGTGCATACAGGCACAGTTGACTCTTGAGTATGATGGGAAGGTTCTTTTTCAGGCAAATGCAGGGTATAATGCAGGTTTTGATAAGGAGGGGGCAATTTAAAGACCACAAAGATTATCCAATTATACTCACATGTGGAAGAGTTGTTTTCAGTACCAGGGAGGATTATATATGCTAAAAATAAATGCATGTGTTTGAAGTATTGCTATCTTACCTAACAGCTAAAACAAAAACAAAATTAATCCTGGCTTTTGAAGAAGGGTTATAAGTCAAAAATATGATCTCAAATAGCACTGCAATGATAATTTTAATTACAATTTGTGTTTTAACTACCTTAACTAGAAAAATGCTATTTTTTGTATCATAATACACACAAAAACCTTGAAATAAAGTTAAGGAAGAAAGCATGTTACTGATCTAAGAGAAAAGAAGACTGGTTCTACAATGAACAGTACAATTAATAAAGTTCATCATTTTTGATAAATCATTTCACTTTTAAAATTTTAGTTTGTCTCGTCGTTAAGCTTAAGAAGAATGACTAGGTTATCACCATGCCTAAAGTTGTTCTAAAATTATGTCTAACGAAAGGGGAGTAAATTGTGACATGTGTTGGTGATCGCTATTATTTAAGAATATGTTTACATAATTATCTCATTTAATTTTCACCATAGCTTTCTAGTAGCATTTATTTTCAGAATGTCTGTGAAACTTACACAGATCCTGTGATAGCTGACCTTATAATAGAATCTCAAAGACACAAGCATCCATATTAACTGCAGAACATGGCAATATCAGAGTGCTGTAGATCCTTTGTATCCATTACATTGATGCATTTAAGTTTTCATTTATTTGAATAAATTCATAAAATATTTTTAGTTTGGGACCATAGAGGATAATAATTTTCTACAATGTAAAGGACAATGCGTAATAAGACTGCTAACATGAATGTACACTCATTCTTTGACTAACTTACCTTTGTGAGTAAAAATGCATTCAGAATACATTGTGAGAATATACTTTATCTCTAATGATTTCTTTTTAAAGTATTCGCAAATTGATTTTTTGGTATTTTGAATGTAAAAGAAATCCAGAAAATCAAGTGTGTCACTGGTTAAAATATCTGTCACTGTAAGCTTTAAAACTTTATTCTTTAGGTTCTTTTTTCATTTTGAAATGCTGCTTAAGTAGGTCATAGTAAAGTTACTGATGGATAGCCATTACTCTGCGTGTGCATAATTAGTTTTTCTAGATTTTTAAAGTTTTCTTTAATATAAAAATAAGTTAATTTAATGGGGATTATTTTATTATAAGGGAAAACGGTTTATATAGTGATCATATCAGATTGGAATAAACCCTGAAAAACAAAATAAATTATTTTAAATTTTAAAAAGCATATATAGAGATCTTTATAGATGCTTCTATTTGCTTTCCCAATGTTTTGCTATTAAAGCAATTCATACATGCTCATTTTAAGACTGAATTTCATTTTGCTTTCTCTATGCCTAGTGATAGAAATGATGTCCTTACTAATATACCTTGTGAAGTAGGAATAGTATGAAGTGAATTCAACCCTATTTTCGAACTCTGTTATTCAAGTATTCAAACTCAGTGGAAGAAGCTTACATTTCTTGAGATTAGTGAGATATGCTTTTAAGCATTGGGCACATCATTTAAATAATTCTGAGTAGTGAAGTTTCAAGTGCGTCCTACATCTTGTGTGGTCCTCTCCTCATTTCCAGTCTATTGTATTGATTTTGTTAAGGGTGTACTTCCATTGATCAAGGATATAGCCTGACACGGCAAAACTGTCTGCCAATTCCAGCCAGATCAATCCTACGCATACCTCTTTCTGTATACATAATGGATGCTCTGAATCACTAAACTCCATTTTCCTGCATACTATCCTACATTTCTAGGTATTCCTTCAACTGAGGAACTACTACAGGTAGGCACTGTGAAACCTGCTCAAGGTGTGCGGCCTCATTTTCAACTTGATTCAAGTGTCTGGTCCCTATTCAGAACTGTAGAAAGCAGTTATGAAAAGAAAACTCTTTTAAAGTGTTGGGTTGGTTTTGAAAGCCTATTGGAGAAAATAAAAGTAAAAACTTCATTGCAGCCACCTTTTCACAGCCATCATTCATTTTTGAATGAGCTAAGGGAACCTACAACCATTGATTCTGACAGCTTTATAACTTGCCCTGAATGACTGAGTTTAAGAAACCTTGGGAAAAAGTTGAAAGCAAATCCAAAGCCTTTCATATAATAGTGTACTAGTCTAGGAATTTCCTTGAAAATGCTAGTCTTCTTGAGCATGAAACTACCTAAGAAAACTACAAGAGATGACATTTTGACTTTTAGTAATTTGAGAATTGTCATGCCAGTCCAAAGACATGTAAATGCTATCTATAAAGTCTATTTATTGAGCAAAGAAATACTCACAAATTCAAACTTCTCATACCCTAAGTGGCCAAAGGCTTGTCAATATTTTATCTTAATGTTTGATTGCATTTCTTTATTTAGCCATTTAATTAATTTGCATTCTTCTATGTGCCAAAATTTACTAAAAAAGATAAATTACAGTTTGTGTTTGAATACTAGGATATCATTGGGAAATAACAGTGAAATTTCAGGGATAATACTTCTCCTATCCCTGACAAAGATATGTTTTAAGTGCACATTAAACAAAAGAAAACCAGTTTTCAATTGCTAAATGCAGTGCTCAGTAAGGCAGAAAACATACTGCTTTTCATAAAGACTAGATCTTTAAAACATTTTCTGGATGACAGCTTCATAAAAAAATACAGTTTCTTCAGTACAGAATTCAAGCTGACTGTGCAACATTTCTTAGGAGTGTTGAATAAGTCTATTTGTCCAGCTTACTTTGCAAAGACTGCGTAGAAAACAGCACCATAAACAGTTTCAGTCCCCACACAAGGGCTAAACAAAGAGTCCTCTTTCTAGCCATCTAATCGGGTAATTTATTTTTTCAGCCATCACATAAATCGAAACACAGCTGTAACCAATGACTTGCAGATCCAGTTCCCAGCCAGCTGGAATCAGTTCTGCTGAAACAGCAAGATTTTTACATTGTTCACTTCTGTACATCTGGAGAAATCATTGAGGTTCAAAGGTGACCAAAAAAGCTCTTTAAATAAATTCAACCGACAGTGAAAATTTGCCTAAGGATCTACATTCGCTTCTACAAAATGTTCCTGTCATGGAATTAATGCTTAGAAGAACCATTTCCATCCCTGTCAATATAGACCTTATGAGATGCTAATTGAATTAAGCACTTTAATGCCCATTTCTTTCGAACAGCTTACTTGCTTTGACTTCTTCAAAACTTTTCCACCCATGAACTGTTGCTGTTTAGGACAGTTACAGTAAAGTCCTCCATTATACCACTAAGAACCTGTAGCAAAAGAAAATATACTACCAGAAATGCTCCTTCTTATAAGTTTAACCTGGTTTACCTATAATAATTTTTTGTTTACATAAAATGAATGAAAAATAGTCTCAAAAAGAAATCAAGACTGGAAGACCTTCACTAAAATAGACAGGCACTCCCGTCTAGGAGCCAGTATCCTGGGAGAAATATATTCTGGTTAGGGATGTTCCCCACAGTGTTTGAGAGGGGATATCTGGCCAGAAGGAAAGAAACTCAAAAGGTTGCATCTGTTTCAGGCCTATCTTAGAGCCATATACTTTCAAGTAACGTAAAAGCCAAGACTCCTTAAAACAAAATCTAAGCAATCTGTCCAGAGACTGCCATAAAAGTTGGATACAGGTGAAACAAGCTGAATCCCAGAACTAACGTATCCATGATAACAGGATTGTTCAGAATCTTTCCATTCAGATGAATCATTTCACCCTCAGGTCTTCTGTATAAAAAAAAGATATTCATCTGGAGAAAATTCGATTATCTATCTATGTATCTATCTATGTATCTATCTACGTACGTATGTATGTATGTATGTATCTGTCTATCTATCTATCTATCTATCTATCTATCTATCTATCTATCTATCTATCTATCTATCTATCTATCTCATCTATTAGAATTATATCACAGACCTTTCAAGCTAGCTCTTCCAGGTTCATGCCTGTAATCTTAGCCACTCAGAAGGCTTAGACCTGAGGATCACAGTTCTAAGCCAGACCAGGAAAGAAAAATCCATCAGGTTCTTATCTCTAATTAAGCACCAAAATCAAAACAAAACAACAACAACAACAACAACAAAAACCAGAATGAAGCTGTGGCTCAAATGGTAGAGTGCTAGCCTTGAGCAAATCAAAGCTCAGGAACAGCATCCAGCCCCTGAATTCAACGCCCTGGACTGGTGTTCACGCACATGCGCACCCGCACGCAGTTCACGCGCACGCGCACACACACACACACACACACATCTACAAATTACAATATTTTTTCAGTTAAATCAATATGTAAGGTAGTATAATATGTAAGGTATATAAGGCAGTAAATTATGTTCATTATTTAACTCTCTTACTCAAATGTGTGAGTATTTCAATTGTACTAGCAGCTATTACTAATGTCTTTAGGAAACATACATCTAACTGAAAGAGTGAAGTAATAAACAGTAACCAAGCACAGAGTGGCAAATGTCAGTAACATAGTAAACACCCATTTCCCATCACACAGTAAAGTCACATAAAGGTGTTAAAGCTCAGTATGTGATGGAGCCTATAATAAAATGGTCTGGAGCAGTTTGAAATGTTACTTAATAAATAATGAAGTTCTCTGTGCAGTGGAGTTATGCATTTCAAGGCAATGGAAAAACAACTAACTAGAAGGCAGATGTTCTGCACGTTTATTCATCAATGTTGATATGTCCATGTGGAGTCTAGATGAAGCATTGAAATTCTCTAGAAAAAAGAAACTTTTTAGAATAAAGATGTTGTTTAAATAGTTGAAGAGCAATTTGTGAATGGACACAGTTTAATTTTATAATAAATTATTAAAATGAAATTATCCAGTTAACTTTATCAGTTTTTAAAACAGACAATCAGACAACTTCCATATTCTACAGACTACTGCAATATTAGTATTTTTACAAGTAAATTCTCATGACTGAATTTTGTGCTATTTATGAACATTGCAATTATATTAATTCACAGATATGAGAGCCTATGGTGTTTATATGTTGATTAAAATTTGTATTATTCTAAAACTTTTGCAATGTGATAATTTGAACATATGCTTATATAATAATAGAAATAAGAGAAATAATAGAAATAAGAGAAAATGCTGAAAAAATTATATGTGCTTTGAGAGAACACCAGCCACAATCATAAATTTGCTCCACCAATATTAGTTTAGATAAAAACAAAACAAGCATGAAACAAGTTTCTTTAACAATTTCAGACAAGGAGAAATTAGGGAAGAATGTGGATTTTAATCTGAAAATAGTGTCTTAGATGTTTTCATGTTGTCTTAAATATTTTCATTTGACAACTAAACTTCACAAACTAGCTCTTTAAGTTTGGTAATGTTTGGTTTGTTTTACTTTGGTTTTTACTAGTTTTCTCTCCTCATCATCTATAATCTATGATTATGGGTCTTGAATGATATAGAAAATTTCTATATCAGTGTCATGCAGTGTTACTTAAATCCTGAAAATGTGTGCCTGCCTATATCATTCTGTAAGAGCCACAACTAGTTTGTGGTAGGCTGTTCAATATAGGTAAAAGTTCCACATCTATTTGTGAATATATGTTCCTCCTATTATGTAGTTGATCAATAGTAGCTTGACTAAGTGCTAGAAAAATATAACATTTCATTAATATCTACAAGTCATTAACCTATACAAACTTTTGTGATAATAGTTTTAATTAGTTCAGGGTAGGTATTAGAAAAATTAGAAGATAAGAGTCTCACAGACTTTCCTGCATGGGCTGGCTTTGAACCTTGACCCTCAGATCTCATCTTCTTTTTTGTTTTTTTGTTTTGTTTTTTGCCAGTCCTGGGGCTTGAACTCAGGGCCTGAGCACTGTCCCTGGCTTCTTTTTGCTCAAGGCTAGCACTCTACCACTTGAGCCACAGCGTCACTTCTGGCTTTTTCTATATATGTGGTGCTGAGGAATCAAACCCAGGGCTTCATGCATACGAGGCGATCACTTTACCACTAGGCCATATTCCCAGCCCAGACCTCATCTTCTTGAGTACCTGGGATGAGAGACATGAGCCATTAGTACCCAGCAATGCCTATTTATTTTTTAATTTTTTTAAGGCAATACTGGAGTTTGAACTCAGAGCCTTATGGCTGTTAGGAAAAACATTCGCTCTTGATGCACCTGTTTCTGACCTAACTTATTTTCAGATAGGGTCTCACTTTTTACAGTGGCCACTTTTTTTTCCCATTGAAATAGAATCTTGTATATTTTTTGCCTATGCTGGCCTGTAACTGTGATTTCCTGATATCAGCCTTCCCCATAGCTTGACCAGTTATGTGCCACTGTACTCAGGTATCAGCTGAGAATGGTTCTTGCAAACATTTCTGTCTGGTCTGGTCTTAACCCACAATCTTCCTGTTCTCAAACGTCCATGAAATTGGAATAGCAAGCCATGTCACCAAACCCCTATTAATTGATAAGGTGTGGTGAACTGTTTGTCTGGCTTGGCTTCAAACCATATCCTCTCAATTTTAGCTCCCCAAGTAGCTACAATTGTGAACCACCAAGCCTTGCTCCAAATCAGTTTTAAATATATCAGTTTTACCATTACTCATGGAGGCTTGCATACTGTTTCAAGCAAAATATGCTTATGAACAAAAAGGTAGTATGAATAAACACTACCCTTAGAGAGTGAATTCAGTTAACATTTGTCTCTTTCCTGCATTTTCATAGCACTTTGTATTTCATCGAAGGCTTCATTGCTTTTCTTCTGACAATATTATGCAAGAAATGCACTTGAAATGATAAAATACTGGTATTCATAGGGAAATGGTCAGAATTTGAACAAATAATGTTGAGTGAGACAAGCCTAGAACACAGAGAACAAAGGGGCATGGTCTCCTTGATATATGACTGTTAGGGTGGGGGTGGGGGGGAACAGTAGAGATCAGGTCTGCGAAACAAAAAACTTCTTGTGAAATGGTATTTCCACAGGTTTGGGTCATCAACCTTACATTATGTATCTAAAACCAAACAAATACTAAACATAAAAAGGTCTAAAATAGACCTCTCCGTGGATCACAATAGCTCAACAGCTATGTATATATGATCATATAAGACAAGGATAAGCAAACTCTATTGTTGACATTATATTTAAAGTTCTAGGTGAATTTCCTTTGGTGTAGCATACATCACATGGCTACTGTGTATGATTTTTGTACACTGGGTATTATACATATGCCTACCTGATCTAGGGAAGGGAAAGAAAAACAAAGGTGTAAGATATCGCAAGATATGTACTCACTGCCCTATTGTGTAACTGTACCCCTTTTGCACAACACCTTGTCAACAAAATTTAACTAATAAAAAAAGAAAAAAAAAGAAATGCACTAGAAAACATGAACACATAGATTGGAGCTCAGGAGTAGAGAATGTTAAATGTGTTACTTGAAATTAATAATTTAGTCAAAAATAGCTATGGGAATGTCCTTGAGTAGCAAGTTTTAAGTTAGTATTATGACTCACAGCAGTGACAAAAATAACCATTTTTATATCTAGTCTCTACCTAGCTTCATACAGGTAGATGCAATGGCACATTGTCTAGGTAAGTGTTGTAATTATTTGCAGATTGTTGACAAGAAATCTGAGCTTCGTCTATGAAGGTGGATCATGTACTCAATATGATACATCTGATTGTGGCCTGATTCCAAAGTCACCCCTCCTTTCTCTCTCTCTCTCTCTCTCTCTCTCTCTCTCTCTCTGTCTTCCTTCCTCTCTCTCTTCTTTTCTCTCTCTCTTTCTTTTTTGTATGATGGTTCTGGGGCTTGGACTCAAGCTTTGGGCACTGTCTCTGAGTTTTTGTGCTTAAGGCTAACACTCTATCACTTTGAACCAGAGCTGGCTTTTTGGTAGCTAATTGTCGATAAGAGTCTCATGGACTTTCCTGCCTACGCTATCTTCCAACTGTGATCCTCAGATCTCAGTTTTCTGAGTAGCTAGGATTACAGGTATGAGGCATATGTCAGCCTCTGAGAGTCGCTGGATACAACTCATTCTACTCAACAGTCATTCTGTAGGTCACATAATGGAGGAAGGTACAAGATTTAAGAAAGAGGGTTTCTACACCTGCTTTGTGTTTGGAAAATTTTTGAAATGTTTAAAAATGTTCCATTGCCAGTGTGCCTGATCTCAGCCCTTATGTTCTGAACCTTATTAGCCCTTGCATTTCCCTATTGAACAGCTTGCAATTGCTGTCCAATTAGTCATTTAAGTAGCTATGTAAAATTTCATCTTGTGAAGGTGCCATAATTTACTTAAACATTTTCTAAATGTTGGGACTTTCTAGAGGTTACAAACTATGGTTGTTACTTGTTGGATTGAATTCTTGGTTTCACATGTCTTATTCTTCCATGTGAATTTCCTCCTTTGCATAACATTGCAGAAGAGAGAAGATTAAAAATACCCAAATACCTTTGGATTCTCTCTATAATTGATGGTCTACAGACAGACTCTACCTTAATTTTAATTTTTCAATACATAACATGTAGTTCATAACCTCATTATAGCCTGTGCTTGTACGTTTCATTCATTCATTCATTCATTCCTTCACTTCCAGTTCTACTTTATTACCCATCTAATCCTAATCTGACTACACATGATAAGACTGAAAAATCAACAGAAGGTAAAGCTTTCCTTAATCTGATAGACTTGTGAGATCAGGCACTGGATACTTTAATGTTTAATGAGAGTTTATTCATAAATAGAATATCAACATATATACCCATATATATGCGTGTGTATACATATGTGTATATATATTCATTCACACACACATATATATACATATATGTATATATATATATATATATATATATATATATATTACTAAGTCTATTCCAGAGGATGGAGGTGCTAAAATCCATAAACAGGAGGGGGATATTCTTGAAGTAACATCTATCAGCCTGGAAGCATAGACTGGCATTTGTATTTCATTCCTATTTCTAGCATTTGGTGGAGGGGGTGGGGCACTGTAATTACATAAGAGGAAATAAAAAATGTATCTTGGGACAAGTATTTATCCAATGTCTAAATTAGATTTAAGAATATATAACCCTTCAAACTTGAGACTTTACCACAAAAAAGAGAAGCCAATGAAAATAAACACTGAAATTCTAATTTTGTCTCACACATAATCATTGTATAAAGACTAAAATGTTACTTAAGACTTCAAAGTTTTGGGTTCCTCATTTCTACACATTGATGTACTGCACTGGAATAGAATGTCCAGTGTGAGAAGTTAGGCCTAATAGAAACAAGGAGTACCATATTATTTATTGTACAATGATATAATGAGACTGGCTTGGAATTATTTTACCTACTATTCCAGGGCACGATTGTTTTGAGTTGAAGAGTAATAAGATAAACTGAATTTCTGAACATAAACACTGTGTGTAAAGTACATTTCACTACTCACAAAGATTTAGATTTAAAAAGCCAATGAAAGATACTTTAAAACCCTCTAGAAAAACATTTAAAAATAACTACTTGCACTGGTGGCTCAAACTTACAATCTTAATTACTCAGGAGGTTGATATCTGAAGATTGAGGTTTGAAAACAGTCTGGTGAGACAAATCCAAGGGACTCTTATCTTTAATTAACCAGACAAAAGTCAGAACTAGAGGCATGGCTCAGCTGGGTAGATCACCCGTCATGAGTGTAAAAACTGAAGGAGAGCATGAAGTCCAGAGTTTACGCCCCATTACTGGCAACACACACACACACACACACACACACACACACACACACACACACACACACACACACTTCCAAATATTTGCTCAAACATTAAAATATTTATGGGAAGGAGGAGGAAGTATGTCAATAGGAAAATGAAATACTTACAGCTCATTTTCCTGTTCTTCCACATACCAAGTTCTTTCTGTCTTGAGCAGTGACAAGTCAGAAGATCCTTCAGGAATGTTCTCAAATAATCCCAGACAATTGTTAAAATTGTGGCTTTCAGTATTTTATCCATACTCGACAAATTCAGCTTTTACAAATGCATGTCCATATATATTGAGCAATTAAAATCTTATTTCCTCCTTTATTAGTATTCATAAAGTATCTAATGACTAGTATGAAGAAATAGAAGGCATATTTCTAATTCTGATTACCTCTAGCCCTCTATTCAGTCAGCTGTGAGAGTATTTTAAGTTATCATTACCATATTCTAGACAATACTCCCACATACATCTCTGCTAAGTAAAAGAAAATTTTAAATAGGTTTATCATATTGTTTAGAAATGAACATATTTTACTGAGCTTATTTATTATGGAGAAGAAAAACATGGTGGGTACTGAATGAATTAGAAGTCTACATTACACAACAAAAGCAACAACAAAAGTATAGTATTGGGATGGATGAGTAAATATTTTTTACTCATTTATTCATTCCCTCTTTCTAGCCAAAAATCATTTCTACCAAAACACTACATTATACAAATGTTAGAAGTGGTATTTGATGTCCTTCATGTTTAAGACAGCTACTGAAACTCTGTCCATAATTCTTTGCAATGAAGGTATTTTAGAGTGTTTTTTATACTTCAATCATATTCCCAAGTTTGTGTTTCTTTATTTGAAACATTTTACCTGGGACAAACATTGACATTATAAATTTAAAGAAACTCTATAACTTTTCTTAGGGTTAGTAGAAACTGAGTTAGTACTTTTAAAACTATTCAGATGAGGAAGAAAAGTTACAAATTATCCGTTCTTAACAGGAAACAATGGAGCATAATTGTGAAAGAAAAATTGGATAATAGAAATCTTATTATACTTGACCCATCTGCCTTTATTTTCACCTACATTCAGGATGCTTTCATCTGTGGTTCCTACAATTCCTAATGGTAGCTTTGTTTTGTTTTTCTAGGCAGAGTGTCTCTATATAGTTCAGGCCAATCTAAGCCTTCTGATCCTTCCTAGTGTATCAATTACAAGTGAGATTTTGTGACTGCCTCTTTTTCCTTTTAGATGTTGTTAGTGCTTATTTCAGAGAACACCTTAATTTTACTCTATTGTCTTCAGTTGAAATGTTGATAGCAGTATTTATCTGGTGTGTTTTAACAAATGCAGATCCTAGTTATTATAGTAACTTTTAATAATAAACTAGACTTTGTTTTGAAGCAGCAATATACTTATTTATCTACTTCCTTTCCTTTCATACAATAGTCATTATTTATGATATAGTAAAATTAAAACTCTAAATTCTTTGCTAGAGGAACAATAAGAGAGACATAAGGAAAAATAGCTTAAATAAGAAGAAATAGCCAGAGAATCGAAGCTGACAGCATAGTAATAATTTGGTGTTAGGTCATATTAGTCATATTCCTTACCATGAAAGAAAATTCACAGATCAGAGAAAAGAGCTTACTTCTAGGTTGGCTATAGAACAAGTAGATTATTGACTATCAGCATGATCTGAAATTATTAGCAATTTATTTGAGCAAGATATTATTATTGTTTTTAGAACTTTTATTGAAGCAGAGAGCTAACTCAGGATGGATTACATAATGTGTGCATCTTACAAAGAAAAATACATCACAGATAATAATGAAATGCTGTCTCCCCTCTTCCACAGTGAAAATAGTAAATGGAAAAGAAAATGATGGCTATGAGGAAAAAAGTTTAAATGTGCATCAAGAGGAAAGCTAGCTGCCTACAGTTCAAAATGCTTCTCTCTGGCTCTGTTGGTGCCACCTGTGGATTTAAGAAAGAAGGGGTAATGAAGACTTCATGCAAAGTCATTGACCCATTTATCTGTCAAATACATCTCCACACACCTGAACATGATATTGCCTTCTGCTACTACCATCTAATGGGCAATTGATAGAGGGTAGTATAATGTTTCGTGAGAATATATAGTACTGGTAAATGTAAGCACAGCCTAAAATCTGAGCTTCAAAGAACTGTCTGGATAGTCCTTTGTAACTGGACCTGGCATGAGCAAAGAAAGGACAATTCAAGTTTCAAATATTATATTAAATGTATTTATTAATAAAATTGTGAGAACATAGATTTTTTGATTAAAACATAATAACTTGATATCTTGTCTCTCTGTACTGGTATCATATGAGTTTTAGCTGCTGTAAAAATATGAATATTCATGAGCAAATGGGCACCAAATGATTCTGCCATCCCAAGATCATATTTAATTTTCTGAGTTTGTATAAAGGCATAATAAAGACTATAATTTATATACTAATATTATTTTGGAGGGATTATATATTTTGGTCAGTGGAATATAATTTTTCATAGCTTTACAAAGTGTTATCTTTTACTTGAAAAAGTAGATCTGACTCAAAGGAATATCTACTTTCTCAGAAAAGGTACAAATTATATAAACAAAATAATTAAACAACTTGAGCATACATCTTTCATTAGCAAAAGCTACAGAATAGACAACACAATTTACCTCATTTTGAAAACCCAAATTTCCCTGAAAATAGATAATGCATATCAAAATGCCTATTCAAAATCTCAGCATAAAACGCCCATGGCGCCAAAAGACTAGAAATAAAAATAGGAGCTGGCTCCAGTGGCTAGCACCTATCATCTTAGCTACTCAGGAGGCTGAGATCTGAGTATTGTAGTTTGAAGCCACCTAGGACAGAAAAATCATTGGGACTCTTATCTCCAGTAAACTACCCCCCTCCTCCCCCCAAGAAAGCCAGAAGTGGAGTTCAACTGGTAGCATCCTTAGCCTTAAGTAAAAGAAGCTCAGAGTCAGCACCCTGGACCACTCTGGCCTGAGTTCAAGCTCAGAATAAGCACAAAATAAGTAAAAAGAAATAAAGAAATAAATTTTAAAAAACACCTCCCCCATCTATGATTTCAAAGGGTCCCATGCAGGAAATTTTACATGCATGGTTATAATAATTACAGTATTCATTGTAAATATTACTTATACAAAGAAGCTACTATGCCACTATGTTCTTAAAGTCCTCAGTAGATTTTGTTTATCTATGCACAACTTTTTTTTTCATCTTAATGCCTCTTTTCTTTTTTGAATTTATGTATTCACGTAGCTGTAGGTTTTTTTTTAAGCTCATTAGGCAGATTTAGGGGAAAATATTCCTGTGATCAGATCTTTACCCTAAGATTCAGCAGAAGGAGAATATACACAAGCAACAGTTTTCAAGGCATTAAAAGTAGCAGCCTCAGGATGGATAAACACAGACTAGGGAAGTTCACACTACATATTGTGAAGCGTTAATTGAGGAATGTTTATTTGGCACAAGACACACCCCTTTTGTGCATTCCAGAAGATGGTAGTATCATGTTTGCATGCTATGACACCTTGCAGCAATGCATTCTTCAAAACAATTTCTAAATACTTTCAATTACGTTTCTTCCAACATTAGCCTGAAACGTGATAACCAATTCTCTCTAAGATTTGGAAACCTGGTTGCTGACAGCATATTATCAAATAAATATGACACCTTCTTATCTGAAGTCTGGAAATCAGACCTCAAAAGTAAATTAATTTGACTTTATTGGCATTGCTGTGCATGTGTATGTCTGTTCAACCACCTATAGGAAAGAAATGTGATACAATTTGAAATTTTCTTATGTGTTATATAAAGCCTGGAGTCCTTCATTGATATAATTTTATGAGAAAATTAAAGGAGAAATTTATATAAATGTGAACATATATTCATATACAAGGAGAATCCTCTACAAAGAGACTTTAGTATGTAATAATGAAAATATATTAATTTAAGGAAGATCTTCTTGTAAAAATAAATTATTTTAAGGAACAACTTGGTACATGGTATTGGTGATGTAGTATGAAAATGCGAAGAATAAATCTGATCATGTTTGATAAAGTGATCTCTATACAAAACCCTTAGGCTCAAAGGGTTACAAATGGATCACAAGTTAAATTATCTAGTAAATTTCTGGAGGATTTCTGTATGGCTACTCTATCTACTTTCATTGTCCTTTTTTCTGTGTCTATCAGAACCTGGGGAACGTAACTTTTCCCCTATTGACAGAAGTGACTTTTTCTTAGTTTATGACAAAGGGCTAATAGGGAGGATCACTGGGACAAATCTAGAAAAGCATCTCTATTTGGTTTTGTCTACTAAGTTTTTGGTAGAATTTGGTTTTAGGTGTATGGATAGCCATTGGGCAGAGCCATCCTCAGAACACCAGTGAAGGAACTGTTTCTGAAATGTGGCAAATGTGCATAGCTTAGATGCCTGCAAGGGGTGACCATTCTCTTACTGGCTTTTGAACATTTTTATTGGTATAGTATCTTGATGATAACACCTGAAGACAGTTGTGTTCATGAATTCTACCTGACAATGCTCCAGTAGGAAACTAATTCTATTTTAAACCCTGGTGAGCATTGTAACTCTGAGCCACTTTCTACTGGCTTCTTTTTGATATTTGGAATTAGGCTTTTCAAACAGAGCTCAATTATATGTACATTTGGTTTATGTTCTTTCCATTTCTATTGAGTTTACCCTACTTTTATTCAAAAGGCTGAGGGCCTGGATGAGGGTCTCTGCATGTAGATGCTTTTCAAATATGAACAGTCTATCACTGAACACAAGAAATGCATTGATTAATTTGGTATGGTCCCATAAAAAGCTGGAAATAAAGTCATTTGCCACTACATGATTGAACATGGAATGCATTACATTAAATGAAATAAAGCAGACAAAAAAAGACAAACACTGTAAAATCTCGAATATGGGGAATTTGAAGAAGTTGAACTCATTGAAAGGAATATAGCAACAAGTCTCCTGAGGTTGGGCGTGCAGGAAGAAGCAGAAATTTGGAGATGTCCTACTTCTGGAAAGTGCAATATATAGAAAGAATAAATTCTGATGTTTTATGACAATAGAGTGAAATAGAATTAATAGTAATGACAATGTATATACAACTTGTGTAAGCAAATATGTGTTTTATATATCAATCAAAAATGAAATGGAGGATACAAGATAATGTAAAAAGTAAAAAAGGAATCTTAAAAAAGTCAAAATCTCTTCTTTAAAAAGCTAGTTTCCTAGTATGTTCATGAATTGTTCTTTAGGAATTTGTCATTTGAAAGGCTAGGTGATTATTGATAAATGCAAATAGACTTATATTGTTTCTTACTATTTATTCATCTTTACCCAGTGAAAATATTTTTAACTGCCATTATTAAATGTCATGTTTTTCCATGATTATTTCCTTTTGTCTGAAGAACAATTAAATAAAAACTATGACAAATGAAATAAATCTATTCATAGAGCTAATTCATTTTGAACAAAATCTTTTTAAAGCAGCATATGAACTTTTACTTAACACTTAGGCCTGCCAGTTGTTTTCTTTGACATTCCTGCAAGTTCTTTTTTTTTTTTTTTTTTTTTGCTAGTCCTGGGCCTTGAACTCAGGGCCTGAGCACTGTCCCTGGCTTCTTTTTGCTCAAGGCTGGCACTCTGCCATTTGAGCCACAATGCCACCTCTGGCCATTTTTTATATATGTGGTGCTGAGGAACCCAGGGCTTCATGTATGCGAGGCAAGTGCTCTTGCTGCTAGGCCATATTCCCAGCCACTCCTGCAAGTTCTTGATTCACCTCTAAACAACTTCATATGATATCGAACTTCTATCACAATTCTCTTTCATTTATTTTTGTAATACACACATGATAATTCTCTTTGAGAATTTTTTTGGATTCCAAAGTTACATGAATGACAACAATAATGATTTTTCTAAGCAAGTCATTAAAACTACCCTCAGTTAGGCTTTACATAGACTTTTGTTTGATATTCAAATCATTATATACTAAGAACAAAAGAACACTAATCAATTAGGAAATAGTATTGCAATATTTAAACTTTCATTAATTTGCATAGGTGTTTGGCTACCTTTTTCTGAATTAGGGTTGTTATATACTAAGAAATTAGTTATAAAAGGGTATTACAATAAAATGGAGCAATTTACTATGTAGTCATTTATTTCTTCCTTAAAAATCCTGTAGCTCAGAGTACATTATTCTGTCAAAGCTCATATCCTATTGTGTAATAATTACTGTTTATAGTCTATCTCTCTGACAAGGCAGAGAGCTACAAGAGATCTTAACCTATTTATCTTTGGATATTCAGCTCTGACATAATGTCTGACACAATGAAAATGTTCAGCATAAATTTGTTGAATGCAAGAATAAGTGAAGAAGGGAAATGAACTTGCTGCCCTCCACTCTGTGTAGAGGTATGCTCTCTTAGCTCAACAGACTTTCAGCTCTGAGCTGTCATGTGGGTGAAATTAAATGTTGCAAGAATCCTGGAAGAGCTAGAAAGGATTTATACAAAGCCTAGTTAACTTCTGTATCTCAGTCAGAGTTGAATACTTAGTGAAGCACAGAGTGAAGCACAGAGATAGACAATTGGACACTAGTTTCTTGTCCTCACAAAGTTGAATGCCAGGTAAATAGGTCTGCTAATCATATTATGACAGCTGTTGAGCAAAGAACAGATGTTAAGGAGTACATTGGAGTTTCCTTACCACAGACATGAGGGGCCTGGGGAGAATTAATGGAAAAGCTGATACCTAAATCATGATATACCTCAGGTAAATATTTCAGGTGATAGAAAAAGAATAAGAAGCTCTGCAGGGAAAGGCTAGAGCATGATGCACTGTGAATAAGATAAGCTTCAGCATCACATTTAACCTTGATCTGAAGCTCATACTGCCTTCCTTACTTAAGCCATCTTCTAGAGTACATTTGTCTCTCAACTGACAGATAAAAGTCTGAACTGATTTAGTTCCCTTTCTTCTTCATATTAGGAGGTTTCCTATTTGCATCTCCATTTCTAAAAATCATCTAACATCAATCACCTAATTTTTCATTCATGATTTACTACATGTTCTATTTAATGAACTAGAACAATGCTATATTGGTGATGAGGAAAAAGAAATGCTAATGATGCTCCTGATTTTATAATATGTTAGTAAATGAGTTTTAAAAATTGGAATATATTTTGTCACTGAGAACTTTCATCTCTCATTAATTATATTAATTACTACTATCTGACTTCCTAAAGGTAAAGAGAATACTCTTTCCAGGGATATTTATATTGACAAGATTAGCAGTTTAATGAATGTTTGTCACAGTACATTGCTATTTGTGGTTAATCCACACATATTGAACATCATTTTAGTGTTTATCTTCCAGTACGTTTTAAGTACCATAGTGGCTTTGTGTGTACTTTATGTTGATAAGTAGATATATTGATTAGGCTCTCACCTGAGATCAGTTGTCATCAAATACTGAGTACTTTTTAAGGATGAAAACAGTGTGGGCAAACCAGAAGATCCAGATCTGATTCCTGGCACAGCCTTGAACTAGCTCTGAGCCTTCAGGTAGAACACTTAACCTCTATTGTATTTAATAACTCTTTTCTTTAGACTATCATTTATACTTTAAATAACATGGGAATTGAGTTGGAAGAAATTACAGCAAGGATTAGCTATGAAATGACTACTTAAAGTTCATTTAGATAGGAATGATAAAAAATTTAAAAAAGAATGCCCTCCATTAACTTCTTATCACCTTGTTTTCAAGAGCACAAATATATAACTATGAAACACAAGTCCTTGAGCAATATTTGCTTTAGAACTATCCTCATATAACCATGTATGAAATAGACTATAGGAAGAAATTAACAGATCCAAGTATCTCACATGTCTGATATCAATGTGATAGTAGGAATGATGATGAGAATGTGGGATCCTTAGACCTTTTTCTCTAGAAATTTAGTTTTCAAAATATGTCTAAAAGAACAACTGTGGGGCACACTGACTGGCCCTGCCTGTCTGTGGCCCGGAGGTATGTGGAGGTGTGTGGCTGTTGTGCCTTGGGAGTGAGGCCCTGAAGAGCCCCCGCCTGCCTCAGTCCCTGGGGGAATGCTTGTTTGCACCGCCTCCCAGAAGAGGGATCCCGGTTAGCCCCGCCTGCCTTCCGGGTTCGGAACTGGAAAGGGGCTCTAGCTGGCCATGCCTCCCAGCCTTAAGACCATGTGCAGCAAGATGGCTGCTGGCAGTAACCTGGGAGCGGTCCTGCTAGTACTTAGGCCGCCCCTTAGGGAGGTCCCATGGCCTTCCGCCCTTGACTGACAGCTCGGACCGCCAATCATAGCCCCTGGCTAGGTATGTTACACCCTCCTCTTCCTGCCATTGCCCATACTTAAGAGCCGGTTTGCACCACTAAACTGAGCAGTCTTGAACTTCTCCTGAGTCAACTTACTATTTAACTGTGGCAGAAAGGTTGGGCTCCCTGCGAGTGACTCCCAGCTCGTTACTTATTCTGGGTTCACCCTCGGTGGGGTGTGCTTCCTCGCCTCTCCCACTGGTTGGGAGAGCACCCGGGATGCAGAGACCACTGCAAACAACTTCACAGATTAAGGGGCTGAGATAAATTATGGAATGATTCCTTTAACATTTATAGCATACATCAAATAGTTCATTTTTCTTAGTTTGGCCATTAAGTGCTATCACCATAGTTTTGTGCAAATACCTTCTTGTAAAAAAAAAATCTGTTGCCATCCTTACTCTGGAAATTAGAATTACTAATTACACTGAACAATGAATATGGCTTCAGATCATACATTTATTTAATAAATTATTTTTTTTCCATCTCCAAACTGCCTCATGATAAGAAATAGCCTATTTCCATCAAATTAGTTTTCCTTCTGAAACATAAGGGCAAGAGACAAACCATTTGGCCCTGAAGATAATAATACCATGAAATGGAAATCTAACATTTAGGGCACAGTCTATGCAGTCTCTGTCTAAAAACAAGTATCCATTAAATTGCTTCCATTTCTAGTTTTGCAAATCTGTCCTCACATAACAAATAATAATTTTTGGTGCAAAAGTTAGTCATAAAATTCTCCATTAGTGGTTAGTAATGGACCATAACATTACATGGTTTTAGAAAGTGCATTTAGAAGAAATGTTGGAAATGATGGTCACCATAAGGAATATTAATGTTCATATGACGTAAATTTATGATGACAGATTTCCTTTTTCTTTGGTAACTGCTGGAACAAAATATTTTCTACCTTTTTGAGAAGGACCTTTGATACTCCATTAGATGGGTGTGTCAGGTTTTAAGAAAATTTTATCATTTGTACAGCTGTATTAATTTCCTGCCTTACAGTGCCCCAACTGCTTGAATAGAAAAAAATATGAATTACTGTTAGTTTTATAATAGATATGATAAAAAATCAGAAAGTTGCCTTGTGTTGAAATCAAATTTATATGCTTACAGGCAATTTATTTCCTTCATTACTAAGACATCACTATTGAGGGATGAAATTCAAGTAAGTGTCAAGACAGAATCACACCTGAAATTTCACTTTCAATAGAAAGTTATATATGTTTCCCCCAATTTGGTGCAAAAGATGATCACCAGAGATGTGATCACTTTTCAACATAGCCTAACTGACAATAGTGCTAAAAATATAATAAACTAAAACAATCCACTTTAAATAAAGAAATTAAAATATAATAAACTAAAACAATGAACATCTATCTAGAGAAACTAATTATAATCCCTCTTATTTCATATTTCATGGGAAATTTGTCTTCTATTGAATAATGAGATATATTTCAATGATCAACTCAAATTACATGAAGCTGCATTTAAGTTTCACACCATATTGAGAAATAATAAGGATTAGTATTTAGCATTCCAGTGAGGGCTCCTATAAGTAAGGTACTCCATTAAATTTATTATTTCATCTACCCTTTCTAGAACCTGTGAGGGTGATGCTACTTAAAATGAAGCATAGAGCAGGTAAAGAAGCCTTCTGAAATACATATGTGGTTCAAACTCCTACAATCTGACATTGGAACATGCATAGTCTGTTTGATGATCTCCTCTGAACAGGAAAACCAAAAACTCATTAAAATTGAGGTACTAAGAACTAAAGGAAAACTTTGTAACTCTAAGCTACAACTTGAGTAGTCAAATGCTCAAAGACCTCTGAGCTCCAGCCGAAGGACTCAAAGGTTCTCTAGCCCACAACTAGTCTAGAAACTTTGTTAGAGAACGAGATGTGTGTCTTTCACAGAAGTAGAATAGCTCAGCCATAGGTCTAAAACATCTCCCTAGAATGACAGAATAGATATTTGCACACAGGATAAGAACATTGACACGAGAGAAAATCTGAATTTGAACAAAATCTAGTTTCTGCATCTGTAAAACACAAATCCTAACTGGGTGCTGGTGACTCATGCCTATAATCCTACCTACTCAGGAAGGTGAGATTTGAGAATCAAAGTTCAAAGCCAGACCAGGTAAGAAACTCCATGAGACTCTTCAATTAAACACCAGGAGATCAAAGGTGGAGCTGTGTCTCAAAGTGGTAGAGCACTGGTCTAGAGAAAAAAAAGCTCAGGGACATCACCTAGTGCCACCAACAAAAATAACAGAAAAACTAAAACAAAACAAAAAACCCAAAGGTCCTAAGTACTTTTCTTCATCTCTCTGGGTTATGCAGGAGAAATGAGATGGCTATCTTCAGACTGTTTTCTCACAGCCAAGATCAGCAAGAAGAATTGCCAGGAATGGAAACAATCAGTTGTTTGAAAAAGAAGAAACCACAGAACCTGATGTGAATAGTTGAAGCTCTCTTATCTTGATCTCCTTCACTAGGGGAAATAAATACAGCTTGAGCTTCATTTTCTTTTCCCCTTGGTCTACTGCTGAGAGTATGCATCAGTAGAACTCCAAAGATAAGCCATTGCATTAGAGAACCAAAAGAATGCTTACATATTGTAATGACTCATTTAATGTGGGCCACCCCTGAATGTTCAAAGAATTTCAATAGAGAGTTTTAGTAAGTGAATCTACAAAAAAAAAAATGTGTTGAATACAGTGGAACACATCTGTAATCCCAACACTTTGGAGGCTAAGGCAAGAAAATCTCCAGTTTGACAATGGGCTACATAAACAAGATCTTGTCCCCTACCTCCAAAAACAAAAACAAAGTAAGTTTGAATGAAAGAAAATATTATACTATGCAAACACTACCTAGGTTTCAGAAGTTTGGCTGGAAGTAGTTCCAAGTCATTCCTTTATTACAGAAATAACAGTTTCTGTGGGTTTATTCTGCGTCAGTCATTGTGGATACTACACCAGTTAGACAGGTGTCATTTTCTATACTTTTGGAATTCATAGATTACTGGGTAGGCACACGATGTCCCAATAATCTTATTATCCATGAGTTTGACCTTTAGTTCAAAGACACTCAGTTACTTTGTTGTTAAGTGAGAATTTGGGATAAATGATTTTCAAAGCCCCTTCACCACCTTCGTCGTTAGTATCTATAACTGTCCTTTGTAAAGTCGATAGTCGAGTGAGCAAGATAGAAAAGGATAAAACGTCATTGAAGAAATAAAACAGGAATGACAGACCATGTGACTTGAACACTATTGATTATATCTGTATGTGAATAGAGATGATAAGCAAAATTTGGAGAATAAATGAATGTTGACCAAAAATAAAAATAACTGAAATTTTTTTTCTTATAGAAGACAAAAAACAACAAAAATTATCCATGTTTCTCTTCACCTTATCACAATACCTTGCACTTTTGTCTTCTCTGTACCAAGTAATTTGTAACATAACTTAAATTCTTCTATCTCATTTAATTTTACAGGAGTCCTAGACTGTGCTAATCATGCTAGTTAAAAAATAAACCAACTGAGGTTTAGACAGAGCCTCAGCAGCTATAAAATGACATAGTCACAGGTGTGCACTGGCTGCCTCTACCCCAAACCTGTGTCACACGTTAGTGACTACTTTTATTCAGTATTAGCCATGACTTACTTGGGGCATAGTGTAAGTAAAATACAATGTAAATAAAGTATAGGATTGTGATGTATGTTTATGGGCTGAAGAAAGAAGTGGCCAGGAGATGGTGGGACAGCCTGATACAGGTTTGGACTGCTCCACTGGAAGATGATTGTGAAGTTCCTTACAGAGGACAATAGTGCTACTTCCTTCTGTAGGACAGTAAGGAAGCAACATTATAAAACATCTATAGAAGACCAGCTATTCTTTGAGTAAGTGAAAGAAGGTAAGGGAAGGAGCTTAGTAAGTTTAAAGAAAGCAAGAGTTTCACATGGCATTCAAAGTGACATAGTGTATGACTGAGTTTCTGTAGGATAAAAAATTAAAATCCTGTATCCCCTTCCTGTGGTTGTACCTGCACTATCACTGTAACTTATCTGAGTACATTGGAAACCGTGTATACTGGTATTATAACTAGGAAAGTGAAAGGGAATACCAAAATCGAGAGACACAGGATAAAAAGACAAAGGACTACAAAAGCAATACTTGCAAAACTGTTTGGTGTAAATCAACTGAACAACTCATGGGGAGAGAGGGAAAGGGGGAGGGGGAGGGGAAGGGGGGAATGAGGGAGGAGGTAACAAACAGTACAAGAAATGTATCCAATGCTTAACGTATGAAATTTTAACCTCTCTGTACATCAGTTTGACAACAAAAATTAAAAAAATTAAAATCCAATTACTTTAGAATTCCCTATAATTTGCTTTAATATACCCATGGAAAGAATGTACTGCCTTATTTCTCTCAAAAGTGTAAACAGCCAGATAATAGTAACAACATTGGACACTACTCACTCTTGCATTTATTCACTTAAAATACTAGGTTATAGCTACTTTCCAATTAATGAGTCAAACCCTAGCCTGAAGAAGAGAGAATAATAAAGTCACAGAATATTATCTGTGATTAAGAGCTCCAGTTGTCCACTTCCATGGCAATGTTTCCACCAGTTACAGATTGCCTATATCTAAGCCATATTTCCTAGGTGTTAGTCACACAATACAAGTGCTGAAAACAAATGTGTCATCACATACCCTAGTTGGTAAGTTACATCGAGTATGTATTCTGGAATAGGAGAGGTATATTTCTTAGTGTTGGAAAGATTACCATTCTTAGCCCTAGTAAAAATAATGAGGGGAAGAAACAACAAATATTTTCTAAAGGGCCATGGCCAGAGCTTGAGCTTGGTACTTGTAAATTCTCATTTAAATCTTATTACCAAATGCAACTCTCTGATCATAATGATCCCATACCCTGTTGGAAGAAGGCCTAATTAATTTTTTGTGAAAGGGTCTGTGGCCCAGTCTTGACATATAACTATGTGACTGAAACAAATCTCTCCATCCTTATGTATTTATATTCTTCTATTTAAATAAGACAAATGGGGCCATGTTAATGCAATGCATTCACTCAATTAAATCAAAAGACAAATTGTGTGTGAACATGCAGATAAGCATATGTTTGGGTGACTTGATGGGGGACACTAAAAATGTCCAAGTCTGCCTCAGTATGCTGGCAAGAATAGTAGGGAACTTGGACTGAGGACCATGAGGAAACAACAAAGCTGGGGAACTTAGCCTTGGTAGCATAGTAGAGATGGGGGATCACGCGACTGGTTCGCATGGCCAGGAAAAATCAAGCTGAGTTGAAGGATACACGTGACATTAAATGTGAGTTGCATATTGCATGAGTACAGCAATGAGGAAGGCCTCATATATCTTACATTTCTGTGTAAAATAATCCCTTCTCTCTAGGACCTGCAGACATGGTATAACTGAGATGAAAATTATTGGTCTTCCTACCATTATTAAAGTTTAAAAAAACAATGATTTGAAACTAGCTGATAGCATCAGATCATGGGAAAAAAGAAATGAATCTATCTATTAACTGAGAAGTGAAATGGCTGTCGTTTCTTAGAAAATGTTCCTTTAATAATTCATTTTAAAAAAAGCAACTGTAGTAGCTATTGCAAAGGCATTTGGAGTATCATGGAACCCAATAGATAATGTGGCTTTTCTACTAGTAATTTTTGATCCCCTAAGTTTTATGTTGCTGCTGTAAACTGTCCCTTATTTATTAGATGTAATTTGCTAACTACTCTTTTTATTTTTATAAACAATAGAGTGCAATATTATTTTCATGCAATACTAACTTGTGGGAAATTTTTTTCTATTTAATTTTCTAGAAAATGTAAATGATTACTTTATGTAAATTTTCATCTATTTCATAAATTTTAGTTTACTTTGTATCAGCTTCCAAACCCTTATTGAAGTAGAGGGAGCATAAATTAAGCCACTTTACTCTTTCTCTCTGTCTCTGTCTCTTTCTATCTGTCTCTGTCCGTCTGTCTCTTCTCTCTCTATATATATAATATATATGTGTGTATATATATATATGTATATATATACATACATACATACATACATTCACATACTTTCTTTTAGGCTATTTATTTATTTGCTTTTCCTGGGGCTTGAACTTAGGGTCTGGGCTCTGTCCCTGAGCCTCTCTGTGCTCAAAGCTAGCGCTCTACCACTTGATCCCTAGCACCACTTTTAGCTTTTCTGACTAGTTTACTGGAGATGAGAGTCTCATGGGGACTTTTCTATCTGGGCTGGCTTCAAACTGCAGTCCTCAGATCTTAGCCTTCTGAGTAGCTAGGATTACAGGCATGAGCCATTGGTGTCCAGCATAGAAAAGGCTATTTAAACTGAGCTTGCAAGCCAAAATTTAAAATGCATAGCCAAATTTGAAATCCAAATAAACCAGAAAAACAAGACATTTTAGAAAAAAATGATATTAAAAGTAATTATCTAAAATTCAAATCTAAGTGTCCCTTATTTTATTCACTAAATTTAACAGCCTTATATCTAAAATTCAGGCATTGCAAAATAACAATCTAAGAAAGTATATTGTCTGCTCTTGATTATCAAATCCAAAAAGAACTATTTTAAAGGCCACCACACTGTAATAAACAGCAGGAATTAGTTTGGCTGAAATGGGCAAGCTCTCTTTCCCACGTTCCCAAATCTCATCTGACAATACCAACAGGGAATCAGAGGAAGGAACTAAGTAAGTAAAACTGCTACTTTCTGTCCTAGGGAGGTTATACTCATGAATCTGGATCCTAGAGGAGATGTAAATTCACTCTACCAAATTTGAAGTGTCTATGTTGCTTCCCCTCTTGATATCTGCCCTACTTTTGATAATCATCTGGTACCCTAACATAGCACTTTACTGAGCCTGGAGAAAAGTGATTAAATGAAATATGGTTAAAACCTTACAAACTTTTGAATCTAGCTCAGAAACTTCTAGTTTGTTACTTGAAATAAAAATGGTTGTCAGGCACCAGTGGCTTACACCTATAATCCTAGCTTCTCAGGAGGTGAGGTCTGAGAATTGAGGTTCCAACCCAGCGGGGTCAGGAAAGTCCATGAGACTCTTACATCCAGTTACCCAGCAGAAAACAGGAAGTGGTGCAGTGGCTCAAGTGGTAGAACACTAGCCTTGAGCTGAAGAGCTCAGGGACAGTGTCCAGGCCCAGAGTTCAAGCTCCAATACCGACAAAAAAAAAAAAAAAAAAAGAAAGAAAGAAAGAAAGAAAGAAAAAAGAAAGAAAGCCAGGAAGGATAAAAACAAACAAACAACAATAACAACAAAAAAGTTACAATATAATTACCAAGTATATTTTCACTAGACTAGCATGGAAAATTAATTAATTTAATCTGAGAAGTCTTAAGAGACTTAGAGACATAGAGACACCCAGTTTTCTCTGAGAAAGTTTTAATGTAGTTAATCTTAATAAAAAGGCTTGGCATAAATAGCTTGTATAGAAACAATTCATTTCACAAACTAAAAAAAGAAAGAAAGAAAACTCAACTGTGAAAAGAAACATACAAGACTGATACACCTTTCTCTGGGATGACCCAGCCAAGATGATGATCAACTCAGAAAACTGTTATATGGTAATTACAATATAGTCAATTCCCTTTCGTTTCATTCCAAGTAAAATTTACTTTTCCATAGCAGCTCTCATTAACTGCGTTAATTAATTCAGAAATTTATTAATTTGTCCATTAATTAAATTACATAAAATCTTACATTTACTCTTGGCTAGATCTGAAAAAAAATGTAATTGACATGCAGACATGGAGCATGCACTTGACAGAGTTAAGGAATGGAAATATAAGCAAGATTTAGAAACAGAAAGTAGGAGACAAAGGCAAAGGGAAAGGGAAGTATTTGGATGGGACGGATGAGAGAGGAAGAAAAACAGAAAGAGAGAAGGAGGGAAGAGCAGGATGCGGAAGGAGGAAGAAGTAAAGGGAAGATGAGGGGAGAAGGAGAGGAGAGGGAGGAAGGTTAAAGGCGAGTGTATGGGAGGAAAGCAGAAGGGAGGGAAGAGAAGAGGAGAGTCAAGGGAAGGGAGAGGAGAGGGGAGTTGAAGGGAGGGAAAGTAGAAAGAGGAGAGGAAAAGGGGGTTCCTGGAGGTGAGAGGAGAGGCAAAGGGTGGGGAGGAGAGAGGAGATAAGAGAGGAGAGGAAAGGAGCATGGAGGGGATGGGAATGGGGAGGGGAGAGAAGAGTAGGGGGAAGAATGAAGGAGAATGGAGGCGAGGAGAGGTGAAGAAAGAGGAGGGGAGGGGTGAGGAGATGGGAGGAGGTACCCTTTCTGTGGATAGAGAAGAGTTTATGTCAGTTCTTCTAACATTTAGAAAAACACCTAAGTTTAAGTGCCTCAGTTTTCTGATAAGAATGCTAATGCTCTTTTTTCCCCTTCCACTGTGTAATTTTATTCACTTAGTAGCCTGTAGGTATGTAATGGGAATAGATGACTATTCTTGTTTTAGAGTCAGGAAAATGAAGACTCTTCAGGAATTTATCATTTGACCATTACATGTACATGGTAGAGGCATGATTGTAGGTTCTTCCAAAGTATTATCAAAAGGGGAAGCAAATTATCTTCAGACACACAAAGAGAAGCTATCCTTGCAGAAGGGAAAAGTAAGATTTATTGAATCTACCATGACCTGACAATGAAAAGAATATCTGAAATGTGGTCTATTCAAAACAGTAAAACCAGACAGCAATGCTGGGAAATTTAGAAGAAAAAAGACAAAGAGGAGCGTTTCAAAATGCAGCCACCTCCCCAGATTTCCTAGGGGAGATTTCCTCTGAGTATGTATCTTTTGTAACTATGAACATATGGGATCTTTCTAAAAAAAAAAACACTTCACTCTATATTGTGTGTTGTGATATTAATAATTACCCCACCTCATGCTTGCTAAATGCCAAATACACATAATCTTTTAATCCTCACAATAATCTTGTCATACTGGCATTATGCTCTCCACTTTACAGATGAAGATAACGAAGCATTGATAAAAAGTCAGATTTTCTAGCCATGGATGACTCAGATTTGTTCTAAATCCAGAGGTGGTTGACTCCCAGGCTGGGATTAAGTCCCCATGTTACTGCATATTACCAAGTAGCATTGCACACTTAATGTGCAATGACCCATGCGATTTTGGGGGATAGGTGACCTTTGTGAGGACTCTGAAGTTGGAACAAACCATGAAAGTCTATCAAAATGGGTGCATTTTGAAATGAGTATTGTGCAAACTACACTCCCCTCCCTTCTATTCACATTTCCCTCTTGCTTCATGCTCTTAGAAATGAAGTTGAAAATTCCTCTTCTGCTGGGAATATGGCTTAGTGAAAAAGTGCTCTCCTCGTATACATGAATCCCCTGGGTTTGATTCCTTAGTACCACATATATAGAAAAAGCCAGCCACTCAAGCGTTAGAGTGCTAGCCTTGAGCATAAAGAAGCCAAGGACAGTGCTCAGGCCCTGAGCTTAAGCCCCAGGACTGGCAAAAAAAAAGTCCCTTTTTAAGGTCTTAAAAGCCAAATGAAGAATAACATACAAAAGCTTACCGGAACACGATTAGAAGATGAGAGAAGTAAACTGAGTTCGCCTTTCTCTGAATCCTAGATTATGTGAGTGCCAACTTTAGATACTTCCCAATGTGATTATCTTAAATATTCTTTGAGCCAATGCTTACTGTCTTACCATGTTTTAAAATACTTAGGGCTAGAGAGAAATGATCATACTGTACAAGAAGGGGAGAAACTGACAGCTTTCTTTATCCTTTGAAAAGTTTTTGCCATACGGAAGAAGTAAACTCCCAGATAGAAGCAATTATATTTACTGCTTGCATATAGATTACATCATTTTATATTTCTTATGATCTAGGCACAGAAAATAACTAGCATTTTATTATATTAGTCTCCAAACTGAAATACGTACTAGAAAAGGTCTCTTGAAACATGGCCAGGGTTTACCAGTTGGACCACTTACTGATGCTTCTCTCTCCTTCCAAATGAAGCAGCACAGCTCATGTTTTCCAAATTCAGCTATAGGTGCTTACTGCTTTCAAGTTGCCAAACTTGTGTTAGCAAAGGAACTGTGACAAGTAGTTGAAATTGAACACTTTGGTGTAAGACACATTGGCTTCAGTCCTATGAGTTTCCATTTCTGAAGCTATCGGGAATTCTTTTTCTGTTTTGTTGTTGGTTGTAGGACTTAAACTCAGGGCCTGAACACCATTCCAGAACTCTTTTTACTGCAGGCTAGTGCTCTACCACTTGAAGCCACAGAGCTACTTCTGGATTTCTGGTGGTTAATTGGAGATAAATTTTCATGGATTTTTTTTTTTCCTGCTGAGGCTAACAGGCTTTGAACTGCCATGCTCAAATCTTTCAGATCTTACATGAACAGCACCTAGCCTAAGGAATAATTTTCGAAGTTTCTAAACTCAGTTTTCTTACATGGAAAACACAAGGAATACACTTACAGTACAACCACTGTATCTGATGTGTTTGATATTGGTAGTTATAATTTTTTTAATTTAGCTAAGTATGGAAGCAAAATACCTAAGGGCACAAATATATTATCCTTTCGACATTAAGGTAAGAGTTTTATAATATTTCTTGTACCTTCATGTAAGATATAGCTTGACATAGAGCATGAAACTGGTGACAACTTTGGGAGATTCATACCAACAGTTAAAATGTACAGTCTTAACTATTTTCCCAGCCACTGAGAAGCAAAAAAGGAATGTACTCATACAGTAAACAGAGAGATGATTCAAGCTATATTCAGGACTTATCCAATGCATAGTTAATATTTAAACTTAATATAACAGTGATTTTAAGTCTAATTTTGTTGAGTAACATTGTTCTCTTTTCCCTTTACTATTGTTCTTTAGGTGTAGCTGACTAAATATAAACCTATTGTTAATAATAAATTACATTTAAATTTTGTTAAATGCAGTATTTTACATTTTTATAATTTAATTTTTTTCTAATTGCACAAGAATTATTTAATTTGAAATATGTGTGGCTGTATAGATAGATGATCAATTGATACTATTTGTAAGATATAGTTTTCACTTCTATCAGGATTGACTATTAAATGATTAAACCTTAAAATTATTGAACAATAATTTAATGCAGTTGTTCTTAATGTTTTCAGAAAACTATAGACCCATGAAGATCTGACAAGTCTTGTGACTTTTTCTTACAATATGATACATGTATTTAAACTAATTCTAAATGTCTGAAAAGATCAAGAAACTTATTCAATAGTTTATGTGGATATATAATTCAAAACTAAGAATATTTTCTCCTGTTGGAAAAACAAGATTATGATTTTCTAATTATGTTTGTGTTAACTGCTATAGAAAAAGTTAAATATCTCTGTATTCTGTTGCTTTAGTATTAGCCTCCTTATTTCAATAAAGTTTTTAAAATTCCATACAGAAGATATATAAGACAAACAAGAAGAAAATAGTGTAAAGCAAAACAAATATGCATTTCTAATCAATCTGGGTTTCCCATGTACTTCTTCATCCAAAATATAGTTTTAGATGAAATATCTATTCACCACTTTGCAGATTTTGGGTGTGCTGAATAGATGCTCTAATTTGTTAAATACAAGGGAACTTCAGAGTTCTAAGTCTTAAGCATAAGCTACTATTCACAGGTAGTAATTTGATTTTCAATTTTTAATTTTTTGCCAGTCCTGCAGTTTGAACTCAGGGCCTAGGCATGTTCGCTCCATTTTTGTACTCAAGGCTAGCACCCTACCACTTGTGCCACATCTCCACTTCTGGTTTTTTTGGTAGCTTATTGGAGATAAGAGTCTCACATACTTTCCTTCCCTGGCAGGTTTCTAACCATGATCCTCAGACTTCAGCCTCCTGAGTAGCTGTTACTATTATAGGCATGAGCCAATGATGCCCAGATAATTTAAAAATTTCATTGACTAAAATACAAAACTAGTTACGCTAGATTCTCAGTTACTCAAAACCCAACAGGTAGTTAATTTTTTATAAGATTACACAGGAAAAACGCAAGAAATTTTAGTACCTTCAAGTCAGTATTTTTACTACTGTCAGAGATAATGATGATGTTATTTGTATTAGTAGCAGCAGCAGCAGCAGTAATAGTAGTAGTCGTCATAGTTGTTGCAGTACTTTGGAGTGTTGAAGATTAAACCCAAACCCTTACACATACCCTCTTAACACTTCACCAAATAATTACTATACTTGCTTGAAATCAGTTATGTTTTTGTCAAACCAGTTAAGGTTATATGCCATTACATAATTTAACTAAATATTACACAAATTAATTGAAATGCAGGTGTAAAAAGATGGATAGATGTTGTGCTAAATAGTAGAGAATTGGATTCAGATAAATTTATATTAAATGATGAGAAGAGGGCTGGGAACCTGTGGCTCAGGCTGTAGTCCTGGCTACTCAGGAGGCTGAAATCTGAGGATCACAGTTCAAACTCAGCCCAACCAGGAAAATCCATGAGACACTTATCTCCAATTACACACCAGAAAACCACATGTGGAGCTGTAGCTCAAGTTCTAGAATATGAGTTCTTGAGCACAGTAGCTCAGGGACAACACCCAGACCTTGAGTTTAAGCTCCAACACTAGCACCCATGCACAAAAAAAGAACAGGAAAAAAAACATGAAAATAGAATTTTTCTCTAGATTTGTTTAGCACTGAATTTCTACTTAACAACACCCATTAAGTAACCACAAAATAGAAATCATAGATGATGCATCAAGGGATTTACAGAAAGACGATTAAGATGTATAATCTATAGATTAAGATGAATCTATAGATTAAGATCTATAGCCCAAACACAGACAAAAAACAGTTCTTGGCTTACAGAAAAACATTGGCAAATAAATATGTAATTAAGAACTCAAGTTAAAAATGTGTTCTGTATATGCGTTAATTTATTTCTTTAAAAATTTGCATAGATTAATTGATCAGATATATTAAAGAGGAAGGCCTCTACAACACAGCTAAATTTAAAACACATGTATATGTATTTTATTATTAGAAACATAGTATTTTCATAATTTGTCTTGTCATCTGTTTTACAAATATAAATTCATTGGCTTGAATTATATTGAAACCTTATGAACAGGAACTTGATTCAATTCCATAATAAAACAGAATTGGCCTCTCAATTATAACATAATGAGATATAATTACCAACAAACAAGTGCTAATTTTCTCTTGATCTCACTCAGTAGCCAGAATGTAGAACTTTATGTGGAGATGTGAATATTTAAATACTAACCAGGTTCATTCTAATCTTGCTTTTTTTTTTACTTGAAAATGTTATATTTCCATTGACTTATAGCAAAAATTTCTTTAAAACTAAGAACCTTTAAACATTTAAGTTTTAATAAGTCAATTTTCTTAAATCTTTAAGTATATCACTTTTCTTTAAATACTTCACTGAGGTTTAGAAAACATGTAAAGCCTAAACTTATATTGCAACTAAGAACATTACGATGAATATTACTACATTTTTCAATAACATCAAAATAATACTGTAATTATTGATTATTTCTTTACTAATTTTGTGAGTCATAGATGAAATATCACAGCCTCAAGCTGTGTGCCAGTTTCTCATTTACCAAGAAGAAATTTTGTCCTTGGGAATGTCTGACCTAGCCTGGTTTGTGTTACTAAAGTGGACTTTAAAATGAGGATTTGATGTAGGGCATTGATGGCTCACATCTGTAATCCTAAAAGTGAGAATCTCTTTTATCTCCACTAAGGTATCAAAAATCTGGAAGTGCAACTGTGGCTGAAGTGGTAGAATGCCAGCCTTAAACAAAACAAGCTCAGGGATATTGCCTAGGCCTCCAGTTCAAGTCCCAGGATTGGCATACTCACAGAGAGACAGAGAAAGAGGGAAAGAGGGAGAGGGAGGGAGGGAGAGAAGAAGAAGGGAGGAAGAGAGAGAAAGAGAGAGACAAAGAGAGATCATAGTAACAATATTATATAAAATAATCATTTTCATGCACCATAGAATTACTTTGTGTGGTTTATACTCAATTACCTATAAGAATAGGTATTGTTAAATTCATCAAAAGAAAAGAGCAATTATTTTACTATGTGATGTACTCATACTGCAAATGGAAAACTGGTTGCCTTTGGATGTTGAATTCATAATGTCTGACAGTCATTTTGGAATACCTCAAAAACAAGTATACTCTTTGGAGTATACTTGTTTTTGTCTTAAATTCTGCTTTATTAAAGATTCTTGGATTCTGAAGTTAATTAAATGCACAATCTCTTGTTAAATCATCTCATACAACTGTATCTTGAATTTCTCATGGGTGACCTGGACAAATGAATTTTAAATTTGGACTTACTCAAGGCTATGATTTTATATTAGATTTCTTCCTCGCCAGGAACATAGTGCTGGTAACCAACTCATAGTTTTCTTCTTTTTTCTTAAGTTACACATAATACTAGACCATATTTTCTTCCCCTAGACAAGGGTTCTGGAAGAAGAAATATCAGGCTGGAATTGGAGAAGGCAACTTCCTCTTGGTGATTGAAAGAGTTGACTGCAACTGAACTTGATAAGAAATAGCTGAGGAGATAGAGTTAATTTCCTATGAACTAAATTATGTATACATATAATGTATTTGATTCTGAAGACAAAGGACCGTGTAAGTATTCAAAAGTAAGGCCTTATATTATAAATTGACTTATTAACATTTTTTAGCTGCACATTAAAGTGGATACCTACCTAAACCCTACTGACAGAAACAGTAAAATATTTCTTTTGTGATACATCATGGACCAGATAGAAATCTAGATTGTGCCCATTACTACAAATGGATGTTAGAAAAAAAAATCACTAATTAATATGGACTTCAGTGTAGTCATCGAAAAAACAGACTAAATTACCTCTAAACTTCTCACCTTAAATGGATCCTACTTTATTCTTAATTTAGGTCAAACACTGTTCAGTGACTATGACTAAAGGTACACGGGACTTCTACAGCTTACAGTCTAACTTTACCACATGCTATAACTACATGTGTAAATTACTGGCCTCTAAAAATTAACTGGAAAGAGACTCCTTATTATTGGCAATAAATGAATGTTCTAAGTCCAGAGAGAAGAGAAACATAATTGGGATTTAAGAAGTAGGAGATGTAAATAATTGTAAAAGTGTTTACATTTCACTCACACTTTCCAATAGCACAGAGTAGTAAAGTGAAAAGGAAGGACCATCCAGATGATCTCCTTGCCAAAATTATGAAGACATATCAAACAGAATTCCCAAGAGAACCTCTTTTCTGTATACAAGGATTGAGATTTATTATAAATGAAGGTGTTGGCTTATTTCATAAATCACATTCAAGCAGTACACATTACATACTTAATCAAGACTTGCCTGTAGACAGATTCCAGAGGTCTAGACATTTCTCATATTCATAGACCTTTGCACTGAAATTCAGGTTATTGCGTGTATGGGGTTTTCAGGGTGACCCATACATAACATAAAGTTCAACTTACTATAATACATATTAAATTTATTTTAGTTGATTAAAATGTGCATTATAAGAAGTACAAAGTGAAGTTGTGGTTCCCTTTGCCTATTGATAAGTACTATGAATGGAAGCCAGAGAGCACACAGTGGGAATAAAAGATGTGAGAATTTTGAAAATTCAAGGTTGGGAAAAACCTCCCTTCAGGAATCAGTAGGGGCTTTGTAAATGTGATAGCATCTTTTTTAAACTCTGTCCTGAAGAGGTGGCAGTTTTGCCTGGCAATGGAGGAGAATAGGAAAGTAAAAAGAAGAAAAGTGAAAGATAAAACGATCTTGTAGTACAACAAAAATCTTCACCTAACCATCGTTCACAGTGATGCCCAAGGGTCAAACCCAAGTATAGTCAGTCAGGTACACCTAGTTAATTTTTTCTGTGTGTGCCATGAAGAGAAACTAGGCATGAGTGTGAAATAATAATCAGGGTGACAGGATACCCTATCTCATCATCTAGGGAGTCACCTATGATCGTGAGTCATCATTTGATAATAGGGAGTAAGAGGAACCAAATGATTATTTACACAAAATGACTCATTTATTCTAACACAGTTCATGTACTGCTGGATTGTTTTCAAGAAGACTCATGCCAATTGCCAAGTAATTTATCTGATTCCCTCATAGTTATTCGGGCCAATTTAGTTCATCATGTGATGAACTAATATTATGAACTAAAATGCTCTTTTCTTGAGAGGCACAATCTATTAATTTGCACTTGTTTTACTTTGCTTTCTTCCCTCCTTCCTTTCCATTCTAACTTCTCCCTTATTTCATAAAGAATTTAAAATGAATCAGCCACTGTGAACACAAAGATATGTCCAATTAAGATGCCAAAATTACATGCTGCTAAAGTATGATTCATTGATAATTTAATATTTATTTGAATTTCCACATTTCCTCTGATACAAAATGTGCAAACCAGAGCCTATAGTATAATTTTGCTGCTGAAAATTTCTAAGAAAAGTACTCAATCTGGAAAGTTAATGCCTTTATAACGGAATGTCAGCCCTCTAAATGAACAAGACTTTCCTCCGTTTCTTAGCCATTAACGTTTTTTTTTCCCCTCTGTAGTACTGGTGATTGAACTCAGGGCTTTTGTACTTGTTAGGTAGGCACTCTTCCACTTGAGCAAGCTCCCTGCTCTTTCTGCTTTAGTTTGTTTTTCACATAGGCTGTCACAGTTTCTGCTCAAGACTTCCATTGTCCTACTTTGCCTCGGTAATGCTGGGGCTATAGGAATGTTCTATATTCAGATATTCATTATTGCTAATTAGTATCGGATTTGGTCAGATATACTGGGTTGGTTTTTTTTTTTAATTAAAAAGTCTATCTGAATGTGTATTCATCATTTGACACTTACTCAAAAACACGTAGAAATGTTTAAACCTCCTACAGCTTGTTCAGGAAATTTGTTATGCAGCAAAGGCAAAAGTTTAAGTCTTCCATGGAGGGTTGTCACTTTACAATTGTTTAAAAATTTACCTTCACTGATGCTATGTTTCCTATTTTTCAGAATCCCTGCAATTTCTGCATGACCAACAAAATATATCATAGCTACGTCTTTTTACTCTTCAACTGCTCTTCTATCAAGTTTGCTTTAGAAAGCATGCGAAAGAGACCACAATTATATTATTTTGTGGTGGTATTTTATAATATTATTCTTAAGCTGCACTTCATAGTTGACCTTTCTAATATCCTTAACTCTATTGCACTGCATGGAAATACCAATAACATTCTATCTGACCCATCAGTGTGTACTTGAATTGACCTCCAAATCTATATACCTGATAAAGGAATTTACAAACATACTTACATATACACACATAAAGAAATGAACTATACAACTGGAGGGAGCAAGAATGGGAGGGGCAAAACTGGGAGGATATGAGGGAGTGGGTAACATTGTTAAAAAGAAAATGCACTCATTACCTGAATTATGTGACTGTAACCCCTCTGTACATCACTTTTACGATAATGTTTTTTCAAAAAGAAAGACTAAAGATCCCTGAGGGGGGAAAGGGGTCTTAGGTTAGCAAGGGCTAAACTATTATAGTTGTTGGCCATTCTGTGTTTTCTTTTCCCACTTTTGGATTGAACTGACACCATAAAACAGTCCATATCTTTTGGCCTGAATGACTTTTCCTTTCTTTTTTCTTTTCTTTGTATATTTTTTCAGGTAGGTGGAGTCTGTGATTTCTGTTTCCTATCTCTTCATTACTTCTTGAGTAGTCCTGTAAAAGATTTTCTTTCATAGGCCCTTACAAAATACCTAGTGTATACTAGTCAAATAATTTTTCTTGAAATAATTAGTATTCAACTTTCTAAAGCTGTCCTATCATCACATATTAGAAAATCCTTGTTTACTACTTTGATTAGCAAGTTTTAAATGAGATATTTGATATGCCTGAGTATTCTAGAATGCTCATTACCACATAGCTACTGTCTTAATGCTTCCAATATTAATTTCATATATTATATATGATGTATGTATTTGTAAAATTTCTGGCCTGTATGTTATGATTTATGGCATATATAGAAATATTAATGCAAGAAGCTAACTTAATTCTGTAGCTCAAAGATGATATATGTAAGATAACATTCCTACACAAATTATATCATTAAATGATATGATAATTGACAGAAAACTAACGGATTCTAAAAAGACCTGTTTGTAACACAACAGGAACAAAATAGAGTGCCTGTCCTTTAAACAAAAATGTGCACTAATTTACAAATTATATTTTATATACTTATTTATTTTTAAGTGTGTGTGTGTGTGTGTGTGTGTGTGTGTGTGTGTGTGTGTGTGTGTGCGCGCCTGTCCTGGGGTTTGAACTCAAGACCTGGGTACTATCTCTGAGGGTTTTTGTTGTTGTTGTTGTTGCTCAAGCTATATTACTTGAGCCATATGTCTACTCTTTGCTTTTTTTGTAGTTTATTAGAGATAAGAATCTCATGAACTTTCTTGCCCAGGATGGCTTTGAATAGCAGTCCTCAGATCTCAGCTTTTAAAATGGCAGTATTACAGGCATGAGCTGGTGCCCAGCTATTACTAAGTTCTTGCCATCTATCTCATTAGATGTTTGTGGGTTTCTTGAGCAGAGTTGTAAAAAAAAAAGAAAACAAAACAAAGGAAGATAAATGCAACAAAAATATAAAATATGATATTTTAAAGGTCATAATATTAAGTGAAACTTAAAATATTTAGTTAAAATTGATGCAAAAATCCATCTGGAAACTAAGATATTTAAAAGGTATCATCTCGATTTAATTTCATAATCTTTAATCAGCTAATCAGCAAGAATGAATTTGTTCCATGTTTTTTACTGAGAAGTTTTCCCAACCAAGTTTTAAATCGTAGGTCTACAATGAGTTAATATTCTTACAACAGTAAAATATCAAGTGACATATATTACTAACTTAAAGTACTCTTGGAATTCAAATTTTGCAATTTTAGAATCAAGAAACAAGACTCAAATTTTAATCACTATTATAATTAGGTATTCAACAGAAAATCATATAACAGTTTGAGATGTTATATTCCAATCATTCATCCCATAAATATTTAGTATTTATTATGCATAACATCTTGCAAGTAATACAACGAAGACCAACACATGTGCTTTGCCCTCAAGGGGCTTACAGTCTAGCATGGAAAAAAATAAACAATTGCACAAAGAGCTATAACATATGACAGAAAGTGATGTGTCATAAGAAAAACTCAGGTGATAGACTTTTGGATTTATTTGCTTTAGCTTAGATAGCTAGTAAAAACCAATGATCAGTTTTAAAATTAAATGCTCAATTAAAAAAATCTATAGATGAAAGAAGCTTCGAAATTAATCCAGTTTAAGCTATTGCTCGCCAGTTCAAACCACTAGGAACACTATTTTACCACTATTTGTAAGTAGATATAAATGGAATAATATAGTAATTATGGCGGAAATGATCGTTTAATCAGTCTCAAATAAATCGTCTAAAATGCTTATGACACATTCCTTTCTAGCACAGAAATTGGCTCAGACAGATAAAAATGATGAAGAATTCCTTCTCGGTGGCTCAAGTGTGCTCCAAGGAAAGCTAGAAGGTTGTACAGTTAACTCCCAGGGTGTAACTCTAAACCATACAACCTACTACCTCAACCTGGATGCACACAGCTTCCAGAGTTGCTTCAAACTCCTTATCAATCTTCAGTCAGCTCCTCCAATATGACAGCCAGGCACCCAAGGGTTTGGCTATATTGCAGATATAATGTTCTACCTTTTTACCCATACATTTTTAATGTGTCCCTCAAAACTATCCTAACACCTTAGGTGTATGTTACATAAAATTTCTTCTGAGATTTCTCCTTCTGTAGTTTTACTAGTAATTAATAATGCTTAAAGTCAGATGTATCCCTCCTTGTTTCTGAGGGTAAACAATCTCTATAGTAATATACAAATCTAGTTATAGTCTTTAATTTTCTTCTTGACGTTGATAAGGTACAGTAACTGGTATGAACTGACATTTCTGAACAGGGTTTATTCATGTCTTAGTGCAAGCCCTGCTCCAAAAATATTCAAGTGTATAAAGCACCTCACTGCACTTGGAATCAGGCTTGAATGGCAGTGCTATAAATGTTACCAAGTGGCCAACAATCAAAGCTTCCCTTGAAAGACAGAGGAGAAGGATTCATAAATACATGAAAAATAAAGGAAAATATAAATAGTTGATGTTTCTAATAAGCTTGAATCTCACAGGGACCTACTGAAATATGAAACAGCATTGTGTGCATGTTTAGTCAGATCACCACACTGACACAGACCCATAGAAACGAGCTTGTGAGGTTCACTTCACCACAAGATCGGATCTACGGGTTTATGCCAACAGGCACCATCTCACATGGGCTTCCTATGAATGGTTTAAGACATTTGCTGTAAATGTTTACTGCAATCTGGAATTAGAAATAATATTGATGATATTTTAGAATAAATGTTTTAAATGTTAATCTATAAGGAAATATATGCCCAGTTGAGGATCTTCATATATATATGTATACATATACATATGTATACATATACATATGTGTACATATATATATGATAAATTCAGGTTTGTGTACATGAGGATTGAAAACTAGTTTTCAACAGATTGCTTCTGTTTTGAACAATGAGTTTTAAAAGAAAAAACAATCCACACATGCATGCATGAATCATGTGTTTGAGAGGCATGATTGTAGAATTATGAGTCTATCATTAAACCAGCTAAATTAACTATTGTTAATTTCATATTAGTTGAATTGTTTAAGTTTTAAAACATCTTAGTTGCTGACTCTCATTGATGACATTGCTAGTTTCTCATAAAAACAAATAAAATCTTGTTAACTAGGCACAGAACACATTCTAAATATATACATACTTGTTGGCAGTTGGAATGAAAGTAAAATTTACAATGTTTGAATTAGGACCAGAAAACTAAAAACAATGTCACATTAACATTGTCAATATTGCTATTCTGCCCTAATATTAATTTTCAGGCATATTATATATCAAAGAGGGTATCTTGCCTTTTAAAATAAAATATATTTACATTCACTTTTTTAAAAAGCTATGTTTCCAAACAAAATAAATGCCTTCCTACAACTGTCATCTGGTCAACAGGTTGGGCAAAAGTAAACTTGTCTTAGTTTTGTAAAAAACACCAGACAATAAGCAAATGTACATAAGCAAATAAGTAACACAAGGCCAGGCATGTATAGTATACTCTTTTAAGATTCTAAAAGCAACCGCAACAAAATTGTTAGTTGTATAATCATTAATCATTTCATTCACAATAATTTAGCTTTTTATAATCATATCATCATTGTGAAAAACACTAAGTAGTAATTACTTCATGATTTTGTGTTTTGAAATAAGTAAAATAAAAATGTATTTCACAGACATTATACAGATGATCTGGTACAAATAAATTTTCATTATTGTTTATGATTCCCCACGCTTGCTAAAACCTATACTAAACTATTAACAATGCAATTATAGTAAAATAATTCAACATATGTTGAGATATTTATATATGAAATAAAAGGAAACATTGGTTTATACTCTTCCCTGGAAGAATGTAAGTTTAGATTTTATTATCTTATTAGATCATATAAAGTATAAAATTTAAGGGGAAAAATTTCATGTCCTTTTTCAGATTTTGCTTCCTTTTATATTGTAGAACAAATGAAAAATGAAATTTTTCTTTTCATTAAATAACTTTCTATTCAACCATTATTATATCTGTTACATGAATGGATAAATACAGATACATATTCAAAGTGATACAAACTGAACATTGATCACAAAATCTGGCCAGAAATGTGCACAAAGCCAGGTAATATTATCAATTCTCAACTAAAAACCATGATTGAAAAATCCCAATGCCACATTCATAAGGAATATGAAAAGAATTCTTACAGATCAACACAGTCACAAGAATTTTGATCTTTCATTTAAAAAGCATATATAGCTGGCTCTTTGGCTTTTTATTTTTACCTGAGATGATTTTCTGCTAACATCACTTTTCTTCACTTCTCACATCCACGTTAGGACTTCCCCTAAAACAATCACAAAAGGAGAAACATCAGAGCACTGCTCTCTAGAAGGAGCATCTGAGTGGATGAATGGTGGAAATGAAGGTAGACAATTGAGAAGAAAACACAATTATCAAAAGTATTTTTTTAAATGGCTTGGAAGATTCATAGGGCCCCACCCAGCCTACTCATATGACATGTAATATGATTTCGTAGTTTGCATTTATGGGCTAGTTTTGGTTGGTGTTGTTTTCACAGTAACAGTTTTGAAAGTGAAAGGAGATGGCTGTTAAAAGAAGCGACTAGGATTTTCACAATGAAGTAGTGAGTGCTGAAAAGGAGCTTTGGATTTGGCATGGAGCTTAATAAGATAATTAAGAGTGTAGAGACTAATGGCTCCTAAAAATAACATTTAAAATAAATGTTTTTTTAACTAAAGGATCTTGAAACATGAAAACAGGTTTATCAATATTAATTAAGCCTTTGAATGTTAGCTTTCCACTAGCTGAATGGAAGAACAAGAGCAATTCTGTAAATAATTAGTGAACAGTAACCAACATACATAATAAAAACATTTTATTTAAATGTTACCAGTATATAAGTTTTTGTAATGTCCCATAATTCTTTGGAGAGTAACAAAGAAGAGACAGAATTGCTGAGTTGTATAATATTTCTTTGTTTACCTTGCATAGTTTCAGTATAACAAATACAATTCTTAAAATGTAACAGTTTGCTTAAAATTTATTCTTCTATGGAAAAATATTTGAACATCCATTGTTCATATGTAAATTGTACACTTCATCGATGTATATTTCTAAAGTTTTTTCTCTTTTTAAAAATTATTTTACACATTTTTAGAAATATGTTTTATTATAATTATAAGAAGTGTGGTACATTTGCTAATCCTTTCACATGGAGCCAAGCAAGAATATGTTTTGTTATAAAATGCTTCAATTGCTTAACACTTTGCTTCACAAACAAGCAAAATAATTAGACTGCAATTCATTTATCTGCTGAGCAAATACATTGCTTTGAACTGAAAACTAGTCTGTACGTACTTTTTCCACTAAAATACTTGATAGAATTTTCCAGCCCTCTTTGCAACTGCTGGAGGACAATACTTCTTTTAAAATGTACTTAGCAACTGAGAAGATGATACTTTCATCCCTGTTTCTGTTCTACTGAAATCTTTGTAAATAATTTAAATATAACTTCCCCAAACTACTTTTTATTTATTATTACTGGAATACATATTCAAGTATAGTCCTTCCAAAGTCCCAAAAGTTTCTTCTTTCACATTTTAAAGTATGAGACACATGAAAGACTTTTACTTTCTTTACCAATAAGGTTAGAACACTCACTTTCATAACAAAAACTAACAATACTGGACACAAAACACCCAGATAACACATACTAATATCTTTCTAAAGTGCCAGTGGACAGGAAAAGTAAAGATATATTTCTATAGAGATTTTTCTGTTTTTACTTTACTTTCTATTTTGAAAGCAAGAAAGCAAGAGGAAAAAGTTTCAGGGGGATGATGAGTTAAGCAAGAGTAAATAGAAAGTTAAGGACCTAGTTTTATCTAACAATAGGCTGAAAAAAAACAATAACAACAACAAAAAATTATACCTGGTATGAAAGGTGCGATTTCACCAAGTGCAATGTTTTGCTAATAAGGCCATATTTTTTAAATCATAAAAATTAAGAAGGCTCATTTGGTTATGCTCCCTTCAAAAGATGCTTTACAAAGCCGAAGTCTCTGGAGTTAGACAAGCCAATGTTTGCTGTTTTTGTTTTGTTTTTTGGTTTGGAGTTTTGTTTCTATATTTTGTTTTTTGAGCAGGAGCCTCTCTCTCTCTCTCTCTTGCTCTCTATCAGAACTCTTGCATGTAGTAAGACAAACTCAGATATTATTATTATTATTTTCTTCTTTAAGGCTGCTGTTACTTCTTAGAAGAGAAGGACCAGAGTGCTTGTCGGCATCTTCGTCCTTCAGGGTATTCCAGGCACACAGCTCTGCGCAGAAGCTGCACCAATCCTTGTCGTCCCTGGCAGAGAGAGGTAGAAGGTGGGAGAGACCAGCAATCCTTCCAGGCTGGGCTCTGAACACGTTTGTCTCCTGAATCAAAGGAGGTGAAAAGGCAGGATACCAGGTTGCTACATGGCTGCAAGGGTCTCCTACTCACTGGCTGCTGCCGTCCTTTATTGCCCAGTTAAAATGCCTGCTTTCTATCAACCTAAATAAATAAATAAATAAATAAAGATAGAATATCCCACTACTTGCCTTCTCTAGCAAGCAGAAAGAGTACGAACATTATTAAAAAAAAATCATCAGTCAGAAAAAGCAAAAACAAAACCAAACAAGAAGAAGAAACAAAACCAAAGTGGGGGGAAACCCAGAGCATATCCAATTTTAGGATTCACTAGTTTTGCCTCAATATTGTTATTATTTTCCTCTCTCTCTCTCTCTCTCTCTCTCTCTCTCTTTCTCTCTCTCTTTTTCTTAGAGATAAGCAGCAAAATTTATCAGGCGTGAAAGGGACAGCCTCCTGGTGGACTGCCAAAAACCCAGAATAAAGGCGAAGTTGTGCTTCAAAGCTCAGTTGCTTGCTGAGTCTGGCTAAAGTCAAGTATTAAGATCCACCATTTTCAGAGCCATGCTAGCAAAAGAAGAAACAAGTCAGGACTGTTTGCTGCTTTCCAAGTCTCCGTTGGCACCATCACAAAATCTCAGTCGTAAGGTCACATGATTCTCTGCCAAATGTAGAGTGCATTCCCATCAACCATTCTGCTGATACTGCGAAGGCAGCTATTGTCTCGTTTAGACCCAAAGTTCAGCCCACTCTTCATTGAATTAGCTGGAGAAAAAAAAAAGCATCACCTTTGGGGGCTGGGAGTCATGGAAACGTCTACCTGGCAAGCTGCCCACTTTTTCTGCCCATCAACCAGAGATGGAATTGTGCTGCCTAACGCAATGATGACTTGGAATGTTAAGAGTCGTCCAAAGTGAATCTGATTCTTGCAACGCCTGTTTCGTTTGCACAGAAAACTCTGGCTTCTTGTAGTTAAAAAGGGGGTGGGGGTGGGGGGGGTGGGGGAGAAGGATAAAAATCTTTCAAACTAAAAGTAGAAAATAAAGGTCTGAACATGCCTGTTCTGCAACTTTATTTCTCAACACACCCAAATGGTTCTCAAATGAAAAGGCTGAATTCAGCCCTGAAACTTTTCTGCTCCCCCTGTCTCGTTTTCCTTACAAGTGAAAGCAACAAGCCCAGGACATTTCTTTGAATCTCTCACTTTAAGATTACATATAAATATGTAGATATAGATATATAATCTACATACATGTATTTGTGAGGGTTTTTTCCTTGCTTTTTATGACTTTCTGATTTTGTCTGGCATTGGTTTTGTGCTACATAGCCACATTATCACTAGCAAGAGCTAGAGGTGCATTATTCCTACAATCTCCAACAAAGTGGTCTCCTGAGAGAATTTTTTTTCTTCTACCCTGCACAACCTTGCAACTGGGTCCTGTGGTAATCCACATCAGCACCTAGCACAGCTGCTGTGCAAGTTTGCTGAGATTGACACATGTAAGCAGTGTTCTTTCTGTCCCTTCCCTGTCTACAGTCTGCCTGTGTGGCATGAAAGATGGCTTTGAAAGATGTAGGGAGTATACCAACAGTTCTAAGGCAATAAAATAAAATAGTTGCCCCTCCCCAATGAATTTCCATTCTAGCATGCCATGAAAAGTTCCCATGTGCAAACATTTCCATACTTCTAACAAAAGTGGAGTGAATTAAATCTTTCACAATTTCCTTGAGCAGAATCTAACGCCAAGTAGCAAAGCAAGCATTGTTCATATTTAAGGCAAACATACTGAGCAGTGCTAAAAAGAACCATCTTTTCATACTCAATTTTTAAGTCTTTTGTTTTAATGATTGGATATTGTCTATTTAAAGTATAATTATGTTTGGTGAAAAAAATCTAGAGTTGTATCTAGGGCTGTAGTAATATGATGGATTAATGTCACTGTCCCAAGTGATGCAAGTATGCATTGAACATCACCTAACAAACATTTAAAGATAATCTGACCATGATTTGTCTAACTATAAAAATTTTCATATATCTGTGAAACATCCCTTAATATGCTTTGTGGATATTTTCAGCAGGAGTTCCATCAGACATGGAGTGGCAGGAGTGAGTATGTATGTGCCTACACACGTATGGGAATGATTATGATATTCTCCCCATTTGCACTTTAAAATAGACACAATTATACATCTTAAACATAACCTTACATCTGTGCTGAAATTTAAAATTGCTTTTTTTCATGGATAGAAGAATCCTAGGCAAATTTTGCAAGTGTCTGAACCATGTGAATAAGGCATGGAGATGAATTAAGCATGACAGATACACATGCCCTGTACTTTAGCACAGCACAAAAGAAAGTAAGTAACCCACTCTTAAAAAGAGAAATTTAAATTTCCAGTATCTATTCACTTATTCAACAGATATTAAGGGCCATTACGTGGTGAGTTTTGTGATAGGCACGGGGGAATAGCAATGAACCAAATGGATAAGACTCCCCTGGGGAAGTCATTTAGTAACTACTTTTAAGTGAGAAAAGCTCACTGCTACACTGAAGTCTTTCCCTAAAAGAATATTTATTGAAGAGAAAGTCATCATGAGACAAAGTGGAAGAAACTAAAACATGGAAGTGAAATGGATATTAAAATATAAATTATGGATGGGGATGCTTTCTCTGAAGTTTTCCCTTAGAAATACAAAAATCACTAATTCATTTTAAGTGATTTTGATTAACTTCTTTCAAGAGACTAATGTGAAAATTATGTGTTGTCTTTCCATTTAAAAATTAACTGAAAAAAGAGAAATAAACAGGAAACTTGCTTTTGAGAGGATTGAGTAGACCTGCCTCTTCTAAAATCTTGCTAGATTCTAATAAATCTGGATATGTTACTTAAAACACAAATAAGGAAAAGAATGAAAAACAAATTAGGGACTACAGGACCCAAGAAATGGCAAATTGGTGAAATTTTTCTTTCTGCCACATAAATTTAATAACTTGAGCTAATAACACTATAACCCAGAAATGCCAATTGGTACAGAGGAAAACAATCACAGAGAGCTTACAAGAAAATCTTGTTCTCTTTAGCCAAGGAACCAAAAAAGAGGCTTTCCAGATGGAAAGTATTGGGACAATATCATATTGCTCTATCCAATTCCAGAAAATACATTATAGTCCCATTCCAACCCAAAGCTGAAAATTGCAAATGGGGAGCCAAGGTGCTGTCTCTTGTCAAGCCAAACCAGTTTCCAATCTAGCCCAACCTTCCATTCCAAAGAAGGATAGAGATAAGTCCAAGAAGGTTAGTGGGAGGTCATTTCCGATATGCAGTTAAGTAAGTGAACAATTTCCCTCTCTTTCTATGCAACGTCAATGAAATCTACACAGAAAGCTTGGTTTTCACTATTCAATCCAATAATGATGACACAACCCAGAAAATGGCAGAAATTTTCATTTGCTGTGTACTTGATCTCAATTCATGGATAGCACAATATACAGGTTTAAAGCACAAGGAAATATATATCATGCAAATATTAATCAAAAGAAATAAGAATAGCATTATTAACATATATAAAATAGGTAGCAGGGGATAAGAGATTTTGTATTATAGTTAAAGGAAGAATCCAAAAACAACAAAAGCAACCACCTTGTAGCAAACAAACAACTGGCAAAATATTAGAATAAAAGGTGATATAAAAAAGAAGATAAAAGATTCATTTGTAATTACAGCTGTTTTCTCCAGCAAACATTTGTCAATAATTGACAGAAAAAAAGAAAAATAGTAAGGGTATCAAGCTCTAAAAATGATCAATTATCAAGATCTTACAGTTCTAAAATATTCTACCAAAGGCAGCAGAAATGTCAGATTATGCTACTACACATAATAGGAAGCATTTTTAAAGAAACAATTGAATTTATTAAAATTTATATTTTCAAAGAACTGGAATTGGTTGTTTAGTCTATGCTTGCTTGTTTGCTTTGAGATAGGGTCATCAGGCTTCTCCCTCTGTCACTTGAATTCTGGGATTATAAGTATATGCAATCATGGATATTTCATTGAAGGGTGTTTTTCAGAACTCTACATAGTAATCAAAGTAGAAATCAATGACCAGATAGATACTGAAAAGAAATCAACACATGTCAACAGAAGAAATCATGGACTTGATAGAAAGTCTTCAGTAAAAATAAAAAACAAAACACCACAAAACAACACATTAGAATGAATCAAAATGAGGTTACATGTATAGCTGTGTTCAGAGGGAAATGAATAGCACTCAAGCCAAATAGCACTCAAGTCTCAGACATATAACAAAAGCTCTAGCCTTAAAAGCCCCAAATAATAAGAGTAAAAGTAAACCTAGTAAAGATGATGAAAACTAAGAAGAAAAGAGCCAAAACAAATAAAATTTAAAAATGGAGAAAACATTTTAAAATGAGAAAATCAATGATTCAGTGGTTTGGTTATTTCATATTATATACAAAATTAAATCCTGCAAGACTGGCAACCTAATGCAACAATGATACTCACTACTGCTATGTTGGAAATGAACTTTACAACTTGGGAGGGGGGAGGGAAGTGGGGAGTAGTAAGTGGGAGAAAATGAGGGGAAATGTACTCATTACCTTACTTGTGTAACTGTAACCCCCCCATTCATCACCTTTACAATACATTTTTAAAAGACACACAACCTAAATTATGAATATGATAATTAAAATAGGTATCACTACAGACCCTGTAGATATAAGAAAATGTAAAATTACATTCAACATAAATTAGACAACTTTGTTGAAACGAATCAACACTTCAAAAACATAACCTACTATAATTCACCCAAAAGGAAATATTTATTAAAATAACCCTATCATTAAATTAAATCTATAATTACAGATTTAATTTAATAACTCCCCACAAAAGAAATCTACAGGTTTAGGCATAATTTCACTGGAAAATTCTAGCAGACATTTAACACTAATTCAATGTAATCATTTTGTAGAAAAAAGCAAAGAAAAAGATTCATTTTTCTGATGCCAATATTACTTGCATCCTAAAACCAGACGAGACAGTACTAAAAGAAAAATTTCTATACCAGTATCTCTCATGGATTCAGACACACAAATCCTTATGAGGTATTAGCAAATAGAACTTAGTAACATATAAAATGTGCATATAACACAACTAGATGAACTTTATTCCAGAGGCTTTTTCCAAAGGTTTTTAAAAAATAATTACTTATTTATTGTCAAAGTGATGTACAGAGGGGTTGCAGATTCATATGTAAGGCAGTGAGTACATTTCTTGTCCAACTTGTTACTTCCTCCTTCATCCTCCCTCCCCCTCCCTCTTTACATCTTGCCCCCATGAGTTGTACAGTTGGTTTAAACCAAATGATTTTGTAAGTATTGCTTTTGTAGTCGTTTGTCTTTTTATCCTTTGTCTCTTGATTTTGATATTCCCTTTCCCTTTCCTAGTTATAATACCAGTATATACAGTATCCAGGGTACTCAGATGAGATACAGTGATAGTGCAGGTACAACCACAGGAAGGGGATACAAGGGAAACAAAACAAAAAAAAGCTACAGTTTCACATGGGATGTTGAAAATAATTACAATGATATAACACTTGTTTCTGTAACATGGAGTTCATTTCACTTAGCATCATCTTATGTGTTCATAAGGGTATAGCTATTGGGCTATTGTGATCTTCTGCTATGACTTGCCTAAATATGTACTAATTATTCCCTATGAGGGAAACCATAGAGGCCACGTTTTCTTGTGTCTGGTTCACTTCACTTATTATATTTTTTTCCAAGTCCTTCCATTTCCTTATGAACGGGGCAATGTCATTCTTTCTGATAGAGGCATAGAATTCCATTGTGTATATGTACCACATTTTCCTGATCCACTCATCTACTGAGGGGCATCTGGGTTGGTTCCATAGTTTAGCAAGGACAAATTGTGCTGCGATGAACATTGTGGTGGTGGTGGCTTTAGTGTGTTCTTGCATGTAACCTTTTAGGTAGATGCCCCAAAGTGGGGCTGCTTGGTCATAGGGGAGCTTTATGTTTAGCCTTCTGAGGAATCTCCATACCGCTTTCCAGAGTGGTTGAACAAATTTACATTCCCACCAACAATATTAGGGTTCAGAATGCAAAGGCAGTTTTTTATTCAAAATTCTATGAATGGAAATCAGGTAATGCTACATTCCAGGCTAAGAGACAACAAAATAAATATAATGTCAATTGACACAAAAACAGTCTGAGAAAAGTCAGCACTTATTCATGATTTTATGTAACAGACAGCTAAGGAGAGAGCAGACCCTTTTCAATTTGATAAGTGTTTTTTATTTTTATTTTATTTATTTCTAGTCCTGGAGCTTGAAATCAAGGACTGGGCACTGTCCCTGAGCAACTTTTGCTCAAAGCTAGCCCTCTACCACAAGCCACAGCACCACTTCTGGCATTTTCTGTTTATTTGGTACTGGGAGTGAACCCAGGGCTTCATGCATGCTAGGCAAGCACTTTACCACTAAGCCATATTCCTAGTCCTCAAAGTGATAATATATTATGGCAACCCCTCTGTGAAAAATAAAACAGAAATTTTTTTTAAATAAATATTTTATTTTCTTAAGTTGATTATCTCTGGTATTTAAGGTTCTGTTAGTTTTGCTTTGCTTATGTTTTTACAGTACTGGGGATCAAAACCAGAGGCTTGCACATGCTAAGAAAGTGATCTACCACTAGGCTACATCCTAGTCACTAGGTATTTGTTACAATAAAGAAATCTGGTTAGCACAGGCACCAATAGAAGTCCAAATTCAAAACCAGGTGCCAGTTGCTTAGGCCTGTAATCCTAGCTACTCGGGATCTGAGATCTGAGGATCATACCTCAAAGCCAGCCCAAGCAGCAAGGTCCGTGAGACTCTTTATCTCCAGTTAACCACCAAAAAGCCAGAAGTGGAGATGTGCCTTAAGTGGTAGAGCACTAGCCCTGAGCAGATAAAAACTAAGGCACAGCATCCAGGCTCTGAGTTCAAGCCTCAGTACTGGAACATACACAGAGAAAGGAGGCAGGTGATTTTGTCCAGTGCTGGTGACAGCGTAGTAAACAGGGACTGACTGACTATTGGGAAGGGAGTATAACTGGTACAGCATATTATTTTTTTTTTTTTGCTAGTCCTGGGACTTGAACTCTGGGCCTGGGCACTGTCCCTGAGCTTTTTTAGCTCAAAGCTAGTGCTCTCATTTGAGACACGATACCACTTCCAGCTTTTTCATAAAACAGCAATTCTAAATAAACATTGTGGTTAATATTATCACTATGCGAAACATCAAAGTGGAGAGACAAAGGGTAAAAAGTGAACTGTCCAACAGCAATACTTACAATACAATATGCTGTAAACCAACTGTACAATTGGGGGAGGGAGGGAGCTGGGGAGGGGAGAAGGTGAGAGAAAAATGAGGGAGAGGGTAATAGGTTTGATCAGAAATGTATTCACTGCCTTACATATGAAACTGTAACTCCTCTGTATATCACTTTGACAATAAATGAATTAATTAGTAAAAAAATATTATCCCTATGCCCTACTCTTCAAGATCAAAAAGGTCAAGACAAGGGGCTGGGGATATAGCCTAGTGGCAAGAGTGCCTGCCTCGGATACACGAGGCCCTAGGTTCGATTCCCCAGCACCACATATACAGAAAACGGCCAGAAGTGGCGCTGTGGCTCAAGTGGCAGAGTGCTAGCCTTGAGCGGGAAGAAGCCAGGGACAGTGCTCAGGCCCTGAGTCCAAGGCCCAGGACTGGCCAAAAAAAAAAAAAAAAAAAAAAAAAGAAGGTCAAGACAAGATCAAAAAAGGCAAGGTTGCCTATTCTGAGTCACCCTTAGTGCAGTGCTACGAGTCACAGACATAGAAAGGAAAGTGTGAAGGGGAGGAAAGAAGGAGAAGGAGAGAAAAAAGATGGGAGGGAACATGAGAGAAAGTAAGGTAATACTATTTAATATCAGTCAAAAGTGGATATAAATGTAAATCTAAATAAGAAGCATGCAGAAGCCTTATATGTTGTAAAGTGCAAAGTAATGTTGAGAACTCTAAAGATTTGCAAGTTTCAACATATTCAGGAATTTCAAGTCTTAGCATGTTAAACATGTCAGTTCTCCCAAGTTGATACACAAGTTTCATGCAATTCCTACCAAAAACTTGGTAAGAATTTTTTTCAGTAGATAAAATTATTTTAAAATGTAGTACTTTATATAGAATTGCATAGGAATTAGGATGTGTGGAGCACTTTAGACGGAAAAAGTATATCTTGGGAAGTATTCTTCTATGTGATTTCAGTACTGGTTATATAACATTATATTGCCATCATGCATGGTTACTCAGCACAATAGAAGGCAATAGTTAAAATAAATGTAATAATCAATTATTTTTGACACCAGTGAAGACTGTGGACAAACAGATGAAACAATGAATGGAACAGAACAAGGGGTCTAAGAATAAACTCACACATACATAATTGCCCAACTGATTTTTGACAAAGTTGAAGATTTTTCAGCTAATAAGAATACAACCATTAGACACCCACAGGCAAAGGGGGGAAAAAAGAAGAGAAAGAGAAATTTTGACCTATTTCTAACTCCTGTATTTAACTAAAATTAACCAAAGTTTTAAATTTAAGATATAAGACTATAAATTTTTAGAAAATAACAAAAGACAAAGTCTGGCCAAATGTCAGGCCTTGAATTCAAACCCTATGACCCCACAAAGAGAGAGGAAAACAGGGAGAAAGGGGAGAGGAGGGAGAGTGAGACAGAGAGAGAGACAGACAGACAGACAGACAGACAGAATGGAGATTGAGATCTACAGTTAGGTAGAGTTCCTAGATTGCATACCAAAATTATAAAATATGTTGAATTACTTAAATAATTAGTCCTTCAAAATTAAACATTTTTGTTTCTTAAAGAATTCTACTATTGGGAGAAAACATTTCTGGACCCAGGCTAGTATCCAGAAAATATAAAGATATCTCATAACTCAATTAAAAAAATCACATAATCCAAAAGGACAATGATGAGGATAAATGAAGGGACATCACATCTAAAAGAATAAACACACGCCAAATAAACACACTGGAGGAATTTCCAACATCATTAGGCATTAGGAAAAGGGAAAATTAAAACCACAGTGTAATTGTACTGTGTCATTCTTAAACAGCTCAAAATTTTAAAACAGCAACAATTCTAAAGGACTATATTACTAGAAGAAATGTAAAATGTATGCCACTATGGAAATGATTGTTAATAATGCACCAGGGATTTCACTTGGGCTCTTAGACTTGCTAAGCTGTCACTCTGCTACTTGAGCTACATCTCCATCACTGTTTGCCTTGGTATTTTCCAAGTAGGGTCTCATTTTGTGTCCAAGTAAGCGATCTTCCTGCTTGTGCTTTTCCATATTACTAGGGATGACAGGCACCTTCCACTTAGCCCTGCCACTGATTGATAGAGTCTTAAAATCTTGTTATGCCTGGGAAGGCCTCAAACTACAACCCTCAGATCCAAAGTAGCTAAGATTATAAACTTGAACCATTGCATCAGGCTTTAGTAGATTCTTCTAAATGCCTTTCATTACTTGCCATTTAATTTAACTATGTGATTCCTTGGCATTTATTACAAAGTAATGAAAATTTATGTGCATACCAAATCTGGATGCTTATAAAGCTGTAATCACAATAGTAACAAAATAAAAACCCAACTGGAAAGAACACAGTTGTCATTCAGTGGGGGAAAAGTTAAATAAACTGTAGTATATCCACATAGAACAGTATTCATCAATAATGAGAAAGAAACCATTGAAATATTCAACACGCTGGAGTATTTTTAGAAGAAATATTAAGAAAAAATCCATAGACATGGAAAACAAACTTTGTAAAACTGTAAAGGAAGAGACGGTAGTGGGAGGGAAGTTTGTGTGACTGTAAAATGGTGGCATTAAGGACTAGTAGCATGCCTTATATGACACGAGAAAGCTCAAAGTCCTCAATTCAAACCCCAGTATTGCCAAAGCTACTAAATAAATAAGTACAAAAATGGTGAACTGGACGAATCTTTAAGGTGTTGGAAACTTTTCAGATATTGACCATATCTTGATTGTAATATTTTAAGTTTCTAGTTATTACTATTGTGGATAGTTGGATAAATTAGAACATATGACACTATTCTCTTTCATTGCTTACAACCATACATCTACTTTTTTTAGATTCAGATGACTGCTTTTTGTTGTTATTTCACTTGCTTGTATTATTTTTTTTTTTTAAAAAAAAAAAGGAAAATGGAAGACATGTAACGCCCATTGGTTTATTCGAATTAAAATTCCACAGTAGTTTTAAGGAAGCTTTGGTTTTATCAGCTAGGGAATTTTAAAAATCAGAAACTAGCAAACTTCTTTAAAGAGCTGGATAGGGGATGTTTCTTATTAAACATGTTACATGGTATCTGTGTCAACTGCCCAACTGTACTGTTGAAACTTGAAAACTCTCAAATAGCAATGCACAACTGAAAGAGTGTGACAAGGTTCCAATAGATGTTTATTTATGGACAATAAAATTTTCATTTCTTCAGTTTTCACATAATAAACTGTCATTATTTTTCAAGCATGTTATCAATGTAGACACTTTAAAAAAATCAATAGACTATACAAGAACAAGGCCCTGAATATGTTCTCTGGGATGTAGTTTGTTGATTCCTGAGCAATGCTAAAATTGGGTGAAATTATGTCTCCAAGGCTACCTTTTGCTTTAAACTTAAATTTAAACTGAGAAATATTGCTTCCTTTGAAAGAGTTTCTTTGAATCATGTCTTGGGAACACTTAGAAGAACAAATTAAATAAGATAAACTGACTTTTAAAAATCAGCCTTATTTGAAGCAGAAGCTTTAAACACCACACACACACACACACACACACACACACACACACACACACACACACACACCTTTCCCCTTCCCTCTCCACAGAAGATTGTTTTATGTGACATTTGAGTAATGTGGCTAGAACAACACAGATATCATGAAAAGCAGGAAACTGGAACTGATTACAATAATACAGAGAATGAAATTAAACTACTCGCCATATGAAAACTAAAACCATGTCATACCTTGAGTGAAATTCACAAGGAGAATGCAGCTGAAACAAGTAAAGGTTAGTAACTCACATATTTCTTGAAGTCATAGCTTCCACTGTTGTCACATACTTAGTACAGTTGGCTTATAAAGGATTCTTAATTTTGCCAAAATTGTATCTTTTTTCCCCAGAAGTTATGCTTTAAGACATTATATAAAAACCAATGTTTTCAAATCCTATCAATGAATGTTCTAGAGACTTCAGGCAACTGTATCTTCGGGTTGCTTCAGAAAGTAAGAAGGAAGGGACAGAACACATACTTTTTTACCCCAATTAAATGACTTCAAATAATGTAGGAAAACAAATTGTTTAGTATTTTCTCTTTAACCAGCAGTTAAAAATCAAGACTAAAAAATCATGACCATCATCTTTCCAAAAGAAAAGCTGTGATGAAATACTTTAATTGAAATGAGTTTTATGTACTCAGATTTCTTATAATGCCAATGCTTTTACCAGAGTAAAATGAGGTTTTCTTACTACTAACACAAGTTCATATGTGCACATAAAATTTCATCCTCAAATTCTTTCAATAAATAGATGTATGATAATATCAATATTTTTGAGTACTTGCAATGAATAGGTATAGTGCTGAGCAATTTATATGCATTGATTCAATAAATAACTCTAAAATTATCCTGATTCTATCTTTAAAAGCTTAAGTAACTTCATATATGTACAGACATCTTTGCAAATATAGTCCAATATATCATTTATTGGGAAAGAGGGTGATAACTTATTTGTGTGATGATATTAATGTTTTAAATGGCTCTGGGTTCCAATCATTACTATGGAGTCATAAATTTAAATTTCAATGTTTTCATTTTTCCAAAAGAGAGAATCAATCCATGATTCCTCCCCCTCCCTCTCCCCATCCCTTTCCCCCTCCCCTTCCCCCTCCCCTCCCCTTCCCTCTCCCCTTCCCCCCCCTCCCCTTCCCTCTCCCCTTCCCCCTCCCCTCCCCTTCCCTCTCCCCTTCCCCCTCCCCTTCCCTCTCCCCTTCTTCCCTCCCCCTCCCGTTCTTCCCTCTCCTCCCCTTCCCCCTCCCCTTCCCCTTCTTTCCTCCCCGTCCCCTTCCCCCTCCTCCCCCTCCCCATCCCCTTCTTCCCTCCCCCACCCCTTCTTCCCTTCCCTCCCATTCTTCCCTCCCATTCTTCCCTCCCCCTCCCCCTCCCCCTCCCCCTCCCCCTCCCCTCCCCCTCCCCCTCCCCCTCCCCCTCCCCCTCCCCCTCCCCCTCCCCCTCCCCCTCCTCCTCCTCCTCCGGCTTGGCCTCAGGGCCTGAGCACTGTCCCTAGCTTCTTTTTGCTAAAGGCTAGCACTCTACCACTGGAGCCACAGTGCCACTTCCAGCTTTTTCTGTTTATGTGGTGCTCAGGAACTGAACCCAGGGTTTCATGCATACTAGGCAAGCACTCTACCACTGTGCCACATTCTCAGCCCCACTATTCTTAATATATAGGAGTTTTATTCAATAACCTTCAGATGCCTCTTTTTGTCCTTTTGCATATTCACACATTTTTATTTCTAGAGATTTAGGATTTTAACAATTAAAAATTTAAATTATATATTAAAATCACTTTGAATTATCTGATTAGCTCAATTAGCTGATTCCTTTAGGATGTGGATGGCTGAAGAATTTGGGTTATGAGGTCACTGCTGTGAGACAAAGGAGGATTACAATGGCCTGAAATAAATTGATTAGTTATGTATAAAATATAAAAGTAATACTTTCAAAACATATATTATATTCTTTCTATAAGCATTTATAAATTTTACTACTGTGTCTCCAGCTAGAAAAGATAAATCATGACCGACTTAAAATTAATAAAAATTTGGTACAGATGTTACAGACTAGTAAAACTGTCTTATAAGTTTTATTAATTTGACTTTGTTTAAGAAGAACATTTATGCTGACTATGCATGATTCTTTTTTTATTTCCTTGTTCCCATCCTTAAGTGAAGCTTGCACATTAAGCATGTTACTCTTAGAAATCTGGTATCTTTCTTTATTATTAGGAATTATGTCCTTTGTTTTAAGTAATTTCAGGTTCTATAGGGAATGAAGGGCTATAAAAATCTCCAGATACCAAAATGGAAGATTTTTATTGAGTTAAGTATGAAAGTCATAAATGTATGACACATTCTCTTCTCTTAATGGGTAGTTTCAGCACTGCTTCCTTGACTTGATATTTAACATATGCTCATAAGTGCATCACCTGAAATTAGTAGTTCTGTCTTCAGAAAGAAACAGTGTGCCAAGCCAAGAGCCAATTCCAAATCTCTGTCAATAATTGAGAAGATAGCCATTATTCACTATCTATGGAGGGTCAGTTGCAAAACATCCTGGAAAATCTACAAATGTTAGTGTCTTAAAAAATAGTGTAGAAAATGTAGAGTGGTGGCATATGCCTGTAATTCTGGCATTTAGGAAAGTGAGGTGGAAGACAAAGTAGAGGCAAACACTCTACCACTAGGCCATATTCCCAGCCCCAGGCACCAAAAACTCTGTCTACGCCAAAGCATCTCCATCTTCTCTTTAGGGTAGCCAACAGAACATCTGTTTAGATTATGTCTGTTTCATGGGATATATAAGGAGTTTAATATCTACACATTTCATACAAATTCCTCTTAATTATGATTAGTAATATGGGTGACAACCTTAAATTTTATCAATTTTCCTTTCATGGGTAATGCAATGAATACTTTTTTATCAATTTGTTTAAGGAAGGATTTACTAAAACATCTCTGTGAATGGGAGGGGTGGGTGGCATAGATCAAGAAGCATTGTACTCATAATCTTCCTTAGAGAATTGTAACATCTTTTTACAACTACTTAATAACATGTTTTTGAAGCCTAAAGAGGAGGCTATGGCTCAAATCGTAAAGCTCACTCTGTGTGAAAAAGCTAAGCAAAAGCACTTACATGGCCCAAGTTCAAGCCCCAGTACCAGAAAAAAAAATCATATACAACTGAGAAAGTAGACTGGAAGTATTTTGTACTTGAGTTGAATTCATTTCGATCACTTCTTTCATCTATTGTCCTCCAATAGTTCATTCAACTAAGGGAAATATACTACAGGTCTACATCTCATATACAACATCACAAGAGAATTACAGATGCCACAAATTATTTTGGATTTTGATATCCTACAAAGTAAATCTTTAAAGAATCTTAATTCTGTTGAAAAAATTGTTTTTAACAAAATATTGACATTTAGAAAGCATTATATATTTTCACTAAAATAAAGAAAATTTCATAGTGTAATTTTTTATTTTGTTAGTTTTCTAGAGGTTGCTACTGAAGCAAATTTCTTTATTATTTGTTTTTGAGTTACAAACTCAAGATCTTGCCCTTGTGAGGCAGGTGTGCTACCACTTGTCATTCTTCTACTATACAGCATTATTATGAATTTTGGGTTGACTTCTTAAGAATGCTTTTCCATAACCTTTATAGGACTACAGACATTCACACACAGAGTAAAGAAAGACATCCTTAAGGTATAGGACAAAGGAATCCAAAGGTATAATATCTCTGAATATTTAAAATGTTATTTGTTAAAACACATTTCAGGAAATGGAAACATGGGTTTTGGTGGTGGTGGTAGTGGTGGTGGTAGTGCTTGCTTCTGGTTTTGGGTTGCTTTCTTTTTGGAGGCACAAAGGAGGAGTGCAGAAAGGAAGAGAGGAAGAGTGAACAAATGCAATGATGCTCCTTGGTATGTGCTATGTGGAAATTGAACTATGTAACTTGTAGGCAAGGACAGAAAGTGGGAGAAAGCCAAGGAAGAAGTGAAATTGTCCAAAAAAAGTACCCAGTCTCCGATGTATAAAATGTAAGCACTCTCACTAACACATTAATAATAACAATAAAATTGTATTTAAAAAGAATGCTATCCTACCTTTGTAATAGAGCAACATAGTTTTACACACACACACACTCACACACACACATTTCCTTGATTTAACATGTCATAGCATCCAATAGTAAGGGAAATGTCGATCAACCGTATTCAATCAAATCATGTCAGCTACTGCACACAGTAGAAGGTTCACACAGTTTTTGTTGATTGCTTGAGTTTCTTTCTTTTAAATATATAGATATATTTTTTACTGTAGTTTGAACTCTGTGTATTTTTACTGCTAGGTTACTCTTTGAGCTATGTTCTTACTTTTACCTTAGTTAATTTTTTTAGACTCAGACAGTTTCAGATGGCAATCTACAGGTGTGAACCATCAAACTTCATTAATTTTTCAAATTTTGCAAATATATAATTTGGTTTTTAACCATTAATTTGATATTTCTATATAATATATCCTATTGTATATTATGTAATTTAATCTATACTTTTGGTGGTTTCATTTATTTTTTTCTTTATTTCTATAAGGAAGCCAAATTTCTCCTATCAGGGTTTATGTAAACTCATTTACTGAAATTCAAGGTTCTCTGCCTCAGTCAATGATATAGATAATGAAGAAGGTAGAATAACATCCATTTGTTTTCTTAACATTTTTCTATGTGTTGGTACAAGGGCTTGAATTCAGGGACTTGTGCTTCTGCTTGGCTTTTATACCTTAAGGCTGGAGCTTTACTGCTTAAGCCAAACTCCACTTGTAGCTTTGTGCTGGTTAATTTGTGATACAAGATTCACAAACTTTTCTGCTTGGGTTGGCTTTGAACTCTGACCCTTAGATCTCAGCCTTCTGAGCAGTTAGGATTATAGGTATACCTGGTCATCAGTTCTGGCCTTCTTCACTTTTTAATATTCAATATTTAGTACTGTATCTATGCAAAGTGAACTACTTGTAAGAAACAATCACATGTTCAAATATGTTAATGTATTGTAAAATATGTAAAAAGAATTTTGAATATTGGCCCAAATATTTTTCTTTTAACAAGTCCCAACAGTTAAATTATCAGTACTTTTAAAAGTATAGAATGGGAGCCAGAAGTGGCACTATGACTCAAATGGTAGAGTGCTTGCATTGAGCAAAAGGAAGCCAGGGACAGTGCTCAAACCCTGAGTTCAAGCTCCAGGACTGGCAAAAAAAAAAAAAAAGTATAGAATGGGGACTATGATGTAGCTCAGGTGTATGCACTCACTTGCCTAGTGTATGCACCGCTTGGGTTTTATCCCTAGTATAGAATTCCTTACATATGCTGAGTGAGCATGATCAATATGTTTTATTTCAAAAGAGTTCTTGTTCAGCTTACACTGACAAATTCCTTTTACCCCTATATGTGTAAATAACCAGTATCTAAGTTCACATTATAAAATTATATCATAATATTTCAGGACTTCTTTTAGAAATTTCCTTTCTCAATGCCTTTATTAACATTTGCCAAATTATTATTAAGACTGTTCATTTAATGGCACCAAAATATTCCCAAATATGGACAAGATATCCTATTATTTCCAGGTATTCATACTTGCTAGTAGTATGGGAAATATAGATCAACCATATTCAATCAAATCATTTAAAAACCTATGGACTTTCTATAATAAGGAATTGCCATATAAGAATGATTATGTTGGCTATCTAGCTTCATTTACTGAGATAAATATCAAGGCTAGTCTCGATAGTAGGAAGAGTCCTACAAAGGAGTGTAGTCCATTGAGTCTGAAGGTAGACTAGATGACTCAAAGCACTTTTGCACAGTAGTTCTGGGTAAGTCATTTAGTCCTTTTCTATACATTTTTTTCTTCTTTGCAATGAGAAAAAAGCAATAATTATTTCATTGGTAAGTTGAAAGAATTAAGTAAATAAAGTAATCCAAAGGGATTGCAACATGTCTAGTATATTAGAAGCTTAAGTAAACTACTTTTAGTTATTTTTAAAACCTCAGTGCTATATACTCCTTTGACAATATTTTTTCCAAAAAAAGCTATCTAACAAAATTTCCCAACAGCACTTGTTATAAAGGTCAATGATGCTACCATTATTGTCTGCTTACATGATGCTGCATTTCACATCTATATGTCAGTGAATAATTAAAAGTTAAGCAGGGTAAATACTGCTTTTCTGGGTTATAAATCAATAAATAAAGGTCAGTATAATTCAAATGTTTAAGGTAATTTTTAATATAAAGCCCAAGAACTCAAGAACTCGAGTCATTTGATTTACATCCAGGAACAAGCTCTATTTTTTTGAGGTAAATCTTTGTTGGCGCCAGTGGCTCATACGTATAATCCTAACTGCCCAAGAAGCTGCGACTGGAGCCAACTGGAGAAAAACTCTTCCAATTAACCATTAAATATTTTGGTATAATATTCTGGCATAGAATAGTATTCAAATGGTAGTAGGTGAGCCAAGAGCAAGAAAGCCAAATGACAGTGTAGGATCTTAGTTCAAGCCTAACTCTTGACACTCCCCCCATACCTACATACAAGAAAATGTAAATAAATAAGAAGTACTTTAGCTCATTGCCAGAGAGAGAAGGAGGCATAAAATATAACATTAGTTTTTCTGTATAACTGAATTCAATATTTAGTTGAGAATATTAGATTTATTTTGGAGGTAGAGGACAAAATTCACTAAACATAAATAAAAATTAAGCAGTTTTCGGTTTCATGAAATGTTAGTTATTTGCAGTTTTTATGCAGAGTATGGGAAGAGAATGTATGGAGTTATTTTGTTGTTGTTTTTTAATTTGTTTTGTTTTTCTTGCCAGTCCTGGGGCACAGACTCAGGGCCTGAGCACTGTCCTTGGCTTCTTTTTGCTCAAGGCTAGCACTCTACCTCTTGAACCAGAGCACCATTTTGGGCTTTTTTTCTATATATGTGGTGCTGAGGAATCAAACCCAGGGCTTCATGTGTAGGAGGTGAGCACTTAACCACTAGGCCATATTCCCAGCCCCTTATTTTGCCTTTTGAATAATGTTTAGAAAAGGATGCAGTTTCTGTTATCATAATAAACACATAGGCCAAACTTGTCCTTTGGGATCATTTTTATTAACAAACGCCTTATTATAAAAGGGGATTAATATATATTTACTGACAAACTTTTGAACCTTCACAATTAACCTTGATTTTTTTTTTTCAACTATTGTTGAATGAATTTTGTTGAAAACTTCTCCAAATCCAATTGAAATTGTAAAAAGCAAAGAGACAGGCTGGGTGGCTCAGGCCTCTAATTTTAGCTATGTGAAAGTTGAAGATCATGGATTAGAGTTCCAGGGAAGCACAGGCAAAAAGGAATCTGAAAGACACCATCGTAATTACTGACAGGGCATGGTGGTGCAGTTTGTTATTCCCAGTTACACAGGCCTTGGGAAGCCTAAGGAGGAGGATCTCACCCCAGGCCAAATCCTAGCCCAGGCCAACTCCAGGGCAATACAGCAAGATCCCTTGTCAATAACCGTTGTGAAGGCAGATTGAGGGATATATTATCTGCCATGCTAGATGGAGCCCTGAAAAACAGAAAGGAAAGCCCAAGAAAAAATAAAGGAAAGAAGGGAAGAGGAGAAGAAAAGAGAGGAAAGAAGGGGAATTAATGAAATCCAAGGTTCATGGAAGGTGAAAAGGAGAGGGGACTGAGAGAGGGAGGGTAAAGTAGGAAGGAAAAGGGAGGGGGGAAGAGAAAGGAAAAAGGAGGAAGTTATCTTTGGAACAAGATAAAATGAAAAGGAGGGGGAAGGAAAACAGGAAGGAAGAGAGGGAGAGACAGAAGGAAGAAAAGAAGGAAGGAAGGAAAGAAGGAAGGCAGGAAGGAAGGAAAGAAAGAAGGAAGGAAGGAAGGAAAGAAAGAAGGAAGGAAGGAAGGAAGGAAGGAAGGAAGGAAGGAAGGAAGGAAGGAAGAAGAGAAGGGAAAGGAAAGAAAGAGAAATAAAGAGGGAGAAGAGAGGGAAGAAAGAAAGAAAGAAAGAAAGAAAGAAAGAAAGAAAGAAAGAAAGAAAGAAAGAAAGAAAGAAAAAGAAAGAAAGAAAAGGAAGGAAGGAAGGAAGGAAGGAAGGAAGGAAGGAAGGGACTATATGAATGAATTAATGAAGGCTACAAAATTTGGATATCTATGAACCTTGGAATTCATCAGTCTCCCAACTATCTGCCCAGCTTAAATAAGAAGTTGATATAAACCAGCCTCAACTACACAGGAACATAAATAGTTAAAGAATTTTGTGTAAACTGTAATTAACATGTAAGATTATTAAGAACTTTCAAACAAAAACAGTCCACTTTGACTTAAAATCTTGTTTGTTTAAAATATGTAGTGTTGCAGCATATTTGATTTTTTAAGAAATTTAATGTTCAGTAAATCATTTAAGCCAAATCTGGAAAAGCTAAAAGAAAACATACAATTATCCCTTAATACCACACTGACATTTATTGAAATAGTAATTACAACTTAGTATTTTGATGGAAAATTGTGACTCTGGGGTAATTATCTGAGTTTTTTCTCCCCTAGGGGAATAATATATTCTCACTTCTAATCTATATTAATTCAATATGAGTGAAAACATATGGAGTCTAGATAAAATGTGTTTGCACTGGTGGATGTCATGAAACCTCATAGTTAGACAAGATGCCACTTGTCATGCATTATGACAAGCATGGACATTTTACAGTTCAAATCATGAAATTAATGTAATTAATTTAGTCTATTGTTTGAATGACTGAGAAATTGGTTATATTCAGTTAGACACTGAAGGGGAATTAAATAAGAGAAATGACAAAGAAATCTTCAGATAGTGAAGAAAGTATAAAAGATTTAAAATCATTTCAAGAATAACCAGAGCAGTAATATTTAATGGCTTGATTGCATATGGAGAGAATTAGGCAGGTCTTCAAATATGCTAACATTGATTGAAAAAGAATAAATGAATGTGTTTCACCACCTTCACTTCTTCTGCAATTCAGTGGGTTAGGAAACTTTCATTGATCAAGGTGTTTATTTATTTCAGTTTTATTTTATTTATTTATTTCCTCAAGATATTTCATAAGTAAAGGAGGAGTTACCTTCTCCAATTCAAAAGTTAATTCATAATTAGGACAGGAATTTATGTTTCTCGCTGTTTATCAATGGCGAGAGGAACAAAGACACTGATTAATGAAATTAATAAATGCTCTACTATTTGCACTTCTGTCACCAAATTAATTTTTGTCTTCACAAAAATGTAGTTTCATTTTCAAATTTAAACAGAATACCTTCCTTGGCTAAAATAACCTCTTGAAAAAAAGTAAAAATGTGGAATTTGACTTATCAAAATCAGTATGTAAGAAGTTATTCACACTTAAAATTCATTCCAACAATTGAAACATATTCAGGAACATTCTCTATAGGTTGATTGGGAATATGTTTATAACAGAAACAACTTTTTCTGGCTCTATAGCAAATAAAATGATATTACCACTTGGCATGTTATGTGCTTAGAATTTTTTTCAGCGAACATAATTTGCTGAAATATTCTTATCACCAGTGATCAACTTGACATTAGAAAAGTGTCACTGCTGAGAACTTCATTATACTATGGCTTTAAAGAGGACTTCCTAAATTGATTTACCAAGTATCAGTTACAGGTGATTTCCCATCAAGTAATGAGAAATCCTGTGACAAAGCCAAATATTAAGGAGCCAAATATCCAAAGATAATTGTTATACAGTGTTTAAAAGATACAAGTGACCACAGGGCTTGGTTTTCTTTTTTGAAATGGGGTGTGTCACTTATTGGTGTAATAGAGTTGAGTTGATCATGAATAAACATTATAATTAACTATTTCTGCTAAATATTTCATTTTAATTTGGTATTTTACTATTACATGTAGATGTTTGTAAGCAAAACATGTTTATGATGGTGATCTTTATTAATCATGGTTTGGTAGACATACAATGAATCATCTACCCTAAGAAATTTGGGAAACCCTCAGGAGAGATCGCTGTAGCACAGAACTGTATTGATTCTCAATAAACTTTCTAGCATGTGCATGTTTTCCTGCCTTTTGTCTTCTGTTTTATAAGTGATCATAGGATATCGCTAAGTGAAAGACAACATGCCTCTCATGCACATTACCAGAGGATCCACAGCAGCAAAACAAACAAACAAAAGAACAAAAAAAAAGAAATTGTAGTTTCCATAAAGCAGGAGTGGCATGTATCCTTTTTTATTTTTTATTTTTTCATTTCCAGGAGTCTAATCTGACCGATGAGTTTGAAAGAAAAAAAATATCCATGAATGGATAAACTTTTTGTTCTTGGAGAAAACTTTCTTACTGGGAGAATCATCAGGCAGCAACATTCAGCCACTGAAGAGCTTCATGCTTCCCTAGTTTGAATGGGTTGGTAAATATCTCTCATACTAAGTGGAGTATTGATGACCATTTACCTGGGGGTCTAAGCTACATCTTGCAAGCTGTTTTTCATGTTCCCTTAGGTAATTCTTAGTATTGCACATTCCTCAATGTGTTATGTCTGGCTACAGAAGGCCTCTTGTGTGCCCTCTTGTGTACAAATAATGTGTTTCTTCATATATGACCATGACTAAGGAAAATCGTTTTTGTTGGAATTGTACCCAAACATATAATTAGTATAGAACCAAAATTATACTAATGAGTCCTTGCTATTCATATCCCTTCCCTCATCCATGCATGGACATATGTCAAATGTGCTGTAGTGTTTATAAGCTTTCTTGTGGATGTTTATTAAATGGTTGTAGGAACAATATTTACAGTCAATTCTTTTTTCTTTGTTTCTCTAGTTTATCAAACAGTTATCTAAAATCATCATACTGATCTTTACACTTCATTCATTCAAAACTGAACTAGAATACAAAAAGTCTAATTGCCAAAATTTAAGTATAGTTCTCAGTCAGTATTTGTTGGCACTTTTTGTATGGGAAAGTTTCTCTGTCTCTGTCTCTGTCTCTGTCTCTGTCTCTCTGTCTCTCTCTGTCTCTGTCTCTGTTTCTCTCTCTGTGTGTGTGTGTGTGTGTGTGTGTGTGTGTGTGTGTGTGTTCCAGTGTAAGGTCTTGGTCTTAAACTTAGGGTACTGTCCTTTAGCTTTTCTGCTCCAGGATGGAACACTACCACTTAAGCTATAATTCCACTTCTGGCTTTTTTGATGGTTAATTGGAGGTTAAGTGGAGCCTCAAAGACTGTACAAGTTGGCTTCAAACTATGGTCCTCTTATCCCAGCCTTCTGAGTTGCTAGAATTATAGCTGTGAGACTAGCTGGAGGATGCATCTTAAAGAACTCAACTGTTTACAACTTTCTATCATTATTAGGAACAAAGACGTCACAATATTTTTCTTTAGGTAAGGCAAGCCCCAGAGTGATTATTATGTTTAAGTTATCACTATACTTACAAGAAGAGCATAAAAATTAGCCCAAAAAATAAACTCTCTTTATACTTGAAATCTATTCCTTTCAGATTTTGTTAGATATTTTAAAATCAAAGATGATTAGACTACTAGTCAGGATCATACTTTTGGTTTTTTTTAGGCAAGCTCAACTTAGAAAGTGTAGTTTTGCTTTTCCTCTTTTGAAAATGAAAGTGTTACATTGCCCTGAGCCAATTCCTACAGACTTACAAATGTAGGTCTCTAGTGTCTTTATTTTATTTTATTTTATTTTAAATTTTATTACTAGTTTTTTTTTCAAATTTTTATTATCAAACTGATGTACAGAGAGGTTACAGTTTCATACGTTAGGCATTGGATACATTTCTTGTACTGTTTGTTACCTTGTCCCTCATGCCCCCCTCCCTCCCCCCCTTTCCCTCCCCCCCCCCAGGTGTTCAGTTCACTTACACCAAACAGTTTTGCAAGTATTGCTTTTGTAGTTATTTCTCCTTTTTTACCATGTGTCTCGCAAATTTGGTATTCCCTTTGAATTTCCTACTTCCAATACCAGTAAACACGGTTTCCAATATACTCAGATACGATTACAGAGATAGTATAGGTACAACCATAGGAAGGTGATACAAGAGCATCATCAATAATAGAAACTACACATACACATAGGACGTTGAAAGTAGTTACAACTGTGATATAACAATTGTTTCCATAACATGGAGTTCATTTCACTTAGCATCATCTTATGTGTTCCTAAGGGTATAGCTATTGGGCCTTGTGATGCTCTGCTATGGCTTGCCTAAACCTGTACTAATTATTCCCAATAAGGGAGACCATAGAGTCCTTATAAAGTAGAAGCTGCAATCACAGGTTTAAAGAGCCTGCTTATTTAGTTAAATAAGATAATTTTCTATTTTGCATATACCTTTGGAATTTTTGCTTGATTTATAACACAGAGATAATATATTTTTGCCAGTTCTGGGGCTTGAACTCAGGGCCTGAGCACTGTCTCTGCCTTCTTTTTGCTCAAGGCCAACACTCTACCACTTGAGCCATAGGACCACTTCTGGTTTTTTCTGTTTATGTGAAACCCAGGGTTTCATGCATGCTAGGCAAGCACTCAACCAGTAGGCCACATTCCTAGCCCCCATAGAGATAATATAAGAAAAGAAATATAGCCCATAAATATTGATTATGTAAACAACATTCTTTTCAAGGAGATATAAATAGCTAAAATATACCAGTAGACAGGCAGAGATTTGGTATACAGTTGTTTAAATATCCAAAGGAAAAATCCTATTACATTCATTTCCTTCTGGGTTGGTTATTTGGATTACTTGTAAATTTATGTATTTGAAGTAATCAGATTTTAAAATGACAGGACAATTAGAATGAAATTAGATGTTAATGATGCAATTTATGTGATATTGATATATGAGAGTTATCTTGTATTGACCTATTCAGTGAAACTACATAGCAAAAGATAGCATATATAGTAAAAATGTTGTGCAATGGTTACAGATCTTTGATGAATCCAATTATAATAGCAACATTGGAAATATTAAAGTAAAATATTGTTTTCACTCTATCTGCAAAATAGGCCTCATATTTCCAGTGACCAAGAGTGAAATTTACTTTATGAAAAAAGGTACTTGTACTGTTGAATTAAATAACAAGCAGGCGGTAAGACTTCTGAAAATCAGAAAATGAATGTTTTGTGGATTTTTTTTTTTTTCTGTGCCAACACTGGTCTTGAAATAAAGGTCTTGGTGATGTCCCTTAGAATTTTTGTTCAAGACTGGCCCTCACTCCCTCCCCCTTGAGCTTCACCTGCACTTTTGGCTTTTGGATGGTTATTTGGAGATAACAGTCTCACAGATGTTCCTGACTGGACTGTTTTTTAACCTTGATCCTAAGTTCTCAGTCTCCTGAGTAATTTAGGATTGTAGGCATGAGCCACTGATGTCCAGAAGAAAATGCACATTTATCATTGATTAAATTAAATTCATGCATCATAAACCTTATATAGATAGTAAATTTGCCATTTGGTTAATTTGGAGTCAGTTCTAAAATGTACAAATTAGAAAAAAGTTATTTTTTATTGTTTTATTGTAATTGTGATGTACAAAGGGGTTATGGTTACATAAGTCAGATAATGACTAGATTTGTGTTTGAACAGTGTCACCTCTTCCTTGATTTTCTACCAGTTTCCCTCCCATCCCTCACCCAGAAGTTGTACAGTCCATTTCCAATATAGTGTCTGGTATCACTGATATGTTTGCTCACCCTTTGCCCCAACATTTCTGTGTTCCCCTTGCCTTCCCCCAAACAGATAAAATTACATACAAAAGGCACAGAAAAAAAACTGACAAAGGAGAAAACAAAAACAAAAATAATAAAAACCACTTGTTTCCCTTTCTTAGAGTTCAACAAACATCATTTTATATGATCAGCTGTGTACAGCCACTGACCTTTTGTGAACATCTCCTAAGAATATCTTCACTATCGTCTCACTGTGTGAATGTCTAGAGGGCTGTATCATTTATCATGTTCAAGTGTATTTTTTTGTCTTTTCCCATCCAGTGTGTTTACTTGTAGATTTATAAGAACATTCTAGCTACCACAAATGAGGGAAACCATGCAACATATTTCTTTGGGTCTGGCTATCTTTGCTTAATATAATTTTTCCAAGTCATTCCATTTCCTTACAACTGGGTCAGTGTCATTCTTTCTGATAAAAGCACAGAATTCCATTTTATATGTATACCACATGTTCTTGATCCATTTGTCCATTGAGGGGCATCTGGACTGGTTCTATATCTTGGCTATAGTAAACAATGGTGCAATGAAGATGACCATGTTGGTAGATTCACTATGGCCGGATTTGTAGTCTATTGGATAAATGCCCAGGAGTGGAATTGCTGGGTCATAGGGAAGCTCCATGTCTTTTGAGAAACCTCTATACAACCCCACACATAGTGAAGCAGTGTTCCCTTTGGCCACATACATGCCAGCATCTGTTAGTTTTCTGGATAATGGCCACAATACTGCCCAAAGGTATTTTCAAACTCAGGGCAATACTCATCAAAATCCCCAAAATATTCTTCGATGATATAGAGAAAGCAATCTAAAATTTCAGATAGAATAACATTAGACCCTGAATAGTAAAAATAATCCTTAGAAGGCAAAACAGTATTGGAAGAATATCAATACCTAACTTCAAACTCTATGGCAAAGCAATAGTAATAAAACACCTTGGTACTGGCATTATGAATCGGACGGTTGTATGGCCAGTGAGGATCTTCTCCCAATCTGAGGGCTTTCTATTTATCTTGCTAGCCATGCAGAAGTTCTGCAGTTTGATTCAATCCCATTTGTAGAACCTTTCTCTGATTTGTTTTGTTTCTGGGCCTTTATTAAGAAATTGTCTTTTTGTGCCAAGGAGCTAAAGTGCTTCTCCTATTCCTTCCTGCAATGTTTTCAGGACATCTGCTTTTCCTCAAGGTTTTGATCCATTTAGAATTGCTTTTGGTGCAGGGTGATATATAAGGATCTAGTTTCAATTTGTTGCAGGTGTTGAACCAATTTTGCCAGCACCATTTGTTGAAGAGGCTGAATTTCTTCCATCCTATTTTTAGCCCCTTTATCAAAGATTAAGTGGCCATAGGTCTGCGGGTTCATTTCTGGGTCTTCACTTTTATTCCATTGGTCCTCAGGCCGGTTCTTGTGCCAATACCAAGCTGCTTTTATGACTATAGCTTTGTAATAGAGCTTGACGTTTGGTATTGATATTCATCCAGCACTGTTCTTCCTGCTAAGGATTGTTTATGCTATTCAAGGTCTTTTATTGTTCCCTATGAATTGTTCCTCTATTTCATTAAAGAATGCTATTGGGATATTGATGGGCATTGCATCCTCAAAGAAACAACTGCCCCCTCAGTAAATGGGCTAAAGACTTAAAGAGAGACTTCTTTGAAGAGGAAATGAGAATGGCCAAGAGGCATATGAAGAAGTGCTCAGCATCACTGGCCATAAAACAAATGCAAATCAAAACAACATTGAGATTCCACCTCACCCCAGTATAAATGTCAATTATCAAGAAAACTAAAAACGGGACTGGGGATATGGCCTAGTGGCAAGAGTGCCTGCCTCATATACATGAGGCCCTGGGTTCCATTCCCCAGCACCACATATACAGAAAATGGCCAGAAGTGGCGCTGTGGCTCAAGTGGTAGAGTGCTAGCCTTGAGCAAAAAGAAGCCAGGGACAGTGCTCAGGCTTGAGTCCAAGCCCCAGGACTGGCCAAAAAAAAAAAAAAAAAGAAAAGAAAAAAGAAAAGACAACTAAAAACAACAGATGCAGGAGGGGATGTGGCCAAAATGGAACCCTACTACATTGTTGGTGAGAGTGTAAGCTTGTTCAACCACTCTGGAAAGCAGTGTGGAGGTTCCTCAAAAGGCTAAACATAGAGCTTCCCTATGAACCAGCAACCCTGCTTTTGTGCATTTACCGAAAGGATTACAAGCAAGACCACACCAGTTTTGCTACCAGCAAAACTATGTTAACTGCAGCCCAATTTACCATCACTAAACTATGGCTCAAACACAGATATCCCTCAGTAGGTGAATGGATCAGGAAAGTGTGATACATACATAATGGAATTCTATGCTTCCATCAACAAGAATGGCATTGCCCATTTGTAAGGAAATGGAAAGGCTTGGAAACATTCATATTAAATGAAGTGAGCCAGGCTCAAAGAAACATAGAGTCTATTATTTCCCTCATTAGTATTAATTACTATGCTTCTAGTATAGTCCTAGTAGAAGATCACAATAGCTCAGTAGCTAGTAAATGTGAACACATAAGATGATGCTAATGGAAATGAACTCCAAATTATGAAAATAAATGGTTTATCATTATTGTTGTTATTTTCAACATACTGTGTGAAATTACGCTTCTTTCTTTTGTCTTTCTTCCCCATGGTTTTACCCCTGATGTCTCTGTAACTGACTATTGTATATACATTTATCAGACTAGGGAAGGGAAGCAGGACATCAAAATGGAGACACAACGGGTAAAATGTGAATAAATGCAACATCAATACTTACAAAACTACATGCTGTGAACCAACTGTACAACTCAGGGAGGAGGGGAGGGAATTGGGAAGGGGGAAGGTGAGAGAAAAATGAGTGAAGAGGTAACAAATTTGATAAGAAATGTACTCACTGCCTTATGTATGAAACTGTAACCCTTCTGTACATCACTTTGACAAGAAATAAATAAATAATTTTTTAAAAAAAAGAACAGGCCTGAGAACCAATGGAAAAGAACAGAAGAAATCCTTTGGACGTTTGCCTGCTTCCTGGAAGACAGATATCCTTCCCTCCTAAACATGGTAAGATGATTCAGTGGCTTACTAGATGGCATTAATAATATTGCTGGTAGTTACACCCATTTTGTTTGATATTAACTCAGGTTTCAGTTACAGGCCATGAATTGTGTCACTCAATCTTAGCAGCAATCTCAAAAGTGAATATTGTTCATAATTGAGAGGGACTGAGAACATGTGACTGTTTCTGCAAATTCTACTACCACTCAGAAAACAATTAAAATCTAAGCTCTTGGTGAATGCCTAATATCATGTATTACTATCTTTATATTGACAGAACATTCTGGATTTATAATATCACCTTTAATTGGGAGATAAGGAATCCATTAATGGTGACATATTTTGCTCACAGAACGAAACTACCAACTGTGGTGCTAGATATAAGATTAAAACACAGATATTGAGTGTTATTGTGAATTGAATGTCTCAGGTATCCTCTTCTCTTTTTTCCTTTCCAATTTCACCTCAAGCTACAAATGTTTATCACTCACTGCACACAGACATTACTAGAAATATTTCCTATGGTCTTTCCAGGTTGCCTCCAGACTTTCTTCATGCTCTCCAACTTTCACTCATTTTAACTGCTGCTTGTATTGTATTACAATTGTCTTTCTTCTTTTCTTTTCTTTTCTCCTGCCAGTCTTGGGGCTTGAACTCAGGCCTGGGCATTGTTCCCTAGCACTTTGTCAAGGTTAGTGCTGGAGTCACAGCTCCATTTTCTGCTTTTTTGGTGATTATGGATAAGAGCCTCATGAACTTTCTTGACCCAGCTAGTTTCAACCCATGTTTTTCAGATCTCAGTGCCCTGACAAGCTAGGATTACAGGTGTGAGCTATAGAGGCCGAGCTACAACTCTGCTTTAAAAAATCAACTTTGGATAACTCTGTGAGAGAGACTGAACACAAATTTTCTATCTAGATGTCAACAACTTCCAGGAATGTTTTTTCCTCAATATCATGCAGATATGTTTACTAACCCTCATCAAAGAACACTTCTGAATTAAAATGCCTTCCAAGCCTCTCATTAATGGGCACACCCACTGGAAATTAATTTGTTCACTCATTCATTCAATGCCCCTCATACACAGTGACATCCACCTTTAACCTTGTTTTACTAAGAAAGTCCTATATAGTCTTTAACATTATAATCTTAGTACTTGCTGAGCCACTTGTTCATTATTGCTACTAGCATGAGGACCCTGTCTCTATTCCATTCCTACATCCCTAAGGACTTCCTGGTTAATAGCTTTTTATTATTCAAGATTCTTGGATGTGTTTTAGAGATATTTCTATAATTATATCAAATAATTGAGAAGAAATACAATGCTAATTACTTCAATATCTTTTACTAGTATAAAAGAATCCTAAAATACAGCAGCACTAAAAATTATTGATCAATTGTAGTGCAATTCCACAAGAACTAAAACCTTAGAATATTATGTTTTCACACACTTGTGAATAAGAAAATGTATTTTCTCCTTGATGTTCCAGCAATAAAGATGGTTTTCAAAATGCAAAAAATAAAATACATTTTCTCCTTGAAAGCTACTATTTGTAACATGGTACAATAGAATGTGAAACTCTTGAATTTCTATATACATATATACTTCAGTCTTCCAGAACTATTAGAAACCATGTAAATAGTTGATTTCTGTGAACCTTGAAGAGTTTGCCTTACTTAAAATGTAGAAAGTAAGGTCTCCATTCCACACTCCATTTTAAATGCTTGCTATTTACTTTAAATTATGCATAACTTCTATTAATGAATACAAAGGAATTTAGCAACAAATAGGTATTTAACAATTTTTCATTAAAATGTTACTTTTAGATTGCTGAGGGAATTTTATTTTGTTCCTAATTTCTTTTCATTCTTTTCAACCAAATTAGCAATTAGAGTTTTCCAAGCTCTGTGATCAATAACAACGTCATACCTCAGTGGTGATCAATTCTTATTAAACTGAACTCATGGGTGTTGTATAGACTTAACTATTAACATTCTTACCATTTTGTATATTATTCAGTGTATTAGATTGCTTGTCCATTTCTTGAAGTGATGACATGCTAATATTAACAATTATAGCATTTCCATATTGTAAATACCTAAAAACATGGAATCAATGGTAAAATATCCTAACCAATCAAAACAACAACAATGGTCCAGCAGAAGATCTTGTAGTTCCAATTTTTCTAGGCCTCATTATTTCCTTGTGCTCACAAAGCTCTTCCGTGTACTGTCTTTCTTAATTGGTTAATCTACCTATGTCAGTACCTTGACATTTGTATATTTTTTGAAGAGTGCGAAATAATGAATATGGACATTAATATGGTGAACATTAATAATGTTGCAAATAATTTTAATATTGATACTATATTAATATCTTACTATATATGAACGTGGCTAATATTCTGGAAAGAGATGCAGAGCAACAAAGTATTTGAAATGCACGAGTGGAGGCTGGGGAATATGTGAACTCATTTGAAATGAAATGGCAAGATTAAAGTCATGGACACGAGTTACTACTGGAATGTGTTTTCATTGTGTCTGTACATGACATAAAAGTGCAAATTAAGAGGACAGCTGTGATAACTAATTTTTAATTTTTTCATTTTTGCCACTGGAGGATTATTTCCAGAAATCTCATCTATTTTCACTTCAAAATCAAATCAAGCATTTTCAACAACAAAAGGGATTTTTTTTTCTCTATCTTTATCTAATACAGAGTTACTGTTTTTGTTATATACTACTTTAGTGCACAGGAGTTCAGAGCACAGAATTAGTCAACAACATTCCAAAAATCTAAAATGTGTCTTCCTTTTATTTCTTTGAGTTATTCTAGGTATTACATTTAAGATTTCTATTTTTCTTGCTCTCAATTTTCTAACTTATTATTTTTATGGTAATAATAAAGACTGGAGCTATTATATATTCTATTTCACTTGCATTGAGGAAAATTTAAACAATTAATAATGCCAACCTAACTGTCTCCTCTCTTGCCCTTTGTTCAGCTTGGAAGCATTTTAATGAAAGTCCAAGTTCAATAATATGTGGACATTTATTTCCTTGGAATTGACTAAACACACCTAAATCATCTCTTTAATAAACTAAATGCACTGATGCTTGAACCTCAAGCCATTGACTTAGTATAATGACCAGTCTGTTTTCTTTCCCTCTTAGCAATATTGTACATAATTATATTCATGAATTCCATTTTGTGATTTCTTTCTCACGCTCCTCAAGGAAGGAAGATCAGTGTTTAGTTTGTCTTAGGAATTCAGTTCCTATTTCCAAGTCTCAAAGTAGGAAAGATGGCAGCATTTGCCAAAGATTCTGTCCTTTAAAATGAATGTGATAGTCTCCTTGCTTCAGGATCTGCATGAATATCCAGCTCTGTGGGAAAATACTTTTTTTTCTTTCTTCTAACTAATTGGCATCAACTGCCCTTCCACAAGAAAGACATTTCTTGTTGACTGCAACACATATGCTTGATACCAAAAATAGAGTACCAACAAAATAAGAAATTAAAATAGAGTACCAACAAAATAAGAAATTAAAATAGAGTACCAACAAAATAAGAAATTAAAATACTTGCAGAAGATTAAGTTTTGGCTATAGGAAATGGAAAAAAACAAAAGGCCTGATGATAAAATACATTGTGTGGTCTCAAGTAGTGTGGTTTGGTGTCAACAAAGCCGCATGGCTTTCTTTTGTACTTAGGTCCTCAGATTTTTCTCTGTTCCATGACTTGAGAGTAGGTTTTCTGTACAATATCTCCCTTCTTTTCATTTTCTTTTTTCCTCTCTTTCTCTCTGTCCCTTCTCTGTCAATCTCTCTAAGTGTAATCTCTCTCTCTTTTGATGCTACTGGGATCTGAAACAAAGGCTTAATGATAGCTAGGCATGTGTTCTACAATTTGAGTTGTGCCACCTCCTGCCTTTTTGTTCTGTTATTCTGTTTTACTTTTTGAGATAAACTCTCACATTTTTTCCTGGGTGGATGAGCCTATGCCATTATTCGTTACTCATATTTTCATCCATAGCTTAGATATTGGCATATAACATATAATTTTATTGATTAAGTAGGGTCTCTCAAAATTTTTGACTGGCTGACTTCAAAATATCATCTTTCTGCTCTTAGCCTCCCAAGTATCTAATATTATAATTATAAGGCAATGATACCAGGCTAATATTTCTTTTCTTAATTAAGCAAGAAATGCATAATGGCATGAAATAAAGTTCTAGAAATACATAATATAAAAAAGAAACTTTCACTTCTCTAAGAAATAAATGTTCTAATAGTCAGTGTTGTTACTACTGGTCAGGATAAAAAATAACACCACAAGTTGGTACTGAGAATTATAGGAGATGAAATTTATGGGTTGAGAACATTAGCCCAAATTTCATCTACTCTAGTTTCATAAGTTATGACAAAAAGTAGAAGTTGAAGAAAATACTAAGAAAATTTTGTTTTATCTTTCTTTTTTCTTTTTGTTTTATATTACATTTCTTTGATTTTCCCTTTATTGTCAAAGTGACGTACAGAGGGGTTACAATTTCATATGTAAGGCAGTGAGTACATTTCTTATTCAACTTGTTACTTCCTCTCTCATTTTCCCCCTCCTCCTACCTCCCCCATTCCATCCCCCAACCTCCCATAAGTTGTGCAGTTGGTTTACAACCAATGGTTTTGTAAGTATTGCTTTTCGAATCATTTGTCTTTTTATCCTTTGTCTCTCAATTTTGGTATTCCCTTTCCCTTCCCTTGTTTTAATATACATATATACAGTATCCAGGGTACTAAGATGAGATACAGTGATGGGGGAGGGGATGGTAAAACCACAGGAAGGGAATACCAGAGGAAAAAAAGGGTACAGTTTCACATGGCATGTTGAAAATAATTACAACAATGATATAACACTTGTGTCCATAATGTGGAGTTCATTTCACTTAGCATCATTTTATGTGTTCATAAGGACATAGCTAATTACCTTTATTTTTATCTACTTATTTCAAGCACATAAAGTAAGTTTTAGATAAATAGGAAAACTAAACTTTAGATTCAGTTATGAAGACATAGGAAACAATGAAGGGGAAAAGCAAAGAGGAGAAGAGACGTCATAGGAATAAAAGAAAATTAAGAGAGAATGAGATAAAAGAAAATAATAGAATCAGGAGAAAGGTTTATGAAAAGGAAAAATACTGGCAGGAAAGAAACCAAGCTCTCACAACACACAGCCCTTAGATTTGGCAAACTTTGTTAGTTTCAAATGGGAGTTACCCTGAAAAACTGAGGTTTGAACTATTGAAAAGCCATCCAAAGGGGATTAGAATTTAATTTCAGACCTAGCCTTTCCTTAGTTTCCAGCTTGAAAGTTTTCTCTTTTTTTTCTTGCTTTTTTTTTAAAAAGAGACTTTGATCTTTCGCCTTAATGAGCTTGCTCAATATGTAAAGAATCAAAATCTTAAGGGCTAATGCCTCTATTTTGTCAAACCAAGTATTAAACATTGTATGATTTGTGTGGTGTGAAGACTTGGAATTAAACCTATTGTGAATGATACATTTGAAGAGAGCTAGTAAACTAACAGGAAGCCAAAGTCGTAACTATGGATAAAAACATTATATTTTTTTAGATGAATTAACCTAAATAATACAAAAAGAAAATCCATCAGTTCCTTTTAATAGAAAGTTAATCAGTAATTACATTTTTTTTTTTTTTTTTTTTGGCCAGTCCTGGGCCTTGGACTCAGGGCCTGAGCACTGTCCCTGGCTTCTTCCCGCTCAAGGCTAGCACTCTGCCACTTGAGCCACAGCGCCCCTTCTGGCCGTTTTCTGTATATGTGGTGCTGGGGAATCGAACCTAGGGCCTCGCGTATCCGAGGCAGGCACTCTTGCCACTAGGCTATATCCCCAGCCCCGCAGTAATTACATTTTTATAATAAAGCTTAGGGTTTGAGAATCATGTATAATATTTTACAGATTAAGTCCTACTAAACCAGGAACTTAATTATCTTTTAGTTTCCTATCATAAGTCAATAGCTACTCTTAAAAAGTTCTAAATAGCTAGACAAGAAGAACAGGAATTCTATTTTGGAGTTATGTTAAAGAGCAGTGTGAAAACAATTTAAATATTCCTAATTGATTTCTTCTTTAAACACATTTTACAATTGACTTCTATATATTTTTTATTTTGGAAAGGAATAATACAAATTTTTAATTATTAGGTGTAAATAGTATGCTAAGATATAAAAATAAACTCAAATGTAATATAAACATATATATAAGCATATATATATATATATATCCAAGTGAGATAAATAGCATTAACACATGGATAAAACTATCCTTGATTTAATATTTACTTTGAAGCTATAGATCTTAAAAATGGCAAGAGAAGTGATTATCAAACCCATTTGTCTATCTACTAATTATTTATATATTATATAATATATAATAATTATTTTTACATTATATATTAATATTAAAATATATGAGTGCATATTTTGATTATTGTGTTTCTAGTTTTGTCTTTGGGAACAAATATATGAATGCCTTAATGAAATGCATGTTCTCAAAAGGAAGTATATATATCCCAAGAATGCTACAAACGTATATAGAATTTCTTATTTAATGATAGGCAGTTTGCATAATTTTAATTCATTTAAATATTCATATGCTTATATAGAACATAACTGAGTTATTGAAATTAATTTGAATTTATTCAGATATTCTTTATATCTATATGCCATTTTTAATTATTCAAATCAAAATTTTAAAGATATTTATTGAAAGTTCTGGATATGTAGATCTGAGTTATTTTTAGATTTAAGGAATCATAATTTATGATTAATGATATTTGGACACTTTCAAAAGTCTTCTGAAATATCAGAATATGGGAATTGTCAGGTAAAAATAAACATCTGTAATAGGGAAACAGAAACTAGGGAGCCCTGGAGATTTCTCAAGAACATCACAGAATCTGTACCAATATGTTTTCACTTGGTAGAAATAGGGAAGAAAATAGTTGTAAGGAAAGTTGTGTAATTAAGTATTTAAAACTTCAGTGAAAAGAAAGATTGGGATTGGGCTATAAAGGGGACGGTGATTGAGACCTTTTGCATTTCTTTAGTGACTACTGAGGGATTACTGATATTCTTTATGTAATATGGTCAGATGCATGGTACAGGATAGCCAGTGTTAGTAATGTGATAGTGGCAATATGTAGAAAGACCAGTGTCAAGAAAAGTATGGAATAAAACAAATGGAATCAAACATTCAAAAACTTGTTCACTCGCTTATATAAATATCTAGTTCAAATAGAAAAACTATGATTCTATGCTTACCAAATTAGTAGACATAAAACACTAACATAATTTTCAATATCAATAAAAAATCTCAGAAATTTCTTATAGAAGCTATTATTTTTCTTAACTGCCACTTGTAATTGACTGAGAACCATGGTTCATGTCTGTCATTGCAGCAAGTAGGAATTTGTAGATTGGGAAAATTGTGGTTTGAAGCCAGCCTAAGCAAATAGTTAGCAACTCCCTGTCTCAAACAATAAATATAAGATATCCAGGAGTATAAATACTTGCCTATCATCCCAACTGTGATAAATAGAAGGACTGCATTGTAGATATAAATGTGGAACTCTATTTAAAAAAATGTAATCATGGCTCAAATAGTATGCCTACCTACCAAGCACAAAGACCTGAATTTACTTTTTTTCTTTAAAGGACTCTTAAATGTCATCTCCTACATGGAAAATAGGAAAGTTCCTATTTTAAACCCAAGATATCCAAAGAATTTACATTCTAATGTATTCATGTTACTCAAAGTACACACTTCAAATTTTTTACTTATGTAATTCAAAGCTGTAACAAGATATTTGTAATTGAATTTAAGACCATTAAATTAATTTTGGATATTAAATTAAAGATATGAGTTATAAAAGAGGATACAGACTTTTTTGCTAAATGTAAATCAGACTATTATTAAAATTAGAAGTCAAGTTCTAAAAGTACTTATTTCTTTAAGAAAGTCATTAAAGCCAGTTTGTAATTTCTTTTTACTTCCATGCACCATTTTTCATTGGTATTTTTCTGCTATGTTAGAAAAGGAAACTATTGCAGCTAAAATGGACCAGGAAAAATTCCACACACTTTGAGAAACTTTTCACATGAGTTGAGTACTTTAGAATTATAAGCAAACAAACAAAAATCTGACAGGAAGAAGTGAGATTCTGAGTATGAAGATGTTTTCATTTGTTTCTGTCATCATAGCTGAACAAAAAGGAGCGAACATTTTTGAGTCAAAATATAAAGAACATTAAAAGGTAAGATTTGAAGAACTATAACAAAAATCAGAGATTGACTGGTTTGTCTTTTATTTTGGAAATGCTTTTATAAACACATCTCAACCACTTGTCTTTCAAAATACAAAGTAATCATTTCTACTAAAGAAATTATTTCACTTTAAGATTCAATACATCAAGATTATAACACGTTCATCATATCAGTCTTGCATTCACAATTTTATGTAATTTACTGGCTTACTCCATTTAGTAGCTCTGTTTACTCTGTCCCTTACAGATATTGCTGGATTATCCTGCTTCTATCAATGAATTTGCCTTTCATTTTTTGTAGTGATTACATCACATTCTCTGTTTCAATTCTTAAGAATGTCTGTTCCATAGTCTACATGCATAGGTACCTGAACATCCCACAGACATAGTTCATAATTGAACTATGTTATGCAACATGTTCATAATTGAACTCATAGTCTTTTTCCAAAACTTTTTTTCCTTGTTATTTGCTGGCATTTTTGTCCACTCAGATTTTTTTGAATAATTTTGGGAGTTACCCAAGACTTCTAGCTTTGACTATTTCCCCAAACATGGATTGTTAATTCCTGTCAATTTTACATCTACAATTCATCTGAGTGAGATTTTTTTCCCCATTTACTCTTCTCTTTGTTTACCTGTTCAAATTGACCACTTTACATAACTTTCATAGTTGGGAAAACTTTCAGACATCAGATGAAAAAACAAATCTGATCTATGTATGATAATTCTTATAGTTGTTCATTAGTTATTTGCTATCATTTGAACCTAGTTCAGACTTGATTACATTACATCAAAAATTGCTGGCAGAGACATGCCTACTTATCCAGTCACACATGCCTACTCGCTACCTTCAAATCATGCTAAACCATTATTCCTTAAATGTGTTTTCCTTCCCTTAATGACTGTTTACAGTGATTGGAATTGCCTGATCCTTTTAAGAGAGTGCCTGACTCTTGAAATCTTCTTCTCAACTTCTCTAGAAAGCTATACTTGAAACTGTTAACTATGTTAGAGCATCCTTTTAGATATGTCTATGTACTTCTTAAGACATAATGCAAGATGACTATTCTGCAAAGCCTAGCATAGTACCTAATATGAAATACTATGTTATATAAGATCAATGTTCATTGATTAAGTCCAGAAAGGAATAAACACATTAATAGATTAAAATAAATGTGATGGGCAGCAATTTACATTCTTAATGAATTTGAACTATTAAATGAATTTGACTTTTAAAGTGTTTGGTTTTATATCTATGTCAAATTCTAGGCATTGAGCATATTTAAGTATTTAAGTGAAATTGACTACTAACAGTTGACATCCATTTTCAATGTCAGGAATAAGGAAATGGCAACCCATAAAATTTATCTACCCCTTTTACAAAAGATGATCCAACAATATAATTTGAAGTAGTCATAATTTATTCATGGACTACCTTACCATCGTGGATTTTCCATTAATCAAGTTGAAGAAAATGACTAAATAGGCATTATGAATGGAGCATTAGAGATAAAATGAGAGCTGTGCTGTCAAGGTCTCTATCCAGTTCTTAGTACTGGAGATATTATGTAGAAAAATGAAGGTTGAGGATCAGAGAGAGAGAAGGGGAAGTCTCTTCATGGACTCTTAGCAAGTTTGAGTTTCACAACATTGACCTATGGAGAGTTTCAGAATATTTGGTCTCATTGGTGTCTGAAATCCATAGATTCTCTACATGCATTATTGATAAGTTTGAGACACTGAGTTTTGTTGTAGAAAGGGAGTAAGAGATAAGTGACATGTCATATGATATTAATGCACTGGTTAATTATTTTCTATTGGCTCAATAGAAGGTTGATTTTGACATGAAGAAAAGCTTATACAAAGTTCTATAAATCTCAAGGCATATTGTAATTTTTTAATAAGGAAACCACCAGAAAAGGAAAAGTCAATTTTGCTTGCTAATAATAGTAGAATGTGGAACTATGCCCACCCCCCAAGTTAGGCAAAACAGAAAACAAAGAAAATTATAAGGGTAAATCAAGCACAAAGATTGTTTTAACCTCAATAATTCAAGTAATTGAAACCATAAGTGATTAAGCATACAATAGTAGTAAAGACGTAAGATGTTTCCGCAAGTCTGAGTCTGCAACTAGTTTTAAAATACAACATCCTTCTTTGTGGTACATTTTGAAATGTGGAACGAATTACTGAAGTTTCAGATGATCTATTCAAGCAATAAATTAATGTGACAGTAATATGCTAATGAGAAAGTGAAGCTCTTATAGGAATCTATACAAAACTGGCATGGAGAACATTTGCTATATGTGCACAGAAAACAGGCATTGATCAACATGATTAACATTTTACAAAGCAGAGAACGTATAAAGATCACATGAAATCATAAAACCATGGCCATTCATTAGACAATGATACAATGCTTCATCACTACTAAATCTGTAGATTAAAACTATGAAATGATAAAACAGCAAAGTGATGCTCTAGCTCTAATGGCACAGAGCTAACCTTGGGCAAAATGAAGCTTGGGGACAGTGCTCAGGCCCTGTGTTCAAATCCAAGGACTGACAAAAAAAAAACCAGCAAGAAAAATAAAGGACTTGGGAAGTGGACTGCATCTAAGATGGCATCCCCAAGAGCTGCCTATAGTTTTTCTTTGCCTATTAGGGATCTGAAGCCCATTCCTCTATCACTCAACCAAATTATCAAATAGCAGGTATTTTTCTATATGAGCTGCAAGGAGTCATTTTACAGAGCTTTCTTTATTTTTCAAATTGATTATCATTTCATTTCAATGACTACAAAAGAATGCTGTTATTAAGCACTACATCAATAAGGAAAACATTTTGGAGACATGATAATTTTCTAGCCCTAGAGCTCCTGAGCAGTGGGGAAAAGATTCTCTACAAACACACACCACGCCTAAAAAAGTCAACAACCATTGGAGTAATAAATGCAGCCAGCCTTTGCAATTTTGTAAAATTACTGACTCCTTGAGCACATTATGGATTTTTAAAATCATTTTATTCATTTTGGTTTCTGTCATGTATCGCTGAGCTGCACCACTCCGCTACTTTAGGCATGAAGTAGTCTGTTCAGAAGTAGAAAAGAGGTGCTAGAATGTGGGAGTGAGGGCTGACCTACATCTGAACAATTTGCATATGATTCACCACAATTAAACAATTTGGTTTGAAATAGCTACAATTAAGTTATTATGGGAGAACTATTTACTAAACTAGAAACTCTAAATTTGTCTTCTCATCTGCCCTCACTAAGAATAGGGCCACATTTTTCTGCTCTTTTAAGTAAAGCAAATATTTAAACAAAACCTTCCAAATTAACACTTATATTGTTAAATGATACATACAGCTATTTGCATTATTTCCTTTAAAATTTTTGATTTAGAATAGCAAGAAAAATATAAAATTACAGTAGATGAATCACAGAATCTAATAACATATTAAATACATGGAAGTATGTATACATTAAGTTGCTCTCCTGATATATGGAAATTACATAAGTATTTCAAGCTCCATGAAATTATGGAAAATAATAAGTAGAATAGCATGGGAGAAAAATTTAAACTGACAATTTAACACTTTGTGTTGGACAATTTCAAGAGAAGTACTTAGTAGAGGTAATGAACTCTTCATTTACTCAGGATAATCAATATCACTTCTATTTGGATCACACAAGGCAATGAATTTTACATATTTTATTATAAAACATATTTCATGTTCCTACCTTTACAGGTGAATAAAATGTTCTGCGATCAATCTTTAAAGGTTTCCTGCAAAATAAGATAGAAAACCAATGACACAGAGAAAAATGGAAGGTCAGGATTGCTTTAACATCATTATCAACCCTGAGTGTTAGTGGCTTATTTGTTGGGTACCACACACAGAGGCCAGGCAGCAATTCCCTCCTCACATAGACATGAGGATGGCAACATTGATAGTGATAAAAGGCACATGAGCATTAGAATAAAATCATTATATATGGATTAAGCATTTTTATTCTATAGAGAATGAATGTAGTCATTAAGACTCTTGTTCACAATTATTACCTAATTTACTAAGTGTATTATTAAGTTTGGTAAAGGTGAAAGGCAAAAGGAAAAATCACACCATATTACTAAATGAAACAGGCAATAATAAAAAAAACACAATTATAAATAAAGAATTCTGATGTAGCCATATCTTTTTCATATGGTAAGATTATAATTAATTCTATGGATATGATCAATTTAGTTCAGTGCCCCCATGGTCCTATATCTTTAGGATTTCAGAGAGACATCATTGCCACCACAAATTGCTAGCAGGGAGTGTTTGCACCCTTCATTAAGGCAGATTTAGTCTTGGAACTAGAAGGTAATTTTAAAACTCAACTTATCCAACTGCCTCACTATACAGAAAATCAAAGCAATGTGGCTTAGCTCGTTCTTGAAAGAACTCAGGGCAAGATTCTTATCTCCAAGACTCATTCTACAGAACTGAGTTATTGAATTCGTTGCACTTTTCAAAACTGAGAAGCAGGGGGATGAAATACTGTAGTCTATTTCTGATAAGTATCACCCTTACTCTGAAATTCATATTCCTGTTTGAATCTGTGTCACTAATTGCATCTACTTCCTTACATCAAAATTCCTATCCTGGGTGAAGAGAAGCACTAAGTAATCTGAGGATAGGATTCTGGTCATAAGCTTTTAACAGACATTGAAAAAAGCAAGAGGAGCCCAAGTGTTTCTCCTATTCCTTCTTGTAGTGTTTTCAGAGTGTCTGTTTTTATTTCGAGGTCTTTGATCCATTTGGAATTGAGTTTGGTGCAGGGTGATATATAAGGATATAGTTTTAATTTGTTGCAGGTGTTGAACCAGTTTTGCCAGCACCATTTGTTAAAGAGTTTCTCTTTCTTCCATCCTATTTTTTAGCTCCTTTATCGAAGATTAAGTAGGCATAGGTCTGCGGGTTCATTTCTCGGTCTTCAGTTCTGTTCCATTGGTTCTCAGGCCTGCTCTTGTGCCAGTACCAAGCTGTTTTTATTACTATAGCTTTGTAATACAGCTTGAAGTTTGGCATTGTAATTCCTCCAGCACTGTTCCATCTACTTAGGATTGTTTTTGCTATTCTGGGTCTTTTATTGTTCCATATGAATTTCTAGATTGCTTCATCTATTTCATTAAAAAATGGTATTGAGATATTAATGGGTATTGCAGTGAATTTGTAGATAGCCTTTGGCAATATTGCCAGGACGAAACTACCTTAACAAAGGCCCAGAAATGCTCCAAATCAAAGAAAGGTTGAACAAACAGGACTGCATCAAACTGCAGAGTTTCTGCAGGTCAAAGGACATAACTTGCAAGATAAACAGAAAGCCCACAGATCAGGAGAAGATCTTTACTGGCCATATAAGGAACAAAGGACTCATATCTGAAATATATGCAGAACTAAAAAAATTAAATTCCTCCAAAACAAAACCTCAAAGGAACCAAAAGCCCTCTCAGCAAGTGGGCTAAAGACCTAAAAAGAGACTTCTCTGAAGAGGAAATGAAAATGGCCAAGAGACACATGAACAAGTGCTCTACAACACTGGCCATAAAAGAAATGCAAATCAAATCAATATTGAGATTCCACCTGACTCCAGTAACAATGTCCTTTATTAGGAAAATTAACAATAACAAATGCTGGAGGGGATGTGGCCAAGAGGGAACCCTACTACATTGTTGATGGGAATGTAAACTTGTTCAGCCACTCTGGAAAGTGGTATGGAGGTTCCTCAGAAGTCTAAACATAGAGCTCCCATATGACCCAGCAGCCCCACTCTTGGGCATCTACCAAAAAGATTATGAACAAGAAAGCACCAGCACAACAATGTTCATTGTAGCACAATTTGTCATTGCTAAAATATGGAACCAACCCAGATGCCCTCACTAGACGAATGGATCAGGAAAATGTGGTACATATACACAATGGAATTTTATGCCTCTATCAGAAAGAATAACATTGCCCCTTTCGTAAGGAAATGGAAGGACTTGGAAAAAATTATACTAATTGAAGTGAGCCAGACACAAAGAAACATGGGCTCTATGGTTTCCCTCATAGGGAATAATTAGCACAGGTTTAGGCTAGTAACAGCAGAGGATCACAAGAGCCCAATAGCTATACCCTTAGAAACACATAAGATGATGCTAAGTGAAATGAACTCCATGTTATGAAAACAAGTGTTATATTATTGTTAAAATTACTTTCAACATGCCATGTGAAACTGTAGCTTTCTTTTTTTTGTTGATGATCCTCTTGTATCCCCTTCCTGTGGTTGTCCCTGTGCTATCACTGTATCTCATCTGAGTACCCAGGATACTGCATATACTGGTATAAGAAGTGGGGAAGGGAAATGGAATATCAAAATCGAGAGACACAGGATAAAAAGACAACCGACTACAAAAGCAACACTTACAAAACCATTTGGTGTAAACCAACTGACCATCTCATGGGGGGAGTGGGAAAGGAAAAGGGGGGAGAAGGGGAAATGAAGGAGGAGGTAACAAATTGTACAAGAAATGTACCCACTGCCTTATGTATGAAATTGTAACCTCTCTGTACATCACTTTATCAATAAAGAAATGTAAAAAAAAAAAAAACCAGAATGTTACCTCTTTCCATAACTTAGCATATACATTTGTTTTTTAGAAATAGTCTCATTTGAATCTCTCTGGGGGGGGGTGACTTTATTTGTATCTCTATTCCAAGGCAAACACAAATCTTACGATCACCTGATAGATGGGGAATCATAATGTGGCTGGTGCAGGGATTTACTCCCAGTCAGCCATCAGATATGTCTGAGCCTGCATTGTACAGACATAGCACAAGCTATGGTGGCACCAAGGTGGGGGCCTATCTCCAGCAAAACTCTACTCTTGGGCATAGGAAGACATTTTAAACTCCTCAGAAAGGCCACAGACCTCAATTCCTGAAATTTCTGCTAAAAACAGGAGCCTAAGGAGGTTCATACTCTCTTTTCGGGGCTAAGAGACAATAGAAGAATTGGACATATCGACAACACTCAATGAGGCAGAACAATGTCATCTGGTGATAGGCCTAGGGGTAGGTCAATCTATGGAGGAAGATGAAGCAATGCTCACTTGAAGGGAAGAGAGAACCAAAAGTTCACTCTCATGGCAACAATGTGAGCATTCCAAAATCAAGAAAAAAGCATGGCTTGAGGACTCAGCCCAGCCAGGGATTGGGGAACCAGTTGCCCTGAGGGTTCAAAGTTGTCTCTGAAGTCATCAATGAAAGATTGAGCCCCACACATCATCTTCTATGAAAATAGCCCTATCTGGTACATGGATCCTTGAATGTACATTCAGTATCATATGAAGGAACCTGTAAAAGCACAAATAATGTAAAACATAGGTATACATTCTGATACACAACTCAAGAGTAAATGTGTATAAAATGAGTTAATTCTGGGTTTAATGATCATGTTTGGAGAATAATGCACTGGGAGACAGTAGTGGATGGACTGATTTCCTCTAAATTCTGGTATAGAATATACAAAGTGGTTTTTATATGTATTTTTAGACATGGTGATTCAGATTTATTAAAGCCAAGAATCAGTTAAGTCCTTCACCAAATCTTCCTTACCCATTTTATTTTGTGTGTAACGGGTTTACCTGGCTTATACAAGACAATGAGTATTATTTCTATTTGTCACAAGGTTATTTTTACCCCAATTTTTTTATTATACTTCTAGAGACTCTACCATTCATCTCATATAACTTCATAGTTAATGCAATCAATCAAACTTATTTTAAGACATTCCATATGTAGAAATTATATTCAATCACCAATGAAAAATGACTTTGTGCTAGTTATTGACGTTTCACTGAATCAAGCAGAAATTTTTCAGATTGCGTAACTTGCCTTACAAAAAACCCACATTTGTTCTCTGTATGTGATTTTCAATATTTTGCAATTAGTCAGATCATCTTATATAGTGCTTGATTATGTTTCAGGTACTGTGCAAGTTTTCCCTAAATTTCAGAGAATAATGAAATTATTTCAAGATGATTGTCTATTAATGTGTTAGATAAAGAAATAATTAGGAAATGCTAGGTGAATACAGATATAGTAACAGTAGTGGTATACATAAATGGAAATACAAACAAGTTACTACACGGTTTAAAGCCATCATCTTTGATTGGAATCTGGGGGAAGATAACAATTAGACTGATTTCAAAAGCATGTGTGTGAATTAACTGGAATTAAAATAAGAATTGGCAAGAAATGTGCCATGTAAAGAGAAAGAACTCAAACAAAGGGAACAGTGTAAGAAAAAGACATAGAAAAAGAAAACTCCCAATGGAGCTTTCCATAGAATATAGAGTCAGGGAGTGGCTAAACATGAAAAGAGACCTGGCAAAGTCCAGATCACAGATGGTGCTTCATTGTGCTAAGTAAGGTCTTTATCTTATTATGGCAAATGGATTTCTTTTATTTGGTAAATCTTATATAATGTGTCTCTGTGGCTTAGATGCTGTTTTTTTTAAAGGCAATGATTTAATAAAATATTTTTGTTGAATACCAATATTTATAGGTGAAAATGGATATTTGCAGAATGGATTCTGTATGGTTATGCATGATTGATGGCTTCTAGGGTTTGTGTAGTAGTGTGTAAAGAGTTTTCAAGAAAGTAGATCACTTAGAGAAGAATTGGAATAGAGAAAATAAATAGGAAGACTTTATAGAGTTTCAGAAGGGAAAAGCTGCCAGCCATAACCAGGTCAGTGTGAATACCTAGAGAGGATGAGTTAAGAAATATTTAGAAGGGCTTATAGGAAAGAGTTAAATATGAGGATGATGCACATAAAGAGTCATAGATAACTTCCAAATTTTAGCATTAGATTATGTTTTGTCCTGATGCTATCATTTCAGCTAGAAGGTATAAGAGCACCAGCAAACTAGGAAACAATGCTCAGACATGGCCTTTCTGAAAAAGTTAGTATGTCACTACTATCCTGGTGTACTTTCCCTTGATTTTACCTGCTGGATTTCTCCTACTGTTTCTGAAGTTTCAGTTTGTGACCTTCCAGATTTTCTAGTTAAATCAAAGCTAATGAGGTGACAGCCAAACCAAACCAAACAAATTGCAAGGTTTTAAAATCTGGAGGCAAACTAGTTGAAGTTAGTTAATGTTGCATCACCTATTTAGAAACAAAATGTAATTGTACACACTGTATCAAATTATAGAGTAGTACAAGATCAAGTAAAAGAGGGGCTAGCACAGGAATTGATTTATGTAAAATGGTCAAAAGACGTAAATTGTTTCTTAGTCATGCCTATCCTTTTAGCAACATTATTCCTCTTTCAAATAATGGGATGAAACTTGAGGCATATTGTTTGTTCGATATTTCTGCTGAGGCATCTTATTTAGCTGACTTTCAATAGTTTTCCCCACCATCCTTAATCTTTTTCTTACCACAATGAAATAGATTGGAATGGCTGTTAAAATATTTCTTATACTTATCTTTCCAATACCTTACTATCCTGTAAGGGATATGAGAGAAAGAAATGTAAGCAAAAATTAGGTAACATCCAACTACACAGAATCAGTAAAAAAGAAAAGAAAAGAAACTTGAGATGGGAAGAATAAATACTTATTAACATCCCCTTGCATTCTCCTTTGAAATTCTTGTTTTTTCCATGCAATGTCTTCCAACTGTGACTAGTTATTGTTACACCTATGGAAAAAGCCATTTGCAAAGTATGTGTGTATGTATGTATATGTGCAGTAGATTATGCACAGGTAGCTACTGGGACATACCTTCCTTTCTGTTAAGGTAAGGTATATTTCTAGTGATTACAAATGAGACATAATGATTTTAAAACAGAGATAATATTCTAGTGTATTGCTGTCTTGCTAATCTATACATTTTAAATGCAATGCTGACCATTATTATTCCACCATGTTGCATCCACGTACTGTTTAATCTCTGTCACAGAGGTAAAGGCCAGTGGGATTGGTTATGTAGCATGCATCATGGAGAAATGACAGTGAGAAGTTGTAGCAGGAGGAGGAAGAACACATTACTTGAGAAAACAATAGTCCATTTTTTGCTTGAATGTAAACACCAGAAATAGAAGGTTATGCAGCCTTTTAAATATAGTTATCCTATTTCTGTTCCAGCAACAAACCCACAAGTATTCCCTGAAGAACTACCGATCTAAGGAATCCAGTCTCTCCCAGAATCATCTGTTTTACATACAGATTTGTAAAAGGCACTGACTGGCTCTTTCTTTGTTCTCTTGGTCTAGGTTACAATTTTGAGAACTTGGAAAAGAGACATCAGAGAGAGATTTTTTTAAAGGCTGAAAAAACTGTATCATTCTTTGATTGAAATAAAAGCTTAGATATACTTAAACATGTATAATGTGACCTCCGATGAGAATGCAATAAAAATAATTATGAAATTTCAGAAAAAAATAAAATAGGTTTTCAGATTAAAATGACTGAGAAGTGCCAATAGATTGTAGGTCTTCAGAATCCCAAGCTCACTGGTTTCTTCAATGGGATGATCATCTTCTTCACTCTGATTCCAGGCTCGTTAGCCTTGCAGATACTTCGTATAACTTGCTTCATTAAGACTAGCCTTTAGAATGGATAATGACTTTGAACCAGTAATGACCCAACCCATTCCTTCTCTTCTTATACATTAATCAAATATCTTTTATGTGGACAACACATTTCTAGGTATTATAGAAAGGCATCTTTACCATTGTCAGCCTATATTATATAAGTAGTGGCAGTAGTTTTAAAGTACTTCAAGATGTCTTAAATGTGACGTTCTTGGAACACGGGCCTAGATATTTTTATTTTTCTTACTTCTCCTTTCTATTAGTTAGTGCCCGGGCTGAACAGTCTTTGCACATGTTAGGAAAGTGTTCTACTACTGAGCAATCTTCCAATAGCCTATATAAAATGCTTTCTATATAGATCATTCTAGAATGTTCATTCTGGAATGTTGAGCAGCTTCCCTGGCACTAGCACTCCAATAATTATGGAAATTCCTCCTATTTACTTTATCCTCTAAATCAGGAAGAGGCAATAATCATCCTTGGTACTGAGACATTGGGTTGAATGATAAAGGTAACATAAATTTCTATGTGTTTAGTGTTGATTAATACTGTCTTCTCCTGCAACATAACTATCCCCATCCAATAAGTAATACATATTTTTGCCTCTTATAATAAGTATGTTCAGCTTCTAAGACAATAATCAGTATATACAGCAAGCATTTAAGTAAATTCCTATTCAGTGACTACAAAAAAATCCAGTGAAGAACAGTTTCCCTTAAGTCAGTGTCAGATGTTTTAACTCTATAATAATTCTTTTTGTCTCTCAGCATACTCTTTATAATGTGTTATAATTGCCCACTTTTTATCTGTGTCATCTCTCATCACTATAATGAATATTTCTTGAGGGCAGAGGAGATGTCATTTCCTAGCCTAGCATCCAGCAGATAAATATCTAATGAGAAGGACGGATGAACTGCTACACTACAATTACTAAGCATTCAACATACAATGCTCTTTTGCTAGTTCATTTTTGCTGTACAAATCCCATTTCTTCTTCACATGAAACTTGGAAGGAAATGATATAACCTCATTTTTACAGAGCAGGAGCCTGAGATGCAGAAATTAAGTAATCCATGTTCCAGATACAGTATGAATTAGACAGAACATTAACTTTTCAAGTCAGATTCCATTACTCAAAGCTTCATTCTTACTACCTGTGTATTTGGAGTCCTATGTAGGTTTGTCACGAGATCCAAAAAGTGGGGAAATAAGAAATAACCAAAAAAGGTGCTTTTGAACTCATTTTCAAATAAAAGTAACAAGTTCCAACTGGATGCCTCTACTACCTACGTTTTGGAGAAGGCCTAATTTCCATTTGAAGCCTGAGCAATTGTTGTGCAGACACTAACAATGGAATGCCAATTTGCTCAAAATAATTTTAAACAAATATATACACTTTTAAGCTAATATAGGACTTCAACATGCAGCATGCAGTAATTTTTTGAAATTTCTTTTTAATATTAAAGAATTGAACCATTAATCATGATGATATACCTAGGTTTTAAGAAATAGCATGATTTAGAATCTAGTCTTCAAGAAGCCACTGAAAGTTCACAAATTAGATTTTGATCATTGATTTATATGTTGTTTTCACACTACTTAGCCCTTAGTTATATTTTTCATAAGGATTATTATAAAGATTACTTTAAATTTTTTTCTTCCCCTGCTTTCCAGCCAGGGTGTTAGGAAATATACTACCATAGTCAACCAATGTGGTTGTCATAACTAGCATCTAGATAGAATCTTTCTTAATTTCTCATCTCAAGATTTCTTTACCAAACTAATCTTATTGTCTGTAAGAATAATGGAAGACTTAAGAACTTAACATTTTACCCAAGTTAGTTTAAAATTTATTTCTGCTATATTAATTATACTTTTTATTGACATAATACAGAACATTTGTTCTTTCCTTTATTATAGTTAAGTTTAACACTTTTATTTCCTAAAAACTAATGACCTAATGAAAGCAACTTAAACCTCCTACCAGAATTGTCTTTATATAGATGAATACTTCTAATGAGATCACACTTGTGTTTTCTGGAGAGATACTGTTTTCCTGTTATATTAAAGAGAAATTAATGTAAGCTATTATTGCTCTAGATCTATCTTTACCAAGGCATCATAGGATCAGAATTCTTCATTTACTGTCATCAGTTGGAATAGTGGTTGCAACTTATCCTCTATTTCAAATGCACCAAAGGCAAAATATCCATTATCTTGAGATCTTCCTCCTTTTAGAAAGTGGTGTGGGTATTACTAGTGAACAAGGACTTCTTCATGTAAATTACTGGTTAGCAACCCACAAAGACTTCTATACTTTATCATTCACTCAGCATTTGTATATGTAAGATGCTTAATTGGCTAACTTTTCAAAGATTTAATCCTATATCTCAACATAAATGTGAGTCATTGAGGTCAGAAACCTTATTATAACATCCTTTTATCTTAACAATATTTAATACTAATGAATAGCTAGTCCTCAGTAAATAATTCTTTAAAAGATTAATTAACTAAGTTGGCTATGAACTGATTTAAACAAAATAAGCTTAAATTATCCCCATTATCCTAATCATAATAAGTTCAGAATTCATGTGATCAAAGCATTGTATGATTTTCTACAAGCAAGGCTCACTTTTATTTAAATCATTAAAACAAACGTAATAAATTACAAATAGATGAGGATCCAAATTCAGAGTTCAGTTCAAAATAGATTAAGATCCAAATCCATTTTTGTCATAGCTTTCTATTTTAGGACATGAGAGAAGAATGTAAGATGGAAAATGATGTCTGGAATGCTCATGACATCCAGTTTCCCTGAGTGGGTTTGGCAACAATGGCAGGATGAAATTCCATCCTGGGCAATTCTATTCAAGGAAGAAGTCTCAACTAAAATCCCTTCAACAGCTTTTGCAAAAATTATGGGAAAGGAAAGTTTAATATTTTCTTCTGACCCTAAAGTCAAACAAAATCCTTCTATTTTTGTTCTTTTTGTTGCTTGTTTGTTTGTTTGGAAAGAAATTTGAAGGAAAATGTTTGAGGAGAAAACAAATAGTTTGAAGTCAGGAAAAAAGCAAGTATTGTTGTATTACTCTGTGAAGTTCTCATGTTTCCTGAGTTTGTCTACACACGCGCGCGCACACACACACACACACACACACACATACACACACACAGAGAATATTTTGGAAGTATTTGAGACATTTCTGTTTCACATTATTTGTTTGCAAATTGCATGGGTATGCATTTGGCTCTGAATACTCTCTTGCATTGTAGGATAGAAAAGGAGAAAATGCATAAGTCTATGAAAATATATGAATTTATAAGTCTATGGATCTACACAAACATATGTAAATACATCAAGAATGGCATTTTATTGATAAATGAGATAGAAAATTTCAATATTTTCTCCAATGGCTGAAATACAGAAACAACTATCATGACTACATACTTCCTAGTTTTTGTATTTCTCAATGCTTAATATATATGTTTACTTTCTCATTATGCCTTGTGTAAATTGTTAGAAGAACACATTTGTTTCCATACAGAAGTAAGAAGGAAATTGGTGAAAAATATATGGCATAAATAAGCTTTTTCTAAGTTTAGAACTTAAAATTAGCCAGTTTAATGCAAGCATATATATATATATATATATATATATATATATTCAGATGTGCTTTGTGTTCTCAGAATAACTGCACTTCCACAGGTTATATGCCAAGGAATATCAATACTGTGAATCAGCCACTACTAATACTCTTCACATTCTAGAAACGTTGAACATGAAAGCACTGTGAAATGGATCTTCCTGGAGGAGCCTTCTATGGTTATTTAGTTCAAGCCATTTAGAAAAGAAGAAACTGAGGTCCAGACAGCTTCATCGACTCCATTGAGACTGAAATGCAAATGCATCTGTGGATTCCATTTCTAATAAGTGAGGAATCTTGTTGGCAAGTCTTTAAATAGTGGTGTTATTTACAGCATCCATTTCACTGAAAGTGATGTCCCTGGTCTGCCTGGCAACTTGTTTTCAAGAGTCATAGGGTTTCTCTAATGCTAACCCGTCTACAGTTTTTGCTTTGTTCCTGTGCCCATTCTTCAAAGGTTTGCTCCAGAGCTACTGCTTTTTAATGATGTCTTCTTTGGTCATCCCAGCTGGAAACGATCTTTACCTCCTCTGATCCACTGGTGCAATTATCACATTCTGCCTTGTAATTCAGTGTGGCTTAGTGGGAGTGAAAGGACAGGCTCTGGAGTTGAGCAGAGAAGTGTTCAAATTCTGGTTTTTGCCTCTCAGGGGAAAGAAAACACATTGGCTATGCTAGTCAGCCATAGTTAAGGACAATTCTAATAAGCTTTACTATATCAATAGGATAACTACACATATAAACTGGATAGATTTTAAATTAATATGTCATACAGTTACCAAACATGTATTAAGTGCCTTGAAATTGGAAAGTTAAATTGTCAATTATATACTGTATTTTGTATTTCTCTATGCATAATATTCATGTGTTAAAAGGAAGGAAATAGGTATAATGACATAATATTTTATAGTATATGATGTTACTGTAGGTATTTGACTGATAATTAAAACATTGCTTGAATGAAAAAACAAATAGACACTATAACTGATTCTTGCTCCTATTGGAAACTTTATAGGTCATTTCATTGAAAAAGTGTTGTAAATGGGTTAATAGCTAAGCACTCATTCTATACAAAAGTAAGCTATATTTATTACTAGTATTAATCCATCTAAAATGAAAAATGAGCTTGCCTACCAGATGTCAAACATTTTTATATTTTCACCAAAATATGCATTTGATTCATTATTTTGTATTTGAAATTTTATTAAATAAGATTAGACTTTTATTAAAAATGGTACAAAGATTGAAGAGCTTTAATATAAATATACCTGCATTCTTTCAAAAGTACTCAATCAGTGGGAGAGAAAATGTGATTTCCACTATGAAATGCGTTTATGATTTCCACTGCTCTTTTCAGCAATCATAACCCCTTCAATACCCAAAGCTAACCGGTAACTATGGATGAATTACAAATGTCTGCCACAGTATTGCACCATGCTTTGCATACTTAAATGCTTCAACACTCAAACCCTACAGCTCTAAAGGAGTACAGTCAACATAAGCGGATTCATTCATCTTTATGATCGGTTTTGTACTGTAAAAGGGTTAATGCTCAAAGAATCCTTTGTTTTGTGACAAGTGTAATGTGAGGACCCTCAAAGCCCTGATTTATCATTGCTCCTTTATTCTGTCTCTCTCTATCTCTCCTTCCTTCCCTCCCCCCACTGTGTCTCTTGCTTTCCTGGCATTATTTTTCTTAAGTGCTTGCAATCCACATTGGATAATAAAAAGACATTTGAGGTTGAGAGCTATGGAGGTTCAGGCTGGGAGGGAGAAGGCTATTTTGAATCTTGTGACAGTGAGGTTTCGTTCACTAAGGAGCTCTCTGTGGGTTTCTGGCATTGTAAGTGTTTTGTCTGCTTGCAAGGGAGCAGCTGATGGATGGGGAAAATGTTCATTGATTTGTAGTGCCTGCACTGCAGCCAACCAGCACTAGGATGAGGAGGCACCATCATGAATCTCTCAACTATGCATATTTATATGCAGCTGCTGTACTTCTAAACCCCTAGTGAATACAAAGTACTTGTGTGGCCACCAGTTCACACAATGCAGTCCTGCCGCATGCTCTGATTTAACTACTGTATGGAAGAATAGACTTGGGATGGGGGGGGGGGTGTGAGGGGGAAGATGTAGAAAAGGAGAGGTAAGCATGGAGGGAGAAAAGAACCTTGAACAATTCCTTTTTCTTAGATAGTCCAGGGAATGAAATGAATGTGGGAACATGTAAGCAACATTCTAATAAATGCTCTCTGGGCTTGTAACTCAAATTCCACAAAATTGATTAATGGAAATTAAAGCCTTTTTAAAGATGTTGTGTGTGGGGGGTGGGTATGAACAAAGCTTCATAACTATAGGATAATGATGTGGTTAAAATATGCTGGCACTGTTGAAATCATCATAGTACAGTGAGCTGTATGTAGGAGAAAGTCCCTCCCAATCATAGCTTCAATAGAGAGAAACAGATGAGATGTTATACTTTTAAGTGAGTTAGAGGTGGGGCTGGAGAAAAATAAAGAATCTTTAACAGTACTGGGGAAAAAAGGTAATATGCAAATATATGAAGTTGCTGAAAACAGGTGTAAGAGCAGTTGCTGTTGAATGGAAGTGGGTTTAGAGGTTCAGTTTGGAAACACAAAAGCTTTAGGGGTGGGTTGGGGAAGGGAAATTGAGAGTTCAGAGCTCAGAAGAAATAAATAAATCCTGGGAACAGGAAAATGAAATTAAGGGAATAAAAGAAACAAAAAATGATTTGTCAGTGGAAGAATCTTCTTTCAAAGAATATAAGCCCAATTGGAGAAATATACATATAGATTATAGGGTAGACTTATAGACGCTAAAGAATTTTTATTGACAAGAATGATTGCCTTGTATACACGAAGCCAGGTTCCATTCCTCAGTACCACATATGTAGAAAAAGACAGAAGTGGCGCTGTGGCTCAAGTGGCAGAGTGCTAGCCTTGAGAAAAAAGAAGCCAGAGACAGTGCTCAGGTCCTGAGTTCAAGCCCTAGGACTGGCAAAAAAAAAAAAAACAAAGAAGTCTTATTGAAATGACTCAAAATTATCATATTATAAAACTTAGTGATATAATATGTTTATAAAGTTGGTAATTTTTGCATTTAATCAATAGAGTGCATTTTTCAAGCACTGAAAAATAGAACTTTTTTTTTCAAATTTTTATTATCAAACTGATGGACATAGAGGTTACAGTTTCATACGTTAGGCATTGGATACATTACTTGTACTGTTTGTTACCTTGTCCCTCATACCTCCCTCCCCCCTCCCCCTTTCCCTTTCCCCCCTGAGGTGTTCAGTTCACTTACACCAAACAGTTTTGTAAGTATTGCTTTTGTAGTTGTTTGTCTTTTTTTACCCTGTGTCTCTCAATTTTGGTATTCCCTTTCAATTTCCTAGTTCCAATACCAGTATACACGGTTTCCAATATACTCGGATAAGATTACAGAGATAGTGTAGGTAAAACCACAGGAAAGGTGATACAAGGACATCATCAATAATAGAAGCTACAGATACACATGGGATGTTGACAGTAGTTACAACTGTGATATAACAATTGTCTCCATAACATGGAGTTCATTTCACTTAGCATCATCGTATGTGTTTATAAGGGTATAGTTATTGGGCCTTGTGGTGCTCTGCTATGACTTGCCTAAACCTGTACTAATTATTCCCAATAAGGGAGACCATAGAGTCCATGTTTCTTTGGGTCTGGCTCACTTCACTTAGTATAATTTTTTCCAAGTCCTTCTGAAAAATAGAACTTTTTACTAAGAGAAAAATTAGAGAGAATATTTGGGAAGTCAGAAATCACATTGAAGTGATATTTTCTGTGGAATTATCTTCATTCACAGAGTTCTAAAGTCCCAAATCAGGTAAATGTTAGCAACAGCAAGAGTCCCATAGGAAGGTGGATTCTATTATAAGATTATGACCCATCTAACCTAAGCTGTATCAAAGAAAAATATCAAATGAAAAGTCAAATTTAATATCTGGGTACAGTTTGATTCCAGTATTAAAAATAAGCTTTCTATTTTTCCATGTAGAGTTAAAGCACTAATTCAGACCAAATTGCAGCTACTCTTTTGACCAGAATTTTTAAAAGTCCTTCCAAATAATTCTAGGTGAGCTTTCTAGGCAGGGTGTCAGACCTTGTCTCTCATGGGCTTAGGGTAATAGATTGAGTCTTGGAAATTATAACACTAGACCATATTCAATGTTGCTACTATATACTAGTTATTTGTTCTTATTAAATATGTGCAGATTTTTTAAATAATACACAAAACCACAAAATTGATTAGGAATTAGGCACAAAAAATATCAGCCTAAAGTTCAGTAATATTAGCTGCTGGGCTGGCAGTGTACTCCACCCAGTGGTATGTCAGAGTAACAATTCCTACTTAATAGGGGCTAAGTCTGACCTAATTTCCTTCTATTTTCAGCCCCTGCGTTGCATAATGATATACCTGTACATGAAATGTTACATGAATTGTACTCTTTATGATGACAAGTGAAGAAAGGTACGTGTTCTTTTTGTTTTTTTACTACATGTTGTTTTATAAAGCTTTTTCCATTTTAGATTAAAAAATAATTACTGTTATTATCAGGTTTCATGAGAGGATTAAATAAGTTTACCAATTTTATATACATGTACCTAAAATGAAATCCCTAACATCCTTAAGGAATAAAAGCTATCATGTTGGCCACAAATGGCTGATAAATGCCATTTTCATAATACTTTCAATTTATTTCCATAAACAAACCAAACCTGAGTGAAAAATAAAATATAAAAACACCACAAGTGACCAGAATGCATGATTAAAAATAGGGTCCTCAGATTTATTATAATGTTGAGTGTATAGCCCTAACCAGAACATCTTTCCCCAACCCTTCTGAAATTTATAAAATTCTGTTTATTACCTTTTCCTAGGTGGCAGAGAATAGAGGAAGCACAAAGATATTTTTCTTTTATGAGTTATCATTATTATAATCAAGGATCATGGAGACATCACATATAGTGTGACTAAGATAAACAATGTTCTGAGATCAGATTTCCTCCAGGAAACTACATTGTGAAAATTCTGGGTTGTTATCTGCTTCTTGTAAAAATTGAGCCATTAAAAAAAACACCTAAATTTTTGTTTAGATATCTAATGCTGCGTCAAAATTTTCCTCTATTAAATATAGAGTCATATGGAACCTTATAATGTCAGATAAGGAAATTGTAAGAAAATTACTCCTGGTCATATGATTACAGTTTGATGCAAAAACAGGTTATTGTCAATAGGGTAAAAACATGATGAAAAGTAGCCAGATTAGGTAAAAAGATAATTTACTATACTTACTCTGGATATGCCATTAGATAGTTGGCATTAGGCAGGATTCAATAAATCAGACCAAAAGAGTTTTTACATAAAACACTAAAACTAGTTTGTTTCAATTGCTAGATTAATGCTTAGTTTGCTTATATATGAGTCACCTGAAAAATCTGATAAAGTCTATGGATATGCCCTATATGAAAAGTGTATATCCACGGATCCACAAAATTGGCATACAATGACTATATTGTTTAGTGAATCCCTTTAAAGCTATTAGTAGTCTTTCAGGAAAACCTTAAGGATTTCTTATCCAAAATATCCAAACAGTTGCCGTGTGTGTGTGTGTGTGTGTGTGTGTGCACATGCGTGCACATGTGCACTAAGGAATAAATCCTTCCATTTATAAAAATGTCCAACACAAGTTTCATTCTTCCATGTCATATTATTCTATGATAGCATAACATTGCATGGCCAAACTAAATATTCTTAGTTAGCTTAAATAAAGAGATAGGCATTCTTAGAAATGGCTATGAAATACGGAGAGTTTAACTTTGGATAAGATATTTATTTATTTTTCTTCTTTATTGTCAAAGTGAAGTACAGAGGGGTTACAGGTTCATACATAAAGTACACTTCTTATCCAACTTGTTACCTCCTCCCTCATTTTTCCCCACCTTCCACCTCCCCATTTTCCTCTTCTCCACAAGTTGGTTAACACCATATGGTTTTGTAAGTATTGCTGTTGCAATGTTTTGCCTTTTTATCCTTTGTCCCTTGATTTTGGTATTCCTTTTCCCTTCCCTAGTTCCAATATGCATATATACAGTATCCAGGGTACTAAGATCAGTTACAATGATAGTAGGGGTAAAGCCACAGGAAGGGAATAGGAGAGAAAAACAAGGGTATGGTTTCACATGGCATGTTGAAAATAACTACAACATTGTTATACCACTTGTTTCCATCACTTAGAGATATCTATTTATTAGATTATTTCTTCACTAAAAACGACAAGATAATAGTTTTCAGAATTGTTGTAAATGCCATCATCATCAGAATAAAACATGGAACACAATTCTTGCTATTAAGCAAATATTGAGTACATAGTAACTGCTGATTCTCTTCTTAGAATTGTAATTAATATCACATCACTAATTAAGCACTGACCAAAAATTACCATTATCTCCAGTTGGACATCAAATTATCTCCAGTAGATAGTGGTTATCATAAATCCATAATATGTGTCAATCAAACTAATGATTCAAAAATAACTATATGTGAGAAAATTTAGTTCCAAAGGGGTTAACAACTTAATCTAATGTATTTAATTGGCAGAATGTCTATTTACCTTATATGGTAATTTAATTGATTAGGTAGTATATGCAGTATAATGTATTTATAGCACAGAATGTTATTTCTAAAATAAATAACTAGGATTCGAACTACAGGATCTGCTTTCTTTAAACCGGGACCTGCTATCCCATGATGTTGCTTCAGATCACGAGTTGAGCAAATGATTGTTTATAACTTACAACACCAGAGAAAAGTTTCAAGGTATTCCTGACTTATTCAAAACTAGGAAATGAATATTGTAGATGCCAGAATATGGCATGTGTTGAATAGCAAAGCATCTTTAGTTAACATTAAATATTTATGTAAATGAATAATGATCTACTAAGTAAATAATATTCTTATACTTTTTAGTCTTATTCATATTAAAGAATGATAATATAGTAGTCAGACATTCCTTATCCTTTTTAAATATAGACTTTGTAACTGTCCCTGCTTAATGTCAATATCCATTATGTTATTTATTACTTTCTTCTGATTACTTTCAGGATCTGAATCACAGTAGAAATTGACATTTGCTTTACTTTCCATGAATTAGGATACTTTCATTGCATAAAAACAACTTTGCTGAAAATTCTCCTACAGAATTAGTTTAGAAGATATGAGAATATTAGCAGAGGTTCAGAAGGTAGAACCATTACCAGAAGATCTAAAATAACTTCCTGATAGACTCCAACTGTGCCCTGCTGTTTGGCAATAATAATTTAGTCATTTTCAAATTAGTCTAATTCTCCTGACTTCTATTTTGCCCTCAATAGTGCAGGTGAAGAAGTTTAAAGTAAGAAAAAAGAGGTGTGCACTTATGTGCATTATAAAAGGAAATCAAGGGTTATATTTTTATCCTTATTGAGAATTAGTTTTGCAGAAATCTTGGTTTGTGAGACTAACACAAATTTGAATAGAAAAAGATGGGGAGAATGTATACAACAATCTAATGAACATCTTTAAAATTAAGAAGAATGAAGGAAGTGGCAGGTAGGGAAGGGATGGGTGAGAACACTGAAAGAGGTGTGAGAATATTGAAAGAGGTACACTGATCAAGATATACTGTATTAACAACCTGCTTTGTTAAGAGGTAACTCTTGTATAACTTCATAAAGAATTAAAAATTTGAAAATGAATGAAGTATATCTGAAATTCATTCCTAGTATCCTGTTATCTCATCTCAGAGATAAACTACTGTTGGCCCAAAGCTAAGAATTTCTTAACACTATGTCTCATTTGCCACTAAAACTAAGTAATTAATAATAGTAATTGCGCTGTTAGACTTCTACTAGAATAATTTTGTAGAAAACACATTATCTATATTAAAGGATGCATGAATAACCTCTGAACTATTTCACTGCATCTATTTTGCAATTAATGGGGATGATAAACAATTCACTTACGAGTTTCTCAGAGAAACTACCAGCAAAATGCAACACAGGCCATGAAATTACCTGTCCTTTTCCTTTGTGTTTTGTACAGAACTTGAGCATGGGCTGTTTCCATTTGTCAGTTGGCACAGTGATTAGATGAGACTTCAGCTTACATACGTTGTAACCTAAACTCAGTTGAAACTGAGCCAGAAGCTTTAGCAAACCAACTAAAATAACATTAACTCTCTTTTCACCACTAGACAAAATAATAAGACCAATACTATTAGAACAAAGACTTTAGAAGTATGTACTACCTGACATAAGGAAGTAACATTAATACTTCTTTCATAACCTTTGTTTCTTTAAAATTGTTATTGTTATTATAAAGGTGATGTACAGAAGGTTTAGTTACATGTCAAGTACATTAGCACTTTCAGTGTCTAGGAAAACCAGTAATTAGTTTGACTTGTAACTCTTCATTGCTTGAATGAATTCAGTGATTATAGTTCTGTTTTACAGTTTGCCAAATAATCTCTTTTCATGGTATTTTCCTCATCACCCATGTTTACAGATAAAAGCCTATTTTCAGAAATATTGTGATCACACTTGGTAAATAATCAATAAGTCTTGTTTATGGTAGCATTAGTCATCATAACTAAGGTATAGAATCACCCCATGTGCCCCTTAATGGATGAATGGATCAAAAAGGTGATATATGTAAAAAATGGAATTTTACTCATTCATTAGAAAGAATGATATCGCACAATTTGAGAAGAAATGGAGAGACCTGGAAAATATTACGTTAAGTGAAATAAGTCAGTCTCAGAGAGACAAAGGATGCAGGTTTTCCCTTATATGTGGAAGTTAGATTTAGCTTACAAACACATTAAATATATTAGGTGGTACGGCAGTGTATATAAACGTGCTGACTGAAATATGGTAGACATGGAGATCTTAGTGTATTTCCTTAGAAAGATAAAATTGAAATTAAGCAAAATGAAACAACAGGAAGCATTGTTTTCCTGGAAACGGAGGGGATAGGGTCAAGGAAAAGGAGAAGAATATAGAGGTGAAGAGGAGTAGAATGTAGTCAAGAATCCAATGAATATCCTACAAAATTAAGAAAGAATGAGTGAAGAAGTAGGTAGGAGAGTGATAGGTGAGAATGTTGAAAGGAGTGACATTGATCAAGATATATTGTGTTCATAAACTGCTTTGTGAAATGACAATTCTTTTGTACAACTATTTCAAGATAATAATATAAAGTAAAAATTTAGTTACTATATATATATATATTTTTTTTAAAGACACTTCCCTACTGTTTTAGAATTTCAAAGGGTTACTTCAGATGTTAGTATGTTGGTCTTGTGATAATAAGAAATGTTGATAAATCACAAGTTAATATATGGAAGAGGACTGATTTCACTTCTTGGCCACCAAGCCAGTTTTAAATGGTTACACATATGTTATGCTGATGAAATCAAACAACCAAAGGTTGAGAAAGGGGATACTTACAGAAAAACACCAAAATAAGCTTGAGTGTGTGTCAATAGCAAAATGATTGGGTGAAGAATTTAAAAAAATTAAACACTTTTTAGCTGTAGCAAGATTTGGAGTCAGGGGCCTGCTGCTCAACTGCACTTGCTGCTCAACACATGTCTCAATCCCTGCTTTTGTTGGTCATTTGGAGATGGAGTCTAGCAATCTTTTCTGCCATACTTGGCCTCAAACTGTTATCCTACAAAACTCAGCCTCTCTAGTACCTGTAAACCACAGGCTGTGAGCTGTTTAACTTTTCTTTCCCATAAACTTACAAAAATTTATTAAGCAAGAAATCAAGAAAGTAATACCATGTATGATCATTACAAAAATACCAAGGAAAATGATGAACTTTTGTAATGGGAATGACAAAACATAAATGAAAGAAACTAAAAGACCTATAAAAGGAAAAATGAAAAGAACCTCCATGCTTATGGAGTCAAAAAACTAACTGTAGGAATGTTTATATCACTTGAAGTGATATACACAGTCAATGCAATTCCCATAAAATACTAATAGAACCGTACATAGAAATAGGAAATAGGAAAATGAACTATTCTACTATTCCCATAGAAACACAGTTTTCAAAATAATATTGAACAAAACAGACAAAACTGAGTGTACCATTATACTTGATCTCAAAGTATACTACATAGAATAATCATGATCAGTACATTGCTGGCATCAAAATTCACTTAGAGATAACTGGGACAGAATGCACACACTAAAGTAAATCCACATGCTTAACTCAATTACTTCTCAACAATGCCATCAAAAACATATTAAGCAAGGAATTGCTGGTGCAAAATTATAATCCTAGCTGAGACATGAAGGACTGTGGTTCAGAGTCAGTCTGAACAAAAAACTCTGCCTGATGCTACCTCCAATTAACTGGCAAAATGCACATCTGGAGGCATGACTCATGATAGAGCAGGAAAGCCAAGAGTGTGAGACTCTGAATTAAAGCTTGAGTACTAAGGTAAAATACAACACATCAAAATAGAAAAAAAGTGCAGAGAAGTAAAAACAAGTTCAATATAGTGATGGGAAAATTGGATATTTAGATACAGGAGAATGAAATGTGACCCCTATTCCTTACTATTTGCAAAATAAGCTCAAAATGGGCCAACACTAAATGTAAACTTGGAAACTATGAGACTACCACAAAATAACATGAAGCAAATGTTTCAAGACATTGGAATAGGCAACACTTTTTTGATAGATAATACTAGGTAAATAGGACCATATCAAAGTAAGAAGCTTCTTTGTGGTGAAGAAAACAATCATCACATTTAAAACACAACTTTCACAATTGGAGAAAATATCTGTAAAGCATTCATCTGCCAGGAAATCATATTCAGAGAATAATAGAAACTCGAAAACCTCAAGAGAAAAATAAAATAGACAAATAACCCAAATAGGAATTTCTTAAAGGTAATTGCTAACAAGCAAAAGAAAATATTCTTGCCACATACTGATGGCTCAAATCTGTAATCTTAGCTACTCAGGAGCCTGAGATGTGAGGATTGTCGTTTGAAGCCAGGCTGGGAAGGAAAGTTGGTGAGACTCTTGTCCTCAATAAACAACTCAGAAAAATTTGCAAGTGGTGATGTGGCACAAATGGCAGAACTCTAGCCTTGAACAAAATAAACTCAGGGATAGCATCCAGGTCCAGAGTTCAAGCCTCAACATCACTAGCCCCTTTGCAAATACAAATAAAAAAATTAGAGTGAAAAATCATGGTCAGAACAGCTACTATTAAAAAGACAAAAATAGGGCTGGGGATATAGCCTAGTGGCAAGAGTGCCTGCCTTGGATACACGAGGCCCTAGGTTCGATTCCCCAGCACCACATATACAGAAAACGGCCAGAAGCGGCGCTGTGGCTCAAGTGGCAGAGTGCTAGCCTTGAGCGGGAAGAAGCCAGGGACAGTGCTCAGGCCCTGAGTCCAAGGCCCAGGACTGGCCAAAAAAAAAAAAAAAAAATAAATAAATAAAAAGACAAAAATAACAAATGCAGGGAATTTCATGAACTGATGATAGGAATGTAAATTAATATACCATTATAGAGACAAGTGTGGTGGTTCCTCAACTCATAATAGAACTGACCCAGTTACTTTACCTAGCAAAATAAAGACCTAAAGAAGACAACAGTCAATATCACTCATAAACTCAAATTCAATGTTATTGAATGTATTCTTAGCACACCTAATCCCAACATATTAAGAAGATATGATCAAAGAGAGTATTTTAGGGACATATGACCACTTCAGTATTAGGAAATCTGTCATGTTAAATACAGGTTTAAGAAGAAGTAATCATATTTATCTCTATAGATGCTGAAAAAACATAAACATCCATTCTTGATTTTTTTTCTAAAAAGGAGACAAGAAAACACAAAACAAGAGAACTACAATGAGAACAAATTATACTAGAACTTTGTATGTAATATGAAGCCTATAGCTAAAGTATCTACATATTTTTTAAGAGTTAGTGGTCTTTTAAGTATTTATCAAACTGAATTAGAGGGAGGTTACAGTTTCATACATTAGGCATTGGATACATTTCTCGTACTGTTTGTTACCTCCTCCCTAATTCCCCCTTCCCCCTCCCCCTTTCCTTTCCCCCCGCCCCCATGAGTTGTTCAGTTCATTTACACCAAACAGTTTTGCAAGTATTGCTTTTGTAGTTGTTTGTCTTTTTTTTTTTACCCTGTGTCTCTCAATTTTGGTATTCCCTTTCAATATCCTAGTTCTAATACCAGTATACATGGTTTCCATTACACTCAGATAAGATACAGAGATAGTGTAGGTACAACCACAGGAGGGTGATACAAGAAGGTCATCAATAATAGAAGCTATAGTTACACATGGCACGTTGAAAGTAGTTACAACTGTGATATAACAATCGTTTCCATAACATGGAGTTCATTTCACTTAGCATCATCTTATATGTTCATAAGGGTATAGCTATTGGGCTCCTGTGATCCTCTGCTGTGACTTTCCTAAACCAGTGCTAATTATTCCCTATAAGGCAGACCATAGAGTCCATTTTTCTTTGTCTCTGGCTCACTTTACTTATCTAAAATATATGGAGAACTAAAAAAATTACCTTCCTCTAAAACAAAACTGCAAAGAACCAATAGCCCCCTCATCAAGTGGGCTAAAGACTTAAAAAGAGACTTCTCTGATGAGGAAATGAGAATGGCCAAGAGACATATGAAAAAGTGCTCTACATCACTGGCCATAAAAGAAATGCAAATCAAAACAACATTGAGATTCCATCTCATCCCAGTAAGAATGTCATATATCAAGAAAACTAGGGCTGGAGGTATGGCCTAGTGGCAAGAGTGCTTGTCTCGTCTACACCACATATACAGAAAACGGCCAGAAGTGGCGCTGTGGCTCAAGTGGCAGAGTGCTAGCCTTGAGCAAAAAGAAGCCAGGGGGAGTGCTCAGGCCCTGAGTCCAAGCCCCAGGACTGGCAAAAAAAAAAAAAAAAAAAAAAAAAAAAGAAAACTAACAATAACAAATGTTGGAGGGGATGTGGCCAAAAGGGAACCCTACTTCATTGCTGGTGGGAATGTAAACTGGTTCAGCCACTCTGGAAAGCAGTATGGAGATTCCTCAGAAGGCTAAACATAGAGCTCCCCTATGACCCAGCAGCCCCACTTTTGGGTATCTACCAAAAGACCACAAACAAGAACACACTAAAGCCACCAGCACAACAATGTTCATCACAGCTCAATTTGTCATAGCTAAAATAATGGAACCAACCCAGATGCCCCTCAGTAGACGAATGGATCAGGAAAATGTGGTACATATACACAATGGAATTTTATGCCTCTATCAAAAAGAATGACATTGCCCCATTTGTAAGGAAATGGAAGGACTTGGAAAAAGTATCTACATATTTTAAAGTGTGTAGGTATTGAAATTTAATCCCACTATTAGTGTAGCTGAGGTCAGGATCAAAATAAGTTTGGGGCCAGTCTAGTCTACACAGCAAGATATTGTCTTAAAAAAGCAAAATCAAAATAAAGCAACAAAATAACTTTATAGCACAGTCACATAACATAACATTCTAATACAGAAAAATTGTTTCAAAAGTCTACAAATAATCTCTCATATGTATTGAAATTTGGGGTCTGGAGATGTAGCTCTGTGATAGAATACAGTGTGCAATTTATCGCTTGTATCCCAAAAACAGGAGTAAGAAAGGAAAGTAGTATTGGAGGGAGGGAAAGATGGATGGAAGAGAGTAAAAGAGAGAGAGGGGGAGACAAAGTAAAGGAGAAAGGAAGGAAGGAAATAAGGGAAAAAGGAAGGAAAGAAGGAAGACAATATATGCTAATGGTGGCACATAATAAGAATAAATACAAATTATTTAGTAAAGCATAGTTGAACAACTATAGAAAATTGTTCCATGCCATCTTTTAAATTAAAAAGTTGTATTGTTTAAGAAAAACTAAAGTAAAAGTTTGGAGCAATTCTTTATAGTCTTAATTTTTCTTGATATGTTACTCAGAGTACTCTGGATATTTTACTTAAGTTATCCAAATAAATGTTACTTTATTCCTATATTTGGTGATTATCATTTGTTATTTATTTATATGCTATAAATAACAAGCATAGAATACTGTATGGGATCATACGTCATTTCACTGTAAAGGTATTATTGTTCTAAAAGCCTGGTATAATGCTACAAAGATCAATCAGCCCTTCTCAGAATTCTGTGACAAGAAAAATAAAAAGTGGTGGGAGTGCAGAAATGAAGAAGACATAGTCTGAAAGAAGCTGACAGTTTAGCCCAAGAGCATACACATATGCAAATGATTTTGTGTCAATGTGAAAAACTGTATGATAACATCTCAGAGAAGAATAATCAGTTTTGCCTGAGGAAGTAAAGAACAATTTTTCAAGGGAGATTTCATATTTATTGGAAGACCAGCATCATTTTTTCAAGTAAAAGGAAAGATTTTTATTCATGTAGAAGAATACATGCAAATGTTTAGAGGTAATAAAACAGAAGTGCTTCATGCTAATGCAATACTATGTTTAAGAACATTAAAAGCAGCCTATTGCTCATGCTTATAGTTATACCTACCTAAGAAAATATGATTTGGAGAATCATAGCTTATGACTGACTAGGAAGAAAAGTTCACTAGGGTTTATCAAAAATTACCAGCAAGAAACAAGGCTGGAGGTATGGCTCTAGTTATAGAGCACCAGTCCAGTAAAAGGATAAGGTCCTGCATTCAAAACTCAGTACTAGAAGAAAAAAGGAATATGGCGAAGGGGCTGTTAAATGTAAGTTAAGGTGGAAGAAATCACCAACATATCACCGTCTGATTCCTACCATCTTACCACTGTTCTCTTTCTATTAAACCATAACTCAATATAAAAAAATACAAGCAAACCCACCAAATACCATATATGTATCAGAAATTTCTTCTTAACCAACGTAGCTCAAGTCTCACTCTTGACCTTAATGTCTCGTTTTATCTTTAAATTTCCTTGTGTACAAATATACAAGACTCCTGATGGGCAAAAATAAGAATTGAGTTTTCCTTGCATGTGTGTGAAAAAAGCACAACCTCTTCAAAAAGTTTGGGGAGTGTAGCATATTCTAAAATTGCTTCTCCCTATATAGATTCTCTGTCAACTGAGTTTTTTTCTTAATTTATTGTCAAAGTGATCTACAGAGGGGTTGCAGTTTTCATATGTAAGACTGCGAGTACATTTCTTAACCAACTTGATACCTCCTCCCTCATTTTTCTCTCACCTTTCCCCTCCTCATTTCTCTCCCCCCACCCCATGAATTGTACAGTTGGTTTACAGCATATAGTTTTGTAAGTATTGATGTTGCATTGGTTCATCTTTTATCCTCTGTCTCTCCATTTTGATGTTCCCCTTCCCTTCCCTCATTCCAATAAACATATCCAATACCCAGGGAACAAAAATCAGTTACAGTGACATCAGGGGTAAAACCAAGGGGAAGAAAGACAAACGTAAAAGGCAGAATTTCACATGGTATATTGAAAACAACAACAACAATGATAAACCACTTGTTTCCATAACCTGGAATTCATTTTGCTTAGCATCATCTTATCTGTTCATATGGACAGATATATTGAGCTATTGTGATCCTCTGCTGTTACTAGCCTAAACCTGTACTAATTATTCCCAATGAGGGAAACCATAGAGTCTATGTTTCTTTGGGTCTGGCTCACTTCACTTAGTATGATGTTTTTTCCAAGTCCTTCCATTTTCTTATCAATGGGGCAATGAGGTGGTTTTTAGTTTACAGACACAGGGAAGTTGAAGCAGTTTCTTTGTGTAATCCATCAAACTAAAGTATAAAATATTGTCAGAGCTTTTCAGCAGGAAAGCTGCCTGGCTTTCTGTGTAGACCAAATTTTTTTTCCTCATCACTACCACTGGGACAAAGGTTAGACAGTGCTTGCCTGACACTCATTCTTCCTAAGTAGAAATTTTTACCATTTAGTTGCTCAACTATTTAATCCATAATGCTAAACCAAGTTTCAAAAGAAACTGCCTAGTTTTATATGTGAAACTATCAGAAATAAGTGAATGTAATCAGGCATAAAGTACACTGAACATTTTTGTGTACAAATGTGATAGTCTCAGATGAAAAGGCAATAAGAAAACTCAGCAGCTGGTCACTTGCATTGATGCTTAATACCATGATCTTTATTTCTTTGTTAAAAAAACATATGCAATTTCAAAATTTGTATATTGAACTAATAATTTTTCAACTTTCTATTTTATTCGATTTCTATTCTAGTTCAACTTAGAGACAACATAGAGATTCTACTCACCCCAGTTAGAATGGCCATTATGAAGAATACAATTACAGATGTTGGCAAGGATGTTGTCAAAAGAGAACCCTAATATATTGTTGGTCGGAATGTAAACTTGTGCAACCATTCTGGAAAGTAGTGTGGAGATTCCTCAGAAACTTAAACATAGAACCACCTTATGATCCAGCAATTCCACTCCTTGAAATTTACCCAGAAGATTACAAATCAGGATACAGTACACCACCAGTACAACTGTGTATATTGTTTCATTATTGACCGTAGCTAAGGAATGGAATCATCCCAGATGCCCCTCAGTGGATGAATGGACCAAGAAAATATGATATATACACACACATATATATGTGTGTGTGTATATATATATATATATATATATATATATATATATATATACAGAATGGAATTTTATTGAGCCATTAGAAGAAAAATGATATTGTACTATTTGTGGAGAACTAGAAAGGCTTGGAAAAAATTAAGTCAAGTAAGTCAAGCCCAGAAAGACAGAGGATCCATATTCTTCCTTATGTGTTGAAGCCAGATTTAGCTCACAAACTATAAGTAAATATGTTGAGTGGTATGCAAGTACATGCAAATGTATGAAGTAAAATACGGTAGATTTAAGGGAGGTCTCAAACAGTGTAATTCCTTAGAAAGCCCAAATCAAAGTTTAGCAAAATGAAATGTCAGGAAGCAATTTCTTGAACAAAGTAGAATGGGATTAAATGGAAAATGGTAAACAAATGAAGAATGTAAAAATTCATTCAAGAGGGCTGGGGATATGGCCTAGTGGCAAGAGTGCCTGCCTCATATACATGAGGCCCTGGGTTCGATTCCCCAGCACCACATATACAGAAAATGGCCAGAAGTGGCGCTGTGGCTCAAGTGGCAGAGTGTTTGCCTTGAGCGGGAAGAAGCCAGGGACAGTGCTCAGGCCCTGAGTCCAAGCCCCAGGACTGGCCAAAAAAAAAAAAAAAAGAAAGAAAGAATGTGGAAAGGAGTGACAGTGATCAATATATATTCTATTACCTGCAAATAAATGACGCTAGATCCTTATATATCACCCTGAACCAGAATCAGTTCCAAGTGGATCAAAGACAGCAATGTAAGACAAGATATCCTGAAAATATTACAAGAAGGGTTACGGAAAACACCAGCTCTTCTAAGCGTGTATTGAAACTTCCTAAGATCCAGAATCACAACAGATCAAAAAAAAAAAAAAAGAGTAGATAAATAAGATTGTATAACAATGAAGAGTTTTTGCATGGGAAAGGATAAACCTAGCAAGATAAATAGAAAGTCCACAGGATGGGAGAAGATCTTTACTGGCTATGCATCAGACAAGGGTCTCGTATCTAAAATACACTTAGAACTCAAAAATAACCCCCCCCAAAGCAAATACTCAGAGAAACAATGACTCAATTAACAAATGGGCTACAGAATTAAAGAGACACTTCTAGAAGAAATAAGAATGGCCAAGACACATGAAGAGATGTCTGACATCTCTAGAAAAAAAAAAATCAAGACAACATTGAGATTCATCTCACCCCAGTTAGAATTGCCATTACCAAGATAACTAGCAATTACAGATTCTGGCAGGGATATGGCCAAAAGGGAATTCTACTACATTGTTGGTGAGTATGTCAACATCTTCATCCACTCTGGAAAGCAGTATGAAAGTTCCTCAAAGACTTAACATAGAGTTTCCCTATTACCCAGCAAACCCACTCCTGGGCAATCATCCAAATGACCACAAACCAGGTCACACTAAAGCCACCAGCATAACCATATTCATTGCAATATTACTCACCATAGCTAAGCCATGGAATCAAACCAGATGCCCCTTAGTGGGAATTGATCAAGGAAATGTTGTATATATACACAATGGAATTTGATGCTTCTGTCAGAAAGAATGATGCTCCTCCATTCATAAGGAAATAGAAAGACTTGGAAAAATTATATTAAATGAGGCAAATCAGTCCCCCAAAATATAGGCAGCATGGTTTCCCTCATTTGTAATAATTAGAATGTACCTATAAATCTACAAATAAAGACAATGGAGAGTAAATGACAAATAATTACACATGGACTTAATCATTAAACTGCACTCTAAACATTCACACAGTGAGGCAGAAGAAAGATATTCCTAGGAGAGGATCACAAGAGTTCAGTAGTTATGTGCATATGACCATATGAAATGATGCTTATAGAAATGAACTCTGAGAAATAGAAACAAGAGGTCTTTTATTGCAGTTTTCCATTCTTTTCTTATAGTTATTCTTTTGTTGTTGTTTGTGCTTTCTTTGGTCTTGTATGCAAGTTAACCTGATTTGGGGCGGGGAGAGGAAAGCACAGAAACATTGGGACATATGGTAAAGTAATTCAGCAGTGATACTAACTAGACACTATGTTGGAAATGAACTACACAATGGGGGTGTGGGGGAGTCAGGAGAGAAAACCTTGGAGAAAATGAGGGAGAGGGTGACACTGTTCAAAAACTGTACTTATTAACCAAATTCTGTACATCACCTCTGGACACCACTTATGCGGTAAATTTTTTAATGAAAAAAGGAGAAAAGGATATATTGTTTGTTACCTCGTCCCTCATACCCCCCCTCCCTGAGGTAATAAACAGTACAAGTAATGTATCCAATGCCTAACGTATGAAACTGTAACCTCTCTGTACATCAGTTTGATAATAAAAATTTCAAAAAAAGGATATATTGTATCATATACTGCTTTGTTAAATGACAACTTCTTTATACAATTACTTCAAGATAAAAATAGTAAAAATAAATATAAGTAAAAAATAAGGAGAAAAAATATGTTTGGGGGTAGGAAATGGCCATGGCAGTCATATACTTGGCTTACACATAGAGTTTTTCATGGAGATTAGGTAAAATCAGTAATAACATTACAATTAGAATCACTTGGAGTGATTTTATTTTAAAGGTTGGGGTTGAGGAAATTTCATCTTATTCAACAGGCATGTATAAAATATTACATTCTAGGTAACATGCTCTTTCTTCCCTCCAAACCATCATTATTTTTCTCTCATCTAGGTTCTTTTGCAACTTCCTCCTAGATCTTACAGAATATTTTTGCAAATTTCCTTCAAACATAGGTTCCCCTGTAGTATAACTTGCAAATTATAAAGCAGCCCTTGGTAATGTGTGTTTATAGTAAATTCTTCCAACCTCAGTTTAGTATTGTCACTCCATACTGCTTGATACACAAGTTTTGGGGAACAAGCAGGTTTTATGCCATCAAAGAAATTACAGCCTCTTGCTGATCAGCTTCTTTTTCTGGTTTCTGTTTAACTCCTTTATCTCTTTTTATCTCATTTTCCTGTGAACTCAAAAGAGCCTGACTTTAAATGTTCTATTTTTTATTATAAATCCAACAATTCAAACGATTTTAGGACATATTCCATGTTAATTCATCTTTCATTTTATCATGCTCTAAAAGTCCTAATTACAGTTTGGATTATACCTCAGTTAAATTTCAAAAAAATATTGAGAGCATAGAAACATGAGGAATATATGTACTAAATTAGGAAGCCAAGTCAGAATCTCTAAGCTCTTAGGCAGCTGGCAAAAGTAGATATATACAGACCAGTAAAATTTTAAATCATATATACTTAAAAGGAAAAGAAAGTTATATCCTTAACTAAAAACTAAAATTTTATTAAAATTTCAGTGACTTTTCTAGTTGACCTGATCTAAAACTATTTTCCAGTTTTTTTTCTTAATTTTGTTTATGTTAAGTGCAGGAATATCCATGAAAATAATCCTAGAAGTTAGATTATCCAAATCAAGCCTGAAAAGACTGTTATTTTCATGCCCCCTTGCTGATCAGCTAGAGCCATGGACCCTGAGCTAAGAAGAGATGACGGTCCCTCTATTGTACATTCCTCACCACCTTGTATCTGGAAAGAATAAAACTGAGAAAGTCAGAGTTTCTCTGAGTGGAAAGAAGGTTTTTTTTTCCCTTAGAAAGCAGAATAGAACTGTTCTTTTTACTTAGAGTGAAGGACAAAATTTTCAATTCCATGAATGGAAAAGTATGATATGCCATGTAGCTGGGATTGTGGTTAGGTTTTGAAATCCTTCTCAACTATTTTTGCCAGTAAATACTTTGCAGTGTGGAGCAGGTAGAACCAAATAATTCAAGAAAATACTAATCAAGCCAAAAGTCAGAATGTAATATATCCTCAGTGTTCTTACAAGGAATGCAGAACAAATTGTAATTCGCTACAGGGATGAATACTGAAAAGGATGAAGAGTTGATATGGAATCATATCAGACAGGCAATGATGATAGGCAAATGCATATTAATGAGTGTTTTCTATATGACACACACTGCCACAAAATTGTGTGTGTTAGTGGTGTGTGTGTGTGTGTGTGTGTGTGTGTGTGTGTGTGTGTGTGATACTGGGGACTGAATTCAGAGCCACCAGTTAGTTTGGTAGGAGAGCACTCTGCCACTTTGGTCATCTTCTCTTTTAATTTTTGCTTTTGTTTTTTTAAAAGATAGAGTCTCAAACTTTAGCCTGGGTTGGACTAAAACCATAATCTTCTTCCCCTCACAGTAGCTATTACAGGAATATTACAGTAGGTATTACAGGAATGTACTACAATGATTGACTTGCAAATTCTTTAACAGTATCATCCTGCTTAATCTTCATATGTAGTTTATGATACTGTCACAGATTCTTTTGAAAACTGCAGTTCTAAACTCAAATTATCCTGAAAGGTAGTAGTCTCCTCGTTTGTGGTCAATTAATTTTGAAATAAAACATATTTATTGAGATAGAATCAAGGGTTTTTCCAAATATAAACAATCAGAAGTATAAAAAATAAAAAAATAAGCTACACACTCACTTTTCAAACTAAAAATAATGCAAGGGTTGATCTGGAGTTCCATTCCTAAACTTATTAAGCAATAGAATTGTCATAGGAAGAAGGAAGAAGATTAACTGCAAACATCATTCAGCCTTTTGGTAGCAAATAAAACAACTAGTTACTCTTGGAAAGAAAATCATGAGAATGAGAGTCTTTATTTTAGACAGAAATAGACTTGAGAATGTGTATTTCATCTTCTCCCAACTGGAAAACAGAGAATGTATGAAGCTTGGATTTTAAGTTAATTGCTTTTTCTAATGTGAACTTGTTCTGTGAAAACTCAAGTGGATTCTTTGAAGTTTTGCCCTTGTTTAATTAAGGAGCTTAGGGTTCCTTGAAGAAATATTTCAAAAGAAAATAAAAATGGAAGATAAAACTGGTGACTACCTCAGTTAATACTGATTTTTAAAAGGAAGCACCACTTTTCAATATTCTTAGAAATTTATTATTCTGTTTTCAACTCCAGGATGGAAAGCAATATAGGATCCTTTAGTGCCTCTTTCAATAACATTAAACTAAAAGAAATTAAATGTACATCCTTTCTCATCCTACACATAATCATTCTGTTTAGGTTGGCACATCGTAACTTAATTGGAAGGGACCATGTTGGTTTGTGTTTATTTAGCAAACACTATAAAGTCTTATTATTACCAATTTACACAGAAGAAAGCTGGAGCTGCTGCTGTTATTTTCTTAAACCTTCTTCCTATTAAAAATCATTAGCTCCAAAGTTGATTTCTTTCTCTTTGCAGGGTTGAGCAAAAACAGAGAAACTTGTCATGAGATTATATCTATTATATGAACACACAATGAAATAATTAACTCATAAACTTCTCTCATACCTTTGACAGTATAGTTCTTGGTAGTTAAACCGATTTTGATTAAATCTTCTTGTTAATCAGATACACAAAAGTCTTTAGTGCGAAGTTGTCTCCCAGAAAGGCATTGATAACATCTATGGCTATTAGAATCATTGTAGTAAAGGATGTAACTTAAGGGTTTAGTCATTATATCCAATGGAAAAATACTTTCAGGGATAAAAATCTTTACTGCATTTTACTACACTAAACTAAAACATGCCTCAACCTAAATACTACACCAGTTCATATTGACAGGTATTCTTATGTGCATCTTTGGTAGACATAAACATGTCTCAATGATGACACAAAAATATACATTGTGTTTGTTGGTATAAATAAATGGCAGAATGAGATTTCTCACTTTCATGAAGTTATGACTTGTATACACTATTCCCACAAATATTCGAATAAACACGTCTATATATATTTATCTTTTGAAAAAGCAAATTAGTATATCACAAATACAACTTGAGGGCTGGGGATATGGCCTAGTGGCAAGAGAGCTTGCCTCATATACATGAGGCCCTGGGTTCGATTCCCCAGCACCACATATACAGAAAACGGCCAGAAGTGGCGCTGTGGCTCAAGTGGCAGAGTGCTAGCCTTGAGCAAAAGGAAGCCAGGGACAGTGCTCAGGCCCTGAGTCCAAAGCCCAGGACTGGCCAAAACAAAAAACAAAAAACAAAAAAAAAACAAAAACAAAAACAAATACAACTTGAAGAGGTCAAAATGCATTGAATATGGGCTGGGGATATGGCCTAGTGGCAATAGTGCTTGCCTCGTATACTTGAAGCCCTGGGTTCGATTCCCCAGCACCACATATACAGAAAACGGCCAGAAGTGGCACTGTGACTCAAGTGGCAGAGTGCTAGCCTTGAGCAAAGAGAAGCCAGGGACAGTGCTCAGGCCCTGAGTCCAAGGCCCAGGACTGGCAAAAAAAATAAAAATGCATTGAATATGTTTTTATACCTTGCTGTTTTAACTACATTATGAAGTAAACAGTTATAACCTTCTTGACAGCCTTTATAGTTTCCTAGTCGAAGTCCTCAATGATTTCAAATGACTTGCATAGGATGATCCTCAGAAATAGCCATTTTTGAAGAATAGCATTATAAACAAATCTCAGTGTGATTTCTTTGATCTAACTAGATGCTATATTTTGTGCAAAATAATGGGATAAAATTATGGTAACAATGAAGCAGCTTAAAGAAACATTTTTGTCTTAAAAGAAAGGAAACATGATGAGTAGGAAGATCTACATAGAGATAAAATTACTCATTTTAGTAGAATTATTAATGTAATTGTAATTATTTTTCCTTTGAACATATATTTGTTGAGCATCTATCATGTATCTTGTCCTAAGTTACAATACAAATAGGGACTTCAGATGCATTCTTAGACAGAACATTAGAAAATGGGTTTGTTGCTTCAGTTTTCTCTTCCAGTTGTACATGTGGTAATTAAAGTGTGTTTCTCATTAGACGTTGTTCAAAGAGAATTGTGTTGCTATTTTTTCTTTTAAGTAATGCAGAAAAAAATATGTTCACTTGGTTAACTTGTTTCTGCCTATTTTCTTTTATTTTCTGTTTCATTTCTAATTAATATTCCTCACCAACATAGAATTTTCATTGGTTCAGTAATATTACCCGTATATGTTTTAAAGGGAAACAGAAGGGCTGGGGATATAGCCTAGTGGCAAGAGTGCCTGCCTCGGATACACGAGGCCCTAGGTTCGATTCCCCAGCACCACATATACAGAAAACGGCCAGAAGCGGCGCTGTGGCTCAAGTGGCAGAGTGCTAGCCTTGAGTGGGAAGAAGCCAGGGACAGTGCTCAGGCCCTGAGTCCAAGGCCCAGGACTGGCCAAAAAAAAAAAAAAAAAAAGGGAAACAGAAATATGTATTGCCTACATGAAACATAGCTGAGAGCTGACTAATGGTTCTCAGTTTGATTTTAGTTTAATTTTAATTATCCTAGGAGGTACACAAGTTACTATATTTTGTAGATATTATAGGACTGTTTGTCTTTTCCTTTCTTCCTCATTTCCCTAGAGTTATTTTATGCCCTAAGAAATAGAAAAGGATAATTCTGAAATGCTTTCTTTTAGTTTAGTTATAATAATATAAATAAGTCATAAAAGTTGAAATAAATATATATTCGCTCATTTTTACATTATTTTATCAGCATATTCAACTCAACTTACATCAAAATGATGGAATATTATTTTGCACCAGTAGAATATTAGAATGTACAATGGGATAATAGTTGTACGGTCTAGGAGAATTGTGTTTCACTTATGGCAATTTTCTTAATGTAGTTCAAGAGTTAGTTGTATTTATATTGTTCAGAAATGCCATTCAGCTTTCTATTACCTAATTTTCTTACAAAAGACATATAATATCAAGTACATAGCAGATTTATTTCTTCTTCTAAAAGAAAACTTAATAGTAGATAATATCTATCACATGGAATTCATTATATTTTATTAACGTGGCTGATTGTAACAAGAGAGCTATTATATGATAAGTTACATGCATTTATAACATAATATACTTGATTCAAAATTTTGTGCTTTGTCACTACATAATTAGATTTAAAAAGCATGTTTCATTTTATTTATGAAGTTAAATAAAAATCTATTTTGCGTTACCATAAATAAATAAATTCAGGAAAAAATACTACCTATTTGTATACTGCTTCTTGATGCATATCAAACAAATGAAAAAACACTGTTTTCAGAACATAAATACCAATATTTTCCCCCAGCTTATTTAAAACAATACCAAATAATTATTGTATTCCACTCCCCCAAATCTTTTTATGTTCATCAAAATAATGGAAGATTTAGATTGGTATAAACAAAAATTCCCAAGCATGAATAATTAGTAGGAATTGAATTCAGTTGGATAAATATTTATATAATGTTATTTTTACTTATATCTCTGCAACAGTGCTAGTTTTGTAAATTATACCTATTTCTCCATGACCATGGTTCCTTATTATAGTAGTTGCATTAAAACAAACATATAATTAAAGTGAAATAGCAATAGAGACTCATAACTATTGCTATATCTTCAAAATAAAATGGCTTAAGTATTACAGCAAGAAAAATATGTGTGGATTGAAGAATTTAAAAAATTCTGGCAAAAAGTTCAATTCTTGTTTCATAAGAGAGTGGAGTTGAAGATGACATATTTAACCAAAGTCACTAAAAGGAGGCACTTAAAAAATATCCTAAAGTAATCCTTGAGTGGTTTCCTTCCTGATCCCCTACTTCTTTAAGATAGTCCCAATGTAAATAAACATTTTCTATAGCAAAAAAAAAATAGCTTCTTCCTCTAAGGTAACAATTTCTGCTTTTCTAAGATCCAAGCTGTGAACCTGACCATTTTACACATGGAGATCAAACTAACTTCAACCATTTTCATGGGCCAGTGAAGTCGTATTCCTGCAACATGACATCCAGGCAGGTGGACAATACTTTGAAGTCACTTCCAGTTTAACCAAACCAAGGGTGGATAGCACAGTATTCTGACAGGCTAGTATCTTTCTAATGTCCTCAGTTGCTGACTTATGCAGAAGCCTTCAGGCATTTGACATGTTTATATACACTTATCTTAAGAGCTAAGATAAAATTGCATTGGAGAAAGTTGGTCTTCTCTTTTTCTTAGGTGCGAATATATCTAACTTGACAGAATCGGTCAAATTTTGCAGGATCCATGGCATGTATGAATGGTAAACAGGCCATTTATGAATTCATCTCAATAGGGAAGATTGCCCACTGATGTCAGACATTGAATCATTACCAAGCATTGTATAGTTGTCAAAAAAATATTTAAACATCATAGACCTTGGCCAATATCGAACTAGTTGTTTACAAACACAATACTGGAAAGTGATGTTACTGTTTCCACAGGCAAAATGTCTTTTAAAAGGCAACTCAAGAAAGTTGCAAAATCAAAATGAAAATTGTTGAACATTTACTGCTGCAAATTTTCAGTGACATGAAAGTCAGGTAGCAAAATAAATACAAATAAAACTGTTTGTCTTTAAAAGTATTTTGATAAGCTTCACTAAGCAACTAGTTTCTCTGGAAAACTTATGTGCTTTATTAATTGATATTGTACCTGCTATAGTAAAACATAATAAATCTGAAGTTGAAAAAAAAATTCAGTAGAGGTAGTAACTCAGTGTTTATCACCTTTAAGATTCTGATGGTATCAGTGATGGGATGTGATATTTTTTTCCTCCTAACCCAACATAACTTATTAGTAAATGTGAATAATACCCAGATGACGTACCCATATTTCTTAGAACTACAGCAAATGAAGTAAATATAATTAATTAGCACTTAGGAAATTCACTGAATAAAAGTTTGTAAATAAATTTATTACAAGATTTGATGAAGATCTTCCAAATAATTTAATCATGCTCTGCAGTATATTTTTTAAACTTTTATTAGTAATGTTTCTGTTTTCTTCATAAAACATGTTACTTGAACATGTAATTTTATTCAAATGAAAAATTTGCACCTAAGTTGAACATAAGTGCATAAATTGAGGAATTATGCAAAACAGTATAGAAAATAGAAAGGTCTCCTTAAATATCATTCTATTACATGTTGATCATATTATATATGAAATTTGAGATTAAATATATTAAGAAGCATTCTAGATTATTTCATGACAATGGTAATTTATCAATGACAAGCTTATTTTGTTTTCTATAAGAAACTTTCAGGAATATAGACTTTTATAATACAAGAAGTTGATCAAGCTTGCAAGTCAATATTTAACCAATCTGCAATTATAAGCTATGAATGGATAATAAATCAGAAAAATGATATTTAAAAATTTATATATTTCAGTAATATTTATTGATTACTTAGAACAAGACATTAATAACTCAGAAATATTGTCTTTATTTGTAGGTTTTAGTTTTAATTATGTATGAATTTATGTTAGCACAGGACTAGATAAAGCAAACTTTTGTAGTGTTTTAGTTAAAACCATCATATTTTTGTAGTTCACTTAATAGAGGGGATGACTACATTTTTATACCAGATCTACATTTTAATGTTGTATAAAATGAGGAAAACAACCTAAAAGTTTGTTCACGTAGTAAAATGTGGTAGAATGAATGTAGTAGAATTCATGTAGTAGAATAAATAAATTGTCCCATAATTACAAAAGAGAAATACTATCAAGCACAAGAACAAAGGATAAATTAGCAGTACACAACCTAGGAAGACAATTGAGACAAAATATTCATAACACAAGCCACTCAATAATGAATATCTATGTACTCTGTGATTTTATTTAGATTAAATTTAAAAAGAAACAGGTAGAACTATATACAGTGCTACAAGTCAGGTGGGCCCGAGAAAGTCCTCAAAGTTATTAGAAAACTTTATATTCTAATATCAAAGATGGTTACATGTATGAATGCCTATGGTTTAGTACATATACACATGTATAAAACATTTACTTGTTTCTTTGGGTATGGCTCACTTCACTTAGTATAACTTTTTCCAAGTCCTTCCATTTTCTTACAAATGGGGCAATGTCTAGGGAATAATTAGCACAGGTTTAGGCAAGTCACAGCAGAGGATCACAGGAGCCCAATAGCTATACCCTTATGAACACATAAGATGATGCTAAGTGAAATGAACTCCATGTTATGGAAACGATTGTTATATCACAGTTGTAACTACTTTCAATGTGCCTTATGTAACTGTAGCCTCTATTATTGATGATATTCCTGTATCACCTTCCTGTGGTTGTACCTACACTATCTCTGTATCTTATCTGAATATATTGGAAACCGGGTATACTGGTATTAGAACCAGGAAATTGGAAGGGAATACCAAAATCGAGAGACACAGGGTACAAAAAGACAAACAACTACAAAAGCAATACTTGCAAACTGTTTGGTGAAAATGAACTGAACAACTGAACAACTCATGGTGGGGAGGGAAAGGGAGAAGGGGGTGGGGGAATGAGGGACGAGGTAACAAACAGTACAAGAAATGTATCCAATGCCTAATGTATGAAACTGTAACCTCTCTGTAATTCAGTTTGATAATAAAAAAAACACATTTACTTGATGCATTCTTAAGAATCACATAATTTAAATATAAGCATTTAAAATTGTTTCTAATATGTGATTGAACTTTAAAGAAACAGTAATTCATAGGCAACTTTTTTTTTTTTTTTTTTTTTTTTTTTTTTTTTTTTTTTTTTTGGCCAGTCCTGGGCCTTGGACTCAGGGCCTGAGCACTGTCCCTGGCTTCTTCGCGCTCAAGGCTAGCACTCTGCCACTTGAGCCACAGCGCCGCTTCTGGCCGTTTTCTGTATATGTGGTGCTGGGGAATCGAACCTAGGGCCTCGTGTATCCGAGGCAGGCACTCTTGCCACTAGGCTATATCCCCAGCCCAATAGGCAACTTTATATTTAATTATATGCACACATTTATACATGTGCTCTATATGCATGCTTTAAGCTAAATATCCCAATGTTTCTACATTGCTTTTTTTAAAAAATACATACAGTTACAAAATGTACCTGTATGTAAGAGATGTCAAAGCATAAAATACCCCTATACAGGAAGGAACATACAACTAGAAGGAAAAGAGAGCTGTGAGCATGAACTAGTATTATCATGAACGCCAAAAACATATTTCATTTGTCCACAATTTTCTTCTACAAAATAAGGTAGTTAAAGACATGGCATTCAATGATCAGAGGTCTGTGATTAATGAGTCACTAGGAAAGTGATTTTAATCAAATTACTCAGTATTCATCAAGCTTCTTTGAAAATAACAGTCTTTCAAGAAACAAAACTTAAATAATAGATTTTATGAAATTCATTGAAAACTCACCTCTCATTTATATTTTAGCTTATTCCTATCCATAGAATCTAGAAATCTAATTCATAAAACAGTTTCCAACCACTGCTGTCTAACAGAGTTCAAACTTCATTTTCTATATGCATGGAACATGGGCAAAGTTTGAATTTGATAGTAAACAGACACCATAGCCCAATGGGAAACACCTGTTTCTGTGCAGTTAAGTGATTTGGGCAGGATTCTGAGGACTTGCTTCTGTGAGATTCCATATTGCAGTATTAAACTGGGTGGTGTTGGTGGCTACAGTGAAAGCCCATAAGAAAAACTTCACAGTAAGCTCCACTTCTTGCACTTTTCTAGTTAAAGTAATGTACATGTTGACAAAACAAATTAGTGTAATTTCCTGAATAAGAGATGCTTTCACCCATTATGCTGTTTCACAGCTCTTACTATTTGAAACCACTGAAAAAGGACCTCACATTCAGAATGGACTTCTTGTCCATAGATATTATCATGTTATTTTTCTGGAGAAAACATCCCTGTGACCAGAATTGTTTGTTAGTCATGGGCTGTTGATTAACTTAGAACAATACTAAATGTACTTCAGGAAACCTTCTGTATAAAGGACCTGAATCTCCCACTATTTTCTGTCTCTGGAGATTTCAGAATTCCTTCTTTAGTTTTTCAATGAACACACACACACACACACACACACACACACACACACACACACACACAGAGAGCGCAAAAGAGAAAACTCATATGATGTATTAAATATTCCTTCATTACTTTCCAAGCCAAAGATCATAAATGTGCCGTTTAATAGAAAAAAGCATGAGCTAGAAACAACAGTAACTCAAGTTCAAATTCTGACAATAGCACTGACTAGTACTGGAAGTCAGGAAAAAATTAAGCACTTTGAGCTTCCCATCTGGACAATGAGATCTTGTAATTATCCACGCCTTTCATTGTTATTTAGAGGATGAAATGAAGTGAGACATAGAAAGCACCTTTCAGAGAATCTGGCATTAATGATGGACAGTGGATAATACCCTCAAGATGGGAGTCAATAACTTGAAAGAGTGTTATGGGCAGAGTAGATAAAGGATTATCTCATCATACTGTTAACCAAAGACTGAATTTTCTATTTACTTTCAAGGTCAAATTTTTGAAATTCCTTCAGTAATACTCTTAGAAAAACAAATTACTGTTGAAATACTAATGGATTGATTATGATAAATCTCTCAGCTTACCCAGAGTAAAAGCGCTTTAATTCTCTGGTTCAACACAACCTCTCTCTATCTTTCAGCCCCTACTCTCCACTCCCCTTCTTCCTTTAACCATCAACATGCATTTCCAATGAGTTGTAGATAAATATGACTATTATTAGCTCTGAAGGGAAATCTATTTTAAGCCCAACGATAGTTGGTCTGGAGTAACTTAATGAGTTGGGCAAGCTGAAGGTTCCAAGTAAAATTGATAAGTTAATAAAACGCCTAAAATTCCAGAATTTCAGTTTCACAGTTACTATGATTTGGGTCTTTTCCAAAGGTCCAAGTGTTTGAGTCTGGATGAGGGGAGGGGCACAATAGATAGGAAATAGCCCCTTCAGGCTGTAGAGCCTTAGTAGATGGCCCTTAAATTATTAGGAATAAACCCTTGAAGAGTTTATATATCCAGTCTCTTCCTCTCACCTTTTTTTGCTTTCTGGCCACAAGCAGAGCAACTTTGCTCCAGAATACTACTTTTGCTAGCAGAGTACACAGTATCAGTATAGAATATATACTAAACTTTGCTCTCAGAATACACAAAGCAAAGGGGCCCTCCAAAACCATAAGCCCCCAACAAATCTTTTCTCTTTATAATTTAATTACTTCAGCTTAATTACCTTAATTAGGTTACAGTAATAGAAAGCTAAGTAATACAAGGGTCACTGCTGATGATCAGATCTGCAAAAATAGTTTAACAGTCTTCAGTGTTTTCAACAATTTACTTGTATTGCACTCTTGATATTTTCCTTAACATTAGACAAAGAAAACGTCAGATCTTTCTTCTTTACACCCCCCACACCCCCCCACATCATTTTCTAAACATGCACATACATACATACAATTTCCCAGCTACACCTAAGTGAGTAATTTTGCATGCTGTTGGGGCATATGAAATGACATAAAGGAATTAAATGAAACTAGACATAGAGTAATCAAGGTCTTAGAATCTGTTCAGTTTGGATCAGTTGTAATTTTCAAAACTTTAATAATCCTGCTGCTGCCGCAAAAGAAAGTTATTCTAGTATTCACGTGTGTTCAATCCCTTCACCTATTAAATCTAGTAATGATGACTCCATTTAAAGACCATTAAAATACAGTGAATTTTAAGCCCATTATATTTTAGCTCATCTCTGCAAAATTTAGAGGAAAGCAGCTGTGCAGTTGAACACCTGGAAATCACTTTAATCACACTTTTCTCAACTGAGAAAGGAGATATCTACCTAAAGTGTGATTTGTATTTCTAAACCACACAAATACCAGCAAACAACTTTGTCCTAAATATAATTTCATTGTATGCTACATAATCTCCTCTCAGTATAGATCCAGATTGTTGTGTGATTCGGCTATTGTGAATTTTGTCTTAAGTAGGTTTTTAAGAAGGAAGATATTAATTGAAAGAGATTTGATTGTTCTTATTTATCTAAGCATAAGTAAATAAGTCACCAGCTACTGGTGGCTCAAGTCTATCATGCTAGTTATTCAGAAAACTAAGATCTGAGAATCAAACTCTGAAGCAAGCTTAGCCAGTAAAGTTTATGAGACTCTCATCTCCAATTAACCAGCAAAAACTTTGAAATGGAAGTCTTTCTCAAGAGGTAGAACACCAGCTTTGAGCAAAAAAGATAAGGGAGAGGACTTGGCCCTGACTGCAAGCCACAGTTCTGGCACCAAAAAAAAAAAAAGTTCAGAACAAAATTCATAGGCAGACATAGCTCATTGTGAATGTAGCAAATATTACTATATTCATACCTAGTGATTTAGATATGGAAAATTAAAACCAAATACAAGGTTGTGCAATTGTTTACCTTTTATCTAAGATCTATTTATTCAGTAACTCAGCCCTTGGACTTAAATAAGGTTCTTTGAACTACTGATTACTAAAACCAATTGCTGTCTTCTAGTAACAAATGCAGTATTATAATTATACTTGGCACTTGTTAATAGAAAGAAATAACAGTCTACAAATATTCTAGATGGATTATAACTGCTCACCTACCAAACTGACAAATCATTCTGTTTGCATACCATATGTGATTAATTTCTGGGCAACTGAAGGTATTTTAGAAATAGGAAAATCACACATTAGCAGTAATTTTTTATGCATTACCTTTTCTGAATGTCAGTCTACCTAGACATATATAAGATTGATTCTTTAAAAAAAAAACTCTAGAGGATCTTTATAACTGGACACTGAGAATGGAGAAGAAAGATCATTTGGCCAGGTTAGAATACCACAGAACATCAAGCAGCAACACTCCCTCCCCGCCAAAAAAAAACCCCACACATAACTTTCAAAAACTGTTGTATGATAAGACTCATAGTTAGACCTGTATGTTTAGGAAAATTTAATTAAAGCACTTTAAGTCAATGCCTTTATGGCTGTGGATGGAGCATAGTTAAGAAGCATTTGTCTAGCATGCATGAGGCTCTAGATTCAGTCCTTAGCATAACACATACACATGTCATATTTTACCAAAAAGAACATATGACAGACAAATAGAATTACAATAAAGCTCAATCTTACAAGTTAAATTTCAGAACAACCACTTCTATTATTTTTGAATATTTTGACACACAATGTGTAGGAATATATACTATTGAAATAAGAAATAACTACAGTTTTATACCTCATATTACAAGAGGCATGATCTAAAATTTTAAGAAAGATGACTTTCAGCAAAGGGCTTAGTTTAGGGTAAAGTGAAAAATTAATGATCTTTACTAAGAATGAGCAGTTCTGTCAATCTGTAGATTTGTCCAACTAAGTGAGATGACATTCCTAATCTATGATTTTGCAAAAATCAAAATACCCCATTCTGCCAAGATAACTGAATCCCAGACTCTCCAGTAAATGTAAATATGTATGCTCTGATCTAACTTGTCCTTCTTTCTAGTGATACCTAGGATATGAAGCAGAATCTGGGACAAGGATGAGACTAACTTCAGAGGCATAATGCACCATGGAACCTAGACTGGGGCAGCAATTTCTCAGTAATTTACAGAGATACATAAATGAAAGCCTATCAGAGTTCACTGTACACAATTCCAGCTTGTTGTTGATGTATGAACAGTATGTTGTAATTAGTTGCTATGAAATTATGCCACCCCATCCAACCAAGCCTATTTTCTTTTTTAATTTTTAAGCCAATATCCACAGGAAGTCTACATATCCCTCACATTTATGTAAACATTCAAATACAATAGTTCTTTTGAAAAATCTCTCCAAAAAAGTGAAGTAATTGAGAGTCACAGGAAAGAAAACTTTTCAGAAATATTTTTAACACCCCTTGTAGATATTGATCATTTGTTTGGTCAAGTAAATGGGAGGCAAGGCCAGAGTGTTTGCTCCTCCGGTATGTTGGGAAAAAAATAGTGTCTAAAATTCCAGAAATAGCCAAATGAAGACAACAATAAATTTATCAAGTATTCATTTTTAAGCAAAGGATGGCACTACAGGGAATCCATGAACAATCACCCCGCCCACATGTCAATGACCACTAATTTATGCTGAATAATTCTTTAAATGATCTCAAGCACATTATCGATGTGCTATTTTATACTTATTTATATTTAAGTAATTCCTAATAAGAAATGGAATGCTAAAATATATTAAAATATAGGTAATCAATTTTAATTTGAAATAAGAATAAGCCAGCCTCCAGACTTTCCAACTTAATCCTTATAGTGTATGTATCTCAGGATGTATGCAGAAACACAGATTGACAAACATACTTGAAAATAAGCAAGAAAAGATGTTTAAATTTTTTAAGGAAACAGATTGGACATTAAAGTGAAAACCATTTACTGGCTTATTTATCTTGACTTTGAAAGAGCACACAGCTAGAAAAAATCATAAGTCAGGTTACCTATAAAATGAACTTTGCAATTAAAAGCAATATACAAAGTAAGTTACTTTAATATAACTTAAAATTAAACCAACTTCCAACACATATAAATCACTCCTTTCATTCAAAAAAGACTTAAAATTAAAAAGCTTGATTTTTGTTTTTAGATTTAATAGGAACTGTATTTAAATCAGAGCCCAAACAATGTAATTAAGCTGACTACATATTGGCTCCTGGGAAACATGATACTGTTCATTTAATAAAAGAATCAAAAGGTGTAGTTTATTTTATGGAAAAAGCATGTCATTTTCAATGTAAATTATAACCATGATTTTAATGTTTCAAATATCACTATAGTAATAACCATATTACTACCAATAATTTACATGAAATATATGACCTTTATTTTAGTATATAGTTTCATTAAACCATTATTCCATATCTTGATTGTGCTAGAATGGAACCTGGCTAGGGCCTTACACATGCTAGGCAAAGTGCTGTACCACTGACTTATATCCCCAAGGCCTACATGCTTTCCTTATCTACTTTCATTACTGTGAATCCAAGATCATCTTGCCTATACAAGCCATTTATGGCCAAGGTCAGTGAAGTTCTGCCAGAATTCAGTAATGATGTCCAATCTACTGTAGCAGTGCACTTATCTCACTGCTGGAATGTAGGGCATTTAGACCAAAGCACTTCACTGAAATGATGAAATGCTCACCTACAATACCCTATTGTAAACAATTCTCGCACAAGTGAAAGCTGGAGAGAAAATATTAGAGTGTTCTAGCTTGTTTTTCAGTAGAGAATAAAAATTGGTATGTGATTGTTTAGAATTAGTTTTAATGAGAGGAGAGTATTTTAATGTGCCTGCTGCATAAATAAACAAATTTTTTAAAAATCCTGTCACACAGTAAATGTCCCTAGTTTAAAATTGTAAGTACAAGTAAATTTCACTTTTTCTAAAGAGTGAAGATGTGTCCATGATTTAAAATAAGTTGGCATTACTATTTCCAAAACTAGTGACTGAAATGTTATTCAAACTATTCTTCACAAATGGAATAAGTTCAATAAAATATGGAATTTTTTTTCTCTTAAAGTAAATGTATTTATAAATGTTGGGTTTTCAAAATGTTAACTTGACAATTATCCATCATGTACACTTGGATCTCAAGGAAATTACTAAGGATTCTGCCAAACAGCCTGCATTATAGAAATAATCAATTACATTCCACTGCAATAGCAAATAAAAGAAAGTTTCCCAACTACGCTTATAAAGAATAAAACTACATGGCTCTCAGTGCTAACTTATTTCTACTTCTATGCAAAAATATTTGTTAGTGATCATGTATACAATTGTCTTCTGAATTCACAAATAAATTGAGTATATAACTCAAACCCATCGTGTAATCAAAAAGTTTTATATTGCACGACATTTACCATCATGGCCTCTAACTAAAATACCAAAACAAACAACAATAAAAAAATACCCTACAGTTTTTCATCCTTCCTCAATTGAACATTTGAAACTTTAGAAAAACATTCTTCCAATTTCAAAAGAATTGACTCAAAGTAATTTAAAGTGGTATGAGAGTGAGACTTAAAGGGAAACTAGAATTCAAAAATATTATCTTTAGTGAGAATCACACTGAGCAAGACAATCATTTTTCCTGTACTTGTTTGATGATAATAACTGTAAAATATACCATTTTATTCAAACTTTGAAATATCCATCTATATTAATGTCTCATTCATTAAATAATAAAGACTACATTAATAAGAATTTAACTGTGATGTTCCATACAAAGAGAACTTATCCAAGTCAGTTCTAGATAATATAGTAGGTAATAGTAGAACCATGTATAACTTAATATTGAGTAATATTAATATTCTCTAATATGATAATTTCAAGCACTTCATGACACAAGTCAACTAACAGCAGTATGCACAGTGTCATAATTCAGACCAATGCATTACAAAGTCATATAAACACATGTAAATTAAACAACGACATAAGTTGATCATAAGGGAATCTCAATGTGCTTTCTCGTCCTTAAATTAAACTTTTCTATGACCCAAATGAATACCATTATATGCTACATGAAGAAGGCAGAGATGGATACCTCCTTATTAAGAGAGTTCTAAATGCAGTTTATTTTAAAGGTTAATATATTAGGTTCTCAATATTTTAGAGGGAAATATAACTATCTTAAGGCAAATTATAAAGTTGCAATCTAGACTAGTCTTATTTATAAGACAAAAATCCTATTTAGGAAAGTAACAATAGAATTTTTTCAAAATGAATGTACTAACTAAAGTTCTATTAACCTATACTCTACCCATCTTTTATGTCTAAGAATATTTCTTTGAATAGCTACATAAATTCTGAAGTTGTAAATATCTGACTACTACAGCATTGTCTTGCAATTTGTGAACTTCACTCTTAAAACATCAGCGTATAAAATTACGTATCAGCTTACTTAAGAAAATTCAGGTACAGAGATACAAAAATCTGTTTCAAAAATCAGGTGTGCTTTTGAGCTTCAGCAGTTCTTTCATTTAAAAAAAAATTTGCTAGGCAGAAATTATGTACGATTATTCTGTTACTCATCCATGTTAACATGGAAATAATACCAAGCTAAATCTTTAGTTATTTGACAAGTGGTAATATTTTAAGTCCAAATACTATGTCCTTCTTATATACACAAAACACCATTTAAGAAAATGTTAAGCTTAATTATACACACAATGAAACTTCCAGAAAACTTCATTACTTACTGTTCACTGAGTATTACTTACAGAGATTAACAGTTTTAAGAATTCATCTGTTATTTATCCCGAAGTGTTTCGAAAAACCTTTTCACACTGTATACTTCTCAATGAGATGATCACCCCTCTGGTCTGTTGAGAAAAACGAAAAAACAAAACAAAAAAAATCAGTAAATCTTCTTTAAGATTGTTCTTGTTCTACAGTATTTTTGGTGGCAACAAGCCAGGAATTTGTAATGATTAAAACAACCATGTGAGAAAAAATATTTAATGCTTGTTTCATATTTACTGTATAGAGTCATTTTGACATGCCTACACAACTGGTGTGGCAGCTTTCAGAGGCGATTTTTAATTTAAAAAAAAAAAATTGCTCCAGGTTCTTTAGAGAAAGCTTGCCGCTGGGAAGTTGATTTTGGCCAAGTGCCAAAATCATGTGCACAGGGGACTTCATTACCGATTCATGGCAGCCCTCAGCACTAACAAAAAAATGTGACCCAACAGGCTAAATCAGCAACTAAAATTAAAAAGTAAGAGACAAAGACAACTTACTTAATATTGCTTCAGAAGCAACATTAAACATTTTTTGTAATTAAACTCTTATTAGCTTAATTCAATATTCCTCTGTCCTCAAATGGTTGTACAATTACTCTTTAAAACTTGTCAATTTCCCTTCTAAATACTACTTTCTTTCTGTTACAGTTTACAATAGATATTGCTCTATAACAGAACTCTATATTCTTGGGAATTGGTTGCTAGGTAAAAAACAAAATTGAAAAAAACTCCAGACAACAGGATTTCTAAAAATTTAAACAAACGAATAACAACAACAAAACTCAACCAAACAATAATCAGGATACTTAACTTCTACAGAAGTGAACACGTACCCTATAAACTTTACACCGATTTCAATTAGCCAGTCTCCACTGCCCAACTTTTCTCCCCAAGAGTAGATTTGATACAGAGCCTTACCTAGATGTCTTCTGGCTCGTTCTTCAGATCAAAAAGTTTCCTGCCTAAGCACAGAGATATTCTTTCACAAACCGTAAAGGCTCTTTTATGATCTCAGCACTATAGCAGCCTGCTTTCTACTCCACGAAGAGAGCCCAGTGCGTCGGCCCTCAAGATAAAATACATTGCTGGTACACAATTAGTGGGAGAGCTTGCCTTCTGGAAAATTTATCTAATAACGAAAGAAGCAAGAAAGCAGTCTTTCTCTCTCTCTCTCTTTTCCTTTCCTTCTTTCCTTTCTTCTTCTTATTTTTAAACAGCAATGAGGGTGCGGTCAGATGTTAGGTTTATGCCTGAGAAAAGACGCCTTCCACGGCACTAGTACCTACTAAATACTAGCAGAGCAGCCTGGGAAGGCAGCCAATGGAAGACTTTGTTTGACCCAGCTGCCAATCTCCCCTGAAGCCCTGCGCCAGACTAAACACTCACACTATTTTAACTCAAATCAGGCTACAGCAGCTGTTTGCTTTCCGGCTCTGGGCTCTGCACCCACATGGCCTGTACAGTTCACCCACTAGCTTTGCTAACTGTCTGACTGAAATCTGTTCTGGGGTAGAACTTGTCACTGGGAGAAAAAAAAAATCAACCCTATTCTTCACTGCAAATAGGGGCTGCTTGTTGTTCAGCATTTAAATTTGGTCACTTCAGTTAACTTCATAATCTTTTAAATGAAAGTAACGTTTTATATGATACAGAAGATTTGAAAGTGAGAGGTCTTCCTACATTTCTTTGAAATACTATCATAACCTCTTTCATGAGTCTAACTACAAACTAAAATAGCCCTGGTGTGTAGCAATAATGACTCCCAGACAATACATCTCTGAGAATAAAGATGGTGCTCATTCACATGGACTCAAACCCATTCCACCATACCAAAGTGGACACTTGCCATCATAGAAAGGAACAAACACCAATCTAGGAGGTGTACCATTCTCCTCAGTGCTCCGGAAATTGCCTTTGGGAGCAATATTGAAAGCATGATGCCCTTACATGCAAAGGCACAACATGACCCAATTTTACCTTCCCTACATTCCCTTGATAACTTAGTTATGACTTTTGAGTGCAAAAGCCACATTCTGAATAATAAATTGTCAAAGCATTCTCAGTGAGGAAGGACTAGAAATGTGTGTGTGTGTGTGTGTGTGTGTGTGTGAGAGAGAGAGAGAGAGAGAGAGAGAGAGAGAGAGAGAGAGAGAGAGAGAGAGAGAGAGAGAGGTGGTACACATCTGAAAATCCAGCACTCTGGAAACTAAGGTAAAAGGATTACGCGTTTCATTGAAGGCTATACAAGTATAAGGCCAGCTGCTTGAGCAAAATAGCAAAAGTCTCTCCCTCCCCACCCCCCAAAAAAGAAATTAATTTGGGTACATTGCTTGTTGAACATTGTTACTCCCTCCCTTGTTTTCTACCACTTTCCTTCCCCATTGACTCCCCTCACCTCCTCCCCAAGTTGTAAAGCTCATTTCCAATATAGTGTCTTGTGAATATCACTGTTGCATTGGTTCAACCTACATTGTTTGTCTTACCCAAACCAGATAAATGTATATACAAGACACATGGTACCAAAATCAAAAACAGTGACAACATGGGATAAACCATCACCCTTAAAATTAAATAAAATAAAATTTAAAAAAATGTTAGAGGAAAGGAGGAGAAAAGAAAGGGAAAAAAAAGGAAGGGAAGGAAAGGGAAGGGAAAGGAAGGAAAAAGGGAAGATGGGAGGGAGGAAAGAAGGAAAGAGAAAAGGAAGGAAGGGAGGAAGAAGGAAAGAAGGAAGGGAGGGAAGGAAAGAAAGAAAGAAGGAAGGGGGCTGGGGATATGGCCTATTGGCAAGAGTGCCTGCCTCAGATACATGAGGCCCTGGGTTCGATTCCCCAGCACCACATATGCAGAAAATGGCCAGAAGTGGCGCTGTGGCTCAAGTGGCAGAGTGCTAGCCTTGAGCAAAAGGAAGCCAGGGACAGTGCTCAGGCCCTGAGTCCAAGCCCCAGGACTGGCCAAAAAAAAAAAGAAGAAGGAAGGAATGGAGAACAAGATGAAAGGAAGGAAGGAAGGAAGGCAGGGAGGGAGGGAGGAAGGGAGGGAGGAAGGGAGGAAGGAAGGAAGGAAGGAAGGGAGGAAGGAAGGAAGGAAGGAAGGAAGGAAGGAAGGAAGGAAGGAAGGAAGGAAGGAAGGAAAGAAGGAAGGAAGGAAGGAAGGAAGGAAGGAAGGATTTAGAATAAGTAAAAGTTAGAAAACAATCAACATTCCCTCATTTGACCATCAGAAGACAGACAATATTGAAATCAAACACTGTGTTTGGACAAAGTCAATATCTTTCAACATGTAGAAGAGCAAAATAATCTGTAAAGACTATAATGGTGGGTCTTTTCACTCCTGACCAAATGCCTTCTCATTGGAAAATGATGGTGAAGAAACGAGTGTCCTCTAATTTGAGGATTTTGGTATCTATTGTTTCAGGTAGAACTTTCACTTTTATAATTACTTATAATTATAACTAATTATAATCTGTGAAAGCATGAAATGATTCTGAGATACTCTAGAGATGCATTTATCAAGTCCTCAGAAATTGTTTCTACTCCTTTGAGCAGTGAGTTTACATTGTTTCTATTCTTGCCCCAAATGAGATTTTTTTTTTTAATCACAGAAAACAGAAATCACATTATATAAACTGTAATTATAACAACTTTATGTATACAGATACATAGTGGCAATAATTATGCTAGAAAAGACAGAGCTATTTGATTTTTATGTGTTCACATAAACTGAAGGACCCAACACACTGGAATTTAATGTCATGTTAATGCTGCATCTCATGGGAATTACTCAGATAAACTTTCTTAATTTGAAGAGGACACAGGTATGAATCCAAAAGATTTCCATTGGATCTGGCTACATATATAGCAGTGTATAGCTGGAT